>NW_028139226.1:1256338-2512677 GCF_964270905.1 Leucopleurus acutus | reverse complement strand
TCGTACCCTAACCTATCCCCTAAACCATCCCCATCCCCTAACCCTACCCCTAAACCTTACCCGAAGCCTTACCGTAAACCGTCCCCTAATCCTAACCCGTACGCTAACACTAACCCGTGCCCTCACACGTACACTCACCCTAAACCGTTGGCGTACCCTAACCTGTCCCCTATACAGTCCCCGTCCCCTAACCCTAACCCTAACCCTAACCCTTATCTGAAGCCTTTCCCTACCCGTCCCCTAATCCTAAGCCGTATGTTAACACTAACCCGTGCCCTCACACGTACGCTCACCCTAAACCATTGGCGTAAGCTATCCTGTCCCCTAAACCGTCCCCGTCCCCTAACCCTAATCCTAAACCTAAACCTAACCCTTACCCGAAGCCTTATCCTAACCTGTCACCTAATCGTAACCCGTACGCTAACACTAACCCGTGCCCTCACATGTACGCTCACCCTAAACCATTGTCGTACCCTAACCTGTCCCCTAAACCGTCCCCATTCCCTAACCCTAACCCTAAACCTAACGCTTACCCGAAGCCTTACCCTAACCCGTCCCCTAATCCTAACCAGTACGCTAACACTAACCAGTGCCCTAACAAGTACGCTCACCCTAAAACGTTGTCGTACCCTAACCTGTCCCCTAAACCGTCCCCGTCCCCTAGCCCTAACCCTAAACCTAACACTTACCCGAAGCCTTACCCTAACCTGTCCCCTATTCCTAACCCGAACCCTAACACTATCCCGTGTCCTCATGCGTACGCTCACCCTAAACCGTTGTCGTAACTTAACCTGTCTCCTAAACCGTCCCCGTCCCCTAACCCTAACCCTAATCCTAACCCTAACTCGACCCCTAATCCTAACCCATACGCTAACACTAACTTGTGCCCTCACACGTACGCTCACCCTAAACCGTTTTCATACCCTAACCTGAACCCTAAACCGTCCTAGTCCCCTAACCCTAACCCTAACACTAACCCTAACCCTTACCCGAAACCTTACCCTAACCCGTTCCCTAATCCTAACCCATACGCTAACACTAACCCATGCCCTCACACGTACGCTCACCCTAAACCGTTGTCATACCCTACCCTGTCCCCTAAACCATCCCTGATCCCTAACCCTAACCCTAATCCTAAACCTTACCCAAAGCCTTACCCTAACCCGTCCCCTAATCCTAACCCGTACGCTAACACTAACCCGTGCCCTCACACGTACGCTCACCTTAAACCGTTGGTGTACCCTAACCTGTCCCCTAAACCATCTCTGTCCCCTAACCCTCACCATAACCCTAACCCTAACCCTAACCCTAACCCGTACCCAAAGCCTTACTCTATCCTGTCCCCTAATCCTAACCTGTATGCTAACACTAACCCATGCCCTCAGATGTACGCTCACTCTAAACCGTTGTCGTACCCTAACCTGTCCCCTAAACCATCCCCGTCCCCTAACCCTAACCCTAAACCTAACCCTTACCCAAAGCCTTACCCTAACCCGTCCCCTAATCCTAACCCGTACGCTAACACTATCCCGTGCCCTCACGCGTACGCTCACCCTAAACCGTTGTCATATCCTAACCTGTCCCCTAAACCGTCCACGTCCCCTAACCCTAACTCTAATCCTAACCCTAACTCGTCCCCTAATCCTAACCCATATGCTAACACTAACTCGTGCCCTCACACGTACGCTCACCCTAAACCGTTTTCATACCCTAACATATACCCTAAACCGTCCCCATCCCCTAACCCTAACTCTAACCCTAACACTTACCCGAAGCCTTACCCTAACCCGCCCCCTAATCCTAAACCGAACGCTAAGACTAACCCGTGCGCTCACACGTACGCTCACCCTAAACCGTAGGCGTACCCTAACCTGTCCCTTAAACCATCCCCTTCCCCTAACCCTCACCATAATCCTAACCCTAACCCTAACCCGTACCCAAAGCCTTAATCTATCCCATCCCCTAATCCTAACCTGTATGCGAACACTAACCCATGCCCTCAGATGTACGCTCACCCTAAACCGTTGTCGTACCCTAACCTGTCCCCTAAACCGTCCCCATCCCCTAACACTAACCCTAAACCTAACCCTTACCCGAAGCCTTATCCTAATCGTCCCCTAATCCTAACCCGTACGCTAACACTAACACGTGCTCTCACACGTACGCTCACCCTAAACCATTGACGTACCCTAACCTGTCCCATAAACCGTCCCCGTTCCCTAACCCTAACCCTAACCCTAAACCTAACCCTAACGCTTACCCAAAGCCTTACCCTAACCCGTCCCCTAATCCTAACCCATACGCTAACACTAACCAGTGCCCTCACACGTACGCTCACCCTAAACCGTTGTCGTACCCTAACCTGTCCCCTAAACCGTCCCCGTCCCCTAACACTAACTCTAAACCTAACCCTTACCCAAAGCCTTACCCTAACCCGTCCCCTAATCCTAACCCGTACGCTAACACTATCCCGTGCCCTCACACGTACGCTCACCCTAAACCGTTGTCATATCCTAACCTGTCCCCTAAACCGTCCCCGTCCCCTAACCCTAACTCTAATCCTAACCCTAACTCGTCCCCTAATCCTAACCCATATGCTAACACTAACTTGTGCCCTCACACGTACGCTCAACCTAAAACGTTGTCGTACCCTAACCTGTCCCCTAAACCGTCCCCATCCAATAACCCTAACCTTAACCCTAACCCTTACCCGAACCCTTATCCTAACCCGTTCCCTAATCCTAACCCGTATGCTAACACTAACCCGTGCCCTCACACGTATGCTCACCCTAAACTGTTGTCGTACCCTAACCTGTCCCCTAAACCGTCCCCGTCCCCTAACCCTAACCCTTAGCTGAAGCCTTACCCTAACCCGTCCCCTGATACTAACCCGTACACTAACACTAATCCGTGCCCTCACATGTACGTTCACCCTAAACCGTTGTCGTACCCTAACCTGTCCCCTAAACCGTCCCAATCCCCTAACCCTAACCCTAACCCTAACCCTTTCCCGAAGCCTTACCCTAAACCATCCCCTAATCCTAACCCGTATGCTAACACTAACCCGTGCCATTACACGTACGTTTACCCTAAACCGTTGACGTACCCTAACCTGTCCCCTAAACCATACCCATCCCCTAACCCTAACACTAACCCTAACCCTTACCCGAAGACGTAACCTAAACCGTCCACTAATCCTAACCCTTACGCTAACACTAAACCGTGCCCTCAGGCATACGCTCACCCTAAACTGTTGTCGTACCCTAACCTGTCCCCTAAACTGTCCCCGACCCCTAACTCTAACCCTAACCCTAACCCTTACCCGAAGCCTTACCCTAACCCATTCCCTAATCCTAACGCGTACGCTAACACTAACCCATGCCCTCACACGTACGCTCACCCTAAACCATTGTCGTACCCTAACCTGTCCCCTAAACCGTCCCCGTCCCCTAACCCTAACCCTTACCTGAAGCCTTACCCTAACCCTACCCTAATACTAACCCATACGCTAACACTAATCCGAGCCCTCACACGTACGCTCACCCTAAACCGTTGTCGTACCCTAACCTGTCCCCTAAACCATCCCCATCCCCTAACCCTAACCCTAAACCTTACCCGAAGCCTTAATCTAACCCGTCCCCTAATCCTAACCTGTATGCCAACACTAACCCATGCCCTCACACTTACGCTCACCCTAAACCATTGTCGTACCCTAACCTGTCCCCTAAACCGTCCCCATCCCCTAACCCTAACCCTAACCCTTACCAGAAGTCTTACCCTAACCCGTACCCTAATCCCAAACCGTACTCTAACACTAACCTTTGCCCTCACACGTACGCTCACCTCAGACCGTTGTCGTACCCTAACCTGTCTCCTAAACCATCCCCGTCCCCTAACCAACCCTAACCTGAAGCCTTAACATAACCCGTCCCCTAATCCTAACCCATACGCTAACACTAACCCGTGCCCTCACACGTACGCTCACCCTAAACCGTTGTCGTACCCTAACATGTCCCCTAACTGTCCCCATCCCCGTCCCCTAATCCTAACCCTAACCCTAACACTTACCCGAAGCCTTACCCTAACCCGTGCCCTAATCCTAACCCGTACGCTAAGACTAACCCATGCCCTCACACGTACGCTCAACCTAAAACATTGTCGTACCCTAACCTGTCCCCTAAACCGTCCGCATCCAATAACCCTAACCCTAACCCTAACCGTTACCCGAAGCCTTACCCTAACCCATCCCCTAATCCTAACCCGTTTGCTAACACTAACCCGTGCCATCACACGTACACTCACGCTAAACTGTTGGCGTACCCTAACCTGTCCCCTAAACCGTCCCCGTCCCCTAACCCTAACCATAACCCTAACCCTAACCCTTACCCGAAGCCTTACACGAACCCGTCCCATAATCCTAACCCGTACGCTAACACCAACCCGTGCCCTCACACGTATGCTCACCCTAAACCATTATCGTACCCTAACCTGTCCCGTAACCGTCCCCATCCCGTAACCCTAGCCCTAACCCTAAACCTAACCCTAACACTTACCCGAAAGCTTACCCTAACCTGTCCCCTAATCCTAACACGTACGCTAACACTATCCCATGCCCTCACACGTACGCTCACCCTAAACCGTTGTCGTACCCTACCCTGTCCCCTAAACCGTCCCCGTCCCTTAACCCTAACCCTAATCCTCAACCTAACTGAACCCCTAATCCTAACCCATACGTTAACACTAACTCATGCCCTCACACGTACGCTCACCCTAAACTGTTTGCCTACACTTACCTGTACCCTAAACCGTCCCGGTCCCCTAACCCTAACCCTAACCCTAACCTTAACACTTATCCGAAGCCTTACTCTAACCCGTCCCATAATCCTAACCCGTACGCTAACACTAACCTGTGCCCTCACACGTATGCTGACCCTAAACCGTTGTCGTACACTAACCTGTCCCCTATACCATCCTCGTCCCCTAACCCTAACACTAACCCTAACCCTTACCCGAACCCTTACCTTAACCCATCCCCTAATGCTAACCCATACGCTAACACTAACCCATACCCTAACACGTACGCTCACCCTAAACCGTTGTCGTACCCTACCGTGTCCCCTAAACCATCCCAGTCCCCTAACACTAACCCTAACCCTTACCCAAAGCCTTACACGAACCCGTCCCATAATCCTAACCCGTACGCTAACACCAACCCGTGCCCTCACACGTACGCTCACCCAAAACCATTATCGTACCCTAACCTGTCCCGTAAACCGTCCCCGTCCCCTAACCCTAACCTTAACCCTAAACCTAACCCTAACACTTACCCGAAACCTTACACTAACCCGTCCCCTATTCCTAACATGTACGCTAACACTATCCCATGCCCTCACACGTACGCTCACCCTAAACCGTTGTCGTACCCTACCCTGTCCCCTAAACCGTCCCCGTCCCTTAACCCTAACCCTAATCCTCAACCTAACTGAACCCCTAATCCTAACCCATACATTAACACTAACTCATGCCCTCACACGTACGCTCACCCTAAACTGTTTTCCTACACTTACCTGTACCCTAAACTGTCCCGGTCCCCTAACCCTAACCCTAACCCTAACCTTAACACTTATCCAAAGCCTTACTCTAACCCGTCCCATAATTTAACCCGTACACCCATACTAACCTGTGCCCTCACACGTATGCTGACCCTAAACCGTTTTCGTACACTAACCTGTCCTCTATACCATCCCCGTCCCCTAACCCTAACCCTAACCCTAACACTTACCCGAACCCTTACCTTAACCCGTCCCCTAATGCTAACCCGTACGCTAACACTAAACCATACCCTAACACGTACGCTCACCCTAAACCGTTGTCATACCCTACCGTGTCCCCTAAACCATCCCAGTCCCCTAACCCTAACCCTAACCCTAACACTTACCCGCAGCCTTACACGAACCTGTCCCATAATCCTAACCCGTACGCTAACACCAACCCGTGCCCTCACACGTACGCTCACCCTAAAACATTATCGTACACTAACCAGTCACCTAAACCATCCCCGTCCCCTAACCCTAACCCTAAGCCTTATCAGAAGCCTTACCCTAACCAGTCCCCTAATAACAAACCGTACGCTAACACTAACCTGTGTTCTGACACGTACACTCACCCTAAACCGTTGTCGTACCCTAACCAGTCCCCTAAACCGTCTCCGTCCCCTAACACTAACCCTAACCCAAAGCCTTAACCTTACCCGTCCCCTCATCCTAACTCGTACGCTAACACTAACACGTGCCCTCTCACTTATGCTCACCCTAAACCATTGTCATACCCGAACCTGTCCCCTAAAACGTCCCCGTCCCATAACCCTAACCCTAACACTTACCCAGAGCCTTACCCTAACCCGTCCCCTAATCCTAAACCGTACGCTAACACTAACCCATGCCCTGACACGTACTCTCACCCTAAACCGTTGTCATACACTATCCTGTACCCTAAACCGTCCCTGTCCCCTAACCCTAACCCTAAAACTAACACTTACCCGAAGCCTTACCCTAACCCGTCCCCTAATCCTAACCCATACGCTAACACTAACCCGTGCGCTCACACGTACGCTCACCCTAAACCGTTGTTGTACACTAACCTGTCCCCTAAACCGTCCCTGTCCCCTAACCCTAACCTTAACACTCACCCTAACCCTAACCCTTAAATGAAGCCTTACCCTAACCCGTCCCCTAATCCTAACCCGTACGCTAACACTAACCCATTCTCTCACACGTACGCTCAACCTAAACCGTTGTCGGACCCTAGCCTATCCCCTAAACCGTCCCCGTCCCCTAACCGTAACCTTAACACTAACCCTAACCCTTACCCGAAACCTTACCCGAAGCCTTACCCTAACCCGTCCCCTAATCCTAAACCGTACGCTAACACTAACCCATGCCTTCACACGTACGCTCACCCTAAAACATTATCGTACCCTAACCAGTCACCTAAACCATCTCCGTCCCCTAACCCTAACCCTAACCCTAAGCCTTAGCAGAAGCCTTACCCTAACCAGTCCCCTAATACCAAACCGTATGCTAACACTAACCTGTGCCCTGACACGTACACTCACCCTAAACCGTTGTCGTACCCTAACCTGTACCCTAAACCATCACCGTCCCCTAACCCTAACCTAACCCGAAGCCTTAACCTTACCCGTGCCCTCATCCTAACCCATACGCTAACACTAACACGTGCCCTCACACTTACGCTCACCCTAAACCATTGTCATACCCGAACCTGTCCCCTAAAACGTCCCCATCCCATAACCCTAACCTTAACCCTAACCCTTACCCAAAGCCTTAACCTAACCCGTCCCCTAAACCTCACCCGTACGCTAACACTAACCCGTGCCCTCACACGTACGCTCACCCTAAACCGTTGTCATACACTATCCTGTCTCCTAAACCATCCCTGTCCCCTAACCCTAACCCTAACCGTAACACTTACCCGAAGCCTTACCCTAAACCGTCCCCTAATCCTAACCCGTACGCTAACACTAACCCGTGCCCTCACACGTACGCTCACCCTAAACCGTTGTCATACACTATCCTGTCCCCTGAACCGTCCCCATCCCCTAACCCTTACCCTAATCCTTACACTAACACTTACCCGAAGCCTTACGCTAACCCGTCCCCTAATCCTAACCCGTACGCTAGCACTAACCTGTGCCCACACACGTAGGTGCACCCTAAACACTTGTAGTACCCTAACTTGTCCCCTAAACCGTCACCATCCCCTAAACCTAACCTTAACCCTAACCATAACCCTTACCCGAAGCCTTACCCTAACCCGTCCCCTAATCCTATATCATACGCTAACACTAACCCGTGCCCTCACACGTACGCTCACCCTAAACAGTTGTTGTACCCTAACCTGTCCCCTAAACCGTCCCTGTCCCCTAACCCTAACCTTAACACTAACCCTAACCCTAACCCTTAACCGAAGCCTTACCCTAACCCGTCCCCTAATCCTAACCCGTACGCTAACACTAACCCATTCCCTCACACGTACTCTCAACCTAAACCATTGTCAGACCCTAACCTGTCCCCTAAACCGTCCCCATCCCCTAACCCTAAACTTAACACTAACCCTAACCCTAACCCTTAACCGAAGCCTTACCCTAACCCATCCCCCAATCCTAACCCGTACGCTAACACTAACCCATTCTCTCACAAGTACGCTCAACCTAAACCATTGTCGTACCCTAACCTATCCCCTAAACCATCCCCATCCCCTAACCCTACCCCTAAACCTTACCCGAAGCCTTACCGTAAACCGTCCCCTAATCCTAACCCGTACGCTAACACTAACCCGTGCCCTCACACGTACACTCACCCTAAACCGTTGGCGTACCCTAACCTGTCCCCTATACAGTCCCCGTCCCCTAACCCTAACCCTAACCCTAACCCTTATCTGAAGCCTTTCCCTACCCGTCCCCAATCCTAAGCCGTATGTTAACACTAACCCGTGCCCTCACACGTACGCTCACCCTAAACCATTGGCGTAAGCTATCCTGTCCCCTAAACCGTCCCCGTCCCCTAACCCTAATCCTAAACCTAAACCTAACCCTTACCCGAAGCCTTATCCTAACCTGTCACCTAATCGTAACCCGTACGCTAACACTAACCCGTACCCTCACATGTACGCTCACCCTAAACCATTGTCATACCCTAACCTGTCCCCTAAACCGTCCCCATTCCCTAACCCTAACCCTAAACCTAACGCTTACCCGAAGCCTTACCCTAACCCGTCCCCTAATCCTAACCAGTACGCTAACACTAACCAGTGCCCTAACAAGTACGCTCACCCTAAAACGTTGTCGTACCATAACCTGTCCCCTAAACCGTCCCCGTCCCCTAGCCCTAACCCTAAACCTAACACTTACCCGAAGCCTTACCCTAACCTGTCCCCTATTCCTAACCCGAACCCTAACACTATCCCGTGTCCTCATGCGTACGCTCACCCTAAACCGTTGTCGTAACTTAACCTGTCTCCTAAACCGTCCCCGTCCCCTAACCCTAACCCTAATCCTAACCCTAACTCGACCCCTAATCCTAACCCATACGCTAACACTAACTTGTGCCCTCACACGTACGCTCACCCTAAACCGTTTTCATACCCTAACCTGAACCCTAAACCGTCCTCGTCCCCTAACCCTAACCCTAACACTAACCCTAACCCTTACCCGAAACCTTACCCTAACCCGTTCCCTAATCCTAACCCATACGCTAACACTAACCCATGCCCTCACACGTACGCTCACCCTAAACCGTTGTCATACCCTACCCTGTCCCCTAAACCATCCCTGATCCCTAACCCTAACCCTAATCCTAAACCTTACCCAAAGCCTTACCCTAACCCGTCCCCTAATCCTAACCCGTACGCTAACACTAACCCGTGCCCTCACACGTACGCTCACCCTAAACCGTTGGTGTACCCTAACCTGTCCCCTAAACCATCTCTGTCCCCTAACCCTCACCATAACCCTAACCCTAACCCTAACCCTAACCCGTACCCAAAGCCTTACTCTATCCTGTCCCCTAATCCTAACCTGTATGCTAACACTAACCCATGCCCTCAGATGTACGCTCACTCTAAACCGTTGTCGTACCCTAACCTGTCCCCTAAACCATCCCCGTCCCCTAACCCTAACCCTAAACCTAACCCTTACCCAAAGCCTTACCCTAACCCGTCCCCTAATCCTAACCCGTACGCTAACACTATCCCGTGCCCTCACGCGTACGCTCACCCTAAACCGTTGTCATATCCAAACCTGTCCCCTAAACCGTCCACGTCCCCTAACCCTAACTCTAATCCTAACCCTAACTCGTCCCCTAATCCTAACCCATATGCTAACACTAACTCGTGCCCTCACACGTACGCTCACCCTAAACCGTTTTCATACCCTAACATATACCCTAAACCGTCCCCATCCCCTAACCCTAACTCTAACCCTAACACTTACCCGAAGCCTTACCCTAACCCGCCCCCTAATCCTAAACCGAACGCTAAGACTAACCCGTGCGCTCACACGTACGCTCACCCTAAACCGTAGGCGTACCCTAACCTGTCCCTTAAACCATCCCCTTCCCCTAACCCTCACCATAATCCTAACCCTAACCCTAACCCGTACCCAAAGCCTTAATCTATCCCATCCCCTAATCCTAACCTGTATGCGAACACTAACACATGCCCTCAGATGTACGCTCACCCTAAACCGTTGTCGTACCCTAACCTGTCCCCTAAACCGTCCCCATCCCCTAACACTAACCCTAAACCTAACCCTTACCCGAAGCCTTATCCTAATCGTCCCCTAATCCTAACCCGTACGCTAACACTAACACGTGCTCTCACACGTACGCTCACCCTAAACCATTGACGTACCCTAACCTGTCCCATAAACCGTCCCCGTTCCCTAACCCTAACCCTAACCCTAAACCTAACCCTAACGCTTACCCAAAGCCTTACCCTAACCCGTCCCCTAATCCTAACCCATACGCTAACACTAACCAGTGCCCTCACACGTACGCTCACCCTAAACCGTTGTCGTACCCTAACCTGTCCCCTAAACCGTCCCCGTCCCCTAACCCTAACTCTAATCCTAACCCTAACTCGTCCCCTAATCCTAACCCATATGCTAACACTAACCCGTGCCCTCACACGTATGCTCACCCTAAACTGTTGTCGTACCCTAACCTGTCCCCTAAACCGTCCCCGTCCCCTAACCCTAACCCTTAGCTGAAGCCTTACCCTAACCCGTCCCCTGATACTAACCCGTACACTAACACTAATCCGTGCCCTCACATGTACGTTCACCCTAAACCGTTGTCGTACCCTAACCTGTCCCCTAAACCGTCCCAATCCCCTAACCCTAACCCTAACCCTAACCCTTTCCCGAAGCCTTACCCTAAACCATCCCCTAATCCTAACCCGTATGCTAACACTAACCCGTGCCATTACACGTACGTTTACCCTAAACCGTTGACGTACCCTAACCTGTCCCCTAAACCATACCCATCCCCTAACCCTAACACTAACCCTA
Source organism: Leucopleurus acutus (assembly GCF_964270905.1). NCBI lineage: Eukaryota > Metazoa > Chordata > Mammalia > Artiodactyla > Delphinidae > Leucopleurus > Leucopleurus acutus. The sequence continues at coordinate 2,501,591 of NW_028139226.1, read as the reverse complement.
ACCCTTACCCGAAGACGTAACCTAAACCGTCCACTAATCCTAACCCTTACGCTAACACTAAACCGTGCCCTCAGGCATACGCTCACCCTAAACTGTTGTCGTACCCTAACCTGTCCCCTAAACTGTCCCCAACCCCTAACTCTAACCCTAACCCTAACCCTTACCCGAAGCCTTACCCTAACCCATTCCCTAATCCTAACGCGTACGCTAACACTAACCCATGCCCTCACACGTACGCTCACCCTAAACCATTGTCGTACCCTAACCTGTCCCCTAAACCGTCCCCGTCCCCTAACCCTAACCCTTACCTGAAGCCTTACCCTAACCCTACCCTAATACTAACCCATACGCTAACACTAATCCGAGCCCTCACACGTACGCTCACCCTAAACCGTTGTCGTACCCTAACCTGTCCCCTAAACCATCCCCATCCCCTAACCCTAACCCTAAACCTTACCCGAAGCCTTAATCTAACCCGTCCCCTAATCCTAACCTGTATGCCAACACTAACCCATGCCCTCACACTTACGCTCACCCTAAACCATTGTCGTACCCTAACCTGTCCCCTAAACCGTCCCCATCCCCTAACCCTAACCCTAACCCTTACCAGAAGTCTTACCCTAACCCATACCCTAATCCCAAACCGTACTCTAACACTAACCTTTGCCCTCACACGTACGCTCACCACAGACCGTTGTCGTACCCTAACCTGTCTCCTAAACCATCCCCGTCCCCTAACCAACCCTAACCTGAAGCCTTAACATAACCCGTCCCCTAATCCTAACCCATACGCTAACACTAACCCGTGCCCTCACACGTACGCTCACCCTAAACCGTTGTCGTACCCTAACATGTCCCCTAACTGTCCCCATCCCCGTCCCCTAATCCTAACCCTAACCCTAACACTTACCCGAAGCCTTACCCTAACCCGTGCCCTAATCCTAACCCGTACGCTAACACTAACCCATGCCCTCACACGTACGCTCAACCTAAAACATTGTCGTACCCTAACCTGTCCCCTAAACCGTCCGCATCCAATAACCCTAACCCTAACCCTAACCATTACCCGAAGCTTTACCCTAACCCATCCCCTAATCCTAACCCGTTTGCTAACACTAACCCGTGCCATCACACGTACACTCACGCTAAACTGTTGGCGTACCCTAACCTGTCCCCTAAACCGTCCCCGTCCCCTAACCCTAACCATAACCCTAACCCTAACCCTTACCCGAAGCCTTACACGAACCCGTCCCATAATCCTAACCCGTACGCTAACACCAACCCGTGCCCTCACACGTATGCTCACCCTAAACCATTATCGTACCCTAACCTGTCCCGTAACCGTCCCCATCCCGTAACCCTAGCCCTAACCCTAAACCTAACCCTAACACTTACCCGAAAGCTTACCCTAACCTGTCCCCTAATCCTAACACGTACGCTAACACTATCCCATGCCCTCACACGTACGCTCACCCTAAACCGTTGTCGTACCCTACCCTGTCCCCTAAACCGTCCCCGTCCCTTAACCCTAACCCTAATCCTCAACCTAACTGAACCCCTAATCCTAACCCATACGTTAACACTAACTCATGCCCTCACACGTACGCTCACCCTAAACTGTTTGCCTACACTTACCTGTACCCTAAACCGTCCCGGTCCCCTAACCCTAACCCTAACCCTAACCTTAACACTTATCCGAAGCCTTACTCTAACCCGTCCCATAATCCTAACCCGTACGCTAACACTAACCTGTGCCCTCACACGTATGCTGACCCTAAACCGTTGTCGTACACTAACCTGTCCCCTATACCATCCTCGTCCCCTAACCCTAACACTAACCCTAACCCTTACCCGAACCCTTACCTTAACCCATCCCCTAATGCTAACCCATACGCTAACACTAACCCATACCCTAACACGTACGCTCACCCTAAACCGTTGTCGTACCCTACCGTGTCCCCTAAACCATCCCAGTCCCCTAACACTAACCCTAACCCTTACCCAAAGCCTTACACGAACCCGTCCCATAATCCTAACCCGTACGCTAACACCAACCCGTGCCCTCACACGTACGCTCACCCAAAACCATTATCGTACCCTAACCTGTCCCGTAAACCGTCCCCGTCCCCTAACCCTAACCTTAACCCTAAACCTAACCCTAACACTTACCCGAAACCTTACACTAACCCGTCCCCTATTCCTAACATGTACGCTAACACTATCCCATGCCCTCACACGTACGCTCACCCTAAACCGTTGTCGTACCCTACCCTGTCCCCTAAACCGTCCCCGTCCCTTAACCCTAACCCTAATCCTCAACCTAACTGAACCCCTAATCCTAACCCATACATTAACACTAACTCATGACCTCACACGTACGCTCACCCTAAACTGTTTTCCTACACTTACCTGTACCCTAAACTGTCCCGGTCCCCTAACCCTAACCCTAACCCTAACCTTAACACTTATCCGAAGCCTTACTCTAACCCGTCCCATAATTTAACCCGTACACCCATACTAACCTGTGCCCTCACACGTATGCTGACCCTAAACCGTTTTCGTACACTAACCTGTCCTCTATACCATCCCCGTCCCCTAACCCTAAACCTAACCCTAACACTTACCCGAACCCTTACCTTAACCCGTCCCCTAATGCTAACCCGTACGCTAACACTAACCCATACTCTAACACGTACGCTCACCCTAAACCGTTGTCATACCCTACCGTGTCCCCTAAACCATCCCAGTCCCCTAACCCTAACACTTACCCGCAGCCTTACACGAACCTGTCCCATAATCTTAACCCGTATGCTAACACCAACCCGTGCCCTCACACGTACGCTCACCCTAAAACATTATCGTACACTAACCAGTCACCTAAACCATCCCCGTCCCCTAACCCTAACCCTAAGCCTTATCAGAAGCCTTACCCTAACCAGTCCCCTAATAACAAACCGTACGCTAACACTAACCTGTGTTCTGACACGTACACTCACCCTAAACCGTTGTCGTACCCTAACCAGTCCCCTAAACCGTCTCCGTCCCCTAACACTAACCCTAACCCAAAGCCTTAACCTTACCCGTCCCCTCATCCTAACTCGTACGCTAACACTAACACGTGCCCTCTCACTTATGCTCACCCTAAACCATTGTCATACCCGAACCTGTCCCCTAAAACGTCCCCGTCCCATAACCCTAACCCTAACACTTACCCAGAGCCTTACCCTAACCCGTCCCCTAATCCTAAACCGTACGCTAACACTAACCCATGCCCTCACACGTACGCTCACCCTAAAACATTATCGTACCCTAACCAGTCACCTAAACCATCTCCGTCCCCTAACCCTAACCCTAACCCTAAGCCTTAGCAGAAGCCTTACCCTAACCAGTCCCCTAATACCAAACCGTATGCTAACACTAACCTGTGCCCTGACACGTACACTCACCCTAAACCGTTGTCGTACCCTAACCTGTACCCTAAACCATCACCGTCCCCTAACCCTAACCTAACCCGAAGCCTTAACCTTACCCGTGCCCTCATCCTAACCCATACGCTAACACTAACACGTGCCCTCACACTTACGCTCACCCTAAACCATTGTCATACCCGAACCTGTCCCCTAAAACGTCCCCATCCCATAACCCTAACCTTAACCCTAACCCTTACCCAAAGCCTTAACCTAACCTGTCCCCTAAACCTCACCCGTACGCTAACACTAACCCGTGCCCTCACACGTACGCTCACCCTAAACCGTTGTCATACACTATCCTGTCCCCTGAACCGTCCCCATCCCTAACCCTTACCCTAATCCTTACACTAACACTTACCCGAAGCCTTACGCTAACCCGTCCCCTAATCCTAACCCGTACGCTAGCACTAACCTGTGCCCACACACGTACATGCACCCTAAACACTTGTAGTACCCTAACTTGTCCCCTAAACCGTCACCATCCCCTAAACCTAACCTTAACCCTAACCATAACCCTTACCCGAAGCCTTACCCTAACCCGTCCCCTAATCCTATATCATACGCTAACACTAACCCGTGCCCTCACACGTACGCTCACCCTAAACAGTTGTTGTACCCTAACCTGTCCCCTAAACCGTCCCTGTCCCCTAACCCTAACCTTAACACTAACCCTAACCCTAACCCTTAACCGAAGCCTTACCCTAACCCGTCCCCTAATCCTAACCCGTACGCTAACACTAACCCATTCCCTCACACGTACTCTCAACCTAAACCATTGTCAGACCCTAACCTGTCCCCTAAACCGTCCCCATCCCCTAACCCTAAACTTAACACTAACCCTAACCCTAACCCTTAACCGAAGCCTTACCCTAACCCATCCCCCAATCCTAACCCGTACGCTAACACTAACCCATTCTCTCACAAGTACGCTCAACCTAAACCATTGTCGTGCCCTAACCTATCCCCTAAACCATCCCCATCCCCTAACCCTACCCCTAAACCTTACCCGAAGCCTTACCGTAAACCGTCCCCTAATCCTAACCCGTACGCTAACACTAACCCGTGCCCTCACACGTACACTCACCCTAAACCGTTGGCGTACCCTAACCTGTCCCCTATACAGTCCCCGTCCCCTAACCCTAACCCTAACCCTAACCCTTATCTGAAGCCTTTCCCTACCCGTCCCCTAATCCTAAGCCGTATGTTAACACTAACCCGTGCCCTCACACGTACGCTCACCCTAAACCATTGGCGTAAGCTATCCTGTCCCCTAAACCGTCCCCGTCCCCTAACCCTAATCCTAAACCTAAACCTAACCCTTACCCGAAGCCTTATCCTAACCTGTCACCTAATCGTAACCCGTACGCTAACACTAACCCGTGCCCTCACATGTACGCTCACCCTAAACCATTGTCGTACCCTAACCTGTCCCCTAAACCGTCCCCATTCCCTAACCCTAACCCTAAACCTAACGCTTACCCGAAGCCTTACCCTAACCCGTCCCCTAATCCTAACCAGTACGCTAACACTAACCAGTGCCCTAACAAGTACGCTCACCCTAAAACGTTGTCGTACCCTAACCTGTCCCCTAAACCGTCCCCGTCCCCTAGCCCTAACCCTAAACCTAACACTTACCCGAAGCCTTACCCTAACCTGTCCCCTATTCCTAACCCGAACCCTAACACTATCCCGTGTCCTCATGCGTACGCTCACCCTAAACCGTTGTCGTAACTTAACCTGTCTCCTAAACCGTCCCCGTCCCCTAACCCTAACCCTAATCCTAACCCTAACTCGACCCCTAATCCTAACCCATACGCTAACACTAACTTGTGCCCTCACACGTACGCTCACCCTAAACCGTTTTCATACCCTAACCTGAACCCTAAACCGTCCTCGTCCCCTAACCCTAACCCTAACACTAACCCTAACCCTTACCCGAAACCTTACCCTAACCCGTTCCCTAATCCTAACCCATACGCTAACACTAACCCATGCCCTCACACGTACGCTCACCCTAAACCGTTGTCATACCCTACCCTGTCCCCTAAACCATCCCTGATCCCTAACCCTAACCCTAATCCTAAACCTTACCCAAAGCCTTACCCTAACCCGTCCCCTAATCCTAACCCGTACGCTAACACTAACCCGTGCCCTCACACGTACGCTCACCCTAAACCGTTGGTGTACCCTAACCTGTCCCCTAAACCATCTCTGTCCCCTAACCCTCACCATAACCCTAACCCTAACCCTAACCCTAACCCGTACCCAAAGCCTTACTCTATCCTGTCCCCTAATCCTAACCTGTATGCTAACACTAACCCATGCCCTCAGATGTACGCTCACTCTAAACCGTTGTCGTACCCTAACCTGTCCCCTAAACCATCCCCGTCCCCTAACCCTAACCCTAAACCTAACCCTTACCCAAAGCCTTACCCTAACCCGTCCCCTAATCCTAACCCGTACGCTAACACTATCCCGTGCCCTCACGCGTACGCTCACCCTAAACCGTTGTCATATCCTAACCTGTCCCCTAAACCGTCCACGTCCCCTAACCCTAACTCTAATCCTAACCCTAACTCGTCCCCTAATCCTAACCCATATGCTAACACTAACTCGTGCCCTCACACGTACGCTCACCCTAAACCGTTTTCATACCCTAACATATACCCTAAACCGTCCCCATCCCCTAACCCTAACTCTAACCCTAACACTTACCCGAAGCCTTACCCTAACCCGCCCCCTAATCCTAAACCGAACGCTAAGACTAACCCGTGCGCTCACACGTACGCTCACCCTAAACCGTAGGCGTACCCTAACCTGTCCCTTAAACCATCCCCTTCCCCTAACCCTCACCATAATCCTAACCCTAACCCTAACCCGTACCCAAAGCCTTAATCTATCCCATCCCCTAATCCTAACCTGTATGCGAACACTAACCCATGCCCTCAGATGTACGCTCACCCTAAACCGTTGTCGTACCCTAACCTGTCCCCTAAACCGTCCCCATCCCCTAACACTAACCCTAAACCTAACCCTTACCCGAAGCCTTATCCTAATCGTCCCCTAATCCTAACCCGTACGCTAACACTAACACGTGCTCTCACACGTACGCTCACCCTAAACCATTGACGTACCCTAACCTGTCCCATAAACCGTCCCCGTTCCCTAACCCTAACCCTAACCCTAAACCTAACCCTAACGCTTACCCAAAGCCTTACCCTAACCCGTCCCCTAATCCTAACCCATACGCTAACACTAACCAGTGCCCTCACACGTACGCTCACCCTAAACCGTTGTCGTACCCTAACCTGTCCCCTAAACCGTCCCCGTCCCCTAACACTAACTCTAAACCTAACCCTTACCCAAAGCCTTACCCTAACCCGTCCCCTAATCCTAACCCGTACGCTAACACTATCCCGTGCCCTCACACGTACGCTCACCCTAAACCGTTGTCATATCCTAACCTGTCCCCTAAACCGTCCCCGTCCCCTAACCCTAACTCTAATCCTAACCCTAACTCGTCCCCTAATCCTAACCCATATGCTAACACTAACTTGTGCCCTCACACGTACGCTCAACCTAAAACGTTGTCGTACCCTAACCTGTCCCCTAAACCGTCCCCATCCAATAACCCTAACCTTAACCCTAACCCTTACCCGAACCCTTATTCTAACCCGTTCCCTAATCCTAACCCGTATGCTAACACTAACCCGTGCCCTCACACGTATGCTCACCCTAAACTGTTGTCGTACCCTAACCTGTCCCCTAAACCGTCCCCGTCCCCTAACCCTAACCCTTAGCTGAAGCCTTACCCTAACCCGTCCCCTGATACTAACCCGTACACTAACACTAATCCGTGCCCTCACATGTACGTTCACCCTAAACCGTTGTCGTACCCTAACCTGTCCCCTAAACCGTCCCAATCCCCTAACCCTAACCCTAACCCTAACCCTTTCCCGAAGCCTTACCCTAAACCATCCCCTAATCCTAACCCGTATGCTAACACTAACCCGTGCCATTACACGTACGTTTACCCTAAACCGTTGACGTACCCTAACCTGTCCCCTAAACCATACCCATCCCCTAACCCTAACACTAACCCTAACCCTTACCCGAAGACGTAACCTAAACCGTCCACTAATCCTAACCCTTACGCTAACACTAAACCGTGCCCTCAGGCATACGCTCACCCTAAACTGTTGTCGTACCCTAACCTGTCCCCTAAACTGTCCCCGACCCCTAACTCTAACCCTAACCCTAACCCTTACCCGAAGCCTTACCCTAACCCATTCCCTAATCCTAACGCGTACGCTAACACTAACCCATGCCCTCACACGTACGCTCACCCTAAACCATTGTCGTACCCTAACCTGTCCCCTAAACCGTCCCCGTCCCCTAACCCTAACCCTTACCTGAAGCCTTACCCTAACCCTACCCTAATACTAACCCATACGCTAACACTAATCCGAGCCCTCACACGTACGCTCACCCTAAACCGTTGTCGTACCCTAACCTGTCCCCTAAACCATCCCCATCCCCTAACCCTAACCCTAAACCTTACCCGAAGCCTTAATCTAACCCGTCCCCTAATCCTAACCTGTATGCCAACACTAACCCATGCCCTCACACTTACGCTCACCCTAAACCATTGTCGTACCCTAACCTGTCCCCTAAACCGTCCCCATCCCCTAACCCTAACCCTAACCCTTACCAGAAGTCTTACCCTAACCCGTACCCTAATCCCAAACCGTACTCTAACACTAACCTTTGCCCTCACACGTACGCTCACCTCAGACCGTTGTCGTACCCTAACCTGTCTCCTAAACCATCCCCGTCCCCTAACCAACCCTAACCTGAAGCCTTAACATAACCCGTCCCCTAATCCTAACCCATACGCTAACACTAACCCGTGCCCTCACACGTACGCTCACCCTAAACCGTTGTCGTACCCTAACATGTCCCCTAACTGTCCCCATCCCCGTCCCCTAATCCTAACCCTAACCCTAACACTTACCCGAAGCCTTACCCTAACCCGTGCCCTAATCCTAACCCGTACGCTAAGACTAACCCATGCCCTCACACGTACGCTCAACCTAAAACATTGTCGTACCCTAACCTGTCCCCTAAACCGTCCGCATCCAATAACCCTAACCCTAACCCTAACCGTTACCCGAAGCCTTACCCTAACCCATCCCCTAATCCTAACCCGTTTGCTAACACTAACCCGTGCCATCACACGTACACTCACGCTAAACTGTTGGCGTACCCTAACCTGTCCCCTAAACCGTCCCCGTCCCCTAACCCTAACCATAACCCTAACCCTAACCCTTACCCGAAGCCTTACACGAACCCGTCCCATAATCCTAACCCGTACGCTAACACCAACCCGTGCCCTCACACGTATGCTCACCCTAAACCATTATCGTACCCTAACCTGTCCCGTAACCGTCCCCATCCCGTAACCCTAGCCCTAACCCTAAACCTAACCCTAACACTTACCCGAAAGCTTACCCTAACCTGTCCCCTAATCCTAACACGTACGCTAACACTATCCCATGCCCTCACACGTACGCTCACCCTAAACCGTTGTCGTACCCTACCCTGTCCCCTAAACCGTCCCCGTCCCTTAACCCTAACCCTAATCCTCAACCTAACTGAACCCCTAATCCTAACCCATACGTTAACACTAACTCATGCCCTCACACGTACGCTCACCCTAAACTGTTTGCCTACACTTACCTGTACCCTAAACCGTCCCGGTCCCCTAACCCTAACCCTAACCCTAACCTTAACACTTATCCGAAGCCTTACTCTAACCCGTCCCATAATCCTAACCCGTACGCTAACACTAACCTGTGCCCTCACACGTATGCTGACCCTAAACCGTTGTCGTACACTAACCTGTCCCCTATACCATCCTCGTCCCCTAACCCTAACACTAACCCTAACCCTTACCCGAACCCTTACCTTAACCCATCCCCTAATGCTAACCCATACGCTAACACTAACCCATACCCTAACACGTACGCTCACCCTAAACCGTTGTCGTACCCTACCGTGTCCCCTAAACCATCCCAGTCCCCTAACACTAACCCTAACCCTTACCCAAAGCCTTACACGAACCCGTCCCATAATCCTAACCCGTACGCTAACACCAACCCGTGCCCTCACACGTACGCTCACCCAAAACCATTATCGTACCCTAACCTGTCCCGTAAACCGTCCCCGTCCCCTAACCCTAACCTTAACCCTAAACCTAACCCTAACACTTACCCGAAACCTTACACTAACCCATCCCCTATTCCTAACATGTACGCTAACACTATCCCATGCCCTCACACGTACGCTCACCCTAAACCGTTGTCGTACCCTACCCTGTCCCCTAAACCGTCCCCGTCCCTTAACCCTAACCCTAATCCTCAACCTAACTGAACCCCTAATCCTAACCCATACATTAACACTAACTCATGCCCTCACACGTACGCTCACCCTAAACTGTTTTCCTACACTTACCTGTACCCTAAACTGTCCCGGTCCCCTAACCCTAACCCTAACCCTAACCTTAACACTTATCCGAAGCCTTACTCTAACCCGTCCCATAATTTAACCCGTACACCCATACTAACCTGTGCCCTCACACGTATGCTGACCCTAAACCGTTTTCGTACACTAACCTGTCCTCTATACCATCCCCGTCCCCTAACCCTAACCCTAACCCTAACACTTACCCGAACCCTTACCTTAACCCGTCCCCTAATGCTAACCCGTACGCTAACACTAACCCATACTCTAACACGTACGCTCACCCTAAACCGTTGTCATACCCTACCGTGTCCCCTAAACCATCCCAGTCCCCTAACCCTAACCCTAACCCTAACACTTACCCGCAGCCTTACACGAACCTGTCCCATAATCCTAACCCGTATGCTAACACCAACCCGTGCCCTCACACGTACGCTCACCCTAAAACATTATCGTACACTAACCAGTCACCTAAACCATCCCCGTCCCCTAACCCTAACCCTAAGCCTTATCAGAAGCCTTACCCTAACCAGTCCCCTAATAACAAACCGTACGCTAACACTAACCTGTGTTCTGACACGTACACTCACCCTAAACCGTTGTCGTACCCTAACCAGTCCCCTAAACCGTCTCCGTCCCCTAACACTAACCCTAACCCAAAGCCTTAACCTTACCCGTCCCCTCATCCTAACTCGTACGCTAACACTAACACGTGCCCTCTCACTTATGCTCACCCTAAACCATTGTCATACCCGAACCTGTCCCCTAAAACGTCCCCGTCCCATAACCCTAACCCTAACACTTACCCAGAGCCTTACCCTAACCCGTCCCCTAATCCTAAACCGTACGCTAACACTAACCCATGCCCTGACACGTACTCTCACCCTAAACCGTTGTCATACACTATCCTGTACCCTAAACCGTCCCTGTCCCCTAACCCTAACCCTAAACCTAACACTTACCCGAAGCCTTACCCTAACCCGTCCCCTAATCCTAACCCATACGCTAACACTAACCCGTGCGCTCACACGTACGCTCACCCTAAACCGTTGTTGTACACTAACCTGTCCCCTAAACCGTCCCTGTCCCCTAACCCTAACCTTAACACTCACCCTAACCCTAACCCTTAAATGAAGCCTTACCCTAACCCGTCCCCTAATCCTAACCCGTACGCTAACACTAACCCATTCTCTCACACGTACGCTCAACCTAAACCGTTGTCGGACCCTAGCCTATCCCCTAAACCGTCCCCGTCCCCTAACCGTAACCTTAACACTAACCCTAACCCTTACCCGAAACCTTACCCGAAGCCTTACCCTAACCCGTCCCCTAATCCTAAACCGTACGCTAACACTAACCCATGCCCTCACACGTACGCTCACCCTAAAACATTATCGTACCCTAACCAGTCACCTAAACCATCTCCGTCCCCTAACCCTAACCCTAACCCTAAGCCTTAGCAGAAGCCTTACCCTAACCAGTCCCCTAATACCAAACCGTATGCTAACACTAACCTGTGCCCTGACACGTACACTCACCCTAAACCGTTGTCGTACCCTAACCTGTACCCTAAACCATCACCGTCCCCTAACCCTAACCTAACCCGAAGCCTTAACCTTACCCGTGCCCTCATCCTAACCCATACGCTAACACTAACACGTGCCCTCACACTTACGCTCACCCTAAACCATTGTCATACCCGAACCTGTCCCCTAAAACGTCCCCATCCCATAACCCTAACCTTAACCCTAACCCTTACCCAAAGCCTTAACCTAACCCGTCCCCTAAACCTCACCCGTACGCTAACACTAACCCGTGCCCTCACACGTACGCTCACCCTAAACCGTTGTCATACACTATCCTGTCTCCTAAACCATCCCTGTCCCCTAACCCTAACCCTAACCGTAACACTTACCCGAAGCCTTACCCTAAACCGTCCCCTAATCCTAACCCGTACGCTAACACTAACCCGTGCCCTCACACGTACGCTCACCCTAAACCGTTGTCATACACTATCCTGTCCCCTGAACCGTCCCCATCCCCTAACCCTTACCCTAATCCTTACACTAACACTTACCCGAAGCCTTACGCTAACCCGTCCCCTAATCCTAACCCGTACGCTAGCACTAACCTGTGCCCACACACGTACGTGCACCCTAAACACTTGTAGTACCCTAACTTGTCCCCTAAACCGTCACCATCCCCTAAACCTAACCTTAACCCTAACCATAACCCTTACCCGAAGCCTTACCCTAACCCGTCCCCTAATCCTATATCATACGCTAACACTAACCCGTGCCCTCACACGTACGCTCACCCTAAACAGTTGTTGTACCCTAACCTGTCCCCTAAACCGTCCCTGTCCCCTAACCCTAACCTTAACACTAACCCTAACCCTAACCCTTAACCGAAGCCTTACCCTAACCCGTCCCCTAATCCTAACCCGTACGCTAACACTAACCCATTCCCTCACACGTACTCTCAACCTAAACCATTGTCAGACCCTAACCTGTCCCCTAAACCGTCCCCATCCCCTAACCCTAAACTTAACACTAACCCTAACCCTAACCCTTAACCGAAGCCTTACCCTAACCCATCCCCCAATCCTAACCCGTACGCTAACACTAACCCATTCTCTCACAAGTACGCTCAACCTAAACCATTGTCGTACCCTAACCTATCCCCTAAACCATCCCCATCCCCTAACCCTACCCCTAAACCTTACCCGAAGCCTTACCGTAAACCGTCCCCTAATCCTAACCCGTACGCTAACACTAACCCGTGCCCTCACACGTACACTCACCCTAAACCGTTGGCGTACCCTAACCTGTCCCCTATACAGTCCCCGTCCCCTAACCCTAACCCTAACCCTAACCCTTATCTGAAGCCTTTCCCTACCCGTCCCCAATCCTAAGCCGTATGTTAACACTAACCCGTGCCCTCACACGTACGCTCACCCTAAACCATTGGCGTAAGCTATCCTGTCCCCTAAACCGTCCCCGTCCCCTAACCCTAATCCTAAACCTAAACCTAACCCTTACCCGAAGCCTTATCCTAACCTGTCACCTAATCGTAACCCGTACGCTAACACTAACCCGTACCCTCACATGTACGCTCACCCTAAACCATTGTCGTACCCTAACCTGTCCCCTAAACCGTCCCCATTCCCTAACCCTAACCCTAAACCTAACGCTTACCCGAAGCCTTACCCTAACCCGTCCCCTAATCCTAACCAGTACGCTAACACTAACCAGTGCCCTAACAAGTACGCTCACCCTAAAACGTTGTCGTACCCTAACCTGTCCCCTAAACCGTCCCCGTCCCCTAGCCCTAACCCTAAACCTAACACTTACCTGAAGCCTTACCCTAACCTGTCCCCTATTCCTAACCCGAACCCTAACACTATCCCGTGTCCTCATGCGTACGCTCACCCTAAACCGTTGTCGTAACTTAACCTGTCTCCTAAACCGTCCCCGTCCCCTAACCCTAACCCTAATCCTAACCCTAACTCGACCCCTAATCCTAACCCATACGCTAACACTAACTTGTGCCCTCACACGTACGCTCACCCTAAACCGTTTTCATACCCTAACCTGAACCCTAAACCGTCCTCGTCCCCTAACCCTAACACTAACCCTAACCCTTACCCGAAACCTTACCCTAACCCGTTCCCTAATCCTAACCCATACGCTAACACTAACCCATGCCCTCACACGTACGCTCACCCTAAACCGTTGTCATACCCTACCCTGTCCCCTAAACCATCCCTGATCCCTAACCCTAACCCTAATCCTAAACCTTACCCAAAGCCTTACCCTAACCCGTCCCCTAATCCTAACCCGTACGCTAACACTAACCCGTGCCCTCACACGTACGCTCACCCTAAACCGTTGGTGTACCCTAACCTGTCCCCTAAACCATCTCTGTCCCCTAACCCTCACCATAACCCTAACCCTAACCCTAACCCTAACCCGTACCCAAAGCCTTACTCTATCCTGTCCCCTAATCCTAACCTGTATGCTAACACTAACCCATGCCCTCAGATGTACGCTCACTCTAAACCGTTGTCGTACCCTAACCTGTCCCCTAAACCATCCCCGTCCCCTAACCCTAACCCTAAACCTAACCCTTACCCAAAGCCTTACCCTAACCCGTCCCCTAATCCTAACCCGTACGCTAACACTATCCCGTGCCCTCACGCGTACGCTCACCCTAAACCGTTGTCATATCCTAACCTGTCCCCTAAACCGTCCACGTCCCCTAACCCTAACTCTAATCCTAACCCTAACTCGTCCACTAATCCTAACCCATATGCTAACACTAACTCGTGCCCTCACACGTACGCTCACCCTAAACCGTTTTCATACCCTAACATATACCCTAAACCGTCCCCATCCCCTAACCCTAACTCTAACCCTAACACTTACCCGAAGCCTTACCCTAACCCGCCCCCTAATCCTAAACCGAACGCTAAGACTAACCCGTGCGCTCACACGTACGCTCACCCTAAACCGTAGGCGTACCCTAACCTGTCCCTTAAACCATCCCCTTCCCCTAACCCTCACCATAATCCTAACCCTAACCCTAACCCGTACCCAAAGCCTTAATCTATCCCATCCCCTAATCCTAACCTGTATGCGAACACTAACCCATGCCCTCAGATGTACGCTCACCCTAAACCGTTGTCGTACCCTAACCTGTCCCCTAAACCGTCCCCATCCCCTAACACTAACCCTAAACCTAACCCTTACCCGAAGCCTTATCCTAATCGTCCCCTAATCCTAACCTGTACGCTAACACTAACACGTGCTCTCACACGTACGCTCACCCTAAACCATTGACGTACCCTAACCTGTCCCATAAACCGTCCCCGTTCCCTAACCCTAACCCTAACCCTAAACCTAACCCTAACGCTTACCCAAAGCCTTACCCTAACCCGTCCCCTAATCCTAACCCATACGCTAACACTAACCAGTGCCCTCACACGTACGCTCTCCCTAAACCGTTGTCGTACCCTAACCTGTCCCCTAAACCGTCCCCGTCCCCTAACACTAACTCTAAACCTAACCCTTACCCAAAGCCTTACCCTAACCCGTCCCCTAATCCTAACCCGTACGCTAACACTATCCCGTGCCCTCACACGTACGCTCACCCTAAACCGTTGTCATATCCTAACCTGTCCCCTAAACCGTCCCCGTCCCCTAACCCTAACTCTAATCCTAACCCTAACTCGTCCCCTAATCCTAACCCATATGCTAACACTAACTTGTGCCCTCACACGTACGCTCAACCTAAAACGTTGTCGTACCCTAACCTGTCCCCTAAACCGTCCCCATCCAATAACCCTAACCTTAACCCTAACCCTTACCCGAACCCTTATCCTAACCTGTTCCCTAATCCTAACCCGTATGCTAACACTAACCCGTGCCCTCACACGTATGCTCACCCTAAACTGTTGTCGTACCCTAACCTGTCCCCTAAACCGTCCCCGTCCCCTAACCCTAACCCTTAGCTGAAGCCTTACCCTAACCCGTCCCCTGATACTAACCCGTACACTAACACTAATCCGTGCCCTCACATGTACGTTCACCCTAAACCGTTGTCGTACCCTAACCTGTCCCCTAAACCGTCCCAATCCCCTAACCCTAACCCTAACCCTAACCCTTTCCCGAAGCCTTACCCTAAACCATCCCCTAATCCTAACCCGTATGCTAACACTAACCCGTGCCATTACACGTACGTTTACCCTAAACCGTTGACGTACCCTAACCTGTCCCCTAAACCATACCCATCCCCTAACCCTAACACTAACCCTAACCCTTACCCGAAGACGTAACCTAAACCGTCCACTAATCCTAACCCTTACGCTAACACTAAACCGTGCCCTCAGGCATACGCTCACCCTAAACTGTTGTCGTACCCTAACCTGTCCCCTAAACTGTCCCCGACCCCTAACTCTAACCCTAACCCTAACCCTTACCCGAAGCCTTACCCTAACCCATTCCCTAATCCTAACGCGTACGCTAACACTAACCCATGCCCTCACACGTACGCTCACCCTAAACCATTGTCGTACCCTAACCTGTCCCCTAAACCGTCCCCGTCCCCTAACCCTAACCCTTACCTGAAGCCTTACCCTAACCCTACCCTAATACTAACCCATACGCTAACACTAATCCGAGCCCTCACACGTACGCTCACCCTAAACCGTTGTCGTACCCTAACCTGTCCCCTAAACCATCCCCATCCCCTAACCCTAACCCTAAACCTTACCCGAAGCCTTAATCTAACCCGTCCCCTAATCCTAACCTGTATGCCAACACTAACCCATGCCCTCACACTTACGCTCACCCTAAACCATTGTCGTACCCTAACCTGTCCCCTAAACCGTCCCCATCCCCTAACCCTAACCCTAACCCTTACCAGAAGTCTTACCCTAACCCGTACCCTAATCCCAAACCGTACTCTAACACTAACCTTTGCCCTCACACGTACGCTCACCACAGACCGTTGTCGTACCCTAACCTGTCTCCTAAACCATCCCCGTCCCCTAACCAACCCTAACCTGAAGCCTTAACATAACCCGTCCCCTAATCCTAACCCATACGCTAACACTAACCCGTGCCCTCACACGTATGCTCACCCTAAACCGTTGTCGTACCCTAACATGTCCCCTAACTGTCCCCATCCCCGTCCCCTAATCCTAACCCTAACCCTAACACTTACCCGAACCCTTACCCTAACCCGTGCCCTAATCCTAACCCGTACGCTAACACTAACCCATGCCCTCACATGTACGCTCAACCTAAAACATTGTCGTACCCTAACCTGTCCCCTAAACCGTCCGCATCCAATAACCCTAACCCTAACCCTAACCATTACCCGAAGCCTTACCCTAACCCATCCCCTAATCCTAACCCGTTTGCTAACACTAACCCGTGCCATCACACGTACACTCACGCTAAACTGTTGGCGTACCCTAACCTGTCCCCTAAACCGTCCCCGTCCCCTAACCCTAACCATAACCCTAACCCTAACCCTTACCCGAAGCCTTACACGAACCCGTCCCATAATCCTAACCCGTACGCTAACACCAACCCGTGCCCTCACACGTATGCTCACCCTAAACCATTATCGTACCCTAACCTGTCCCGTAACCGTCCCCATCCCGTAACCCTAGCCCTAACCCTAAACCTAACCCTAACACTTACCCGAAAGCTTACCCTAACCTGTCCCCTAATCCTAACACGTACGCTAACACTATCCCATGCCCTCACACGTACGCTCACCTTAAACCGTTGTCGTACCCTACCCTGTCCCCTAAACCGTCCCCGTCCCTTAACCCTAACCCTAATCCTCAACCTAACTGAACCCCTAATCCTAACCCATACGTTAACACTAACTCATGCCCTCACACGTACGCTCACCCTAAACTGTTTGCCTACACTTACCTGTACCCTAAACCGTCCCGGTCCCCTAACCCTAACCCTAACCCTAACCTTAACACTTATCCGAAGCCTTACTCTAACCCGTCCCATAATCCTAACCCGTACGCTAACACTAACCTGTGCCCTCACACGTATGCTGACCCTAAACCGTTGTCGTACACTAACCTGTCCCCTATACCATCCTCGTCCCCTAACCCTAACACTAACCCTAACCCTTACCCGAACCCTTACCTTAACCCATCCCCTAATGCTAACCCATACGCTAACACTAACCCATACCCTAACACGTACGCTCACCCTAAACCGTTGTCGTACCCTACCGTGTCCCCTAAACCATCCCAGTCCCCTAACACTAACCCTAACCCTTACCCAAAGCCTTACACGAACCCGTCCCATAATCCTAACCCGTACGCTAACACCAACCCGTGCCCTCACACGTACGCTCACCCAAAACCATTATCGTACCCTAACCTGTCCCGTAAACCGTCCCCGTCCCCTAACCCTAACCTTAACCCTAAACCTAACCCTAACACTTACCTGAAACCTTACACTAACCCGTCCCCTATTCCTAACATGTACGCTAACACTATCCCATGCCCTCACACGTACGCTCACCCTAAACCGTTGTCGTACCCTACCCTGTCCCCTAAACCGTCCCCGTCCCTTAACCCTAACCCTAATCCTCAACCTAACTGAACCCCTAATCCTAACCCATACATTAACACTAACTCATGCCCTCACACGTACGCTCACCCTAAACTGTTTTCCTACACTTACCTGTACCCTAAACTGTCCCGGTCCCCTAACCCTAACCCTAACCCTAACCTTAACACTTATCCGAAGCCTTACTCTAACCCGTCCCATAATTTAACCCGTACACCCATACTAACCTGTGCCCTCACACGTATGCTGACCCTAAACCGTTTTCGTACACTAACCTGTCCTCTATACCATCCCCGTCCCCTAACCCTAACCCTAACCCTAACACTTACCCGAACCCTTACCTTAACCCGTCCCCTAATGCTAACCCGTACGCTAACACTAAACCATACCCTAACACGTACGCTCACCCTAAACCGTTGTCATACCCTACCGTGTCCCCTAAACCATCCCAGTCCCCTAACCCTAACCCTAACCCTAACACTTACCCGCAGCCTTACACGAACCTGTCCCATAATCCTAACCCGTACGCTAACACCAACCCGTGCCCTCACACGTACGCTCACCCTAAAACATTATCGTACACTAACCAGTCACCTAAACCATCCCCGTCCCCTAACCCTAACCCTAAGCCTTATCAGAAGCCTTACCCTAACCAGTCCCCTAATAACAAACCGTACGCTAACACTAACCTGTGTTCTGACACGTACACTCACCCTAAACCGTTGTCGTACCCTAACCAGTCCCCTAAACCGTCTCCGTCCCCTAACACTAACCCTAACCCAAAGCCTTAACCTTACCCGTCCCCTCATCCTAACTCGTACGCTAACACTAACACGTGCCCTCTCACTTATGCTCACCCTCAACCATTGTCATACCCGAACCTGTCCCCTAAAACGTCCCCGTCCCATAACCCTAACCCTAACACTTACCCAGAGCCTTACCCCAACCCGTCCCCTAATCCTAAACCGTACGCTAACACTAACCCATGCCCTGACACGTACTCTCACCCTAAACCGTTGTCATACACTATCCTGTACCCTAAACCGTCCCTGTCCCCTAACCCTAACCCTAAACCTAACACTTACCCGAAGCCTTACCCTAACCCGTCCCCTAATCCTAACCCATACGCTAACACTAACCCGTGCGCTCACACGTACGCTCACCCTAAACCGTTGTTGTACACTAACCTGTCCCCTAAACCGTCCCTGTCCCCTAACCCTAACCTTAACACTCACCCTAACCCTAACCCTTAAATGAAGCCTTACCCTAACCCGTCCCCTAATCCTAACCCGTACGCTAACACTAACCCATTCTCTCACACGTACGCTCAACCTAAACCGTTGTCGGACCCTAGCCTATCCCCTAAACCGTCCCCGTCCCCTAACCGTAACCTTAACACTAACCCTAACCCTTACCCGAAACCTTACCCGAAGCCTTACCCTAACCCGTCCCCTAATCCTAAACCGTACGCTAACACTAACCCATGCCCTCACACGTACGCTCACCCTAAAACATTATCGTACCCTAACCAGTCACCTAAACCATCTCCGTCCCCTAACCCTAACCCTAACCCTAAGCCTTAGCAGAAGCCTTACCCTAACCAGTCCCCTAATACCAAACCGTATGCTAACACTAACCTGTGCCCTGACACGTACACTCACCCTAAACCGTTGTCGTACCCTAACCTGTACCCTAAACCATCACCGTCCCCTAACCCTAACCTAACCCGAAGCCTTAACCTTACCCGTGCCCTCATCCTAACCCATACGCTAACACTAACACGTGCCCTCACACTTACGCTCACCCTAAACCATTGTCATACCCGAACCTGTCCCCTAAAACGTCCCCATCCCATAACCCTAACCTTAACCCTAACCCTTACCCAAAGCCTTAACCTAACCCGTCCCCTAAACCTCACCCGTACGCTAACACTAACCCGTGCCCTCACACGTACGCTCACCCTAAACCGTTGTCATACACTATCCTGTCTCCTAAACCATCCCTGTCCCCTAACCCTAACCCTAACCGTAACACTTACCCGAAGCCTTACCCTAAACCGTCCCCTAATCCTAACCCGTACGCTAACACTAACCCGTGCCCTCACACGTACGCTCACCCTAAACCGTTGTCATACACTATCCTGTCCCCTGAACCGTCCCCATCCCCTAACCCTTACCCTAATCCTTACACTAACACTTACCCGAAGCCTTACGCTAACCCGTCCCCTAATCCTAACCCGTACGCTAGCACTAACCTGTGCCCACACACGTACGTGCACCCTAAACACTTGTAGTACCCTAACTTGTCCCCTAAACCGTCACCATCCCCTAAACCTAACCTTAACCCTAACCATAACCCTTACCCGAAGCCTTACCCTAACCCGTCCCCTAATCCTATATCATACGCTAACACTAACCCGTGCCCTCACACGTACGCTCACCCTAAACAGTTGTTGTACCCTAACCTGTCCCCTAAACCGTCCCTGTCCCCTAACCCTAACCTTAACACTAACCCTAACCCTAACCCTTAACCGAAGCCTTACCCTAACCCGTCCCCTAATCCTAACCCGTACGCTAACACTAACCCATTCCCTCACACGTACTCTCAACCTAAACCATTGTCAGACCCTAACCTGTCCCCTAAACCGTCCCCATCCCCTAACCCTAAACTTAACACTAACCCTAACCCTAACCCTTAACCGAAGCCTTACCCTAACCCATCCCCCAATCCTAACCCGTACGCTAACACTAACCCATTCTCTCACAAGTACGCTCAACCTAAACCATTGTCGTACCCTAACCTATCCCCTAAACCATCCCCATCCCCTAACCCTACCCCTAAACCTTACCCGAAGCCTTACCGTAAACCGTCCCCTAATCCTAACCCGTACGCTAACACTAACCCGTGCCCTCACACGTACACTCACCCTAAACCGTTGGCGTACCCTAACCTGTCCCCTATACAGTCCCCGTCCCCTAACCCTAACCCTAACCCTAACCCTTATCTGAAGCCTTTCCCTACCCGTCCCCAATCCTAAGCCGTATGTTAACACTAACCCGTGCCCTCACACGTACGCTCACCCTAAACCATTGGCGTAAGCTATCCTGTCCCCTAAACCGTCCCCGTCCCCTAACCCTAATCCTAAACCTAAACCTAACCCTTACCCGAAGCCTTATCCTAACCTGTCACCTAATCGTAACCCGTACGCTAACACTAACCCGTACCCTCACATGTACGCTCACC
Organism: Leucopleurus acutus; assembly: GCF_964270905.1. Classification (NCBI taxonomy): domain Eukaryota; kingdom Metazoa; phylum Chordata; class Mammalia; order Artiodactyla; family Delphinidae; genus Leucopleurus; species Leucopleurus acutus. The sequence goes on along the minus strand of NW_028139226.1, from coordinate 2,480,245 downwards.
CTAAACCATTGTCGTACCCTAACCTGTCCCCTAAACCGTCCCCATTCCCTAACCCTAACCCTAAACCTAACGCTTACCCGAAGCCTTACCCTAACCCGTCCCCTAATCCTAACCAGTACGCTAACACTAACCAGTGCCCTAACAAGTACGCTCACCCTAAAACGTTGTCGTACCCTAACCTGTCCCCTAAACCGTCCCCGTCCCCTAGCCCTAACCCTAAACCTAACACTTACCCGAAGCCTTACCCTAACCTGTCCCCTATTCCTAACCCGAACCCTAACACTATCCCGTGTCCTCATGCGTACGCTCACCCTAAACCGTTGTCGTAACTTAACCTGTCTCCTAAACCGTCCCCGTCCCCTAACCCTAACCCTAATCCTAACCCTAACTCGACCCCTAATCCTAACCCATACGCTAACACTAACTTGTGCCCTCACACGTACGCTCACCCTAAACCGTTTTCATACCCTAACCTGAACCCTAAACCGTCCTCGTCCCCTAACCCTAACCCTAACACTAACCCTAACCCTTACCCGAAACCTTACCCTAACCCGTTCCCTAATCCTAACCCATACGCTAACACTAACCCATGCCCTCACACGTACGCTCACCCTAAACCGTTGTCATACCCTACCCTGTCCCCTAAACCATCCCTGATCCCTAACCCTAACCCTAATCCTAAACCTTACCCAAAGCCTTACCCTAACCCGTCCCCTAATCCTAACCCGTACGCTAACACTAACCCGTGCCCTCACACGTACGCTCACCCTAAACCGTTGGTGTACCCTAACCTGTCCCCTAAACCATCTCTGTCCCCTAACCCTCACCATAACCCTAACCCTAACCCTAACCCTAACCCGTACCCAAAGCCTTACTCTATCCTGTCCCCTAATCCTAACCTGTATGCTAACACTAACCCATGCCCTCAGATGTACGCTCACTCTAAACCGTTGTCGTACCCTAACCTGTCCCCTAAACCATCCCCGTCCCCTAACCCTAACCCTAAACCTAACCCTTACCCAAAGCCTTACCCTAACCCGTCCCCTAATCCTAACCCGTACGCTAACACTATCCCGTGCCCTCACGCGTACGCTCACCCTAAACCGTTGTCATATCCTAACCTGTCCCCTAAACCGTCCACGTCCCCTAACCCTAACTCTAATCCTAACCCTAACTCGTCCCCTAATCCTAACCCATATGCTAACACTAACTCGTGCCCTCACACGTACGCTCACCCTAAACCGTTTTCATACCCTAACATATACCCTAAACCGTCCCCATCCCCTAACCCTAACTCTAACCCTAACACTTACCCGAAGCCTTACCCTAACCCGCCCCCTAATCCTAAACCGAACGCTAAGACTAACCCGTGCGCTCACACGTACGCTCACCCTAAACCGTAGGCGTACCCTAACCTGTCCCTTAAACCATCCCCTTCCCCTAACCCTCACCATAATCCTAACCCTAACCCTAACCCGTACCCAAAGCCTTAATCTATCCCATCCCCTAATCCTAACCTGTATGCGAACACTAACCCATGCCCTCAGATGTACGCTCACCCTAAACCGTTGTCGTACCCTAACCTGTCCCCTAAACCGTCCCCATCCCCTAACACTAACCCTAAACCTAACCCTTACCCGAAGCCTTATCCTAATCGTCCCCTAATCCTAACCCGTACGCTAACACTAACACGTGCTCTCACACGTACGCTCACCCTAAACCATTGACGTACCCTAACCTGTCCCATAAACCGTCCCCGTTCCCTAACCCTAACCCTAACCCTAAACCTAACCCTAACGCTTACCCAAAGCCTTACCCTAACCCGTCCCCTAATCCTAACCCATACGCTAACACTAACCAGTGCCCTCACACGTACGCTCACCCTAAACCGTTGTCGTACCCTAACCTGTCCCCTAAACCGTCCCCGTCCCCTAACACTAACTCTAAACCTAACCCTTACCCAAAGCCTTACCCTAACCCGTCCCCTAATCCTAACCCGTACGCTAACACTATCCCGTGCCCTCACACGTACGCTCACCCTAAACTGTTGTCATATCCTAACCTGTCCCCTAAACCGTCCCCGTCCCCTAACCCTAACTCTAATCCTAACCCTAACTCGTCCCCTAATCCTAACCCATATGCTAACACTAACTTGTGCCCTCACACGTACGCTCAACCTAAAACGTTGTCGTACCCTAACCTGTCCCCTAAACCGTCCCCATCCAATAACCCTAACCTTAACCCTAACCCTTACCCGAACCCTTATCCTAACCCGTTCCCTAATCCTAACCCGTATGCTAACACTAACCCGTGCCCTCACACGTATGCTCACCCTAAACTGTTGTCGTACCCTAACCTGTCCCCTAAACCGTCCCCGTCCCCTAACCCTAACCCTTAGCTGAAGCCTTACCCTAACCCGTCCCCTGATACTAACCCGTACACTAACACTAATCCGTGCCCTCACATGTACGTTCACCCTAAACCGTTGTCGTACCCTAACCTGTCCCCTAAACCGTCCCAATCCCCTAACCCTAACCCTAACCCTAACCCTTTCCCGAAGCCTTACCCTAAACCATCCCCTAATCCTAACCCGTATGCTAACACTAACCCGTGCCATTACACGTACGTTTACCCTAAACCGTTGACGTACCCTAACCTGTCCCCTAAACCATACCCATCCCCTAACCCTAACACTAACCCTAACCCTTACCCGAAGACGTAACCTAAACCGTCCACTAATCCTAACCCTTACGCTAACACTAAACCGTGCCCTCAGGCATACGCTCACCCTAAACTGTTGTCGTACCCTAACCTGTCCCCTAAACTGTCCCCGACCCCTAACTCTAACCCTAACCCTAACCCTTACCCGAAGCCTTACCCTAACCCATTCCCTAATCCTAACGCGTACGCTAACACTAACCCATGCCCTCACACGTACGCTCACCCTAAACCATTGTCGTACCCTAACCTGTCCCCTAAACCGTCCCCGTCCCCTAACCCTAACCCTTACCTGAAGCCTTACCCTAACCCTACCCTAATACTAACCCATACGCTAACACTAATCCGAGCCCTCACACGTACGCTCACCCTAAACCGTTGTCGTACCCTAACCTGTCCCCTAAACCATCCCCATCCCCTAACCCTAACCCTAAACCTTACCCGAAGCCTTAATCTAACCCGTCCCCTAATCCTAACCTGTATGCCAACACTAACCCATGCCCTCACACTTACGCTCACCCTAAACCATTGTCGTACCCTAACCTGTCCCCTAAACCGTCCCCATCCCCTAACCCTAACCCTAACCCTTACCAGAAGTCTTACCCTAACCCGTACCCTAATCCCAAACCGTACTCTAACACTAACCTTTGCCCTCACATGTACGCTCACCACAGACCGTTGTCGTACCCTAACCTGTCTCCTAAACCATCCCCGTCCCCTAACCAACCCTAACCTGAAGCCTTAACATAACCCGTCCCCTAATCCTAACCCATACGCTAACACTAACCCGTGCCCTCACACGTATGCTCACCCTAAACCGTTGTCGTACCCTAACATGTCCCCTAACTGTCCCCATCCCCGTCCCCTAATCCTAACCCTAACCCTAACACTTACCCGAAGCCTTACCCTAACCCGTGCCCTAATCCTAACCCGTACGCTAACACTAACCCATGCCCTCACACGTACGCTCAACCTAAAACATTGTCGTACCCTAACCTGTCCCCTAAACCGTCCGCATCCAATAACCCTAACCCTAACCCTAACCATTACCCGAAGCCTTACCCTAACCCATCCCCTAATCCTAACCCGTTTGCTAACACTAACCCGTGCCATCACACGTACACTCACGCTAAACTGTTGGCGTACCCTAACCTGTCCCCTAAACCGTCCCCGTCCCCTAACCCTAACCATAACCCTAACCCTAACCCTTACCCGAAGCCTTACACGAACCCGTCCCATAATCCTAACCCGTACGCTAACACCAACCCGTGCCCTCACACGTATGCTCACCCTAAACCATTATCGTACCCTAACCTGTCCCGTAACCGTCCCCATCCCGTAACCCTAGCCCTAACCCTAAACCTAACCCTAACACTTACCCGAAAGCTTACCCTAACCTGTCCCCTAATCCTAACACGTACGCTAACACTATCCCATGCCCTCACACGTACGCTCACCCTAAACCGTTGTCGTACCCTACCCTGTCCCCTAAACCGTCCCCGTCCCTTAACCCTAACCCTAATCCTCAACCTAACTGAACCCCTAATCCTAACCCATACGTTAACACTAACTCATGCCCTCACACGTACGCTCACCCTAAACTGTTTGCCTACACTTACCTGTACCCTAAACCGTCCCGGTCCCCTAACCCTAACCCTAACCCTAACCTTAACACTTATCCGAAGCCTTACTCTAACCCGTCCCATAATCCTAACCCGTACGCTAACACTAACCTGTGCCCTCACACGTATGCTGACCCTAAACCGTTGTCGTACACTAACCTGTCCCCTATACCATCCTCGTCCCCTAACCCTAACACTAACCCTAACCCTTACCCGAACCCTTACCTTAACCCATCCCCTAATGCTAACCCATACGCTAACACTAACCCATACCCTAACACGTACGCTCACCCTAAACCGTTGTCGTACCCTACCGTGTCCCCTAAACCATCCCAGTCCCCTAACACTAACCCTAACCCTTACCCAAAGCCTTACACGAACCCGTCCCATAATCCTAACCCGTACGCTAACACCAACCCGTGCCCTCACACGTACGCTCACCCAAAACCATTATCGTACCCTAACCTGTCCCGTAAACCGTCCCCGTCCCCTAACCCTAACCTTAACCCTAAACCTAACCCTAACACTTACCCGAAACCTTACACTAACCCGTCCCCTATTCCTAACATGGACGCTAACACTATCCCATGCCCTCACACGTACGCTCACCCTAAACCGTTGTCGTACCCTACCCTGTCCCCTAAACCGTCCCCGTCCCTTAACCCTAACCCTAATCCTCAACCTAACTGAACCCCTAATCCTAACCCATACATTAACACTAACTCATGACCTCACACGTACGCTCACCCTAAACTGTTTTCCTACACTTACCTGTACCCTAAACTGTCCCGGTCCCCTAACCCTAACCCTAACCCTAACCTTAACACTTATCCGAAGCCTTACTCTAACCCGTCCCATAATTTAACCCGTACACCCATACTAACCTGTGCCCTCACACGTATGCTGACCCTAAACCGTTTTCGTACACTAACCTGTCCTCTATACCATCCCCGTCCCCTAACCCTAACCCTAACCCTAACACTTACCCGAACCCTTACCTTAACCCGTCCCCTAATGCTAACCCGTACGCTAACACTAACCCATACTCTAACACGTACGCTCACCCTAAACCGTTGTCATACCCTACCGTGTCCCCTAAACCATCCCAGTCCCCTAACCCTAACCCTAACCCTAACACTTACCCGCAGCCTTACACGAACCTGTCCCATAATCCTAACCCGTATGCTAACACCAACCCGTGCCCTCACACGTACGCTCACCCTAAAACATTATCGTACACTAACCAGTCACCTAAACCATCCCCGTCCCCTAACCCTAACCCTAAGCCTTATCAGAAGCCTTACCCTAACCAGTCCCCTAATAACAAACCGTACGCTAACACTAACCTGTGTTCTGACACGTACACTCACCCTAAACCGTTGTCGTACCCTAACCAGTCCCCTAAACCGTCTCCGTCCCCTAACACTAACCCTAACCCAAAGCCTTAACCTTACCCGTCCCCTCATCCTAACTCGTACGCTAACACTAACACGTGCCCTCTCACTTATGCTCACCCTAAACCATTGTCATACCCGAACCTGTCCCCTAAAACGTCCCCGTCCCATAACCCTAACCCTAACACTTACCCAGAGCCTTACCCTAACCCGTCCCCTAATCCTAAACCGTACGCTAACACTAACCCATGCCCTGACACGTACTCTCACCCTAAACCGTTGTCATACACTATCCTGTACCCTAAACCGTCCCTGTCCCCTAACCCTAACCCTAAACCTAACACTTACCCGAAGCCTTACCCTAACCCGTCCCCTAATCCTAACCCATACGCTAACACTAACCCGTGCGCTCACACGTACGCTCACCCTAAACCGTTGTTGTACACTAACCTGTCCCCTAAACCGTCCCTGTCCCCTAACCCTAACCTTAACACTCACCCTAACCCTAACCCTTAAATGAAGCCTTACCCTAACCTGTCCCCTAATCCTAACCCGTACACTAACACTAACCCATTCTCTCACACGTACGCTCAACCTAAACCGTTGTCGGACCCTAGCCTATCCCCTAAACCGTCCCCGTCCCCTAACCGTAACCTTAACACTAACCCTAACCCTTACCCGAAACCTTACCCGAAGCTTTACCCTAACCCGTCCCCTAATCCTAAACCGTACGCTAACACTAACCCATGCCCTCACACGTACGCTCACCCTAAAACATTATCGTACCCTAACCAGTCACCTAAACCATCTCCGTCCCCTAACCCTAACCCTAACCCTAAGCCTTAGCAGAAGCCTTACCCTAACCAGTCCCCTAATACCAAACCGTATGCTAACACTAACCTGTGCCCTGACACGTACACTCACCCTAAACCGTTGTCGTACCCTAACCTGTACCCTAAACCATCACCGTCCCCTAACCCTAACCTAACCCGAAGCCTTAACCTTACCCGTGCCCTCATCCTAACCCATACGCTAACACTAACACGTGCCCTCACACTTACGCTCACCCTAAACCATTGTCATACCCGAACCTGTCCCCTAAAACGTCCCCATCCCATAACCCTAACCTTAACCCTAACCCTTACCCAAAGCCTTAACCTAACCCGTCCCCTAAACCTCACCCGTACGCTAACACTAACCCGTGCCCTCACACGTACGCTCACCCTAAACCGTTGTCATACACTATCCTGTCCCCTGAACCGTCCCCATCCCCTAACCCTTACCCTAATCCTTACACTAACACTTACCCGAAGCCTTACGCTAACCCGTCCCCTAATCCTAACCCGTACGCTAGCACTAACCTGTGCCCACACACGTACATGCACCCTAAACACTTGTAGTACCCTAACTTGTCCCCTAAACCGTCACCATCCCCTAAACCTAACCTTAACCCTAACCATAACCCTTACCCGAAGCCTTACCCTAACCCGTCCCCTAATCCTATATCATACGCTAACACTAACCCGTGCCCTCACACGTACGCTCACCCTAAACAGTTGTTGTACCCTAACCTGTCCCCTAAACCGTCCCTGTCCCCTAACCCTAACCTTAACACTAACCCTAACCCTAACCCTTAACCGAAGCCTTACCCTAACCCGTCCCCTAATCCTAACCCGTACGCTAACACTAACCCATTCCCTCACACGTACTCTCAACCTAAACCATTGTCAGACCCTAACCTGTCCCCTAAACCGTCCCCATCCCCTAACCCTAAACTTAACACTAACCCTAACCCTAACCCTTAACCGAAGCCTTACCCTAACCCATCCCCCAATCCTAACCCGTACGCTAACACTAACCCATTCTCTCACAAGTACGCTCAACCTAAACCATTGTCGTACCCTAACCTATCCCCTAAACCATCCCCATCCCCTAACCCTACCCCTAAACCTTACCCGAAGCCTTACCGTAAACCGTCCCCTAATCCTAACCCGTACGCTAACACTAACCCGTGCCCTCACACGTACACTCACCCTAAACCGTTGGCGTACCCTAACCTGTCCCCTATACAGTCCCCGTCCCCTAACCCTAACCCTAACCCTAACCCTTATCTGAAGCCTTTCCCTACCCGTCCCCTAATCCTAAGCCGTATGTTAACACTAACCCGTGCCCTCACACGTACGCTCACCCTAAACCATTGGCGTAAGCTATCCTGTCCCCTAAACCGTCCCCGTCCCCTAACCCTAATCCTAAACCTAAACCTAACCCTTACCCGAAGCCTTATCCTAACCTGTCACCTAATCGTAACCCGTACGCTAACACTAACCCGTGCCCTCACATGTACGCTCACCCTAAACCATTGTCGTACCCTAACCTGTCCCCTAAACCGTCCCCATTCCCTAACCCTAACCCTAAACCTAACGCTTACCCGAAGCCTTACCCTAACCCGTCCCCTAATCCTAACCAGTACGCTAACACTAACCAGTGCCCTAACAAGTACGCTCACCCTAAAACGTTGTCGTACCCTAACCTGTCCCATAAACCATCCCCGTCCCCTAGCCCTAACCCTAAACCTAACACTTACCCGAAGCCTTACCCTAACCTGTCCCCTATTCCTAACCCGAACCCTAACACTATCCCGTGTCCTCATGCGTACGCTCACCCTAAACCGTTGTCGTAACTTAACCTGTCTCCTAAACCGTCCCCGTCCCCTAACCCTAACCCTAATCCTAACCCTAACTCGACCCCTAATCCTAACCCATACGCTAACACTAACTTGTGCCCTCACACGTACGCTCACCCTAAACCGTTTTCATACCCTAACATGAACCCTAAACCGTCCTCGTCCCCTAACCCTAACCCTAACACTAACCCTAACCCTTACCCGAAACCTTACCCTAACCCGTTCCCTAATCCTAACCCATACGCTAACACTAACCCATGCCCTCACACGTACGCTCAACCTAAACCGTTGTCATACCCTACCCTGTCCCCTAAACCATCCCTGATCCCTAACCCTAACCCTAATCCTAAACCTTACCCAAAGCCTTACCCTAACCCGTCCCCTAATCCTAACCCGTACGCTAACACTAACCCGTGCCCTCACACGTACGCTCACCCTAAACCGTTGGTGTACCCTAACCTGTCCCCTAAACCATCTCTGTCCCCTAACCCTCACCATAACCCTAACCCTAACCCTAACCCTAACCCGTACCCAAAGCCTTACTCTATCCTGTCCCCTAATCCTAACCTGTATGCTAACACTAACCCATGCCCTCAGATGTACGCTCACTCTAAACCGTTGTCGTACCCTAACCTGTCCCCTAAACCATCCCCGTCCCCTAACCCTAACCCTAAACCTAACCCTTACCCAAAGCCTTACCCTAACCCGTCCCCTAATCCTAACCCGTACGCTAACACTATCCCGTGCCCTCACGCGTACGCTCACCCTAAACCGTTGTCATATCCTAACCTGTCCCCTAAACCGTCCACGTCCCCTAACCCTAACTCTAATCCTAACCCTAACTCGTCCCCTAATCCTAACCCATATGCTAACACTAACTCGTGCCCTCACACGTACGCTCACCCTAAACCGTTTTCATACCCTAACATATACCCTAAACCGTCCCCATCCCCTAACCCTAACTCTAACCCTAACACTTACCCGAAGCCTTACCCTAACCCGCCCCCTAATCCTAAACCGAACGCTAAGACTAACCCGTGCGCTCACACGTACGCTCACCCTAAACCGTAGGCGTACCCTAACCTGTCCCTTAAACCATCCCCTTCCCCTAACCCTCACCATAATCCTAACCCTAACCCTAACCCGTACCCAAAGCCTTAATCTATCCCATCCCCTAATCCTAACCTGTATGCGAACAGTAACCCATGCCCTCAGATGTACGCTCACCCTAAACCGTTGTCGTACCCTAACCTGTCCCCTAAACCGTCCCCATCCCCTAACACTAACCCTAAACCTAACCCTTACCCGAAGCCTTATCCTAATCGTCCCCTAATCCTAACCCGTACGCTAACACTAACACGTGCTCTCACACGTACGCTCACCCTAAACCATTGACGTACCCTAACCTGTCCCATAAACCGTCCCCGTTCCCTAACCCTAACCCTAACCCTAAACCTAACCCTAACGCTTACCCAAAGCCTTACCCTAACCCGTCCCCTAATCCTAACCCATACGCTAACACTAACCAGTGCCCTCACACGTACGCTCACCCTAAACCGTTGTCGTACCCTAACCTGTCCCCTAAACCGTCCCCGTCCCCTAACACTAACTCTAAACCTAACCCTTACCCAAAGCCTTACCCTAACCCGTCCCCTAATCCTAACCCGTACGCTAACACTATCCCGTGCCCTCACACGTACGCTCACCCTAAACCGTTGTCATATCCTAACCTGTCCCCTAAACCGTCCCCGTCCCCTAACCCTAACTCTAATCCTAACCCTAACTCGTCCCCTAATCCTAACCCATATGCTAACACTAACTTGTGCCCTCACACGTACGCTCAACCTAAAACGTTGTCGTACCCTAACCTGTCCCCTAAACCGTCCCCATCCAATAACCCTAACCTTAACCCTAACCCTTACCCGAACCCTTATCCTAACCCGTTCCCTAATCCTAACCCGTATGCTAACACTAACCCGTGCCCTCACACGTATGCTCACCCTAAACTGTTGTCGTACCCTAACCTGTCCCCTAAACCGTCCCCGTCCCCTAACCCTAACCCTTAGCTGAAGCCTTACCCTAACCCGTCCCCTGATACTAACCCGTACACTAACACTAATCCGTGCCCTCACATGTACGTTCACCCTAAACCGTTGTCGTACCCTAACCTGTCCCCTAAACCGTCCCAATCCCCTAACCCTAACCCTAACCCTAACCCTTTCCCGAAGCCTTACCCTAAACCATCCCCTAATCCTAACCCGTATGCTAACACTAACCCGTGCCATTACACGTACGTTTACCCTAAACCGTTGACGTACCCTAACCTGTCCCCTAAACCATACCCATCCCCTAACCCTAACACTAACCCTAACCCTTACCCGAAGACGTAACCTAAACCGTCCACTAATCCTAACCCTTACGCTAACACTAAACCGTGCCCTCAGGCATACGCTCACCCTAAACTGTTGTCGTACCCTAACCTGTCCCCTAAACTGTCCCCGACCCCTAACTCTAACCCTAACCCTAACCCTTACCCGAAGCCTTACCCTAACCCATTCCCTAATCCTAACGCGTACGCTAACACTAACCCATGCCCTCACACGTACGCTCACCCTAAACCATTGTCGTACCCTAACCTGTCCCCTAAACCGTCCCCGTCCCCTAACCCTAACCCTTACCTGAAGCCTTACCCTAACCCTACCCTAATACTAACCCATACGCTAACACTAATCCGAGCCCTCACACGTACGCTCACCCTAAACCGTTGTCGTACCCTAACCTGTCCCCTAAACCATCCCCATCCCCTAACCCTAACCCTAAACCTTACCCGAAGCCTTAATCTAACCCGTCCCCTAATCCTAACCTGTATGCCAACACTAACCCATGCCCTCACACTTACGCTCACCCTAAACCATTGTCGTACCCTAACCTGTCCCCTAAACCGTCCCCATCCCCTAACCCTAACCCTAACCCTTACCAGAAGTCTTACCCTAACCCGTACCCTAATCCCAAACCGTACTCTAACACTAACCTTTGCCCTCACACGTACGCTCACCACAGACCGTTGTCGTACCCTAACCTGTCTCCTAAACCATCCCCGTCCCCTAACCAACCCTAACCTGAAGCCTTAACATAACCCGTCCCCTAATCCTAACCCATACGCTAACACTAACCCGTGCCCTCACACGTACGCTCACCCTAAACCGTTGTCGTACCCTAACATGTCCCCTAACTGTCCCCATCCCCGTCCCCTAATCCTAACCCTAACCCTAACACTTACCCGAAGCCTTACCCTAACCCGTGCCCTAATCCTAACCCGTACGCTAAGACTAACCCATGCCCTCACACGTACGCTCAACCTAAAACATTGTCGTACCCTAACCTGTCCCCTAAACCGTCCGCATCCAATAACCCTAACCCTAACCCTAACCGTTACCCGAAGCCTTACCCTAACCCATCCCCTAATCCTAACCCGTTTGCTAACACTAACCCGTGCCATCACACGTACACTCACGCTAAACTGTTGGCGTACCCTAACCTGTCCCCTAAACCGTCCCCGTCCCCTAACCCTAACCATAACCCTAACCCTAACCCTTACCCGAAGCCTTACACGAACCCGTCCCATAATCCTAACCCGTACGCTAACACCAACCCGTGCCCTCACACGTATGCTCACCCTAAACCATTATCGTACCCTAACCTGTCCCGTAACCATCCCCATCCCGTAACCCTAGCCCTAACCCTAAACCTAACCCTAACACTTACCCGAAAGCTTACCCTAACCTGTCCCCTAATCCTAACACGTACGCTAACACTATCCCATGCCCTCACACGTACGCTCACCCTAAACCGTTGTCGTACCCTACCCTGTCCCCTAAACCGTCCCCGTCCCTTAACCCTAACCCTAATCCTCAACCTAACTGAACCCCTAATCCTAACCCATACGTTAACACTAACTCATGCCCTCACACGTACGCTCACCCTAAACTGTTTGCCTACACTTACCTGTACCCTAAACCGTCCCGGTCCCCTAACCCTAACCCTAACCCTAACCTTAACACTTATCCGAAGCCTTACTCTAACCCGTCCCATAATCCTAACCCGTACGCTAACACTAACCTGTGCCCTCACACGTATGCTGACCCTAAACCGTTGTCGTACACTAACCTGTCCCCTATACCATCCTCGTCCCCTAACCCTAACACTAACCCTAACCCTTACCCGAACCCTTACCTTAACCCATCCCCTAATGCTAACCCATACGCTAACACTAACCCATACCCTAACACGTACGCTCACCCTAAACCGTTGTCGTACCCTACCGTGTCCCCTAAACCATCCCAGTCCCCTAACACTAACCCTAACCCTTACCCAAAGCCTTACACGAACCCGTCCCATAATCCTAACCCGTACGCTAACACCAACCCGTGCCCTCACACGTACGCTCACCCAAAACCATTATCGTACCCTAACCTGTCCCGTAAACCGTCCCCGTCCCCTAACCCTAACCTTAACCCTAAACCTAACCCTAACACTTACCCGAAACCTTACACTAACCCGTCCCCTATTCCTAACATGTACGCTAACACTATCCCATGCCCTCACACGTACGCTCACCCTAAACCGTTGTCGTACCCTACCCTGTCCCCTAAACCGTCCCCGTCCCTTAACCCTAACCCTAATCCTCAACCTAACTGAACCCCTAATCCTAACCCATACATTAACACTAACTCATGCCCTCACACGTACGCTCACCCTAAACTGTTTTCCTACACTTACCTGTACCCTAAACTGTCCCGGTCTCCTAACCCTAACCCTAACCCTAACCTTAACACTTATCCGAAGCCTTACTCTAACCCGTTCCATAATTTAACCCGTACACCCATACTAAACTGTGCCCTCACACGTATGCTGACCCTAAACCGTTTTCGTACACTAACCTGTCCTCTATACCATCCCCGTCCCCTAACCCTAACCCTAACCCTAACACTTACCCGAACCCTTACCTTAACCCGTCCCCTAATGCTAACCCGTACGCTAACACTAACCCATACTCTAACACGTACGCTCACCCTAAACCGTTGTCATACCCTACCGTGTCCCCTAAACCATCCCAGTCCCCTAACCCTAACCCTAACCCTAACACTTACCCGCAGCCTTACACGAACCTGTCCCATAATCCTAACCCGTATGCTAACACCAACCCGTGCCCTCACACGTACGCTCACCCTAAAACATTATCGTACACTAACCAGTCACCTAAACCATCCCCGTCCCCTAACCCTAACCCTAAGCCTTATCAGAAGCCTTACCCTAACCAGTCCCCTAATAACAAACCGTACGCTAACACTAACCTGTGTTCTGACACGTACACTCACCCTAAACCGTTGTCGTACCCTAACCAGTCCCCTAAACCGTCTCCGTCCCCTAACACTAACCCTAACCCAAAGCCTTAACCTTACCCGTCCCCTCATCCTAACTCGTACGCTAACACTAACACGTGCCCTCTCACTTATGCTCACCCTAAACCATTGTCATACCCGAACCTGTCCCCTAAAACGTCCCCGTCCCATAACCCTAACCCTAACACTTACCCAGAGCCTTACCCTAACCCGTCCCCTAATCCTAAACCGTACGCTAACACTAACCCATGCCCTGACACGTACTCTCACCCTAAACCGTTGTCATACACTATCCTGTACCCTAAACCGTCCCTGTCCCCTAACCCTAACCCTAAACCTAACACTTACCCGAAGCCTTACCCTAACCCGTCCCCTAATCCTAACCCATACGCTAACACTAACCCGTGCGCTCACACGTACGCTCACCCTAAACCGTTGTTGTACACTAACCTGTCCCCTAAACCGTCCCTGTCCCCTAACCCTAACCTTAACACTCACCCTAACCCTAACCCTTAAATGAAGCCTTACCCTAACCTGTCCCCTAATCCTAACCCGTACGCTAACACTAACCCATTCTCTCACACGTACGCTCAACCTAAACCGTTGTCGGACCCTAGCCTATCCCCTAAACCGTCCCCGTCCCCTAACCGTAACCTTAACACTAACCCTAACCCTTACCCGAAACCTTACCCGAAGCCTTACCCTAACCCGTCCCCTAATCCTAAACCGTACGCTAACACTAACCCATGCCCTCACACGTACGCTCACCCTAAAACATTATCGTACCCTAACCAGTCACCTAAACCATGTCCGTCCCCTAACCCTAACCCTAACCCTAAGCCTTAGCAGAAGCCTTACCCTAACCAGTCCCCTAATACCAAACCGTATGCTAACACTAACCTGTGCCCTGACACGTACACTCACCCTAAACCGTTGTCGTACCCTAACCTGTACCCTAAACCATCACCGTCCCCTAACCCTAACCTAACCCGAAGCCTTAACCTTACCCGTGCCCTCATCCTAACCCAAACGCTAACACTAACACGTGCCCTCACACTTACGCTCACCCTAAACCATTGTCATACCCGAACCTGTCCCCTAAAACGTCCCCATCCCATAACCCTAACCTTAACCCTAACCCTTACCCAAAGCCTTAACCTAACCCGTCCCCTAAACCTCACCCGTACGCTAACACTAACCCGTGCCCTCACACGTACGCTCACCCTAAACCGTTGTCATACACTATCCTGTCCCCTAAACCATCCCTGTCCCCTAACCCTAACCCTAACCGTAACACTTACCCGAAGCCTTACCCTAAACCGTCCCCTAATCCTAACCCGTACGCTAACACTAACCCGTGCCCTCACACGTACGCTCACCCTAAACCGTTGTCATACACTATCCTGTCCCCTGAACCGTCCCCATCCCCTAACCCTTACCCTAATCCTTACACTAACACTTACCCGAAGCCTTACGCTAACCCGTCCCCTAATCCTAACCCGTACGCTAGCACTAACCTGTGCCCACACACGTACGTGCACCCTAAACACTTGTAGTACCCTAACTTGTCCCCTAAACCGTCACCATCCCCTAATCCTAACCTTAACCCTAACCATAACCCTTACCCGAAGCCTTACCCTAACCCGTCCCCTAATCCTATATCATACGCTAACACTAACCCGTGCCCTCACACGTACGCTCACCCTAAACAGTTGTTGTACCCTAACCTGTCCCCTAAACCGTCCCTGTCCCCTAACCCTAACCTTAACACTAACCCTAACCCTAACCCTTAACCGAAGCCTTACCCTAACCCGTCCCCTAATCCTAACCCGTACGCTAACACTAACCCATTCCCTCACACGTACTCTCAACCTAAACCATTGTCAGACCCTAACCTGTCCCCTAAACCGTCCCCATCCCCTAACCCTAAACTTAACACTAACCCTAACCCTAACCCTTAACCGAAGCCTTACCCTAACCCATCCCCCAATCCTAACCCGTACGCTAACACTAACCCATTCTCTCACAAGTACGCTCAACCTAAACCATTGTCGTACCCTAACCTATCCCCTAAACCATCCCCATCCCCTAACCCTACCCCTAAACCTTACCCGAAGCCTTACCGTAAACCGTCCCCTAATCCTAACCCGTACGCTAACACTAACCCGTGCCCTCACACGTACACTCACCCTAAACCGTTGGCGTACCCTAACCTGTCCCCTATACAGTCCCCGTCCCCTAACCCTAACCCTAACCCTAACCCTTATCTGAAGCCTTTCCCTACCCGTCCCCTAATCCTAAGCCGTATGTTAACACTAACCCGTGCCCTCACACGTACGCTCACCCTAAACCATTGGCGTAAGCTATCCTGTCCCCTAAACCGTCCCCGTCCCCTAACCCTAATCCTAAACCTAAACCTAACCCTTACCCGAAGCCTTATCCTAACCTGTCACCTAATCGTAACCCGTACGCTAACACTAACCCGTGCCCTCACATGTACGCTCACCCTAAACCATTGTCGTACCCTAACCTGTCCCCTAAACCGTCCCCATTCCCTAACCCTAACCCTAAACCTAACGCTTACCCGAAGCCTTACCCTAACCCGTCCCCTAATCTTAACCAGTACGCTAACACTAACCAGTGCCCTAACAAGTACGCTCACCCTAAAACGTTGTCGTACCCTAACCTGTCCCCTAAACCGTCCCCGTCCCCTAGCCCTAACCCTAAACCTAACACTTACCCGAAGCCTTACCCTAACCTGTCCCCTATTCCTAACCCGAACCCTAACACTATCCCGTGTCCTCATGCGTACGCTCACCCTAAACCGTTGTCGTAACTTAACCTGTCTCCTAAACCGTCCCCGTCCCCTAACCCTAACCCTAATCCTAACCCTAACTCGACCCCTAATCCTAACCCATACGCTAACACTAACTTGTGCCCTCACACGTACGCTCACCCTAAACCGTTTTCATACCCTAACCTGAACCCTAAACCGTCCTCGTCCCCTAACCCTAACCCTAACACTAACCCTAACTCTTACCCGAAACCTTACCCTAACCCGTTCCCTAATCCTAACCCATACGCTAACACTAACCCATGCCCTCACACGTACGCTCACCCTAAACCGTTGTCATACCCTACCCTGTCCCCTAAACCATCCCTGATCCCTAACCCTAACCCTAATCCTAAACCTTACCCAAAGCCTTACCCTAACCCGTCCCCTAATCCTAACCCGTACGCTAACACTAACCCGTGCCCTCACACGTACGCTCACCCTAAACCGTTGGTGTACCCTAACCTGTCCCCTAAACCATCTCTGTCCCCTAACCCTCACCATAACCCTAACCCTAACCCTAACCCTAACCCGTACCCAAAGCCTTACTCTATCCTGTCCCCTAATCCTAACCTGTATGTTAACACTAACCCATGCCCTCAGATGTACGCTCACTCTAAACCGTTGTCGTACCCTAACCTGTCCCCTAAACCATCCCCGTCCCCTAACCCTAACCCTAAACCTAACCCTTACCCAAAGCCTTACCCTAACCCGTCCCCTAATCCTAACCCGTACGCTAACACTATCCCGTGCCCTCACGCGTACGCTCACCCTAAACCGTTGTCATATCCTAACCTGTCCCCTAAACCGTCCACGTCCCCTAACCCTAACTCTAATCCTAACCCTAACTCGTCCCCTAATCCTAACCCATATGCTAACACTAACTCGTGCCCTCACACGTACGCTCACCCTAAACCGTTTTCATACCCTAACATATACCCTAAACCGTCCCCATCCCCTAACCCTAACTCTAACCCTAACACTTACCCGAAGCCTTACCCTAACCCGCCCCCTAATCCTAAACCGAACGCTAAGACTAACCCGTGCGCTCACACGTACGCTCACCCTAAACCGTAGGCGTACCCTAACCTGTCCCTTAAACCATCCCCTTCCCCTAACCCTCACCATAATCCTAACCCTAACCCTAACCCGTACCCAAAGCCTTAATCTATCCCATCCCCTAATCCTAACCTGTATGCGAACACTAACCCATGCCCTCAGATGTACGCTCACCCTAAACCGTTGTCGTACCCTAACCTGTCCCCTAAACCGTCCCCATCCCCTAACACTAACCCTAAACCTAACCCTTACCCGAAGCCTTATCCTAATCGTCCCCTAATCCTAACCCGTACGCTAACACTAACACGTGCTCTCACACGTACGCTCACCCTAAACCATTGACGTACCCTAACCTGTCCCATAAACCGTCCCCGTTCCCTAACCCTAACCCTAACCCTAAACCTAACCCTAACGCTTACCCAAAGCCTTACCCTAACCCGTCCCCTAATCCTAACCCATACGCTAACACTAACCAGTGCCCTCACACGTACGCTCACCCTAAACCGTTGTCGTACCCTAACCTGTCCCCTAAACCGTCCCCGTCCCCTAACACTAACTCTAAACCTAACCCTTACCCAAAGCCTTACCCTAACCCGTCCCCTAATCCTAACCCGTACGCTAACACTATCCCGTGCCCTCACACGTACGCTCACCCTAAACCGTTGTCATATCCTAACCTGTCCCCTAAACCGTCCCCGTCCCCTAACCCTAACTCTAATCCTAACCCTAACTCGTCCCCTAATCCTAACCCATATGCTAACACTAACTTGTGCCCTCACACGTATGCTCAACCTAAAACGTTGTCGTACCCTAACCTGTCCCCTAAACCGTCCCCATCCAATAACCCTAACCTTAACCCTAACCCTTACCCGAACCCTTATCCTAACCCGTTCCCTAATCCTAACCCGTATGCTAACACTAACCCGTGCCCTCACACGTATGCTCACCCTAAACTGTTGTCGTACCCTAACCTGTCCCCTAAACCGTCCCCGTCCCCTAACCCTAACCCTTAGCTGAAGCCTTACCCTAACCCGTCCCCTGATACTAACCCGTACACTAACACTAATCCGTGCCCTCACATGTACGTTCACCCTAAACCGTTGTCGTACCCTAACCTGTCCCCTAAACCGTCCCAATCCCCTAACCCTAACCCTAACCCTAACCCTTTCCCGAAGCCTTACCCTAAACCATCCCCTAATCCTAACCCGTATGCTAACACTAACCCGTGCCATTACACGTACGTTTACCCTAAACCGTTGACGTACCCTAACCTGTCCCCTAAACCATACCCATCCCCTAACCCTAACACTAACCCTAACCCTTACCCGAAGACGTAACCTAAACCGTCCACTAATCCTAACCCTTACGCTAACACTAAACCGTGCCCTCAGGCATACGCTCACCCTAAACTGTTGTCGTACCCTAACCTGTCCCCTAAACTGTCCCCGACCCCTAACTCTAACCCTAACCCTAACCCTTACCCGAAGCCTTACCCTAACCCATTCCCTAATCCTAACGCGTACGCTAACACTAACCCATGCCCTCACACGTACGCTCACCCTAAACCATTGTCGTACCCTAACCTGTCCCCTAAACCGTCCCCGTCCCCTAACCCTAACCCTTACCTGAAGCCTTACCCTAACCCTACCCTAATACTAACCCATACGCTAACACTAATCCGAGCCCTCACACGTACGCTCACCCTAAACCGTTGTCGTACCCTAACCTGTCCCCTAAACCATCCCCATCCCCTAACCCTAACCCTAAACCTTACCCGAAGCCTTAATCTAACCCGTCCCCTAATCCTAACCTGTATGCCAACACTAACCCATGCCCTCACACTTACGCTCACCCTAAACCATTGTCGTACCCTAACCTGTCCCCTAAACCGTCCCCATCCCCTAACCCTAACCCTAACCCTTACCAGAAGTCTTACCCTAACCCGTACCCTAATCCCAAACCGTACTCTAACACTAACCTTTGCCCTCACACGTACGCTCACCACAGACCGTTGTCGTACCCTAACCTGTCTCCTAAACCATCCCCGTCCCCTAACCAACCCTAACCTGAAGCCTTAACATAACCCGTCCCCTAATCCTAACCCATACGCTAACACTAACCCGTGCCCTCACACGTACGCTCACCCTAAACCGTTGTCGTACCCTAACATGTCCCCTAACTGTCCCCATCCCCGTCCCCTAATCCTAACCCTAACCCTAACACTTACCCGAAGCCTTACCCTAACCCGTGCCCTAATCCTAACCCGTACGCTAACACTAACCCATGCCCTCACACGTACGCTCAACCTAAAACATTGTCGTACCCTAACCTGTCCCCTAAACCGTCCGCATCCAATAACCCTAACCCTAACCCTAACCGTTACCCGAAGCCTTACCCTAACCCATCCCCTAATCCTAACCCGTTTGCTAACACTAACCCGTGCCATCACACGTACACTCACGCTAAACTGTTGGCGTACCCTAACCTGTCCCCTAAACCGTCCCCGTCCCCTAACCCTAACCATAACCCTAACCCTAACCCTTACCCGAAGCCTTACACGAACCCGTCCCATAATCCTAACCCGTACGCTAACACCAACCCGTGCCCTCACACGTATGCTCACCCTAAACCATTATCGTACCCTAACCTGTCCCGTAACCGTCCCCATCCCGTAACCCTAGCCCTAACCCTAAACCTAACCCTAACACTTACCCGAAAGCTTACCCTAACCTGTCCCCTAATCCTAACACGTACGCTAACACTATCCCATGCCCTCACACGTACGCTCACCCTAAACCGTTGTCATACCCTACCCTGTCCCCTAAACCGTCCCCGTCCCTTAACCCTAACCCTAATCCTCAACCTAACTGAACCCCTAATCCTAACCCATACGTTAACACTAACTCATGCCCTCACACGTACGCTCACCCTAAACTGTTTGCCTACACTTACCTGTACCCTAAACCGTCCCGGTCCCCTAACCCTAACCCTAACCCTAACCTTAACACTTATCCGAAGCCTTACTCTAACCCGTCCCATAATCCTAACCCGTACGCTAACACTAACCTGTGCCCTCACACGTATGCTGACCCTAAACCGTTGTCGTACACTAACCTGTCCCCTATACCATCCTCGTCCCCTAACCCTAACACTAACCCTAACCCTTACCCGAACCCTTACCTTAACCCATCCCCTAATGCTAACCCATATGCTAACACTAACCCATACCCTAACACGTACGCTCACCCTAAACCGTTGTCGTACCCTACCGTGTCCCCTAAACCATCCCAGTCCCCTAACACTAACCCTAACCCTTACCCAAAGCCTTACACGAACCCGTCCCATAATCCTAACCCGTACGCTAACACCAACCCGTGCCCTCACACGTACGCTCACCCAAAACCATTATCGTACCCTAACCTGTCCCGTAAACCGTCCCCGTCCCCTAACCCTAACCTTAACCCTAAACCTAACCCTAACACTTACCCGAAACCTTACACTAACCCGTCCCCTATTCCTAACATGTACGCTAACACTATCCCATGCCCTCACACGTACGCTCACCCTAAACCGTTGTCGTACCCTACCCTGTCCCCTAAACCGTCCCCGTCCCTTAACCCTAACCCTAATCCTCAACCTAACTGAACCCCTAATCCTAACCCATACATTAACACTAACTCATGCCCTCACACGTACGCTCACCCTAAACTGTTTTCCTACACTTACCTGTACCCTAAACTGTCCCGGTCCCCTAACCCTAACCCTAACCCTAACCTTAACACTTATCCGAAGCCTTACTCTAACCCGTTCCATAATTTAACCCGTACACCCATACTAACCTGTGCCCTCACACGTATGCTGACCCTAAACCGTTTTCGTACACTAACCTGTCCTCTATACCATCCCCGTCCCCTAACCCTAACCCTAACCCTAACACTTACCCGAACCCTTACCTTAACCCGTCCCCTAATGCTAACCCGTACGCTAACACTAACCCATACTCTAACACGTACGCTCACCCTAAACCGTTGTCATACCCTACCGTGTCCCCTAAACCATCCCAGTCCCCTAACCCTAACCCTAACCCTAACACTTACCCGCAGCCTTACACGAACCTGTCCCATAATCCTAACCCGTATGCTAACACCAACCCGTGCCCTCACACGTACGCTCACCCTAAAACATTATCGTACACTAATCAGTCACCTAAACCATCCCCGTCCCCTAACCCTAACCCTAAGCCTTATCAGAAGCCTTACCCTAACCAGTCCCCTAATAACAAACCGTACGCTAACACTAACCTGTGTTCTGACACGTACACTCACCCTAAACCGTTGTCGTACCCTAACCAGTCCCCTAAACCGTCTCCGTCCCCTAACACTAACCCTAACCCAAAGCCTTAACCTTACCCGTCCCCTCATCCTAACTCGTACGCTAACACTAACACGTGCCCTCTCACTTATGCTCACCCTAAACCATTGTCATACCCGAACCTGTCCCCTAAAACGTCCCCGTCCCATAACCCTAACCCTAACACTTACCCAGAGCCTTACCCTAACCCGTCCCCTAATCCTAAACCGTACGCTAACACTAACCCATGCCCTGACACGTACTCTCACCCTAAACCGTTGTCATACACT
This sequence comes from Leucopleurus acutus, assembly GCF_964270905.1. Classification (NCBI taxonomy): domain Eukaryota; kingdom Metazoa; phylum Chordata; class Mammalia; order Artiodactyla; family Delphinidae; genus Leucopleurus; species Leucopleurus acutus. The sequence goes on along the minus strand of NW_028139226.1, from coordinate 2,457,894 downwards.
ATCCTGTACCCTAAACCGTCCCTGTCCCCTAACCCTAACCCTAAACCTAACACTTACCCGAAGCCTTACCCTAACCCGTCCCCTAATCCTAACCCATACGCTAACACTAACCCGTGCGCTCACACGTACGCTCACCCTAAACCGTTGTTGTACACTAACCTGTCCCCTAAACCGTCCCTGTCCCCTAACCCTAACCTTAACACTCACCCTAACCCTAACCCTTAAATGAAGCCTTACCCTAACCTGTCCCCTAATCCTAACCCGTACGCTAACACTAACCCATTCTCTCACACGTACGCTCAACCTAAACCGTTGTCGGACCCTAGCCTATCCCCTAAACCGTCCCCGTCCCCTAACCGTAACCTTAACACTAACCCTAACCCTTACCCGAAACCTTACCCGAAGCTTTACCCTAACCCGTCCCCTAATCCTAAACCGTACGCTAACACTAACCCATGCCCTCACACGTACGCTCACCCTAAAACATTATCGTACCCTAACCAGTCACCTAAACCATCTCCGTCCCCTAACCCTAACCCTAACCCTAAGCCTTAGCAGAAGCCTTACCCTAACCAGTCCCCTAATACCAAACCGTATGCTAACACTAACCTGTGCCCTGACACGTACACTCACCCTAAACCGTTGTCGTACCCTAACCTGTACCCTAAACCATCACCGTCCCCTAACCCTAACCTAACCCGAAGCCTTAACCTTACCCGTGCCCTCATCCTAACCCATACGCTAACACTAACACGTGCCCTCACACTTACGCTCACCCTAAACCATTGTCATACCCGAACCTGTCCCCTAAAACGTCCCCATCCCATAACCCTAACCTTAACCCTAACCCTTACCCAAAGCCTTAACCTAACCCGTCCCCTAAACCTCACCCGTAGGCTAACACTAACCCGTGCCCTCACACGTACGCTCACCCTAAACCGTTGTCATACACTATCCTGTCCCCTGAACCGTCCCCATCCCCTAACCCTTACCCTAATCCTTACACTAACACTTACCCGAAGCCTTACGCTAACCCGTCCCCTAATCCTAACCCGTACGCTAGCACTAACCTGTGCCCACACACGTACATGCACCCTAAACACTTGTAGTACCCTAACTTGTCCCCTAAACCGTCACCATCCCCTAAACCTAACCTTAACCCTAACCATAACCCTTACCCGAAGCCTTACCCTAACCCGTCCCCTAATCCTATATCATACGCTAACACTAACCCGTGCCCTCACACGTACGCTCACCCTAAACAGTTGTTGTACCCTAACCTGTCCCCTAAACCGTCCCTGTCCCCTAACCCTAACCTTAACACTAACCCTAACCCTAACCCTTAACCGAAGCCTTACCCTAACCCGTCCCCTAATCCTAACCCGTACGCTAACACTAACCCATTCCCTCACACGTACTCTCAACCTAAACCATTGTCAGACCCTAACCTGTCCCCTAAACCGTCCCCATCCCCTAACCCTAAACTTAACACTAACCCTAACCCTAACCCTTAACCGAAGCCTTACCCTAACCCATCCCCCAATCCTAACCCGTACGCTAACACTAACCCATTCTCTCACAAGTACGCTCAACCTAAACCATTGTTGTACCCTAACCTATCCCCTAAACCATCCCCATCCCCTAACCCTACCCCTAAACCTTACCCGAAGCCTTACCGTAAACCGTCCCCTAATCCTAACCCGTACGCTAACACTAACCCGTGCCCTCACACGTACACTCACCCTAAACCGTTGGCGTACCCTAACCTGTCCCCTATACAGTCCCCGTCCCCTAACCCTAACCCTAACCCTAACCCTTATCTGAAGCCTTTCCCTACCCGTCCCCTAATCCTAAGCCGTATGTTAACACTAACCCGTGCCCTCACACGTACGCTCACCCTAAACCATTGGCGTAAGCTATCCTGTCCCCTAAACCGTCCCCGTCCCCTAACCCTAATCCTAAACCTAAACCTAACCCTTACCCGAAGCCTTATCCTAACCTGTCACCTAATCGTAACCCGTACGCTAACACTAACCCGTGCCCTCACATGTACGCTCACCCTAAACCATTGTCGTACCCTAACCTGTCCCCTAAACCGTCCCCATTCCCTAACCCTAACCCTAAACCTAACGCTTACCCGAAGCCTTACCCTAACCCGTCCCCTAATCCTAACCAGTACGCTAACACTAACCAGTGCCCTAACAAGTACGCTCACCCTAAAACGTTGTCGTACCCTAACCTGTCCCCTAAACCGTCCCCGTCCCCTAGCCCTAACCCTAAACCTAACACTTACCCGAAGCCTTACCCTAACCTGTCCCCTATTCCTAACCCGAACCCTAACACTATCCCGTGTCCTCATGCGTACGCTCACCCTAAACCGTTGTCGTAACTTAACCTGTCTCCTAAACCGTCCCCGTCCCCTAACCCTAACCCTAATCCTAACCCTAACTCGACCCCTAATCCTAACCCATACGCTAACACTAACTTGTGCCCTCACACGTACGCTCACCCTAAACCGTTTTCATACCCTAACATGAACCCTAAACCGTCCTCGTCCCCTAACCCTAACCCTAACACTAACCCTAACCCTTACCCGAAACCTTACCCTAACCCGTTCCCTAATCCTAACCCATACGCTAACACTAACCCATGCCCTCACACGTACGCTCAACCTAAACCGTTGTCATACCCTACCCTGTCCCCTAAACCATCCCTGATCCCTAACCCTAACCCTAATCCTAAACCTTACCCAAAGCCTTACCCTAACCCGTCCCCTAATCCTAACCCGTACGCTAACACTAACCCGTGCCCTCACACGTACGCTCACCTTAAACCGTTGGTGTACCCTAACCTGTCCCCTAAACCATCTCTGTCCCCTAACCCTCACCATAACCCTAACCCTAACCCTAACCCTAACCCGTACCCAAAGCCTTACTCTATCCTGTCCCCTAATCCTAACCTGTATGCTAACACTAACCCATGCCCTCAGATGTACGCTCACTCTAAACCGTTGTCGTACCCTAACCTGTCCCCTAAACCATCCCCGTCCCCTAACCCTAACCCTAAACCTAACCCTTACCCAAAGCCTTACCCTAACCCGTCCCCTAATCCTAACCCGTACGCTAACACTATCCCGTGCCCTCACGCGTACGCTCACCCTAAACCGTTGTCATATCCTAACCTGTCCCCTAAACCGTCCACGTCCCCTAACCCTAACTCTAATCCTAACCCTAACTCGTCCCCTAATCCTAACCCATATGCTAACACTAACTCGTGCCCTCACACGTACGCTCACCCTAAACCGTTTTCATACCCTAACATATACCCTAAACCGTCCCCATCCCCTAACCCTAACTCTAACCCTAACACTTACCCGAAGCCTTACCCTAACCCGCCCCCTAATCCTAAACCGAACGCTAAGACTAACCCGTGCGCTCACACGTACGCTCACCCTAAACCGTAGGCGTACCCTAACCTGTCCCTTAAACCATCCCCTTCCCCTAACCCTCACCATAATCCTAACCCTAACCCTAACCCGTACCCAAAGCCTTAATCTATCCCATCCCCTAATCCTAACCTGTATGCGAACACTAACCCATGCCCTCAGATGTACGCTCACCCTAAACCGTTGTCGTACCCTAACCTGTCCCCTAAACCGTCCCCATCCCCTAACACTAACCCTAAACCTAACCCTTACCCGAAGCCTTATCCTAATCGTCCCCTAATCCTAACCCGTACGCTAACACTAACACGTGCTCTCACACGTACGCTCACCCTAAACCATTGACGTACCCTAACCTGTCCCATAAACCGTCCCCGTTCCCTAACCCTAACCCTAACCCTAAACCTAACCCTAACGCTTACCCAAAGCCTTACCCTAACCCGTCCCCTAATCCTAACCCATACGCTAACACTAACCAGTGCCCTCACACGTACGCTCACCCTAAACCGTTGTCGTACCCTAACCTGTCCCCTAAACCGTCCCCGTCCCCTAACACTAACTCTAAACCTAACCCTTACCCAAAGCCTTACCCTAACCCGTCCCCTAATCCTAACCCGTACGCTAACACTATCCCGTGCCCTCACACGTACGCTCACCCTAAACTGTTGTCATATCCTAACCTGTCCCCTAAACCGTCCCCGTCCCCTAACCCTAACTCTAATCCTAACCCTAACTCGTCCCCTAATCCTAACCCATATGCTAACACTAACTTGTGCCCTCACACGTACGCTCAACCTAAAACGTTGTCGTACCCTAACCTGTCCCCTAAACCGTCCCCATCCAATAACCCTAACCTTAACCCTAACCCTTACCCGAACCCTTATCCTAACCCGTTCCCTAATCCTAACCCGTATGCTAACACTAACCCGTGCCCTCACACGTATGCTCACCCTAAACTGTTGTCGTACCCTAACCTGTCCCCTAAACCGTCCCCGTCCCCTAACCCTAACCCTTAGCTGAAGCCTTACCCTAACCCGTCCCCTGATACTAACCCGTACGCTAACACTAATCCGTGCCCTCACATGTACGTTCACCCTAAACCGTTGTCGTACCCTAACCTGTCCCCTAAACCGTCCCAATCCCCTAACCCTAACCCTAACCCTAACCCTTTCCCGAAGCCTTACCCTAAACCATCCCCTAATCCTAACCCGTATGCTAACACTAACCCGTGCCATTACACGTACGTTTACCCTAAACCGTTGACGTACCCTAACCTGTCCCCTAAACCATACCCATCCCCTAACCCTAACACTAACCCTAACCCTTACCCGAAGACGTAACCTAAACCGTCCACTAATCCTAACCCTTACGCTAACACTAAACCGTGCCCTCAGGCATACGCTCACCCTAAACTGTTGTCGTACCCTAACCTGTCCCCTAAACTGTCCCCGACCCCTAACTCTAACCCTAACCCTAACCCTTACCCGAAGCCTTACCCTAACCCATTCCCTAATCCTAACGCGTACGCTAACACTAACCCATGCCCTCACACGTACGCTCACCCTAAACCATTGTCGTACCCTAACCTGTCCCCTAAACCGTCCCCGTCCCCTAACCCTAACCCTTACCTGAAGCCTTACCCTAACCCTACCCTAATACTAACCCATACGCTAACACTAATCCGAGCCCTCACACGTACGCTCACCCTAAACCGTTGTCGTACCCTAACCTGTCCCCTAAACCATCCCCATCCCCTAACCCTAACCCTAAACCTTACCCGAAGGCTTAATCTAACCCGTCCCCTAATCCTAACCTGTATGCCAACACTAACCCATGCCCTCACACTTACGCTCACCCTAAACCATTGTCGTACCCTAACCTGTCCCCTAAACCGTCCCCATCCCCTAACCCTAACCCTAACCCTTACCAGAAGTCTTACCCTAACCCGTACCCTAATCCCAAACCGTACTCTAACACTAACCTTTGCCCTCACATGTACGCTCACCACAGACCGTTGTCGTACCCTAACCTGTCTCCTAAACCATCCCCGTCCCCTAACCAACCCTAACCTGAAGCCTTAACATAACCCGTCCCCTAATCCTAACCCATACGCTAACACTAACCCGTGCCCTCACACGTATGCTCACCCTAAACCGTTGTCGTACCCTAACATGTCCCCTAACTGTCCCCATCCCCGTCCCCTAATCCTAACCCTAACCCTAACACTTACCCGAAGCCTTACCCTAACCCGTGCCCTAATCCTAACCCGTACGCTAACACTAACCCATGCCCTCACACATACGCTCAACCTAAAACATTGTCGTACCCTAACCTGTCCCCTAAACCGTCCGCATCCAATAACCCTAACCCTAACCCTAACCGTTACCCGAAGCCTTACCCTAACCCATCCCCTAATCCTAACCCGTTTGCTAACACTAACCCGTGCCATCACACGTACACTCACGCTAAACTGTTGGCGTACCCTAACCTGTCCCCTAAACCGTCCCCGTCCCCTAACCCTAACCATAACCCTAACCCTAACCCTTACCCGAAGCCTTACACGAACCCGTCCCATAATCCTAACCCGTACGCTAACACCAACCCGTGCCCTCACACGTATGCTCACCCTAAACCATTATCGTACCCTAACCTGTCCCGTAACCGTCCCCATCCCGTAACCCTAGCCCTAACCCTAAACCTAACCCTAACACTTACCCGAAAGCTTACCCTAACCTGTCCCCTAATCCTAACACGTACGCTAACACTATCCCATGCCCTCACACGTACGCTCACCCTAAACCGTTGTCGTACCCTACCCTGTCCCCTAAACCGTCCCCGTCCCTTAACCCTAACCCTAATCCTCAACCTAACTGAACCCCTAATCCTAACCCATACGTTAACACTAACTCATGCCCTCACACGTACGCTCACCCTAAACTGTTTGCCTACACTTACCTGTACCCTAAACCGTCCCGGTCCCCTAACCCTAACCCTAACCCTAACCTTAACACTTATCCGAAGCCTTACTCTAACCCGTCCCATAATCCTAACCCGTACGCTAACACTAACCTGTGCCCTCACACGTATGCTGACCCTAAACCGTTGTCGTACACTAACCTGTCCCCTATACCATCCTCGTCCCCTAACCCTAACACTAACCCTAACCCTTACCCGAACCCTTACCTTAACCCATCCCCTAATGCTAACCCATACGCTAACACTAACCCATACCCTAACACGTACGCTCACCCTAAACCGTTGTCGTACCCTACCGTGTCCCCTAAACCATCCCAGTCCCCTAACACTAACCCTAACCCTTACCCAAAGCCTTACACGAACCCGTCCCATAATCCTAACCCGTACGCTAACACCAACCCGTGCCCTCACACGTACGCTCACCCAAAACCATTATCGTACCCTAACCTGTCCCGTAAACCGTCCCCGTCCCCTAACCCTAACCTTAACCCTAAACCTAACCCTAACACTTACCCGAAACCTTACACTAACCCGTCCCCTATTCCTAACATGGACGCTAACACTATCCCATGCCCTCACACGTACGCTCACCCTAAACCGTTGTCGTACCCTACCCTGTCCCCTAAACCGTCCCCGTCCCTTAACCCTAACCCTAATCCTCAACCTAACTGAACCCCTAATCCTAACCCATACATTAACACTAACTCATGACCTCACACGTACGCTCACCCTAAACTGTTTTCCTACACTTACCTGTACCCTAAACTGTCCCGGTCCCCTAACCCTAACCCTAACCCTAACCTTAACACTTATCCGAAGCCTTACTCTAACCCGTCCCATAATTTAACCCGTACACCCATACTAACCTGTGCCCTCACACGTATGCTGACCCTAAACCGTTTTCGTACACTAACCTGTCCTCTATACCATCCCCGTCCCCTAACCCTAACCCTAACCCTAACACTTACCCGAACCCTTACCTTAACCCGTCCCCTAATGCTAACCCGTACGCTAACACTAACCCATACTCTAACACGTACGCTCACCCTAAACCGTTGTCATACCCTACCGTGTCCCCTAAACCATCCCAGTCCCCTAACCCTAACCCTAACCCTAACACTTACCCGCAGCCTTACACGAACCTGTCCCATAATCCTAACCCGTATGCTAACACCAACCCGTGCCCTCACACGTACGCTCACCCTAAAACATTATCGTACACTAACCAGTCACCTAAACCATCCCCGTCCCCTAACCCTAACCCTAAGCCTTATCAGAAGCCTTACCCTAACCAGTCCCCTAATAACAAACCGTACGCTAACACTAACCTGTGTTCTGACACGTACACTCACCCTAAACCGTTGTCGTACCCTAACCAGTCCCCTAAACCGTCTCCGTCCCCTAATACTAACCCTAACCCAAAGCCTTAACCTTACCCGTCCCCTCATCCTAACTCGTACGCTAACACTAACACGTGCCCTCTCACTTATGCTCACCCTAAACCATTGTCATACCCGAACCTGTCCCCTAAAACGTCCCCGTCCCATAACCCTAACCCTAACACTTACCCAGAGCCTTACCCTAACCCGTCCCCTAATCCTAAACCGTACGCTAACACTAACCCATGCCCTGACACGTACTCTCACCCTAAACCGTTGTCATACACTATCCTGTACCCTAAACCGTCCCTGTCCCCTAACCCTAACCCTAAACCTAACACTTACCCGAAGCCTTACCCTAACCCGTCCCCTAATCCTAACCCATACGCTAACACTAACCCGTGCGCTCACACGTACGCTCACCCTAAACCGTTGTTGTACACTAACCTGTCCCCTAAACCGTCCCTGTCCCCTAACCCTAACCTTAACACTCACCCTAACCCTAACCCTTAAATGAAGCCTTACCCTAACCCGTCCCCTAATCCTAACCCGTACGCTAACACTAACCCATTCTCTCACACGTACGCTCAACCTAAACCGTTGTCGGACCCTAGCCTATCCCCTAAACCGTCCCCGTCCCCTAACCGTAACCTTAACACTAACCCTAACCCTTACCCGAAACCTTACCCGAAGCCTTACCCTAACCCGTCCCCTAATCCTAAACCGTACGCTAACACTAACCCATGCCCTCACACGTACGCTCACCCTAAAACATTATTGTACCCTAACCAGTCACCTAAACCATCTCCGTCCCCTAACCCTAACCCTAACCCTAAGCCTTAGCAGAAGCCTTACCCTAACCAGTCCCCTAATACCAAACCGTATGCTAACACTAACCTGTGCCCTGACACGTACACTCACCCTAAACCGTTGTCGTACCCTAACCTGTACCCTAAACCATCACCGTCCCCTAACCCTAACCTAACCCGAAGCCTTAACCTTACCCGTGCCCTCATCCTAACCCATACGCTAACACTAACACGTGCCCTCACACTTACGCTCACCCTAAACCATTGTCATACCCGAACCTGTCCCCTAAAACGTCCCCATCCCATAACCCTAACCTTAACCCTAACCCTTACCCAAAGCCTTAACCTAACCCGTCCCCTAAACCTCACCCGTAGGCTAACACTAACCCGTGCCCTCACACGTACGCTCACCCTAAACCGTTGTCATACACTATCCTGTCTCCTAAACCATCCCTGTCCCCTAACCCTAACCCTAACCGTAACACTTACCCGAAGCCTTACCCTAAACCGTCCCCTAATCCTAACCCGTACGCTAACACTAACCCGTGCCCTCACACGTACGCTCACCCTAAACCGTTGTCATACACTATCCTGTCCCCTGAACCGTCCCCATCCCCTAACCCTTACCCTAATCCTTACACTAACACTTACCCGAAGCCTTACGCTAACCCGTCCCCTAATCCTAACCCGTACGCTAGCACTAACCTGTGCCCACACATGTACGTGCACCCTAAACACTTGTAGTACCCTAACTTGTCCCCTAAACCGTCACCATCCCCTAAACCTAACCTTAACCCTAACCATAACCCTTACCCGAAGCCTTACCCTAACCCGTCCCCTAATCCTATATCATACGCTAACACTAACCCGTGCCCTCACACGTACGCTCACCCTAAACAGTTGTTGTACCCTAACCTGTCCCCTAAACCGTCCCTGTCCCCTAACCCTAACCTTAACACTAACCCTAACCCTAACCCTTAACCGAAGCCTTACCCTAACCCGTCCCCTAATCCTAACCCGTACGCTAACACTAACCCATTCCCTCACACGTACTCTCAACCTAAACCATTGTCAGACCCTAACCTGTCCCCTAAACCGTCCCCATCCCCTAACCCTAAACTTAACACTAACCCTAACCCTAACCCTTAACCGAAGCCTTACCCTAACCCATCCCCCAATCCTAACCCGTACGCTAACACTAACCCATTCTCTCACAAGTACGCTCAACCTAAACCATTGTCGTACCCTAACCTATCCCCTAAACCATCCCCATCCCCTAACCCTACCCCTAAACCTTACCCGAAGCCTTACCGTAAACCGTCCCCTAATCCTAACCCGTACGCTAACACTAACCCGTGCCCTCACACGTACACTCACCCTAAACCGTTGGCGTACCCTAACCTGTCCCCTATACAGTCCCCGTCCCCTAACCCTAACCCTAACCCTAACCCTTATCTGAAGCCTTTCCCTACCCGTCCCCAATCCTAAGCCGTATGTTAACACTAACCCGTGCCCTCACACGTACGCTCACCCTAAACCATTGGCGTAAGCTATCCTGTTCCCTAAACCGTCCCCGTCCCCTAACCCTAATCCTAAACCTAAACCTAACCCTTACCCGAAGCCTTATCCTAACCTGTCACCTAATCGTAACCCGTACGCTAACACTAACCCGTACCCTCACATGTACGCTCACCCTAAACCATTGTCGTACCCTAACCTGTCCCCTAAACCGTCCCCATTCCCTAACCCTAACCCTAAACCTAACGCTTACCCGAAGCCTTACCCTAACCCGTCCCCTAATCCTAACCAGTACGCTAACACTAACCAGTGCCCTAACAAGTACGCTCACCCTAAAACGTTGTCGTACCCTAACCTGTCCCCTAAACCGTCCCCGTCCCCTAGCCCTAACCCTAAACCTAACACTTACCCGAAGCCTTACCCTAACCTGTCCCCTATTCCTAACCCGAACCCTAACACTATCCCGTGTCCTCATGCGTACGCTCACCCTAAACCGTTGTCGTAACTTAACCTGTCTCCTAAACCGTCCCCGTCCCCTAACCCTAACCCTAATCCTAACCCTAACTCGACCCCTAATCCTAACCCATACGCTAACACTAACTTGTGCCCTCACACGTACGCTCACCCTAAACCGTTTTCATACCCTAACCTGAACCCTAAACCGTCCTCGTCCCCTAACCCTAACCCTAACACTAACCCTAACCCTTACCCGAAACCTTACCCTAACCCGTTCCCTAATCCTAACCCATACGCTAACACTAACCCATGCCCTCACACGTACGCTCACCCTAAACCGTTGTCATACCCTACCCTGTCCCCTAAACCATCCCTGATCCCTAACCCTAACCCTAATCCTAAACCTTACCCAAAGCCTTACCCTAACCCGTCCCCTAATCCTAACCCGTACGCTAACACTAACCCGTGCCCTCACACGTACGCTCACCCTAAACCGTTGGTGTACCCTAACCTGTCCCCTAAACCATCTCTGTCCCCTAACCCTCACCATAACCCTAACCCTAACCCTAACCCTAACCCGTACCCAAAGCCTTACTCTATCCTGTCCCCTAATCCTAACCTGTATGCTAACACTAACCCATGCCCTCAGATGTACGCTCACTCTAAACCGTTGTCGTACCCTAACCTGTCCCCTAAACCATCCCCGTCCCCTAACCCTAACCCTAAACCTAACCCTTACCCAAAGCCTTACCCTAACCCGTCCCCTAATCCTAACCCGTACGCTAACACTATCCCGTGCCCTCACGCGTACGCTCACCCTAAACCGTTGTCATATCCTAACCTGTCCCCTAAACCGTCCACGTCCCCTAACCCTAACTCTAATCCTAACCCTAACTCGTCCCCTAATCCTAACCCATATGCTAACACTAACTCGTGCCCTCACACGTACGCTCACCCTAAACCGTTTTCATACCCTAACATATACCCTAAACCGTCCCCATCCCCTAACCCTAACTCTAACCCTAACACTTACCCGAAGCCTTACCCTAACCCGCCCCCTAATCCTAAACCGAACGCTAAGACTAACCCGTGCGCTCACACGTACGCTCACCCTAAACCGTAGGCGTACCCTAACCTGTCCCTTAAACCATCCCCTTCCCCTAACCCTCACCATAATCCTAACCCTAACCCTAACCCGTACCCAAAGCCTTAATCTATCCCATCCCCTAATCCTAACCTGTATGCGAACACTAACCCATGCCCTCAGATGTACGCTCACCCTAAACCGTTGTCGTACCCTAACCTGTCCCCTAAACCGTCCCCATCCCCTAACACTAACCCTAAACCTAACCCTTACCCGAAGCCTTATCCTAATCGTCCCCTAATCCTAACCCGTACGCTAACACTAACACGTGCTCTCACACGTACGCTCACCCTAAACCATTGACGTACCCTAACCTGTCCCATAAACCGTCCCCGTTCCCTAACCCTAACCCTAACCCTAAACCTAACCCTAACGCTTACCCAAAGCCTTACCCTAACCCGTCCCCTAATCCTAACCCATACGCTAACACTAACCAGTGCCCTCACACGTACGCTCACCCTAAACCGTTGTCGTACCCTAACCTGTCCCCTAAACCGTCCCCGTCCCCTAACACTAACTCTAAACCTAACCCTTACCCAAAGCCTTACCCTAACCCGTCCCCTAATCCTAACCCGTACGCTAACACTATCCCGTGCCCTCACACGTACGCTCACCCTAAACCGTTGTCATATCCTAACCTGTCCCCTAAACCGTCCCCGTCCCCTAACCCTAACTCTAATCCTAACCCTAACTCGTCCCCTAAGCCTAACCCATATGCTAACACTAACTTGTGCCCTCACACGTACGCTCAACCTAAAACGTTGTCGTACCCTAACCTGTCCCCTAAACCGTCCCCATCCAATAACCCTAACCTTAACCCTAACCCTTACCCGAACCCTTATCCTAACCCGTTCCCTAATCCTAACCCGTATGCTAACACTAACCCGTGCCCTCACACGTATGCTCACCCTAAACTGTTGTCGTACCCTAACCTGTCCCCTAAACCGTCCCCGTCCCCTAACCCTAACCCTTAGCTGAAGCCTTACCCTAACCCGTCCCCTGATACTAACCCGTACACTAACACTAATCCGTGCCCTCACATGTACGTTCACCCTAAACCGTTGTCGTACCCTAACCTGTCCCCTAAACCGTCCCAATCCCCTAACCCTAACCCTAACCCTAACCCTTTCCCGAAGCCTTACCCTAAACCATCCCCTAATCCTAACCCGTATGCTAACACTAACCCGTGCCATTACACGTACGTTTACCCTAAACCGTTGACGTACCCTAACCTGTCCCCTAAACCATACCCATCCCCTAACCCTAACACTAACCCTAACCCTTACCCGAAGACGTAACCTAAACCATCCACTAATCCTAACCCTTACGCTAACACTAAACCGTGCCCTCAGGCATACGCTCACCCTAAACTGTTGTCGTACCCTAACCTGTCCCCTAAACTGTCCCCGACCCCTAACTCTAACCCTAACCCTAACCCTTACCCGAAGCCTTACCCTAACCCATTCCCTAATCCTAACGCGTACGCTAACACTAACCCATGCCCTCACACGTACGCTCACCCTAAACCATTGTCGTACCCTAACCTGTCCCCTAAACCGTCCCCGTCCCCTAACCCTAACCCTTACCTGAAGCCTTACCCTAACCCTACCCTAATACTAACCCATACGCTAACACTAATCCGAGCCCTCACACGTACGCTCACCCTAAACCGTTGTCATACCCTAACCTGTCCCCTAAACCATCCCCATCCCCTAACCCTAACCCTAAACCTTACCCGAAGCCTTAATCTAACCCGTCCCCTAATCCTAACCTGTATGCCAACACTAACCCATGCCCTCACACTTACGCTCACCCTAAACCATTGTCGTACCCTAACCTGTCCCCTAAACCGTCCCCATCCCCTAACCCTAACCCTAACCCTTACCAGAAGTCTTACCCTAACCCGTACCCTAATCCCAAACCGTACTCTAACACTAACCTTTGCCCTCACACGTACGCTCACCACAGACCGTTGTCGTACCCTAACCTGTCTCCTAAACCATCCCCGTCCCCTAACCAACCCTAACCTGAAGCCTTAACATAACCCGTCCCCTAATCCTAACCCATACGCTAACACTAACCCGTGCCCTCACACGTATGCTCACCCTAAACCGTTGTCGTACCCTAACATGTCCCCTAACTGTCCCCATCCCCGTCCCCTAATCCTAACCCTAACCCTAACACTTACCCGAAGCCTTACCCTAACCCGTGCCCTAATCCTAACCCGTACGCTAACACTAACCCATGCCCTCACACGTACGCTCAACCTAAAACATTGTCGTACCCTAACCTGTCCCCTAAACCGTCCGCATCCAATAACCCTAACCCTAACCCTAACCATTACCCGAAGCCTTACCCTAACCCATCCCCTAATCCTAACCCGTTTGCTAACACTAACCCGTGCCATCACACATACACTCACGCTAAACTCTTGGCGTACCCTAACCTGTCCCCTAAACCGTCCCCGTCCCCTAACCCTAACCATAACCCTAACCCTAACCCTTACCCGAAGCCTTACACGAACCCGTCCCATAATCCTAACCCGTACGCTAACACCAACCCGTGCCCTCACACGTATGCTCACCCTAAACCATTATCGTACCCTAACCTGTCCCGTAACCGTCCCCATCCCGTAACCCTAGCCCTAACCCTAAACCTAACCCTAACACTTACCCGAAAGCTTACCCTAACCTGTCCCCTAATCCTAACACGTACGCTAACACTATCCCATGCCCTCACACGTACGCTCACCCTAAACCGTTGTCGTACCCTACCCTGTCCCCTAAACCGTCCCCGTCCCTTAACCCTAACCCTAATCCTCAACCTAACTGAACCCCTAATCCTAACCCATACGTTAACACTAACTCATGCCCTCACACGTACGCTCACCCTAAACTGTTTGCCTACACTTACCTGTACCCTAAACCGTCCCGGTCCCCTAACCCTAACCCTAACCCTAACCTTAACACTTATCCGAAGCCTTACTCTAACCCGTCCCATAATCCTAACCCGTACGCTAACACTAACCTGTGCCCTCACACGTATGCTGACCCTAAACCGTTGTCGTACACTAACCTGTCCCCTATACCATCCTCGTCCCCTAACCCTAACACTAACCCTAACCCTTACCCGAACCCTTACCTTAACCCATCGCCTAATGCTAACCCATACGCTAACTCTAACCCATACCCTAACACGTACGCTCACCCTAAACCGTTGTCGTACCCTACCGTGTCCCCTAAACCATCCCAGTCCCCTAACACTAACCCTAACCCTTACCCGAAGCCTTACACGAACCCGTCCCATAATCCTAACCCGTACGCTAACACCAACCCGTGCCCTCACACGTATGCTCACCCAAAACCATTATCGTACCCTAACCTGTCCCGTAAACCGTCCCCGTCCCCTAACCCTAACCTTAACCCTAAACCTAACCCTAACACTTACCCGAAACCTTACACTAACCCGTCCCCTATTCCTAACATGGACGCTAACACTATCCCATGCCCTCACACGTACGCTCACCCTAAACCGTTGTCGTACCCTACCCTGTCCCCTAAACCGTCCCCGTCCCTTAACCCTAACCCTAATCCTCAACCTAACTGAACCCCTAATCCTAACCCATACATTAACACTAACTCATGCCCTCACACGTACGCTCACCCTAAACTGTTTTCCTACACTTACCTGTACCCTAAACTGTCCCGGTCCCCTAACCCTAACCCTAACCCTAACCTTAACACTTATCCGAAGCCTTACTCTAACCCGTCCCATAATTTAACCCGTACACCCATACTAACCTGTGCCCTCACACGTATGCTGACCCTAAACCGTTTTCGTACACTAACCTGTCCTCTATACCATCCCCGTCCCCTAACCCTAACCCTAACCCTAACACTTACCCGAACCCTTACCTTAACCCGTCCCCTAATGTTAACCCGTACGCTAACACTAACCCATACCCTAACACGTACGCTCACCCTAAACCGTTGTCATACCCTACCGTGTCCCCTAAACCATCCCAGTCCCCTAACCCTAACCCTAACCCTAACACTTACCCGCAGCCTTACACGAACCTGTCCCATAATCCTAACCCGTACGCTAACACCAACCCGTGCCCTCACACGTACGCTCACCCTAAAACATTATCGTACACTAACCAGTCACCTAAACCATCCCCGTCCCCTAACCCTAACCCTAAGCCTTATCAGAAGCCTTACCCTAACCAGTCTCCTAATAACAAACCGTACGCTAACACTAACCTGTGTTCTGACACGTACACTCACCCTAAACCGTTGTCGTACCCTAACCAGTCCCCTAAACCGTCTCCGTCCCCTAACACTAACCCTAACCCAAAGCCTTAACCTTACCCGTCCCCTCATCCTAACTCGTACGCTAACACTAACACGTGCCCTCTCACTTATGCTCACCCTAAACCATTGTCATACCCGAACCTGTCCCCTAAAACATCCCCGTCCCATAACCCTAACCCTAACACTTACCCAGAGCCTTACCCTAACCCGTCCCCTAATCCTAAACCGTACGCTAACACTAACCCATGCCCTGACACGTACTCTCACCCTAAACCGTTGTCATACACTATCCTGTACCCTAAACCGTCCCTGTCCCCTAACCCTAACCCTAAAACTAACACTTACCCGAAGCCTTACCCTAACCCGTCCCCTAATCCTAACCCATACGCTAACACTAACCCGTGCGCTCACACGTACGCTCACCCTAAACCGTTGTTGTACACTAACCTGTCCCCTAAACCGTCCCTGTCCCCTAACCCTAACCTTAACACTCACCCTAACCCTAACCCTTAAATGAAGCCTTACCCTAACCCGTCCCCTAATCCTAACCCGTACGCTAACACTAACCCATTCTCTCACACGTACGCTCAACCTAAACCGTTGTCGGACCCTAGCCTATCCCCTAAACCGTCCCCGTCCCCTAACCGTAACCTTAACACTAACCCTAACCCTTACCCGAAACCTTACCCGAAGCCTTACCCTAACCCGTCCCCTAATCCTAAACCGTACGCTAACACTAACCCATGCCCTCACACGTACGCTCACCCTAAAACATTATCGTACCCTAACCAGTCACCTAAACCATCTCCGTCCCCTAACCCTAACCCTAACCCTAAGCCTTAGCAGAAGCCTTACCCTAACCAGTCCCCTAATACCAAACCGTATGCTAACACTAACCTGTGCCCTGACACGTACACTCACCCTAAACCGTTGTCGTACCCTAACCTGTACCCTAAACCATCACCGTCCCCTAACCCTAACCTAACCCGAAGCCTTAACCTTACCCGTGCCCTCATCCTAACCCATACGCTAACACTAACACGTGCCCTCACACTTACGCTCACACTAAACCATTGTCATACCCGAACCTGTCCCCTAAAACGTCCCCATCCCATAACCCTAACCTTAACCCTAACCCTTACCCAAAGCCTTAACCTAACCCGTCCCCTAAACCTCACCCGTACGCTAACACTAACCCATGCCCTCACACGTACGCTCACCCTAAACCGTTGTCATACACTATCCTGTCTCCTAAACCATCCCTGTCCCCTAACCCTAACCCTAACCGTAACACTTACCCGAAGCCTTACCCTAAACCGTCCCCTAATCCTAACCCGTACGCTAACACTAACCCGTGCCCTCACACGTACGCTCACCCTAAACCGTTGTCATACACTATCCTGTCCCCTGAACCGTCCCCATCCCCTAACCCTTACCCTAATCCTTACACTAACACTTACCCGAAGCCTTACGCTAACCCGTCCCCTAATCCTAACCCGTACGCTAGCGCTAACCTGTGCCCACACACGTACGTGCACCCTAAACACTTGTAGTACCCTAACTTGTGCCCTAAACCGTCACCATCCCCTAAACCTAACCTTAACCCTAACCATAACCCTTACCCGAAGCCTTACCCTAACCCGTCCCCTAATCCTATATCATACGCTAACACTAACCCGTGCCCTCACACGTACGCTCACCCTAAACAGTTGTTGTACCCTAACCTGTCCCCTAAACCGTCCCTGTCCCCTAACCCTAACCTTAACACTAACCCTAACCCTAACCCTTAACCGAAGCCTTACCCTAACCCGTCCCCTAATCCTAACCCGTACGCTAACACTAACCCATTCCCTCACACGTACTCTCAACCTAAACCATTGTCAGACCCTAACCTGTCCCCTAAACCGTCCCCATCCCCTAACCCTAAACTTAACACTAACCCTAACCCTAACCCTTAACCGAAGCCTTACCCTAACCCATCCCCCAATCCTAACCCGTACGCTAACACTAACCCATTCTCTCACAAGTACGCTCAACCTAAACCATTGTCGTACCCTAACCTATCCCCTAAACCATCCCCATCCCCTAACCCTACCCCTAAACCTTACCCGAAGCCTTACCGTAAACCGTCCCCTAATCCTAACCCGTACGCTAACACTAACCCGTGCCCTCACACGTACACTCACCCTAAACCGTTGGCGTACCCTAACCTGTCCCCTATACAGTCCCCGTCCCCTAACCCTAACCCTAACCCTAACCCTTATCTGAAGCCTTTCCCTACCCGTCCCCAATCCTAAGCCGTATGTTAACACTAACCCGTGCCCTCACACGTACGCTCACCCTAAACCATTGGCGTAAGCTATCCTGTCCCCTAAACCGTCCCCGTCCCCTAACCCTAATCCTAAACCTAAACCTAACCCTTACCCGAAGCCTTATCCTAACCTGTCACCTAATCGTAACCCGTACGCTAACACTAACCCGTACCCTCACATGTACGCTCACCCTAAACCATTGTCGTACCCTAACCTGTCCCCTAAACCGTCCCCATTCCCTAACCCTAACCCTAAACCTAACGCTTACCCGAAGCCTTACCCTAACCCGTCCCCTAATCCTAACCAGTACGCTAACACTAACCAGTGCCCTAACAAGTACGCTCACCCTAAAACGTTGTCGTACCCTAACCTGTCCCCTAAACCGTCCCCGTCCCCTAGCCCTAACCCTAAACCTAACACTTACCCGAAGCCTTACCCTAACCTGTCCCCTATTCCTAACCCGAACCCTAACACTATCCCGTGTCCTCATGCGTACGCTCACCCTAAACCGTTGTCGTAACTTAACCTGTCTCCTAAACCGTCCCCGTCCCCTAACCCTAACCCTAATCCTAACCCTAACTCGACCCCTAATCCTAACCCATACGCTAACACTAACTTGTGCCCTCACACGTACGCTCACCCTAAACCGTTTTCATACCCTAACCTGAACCCTAAACCGTCCTCGTCCCCTAACCCTAACCCTAACACTAACCCTAACCCTTACCCGAAACCTTACCCTAACCCGTTCCCTAATCCTAACCCATACGCTAACACTAACCCATGCCCTCACACGTACGCTCACCCTAAACCGTTGTCATACCCTACCCTGTCCCCTAAACCATCCCTGATCCCTAACCCTAACCCTAATCCTAAACCTTACCCAAAGCCTTACCCTAACCCGTCCCCTAATCCTAACCCGTACGCTAACACTAACCCGTGCCCTCACACGTACGCTCACCCTAAACCGTTGGTGTACCCTAACCTGTCCCCTAAACCATCTCTGTCCCCTAACCCTCACCATAACCCTAACCCTAACCCTAACCCTAACCCGTACCCAAAGCCTTACTCTATCCTGTCCCTTAATCCTAACCTGTATGCTAACACTAACCCATGCCCTCAGATGTACGCTCACTCTAAACCGTTGTCGTACCCTAACCTGTCCCCTAAACCATCCCCGTCCCCTAACCCTAACCCTAAACCTAACCCTTACCCAAAGCCTTACCCTAACCCGTCCCCTAATCCTAACCCGTACGCTAACACTATCCCGTGCCCTCACGCGTACGCTCACCCTAAACCGTTGTCATATCCTAACCTGTCCCCTAAACCGTCCACGTCCCCTAACCCTAACTCTAATCCTAACCCTAACTCGTCCCCTAATCCTAACCCATATGCTAACACTAACTCGTGCCCTCACACGTACGCTCACCCTAAACCGTTTTCATACTCTAACATATACCCTAAACCGTCCCCATCCCCTAACCCTAACTCTAACCCTAACACTTACCCGAAGCCTTACCCTAACCCGCCCCCTAATCCTAAACCGAACGCTAAGACTAACCCGTGCGCTCACACGTACGCTCACCCTAAACCGTAGGCGTACCCTAACCTGTCCCTTAAACCATCCCCTTCCCCTAACCCTCACCATAATCCTAACCCTAACCCTAACCCGTACCCAAAGCCTTAATCTATCCCATCCCCTAATCCTAACCTGTATGCGAACAATAACCCATGCCCTCAGATGTACGCTCACCCTAAACCGTTGTCGTACCCTAACCTGTCCCCTAAACCGTCCCCATCCCCTAACACTAACCCTAAACCTAACCCTTACCCGAAGCCTTATCCTAATCGTCCCCTAATCCTAACCCGTACGCTAACACTAACACGTGCTCTCACACGTACGCTCACCCTAAACCATTGACGTACCCTAACCTGTCCCATAAACCGTCCCCGTTCCCTAACCCTAACCCTAACCCTAAACCTAACCCTAACGCTTACCCAAAGCCTTACCCTAACCCGTCCCCTAATCCTAACCCATACGCTAACACTAACCAGTGCCCTCACACGTACGCTCACCCTAAACCGTTGTCGTACCCTAACCTGTCCCCTAAACCGTCCCCGTCCCCTAACACTAACTCTAAACCTAACCCTTACCCAAAGCCTTACCCTAACCCGTCCCCTAATCCTAACCCGTACGCTAACACTATCCCGTGCCCTCACACGTACGCTCACCCTAAACCGTTGTCATATCCTAACCTGTCCCCTAAACCGTCCCCGTCCCCTAACCCTAACTCTAATCCTAACCCTAACTCGTCCCCTAATCCTAACCCATATGCTAACACTAACTTGTGCCCTCACACGTACGCTCAACCTAAAACGTTGTCGTACCCTAACCTGTCCCCTAAACCGTCCCCATCCAATAACCCTAACCTTAACCCTAACCCTTACCCGAACCCTTATCCTAACCCGTTCCCTAATCCTAACCCGTATGCTAACACTAACCCGTGCCCTCACACGTATGCTCACCCTAAACTGTTGTCGTACCCTAACCTGTCCCCTAAACCGTCCCCGTCCCCTAACCCTAACCCTTAGCTGAAGCCTTACCCTAACCCGTCCCCTGATACTAACCCGTACACTAACACTAATCCGTGCCCTCACATGTACGTTCACCCTAAACCGTTGTCGTACCCTAACCTGTCCCCTAAACCGTCCCAATCCCCTAACCCTAACCCTAACCCTAACCCTTTCCCGAAGCCTTACCCTAAACCATCCCCTAATCCTAACCCGTATGCTAACACTAACCCGTGCCATTACACGTACGTTTACCCTAAACCGTTGACGTACCCTAACCTGTCCCCTAAACCATACCCATCCCCTAACCCTAACACTAACCCTAACCCTTACCCGAAGACGTAACCTAAACCGTCCACTAATCCTAACCCTTACGCTAACACTAAACCGTGCCCTCAGGCATACGCTCACCCTAAACTGTTGTCGTACCCTAACCTGTCCCCTAAACTGTCCCCGACCCCTAACTCTAACCCTAACCCTAACCCTTACCCGAAGCCTTACCCTAACCCATTCCCTAATCCTAACGCGTACGCTAACACTAACCCATGCCCTCACACGTACGCTCACCCTAAACCATTGTCGTACCCTAACCTGTCCCCTAAACCGTCCCCGTCCCCTAACCCTAACCCTTACCTGAAGCCTTACCCTAACCCTACCCTAATACTAACCCATACGCTAACACTAATCCGAGCCCTCACACGTACGCTCACCCTAAACCGTTGTCGTACCCTAACCTGTCCCCTAAACCATCCCCATCCCCTAACCCTAACCCTAAACCTTACCCGAAGCCTTAATCTAACCCGTCCCCTAATCCTAACCTGTATGCCAACACTAACCCATGCCCTCACACTTACGCTCACCCTAAACCATTGTCGTACCCTAACCTGTCCCCTAAACCGTCCCCATCCCCTAACCCTAACCCTAACCCTTACCAGAAGTCTTACCCTAACCCGTACCCTAATCCCAAACCGTACTCTAACACTAACCTTTGCCCTCACACGTACGCTCACCACAGACCGTTGTCGTACCCTAACCTGTCTCCTAAACCATCCCCGTCCCCTAACCAACCCTAACCTGAAGCCTTAACATAACCCGTCCCCTAATCCTAACCCATACGCTAACACTAACCCGTGCCCTCACACGTACGCTCACCCTAAACCGTTGTCGTACCCTAACATGTCCCCTAACTGTCCCCATCCCCGTCCCCTAATCCTAACCCTAACCCTAACACTTACCCGAAGCCTTACCCTAACCCGTGCCCTAATCCTAACCCGTACGCTAACACTAACCCATGCCCTCACACGTACGCTCAACCTAAAACATTGTCGTACCCTAACCTGTCCCCTAAACCGTCCGCATCCAATAACCCTAACCCTAACCCTAACCATTACCCGAAGCCTTACCCTAACCCATCCCCTAATCCTAACCCGTTTGCTAACACTAACCCGTGCCATCACACGTACACTCACGCTAAACTGTTGGCGTACCCTAACCTGTCCCCTAAACCGTCCCCGTCCCCTAACCCTAACCATAACCCTAACCCTAACCCTTACCCGAAGCCTTACACGAACCCGTCCCATAATCCTAACCCGTACGCTAACACCAACCCGTGCCCTCACACGTATGCTCACCCTAAACCATTATCGTACCCTAACCTGTCCCGTAACCGTCCCCATTCCGTAACCCTAGCCCTAACCCTAAACCTAACCCTAACACTTACCCGAAAGCTTACCCTAACCTGTCCCCTAATCCTAACACGTACGCTAACACTATCCCATGCCCTCACACGTACGCTCACCCTAAACCGTTGTCGTACCCTACCCTGTCCCCTAAACCGTCCCCGTCCCTTAACCCTAACCCTAATCCTCAACCTAACTGAACCCCTAATCCTAACCCATACGTTAACACTAACTCATGCCCTCACACGTACGCTCACCCTAAACTGTTTGCCTACACTTACCTGTACCCTAAACCGTCCCGGTCCCCTAACCCTAACCCTAACCCTAACCTTAACACTTATCCGAAGCCTTACTCTAACCCGTCCCATAATCCTAACCCGTACGCTAACACTAACCTGTGCCCTCACACGTATGCTGACCCTAAACCGTTGTCGTACACTAACCTGTCCCCTATACCATCCTCGTCCCCTAACCCTAACACTAACCCTAACCCTTACCCGAACCCTTACCTTAACCCATCCCCTAATGCTAACCCATACGCTAACACTAACCCATACCCTAACACGTACGCTCACCCTAAACCGTTGTCGTACCCTACCGTGTCCCCTAAACCATCCCAGTCCCCTAACACTAACCCTAACCCTTACCCAAAGCCTTACACGAACCCGTCCCATAATCCTAACCCGTACGCTAACACCAACCCGTGCCCTCACACGTACGCTCACCCAAAACCATTATCGTACCCTAACCTGTCCCGTAAACCGTCCCCGTCCCCTAACCCTAACCTTAACCCTAAACCTAACCCTAACACTTACCCGAAACCTTACACTAACCCGTCCCCTATTCCTAACATGGACGCTAACACTATCCCATGCCCTCACACGTACGCTCACCCTAAACCGTTGTCGTACCCTACCCTGTCCCCTAAACCGTCCCCGTCCCTTAACCCTAACCCTAATCCTCAACCTAACTGAACCCCTAATCCTAACCCATACATTAACACTAACTCATGACCTCACACGTACGCTCACCCTAAACTGTTTTCCTACACTTACCTGTACCCTAAACTGTCCCGGTCCCCTAACCCTAACCCTAACCCTAACCTTAACACTTATCCGAAGCCTTACTCTAACCCGTCCCATAATTTAACCCGTACACCCATACTAACCTGTGCCCTCACACGTATGCTGACCCTAAACCGTTTTCGTACACTAACCTGTCCTCTATACCATCCCCGTCCCCTAACCCTAACCCTAACCCTAACACTTACCCGAACCCTTACCTTAACCCGTCCCCTAATGCTAACCCGTACGCTAACACTAACCCATACTCTAACACGTACGCTCACCCTAAACCGTTGTCATACCCTACCGTGTCCCCTAAACCATCCCAGTCCCCTAACCCTAACCCTAACCCTAACACTTACCCGCAGCCTTACACGAACCTGTCCCATAATCCTAACCCGTATGCTAACACCAACCCGTGCCCTCACACGTACGCTCACCCTAAAACATTATCGTACACTAACCAGTCACCTAAACCATCCCCGTCCCCTAACCCTAACCCTAAGCCTTATCAGAAGCCTTACCCTAACCAGTCCCCTAATAACAAACCGTACGCTAACACTAACCTGTGTTCTGACACGTACACTCACCCTAAACCGTTGTCGTACCCTAACCAGTCCCCTAAACCGTCTCCGTCCCCTAACACTAACCCTAACCCAAAGCCTTAACCTTACCCGTCCCCTCATCCTAACTCGTACGCTAACACTAACACGTGCCCTCTCACTTATGCTCACCCTAAACCATTGTCATACCCGAACCTGTCCCCTAAAACGTCCCCGTCCCATAACCCTAACCCTAACACTTACCCAGAGCCTTACCCTAACCCGTCCCCTAATCCTAAACCGTACGCTAACACTAACCCATGCCCTGACACGTACTCTCACCCTAAACCGTTGTCATACACTATCCTGTACCCTAAACCGTCCCTGTCCCCTAACCCTAACCCTAAACCTAACACTTACCCGAAGCCTTACCCTAACCCGTCCCCTAATCCTAACCCATACTCTAACACTAACCCGTGCGCTCACACGTACGCTCACCCTAAACCGTTGTTGTACACTAACCTGTCCCCTAAACCGTCCCTGTCCCCTAAGCCTAACCTTAACACTCACCATAACCCTAAACCTTAAATGAAGCCTTACCCTAACCCGTCCCCTAATCCTAACCCGTACACTAACACTAACCCATTCTCTCACACGTACGCTCAACCTAAACCGTTGTCGGACCCTAGCCTATCCCCTAAACCGTCCCCGTTCCCTAACCGTAACCTTAACACTAACCCTAACCCTTACCCGAAACCTTACCCGAAGCCTTACCCTAACCCGTCCCCTAATCCTAAACCGTACGCTAACACTAACCCATGCCCTCACACGTACGCTCACCCTAAAACATTATCGTACCCTAACCAGTCACCTAAACCATCTCCGTCCCCTAACCCTAACCCTAACCCTAAGCCTTAGCAGAAGCCTTACCCTAACCAGTCCCCTAATACCAAACCGTATGCTAACACTAACCTGTGCCCTGACACGTACACTCACCCTAAACCGTTGTCGTACCCTAACCTGTACCCTAAACCATCACCGTCCCCTAACCCTAACCTAACCCGAAGCCTTAACCTTACCCGTGCCCTCATCCTAACCCATACGCTAACACTAACACGTGCCCTCACACTTACGCTCACCCTAAACCATTGTCATACCCGAACCTGTCCCCTAAAACGTCCCCATCCCATAACCCTAACCTTAACCCTAACCCTTACCCAAAGCCTTAACCTAACCCGTCCCCTAAACCTCACCCGTACGCTAACACTAACCCGTGCCCTCACACGTACGCTCACCCTAAACCGTTGTCATACACTATCCTGTCCCCTGAACCGTCCCCATCCCCTAACCCTTACCCTAATCCTTACACTAACACTTACCCGAAGCCTTACGCTAACCCGTCCCCTAATCCTAACCCGTACGCTAGCACTAACCTGTGCCCACACACGTACATGCACCCTAAACACTTGTAGTACCCTAACTTGTCCCCTAAACCGTCACCATCCCCTAAACCTAACCTTAACCCTAACCATAACCCTTACCCGAAGCCTTACCCTAACCCGTCCCCTAATCCTATATCATACGCTAACACTAACCCGTGCCCTCACACGTACGCTCACCCTAAACAGTTGTTGTACCCTAACCTGTCCCCTAAACCGTCCCTGTCCCCTAACCCTAACCTTAACACTAACCCTAACCCTAACCCTTAACCGAAGCCTTACCCTAACCCGTCCCCTAATCCTAACCCGTACGCTAACACTAACCCATTCCCTCACACGTACTCTCAACCTAAACCATTGTCAGACCCTAACCTGTCCCCTAAACCGTCCCCATCCCCTAACCCTAAACTTAACACTAACCCTAACCCTAACCCTTAACCGAAGCCTTACCCTAACCCATCCCCCAATCCTAACCCGTACGCTAACACTAACCCATTCTCTCACAAGTACGCTCAACCTAAACCATTGTCGTACCCTAACCTATCCCCTAAACCATCCCCATCCCCTAACCCTACCCCTAAACCTTACCCGAAGCCTTACCGTAAACCGTCCCCTAATCCTAACCCGTACGCTAACACTAACCCGTGCCCTCACACGTACACTCACCCTAAACCGTTGGCGTACCCTAACCTGTCCCCTATACAGTCCCCGTCCCCTAACCCTAACCCTAACCCTAACCCTTATCTGAAGCCTTTCCCTACCCGTCCCCTAATCCTAAGCCGTATGTTAACACTAACCCGTGCCCTCACACGTACGCTCACCCTAAACCATTGGCGTAAGCTATCCTGTCCCCTAAACCGTCCCCGTCCCCTAACCCTAATCCTAAACCTAAACCTAACCCTTACCCGAAGCCTTATCCTAACCTGTCACCTAATCGTAACCCGTACGCTAACACTAACCCGTGCCCTCACATGTACGCTCACCCTAAACCATTGTCGTACCCTAACCTGTCCCCTAAACCGTCCCCATTCCCTAACCCTAACCCTAAACCTAACGCTTACCCGAAGCCTTACCCTAACCCGTCCCCTAATCCTAACCAGTACGCTAACACTAACCAGTGCCCTAACAAGTACGCTCACCCTAAAACGTTGTCGTACCCTAACCTGTCCCCTAAACCGTCCCCGTCCCCTAGCCCTAACCCTAAACCTAACACTTACCCGAAGCCTTACCCTAACCTGTCCCCTATTCCTAACCCGAACCCTAACACTATCCCGTGTCCTCATGCGTACGCTCACCCTAAACCGTTGTCGTAACTTAACCTGTCTCCTAAACCGTCCCCGTCCCCTAACCCTAACCCTAATCCTAACTCGACCCCTAATCCTAACCCATACGCTAACACTAACTTGTGCCCTCACACGTACGCTCACCCTAAACCGTTTTCATACCCTAACCTGAACCCTAAACCATCCTCGTCCCCTAACCCTAACCCTAACACTAACCCTAACCCTTACCCGAAACCTTACCCTAACCCGTTCCCTAATCCTAACCCATACGCTAACACTAACCCATGCCCTCACACGTACGCTCACCCTAAACCGTTGTCATACCCTACCCTGTCCCCTAAACCATCCCTGATCCCTAACCCTAACCCTAATCCTAAACCTTACCCAAAGCCTTACCCTAACCCGTCCCCTAATCCTAACCCATACGCTAACACTAACCCGTGCCCTCACACGTACGCTCACCCTAAACCGTTGGTGTACCCTAACCTGTCCCCTAAACCATCTCTGTCCCCTAACCCTCACCATAACCCTAACCCTAACCCTAACCCTAACCCGTACCCAAAGCCTTACTCTATCCTGTCCCCTAATCCTAACCTGTATGCTAACACTAACCCATGCCCTCAGATGTACGCTCACTCTAAACCGTTGTCGTACCCTAACCTGTCCCCTAAACCATCCCCGTCCCCTAACCCTAACCCTAAACCTAACCCTTACCCAAAGCCTTACCCTAACCCGTCCCCTAATCCTAACCCGTACGCTAACACTATCCCGTGCCCTCACGCGTACGCTCACCCTAAACCGTTGTCATATCCTAACCTGTCCCCTAAACCGTCCACGTCCCCTAACCCTAACTCTAATCCTAACCCTAACTCGTCCCCTAATCCTAACCCATATGCTAACACTAACTCGTGCCCTCACACGTACGCTCACCCTAAACCGTTTTCATACCCTAACATATACCCTAAACCGTCCCCATCCCCTAACCCTAACTCTAACCCTAACACTTACCCGAAGCCTTACCCTAACCCGCCCCCTAATCCTAAACCGAACGCTAAGACTAACCCGTGCGCTCACACGTACGCTCACCCTAAACCGTAGGCGTACCCTAACCTGTCCCTTAAACCATCCCCTTCCCCTAACCCTCACCATAATCCTAACCCTAACCCTAACCCGTACCCAAAGCCTTAATCTATCCCATCCCCTAATCCTAACCTGTATGCGAACACTAACCCATGCCCTCAGATGTACGCTCACCCTAAACCGTTGTCGTACCCTAACCTGTCCCCTAAACCGTCCCCATCCCCTAACACTAACCCTAAACCTAACCCTTACCCGAAGCCTTATCCTAATCGTCCCCTAATCCTAACCCGTACGCTAACACTAACACGTGCTCTCACACGTACGCTCACCCTAAACCATTGACGTACCCTAACCTGTCCCATAAACCGTCCCCGTTCCCTAACCCTAACCCTAACCCTAAACCTAACCCTAACGCTTACCCAAAGCCTTACCCTAACCCGTCCCCTAATCCTAACCCATACGCTAACACTAACCAGTGCCCTCACACGTACGCTCACCCTAAACCGTTGTCGTACCCTAACCTGTCCCCTAAACCGTCCCCGTCCCCTAACACTAACTCTAAACCTAACCCTTACCCAAAGCCTTACCCTAACCCGTCCCCTAATCCTAACCCGTACGCTAACACTATCCCGTGCCCTCACACGTACGCTCACCCTAAACCGTTGTCATATCCTAACCTGTCCCCTAAACCGTCCCCGTCCCCTAACCCTAACTCTAATCCTAACCCTAACTCGTCCCCTAATCCTAACCCATATGCTAACACTAACTTGTGCCCTCACACGTACGCTCAACCTAAAACGTTGTCGTACCCTAACCTGTCCCCTAAACCGTCCCCATCCAATAACCCTAACCTTAACCCTAACCCTTACCCGAACCCTTATCCTAACCCGTTCCCTAATCCTAACCCGTATGCTAACACTAACCCGTGCCCTCACACGTATGCTCACCCTAAACTGTTGTCGTACCCTAACCTGTCCCCTAAACCGTCCCCGTCCCCTAACCCTAACCCTTAGCTGAAGCCTTACCCTAACCCGTCCCCTGATACTAACCCGTACACTAACACTAATCCGTGCCCTCACATGTACGTTCACCCTAAACCGTTGTCGTACCCTAACCTGTCCCCTAAACCGTCCCAATCCCCTAACCCTAACCCTAACCCTAACCCTTTCCCGAAGCCTTACCCTAAACCATCCCCTAATCCTAACCCGTATGCTAACACTAACCCGTGCCATTACACGTACGTTTACCCTAAACCGTTGACGTACCCTAACCTGTCCCCTAAACCATACCCATCCCCTAACCCTAACACTAACCCTAACCCTTACCCGAAGACGTAACCTAAACCGTCCACTAATCCTAACCCTTACGCTAACACTAAACCGTGCCCTCAGGCATACGCTCACCCTAAACTGTTGTCGTACCCTAACCTGTCCCCTAAACTGTCCCCGACCCCTAACTCTAACCCTAACCCTAACCCTTACCCGAAGCCTTACCCTAACCCATTCCCTAATCCTAACGCGTACGCTAACACTAACCCATGCCCTCACACGTACGCTCACCCTAAACCATTGTCGTACCCTAACCTGTCCCCTAAACCGTCCCCGTCCCCTAACCCTAACCCTTACCTGAAGCCTTACCCTAACCCTACCCTAATACTAACCCATACGCTAACACTAATCCGAGCCCTCACACGTACGCTCACCCTAAACCGTTGTCGTACCCTAACCTGTCCCCTAAACCATCCCCATCCCCTAACCCTAACCCTAAACCTTACCCGAAGCCTTAATCTAACCCGTCCCCTAATCCTAACCTGTATGCCAACACTAACCCATGCCCTCACACTTACGCTCACCCTAAACCATTGTCGTACCCTAACCTGTCCCCTAAACCGTCCCCATCCCCTAACCCTAACCCTAACCCTTACCAGAAGTCTTACCCTAACCCGTACCCTAATCCCAAACCGTACTCTAACACTAACCTTTGCCCTCACACGTACGCTCACCACAGACCGTTGTCGTACCCTAACCTGTCTCCTAAACCATCCCCGTCCCCTAACCAACCCTAACCTGAAGCCTTAACATAACCCGTCCCCTAATCCTAACCCATACGCTAACACTAACCCGTGCCCTCACACGTACGCTCACCCTAAACCGTTGTCGTACCCTAACATGTCCCCTAACTGTCCCCATCCCCGTCCCCTAATCCTAACCCTAACCCTAACACTTACCCGAAGCCTTACCCTAACCCGTGCCCTAATCCTAACCCGTACGCTAACACTAACCCATGCCCTCACACGTACGCTCAACCTAAAACATTGTCGTACCCTAACCTGTCCCCTAAACCGTCCGCATCCAATAACCCTAACCCTAACCCTAACCGTTACCCGAAGCCTTACCCTAACCCATCCCCTAATCCTAACCCGTTTGCTAACACTAACCCGTGCCATCACACGTACACTCACGCTAAACTGTTGGCGTACCCTAACCTGTCCCCTAAACCGTCCCCGTCCCCTAACCCTAACCATAACCCTAACCCTAACCCTTACCCGAAGCCTTACACGAACCCGTCCCATAATCCTAACCCGTACGCTAACACCAACCCGTGCCCTCACACGTATGCTCACCCTAAACCATTATCGTACCCTAACCTGTCCCGTAACCGTCCCCATCCCGTAACCCTAGCCCTAACCCTAAACCTAACCCTAACACTTACCCGAAAGCTTACCCTAACCTGTCCCCTAATCCTAACACGTACGCTAACACTATCCCATGCCCTCACACGTACGCTCACCCTAAACCGTTGTCGTACCCTACCCTGTCCCCTAAACCGTCCCCGTCCCTTAACCCTAACCCTAATCCTCAACCTAACTGAACCCCTAATCCTAACCCATACGTTAACACTAACTCATGTCCTCACACGTACGCTCACCCTAAATTGTTTGCCTACACTTACCTGTACCCTAAACCGTCCCGGTCCCCTAACCCTAACCCTAACCCTAACCTTAACACTTATCCGAAGCCTTACTCTAACCCGTCCCATAATCCTAACCCGTATGCTAACACTAACCTGTGCCCTCACACGTATGCTGACCCTAAACCGTTGTCGTACACTAACCTGTCCCCTATACCATCCTCGTCCCCTAACCCTAACACTAACCCTAACCCTTACCCGAACCCTTACCTTAACCCATCCCCTAATGCTAACCCATACGCTAACACTAACCCATACCCTAACACGTACGCTCACCCTAAACCGTTGTCGTACCCTACCGTGTCCCCTAAACCATCCCAGTCCCCTAACACTAACCCTAACCCTTACCCAAAGCCTTACACGAACCCGTCCCATAATCCTAACCCGTACGCTAACACCAACCCGTGCCCTCACACGTACGCTCACCCAAAACCATTATCGTACCCTAACCTGTCCCGTAAACCGTCCCCGTCCCCTAACCCTAACCTTAACCCTAAACCTAACCCTAACACTTACCCGAAACCTTACACTAACCCGTCCCCTATTCCTAACATGTACGCTAACACTATCCCATGCCCTCACACGTACGCTCACCCTAAACCGTTGTCGTACCCTACCCTGTCCCCTAAACCGTCCCCGTCCCTTAACCCTAACCCTAATCCTCAACCTAACTGAACCCCTAATCCTAACCCATACATTAACACTAACTCATGCCCTCACACGTACGCTCACCCTAAACTGTTTTCCTACACTTACCTGTACCCTAAACTGTCCCGGTCCCCTAACCCTAACCCTAACCCTAACCTTAACACTTATCCGAAGCCTTACTCTAACCCGTCCCATAATTTAACCCGTACACCCATACTAACCTGTGCCCTCACACGTATGCTGACCCTAAACCGTTTTCGTACACTAACCTGTCCTCTATACCATCCCCGTCCCCTAACCCTAACCCTAACCCTAACACTTACCCGAACCCTTACCTTAACCCGTCCCCTAATGCTAACCCGTACGCTAACACTAACCCATACCCTAACACGTACGCTCACCCTAAACCGTTGTCATACCCTACCGTGTCCCCTAAACCATCCCAGTCCCCTAACCCTAACCCTAACCCTAACACTTACCCGCAGCCTTACACGAACCTGTCCCATAATCCTAACCCGTACGCTAACACCAACCCGTGCCCTCACACGTACGCTCACCCTAAAACATTATCGTACACTAACCAGTCACCTAAACCATCCCCGTCCCCTAACCCTAACCCTAAGCCTTATCAGAAGCCTTACCCTAACCAGTCCCCTAATAACAAACCGTACGCTAACACTAACCTGTGTTCTGACACGTACACTCACCCTAAACCGTTGTCGTACCCTAACCAGTCCCCTAAACCGTCTCCGTCCCCTAACACTAACCCTAACCCAAAGCCTTAACCTTACCCGTCCCCTCATCCTAACTCGTACGCTAACACTAACACGTGCCCTCTCACTTATGCTCACCCTAAACCATTGTCATACCCGAACCTGTCCCCTAAAACGTCCCCGTCCCATAACCCTAACCCTAACACTTACCCAGAGCCTTACCCTAACCCGTCCCCTAATCCTAAACCGTACGCTAACACTAACCCATGCCCTGACACGTACTCTCACCCTAAACCGTTGTCATACACTATCCTGTACCCTAAACCGTCCCTGTCCCCTAACCCTAACCCTAAACCTAACACTTACCCGAAGCCTTACCCTAACCCGTCCCCTAATCCTAACCCATACGCTAACACTAACCCGTGCGCTCACACGTACGCTCACCCTAAACCGTTGTTGTACACTAACCTGTCCCCTAAACCGTCCCTGTCCCCTAACCCTAACCTTAACACTCACCCTAACCCTAACCCTTAAATGAAGCCTTACCCTAACCCGTCCCCTAATCCTAACCCGTACGCTAACACTAACCCATTCTCTCACACGTACGCTCAACCTAAACCGTTGTCGGACCCTAGCCTATCCCCTAAACCGTCCCCGTCCCCTAACCGTAACCTTAACACTAACCCTAACCCTTACCCGAAACCTTACCCGAAGCCTTACCCTAACCCGTCCCCTAATCCTAAACCGTACGCTAACACTAACCCATGCCCTCACACGTACGCTCACCCTAAAACATTATCGTACCCTAACCAGTCACCTAAACCATCTCCGTCCCCTAACCCTAACCCTAACCCTAAGCCTTAGCAGAAGCCTTACCCTAACCAGTCCCCTAATACCAAACCGTATGCTAACACTAACCTGTGCCCTGACACGTACACTCACCCTAAACCGTTGTCGTACCCTAACCTGTACCCTAAACCATCACCGTCCCCTAACCCTAACCTAACCCGAAGCCTTAACCTTACCCGTGCCCTCATCCTAACCCATACGCTAACACTAACACGTGCCCTCACACTTACGCTCACCCTAAACCATTGTCATACCCGAACCTGTCCCCTAAAACGTCCCCATCCCATAACCCTAACCTTAACCCTAACCCTTACCCAAAGCCTTAACCTAACCCGTCCCCTAAACCTCACCCGTACGCTAACACTAACCCGTGCCCTCACACGTACGCTCACCCTAAACCGTTGTCATACACTATCCTGTCTCCTAAACCATCCCTGTCCCCTAACCCTAACCCTAACCGTAACACTTACCCGAAGCCTTACCCTAAACCGTCCCCTAATCCTAACCCGTACGCTAACACTAACCCGTGCCCTCACACGTACGCTCACCCTAAACCGTTGTCATACACTATCCTGTCCCCTGAACCGTCCCCATCCCCTAACCCTTACCCTAATCCTTACACTAACACTTACCCGAAGCCTTACGCTAACCCGTCCCCTAATCCTAACCCGTACGCTAGCACTAACCTGTGCCCACACACGTACGTGCACCCTAAACACTTGTAGTACCCTAACTTGTCCCCTAAACCGTCACCATCCCCTAAACCTAACCTTAACCCTAACCATAACCCTTACCCGAAGCCTTACCCTAACCCGTCCCCTAATCCTATATCATACGCTAACACTAACCCGTGCCCTCACACGTACGCTCACCCTAAACAGTTGTTGTACCCTAACCTGTCCCCTAAACCGTCCCTGTCCCCTAACCCTAACCTTAACACTAACCCTAACCCTAACCCTTAACCGAAGCCTTACCCTAACCCGTCCCCTAATCCTAACCCGTACGCTAACACTAACCCATTCCCTCACACGTACTCTCAACCTAAACCATTGTCAGACCCTAACCTGTCCCCTAAACCGTCCCCATCCCCTAACCCTAAACTTAACACTAACCCTAACCCTAACCCTTAACCGAAGCCTTACCCTAACCCATCCCCCAATCCTAACCCGTACGCTAACACTAACCCATTCTCTCACAAGTACGCTCAACCTAAACCATTGTCGTACCCTAACCTATCCCCTAAACCATCCCCATCCCCTAACCCTACCCCTAAACCTTACCCGAAGCCTTACCGTAAACCGTCCCCTAATCCTAACCCGTACGCTAACACTAACCCGTGCCCTCACACGTACACTCACCCTAAACCGTTGGCGTACCCTAACCTGTCCCCTATACAGTCCCCGTCCCCTAACCCTAACCCTAACCCTAACCCTTATCTGAAGCCTTTCCCTACCCGTCCCCAATCCTAAGCCGTATGTTAACACTAACCCGTGCCCTCACACGTACGCTCACCCTAAACCATTGGCGTAAGCTATCCTGTCCCCTAAACCGTCCCCGTCCCCTAACCCTAATCCTAAACCTAAACCTAACCCTTACCCGAAGCCTTATCCTAACCTGTCACCTAATCGTAACCCGTACGCTAACACTAACCCGTACCCTCACATGTACGCTCACCCTAAACCATTGTCGTACCCTAACCTGTCCCCTAAACCGTCCCCATTCCCTAACCCTAACCCTAAACCTAACGCTTACCCGAAGCCTTACCCTAACCCGTCCCCTAATCCTAACCAGTACGCTAACACTAACCAGTGCCCTAACAAGTACGCTCACCCTAAAACGTTGTCGTACCCTAACCTGTCCCCTAAACCGTCCCCGTCCCCTAGTCCTAACCCTAAACCTAACACTTACCCGAAGCCTTACCCTAACCTGTCCCCTATTCCTAACCCGAACCCTAACACTATCCCGTGTCCTCATGCGTACGCTCACCCTAAACCGTTGTCGTAACTTAACCTGTCTCCTAAACCGTCCCCGTCCCCTAACCCTAACCCTAATCCTAACCCTAACTCGACCCCTAATCCTAACCCATACGCTAACACTAACCCATGCCCTCACACGTACGCTCACCCTAAACCGTTGTCATACCCTACCCTGTCCCCTAAACCATCCCTGATCCCTAACCCTAACCCTAATCCTAAACCTTACCCAAAGCCTTACCCTAACCCGTCCCCTAACCCTAACCCTAACACTAACCCTAACCCTTACCCGAAACCTTACCCTAACCCGTTCCCTAATCCTAACCCATACGCTAACACTAACCCATGCCCTCACACGTACGCTCACCCTAAACCGTTGTCATACCCTACCCTGTCCCCTAAACCATCCCTGATCCCTAACCCTAACCCTAATCCTAAACCTTACCCAAAGCCTTACCCTAACCCGTCCCCTAATCCTAACCCGTACGCTAACACTAACCCGTGCCCTCACACGTACGCTCACCCTAAACCGTTGGTGTACCCTAACCTGTCCCCTAAACCATCTCTGTCCCCTAACCCTCACCATAACCCTAACCCTAACCCTAACCCTAACCCGTACCCAAAGCCTTACTCTATCCTGTCCCCTAATCCTAACCTGTATGCTAACACTAACCCATGCCCTCAGATGTACGCTCACTCTAAACCGTTGTCGTACCCTAACCTGTCCCCTAAACCATCCCCGTCCCCTAACCCTAACCCTAAACCTAACCCTTACCCAAAGCCTTACCCTAACCCGTCCCCTAATCCTAACCCGTACGCTAACACTATCCCGTGCCCTCACGTGTACGCTCACCCTAAACCGTTGTCATATCCTAACCTGTCCCCTAAACCGTCCACGTCCCCTAACCCTAACTCTAATCCTAACCCTAACTCGTCCCCTAATCCTAACCCATATGCTAACACTAACTCGTGCCCTCACACGTACGCTCACCCTAAACCGTTTTCATACCCTAACATATACCCTAAACCGTCCCCATCCCCTAACCCTAACTCTAACCCTAACACTTACCCGAAGCCTTACCCTAACCCGCCCCCTAATCCTAAACCGAACGCTAAGACTAACCCGTGCGCTCACACGTACGCTCACCCTAAACCGTAGGCGTACCCTAACCTGTCCCTTAAACCATCCCCTTCCCCTAACCCTCACCATAATCCTAACCCTAACCCTAACCCGTACCCAAAGCCTTAATCTATCCCATCCCCTAATCCTAACCTGTATGCGAACACTAACCCATGCCCTCAGATGTACGCTCACCCTAAACCGTTGTCGTACCCTAACCTGTCCCCTAAACCGTCCCCATCCCCTAACACTAACCCTAAACCTAACCCTTACCCGAAGCCTTATCCTAATCGTCCCCTAATCCTAACCCGTACGCTAACACTAACACGTGCTCTCACACGTACGCTCACCCTAAACCATTGACGTACCCTAACCTGTCCCATAAACCGTCCCCGTTCCCTAACCCTAACCCTAACCCTAAACCTAACCCTAACGCTTACCCAAAGCCTTACCCTAACCCGTCCCCTAATCCTAACCCATACGCTAACACTAACCAGTGCCCTCACACGTACGCTCACCCTAAACCATTGTCGTACCCTAACCTGTCCCCTAAACCGTCCCCGTCCCCTAACACTAACTCTAAACCTAACCCTTACCCAAAGCCTTACCCTAACCCGTCCCCTAATCCTAACCCGTACGCTAACACTATCCCGTGCCCTCACACGTACGCTCACCCTAAACCGTTGTCATATCCTAACCTGTCCCCTAAACCGTCCCCGTCCCCTAACCCTAACTCTAATCCTAACCCTAACTCGTCCCCTAATCCTAACCCATATGCTAACACTAACTTGTGCCCTCACACGTACGCTCAACCTAAAACGTTGTCGTACCCTAACCTGTCCCCTAAACCGTCCCCATCCAATAACCCTAACCTTAACCCTAACCCTTACCCGAACCCTTATCCTAACCCGTTCCCTAATCCTAACCCGTATGCTAACACTAACCCGTGCCCTCACACGTATGCTCACCCTAAACTGTTGTCGTACCCTAACCTGTCCCCTAAACCGTCCCCGTCCCCTAACCCTAACCCTTAGCTGAAGCCTTACCCTAACCCGTCCCCTGATACTAACCCGTACACTAACACTAATCCGTGCCCTCACATGTACGTTCACCCTAAACCGTTGTCGTACCCTAACCTGTCCCCTAAACCGTCCCAATCCCCTAACCCTAACCCTAACCCTAACCCTTTCCCGAAGCCTTACCCTAAACCATCCCCTAATCCTAACCCGTATGCTAACACTAACCCGTGCCATTACACGTACGTTTACCCTAAACCGTTGACGTACCCTAACCTGTCCCCTAAACCATACCCATCCCCTAACCCTAACACTAACCCTAACCCTTACCCGAAGACGTAACCTAAACCGTCCACTAATCCTAACCCTTACGCTAACACTAAACCGTGCCCTCAGGCATACGCTCACCCTAAACTGTTGTCGTACCCTAACCTGTCCCCTAAACTGTCCCCGACCCCTAACTCTAACCCTAACCCTAACCCTTACCCGAAGCCTTACCCTAACCCATTCCCTAATCCTAACGCGTACGCTAACACTAACCCATGCTCTCACACGTACGCTCACCCTAAACCATTGTCGTACCCTAACCTGTCCCCTAAACCGTCCCCGTCCCCTAACCCTAACCCTTACCTGAAGCCTTACCCTAACCCTACCCTAATACTAACCCATACGCTAACACTAATCCGAGCCCTCACACGTACGCTCACCCTAAACCGTTGTCGTACCCTAACCTGTCCCCTAAACCATCCCCATCCCCTAACCCTAACCCTAAACCTTACCCGAAGCCTTAATCTAACCCGTCCCCTAATCCTAACCTGTATGCCAACACTAACCCATGCCCTCACACTTACGCTCACCCTAAACCATTGTCGTACCCTAACCTGTCCCCTAAACCGTCCCCATCCCCTAACCCTAACCCTAACCCTTACCAGAAGTCTTACCCTAACCCGTACCCTAATCCCAAACCGTACTCTAACACTAACCTTTGCCCTCACACGTACGCTCACCACAGACCGTTGTCGTACCCTAACCTGTCTCCTAAACCATCCCCGTCCCCTAACCAACCCTAACCTGAAGCCTTAACATAACCCGTCCCCTAATCCTAACCCATACGCTAACACTAACCCGTGCCCTCACACGTATGCTCACCCTAAACCATTGTCGTACCCTAACATGTCCCCTAACTGTCCCCATCCCCGTCCCCTAATCCTAACCCTAACCCTAACACTTACCCGAAGCCTTACCCTAACCCGTGCCCTAATCCTAACCCGTACGCTAACACTAACCCATGCCCTCACACGTACGCTCAACCTAAAACATTGTCGTACCCTAACCTGTCCCCTAAACCGTCCGCATCCAATAACCCTAACCCTAACCCTAACCATTACCCGAAGCCTTACCCTAACCCATCCCCTAATCCTAACCCGTTTGCTAACACAAACCCGTGCCATCACACGTACACTCACGCTAAACTGTTGGCGTACCCTAACCTGTCCCCTAAACCGTCCCCGTCCCCTAACCCTAACCATAACCCTAACCCTAACCCTTACCCGAAGCCTTACACGAACCCGTCCCATAATCCTAACCCGTACGCTAACACCAACCCGTGCCCTCACACGTATGCTCACCCTAAACCATTATCGTACCCTAACCTGTCCCGTAACCGTCCCCATCCCGTAACCCTAGCCCTAACCCTAAACCTAACCCTAACACTTACCCGAAAGCTTACCCTAACCTGTCCCCTAATCCTAACACGTACGCTAACACTATCCCATGCCCTCACACGTACGCTCACCCTAAACTGTTTGCCTACACTTACCTGTACCCTAAACCGTCCCGGTCCCCTAACCCTAACCCTAACCCTAACCTTAACACTTATCCGAAGCCTTACTCTAACCCGTCCCATAATCCTAACCCGTACGCTAACACTAACCTGTGCCCTCACACGTATGCTGACCCTAAACCGTTGTCGTACACTAACCTGTCCCCTATACCATCCTCGTCCCCTAACCCTAACACTAACCCTAACCCTTACCCGAACCCTTACCTTAACCCATCCCCTAATGCTAACCCATACGCTAACACTAACCCATACCCTAACACGTACGCTCACCCTAAACCGTTGTCGTACCCTACCGTGTCCCCTAAACCATCCCAGTCCCCTAACACTAACCCTAACCCTTACCCAAAGCCTTACACGAACCCGTCCCATAATCCTAACCCGTACGCTAACACCAACCCGTGCCCTCACACGTACGCTCACCCAAAACCATTATCGTACCCTAACCTGTCCCGTAAACCGTCCCCGTCCCCTAACCCTAACCTTAACCCTAAACCTAACCCTAACACTTACCCGAAACCTTACACTAACCCGTCCCCTATTCCTAACATGGACGCTAACACTATCCCATGCCCTCACACGTACGCTCACCCTAAACCGTTGTCGTACCCTACCCTGTCCCCTAAACCGTCCCCGTCCCTTAACCCTAACCCTAATCCTCAACCTAACTGAACCCCTAATCCTAACCCATACATTAACACTAACTCATGCCCTCACACGTACGCTCACCCTAAACTGTTTTCCTACACTTACCTGTACCCTAAACTGTCCCGGTCCCCTAACCCTAACCCTAACCCTAACCTTAACACTTATCCGAAGCCTTACTCTAACCCGTCCCATAATTTAACCCGTACACCCATACTAACCTGTGCCCTCACACGTATGCTGACCCTAAACCGTTTTCGTACACTAACCTGTCCTCTATACCATCCCCGTCCCCTAACCCTAACCCTAACCCTAACACTTACCCGAACCCTTACCTTAACCCGTCCCCTAATGCTAACCCGTACGCTAACACTAACCCATACCCTAACACGTACGCTCACCCTAAACCGTTGTCATACCCTACCGTGTCCCCTAAACCATCCCAGTCCCCTAACCCTAACCCTAACCCTAACACTTACCCGCAGCCTTACACGAACCTGTCCCATAATCCTAACCCGTACGCTAACACCAACCCGTGCCCTCACACGTACGCTCACCCTAAAACATTATCGTACACTAACCAGTCACCTAAACCATCCCCGTCCCCTAACCCTAACCCTAAGCCTTAT
Source organism: Leucopleurus acutus (assembly GCF_964270905.1). Classification (NCBI taxonomy): domain Eukaryota; kingdom Metazoa; phylum Chordata; class Mammalia; order Artiodactyla; family Delphinidae; genus Leucopleurus; species Leucopleurus acutus. The sequence goes on along the minus strand of NW_028139226.1, from coordinate 2,417,487 downwards.
CAGAAGCCTTACCCTAACCAGTCCCCTAATAACAAACCGTACGCTAACACTAACCTGTGTTCTGACACGTACACTCACCCTAAACCGTTGTCGTACCCTAACCAGTCCCCTAAACCGTCTCCGTCCCCTAACACTAACCCTAACCCAAAGCCTTAACCTTACCCGTCCCCTCATCCTAACTCGTACGCTAACACTAACACGTGCCCTCTCACTTATGCTCACCCTAAACCATTGTCATACCCGAACCTGTCCCCTAAAACGTCCCCGTCCCATAACCCTAACCCTAACACTTACCCAGAGCCTTACCCTAACCCGTCCCCTAATCCTAAACCGTACGCTAACACTAACCCATGCCCTGACACGTACTCTCACCCTAAACCGTTGTCATACACTATCCTGTACCCTAAACCGTCCCTGTCCCCTAACCCTAACCCTAAAACTAACACTTACCCGAAGCCTTACCCTAACCCGTCCCCTAATCCTAACCCATACGCTAACACTAACCCGTGCGCTCACACGTACGCTCACCCTAAACCGTTGTTGTACACTAACCTGTCCCCTAAACCGTCCCTGTCCCCTAACCCTAACCTTAACACTCACCCTAACCCTAACCCTTAAATGAAGCCTTACCCTAACCCGTCCCCTAATCCTAACCCGTACGCTAACACTAACCCATTCTCTCACACGTACGCTCAACCTAAACCGTTGTCGGACCCTAGCCTATCCCCTAAACCGTCCCCGTCCCCTAACCGTAACCTTAACACTAACCCTAACCCTTACCCGAAACCTTACCCGAAGCCTTACCCTAACCCGTCCCCTAATCCTAAACCGTACGCTAACACTAACCCATGCCCTCACACGTACGCTCACCCTAAAACATTATCGTACCCTAACCAGTCACCTAAACCATCTCCGTCCCCTAACCCTAACCCTAACCCTAAGCCTTAGCAGAAGCCTTACCCTAACCAGTCCCCTAATACCAAACCGTATGCTAACACTAACCTGTGCCCTGACACGTACACTCACCCTAAACCGTTGTCGTACCCTAACCTGTACCCTAAACCATCACCGTCCCCTAACCCTAACCTAACCCGAAGCCTTAACCTTACCCGTGCCCTCATCCTAACCCATACGCTAACACTAACACGTGCCCTCACACTTACGCTCACCCTAAACCATTGTCATACCCGAACCTGTCCCCTAAAACGTCCCCATCCCATAACCCTAACCTTAACCCTAACCCTTACCCAAAGCCTTAACCTAACCCGTCCCCTAAACCTCACCCGTACGCTAACACTAACCCGTGCCCTCACACGTACGCTCACCCTAAACCGTTGTCATACACTATCCTGTCTCCTAAACCATCCCTGTCCCCTAACCCTAACCCTAACCGTAACACTTACCCGAAGCCTTACCCTAAACCGTCCCCTAATCCTAACCCGTACGCTAACACTAACCCGTGCCCTCACACGTACGCTCACCCTAAACCGTTGTCATACACTATCCTGTCCCCTGAACCGTCCCCATCCCCTAACCCTTACCCTAATCCTTACACTAACACTTACCCGAAGCCTTACGCTAACCCGTCCCCTAATCCTAACCCGTACGCTAGCACTAACCTGTGCCCACACACGTACGTGCACCCTAAACACTTGTAGTACCCTAACTTGTCCCCTAAACCGTCACCATCCCCTAAACCTAACCTTAACCCTAACCATAACCCTTACCCGAAGCCTTACCCTAACCCGTCCCCTAATCCTATATCATACGCTAACACTAACCCGTGCCCTCACACGTACGCTCACCCTAAACAGTTGTTGTACCCTAACCTGTCCCCTAAACCGTCCCTGTCCCCTAACCCTAACCTTAACACTAACCCTAACCCTAACCCTTAACCGAAGCCTTACCCTAACCCGTCCACTAATCCTAACCCGTACGCTAACACTAACCCATTCCCTCACACGTACTCTCAACCTAAACCATTGTCAGACCCTAACCTGTCCCCTAAACCGTCCCCATCCCCTAACCCTAAACTTAACACTAACCCTAACCCTAACCCTTAACCGAAGCCTTACCCTAACCCATCCCCCAATCCTAACCCGTACGCTAACACTAACCCATTCTCTCACAAGTACGCTCAACCTAAACCATTGTCGTACCCTAACCTATCCCCTAAACCATCCCCATCCCCTAACCCTACCCCTAAACCTTACCCGAAGCCTTACCGTAAACCGTCCCCTAATCCTAACCCGTACGCTAACACTAACCCGTGCCCTCACACGTACACTCACCCTAAACCGTTGGCATACCCTAACCTGTCCCCTATACAGTCCCCGTCCCCTAACCCTAACCCTAACCCTAACCCTTATCTGAAGCCTTTCCCTACCCGTCCCCTAATCCTAAGCCGTATGTTAACACTAACCCGTGCCCTCACACGTACGCTCACCCTAAACCATTGGCGTAAGCTATCCTGTCCCCTAAACCGTCCCCGTCCCCTAACCCTAATCCTAAACCTAAACCTAACCCTTACCCGAAGCCTTATCCTAACCTGTCACCTAATCGTAACCCGTACGCTAACACTAACCCGTGCCCTCACATGTACGCTCACCCTAAACCATTGTCGTACCCTAACCTGTCCCCTAAACCGTCCCCATTCCCTAACCCTAACCCTAAACCTAACGCTTACCCGAAGCCTTACCCTAACCCGTCCCCTAATCCTAACCAGTACGCTAACACTAACCAGTGCCCTAACAAGTACGCTCACCCTAAAACGTTGTCGTACCCTAACCTGTCCCCTAAACCGTCCCCGTCCCCTAGCCCTAACCCTAAACCTAACACTTACCCGAAGCCTTACCCTAACCTGTCCCCTATTCCTAACCCGAACCCTAACACTATCCCGTGTCCTCATGCGTACGCTCACCCTAAACCGTTGTCGTAACTTAACCTGTCTCCTAAACCGTCCCCGTCCCCTAACCCTAACCCTAATCCTAACCCTAACTCGACCCCTAATCCTAACCCATACGCTAACACTAACTTGTGCCCTCACACGTACGCTCACCCTAAACCGTTTTCATACCCTAACCTGAACCCAAAACCGTCCTCGTCCCCTAACCCTAACCCTAACACTAACCCTAACCCTTACCCGAAACCTTACCCTAACCCGTTCCCTAATCCTAACCCATACGCTAACACTAACCCATGCCCTCACACGTACGCTCACCCTAAACCGTTGTCATACCCTACCCTGTCCCCTAAACCATCCCTGATCCCTAACCCTAACCCTAATCCTAAACCTTACCCAAAGCCTTACCCTAACCCGTCCCCTAATCCTAACCCGTACGCTAACACTAACCCGTGCCCTCACACGTACGCTCACCCTAAACCGTTGGTGTACCCTAACCTGTCCCCTAAACCATCTCTGTCCCCTAACCCTCACCATAACCCTAACCCTAACCCTAACCCTAACCCGTACCCAAAGCCTTACTCTATCCTGTCCCCTAATCCTAACCTGTATGCTAACACTAACCCATGCCCTCAGATGTACGCTCACTCTAAACCGTTGTCGTATCCTAACCTGTCCCCTAAACCATCCCCGTCCCCTAACCCTAACCCTAAACCTAACCCTTACCCAAAGCCTTACCCTAACCCGTCCCCTAATCCTAACCCGTACGCTAACACTATCCCGTGCCCTCACGCGTACGCTCACCCTAAACCGTTGTCATATCCTAACCTGTCCCCTAAACCGTCCACGTCCCCTAACCCTAACTCTAATCCTAACCCTAACTCGTCCCCTAATCCTAACCCATATGCTAACACTAACTCGTGCCCTCACACGTACGCTCACCCTAAACCGTTTTCATACCCTAACATATACCCTAAACCGTCCCCATCCCCTAACCCTAACTCTAACCCTAACACTTACCCGAAGCCTTACCCTAACCCGCCCCCTAATCCTAAACCGAACGCTAAGACTAACCCGTGCGCTCACACGTACGCTCACCCTAAACCGTAGGCGTACCCTAACCTGTCCCTTAAACCATCCCCTTCCCCTAACCCTCACCATAATCCTAACCCTAACCCTAACCCGTACCCAAAGCCTTAATCTATCCCATCCCCTAATCCTAACCTGTATGCGAACACTAACCCATGCCCTCAGATGTACGCTCACCCTAAACCGTTGTCGTACCCTAACCTGTCCCCTAAACCGTCCCCATCCCCTAACACTAACCCTAAACCTAACCCTTACCCGAAGCCTTATCCTAATCGTCCCCTAATCCTAACCCGTACGCTAACACTAACACGTGCTCTCACACGTACGCTCACCCTAAACCATTGACGTACCCTAACCTGTCCCATAAACCGTCCCCGTTCCCTAACCCTAACCCTAACCCTAAACCTAACCCTAACGCTTACCCAAAGCCTTACCCTAACCCGTCCCCTAATCCTAACCCATACGCTAACACTAACCAGTGCCCTCACACGTACGCTCACCCTAAACCGTTGTCGTACCCTAACCTGTCCCCTAAACCGTCCCCGTCCCCTAACACTAACTCTAAACCTAACCCTTACCCAAAGCCTTACCCTAACCCGTCCCCTAATCCTAACCCGTACGCTAACACTATCCCGTGCCCTCACACGTACGCTCACCCTAAACCGTTGTCATATCCTAACCTGTCCCCTAAACCGTCCCCGTCCCCTAACCCTAACTCTAATCCTAACCCTAACTCGTCCCCTAATCCTAACCCATATGCTAACACTAACTTGTGCCCTCACACGTACGCTCAACCTAAAACGTTGTCGTACCCTAACCTGTCCCCTAAACCGTCCCCATCCAATAACCCTAACCTTAACCCTAACCCTTACCCGAACCCTTATCCTAACCCGTTCCCTAATCCTAACCCGTATGCTAACACTAACCCGTGCCCTCACACGTATGCTCACCCTAAACTGTTGTCGTACCCTAACCTGTCCCCTAAACCGTCCCCGTCCCCTAACCCTAACCCTTAGCTGAAGCCTTACCCTAACCCGTCCCCTGATACTAACCCGTACACTAACACTAATCCATGCCCTCACATGTACGTTCACCCTAAACCGTTGTCGTACCCTAACCTGTCCCCTAAACTGTCCCAATCCCCTAACCCTAACCCTAACCCTAACCCTTTCCCGAAGCCTTACCCTAAACCATCCCCTAATCCTAACCCGTATGCTAACACTAACCCGTGCCATTACACGTACGTTTACCCTAAACCGTTGACGTACCCTAACCTGTCCCCTAAACCATACCCATCCCCTAACCCTAACACTAACCCTAACACTTACCCGAAGACGTAACCTAAACCGTCCACTAATCCTAACCCTTACGCTAACACTAAACCGTGCCCTCAGGCATACGCTCACCCTAAACTGTTGTCGTACCCTAACCTGTCCCCTAAACTGTCCCCGACCCCTAACTCTAACCCTAACCCTAACCCTTACCCGAAGCCTTACCCTAACCCATTCCCTAATCCTAACGCGTATGCTAACACTAACCCATGCCCTCACACGTACGCTCACCCTAAACCATTGTCGTACCCTAACCTGTCCCCTAAACCGTCCCCGTCCCCTAACCCTAACCCTTACCTGAAGCCTTACCCTAACCCTACCCTAATACTAACCCATACGCTAACACTAATCCGAGCCCTCACACGTACGCTCACCCTAAACCGTTGTCGTACCCTAACCTGTCCCCTAAACCATCCCCATCCCCTAACCCTAACCCTAACCCTTACCCGAAGCCTTACCCTAACCCATTCCCTAATTCTTACCCGTTCGCTAACACTAACCCTTGCCATCACACGTACGCTCACCCTAAACCGTTGTCGTACCCTAACCTGTCCCCTAAACCGTCCCTGTCCCCTAACCCTAACCCTAACCCGTCCACTAATCCTAACCCTTACTCTAACACTAACCCGTGCCCTCACACGTATGCTTACCCTAAACCATTGTCGTACCTTAACCTGTACCCGAAACCGTCCCTGTCCACCTAATCCTAACAGTAACCCTAACCCTTACCTAACCCTAACCCCTAGCGAAGCCTTACCCTAACCCGTCCCCTAATCCTAACCCGTACAATAACACTAACCCGTGCCTTCACACTTACACGCACCCTAAACCGTTGTTGTACACTTACCTGTCCCCTAAACTGTCCCCGTCCCCTAACCCTATCCCTAACCCTTACCCGAAGCCTTACCCTAACCCGTCCCCTAATCCTAACAAGTACGCTAACACTAACCCATACCCTAACACGTACGCCTCACCCTAAACCTTTGTCGTACCCTAACCTGTACCGTAAACCGTCCCCGTCCCCTAACCGTAACTCTAACCCTTACCCGAAGCCTTACCCTAACCCGTCCCCTAATCCTAACCCGTACGCTAACACTAACCCATATCCTAACACTTATGCTCACCCTAAACCGTTGTTCTACACTAACCTGTGCCCTAAACCGTCTCCATTCCCTAACCCTCACCGTACCCCTTACTGGAAGCCGTACCCTAAACTTTCCCCTAATCCTTACCCATACGCTGACACTATCCTGTACCCTAACATGTATGCTCACCCTTAACCATTGTCGTACCCTAAACTGTACCCTAATCCGACCCTGTCCCCTAACCCTAACACTTACCCGAGGCCTTACACTAACTCGTCCCCTAATCCTAAGCCATACCCTAACACTAACCTGTACTCTAATACCTATGCTCACCCTAAACCGTTGTTGTACCCTAACATGTACCCTAAACCATCCCTGTCCCATAAGCCTAACCCTAACACTTACCCGAAGCCTTATCCCATCCTGTCCCTTCATCCTAACCCGTACGTTAACACTAACTCATATCCTAACACGTACACTCACCCTAAACCGTTGTAGTACCCTAATCTGTACCCTAAACCGTCCCCGTCCCTTAACCCTAACCCTAACCCTTACCTGAAGCCTTACCCTAACCCGTCACCTAATCCTAACCCGTACGCTAACACTAACCCATACCCTAACACGTACGGTCACCCTAAACCGCTGTCACACCCTAACCTGTACCCTAAACTGTCCCCCTCTCCTAACCCAACCCTTACCTGAAGCCTTACCCTAACCCGTCCCCTAATCCTAACCCATACGCTAAACTAACCCGTACCCTAACACGTACACTCACCCTAAACCATTGTCGTACCCTAAACTGTACCCTAAACTTCCCCGTCCCCTAACCCTAACCCTAACCTTTACCCGAAGCCTTACCTTAACCTGTCCACTAATCCTAACCCGTATGCTAACACTAACCCATGCCCTAACATGTACACTCACCCTAAACCATCGTCGTTCCCTAACCTGTACCCTAAACCTTCCCAGTCCCCTAATCCTAACCTTAAACTTTACCTGAAGCCTTACCGTAACCCGTCCCCTAATTCTAACCCATATTCTAACACTAACCCATACCCTAACATGTACGCTCACCCTAAACTCTTGTCGTACCCTAACCTGTACCCTAAACTTTCCCCGTCCCCTAACCCTTACCCGAAATCTTACCCTATCCGGTCCCCTAATCCTAACCCATACGCTAACTCTAACTCATACCCTAACACGAATGCTGACTCTCAACCATTGTCATACCCTAACCTGTTCCCTAAACGGTCACCGTCCCCTATCCCTAACGCTAACCCTAACCCTTACCCGAAGCCTTACCCTAACCCGTCCCCTAATCCTCACCCGTACGCTAACACTAACACTTACCCTTACATGTACGCTATCCCTAAACTGTTGTCGTACCCTAACCTCTACCCTAAACCATCCCCATTCCCTAAACATAACCCTAACCTGAAGCATTACCCTAACACTTACCCTAATCCTAAACGGTACACTAACACTGACCTGTACCCTAACACTTTCGCTCACCCTAAACCATTGTCCATCCTAAACCATACCCGTTCCCTAACCTTAACCTTAACCCTAACCCTAAACCTACTTATAGCACTATAACTCAGGAAAATTAAAATAACAAGAAACAACCACCCCAAAGTTTAGGGCTGCTCTGTTTACAAGAGTCTCGACTATGGTACAAATTAAATATCCTTGAAAGAGAGAAATGGATAAAGACGTTTTCATACTTACGTACAATGGAACATCACTCAGCAATGAAATCAATGTCGTCCGGCCTGTACAAGCATAATGAATGGATTTAGGTACAATGATTCAAAGGAAATAAGTCACACAGAAAAAGAAACTTATCATAAGATATCACTTATAGAGGGAATGTAAACTTGGCTACACATGAACTGAATTACAAAACAGAACAGAGTCTCACATTTAGAAAACAAACTTATGCTTTCTTAAGGGGAATGATGAGTTGGGGTGCTACGTAATACCAGAGATTGAAATTAGCACAGATACTATTCCATAAGCCAAATATGTAATAGACGAGATATACTCCTTGCTCAACGAATTAGACTCAACACCGCCTATTCACTGCAGAGGAATATATCTGACAATAAGAATATTAAAACATATGTATTTATATGTCTCCGTAAGAGAATCAAGTGTGTGTAGAGCAGTATACACAGCCATGAAAATCAACTAAACCCCATTATTAAAATAAATTTCAAAAACAAAGACAGTGAAGGAGAGAAAGTACTTAAATAATTCGTTCAGGGCTTGTGATGAAACTTGGATTTACCACATCCACACCCACAGCTGGGTGAGACATAAGGCAGGACATTTGGGGCTGAGAGGATTGGTGAGGTTCGGTGAGCAAATGGAGACCCTTTGAAGTAATACTGTATGCTACCCATTCCATGGGTCCCAACTCTCCTGGTTTAAGGGATTCTTCCTACAGCTAAAACATGCATGGGAAACCCAGAGGATTGTACACCATGTGATCGGGCAACGTTTCTAAACCTCATCTCATTTTTTGTCCCTTGGTACACGGGTTCGCCATTCCAGATGCTTTACTAAAAATCTCCCCAAGTGGAGAGTCTGTGCCTTAAAACTCCTGTTTAGCACAGTTAGCAGTTTCTGCAGAGGTTGAACAGGAATAGGGAGAACCAATGAGAGACTAGCTGTAGGTGTTTGGACGGTCACATTTCACTCTAATTTCCCACCAGGAAGAGGAATTAACAAAAGGCTCAGCGTGCCGTGATGAAACCAGATTAGGGCCTGAAGCAATCCTGTGGTTTTCCTGCCAGCTCACAAGAAAGCGAGTTGAAGAAAGGACCTTAGGGGCACTGTAATTCATAAACCTGCAGAGTTATAAATGACAGCTATCATCCAAAAATATACTGAAGTAAGGCTGCAAAGAGGACTTGAAAGCACGGCACAATTGCAGGAAATATATTTCAGGAGGTAGATGGAAACTGCATTAAAACATATGAAAAGCGGCAGAACTTCGACAATGATGCACTTGGCCAAAAAATGCACATGCGTTTTTTCCTGAATATATCCAGGAAAAAACGCATACGGCCTTTTTAGCCAACCAAGGAAGCGTGCAATGGAAATCCGCACTACAATGAAGTCTCACTTCCCACCGGTCAAATGGACCATCTGAAAAAAGTGTAAAAACCAGAAAGGCAGGACAGGCCATGGAGAACAGGGAGCCTTGTTGTGCTGATGGGCGGGATGTAAATGGCCAACAGCCACTCTGGAGAAGTGTATGGTGTTTCCTGAAACCTCTAAAAAATAAAGCTACAGAGACTCGGGCACTTCCACCTATGACCCTATAGCTTAGGAAAATTAAAATCAACAAGACTCAGCCACCCCAAAGTTTAGGGCTGCTGTGTTTACAAGAACCTCGACAACGGAACAACTTAAGTATCCCAGAAAGAGAAAAATGGATAAAGAAGTTGTGGTACTTACATAGAATGGAATATCACTCTGCAATGAAATCAATGTCATCAGGCCCATAGCAGCATAATGAGTGGATTTAGGTAAGATGATTCTGAGTGAAATAAGTCACACAGAAAAAGAAACTAGTCATAAGATATCACTTATAGAGGGAATGTAAACTTGGCTACACATGAACTGAATTACAAAACAGAACAGAGTCTCACATTTAGAAAACCAACTTATGCTTGCTTAAGGGGAAAGGTGAGTTGGGGTGCTGCATAAAACCAGAGATTGAAATGAGCACAGATACCGTTCCATAAGCCAGTAATAGACAAGATATATTCCTTGTTCAACGAAGTGGACTCAACAACCCCTATTCACTGCAGAGGAATATATCTGACTAGTAAGAATCTTAAAACCTATGTGTTTATATGTCTCCATAAGAGGATCAAGTGTGCATCGAGCGGCATAAACACAGCAGTGAAAATCAGCTAAACCCCATTATAAAAATAAATTTCAAAATCAAAACACAAAGACAGTGAAAGAGAGATAAATTCTTAAATAATTCGTTCAGGGCTTGTGACGAAACCTGGATTTACCACATCTACACCCACAGCTGGGAGAGACATAAGGCTGGACACTTGGGGCTGTGAGGATTGGTGAGGTTCGGTGAGCAAATGCAAACCCTTTGAAGTAGTACTGCGTGCTACCCATTCCATGGGTCCCAACTCTCCAGGTTTAAGGGATTCTTCCTACAGCTAAAACATGTGTGGGAAACCCAGAGGATGGTCCACAGTGTGATCGGGCAAGGTTTCTAAAACGCATCTCATTATTCGTCCGCTGGTACTCGGGTTCACCATTCCAGGCGCTTTACTAACAATCTCCCCACTTGGAGAGTCAGTGCTTGTAACCTCCTGTTTGGCACACTCTGCAATTTCTGTGGAGGATGAACGGGAATAGGGAGAACCAATGAGAGACTAGCTGTAGGTGTTTGGACGGGCACATTTCACTCTAATTTCCCACCAGGATGTAGAATTAACCAAAGACTCAGCGTGCCATGCCGGAACCAGAATAGGGCCTGAAGCAATCCTGTTGATTTGTGGCCAGCTCACAGAAAGCGAGTTGAAAAAACGAGCTCAGGGGCACTGCAATTCACAAACCTGCAGAGTTATAAAGGACAACTATTGTCCAAAAATGTATTGAGGTATGGCTGTGAAGAGGACTTGAAACAAGGCACAATTGCAGGAAACAGATTTCAGGAGGTAGATTGGAATTGCATTTAAAGCATATGAAAAGCGGCAGATCTTCGGCAACGATGCACTTGGCCAAAAAGGGCGTATGCGTTTTATCCTGAATATATTCAGGAAAAAACGCATACGCCCTTTTTGGCCAACCAAGCAAGCGGGAAATTCAAATCTACACTACAAAGAAGTCTCATCCTAACACGTACCCTAACCCTATCCCGCTACCGTACCCTAACCTGTACCTGAGACCGTACCCATTCCCTAACCCTAACCCTTACCGTAAGCTGTACACAAACACTAACCCGTATGCTAACATGTACCCTAACAGTAACACATAGCCATACACTAAACTTTATCCTTACCCTACCCCATATCCTAACCCTTTCCCTAAACCGTACCATAACCCGTACCCTAATCCTAACCCATCCCCTAACATTAACCCATAACCTAACCCGTACCCTAATCCTAACCCATACACTCACACGTACCCTAACCCTAACCTGTTGTCATACCCTAACCTGTAACCTAATCTGTACCCATTCCCTAACCCTAACCCTAACCCTTACACTATCCCGTACCATAATCCTAACCTGTACACTAACACTAAACTATACCTTAACACTTACCCTACTCCTAACCCGTGGTCATACCCTAAACTGTACCCCAAACCATACCCGTTCCCTAACCCTAACCCTAACCCTTACCCTAAACCATACCTTAATCCTAACCCGTACACTAACACTAAACTGTACCCTAACACGTACCCTAACCCTAACCCTTTGTTGTTCCCTATACTGTACCCTAAACTGTACCCCTTCCTTAACACTAAACCTAACCCTAACCCTTACCCTAACCCATACCTAACACTAACCCATACACTAAACCTAACCATAACCCTGAATGTAAACCATACCCTAATCCTAACCCATACCCTAACACTAACCCATACCTTAACCCGTACCCTAACACTAAACCATAGCCATACCCTAAACTGTACCCTAACACTAACCCATACCACAACCATAACCCTAAACCATACTCTAAGCCGTACAATAATCCTAACCCGTATCCTAACCTTAAACCTTACCCTAAACCCTAATCCTTACCCTTAGCTTAATTTAGTTTTTTTGTATTTAAAAAAATATTTTCTTGGGTTAAAACAAACTAGCAGAACAACAAAATAGGGGGCTTCGCTGGTGGTGCGGTGGTTAGAATCTGCCTGCTAATGCAGGGGACACAGGTTCGAGCCCTGGTCTGGGAGGATCCCACATGCCATGGAGCAACTAGGCCCATAAGCCACAACCAGTGAGCCCTCGCATCTGGAGCCTGTGCTCTGCAACAAGAGAGGCTGCAATAGTGAGAGGCCCGTGCACCGAGATCAAGAGTGGCCCCCCACTTGCCACAACTAGAGAAAGCCCTCACACGGAAACTCAGACCCAACACAACAAAAATAAATAATTAAATAATAAACTCCTACCCCCCCCCAGAAAAAGAACAACAAAATAAAACAGAAAGTAACCTGAGTGTCCCTCAAAAAGCTAAGTCTGAAATAGTTGGTACTTCTGTTCTATGGACTGTTATGTAGCCTATAAAAAGTGTGAGAGCTAAATCTGTTTTTCTACAGTGAGAAGCATGATATTCCAGATGTATAGAACACCTGGATAAAATGAGAACTCTACACATTATGCTGGTCGTTTCAGTAAATGGGAAAGGATGGCAAGTGGTAAAATATTATCTTTTCCTTTAATTTTTTAAATTTCACTTGTTACAAAGAACTTCAATTATAATTGTACTTTAAAAAAGTAACAATGGAAATTTAAAAGAAAAAATATATATTGTGTGTTCAGTTATGTTTCATAGAATTATGAAATGCTCCACCCTCTGGCCATTACCTGCAAAAGCAGCTTTAAAACCTATGCTAATTTTCACTTCATATGAACAAGTCCTGCAGGGCTGTAAAGGAAACCTGCCTTCATCATGTTTTGCAGGAGGTAAAGATCAAAGTATTTCAAAATGTGGCACATATTTCAAGAAAACCATTTGAAGAACTAAGCTGTAATAACCATTTGAAAAATAAAAGGACATGCCTGAAAGCTCAATTTCAAAGGATTATGAGACACATGCAAATCCAACCACACAGAGGTATCAGCTCACACCATTCAGAATAACCATCAGGAAAGAAACTACAAATGATCAATGCTGAAGAGGTTGTGGAGAAATGCATACCCTTAATTTGAAGTGGGACGTAACCTGGTAAGAGTCACTAATGGGAACAGGGTGGAGGTGCCTTTAAAAGGTAAACATTGAGCTACTATATGATCCAGCAGGCCCACTCCTGGGCCTATAACATAAGAAGACATAATTGGAAAGACACAGGCAGGCAAATCTGCACTGCAGCAGTATTACAATAGCCAAGACATGGAAGCAACCAAAAGTCCATCAACAGATGAGTGGACAAAGAGGAACTGTTACATATAGAGATGGAATATTAGCTCGGGAAAAAAATGAAACCATGCCATTTGCAGCACCATAGATGAGTCTAGAGGTAACCATGCAACTTGTAGTAAGTGAGAAAGCGAAAGACACCTAACGTATATCACTTATAGGTGTTACCTGAAAATTGATAACAATGAAGATATTTCCACAGAGAAAGGCAATCACAGATTCATTGAACAAACTTATGGTTCCCCAAATCAAAAGGTGTGAGGATTGGATACATTATGATATTGGGGTTAACATAGATATAGAAACACATGTGAAATATATAATCACCAAAGACCTATGGAATACCAAGAGAAGACTACTCAACATTGTGTCATAACCTACCTGGGAAAAGGTTCCAAAGAAGAATAGATATATGTATGTGTGTGAAAGAACCACATCTTGCACACCTAGAACAAAAAAAAAACCATTGTAATCAAATTTGCTGCGATAAAAAATAAAAATTAAATTAAAAATATGAACAAGAAATAATGAGACATAAACTGAAAGGAATTTTTCCTGGCACATCCCATTCTAATTTTCAACCTAGAACAGGACTTCCATTAAGGCTCTGTTGCCCTGGTAACCAGATTTGGTAAAGGAGAAATGCTGCCGCCTTGTGGCTGTTTCACACAACAGCAGCTTTAAACCAAGAGGTAATGTTCACTTAATATTCAAAATATGTGCAGCACTGTAAAGGACACCGGGCCTCAAAAGATGTCCTGGGGTCGTAATCGACCAGAAAATTCAAAAGACGTCAACATTTCAAGAAGACAATGTCAAGAGGCATATTTTACGCACATTTTGTCTTTTCTTTTTTTCTCTTTAAAATAAAAGGAAATTGAAAAATGCGCAACATCAGCAATGAATAAAGCCATGCAAATCCAATTACAGAAATGTTCACCTCACAGCCGTCAGAATGTTCTTCAGCAAAAAGTCTACAAAGAATAAATGCTGAAGGGGTTTCAGAGAACTGTGTACCCTCCAGCTGCTGGGGGGATGTAAACTGGTAACAGCCAGTAGCGAGAACATAATGGAGGTGCGTTTAAGGGTAAAAATTGAGCTACCATGTGATCTGGTAGGTCCTTTGATGTGCCTATCACCTGAGCAGAGCAGAATGGAAAAGACACAGGCTGGCAATCCTGTACTGCAGGAATATTTAACATAGCCAAGACTTGGAAGAAACCAAAATGTCCATCAACAGAAAAATGCACAAAGAGGAAGTGGTCCATATAAACAATGGAATATTAGCCATGGAAAACAATGAAACAGTGCCGTTTGCACCACCATATAAGGACCTAGAGATAATCACTCAAATTAAAGAAAGAAAGTGAAAGACAGATATCCTATGACATCACTTCTAGGTGTTACCTAAAAGTTGATACTCACGAACTTATTTCCAAGAGAAGGAAAAGCATGGATTAAGAAAAAAAAATTATGTTTAACCAAATGGAAAAGTGTAAGGAATGTGTGAATTAGGATATGAGGGTTAACAGACATGTGCTAATACATATGAAATATATAATCACAAAATACCTATGGAATACCAAGAGAGGTCTAGGCAACACTCTGTAATAACCTACACAGTAAAGAATGCAAAGATAAATGACAGATACATTGATATAATGAACCAGATTCTGTACACCTAGGAGAAACAAAATATTTTTATCAAGTTTGCTCTGATAATTAATAAAAATTAAATTTATAAAACAAACAAGAAGTAAGGAGATATAAGCTCTTGGGGATGTGCTCTGGCACATTCCACTCTAATTTGCAGCCTACTAACACGATTTCCAGGAAGGCTCTGCTGCCCAAAAACCCAGAGTTGGCAATGTAGAAATTCTGCTGCCTTGTGGCCGTTTTCCGCAAGAGTGGCGTTAAGCCCACAGCTAATGTTCTCTTAACATTCACAAGGACTCAGGGCTGCAAAGGACACCTGCCCTAAACAACTGTGCTGAGGTAGGGAATGGACAATAAAATTCAAAACTGACAAATTTTTCAAGACGATAGTATGAAGAGGTAAGTTTGACTCACTCTCTTGTTTAAAAAAAGGAAAATGGGTGAAAGCTCAACCTCAGGAATTATTAGACTCATGCAAATCTAATGTACAAAAAGGTTTCAACTCACACCAGTCGACTGACCATCAGCAAAAGATCTACAAACAATAAATTCTGAAGGGGTTTTAGAGAACTGTGTACCCTCTAGCTGCTGGTGAGATGTAACGTGGTAAGAGCCAATAATGAGAACAGAAAGGAACTACGATTAAAAGTAAAAGTTGAGATACCATTCGATGCAGCAGTCACACCACTGGGCCTCTCACCTGAGAAGACCAGAATCGAGAAGACTCGGGCTGCAAAAGCTACACTGCAGCCTTATTCACAATAGCCAAGACAGTGAAGCCACCAAAATGTCCATCAACAGATGTATGGATGAAGAAGAAGTGGTCCACGTTCACAATAGAATATTAGCCATAGAAAACAATGAAACACTGCTATTTGAGGTGCCATAGATGAGCTTGGAGATAATCACAGAATATGAGGTAAGTCAGAAAGCAAAAGACCTATATCCTATGATATCACTTATAGGCGTTATCTAATAACTAACACAAATGAACATATTTCCACAGAGAAAGACACTCACAGACTTAGAAATTAAGTATGCTTATCTAAAAGGAAAGGTGGGCAGAATGGATAAATTAAGATTAACCTTACCATACGTATACAAATACATATAATAAACATATATCGAAAAGACGGACCATATAGCAAGGGAGGTCTACGGAACACTGTAATATTTTACATGGGAAGAGGATCTGAACATGAATAGACATATATATTGTACAAATGAACCAGATTGTGTACATCTGGACAAACAATATCTAATCATTACCCCGATTAAATAAATTTTAAAAACCAAGATGTAATGAGACATAAACTTATGGGCGTTCCTCCTGGCACATTCCATTCTAACTTAAAACCTAGGACCACGACTTCCAGAAAGGCTCTGCTGCCCTAGTACTCAGATTTGGGAAAGGACAAATGCTGCCTCCTTGTGGCCGTTTCCCACAACAGCAGCTTTAAACCCAGTGCTAATTGTCACTAAATATTCACCAAACTTGCAGTTCTGTAATGACATCTGCCCTCCAAAAAAATCCTGGGGTCGAATATCCACCAAAAATTCAAAAGAGGGCAACCTTCCAAGAAGAGAGCTTCAAGAGATATATTGTACTCACACTTGATTTTTAACAGAAAGGAAAAAGGCGTGGAAAATGATGAATTTTAGGAATTTTTAAAGTCATGCAAACCCAAATTACAAAAACCTATCAGGTCACAGCAGTCAGACTGGCCATTAGCAAAAATGCTGCAAACTATAAATGCTGAAGGGATTGTGGAGAAGTTCGTACCCTCGGTTCTAAGGGAGACATGGTAAGAGCCACTAATGAAAACACAATGGAGGTGCTTTGAAAAGGTAAACATTGAGCTACTAGTCAATCAGTCACACCCACTGCTGGGCCTATCACCTGAGAAAATGAGAATCAAAAAGTCACAGGCTGGCAATCTTGCACTCCAGCAATATTTAATATAGCCAACACTTGGAAGCAACGAAAATGTCCCTCAACAGAGCTATGCACCAAGAAGTGGTCCATATACACGATGGAATATTACTCCGATAAAAATATAAATTAAATTTAAAAAAGAAACAAAAATAAGGAGACATCAGCCTTTGGGGGTTTATCCGGGCACATTCCACTCTAATTTATAACCGAGGAAGACCACTGGCTGGAAGCTCTGTTTCCCTAGTACCAGCATGGGGAACAAAGAAAGGCTGCCGCAATCTGGCCGTTATCTGCAAAAGCAGCTTTAAAGCCTGTGCTAATGGTCACTTCATGTGAACAAGTACTGCAGGGCTGTAAATGAAACCTGCCCTCAAAATGTTTTGAGGGAGGTAATGGCCAATAAATTTCAAAATGTAACACATACTTTAGAAAACACTTTGAAGGGCTAAGCTGTAATCACAGTTTGAAAAATAAAAAGGACATGTCTTAAAGCTCAATTTCAAAGGATTATGAGTCATATGTAAATTCAACCACAAAGAGGTATCAGCTCACACCAGTCAGAATATCCATCAGCAAGAAAACTACAAACAATAAATGCTGAAGCCATAAAAAGAAACAAAATTGAGCTATTTGTAATGAGGTGGATAGACCTAGAGTCTGTCATACACAGTGAAGTAAGTCAGAAAGAGAGAGACAAATACCGTATGCTAACACATATACCTGGAATTTAAGGAAAAAAAATGTCATGAAGAACCTAGGGGTAAAACAGGAGTAAAGACAGAGACCTACTAGAGAATGGACTTGAGGATATGGGGAGGGGGAAGGGTAAGCTGTGACAAAGGGAGAGAGAGGCATGGACATATATACACTACCAAACGTAAGGTAGATAGCTAGTGGGAAGCAGCAGCATGGCACAGGGAGATCAGCTCGGTGCTTGTGACCGCCTGGAGGGGAGGGAGGGTGGGAGGGAGGGAGACGCAAGAGGGAAGTGATATGGGAACATATGTATATGTATAACTGATTCATTTTGTTGTAAAGCACAAGCTAGCACACCATTGTAAAGCAATTATACTTCAATAAAGATGTTAAAAATAAATAAATAAATAAATGCTGAAGGTGTTGTGGAGAAATGCATACCCTCAACTTTAAGTGAGATGTAACCTGGAAAGAGCCACTAATGAGCACAGAATCATGGTGCATTTAAACGGTAAACCCTGAGATACTATATGATACAGGAGGCCCACTCTTGGGCCTATAACATAAGAAGACAGAATTGGAAAGACACAGGCAGGCAAATGTGCAGTGCAGCAGTATTACAATAGCCAAGACATGGAGGCAACCAGAAAGTCCATCAAGAGGTGAGTGGACAAAGAAGAACTGGTACATGTACAGATGGAATATTATCTAGGGAAAAAAATGAAACAATGCCATTTGCAGCACCGTAGATGATTCTAGAGGTAATCAGGCAAATTGTACTAAGTCAGACAGCAAAAGACACATATCCTATAATATCACTTATAGGTGTTAGCTAAAAATTGATACCAATGAAGATATTTCCACAGAGAAAGGCAATCACAGATTCATTAAACAAAGTTAAGGTTCACCAAATGGAAAGGTGTGAGGACTGGATATATTAGGATATTGGGGTTAACATAGGTATAGAAACACATGTGAAATATATAATCATCAAAGACCTACGGAATACCAAGAGAAGACTACTCAACATTGTGTCACAAGCTACATGAGAAAACGATCTGAAGAAGTATAGATACATGTAAAAGAACCACATCTTACACACCTAGAACAAACAAAACATTTTAATCAAATTTGCTCTGATAAAAAATAAAAATTAAAAAAAGAACAAGAAAAAAAAGAGAGAAAAAAGGAAAAAAAGAACAAGAAGTAATGAGACATACACTTAAGGGACTTTTTGCTGGCACATTGCACGACTTCCATTAAAGCTCTGTCATCACTAATAAAGCAGCTTTATAAGCAATGTTGAAGGTAGCTTAAAAGAATTCTCACTAATTATTGACAGTAACAAGAAAACAAACAAAAGTAAAAATCTCACGGCAAAAAGTATACATAGAGTAAGGGTAGTAGATCAAACACTTATTAAACTTCTGTAAAGAATAAAAGACAACAGTAGTACTTTTTTTAAAAGAGAGGGCCCAAATAAATCAGAACTGAAAGAGATGATGTTACAAGAGCCACCACAGAAATACAAAGTATCCTAAGATACACACAGGGTAACTCAGGGCTCAGACTGGACAGAGCCCACTCTCCATTCCCCTGTACATGACTTACAGGAGACTCAGGAACTGAGGAGGGGGTCCTTGAGGAGAGGCACAAGATAGAAGATGTTAGGCATTAACATGACTGCATTCATTTTAAACATGCCTGAACTACATTCACATGAGATGATTTTGTCCTGTTTGTACATCAGCACCTCTAGTCGGAACTGCAGATCTTTGGTTTCACCACCTCTATGACAGCATTAGCTTCACCTGCTGTGGACCGTCTCCTATAGGATTTCTAGAACCACAAAACATCGAAGCTCCACAGGACCCAGAGTCTGTGCGACTCCACTCAGAGTCTCAACTGCACTCAGAGACTCAGAGTCTCAACAGAGACTCCCCTCTTGGAGGACACACACAAAGTAGTGTGCACATCAGGACCCAGGGGAAGGAGCAGTCACCCCATAGGTGAATGATCATACCTAGCTGCTAGTTTTAGAGGGTCTCCTGCAGAGGTGGGGTGTGGCTGCAGCTCACCATGGGGACAATGACACTGACAGCAGAAGTTCTGGGAAATACTCCTTGGCGTGAACTCTCCCAGAGTCCACCATTAGCCTCACCAAGAGCAAGGTAGGCTCCAGTGCTGGGTCGCCTCAGTCCAAACAACCAACAGGGAGAGAACCCAGCCCCATGCCTCAGCAGACAAGCGGATTAAACTTTTTATTAAACTTTTATTTAATCCACAGACAAGCAGATTAAAGCTCTGCCCACCAGAGCAACACCCAGCTCTACCCACCACCAGTCCCTCGCATAAGGAAGCTTGCACAAGCCTCTCAGATAGACTCAATCACTGGAGAGCAGACAGCAGAAGCAAGAAGAACTACAATTCTGCAGCCTGTGGAAGGAAAACCACATTCACAGAAAGATAGAGAAAATGAAAAGGCAGAGGACTTTATACCAGATCAAGGAACAAGATAAATCCTCAGAAAAACAATGAAATGAAGTGGGGATAGGTAACCTTCCAGTAAAAGAATTCAGAATAATGATAGTGAAGATGATCCAAGACCTTAGAAAAATAATGGAGGCAAAGATCGAGAAGATGCAAGAAATGCTTAACAAAGACCTAGAAGAATTAAGGAACAAACACCTAGAAGAATTAAAGAACAAACAAACAGAGATGAACAATACAATAACTGAAATGAAAAATACACTAGAAGGAATCAGTAGCAGAATAACTGTGACAGAAGAACGGATAAGTGACCTGGAAGACAGAAAGGTGGAAATCACTGCCATGGAACAGAATAAAGAAAAAGAATGAAAATAAATGAAGACAACCTAAGAGACTTCTGGGACAACATTAAATGCAACAACATTCGCATTATAGGGGTCCCAGATGGAGAACAGAGAGAGAAAGGACTCGAGAAAATATCTGAAGAGATTATAGTTGAAAACTTCCCTAACATGGGAAAAGAAATAGCCACCGAAGTCCACGAAGCGCAGAGAGTCCCAGGCAGGATAAACCAAAGGAGAAAAATGCCGAGACACACAGTAATCAAATTGAAAAAATTAAAGACAAAGAAAAATTATTGAAAGCAACAAGGGAAAAATGACAACATACAACGGAACTCCCATAAGGTTAACAGCTGATTTCTCAGCAGAAAATCTACAAGCCAGAAGGGAGTGGCATGATAAATTTAACGTGATGAAAAGGAAGAACCTACCACCAAGAGTACTCCACCCAGCAAGTATCTCATTCAGATTTGATGGAGAAATCAAAAGCTTTACAGACAAGCAAAAGCTAAGAGAATTCAGCACCATGAAACCAGCTCTACAACAAATGCTAAAGGAACTTCTCTAAGTGGGAAACACAAGAGAAGAAAAGGACCCACTAAGACAAACCCATAACAATTAAGAAAATAGTAATAGGAACATACATATTGATAATTACCTTAAACATGAATGGATTAAATGCTCCAACCAAATGACACAGGCTTACTGAATGGATAGAAAAACAAGATCCATATATATGCTGTCTACAAGAGACCCATTTCAAACCTAGGGACACATACAGACTGAAAGTGAGGGGATGGAAAATATATTCCATGCAAATGAAAATCAAAAGAAAGCTGGAGTAGCAATACTCATATCAGATAAAATAGATTTTAAAATAAAGAATGTTACAAGAGACAAGGAAGGACACTACATAATGATCAAGGGATCAATCCAAGATATAACAATTATAAATATATATGTACCCAACACAGGAACACCTCAATATATAAGGCAACTGCTAACAGCTATAAAAGAGGAAATCAACAGTAACATAATAATAGCAAGGGACTTTAACACCTCACTTACACCAATGGAGATCATCCAGACAGAAAATTAATAAGGAAACACAAGCTTTAAATGACACAATAGACCAGATAGATTTAATGGATATTTATAGGACATTCCATCCAAAAACAGCAGACTACAAGTTCTTCTCAATGGTACACGGAACATTCTCCGGGATAGATCACATCTTGGGTCACAAATAAAGCCTCAGTAAATTTAACAAAACTGAAATCATATCAAGCAGCTGTTCCGACCACAATGCTATGAGATTAGAACTCAATTACAGGGAAAATAACGTAAAAAACAAACACATGGAGGCTAAACAATACGTTTCTAAATAACCAAGAGATCACTGAAGAAATAAAAGAGGAAATCAAAAACTACCTAGAGACAAATGACAACAAAAACACGATGATTGAAAACCTATGGGATGCAGCAAAAACAGTTCTAAGAGGGAAGTTTATAGCAATAAAAGCCTACCTCAAGAAACCAGAAAAATCTCAAATAAACAATCTAACCCTACACCTAAAGGAACTAGAGAACGAAGAACAAAACCCAAAGTTAATAGAAGGAAAGAAATCATAAAGATCAGAGCAGAAATAAATGAAATAAAAACAATAGCAAAGATCAATAAAACTAAAAGCTGGTTCTTTGAGAAGATAAACAAAAATGATAAACCTGTAGCCAGACTCAAGTAAAAGAGGGAGAGGACTCAAATCAATAAAATTAGAAATGAAAAAGGAGAAGTTGTAACAGACACCACAGAAATACAAAGCATCCTAAGAGACCTCTACAAACAACTCTATGCCAATAAAATGGACAACCTGGAAGAAATGGACAAATTCTTAGAAAGGTATAACCTTCCAAGACTGAACCGGGAAGAAATAGAAAATATGAACAGACCTATCACAAGTAATGAAATTGAAAGTGTGATTAAAAATCTTCCAACAAACAAAAGTCCAGAACTAGATGGCATCAGAGGTGAATTCTATCAAACATTTAGACAAGAGCTAACACCCAATCTTCTCAAACTCTTCAGAACTTTTCAGGGGAAGGAACAGTCCCAAACTCATTATATGAGGCCACCATCACCCTGATACCAAAACCAGACAAAGATACTACAGAAAAAGAAAATTAGAGACCAATATCACTGATTAATATAGATGTAAAAATCCTCAACAAAATACTAGGAAACAGAATTGAACAACACATTAAAAGGATCATGCACCATGATCAGGTGGGGTTTATCCCAGGGATGCAAGAATTCTTCAATATACACAAATCAATCAATGTGATACACCACATTAACAAATTGTAGAATAAAAATATGATCATCCCAATAGATGCAGGAAAAGCTTTCGACAAAATTCAACACCAATTTATGATTAAAAGTCTCCAAAAAGTGGGCATAGAGGGAATCTACCTCAACATAATAAAGGCAGTATATGACAAACCCACAGCAAACATCATTCTCAATAGTGAAAAACTAAAAGCATTTCCTCTAAGATCAGGAACAAGACAAGGATGTCCACTCTCACCACTATTACTCAACATAGTTTTGGAAGTCCTAGACACAGTAATCAGAGAAGAAAAAGAAATAAAAGGAATACAAATTGGAAAAGAAGAAGTAAAATTGTCACTGTTTGCAAATGACACGATACTACACATTGTGAATCCTAAAGATGCCACCAGAAAACTACTAGAGCTAATCAATGAATTTGGTAAAGTTGCAGGATACAAAATTAATGCACAGAAATCTCTTGCATTCCTATACACTAATAATGAAAGATCAGAAAGAGAAATTAAGGAAACAATCTCATTCACCATTGCAACAAAAAGAATAAAATACGGAGGAATGAACCTACATAAGGAGGTAAAAGACCTGTACTCAGAAAACTATAAGACACTGCTGAAAGAAATCAAAGATGATATAAACATATGGAGGTATAAACCATGTTCTTGGATTAGAAGAATCAATATTGTGTAAATGACTATAGTACCCAAAGCAAGCTACAGATTCAATGCAATCCCTATCAAATACCACTGGCATTTTCTACAGAACTAGAACAAAAAAATCTTAAAATTTGTATGGAGACACAAAAGACCCCGAATAGCCAAAGCAATCTTGAGGGAAATTAAAAGAGCTGGAGGAATCAGACTTCCTAACTTCAGACTATACTACAAAGCTACATTAATCAAGACTATATGGTACTGGCACAAAAACAGAAATATAGATCAATTGAACAAGATAGAAAGCCCAGAGATAAACCTACGTACCTATGGCTAACTCATCTATGACAAAGGAGGCAAAGATATACAATGAAGAAAAGACAGTCTCTTCAGTAAGTGGTGCTGGGAAAACTGGACAACCACACGTGAAAGAATGAAATTAGAACGCTCCATAACACCATACACAAAAATAAACTCAAAATTAATTAGAGATCTAAATGTTAGACCAGACACTATAAAATTATTAGAGGAAAACATAGGCAGAACACTCTATGACATAAATCACAGCAAGATCCTTTTTGACCCACCTCCTAGAGAAGTGGAAATAAAAACAAAAATAAACAAATGGGACCTAATGAAACTTCAAAGCTTTTGCACAGCAAAGGAAAACATAAACAAGACGAAAATACAACCCTCAGAATGGGAGAAAATGTTTTCAAATGAAGCAAATGACAAAAGATTAATCTCCAAAATTTACAAGCAGCTCGTGTAGCTCAATATCACAAAAACAAACAACACAATCCAAAAATGGGCAGAAGACCTAAATAGACATTTCTCCAAAGGAGATATACAGATTGCCAATAAACACATGAAAGGATGCTGAACATCACTAATCATTAGAGAAATGCAAATCAAAACTACAGTGAGTTATCACCTCCCAGCAGTCAGAATGGCAATCATCAAAAAATCTACAAACAATAAATGCTGGAGAGGCATTTACTGGAGAAAAGGGAACGTTCTTGCACTGTTGCTGGGAATGTAAATTGTTATACCCACTAGGGATATCAGTATAGAGGTTCCTTAAAAAACTAAAAATAGAAGTACCATACGACCCAGCAATCCAACTACTGGGCATTTGCCCTGAGAAAACCATAATTCAAAAAGAGTTATATACAACAATGTTCGTTGCAGTTCTACTTACAATAGCCAGGACATGGAAGCAACCTAAGTGTCCATCGACAGATGAATGGATAAAGAATATCTGGCACATATATAAATGGAATATTACTCAGCCATAAAAAGAAACAAAACTGAGTTATTTGTAGTGAGGGGGATGGACTTAGAGTCTGTCCTACACAGTGAAGTGAGTCAGAAAGAGAAAAATAAATACCGTGTGCTAACAGAGATATATGGAATCTAAAGAAAAAAGTTTATGAAGAACCTAGGGGCAGGACAGGATTAAGGACACAGACATAGAGAAAGGACTTGAGGACACGGGGAGGGGGAAGGGTAAGCTGGGACGAAGTGAGAGAGTGCCATGGACATATATACATTACCAAATGTAACATCGATAGCTACTGGGAAGCAGCCACATAGCACAGGGAGATCAATTCGGTGCTTTGCGACCACCTAAAGGGGTGGGATGTGGAGGGTGGGAGGGAGATGTAAGAGGGAGGGGATATGGTGATATATGTATATGTATAATTGATTCACTTTGTTATACAGCAGAAACTGACACTCCATTGTAAAGCAATTATACTCCAATAAAGGTGTAAAAGGAAAATAAAAAAGAAAGAAGCCCAGAGATAAACCTACACACGTATGGTCAACTAATCTATGACAAAGTAGGCAAGACTATACAATGGAGAAAAGACAGTGTCTTCAATCAGTGGTGCTGGGAAAAATGGACAGCTACATGTAAAAGAATGAAATTAGAACACCCCCTAACACCATACACAAAAATAAATTCAAAATGGATTAGAGACCTCAATGTAAGACCGGACAGTATAAAACTCTTAGAGGAAAACATAGGAAGAATACTCTAACATAAATCACAGCAAGATCTTTTTTGATCCACCTCCTAGAGTAATGACATAAAAAAGAAAACTAAACAAATGGGACCTAATGAAACGTAAAAGCTTTTGCAAAGCAATGGAAACTACAAACACAAAAAGACAACTCTCAGAATGGGAGAATATATTTGCAACTGAATCAATGGACAAAGGATTAATCTCCAATATATATAAACAGCTGATGCAGCTCAATATTAAAAAAACAAACAACCCAATACAAAAATGGGCAGAAGATCTAAATAGACATTTCTTCCAAAAAGACGTAGAGATGGCCAAGGAGCACATGAAAAGCTGCTCTACATCACTAATTATTAGAGAAATGCAAATCAAAACTACAATGAGGTATCACCTCACACCTGTTAGAATGGGCATCATCAGAAAATCTACAAACAACAAATGCTGGAGAGGGTGTGGAGAAAAGGAACCCTCTTCCACGATTGGTGGGAATGTAAATTGATAGTCACTATGGAGAACAGTATGGAGGTTCCTTAAAAAACTAAAAATAGAATTACCATATGATCCAGCAACCCACTACTGGGCATATACCCAGAGAAAACCATAAATCAAAAAGACACATTCACCACAATGTTCATTGCAGCACTATTTACAATAGCCAGGTAATGGAAGCAACCTAAATGCCCACAGACAGACAAATGGATAAAGATGTGGTACATATATAAAATGGACTATTAGCCATAAAAAGGAATGAAATTGGGTCATTTGTAGAGACGTCGATGGATCTAGAGACTGTCATACAGAGTGAAGTAAGTCAGAAAGAGAAAAACAAATATTGTATATTAACGCATATATGTGGAACCTAGAAAAACTGTACAGATTAACCGGTTTGAAGGGAAGAAATAGAGACACAGATGTAGAGAACAAATGTATGGACACAAAGAGGGGAAAGCCATGGGGGGGTGGCGGTGGGAGGAGTTGGGAGATCGGGATTGACATGTATACATTTATATGTATAAAATAGATAACCAATAAGAACCTGCTGTATAAAAAATAAATAAAATAAAATGAAAAATAAAATTTTTTAAAAAACGGAAAAATGTTATTCCCTTCACATACATGTATTTATATGAATGAATTATTTCCATGCTTACATCCATAAGTACAAAAAAGAGGAATAAAACCTACCTTGAAACAAAAAAGAAAAAAACAAAACAGAACCCACCAGTTATACAGATGAAAACCCAATCAGGGCACTTGCTCCAGTGATAGACAATTCTGAAGTTGGTCAGAGGTGGGGATTCCGCTTGCATGCAGCCAGCAGCCACCCCGCAAGGAGTGTCCTCATTACAAGCCTGGGGGACCGTGCCGAGACATCTGTGAGTAAACGTGAGATGAGCCCCAGGCCAGCTGCTGCTGAACTGTTCCCACCCGTCCCAGGTAAAACACCTGAATATATACAAGGACTTGAAAGCCTAGAGGAAGGGCCATAGAGCCACACGAGTGACAGCATGCCGGCCAACTTGGTGCCTGCAGGCCAGCCAGGATGGTCCTGGCCCTGGGTGCTCTTCTGGAAGATTTCCATTTCCCTGCCTGAGATACCCGTCCTGTCCCTGCCCCCACTGCTTTTTTCCTTCCTCACCTCTGCCCAGGGAGAAATTCCAGCAGCAGGTATGGGTGACACATCCTCTTCTTTAGCAGGTGGCAGCCTGGCAACTGCTGCAGAAAGTCCAGCAGAGCCCCACTCACACTGGGCCACCCACAAAGCCGTGGCCTCTCACTCCCTCCCACCAGCCCAGCCCCGAGACTGCTGACAGGGCAGAGAAAATGGCGTCAGGCACGGCTGCAGGGGCTCTTGCTGCCTGGAGTGGTATTTATATTGATCTCAACCCAGGCACACCTGGGAAGGGCAGGCTGGCACGGTAAGGCTGCCCAGCTCAGCCAATCATCACCCCTCAGGGGCTCACAGTTGCAGAAAATGGAACTTGCTGAACCGGCCAGGTCCAAGGAACAGGTGTGGGCTACTGAGAGTCAGGATAGACAAGGGGCTGCAGCTTTGGCTTGTTTTCTAATCATTTTATCTGGCCCATGAGTGGGAGACAACTTCAAGAAAACCCTCTCCTAATGAGAGGAACCCAGGAGTCAGGGAGAGGAGGGGTGGGTGGTGGTTGGAGACAGAGGCCTGGTGCCCCGGGTGCAGTGGAAGTCTCTGGAAGACCAGGTGGAGGGAGGCCGCACAGAGTGATGCCCAGGGTCACAGACCTGTCGCAGCTACTGTTTGTTAGTTCAAGTCCTGCTCTGAGGTGCTCTGTGTCAGCTCTGAGCGACAGGTGAGCTGGGGGTGCTCTGCAATGAGGGCTATGTGCACGGTTCCTGTGTGCAGGCCTGCCACGGTACCTGCAAGGGTAGCTCTGTATCCTGGGAGGGGCCTGACCACGAGAGCCCCGTGGGCTGGGGTGGGGGTGGGGTACCTGCCCAGGTGAGCTCCATATTCTGGGATTGGTGTGACCACGAGAGCCCCATGGGCTGCTGGGGACCTGGTAAAGGATGTCAGGACAGTCAGTGAAGCCACCGAGGATATACCTCCAGTTGCTCCTAATTCCTACACCCTGCTGGTCATTCTACCAACCACCAGGACATGGTATTCTGTATTAGTCTTCAATGATGCCTTCTTTTGTATTCCATTAGTCCCAGAGTCACAAGAAATTTTGGCTTGTGAGTGGCAGGACTCAACATACAACTAAAACAATACTTCCGGGCCGCCTTGCCCCAAGGGTGCAAAAATTCCCACACCATCTTTGGGGAAACCTTAGCTAAAGACCTAAAAGTTCTACCTCTGGAAAAGGAAACCCTCCTTCAGTACGCAGACGACATTCTGATCGCCAGCCCTACTAAGGAGGCCTCTGAACTACCAAGCCAATAAAGGATAGAAGTTGTCCAAGAAAAAGCTCAAATATCACAGACTGCGGTGACCTGCCTGGGCTTCATTCTCACAGAAGGTCGGAGAAGCCCATCCCAGGAAAGGGAAGAAACCATTTTCAGCCTTACCCCTTTCTAAAACTAGAAGACAGCTTAGGGGTTCCTGGGGAGGCCAGGGTTTGCTGCTTCTGGATCCCTAACTACAGTCTACTAGCTGGGCCTCTATATGAAACACTGAAAGGAAAAGATGATGATCCTTTTGAATAGAATCCAGAAGTGGCCTTTCAAGAATGGAAAGAGCAGTCAATTCAGACCCTTGCCCTGGAACTCCCTAATTTAGCTAAACCCTTTGATCTTTACATTCCTGGTGAAAGGTGAATCGCCATTGGAGAATTAGTGCAAAAACTGGGACCACTTGAAATGGAACAATGCAAGAATGCCATCCAGGTAGGATAAACTACGGTCACCAAGGGGCTTGGCCTACTGCCACATCTGGCCAAGATACTGGCGGTATCTAAAAACCTGGAAATCAGCAGCCCAAAAGGCCACCTCCCTCCTAAGGGAAAAGGACTCCACGTGGTGATCCTAACCACCAACCATGCCCTGAAGTTGCAGGGTTCGCTCCGTGGGCACACCAACCTCGAGTGAGGAGGCCCTCCAACTCCAACATCCAGAGAGATAACCGGGGGCAACAGGGCACCATGACGACTCGTGTGAACATCACTTGACCTGGAGTTTCTCTCATAAAACAACAAGAGTGTGTCCCAAAAGAGTAGACTACTGCTTGCAGGACTTACTGCACCCAGAGGGGAGCTAATAATCTTGGCGGGGGAACCGTATATCACACTGTCACCATAGAAAAGCCTACAGACACCGTGCTGATGGTGGCCAATAAGACTGGCTGGACTCCTGTTTACTTCAAAAGGCTGTTGACTCAGTGGCCATCATGGTCCTTGATCACCACTGACCCTGGACTGTCTGGGAGTTGAGCGGGCAGGGCTCTGACACCTGGTGCTGTTTGTACGTTAATTCAGGGGCCTAATTGAAGAAAGCGCAGACTACTGGTCAGAGCATCTAGGCTGGCAGAAACGGTCAGCCTAAGGTGGCCGAACAAATGTGGGGCGGGGTGAAACCGGCCCCCACAGCGTCTCTGCACATCTCTTTCCTGGACCCTTAAAGGTCATTAGAATCTATAACACTTCCAATGCTGGTGCTCAGGCGGACGAGCAAGGATGCAGGGGGCCTGGGGACAATCAACGTCACCTGGAGGCTGCTGGGGAGAAGTTCTGACCCTCGTCCCTGGGTTTGAGGGCTCCCAACTCAGCACTCAGCAGTTACAGAAGAAGGGTCTGCACCCTCAGAACTCCAAGAATGAGGAACGGGACAAAAGACAGAGGAGGTGTTTGTCCCCAGCAAAGCCCATTAAAAATCCCTGGGAGATAAAAATAGAATCTGTGCAATAAAGTCAAGTCTAACCTTTTTTATCCTTTGTGCTTTGTCTAATTTCATGTGCTCCTAGGGTCCCGCATGCAGAGGTTCCACACCCGGCACTTCAGACCAGATTTCCTAGTGCAGAATGGCTGGGTCGACACCTCAGCTCCTGGGGCCCAGTGCAGACTCCGCGATATAGAGCCTGAACTGCAGCCAACCCGGCCCTCGAGAGCTCCGCCCCCTCCCTCCCACTGACTCTGACAGGATCTCTACACAGCAGCCCAGCCCACAGCCCACGGGGTAGTGCATGCTCTCACCTCTCCATTCTCTGATCAAAATATAAAGTTTCCTTTGCTTGTGAACCAAACTCAGTCTCGATCTGTTGGCCCCAATGACACTGCGCAGGGGGACACTTGTTGGGGTCCACTCTGGAGGATCAGTAACAGAAATTGAGACTATTGTAACCTCAATGAACAGATGTGTGAGCCAAACTGTAGTTAACATAGAACAGTGTATAAGGCTCGGGTAAAATAAGATGTTTCTAACGCTTCCATTGGCTATTTCCATCACTTTATTATAAGCAAGTTCAGTGAAAAGGTTTGTCTTATTTGTCAGGTCAATATTAGAGAAACGAAGTGATTTCTTTCCAAGGATGTACATCTAATAATCTTGGTTAAAGCTTCAATCTTGTTTTAAATGCTTTTCCATTGAAAATGATACCTCTCTTTCAGCTCCCCCATTTCTGAGAAGTATAAAATCTTATAATTTATTATTACCAAAGGGGAAAGGTGGGAGGAGGGATAAATTAACAGTTTGGGATTAACACATACACACTGCTATGTATAAAATAGATCATCAACAAGGAACTACTGTATAGCACAGGGAACTACACTCAACATTTTGCAATAACCTATAAGGGGAAATAATCTGAAAAAGAATAGATATTTTTATTGACATCATCTATCAATGACAGTTAAAGTGTAACCTAAGGGAAGCTGGTGGTGAGTGATTCTGAACCTGAAGACTTCAATCATCTAAAGTTTGGACTCTGTCTACTTCCCAAGGCCCTTAATGAACATATGTGTAGCCGTAGCTTAAAAAATTCCCCAGTTTGGGTTTCGGGGAGACACTGATTTCGAAAAAGCCCTGGTGTTTTCCTTACATGAATGGGACTCTTCCTACTGCTAAAACATGTCTGTCACACCCAGAGGATGGTATACCGTCTGATCGGGAAGAGTTTGGAAAAGGCATCTCATCTCCTCATCTCCTGGTGCTCGGGTTCACCCCTCCAGCGTCTTTACTAACAGTCTCCCCACTTGGAGATGGCAGCACTGTCAACATCCTGTTACGTACAGTTTGGAATTTGTCCAGAGGATGAAGCAGAAGGATGAGGAACAATGAGAGACAAGTCCTAGGTGTTCAGACAGGCACATGTCACTCTAATTTCCAATCAGGAAGACGAATTGACCAAAGGCTAGGGTTGCCCATGGAAACAGTATAGGGCTTGAGGAAATCCCGCTGCTTTGTGGCCAGTTCCCATAAACACAAGTTGAACAATGGAACTCAGGGGCAGTAAAATTCACGAAACTGCAGAGTTGAAAATATCTATCACTGAAAAATGTCTTGAGGAAAGTCAGAGAAAAGGACTTGTAAGCAAGGGAGAATGGCAGGAAAGGGATTTGAGGAGGTAGAAAGGACTCGCCATTAAGCACAAGAAAAGGGGCTGAACATTGCCAACATTGCAGTTGGCCAAAAAGGGTGTATGCGTTTTTTTCTGTATATATTCAAGAAAAGGGCATACACTTTTTTAGCCAACCAAACAGGTGGGCACTGGAAATCAATACTACAAAAGATATCACTTCGGATCAGTCAGAAGAGCCATCCTCATAAAGCGTAAACAACAGAAATGCAGGACAGGGCAAGGAGAAGAGGGAGCCCTGTGAGACTTAGAGTGGAAAATATATATTGCCAACATCCATTCTGGAGAAGTGTATTGTGTTTACTAAAGCATCTAAAAAATGAGCTACAGAGCATAGGGCACTTGCACTCATGGGCGTATATCTTGGGAAAAACAAAAATGGAGAGGACACAGGCACCCCAATGTTTACCGCCTCTCTGTTTAAAAGATCCTCGACTAGGATATAACTTAAATGTCTCTGGAGGGAAAACATGGATAGATGTGGTACTTATGTAGAGTGGAATATTACTCAGCCTGGAAATCAATGAAATATGGCCAGTTGTAACAACTCCTAGGGAGTTACGTATGATCATTCTAAGTGACATAATTCAAAAAGAAAAAGACACATATCATAAGATATCACTTAAAGGTGGAATCCAAAATAGCTACACATGAAATAACTTACAAAACAAAAACATAGTCAAATATGTAGAAAACACGCATAAGGCTGCTAAACGGGAAAGGTGGGGAGGGGTGAGGCATCATCCAAGAGGTTGAAATTAGCAAAGATACCATTCCAAATACCAAACTGATAATCAACAAGGCCTACACGGTAGCTAAAAGAACTGCATCCAGCACACTCAAGTCACCGGAAAAGAATATATACGACTGGTAAGAATCTGAAAAAGAATTTACTGATGTCTCTCTGTACGTGAATCAAGTGGATGTACAGCAGCAAGAAACAGAGCTTTGAAAATAAGCTGTAACCAATATAGTAATAAATTGAAAAAAATAAACGACAGAGAGACAGAGAAAACCTCTTACAACTTTTCCTCAGGGCCGGTGATGCAACATGGATTGAACACATCTAGACCCACAGCAGGATGAGACATAAGGCTGGAAACTGTTTGCACTAAGAGAAATGTGAGGTTGGGTGAGGAAATGCACACCCTTTAAAGTAACACTACCTGGTACCCATTCAATGGGTCCCAAATCTGCAGGTTCAAGGGATCTTCCTACAGCTAAAACATGCATGGAAAACCCAGAGGACTGTACACCATGTGATCGGGAGATGTGTCTAAAATGCAGCTCATTTATCCTCTCCTGGTGCTCCTGTTCACCATTCCAGCCACGTTACTTAGAATCTCCCCACTTGGAGAATCAGCACATTTCAACTTCTGTTTCACACATTTTGCAAATTGTGAGGAGGATGAACGGGAAGAGGGGGAACCAATGAGAGAATAGTTGTAGGGGTTTGTACGGGCACATATCACTCTAATTTCCCATTAAGAATGAGAATTGAAAAAAGGCTCAGCCCGCCTCACCCGAGCCAAAATAGGGCCTGAAGCAATCCTGCGGGTTTGAGGCCAGCTCACAAAAGAGCAACTTAAAAAATGGAGCTCAGGGTCACTGCAATTCACAAACCTGCAGAGTTATAAATGAAAACTAACGTCCAAAAATATGTTGAGGTAAGTCAAAGAAGAGGATCTGAATGCAAGACAGAATTGCAAGAAACAGATTTCAAGAGATAGATTGGACTCGTCTTTAAAGCACATGAAAAGCAGCAGAATTTCGACAATGATGCAGTTGGCCCAAAAGGGCGTATGCGTTTTTTCCTGATTATATCCAGGAAAAAATGCATACACAATTTATGGGCAATGAAGCAAGCAAGCAATGCAAATGTGCACAACAAAGAAGTCTCATTTCCCACCAGTCAAAAGGGCCATCCTAAACAATTGTAAAAACCAGAAATGCAGGACAGGCCATGGAGAACAGGGAGCCTTTATACGCTGATGGGCAGTGTGTGAACTGCCGAGAGCCACTCTGGAGAAGTGTATGGTGGTTCCTAAATCATCTAAAAAACAGAGCTACAGAGCATAGGACACTTCCAATCATGGGAATATATCTAGGGAAGTCTAAAAATCAACAAGACACAAGCACACCACAGTTTAGGGCTACTCTGTTTACAAGAACCTCAACTTCAGTACACCTTAAATATCCCAGGAAAGAGAACAATGGATAAAGAAGATGTGGCACTTATGTACAATGGAATATCTCTTCACCATGAAATCAATGTAATAAGGCTAGTAGAAGGATAAAGAGTGGATTTAGGTCCGATAATACTACTTGAAATTAGTCAAACAGAAAAAGAAACATATCATAAGATATCACTTATAGAGGGAGGGTAAATATGGCTGCACAAAAAATGAATTACATAACAGAACAGTGTCTCACATTTAGAAAACACACTTATGTCAGCTTAAGGGGAAAGGAGAGGTGGGGTGATGCATAAAACCAGAGTTTGAAATTAGCACAGATACCGTTCAATAAACCAAATAAGTATTAGACAAGATCTACACCTTGCTCAATGAACTGGCCTCAACACACCCAATACACTGCACAGAAATAAATCTGAGTAATAAGAATCTTAAGACCCATGTATTGACATATCTTCATAAGGGAATCAAGTGTGTGCAGAGCAGCACAAACACAGCAGTGAAAATGAGCTAAACCCCATTATAGAAATAAATTTTAAAAACAAAACGCATAAACAATCAAAGAGAGAAAAATTCTTACAATATTCGCTCAGGGGCTGTGATGCAACTGGATTGACCACATATAAACCCACAGCTAGATAAGACATAAGGCTGGACACTTGGGGCTGAGAGGATTGGTGAGCTTTGGTGAGCAACTGCCGAAAGTTTAATGCAATACTTCATGCTACTCATTCCAAGGGTCCCAACACTCCAGGTTGAAGGGAATATTCCTACAGCTAAACCATGCTTGGGAAACCCAGCGACAGGTATACCATATGATCGGGAAAGGTTTCTAAAACGCACCTCATTGTTCCTCTCCTGGGGCTCCGGATTGACATTCATGCCGCTTTACTAACAAAAACCCCACATGGAGAGTCAATGCCTTTAAGTTCCTGTACCGCACAGTCTGCAGTTAGTGCGGAGGATGAATGGGAATAGGGGGAACCAGTGAGAAACTAGCTGTAGCGGTTTCAATGGGCACATGTCACTCTAATTTAACATCAGTAAGCAGAATTAACCAAAGGCACAGCAAGGTGCCCCAGAAGAACAATAGGGTCTGAAGGAATCCTGTGGTTATGAGGCAAGATCAGAAAAATAAGAGCTGAAAAATGGAGCTAAGGGCCACTGCAATTCAAAACCTGCAGAGTTATAAAGGCCAACTATTTTCAAAAAATATATTGAGGTAAGGCTATGAAGAGGCATTGAAAGCAAGGCAGAATTGCAGGAAACAGATTTCAGGAGGTAGACTGGAATTGCATTTAAAGCATAGGAAAAGAGGCAGAACATCGACAATGATGCACTTGGCCAAAAAGTGCGTATGCGTTTTTTCCTGAATATATTCAGCAAAAAACAAATACGCACTTTTTGGCCAACCAAGCAACCTTGCAAAGGAAATCTGCACTACAATGAAGTCTCACTTCAACCAGGTCAAAAGGGCCATCTGAAAAAAGTGTAAAATCCAGAAAGGCAGGACAGGCCATGGAGACCTGGGAGCCTTGTTATGCTGATGGGTGGGATGTAAATTGCCAACAGCCACTCTGGAGAAGTGTATGGTGTTTCCTTAAACATCTAAAAAACAAAGCAACAGAGCCTAGGGCACTTCCACTTATGGTCCTGTAGCTTAGGGAAATTAAAATCAAAAAGACACAGCCACCCCAAAGTTTGGGACGGCTCTGTTTACAAGAACCTGGTTTACAGTACAAGTTCAATATCACAGAAAGTGAAAAATGGATAAAGAAGTTGTGGTACTTACGTACAATGCAATATCACTCAGCAATGAAATCTATGTCATCAGGCCCGTAGCAGCATAATGAGTGGATTCAGGTATGATGATTCTAACTGAAATAAGTCACACAGAAAAAGAAATATCATAAGATATCACTAATACACGGAATGTAAACTTGGCTACACAGGAACTGGATTACAAAACAGAACAGGGTCTCAAATTTAGAAAACCAACTTATGCTTGCTTAAGGGGAAAGGTGAGTTGGGGTGCTGCATAAAACCAGAGATTGAAATGAGCACAGATAAAGTTCCTTAAGCCAAATATGGAATAGACAAGAGCTACTCCTTGCTCAATGACATGGACTCAACACCCCATATTAAACGCCTAAGAATGTACCTGACTAGTAAGTATCTTAAACCTATGGATTGCTATGTCTCTGAAAGAGAATCAAGCGTGTGTACAGGGGCATAAACGCAGCAGTGATAGGATTGGAGAGGTTCGGTGAGCAAATGAAGACCCTTTGAAGTCATATTGCATGGTACCCATTCCACGGGTCTCAACTCTCCAGGTTTAAGGGATTCTTCCTTCAGCTAAAACATGCATGTGGAGCCCAGAGTATGATCAACCATGTGATCGGGAGACGTGTTCCAATATGTCTCAGTTCTCGTCCCCTGGTACTCGGGTGCAACATTCCAGATGCTTTACTAACACTCTCCCGACTTGGAGAGTCAGTGCCTTTAACCTCCTGTTTGGCCCAGTTTGCAATTTCTGCGGAAGATGAACAGGAATAGGGAGAACCAATGAGAGACTAGCTGGAGGTGTCTGGATGCGCAAATTTAACTCGCATTTCCACAAGAAAGAGGAATTAACCAAAGGCTCGGCGTGCCGAGCCGGAACCAGATTAGGGCCTGAAGCAATCCTGCGGTGTTGCGGCCAGCTCACAAGAAAGCGAGTTGAAGAAAGGAGCTCAGGGGCACTGTAATTCACAAACCTGCAGAGTTATAAATGACAGCTATCGTCCAAAAATATACTGAAGTAAGGCTGCCAAGAGGACTTGAAAGCGGGGCAGAATTGCAGGAAACCGATTTCAGGAGGTAGACTGGAATTGCATTTAAAGCATAGGAAAAGAGGCAGAACGTCCACAATGATGCACTTGGCCAAAAAGGGCGTATGCGTTTTCTCCTGAATATATTCAGCAAAAAACGCATACGCCCTTTTTGGCCAACCAAGCAAGCTTGCAAAGGAAATCTGCACTACAATGAAGTCTCACTTCCCCCAGGTAAAAAGGGCCATCTGAAAAAAGTGTAAAATCCAGAAAGGCAGGACAGGCCATGGAGAACTGGGAGCCTTGTTATGCTGATGGGCGGGATGTAAATTGCCAAGAGCCACTCTGGAGAAGTGTATGGTGTTTCCTGAAATATCTAAAGAACAAAGCAACAGAGCCTAGGGCACTTCCACTTATGGTCCTATAGCTTAGGGAAAATAAAATCAAAAAGACACAGCCACCCCAAAGTTTGGGATGGCTCTGTTTACAAGAACCTCGTTTACGGTACAAGTTCAATATCGCAGAAAGTGGAAAATGGATAAAGAAGTTGTGGTACTTACGTACAATGCAATATCACTCAGCAATGAAATCTATGTCATCAGGCCCGTAGCAGCATAATGAGTGGATTCAGGTATGATGATTCTAACTGAAATAAGTCACACAGAAAAAGAAACATCATAAGATATCACTAATACACGGAATGTAAACTTGGCTACACAGGAACTGGATTACAAAACAGAACAGGGTCTCAAATTTAGAAAACCAACTTATGCTTGCTTAAGGGGAAAGGTGAGTTGGGGTGCTGCATAAAACCAGAGATTGAAATGAGCACAGATAAAGTTCCTTAAGCCAAATATGGAATAGACAAGAGCTACTCCTTGCTCAATGAAATGGACTCAACACCCCATATTAAACGCCTAAGAATGTACCTGACTAGTAAGTATCTTAAAACCTATGGATTGCTATGTCTCTGAAAGAGAATCAAGCGTGTGTACAGGGGCATAAACGCAGCAGTGATAGGATTGGAGAGGTTCGGTGAGCAAATGAAGACCCTTTGAAGTCATATTGCATGGTACCCATTCCACGGGTCTCAACTCTCCAGGTTTAAGGGATTCTTCCTTCAGCTAAAACATGCATGTGGAACCCAGAGTATGATCAACCGTGTGATCGGGAGACGTGTTCCTATATGTCTCAGTTCTCGTCCCCTGGTACTCGGGTGCAACATTCCAGACGCTTTACTAACACTCTCCCGACTTGGAGAGTCAGTGCCTTTAACCTCCTGTTTGGCCCAGTTTGCAATTTCTGCGGAAGATGAACAGGAATAGGGAGAACCAAAGAGAGACTAGCTGGAGGTGTCTGGATGTGCAAATTTAACTCTCATTTCCCACGAGGAAGAGGAATTAACCAAAGGCTCAGCGTGCCGTGCCGGAACCAGATTAGGGCCTGAAGCAATCCTGCGGTGTTGCGGCCAGCTCACAAGAAAGCGAGTTGAAGAAAGGAGCTCAGGGGCACTGTAATTCACAAAACCTGCAGAGTTATAAATGACAGCAATCGTCCAAAAATATACTGAAGTAAGGTTGCCAAGAGGACTTGAAAGCGGGGCAGAATTGCAGGAAAACGATTTCAGGAGGTAGACTGGAATTGCATTTAAAGCATAGGAAAAGAGGCAGAATGTCCACAATGATGCACTTGGCCAAAAAGGGCGTATGCGTTTTTTCCTGAATATATTCAGGAAAAAACGCATACGCCCTTTTTGGCCAACCAAGCAAGCTTGCAAAGGAAATCTGCACTACAATGAAGTCTCACTTTCCCCACGTAAAAAGGGCCATCTGAAAAAAGTGAAAAATCCAGAAAGGCAGGACAGGCCATGGAGAACTGGGAGCCTTGTTATGCTGATGGGCGGGATGTAAATTGCCAAGAGCCACTCTGGAGAAGTGTATGGTGTTTCCTGAAATACCTAAAAAACAAAGCAACAAAGCCTAGGGCACTTCCACTTATGGTCCTATAGCTTAGGGAAATTAAAATCAAAAAGACACAGCCACCCCAAAGTTTGGGATGGCTCTGTTTACAAGAACCTCGTTTACGGTACAAGTTCAATATCGCAGAAAGTGGAAAATGGATAAAGAAGTTGTGGTACTTACGTACAATGCAATATCACTCAGCAATGAAATCTATGTCATCAGGCCCGTAGCAGCATAATGAGTGGATTCAGGTATGATGATTCTAACTGAAATAAGTCACACAGAAAAAGAAACATCATAAGATATCACTAATACACGGAATGTAAACTTGGCTACACAGGAACTGGATTACAAAACAGAACAGGGTCTCAAATTTAGAAAACCAACTTATGCTTGCTTAAGGGGAAAGGTGAGTTGGGGTGCTGCATAAAACCAGAGATTGAAATGAGCACAGATAAAGTTCCTTAAGCCAAATATGGAATAGACAAGAGCTACTCCTTGCTCAACGAAATGGACTCAACACCCCATATTAAACGCCTAAGAATGTACCTGACTAGTAGGTATCTTAAAACCTATGGATTGCTATGTCTCTGAAAGAAAATCAAGCGTGTGTACAGGCGCATAAACGCAGCAGTGATAGGATTGGAGAGGTTCGGTGAGCAAATGAAGACCCTTTGAAGTCATATTGCATGGTACCCATTCCACGGGTCTCAACTCTCCAGGTTTAAGGGATTCTTCCTTCAGCTAAAACATGCATGTGGAACCCAGAGTATGATCAACCGTGTGATCGGGAGACGTGTTCCTATATGTCTCAGTTCTCGTCCCCTGGTACTCGGGTGCAACATTCCAGACGCTTTACTAACACTCTCCCGACTTGGAGAGTCAGTGCCTTTAAACTCCTGTTTGGCCCAGTTTGCAATTTCTGCGGAAGATGAACAGGAATAGGGAGAACCAATGAGAGACTAACTGGAGGTGTCTTGATGCGCAAATTTAACTCTGATTTCCCACGAGGAAGAGGAATTAACCAAAGGCTCAGCGTGCCGTGCCGGAACCAGATTAGGGCCTGAAGCAATCCTGCGGTGTTGCGGCCAGCTCACAAGAAAGCGAGTTGAAGAAAGGAGCTCAGGGGCACTGTAATTCACAAAACTTGCAGAGTTATAAATGAAAGCTGTCGTCCAAAAATATACTGAAGTAAGGTTGCCAAGAGGACTTGAAAGCGGGGCAGAATTGCAGGAAACCGATTTCAGGAGGTAGACTGGAATTGCATTTAAAGCATAGGAAAAGAGGCAGAATGTCCACAATGATGCACTTGGCCAAAAAGGGCGTATGCGTTTTCTCCTGAATATATTCAGCAAAAAACGCATACGCCCTTTTTGGCCAACCAAGCAAGCTTGCAAAGGAAATCTGCACTACAATGAAGTCTCACTTCCCCCAGGTAAAAAGGGCCATCTGAAAAAAGTGTAAAATCCAGAAAGGCAGGACAGGCCATGGAGAACTGGGAGCCTTGTTATGCTGATGGGCGGGATGTAAATTGCCAAGAGCCACTCTGGAGAAGTGTATGGTGTTTCCTGAAATATCTAAAGAACAAAGCAACAGAGCCTAGGGCACTTCCACTTATGGTCCTATAGCTTAGGGAAATTAAAATCAAAAAGACACAGCCACCCCAAAGTTTGGGACGGCTCTGTTTACAAGAACCTCGTTTACGGTACAAGTTCAATATCGCAGAAAGTGGAAAATGGATAAAGAAGTTGTGGTAATTATGTACAATGCAATATCACTCAGCAATGAAATCTATGTCATCAGGCCCGTAGCAGCATAATGAGTGGATTCAGGTATGATGATTCTAACTGAAATAAGTCACACAAAAAAAGAAACATCATAAGATATCACTAATACACGGAATGTAAACTTGGCTACACAGGAACTGGATTACAAAACAGAACAGGGTCTCAAATTTAGAAAACCAACTTATGCTTGCTTAAGGGGAAAGGTGAGTTGGGGTGCTGCATAAAACCAGAGATTGAAATGAGCACAGATAAAGTTCCTTAAGCCAAATATGGAATAGACAAGAGCTACTCCTTGCTCAACGAAATGGACTCAACACCCCATATTAAACGCCTAAGAATGTACCTGACTAGTAAGTATCTTAAAACCTATGGATTGCTATGTCTCTGAAAGAGAATCAAGCGTGTGTACAGGGGCATAAACGCAGCAGCGATATGATTGGAGAGGTTCGGTGAGCAAATGAAGACCCTTTGAAGTCATATTGCATGGTACCCATTCCACGGGTCTCAACTCTCCAGGTTTAAGGGATTCTTCCTTCAGCTAAAACATGCATGTGGAACCCAGAGTATGATCAACCGTGTGATCGGGAGACGTGTTCCTATATGTCTCAGTTCTCGTCCTCTGGTACTCGGGTGCAACATTCCAGACGCTTTACTAACACTCTCCCGACTTGGAGAGTCAGTGCCTTTAACCTCCTGTTTGGCCCAGTTTGCAATTTCTGCGGAAGATGAACAGGAATAGGGAGAACCAAAGAGAGACTAGCTGGAGGTGTCTGGATGCACAAATTTAACTCTCATTTCCCACCAGGAAGAGGAATTAACCAAAGGCTCAGCGTGCCGTGCCGGAACCAGATTAGGGCCTGAAGCAATCCTGCGGTGTTGCGGCCAGCTCACAAGAAAGCGAGTTGAAGAAAGGAGCTCAGGGGCACTGTAATTCACAAACCTGCAGAGTTATAAATGACAGCTATCGTCCAAAAATATACTGAAGTAAGGCTGCCAAGAGGACTTGAAAGCGGGGCAGAATTGCAGGAAACCGATTTCAGGAGGCAGACTGGAATTGCATTTAAAGCATAGGAAAAGAGGCAGAACGTCCACAATGATGCACTTGGCCAAAAAGGGCGTATGCGTTTTTTCCTGAATATATTCAGGAAAAAACGCATACGCCCTTTTTGGCCAACCAAGCAAGCTTGCAAAGGAAATCTGCACTACAATGAAGTCTCACTTCCCCCAGGTCAAAAGGGCCATCTGAAAAAAGTGTAAAATCCAGAAAGGCAGGACAGGCCATGGAGAACTGGGAGCCTTGTTATGCTGATGGGCGGGATGTAAATTGCCCAGAGCCACTGGGGAGAAGTGTATGGTGTATCCTGAAATATCTAAAGAACAAAGCAACGGAGCCTAGGGCACTTCCACTTATGGTCCTATATCTTAGGGAAATTAAAATCAAAAAGACACAGCCACCGCAAAATTTGGGACGGCTCTGTTTACAAGAACCTCGTTTACGGTACAAGTTCAATATCGCAGAAAGTGGAAAATGGATAAAGAAGTTGTGGTACTTACGTACAATGCAATATCACTCAGCAATGAAATCTATGTCATCAGGCCCGTAGCAGCATAATGAGTGGATTCAGGTATGATGATTCTAACTGAAATAAGTCACACAGTAAAAGAAACATCATAAGATATCACTAATACACGGAATGTAAACTTGGCTACACAGGAACTGGATTACAAAACAGAACAGGGTCTCAAATTTAGAAAACCAACTTATGCTTGCTTAAGGGGAAAGGTGAGTTGGGGTTCTGCATAAAACCAGAGATTGAAATGAGCACAGATAAAGTTCCTTAAGCCAAATATGGAATAGACAAGAGCTACTCCTTGCTCAACGAAATGGACTCAACACCCCATATTAAACGCCTAAGAATGTACCTGACTAGTAAGTATCTTAAAACCTATGGATTGCTATGTCTCTGAAAGAGAATCAAGCGTGTGTACAGGGGCATAAACGCAGCAGTGATAGGATTGGAGAGGTTCGGTGAGCAAATGAAGACCCTTTGAAGTCATATTGCATGGTACCCATTCCACGGGTCTCAACTCTCCAGGTTTAAGGGATTCTTCCTTCAGCTAAAACATGCATGTGGAACCCAGAGTATGATCATCTGTGTGATCGGGAGACGTGTTCCTATATGTCTCAGTTCTCGTCCCCTGGTACTCGGGTGCAACATTCCAGACGCTTTACTAACACTCTCCCGACTTGGAGAGTCAGTGCCTTTAACCTCCTGTTTGGCCCAGTTTGCAATTTCTGCGGAAGATGAACAGGAATAGGGAGAACCAATGAGAGACTAGCTGGAGGTGTCTGGACTGGCAAATTTAACTCTCATTTCCCACCAGGAAGAGGAATTAACCAAAGGCTCAGCGTGCCGTGCCGGAACCAGATTAGGGCCTGAAGCAATCCTGCGGTGTTGCGGCCAGCTCACAAGAAAGCGAGTTGAAGAAAGGAGCTCAGTGGCACTGTAATTCACAAACCTGCAGAGTTATAAATGACAGCTATCGTCCAAAAATATACTGAAGTAAGGCTGCCAAGAGGACTTGAAAGCGGGGCAGAATTGCAGGAAACCGATTTCAGGAGGTAGACTGGAATTGCATTTAAAGCATAGGAAAAGAGGCAGAACGTCCACAATGATGCACTTGGCCAAAAAGGGCGTATGCGTTTTATCCTGAATATATTAAGGAAAAAACGCATACGCCCCTTTTGGCCAACCAAGCAAGCTTGCAAAGGAAATCTGCACTACAATGAAGTCTCACTTCCCCCAGGTCAAAAGGGCCATCTGAAAAAAGTGTAAAATCCAGAAAGGCAGAACAGGCCATGGAGAACTGGGAGCCTTGTTATGCTGATGGGCGGGATGTAAATTGCCAAGAGCCACTGGGGAGAAGTGTATGGTGTTTCCTGAAACATCTAAAAAACAAAGCAACAGAGCCTAGGGCACTTCCACTTATGGTCCTATAGCTTAGGGAAATTAAAATCAAAAAGACACAGCCACCGCAAAGTTTGGGACGGCTCTGTTTACAAGAACCTCGTTTACGGTACAAGTTCAATACCACAGAAAGTGGAAAATGGATAAAGAAGTTGTGGTACTTACGTACAATGCAATATCACTCAGCAATGAAATCTATGTCATCAGGCCCGTACCAGCATAATGAGTGGATTCAGGTATGATGATTCTAACTGAAATAAGTCACACAGAAAAAGAAACATCATAAGATATCACTAATACACGGAATGTAAACTTGTCTACACAGGAACTGGATTACAAAACAGAACAGGGTCTCAAATTTAGAAAACCAACTTATGCTTGCTTAAGGGGAAAGGTGAGTTGGGGTGCTTCATAAATCCAGAGATTGAAATGAGCACAGATAAAGTTCCTTAAGCCAAATATGGAATAGACAAGAGCTACTCCTTGCTCAACGAAATGGACTCAACACCCCATATTAAACGCCTAAGAATGTACCTGACTAGTAAGTATCTTAAAACCTATGGATTGCTATGTCTCTGAAAGAGAATCAAGCGTGTGTACAGGGGCATAAACGCAGCAGTGATAGGATTGGAGAGGTTCGGTGAGCAAATGAAGACCCTTTGAAGTCATATTGCATGGTACCCATTCCACGGGTCTCAACTCTCCAGGTTTAAGGGATTCTTCCTTCAGCTAAAACATGCATGTGGAACCCAGAGTATGATCAACCGTGTGATCGGGAGACGTGTTCCAATATGTCTCAGTTCTCATCCCCTGATACTCGGGTGCAACATTCCAGACGCTTTACTAACACTCTCCCGACTTGGAGAGTCAGTGCCTTTAACCTCCTGTTTGGTCCAGTTTGCAATTTCTGCGGAAGATGAACAGGAAAAGGGAGAACCAGTGAGAGACTAGCTAGAGGTGTCTGGATGGGCAAACTTAACTCTCATTTCCCACCAGGAAGAGGAATTAACCAAAGGGTCAGCATGCCGTGCCGGAACCAGATTAGGGCCTGAAGCAATCCTGCGGTGTTGCGGCCAGCTCACAAGAAAGCGAGTTGAAGAAAGGAGCTCAGGGGAACTGT
Organism: Leucopleurus acutus; assembly: GCF_964270905.1. Taxonomy (NCBI): domain Eukaryota; kingdom Metazoa; phylum Chordata; class Mammalia; order Artiodactyla; family Delphinidae; genus Leucopleurus; species Leucopleurus acutus. Next base: position 2,372,922 of record NW_028139226.1, on the reverse strand, counting down.
AATTCACAAACCTGCAGAGTTATAAATGACAGCTATCGTCCAAAAATATACTGAAGTAAGGCTGCCAAGAGGACTTGAAAGTGGGGCAGAATTGCAGGAAACCGATTTCAGGAGGTAGACTGGAATTGCATTTAAAGCATAGGAAAAGAGGCAGAACGTCCACAATGATGCACTTGGCCAAAAAGGGCGTATGCGTTTTTTTCTGAATATATTCAGGAAAAAACGCATACGCCCTTTTTGGCCAACCAAGCAAGCTTGCAAAGGAAATCTGCACTACAATGTAGTCTCACTTCCCCCCGGTCTAAAGGGACAACTGAAAAAAATGTAAAATCCAGAAAGGCAGGACAGGCCATGGAGAACTGGGAGCCTTGTTATGCTGATGGGCGGGATGTAAATTGCCAAGAGCCACTAGGGAGAAGTGTATGGTGTTTCCTGAAACATCTAAAAAACAAAGCAACAGAGCCTAGGGCACTTCCACTTATGGTCCTATGGCTTATGGAATTTAAAATCAAAAAGACACAGCCACCCCAAAGTTTGGGATGGCTCTGTTTACAAGAACCTCGTTTACGGTACAAGTTCAATATCGCAGAAAGTGAAAAATGGATAAAGAAGTTGTGGTACTTACGTACAATGCAATATCACTCAGCAATGAAATCTATGTCATCAGGCCCGTAGCAGCATAATGAGTGGATTCAGGTATGATGATTCTAACTGAAATAAGTCTCACAGAAGAAGAAACATCATAAGATGTCACTAATACACAGAATGTGAACTTGGCTACACATGAACTGAGTTACAAAACAGAACAGGGTCTCAAGTTTAGAAAACCAACTTATGCTTGCTTAAGGGGGAAGGTGAGTTGGGGTGCTGCATAAAACCAGAGTTTGAAATTATCACAGATGCCGTTCCATAAGCCAAATATGTAATAGACAAGACCTACCCCTTGCTCAACAAAATGGTCTCAACAGTGAGGTATCACCTCACACCTGATAGAATGGGCATCATTAGAAAATCTACAAACAAAAAATGCTGGAAAGGGTGTGGAGAAAAGGAACCCTCTTCCACTATTGTTGGGAATATAAATTGATACAGTCACTATGGAGAACAATATGATGTTTCTTAAGAAACTAACAGTAGAATTACCATATGATACAGCAATTCCAGTACTGGACATATAGCCAGACAAAACCATAAATCAAAAAGAGACATTCACCGCAATGTTCATTGCATCACTGTTTACAATATCGAGGTAATGGAAGCAACCTAAATGCCCACAGACAGACGAATGCATAAAGCTGTGGTACATATATAAAATGGAATATTACTAAGCCATGAAAAGGAATGAAATTGGGTCATTTGTAGAGACGTCGATGGATCTAGAGACTGTCATACAGAGTGAAGTAAGTCAGAAAGAGAAAAACAAATCTTGTATATTCATGCATATATGTGGAACCTAGAAAAACTGTACAGATTAACCATTTTGCAAGGCATAAATAGAGCAACAGATGTAGACAACAAACGTATGGACAAGAAGGGGGGAAAGCTGTTGGGGGAGTGGTGGTGGGAGGAGTTGAGAGACTGGGATTGGCATGTATACATTTATATGTATAAAATAGATAACCAATAAGAACCTGCTGTATAAAAATATAAAATAAAATTCAAAATTAAAAAGAAATAAAATTTAAAAAATAAAACAGAAAAAACAATTATTCCCTTCACATACATGTATTTATATGAATAAATTATTTCCATGCTTCTATCTGTAAATACAAAAAAGAAGAATAAAATCTACCTTGAACCAAAAACGAAAAAGAGAAAAAAAACACAGAACCCACCAGTTCCACAGAGGAAAACCGTATCAGGGCACTTGATCCAGTTGTAAACAATTCTGAAGTTGGTCAGTGGTGTGGAATCGTCTCCCATTCAGCCAGCAGCCCCCACGCAACAAGCGTCCTCATTGCAAAGCTGGGGCACCGTGCCGAGGCATCTGTGAGTAAACGTGAGCTGAGCCCCAGGCCAGTTGCTGCTGAACTATTCCCACCCGTCCCAGGTAAAACACCTGAATATATACAAGGACTTGAAAGCCTAGAGGAAGGGCCATAGAGCCACACGAGTGACAGCATGCCGGCCGACTTGGTGCCTGCAGGCCAGCCAGGATGGTCCTGGCCCTGGGTGCTCTTCTGGAAGATTTCCATTTCCCTGCCTGAGATACCCGTCCTGTCCCTGCCCCCACTGCTTTTTTCCTTCCTCACCTCTGCCCAGGGAGAAATTCCAGCAGCAGGTATGGGTGACACATCCTCTGCTTTAGCAGGTGGCAGCCTGGCAACTGCTGCAGAAAGTCCAGCAGAGCCCCACTCACACTGGGCCACCCACAAAGCCGTGGCCTCTCACTCCCTCCCACCAGCCCAGCCCCGAGACTGCTGACAGGGCAGAGAAAATGGCTCAGGCATGGCTGCAGGGGCTCTTGCTGCCTGGAGTGGTATTTATATTGATCTCAACCCAGGCACACCTGGGGAGGGCTGGCCGGCACGGTAAGGCTGCCCAGCTCAGCCAATCATCACCCCTCAGGGGCTCACAGTTGCAGAAAATGGAACTTGCTGAACCGGCCAGGTCCAAGGAACAGGTGTGGGCTCCTGAGAGTCAGGATAGACAAGGGGCTGCAGCTTTGGCTTGTTTTCTAATCATTTTATCTGGCCCATGAGTGGGAGACAACTTCAAGAAAACCCTCTCTTAATGAGAGGAACCCAGGAGTCAGGGAGAGGAGGGGTGGGTGGTGGTTGGAGACAGAGGCCGGGTGCCCCGGGTGCAGTGGAAGTCTCTGGAAGACCAGGTGGAGGGAGGCCGCACAGAGTGATGCCCAGGGTCACAGACCTGTCACAGCTGCTGTTTGTTAGTTCAAGTCCTGCTCTGAGGTGCTCTGTGTCAGCTCTGAGTGACAGGTGAGCTGGGGGTGCTCTGCAATGAGGGCTATGTGCACGGTTCCTGTGTGCCCAGCCCTGCCACGGTACCTGCAAGGGTAACTCTGTATCCTGGGAGGGGCCTGACCACCAGAGCCCCGTGGGCTGGGGTGGGGGTGGGGTACCTGCCCAGGTGAGCTCCATATTCTGGGATTGGTGTGACCACGAGTGCCCCATGGGCTGCTGGGGACCTGGTAAAGGATGTCAGGACAGTCAGTGAAGCCACCGAGGATATACCTCCAGTTGCTCCTAATTCCTACACCCTGCTGGTCATTCTACCAACCACCAGGACATGGTATTCTGTATTAGTCTTCAATGATGCCTTCTTTTGTATTCCATTAGTCCCAGAGTCACAAGAAATTTTGGCTTGTGAGTGGCAGGACTCAACATACAAATAAAACAATACTTACGGGCCGTCTTGCCCCAAGGGTGCAAATATTCCCACACCATCTTTGGGGAAACCTTAGCTAAAGACCTAAAAGTTCTACCTCTGGAAAGGGAAACCCTCCTTCAGTACGCAGATGACATTCTGATCGCCAGCCCTACTAAGGAGGCCTCTGAACTACCAAGCCAATAAAGGATAGAAGTTGTCCAAGAAAAAGCTCAAATATCACAGACTGCGGTGACCTGCCTGGGCTTCATTCTCACAGAAGGTCGGAGAAGCCCATCCCAGGAAAGGGAAGAAACCATTTTCAGCCTTACCCCTTTCTAAAACTAGAAGACAGCTTAGGGGTTCCTGGGGAGGCCAGGGTTTGCTGCTTCTGGATCCCTAACTACAGTCTACTAGCTGGGCCTCTATATGAAACACTGAAAGGAAAAGATGATGATCTTTTTGAATAGAATCCAGAAGTGGCCTTTCAAGAATGGAAAGAGCAGTCAATTCAGACCCTTGCCCTGGAACTCCCTAATTTAGCTAAACCCTTTGACCTTTACATTCCCAGTGAAAGGTGAATCGCCATTGGAGAATTAGTGCAAAAACTGGGACCACTTGAAATGGAACAATGCAAGAATGCCATCCAGGTAGGATAAACTACAGTCACCAAGGGGCTTGGCCCACTGCCACATCTGGCCAAGATACTGGCGGTATCTAAAAACCTGGAAATCAGCAGCCCAAAAGGCCACCTCCCTCCTAAGGGAAAAGGACCCCACGTGGTGATCCTAATCACCAACCATGCCCTGAAGTTGCAGGGTTCGCTCCGTGGGCACACCGACCTCGAGTGAGGAGGCCCTCCAACTCCAACATCCAGAGAGATAACCGGGGGCAACAGGGCACCATGACGACTCGTGTGAACATCACTTGACCTGGAGTTTCTCTCATAAAACAACAAGAGTGTGTCCCAAAAGAGTAGACTACTGCTTGCAGGACTTACTGCACCCAGAGGGGAGCTAATAATCTTGGCGGGGGAACCGTATATCACACTGTCACCATAGAAAAGCCTACAGACACTGTGATGATGGTGGCCAATAAGACCGGCTGGACTCCTGTTTACTTCAAAAGGCTGTTGACTCAGTGGCCATCATGGTCCTTGATCACCACTGACCCTGGACTGTGTGGGACTTGAGCGGGCAGGGCTCTGACACCTGGTGCTGTTTGTACGTTAATTCAGGGGCCTAATTGAAGAAAGCGCAGACTACTGGTCAGAGCATCTAGGCTGGCAGAAACGGTCAGCCTAAGGTGGCCGAACAAATGTGGGGCGGGGTGAAACCGGTCCCCACAGCGTCTCTGCACATCTCTTTCCTGGACCCTTAAAGGTCATTAGAATCTATAACACTTCCAATGTTGGTGCTCAGGTGGACGAGCAGGGAGGCAGGGGTCCTGGGGACAATCAACGTCACCTGGAGGCTGCTGGGGAGAAGCTCTGACCCTCGCCCCCGGGTATGAGGACTCCCAACTCAGCACTCAGCAGTTACAGAAGAAGGGTCTGCACCCTCAGCACTCCAAGAATGAGGAACGGGACAAAAGGCAGAGGAGCGGTTTGTCCCCAGCAAAGCCCATTAAAAATCCCTGGGAGATAAAAATAGAATCTGGGCAATAAAGTCAAGTCTAACCTTTTTTATCCTTTGTGCTTTGTCTAATTTCATGTGCTCCTAGGGTCCCACATGCAGAGGTTCCACACCCGGCACTTCAGACCAGATTTCCTAGTGCAGAATGGCTGTGTCGACACCTCAGCTCCTGGGGCCCAGTGCAGACTCCGCGATATAGAGCCTGAGCTGCAGCCAACCCAGCCCTTGAGAGCTCCGCCCCCTCCCTCCCACTGACTCTGACAGGATCTCTACACAGCAGCCCAGCCCACAGCCCACGGGGTAGTGCATGCTCTCACCTCTCCATTCTCTGATCAAAATATAAAGTTTCCTTTGCTTGTGAACCAAACTCAGTCTCGATCTGTTGGCCCCAATGACACTGCGCAGGGGGACACTTGTTGGGGTCCACTCTGGAGGATCAGTAACAGAAATTGAGACTATTGTAACCTCAATGAACAGATGTGTGAGCCAAACTGTAGTTAACATAGAACAGTGTATAAGGCTCGGGTAAAATAAGATGTTTCTAACACTCCCATTTGATATTTCCATCACTTTATTATAAGCAAGTTCAGTGAAAAGGTTTGTCTTATTTGTCAGGTCAATATTAGAGAAACGAAGTGATTTCTTTCCAAGGATGTACATCTAATAATCTTGGTTAAAGCTTCAATCTTGTTTTAAATGCTTTTCCATTGAAAATGATACCTCTCTTTCAGCTCCCCCATTTCTGAGAAGTATAAAATCTTATAATTTATTATTACCAAAGGGGAAAGGTGGGAGGAGGGATAAATTAACAGTTTGGGATTAACACATACACACTGCTATGTATAAAATAGATCATCAACAAGGAACTACTGTATAGCACAGGGAACTACACTCAACATTTTGCAATAACCTATAAGGGGAAATAATCTGAAAAAGAATAGATATTTTTATTGACATCATCTATCAATGACAGTTAAAGTGTAACCTAAGGGAAGCTGGTGGTGAGTGCTTCTGACCCTGAAGACTTCAATCATCTAAAGTTTGGACTCTGTCTACTTCCCAAGGCCCTTAATGAACATATGTGTAGCCGTAGCTTAAAAAATTCCCCAGTTTGGGTTTCGGGGAGACACTGATTTTGAAAAAGCCCTGGTGTTCTCCTTACATGAATGGGACTCTTCCTACTGCTAAAACATGTCTGTCACACCCAGAGGATGGTATACCGTCTGATTGGGAAGAGTTTGGAGAAGGCATCTCATCTCCTCATCTCCTGGTGCTCGGGTTCACCCATCCAGCATCTTTACTAACAGTCTCCCCACTTGGAGATGGCAGCACTGTCAACATCCTGTTGCGTACAGTTTGGAATTTGTCCAGAGGATGAAGCAGAAGGATGAGGAACAATGAGAGACAAGTCCTAGGTGTTCAGACAGGCACATGTCACTCTAATTTCCAATCAGGAAGACGAATTGACCAAAGGCTAGGGTTGCCCATGGAAACAGTATAGGGCTTGAGGAAATCCCGCTGCTTTGTGGCCAGTTCCCATAAACACAAGTTGAACAATGGAACTCAGGGGCAGTAAAATTCACGAAACTGCAGAGTTGAAAATATCCATCACTGAAAAATGTCTTGAGGAAAGTCAGAGAAAGGGACTTGTAAGCAAGGGAGAATGGCAGGAAAGGGATTTGAGGAGGTAGAAAGGACTCGCCATTAAGCACAAGAAAAGGGGCTGAACATTGCCAACATTGCAGTTGGCCAAAAAGGGTGTATGCGTTTTTTTCTGTATATATTCAAGAAAAGGGCATACACTTTTTTAGCCAACCAAACAGGTGGGCACTGGAAATCAATACTACAAAAGATATCACTTCGCATCAGTCAGAAGAGCCATCCTCATAAAGCGTAAACAACAGAAATGCAGGACAGGGCAAGGAGAAGAGGGAGCCCTGTGAGACTTAGAGTGGAAATGTATATTGCCAACGGCCATTCTGGAGAAGTGTATTGTGTTTACTAAAGCATCTAAAAAATGAGCTACAGAGCATAGGGCACTTGCACTCATGGGCGTATATCTTGGGAAAAACAAAAATCGAGAGGACACAGGCACCCCAATGTTTACCCCCTCTCTGTTTAAAAGATCCTCGACTAGGATATAACTTAAATGTCTATGGAGGGAAAAAATGGATAGAGATGTGGTACTTAGGTAGAGTGGAATATTATTCAGCCTGGAAATCTATGAAATATGGCCAGTTGTAACAACTCCGGAGGAGTTACTTATGATCATTCTAAGTGACATAATTCAAAAAGAAAAAGACACATATCATAAGATATCACTTAAAGGTGGAATCCAAAATGGCTACACATGAAATAAATTACAAAACAAAAACATAGTCAAATATGTAGAAAACACGCATAAGGCTGATAAACGGGAAAGGTGGGGAGGGGTGAGGCGTCATCCAGGAGGTTGAAATTAGCAAAGATACCATTCCAAATACCAAACTGATAATCAACAAGGCCTACACGGTAGCTAAAAGAACTGCACTCAGCACACTCAAGTCACCGGAAAAGAATATATACGACTGGTAAGAATCTGAAAAAGAATTTATTGATGTCTCTCCATACGTGGATCAAGTGGATGTACAGCAGCAAGAAACAGAACTTTGAAAATCAGCTGTAACCAATATAGTAATAAATTGAAAAAAATAAACGACAGAGAGAAAACCTCTTACAACTTTTCCTCAGGGCCGGTGATGCAACATGGATTGAACACATCTAGACCCACAGCAGGATGAGACATAAGGCTGGAAACTGTTTGCACTAAGAGAAATGTGAGGTTGGGTGAGGAAATGCACACCCTTTAAAGTAATACTACCTGGTACCCATTCAATGGGTCCCAAATCTGCAGGTTCAAGGGATCTTCCTACAGCTAAAACATGCATGGAAAACCCAGAGGACTGTACACCATGTGATCGGGAGATGTGTCTAAAATGCAGCTCATTTATCCTCTCCTGGTGCTCCTGTTCACCATTCCAGCCACGTTACTTAGAATCTCCCCACTTGGAGAATCAGCACGTTTAAACTTCTGTTTCACACATTTTGCAAATTGTGAGGAGGATGAACGGGAAGAGGGGGAACCAATGAGAGAATAGTTGTAGGGGTTTGGACGGGCACATATCACTCTAATTTCCCATTAAGAATAAGAATTGAAAAAAGACTCAGCCCGCCTCGCCGGAGCCAAAATAGGGCCTAAAGCAATCCTGCGGGTTTGAGGTCAGCTCACAAAAGAGCAACTTAAAAAATGGAGCTCAGGGTCACTGCAATTCACAAACCTGCAGAGTTATAAATGAAAACTAACGTCCAAAAATATGTTGAGGTAAGGCAAAGAAGAGGATCTGAATGCAAGACAGAATTGCAAGAAACAGATTTCAAGAGATAGATTGGACTCGTCTTTAAAGCACATAAAAAGCGGCAGAATTTCGACAATGATGCAGTTGGCCCAAAAGGGCGTATGCGTTTTTTCCTGATTATATCCAGGAAAAAACGCATGCGCACTTTATGGGCAACGAAGCAAGCAAGCAATGCAAATGTGCACAACAAAGAAGTCTCATTTCCCACCGGTCAAAAGGGCCATCCTAAAAAATTGTAAAAACCAGAAATGTAGGACAGGCCATGGAGAACAGGGAGCCTTTATACGCTGATGGGTAGTGTGTGAACTGCCGAGAGCCACTCTGGAGAAGTGTATGGTGGTTCCTAAATCATCTAAAAAACAGAGCTACAGAGCATAGGACACTTCCAATCATGGGAGTATATCTAGGGAAGTCTAAAAATCAACAAGACACAAGCACACCACAGTTTAGGGCTACTCTGTTTACAAGAACCTCAACTTCAGTACACCTTAAATATCCCAGGAAAGAGAACAATGGATAAAGAAGATGTGGTACTTATGTACAATGGAATATCTCTTCACCATGAAATCAATGTAATAAGGCTAGTAGAAGGATAAAGAGTGGATTTAGGTCCGATAATACTACTTGAAATAAGTCAAACAGAAAAAGAAACATATCATAAGATATCACTTATAGAGGGAGGGTAAATATGGCTGCACAAGAAATGAATTACAGAACAGAACAGTGTCTCACATTTAGAAAACACACTTATGTCAGCTTAAGGGGAAAGGAGAGGTGGGGTGATGCATAAAACCAGAGTTTAAAATTAGCACAGATACCGTTCAATAAACCAAATAGGTATTAGACAAGATCTACACCTTGCTCAATGAACTGGCCTCAACACACCCTATACACCGCAGAGAAATATATCTGAGTAATAAGAATCTTAAAACCCATGTATTGATATATCTCCATAAGGGAATCAAGTGTGTGCAGAGCAGCACAAACACAGCAGTGAAAGTGAGCTAAACCCCATCATAGAAATAAATTTTAAAAACAAAACGCAGAAACAATGAAAGAGAGAAAAATTCTTACAAAATTCGCTCAGGGGCTGTGATGCAACCTGGATTGACCACATATAAACCCACAGCTGGATAAGACATAAGGCTGGACACTTGGGGCTGAGAGGATTGGTGAGCTTTGGTGAGCAACTGCCAAAAGTTTAATGCAATACTTCATGCTACTCATTCCAGGGTCCCAACACTCCAGGTTGAAGGGAATCTTCCTACAGCTAAACCATGCCTGGGAAACTGAGCGACTGGTATACCATATGATCGGGAAAGATTCCTAAAACGCACCTCATTTTTCCTCTCCTGGGGCTCCGGATCGACATTCCAGCCACTTTACTAACAATATCCCCACATGGAGAGTCAATGCCTTTAAGTTCTGGTATCACACAGTCTGCAGTTAGTGCGGAGGATGAATGGGAATAGGGGAAACCAGTGAGAAACTAGCTGTAGCGGTTTCAATGGGCATATGTCACTCTAATTTCACATCAGTAAGAAGAATAAAACAAAGGCACAGCAAGGTGCTCCAGAAGAAGAATAGGGCCTGAAGGAATCATGTGGTTATGAGGCAAGACCACAAAAATAAGAGCTGAAAAATGGAGCTAAGGGCCACTGCAATTCAAAAACATGCAGAGTTATAAAGGCCAACTATTTTCAAAAAATATATTGAGGTAAGGCTATGAAAAGGCATTGAAAGCAAGGCAGAATTGCAGGAAACCGATTTCAGGAGGTAGACTGGAATTGCATTTAAAGCATAGGAAAAGACGCAGAACGTCCACAATGATGCACTTGGCCAAAAAGGGCGTATGCGTTTTTTCCTGAATATATTCAGGAAAAAACGCATACGCCCTTTTTGGCCAACCAAGCAAGCTTGCAAAGGAAATCTGCACTACAATGAAGTCTCACTTCCCCCCGGTCAAAAGGGCCATCTGAAAAAAGTGTAAAATCCAGAAAGGCAGGACAGGCCATGGAGAACTGGGAGCCTTGTTATGCTGATGGGCGGGATGTAAATTGCCAAGAGCCACTTGGAAGAAGTGTATGGGGCTTCCTGAAAATTCTAAAAAACAAAGCAGCGGAGCCTAGGGCACTTCCACTTATGGTCCTATAGCTTAGGGAAATTAAAATCAAAAAGACACAGCCACCGCAAAGTTTGGGATGGCTCTGTTTACAAGAACCTCATTTACGGTACACGTTCAATATCGCAGAAAGTGGAAAATGGATAAAGAAGTTGTGGTACTTACGTACAATGCAATATCACTCAGCAATGAAATCTATGTCATCAGGCCCGTAGCAGCATAATGAGTGGATTCAGGTATGATGATTCTAACTGAAATAAGTCACACAGGAAAAGAAACATCATAAGATATCACTAATACACGGAATGTAAACTTGGCTACACAGGAACTGGATTACAAAACAGAACAGGGTCTCAAATTTAAAAAACCAACTTATGCTTGCTTAAAGGGAAAGGTGAGTTGGGGTGCTGCATCAAACCAGAGATTGAAATGAGCACAGATAAAGTTCCTTAAGCCAAATATGGAATAGACAAGAGCTACTCCTTGCTCAACGAAGTGGACACAACACCCCATATTAAACGCCTAAGAATGTACCTGACTAGTAAGTATCTTAAAACCTATGGATTGCTATGTCTCTGAAAGAGAATCAAGCGTGTGTACAGGGGCATAAACGCAGCAGTGATAGGATTGGAGAGGTTCGGTGAGCAAATGAAGACCGTTTGAAGTCATATTGCATGGTACCCATTCCACGGGTCTCAACTCTCCAGGTTTAAGGGATTCTTCCTTCAGCTAAAACATGCATGTGGAACCCAGAGTATGATCAACCGTGTGATCGGGAGACGTGTTCCAATATGTCTCAGTTCTCGTCCCCTGGTACTCGGGTGCAACATTCCACACGCTTTACTAACACTCTCCCGACTTGGAGAGTCAGTGCCTTTAACCTCCTGTTTGGCCCAGTTTGCAATTTCTGCGGAAGATGAACAGGAATAGGGAAAACCAATGAGAGACTAGCTGGAGGTGTCTGGATGCGCAAATTTAACTCTCATTTCCCACCAGAAAGAGGAATTAACCAAAGGCTCAGCATGCCATGCCGGAACCAGATTAGGGCCTGAAGCAATACTGCGGTGTTGCAGCCAGCTCACAAGAAAGCGAGTTGAAGAAAGGAGCTCAGGGGCACTGTAATTCACAAACCTGCAGAGTTATAAATGACAGCTATCGTCAAAAATATACTGAAGTAAGGCTGCCAAGAGGACTTGAAAGCGGGGCAGAATTGCAGGAAACCGATTTCAGGAGGTAGACTGGAATTGCATTTAAAGCATAGGAAAAGAGGCAGAACGTCCACAATGATGCACTTGGCCAAAAAGGGCGTATGCGTTTTTTCCTGAATATATTCAGGAAAAAACGCATACGCCCTTTTTGGCCAACCAAGCAAGCTTGCAAAGGAAATCTGCACTACAATGAAGTCTCACTTCCCCCCGGTCAAAAGGGCCATCTGAAAAAAGTGTAAAATCCAGAAAGGCAGGACAGGCCATGGAGAACTGGGAGCCTTGTTATGCTGATGGGCGGGATGTAATTTGCCAAGAGCCACTCTGTAGAAGTGTATGGTGTTTCCTGAAATACCTAAAAAACAAAGCAACAGAGCCTAGGGCACTTCCACTTATGGTCCTATAGCTTAGGGAAATTAAAATCAAAAAGACACAGCCACCGCAAAGTTTGGGACGGCTCTGTTTACAAGAACCTCGTTTACGGTACAAGTTCAATACCGCAGAAAGTGGAAAATGGATAAAGAAGTTGTGGTACTTACGTACAATGCAATATCACTCAGCAATGAAATCTATGTCATCAGGCCCGTACCAGCATAATGAGTGGATTCAGGTATGATGATTCTAACTGAAATAAGTCACACAGAAAAAGAAACATCATAAGATATCACTAATACACGGAATGTAAACTTGGCTACACAGGAACTGGATTACAAAACAGAACAGGGTCTCAAATTTAGAAAACCAACTTATGCTTGCTTAAGGGGAAAGGTGAGTTGGGGTGCTGCATAAAACCAGAGATTGAAATGAGCACAGATAAAGTTCCTTAAGCCAAATATGGAATAGACAAGAGCTACTCCTTGCTCAACAAAGTGGACTCAACACCCCATATTAAACGCCTAAGAATGTACCTGACTAGTAAGTATCTTAAAACCTATGGATTGCTATGTCTCTGAAAGAGAATCAAGCGTGTGTACAGGGGCATAAACGCAGCAGTGATAGGATTGGAGAGGTTCGGTGAGCAAATGAAGACCCTTTGAAGTCATATTCCATGGTACCCATTCCACGGGTCTCAACTCTCCAGGTTTAAGGGATTCTTCCTTCAGCTTAAACATGCATGTGGAACCCAGAGTATGATCAACCGTGTGATCGGGAGACGTGTTCCAATATGTCTCAGTTCTCGTCCCCTGGTACTCGGGTGCAACATTCCAGACGCTTTACTAACACTCTCCCGACTTGGAGAGTCAGTGCCTTTAACCTCCTGTTTGGCCCAGTTTACAATTTCTGCGGAAGATGAACAGGAATAGGGAAAACCAATGAGAGACTAGCTGGAGGTGTCTGGATGCGCAAATTTAACTCTCATTTCCCACCAGAAAGAGGAATTAACCAAAGGCTCAGCATGCCGTGCCGGAACCAGATTAGGGCCTGAAGCAATCCTGCGGTGTTGCGGCCAGCTCACAAGAAAGCGAGTTGAAGAAAGGAGCTCAGGGGCACTGTAATTCACAAACCTGCAGAGTTATAAATGACAGCTATCGTCCAAAAATATACTGAAGTAAGGCTGCCAAGAGGACTTGAAAGCGGGGCAGAATTGCAGGAAACCGATTTCAGGAGGTAGAATGGAATTGCATTTAAAGCATAGGAAAAGAGGCAGAACGTCCTCAATGATGCACTTGGCCAAAAAGGGCGTATGCGTTTTTTCCTGAATATATTCAGGAAAAAACGCATACGCCCTTTTTGGCCAACCAAGCAAGCTTGCAAAGGAAATCTGCACTACAATGAAGTCTCACTTCCCCCAGGTCAAATGGGCCATCTGAAAAAAGTGTAAAATCCAGAAAGGCAGGACAGGCCATGTAGAACTGGGAGCCTTGTTATGCTGATGGGCGGGATGTAAATTGCCAAGAGCAACTCGGGAGAAGTGTATGGTGTTTCCTGAAACATCTAAAAAACAAAGCAACAGAGCCTAGGGCACTTCCACTTATGGTCCTATAGCATAGGGAAATTAAAATCAAAAAGACTCAGCCACCGCAAAGTTTGGGACGGCTCTGTTTACAAGAACCTCGTTTACGGTACAAGTTCAATATCGCAGAAAGTGGAAAATGGATAAAGAAGTTGTGGTACTTACGTACAATGCAATATCACTCAGCAATGAAATCTATGTCATCAGGCCCGTAGCAGCATAATGAGTGGATTCAGGTATGATGATTCTAACTGAAATAAGTCACACAGAAAAAGAAACATCATAAGATGTCACTAATACACCGAATGTAAACTTGGCTACACAGGAACTGGATTACAAAACAGAACAGGGTCTCAAATTTAGAAAACCAACTTATGCTTGCTTAAGGGGAAAGGTGAGTTGGGGTGCTGCATAAAACCAGAGTTTGAAATGAGCACAGATAAAGTTCCTTAAGCCAAATATGGAATAGACAAGAGCTACTCCTTGCTCAACGAAATGGACTCAACACCCCATATTAAACGCCTAAGAATGTACCTGACTAGTAAGTATCTTAAAACCTATGGATTGCTATGTCTCTGAAAGAAAATCAAGCGTGTGTACAGGGGCATAAACGCAGCAGTGATAGGATTGGAGAGGTTCGGTGAGCAAATGAAGACCCTTTGAAGTCATATTGCATGGTACCCATTCCACGGGTCTCAACTCTCCAGGTTTAAGGGATTCTTCCTTCAGCTAAAACATGCACGTGGAACCCAGAGTATGATCAACCGTGTGATCGGGAGACGTGTTCCAATATGTCTCAGTTCTCATCCCCTGGTACTCGGGTGCAACATTCCAGACGCTTTACTAACACTCTCCCGACTTGGAGAGTCAGTGCCTTTAACCTCCTGTTTGGTCCAGTTTGCAATTTCTGCGGAAGATGAACAGGAAAAGGGAGAACCAATGAGAGACTAGCTAGAGGTGTCTGGATGGGCAAATTTAACTCTCATTTCCCACCAGGAAGAGGAATTAACCAAAGGCTCAGCGTGCCGTGCCGGAACCAGATTAGGGCCTGAAGCAATCCTGCGGTGTTGCGGCCAGCTCACAAGAAAGCGAGTTGAAGAAAGGAGCTCAGGGGCACTGTAATTCACAAACCTGCAGAGTTATAAATGACAGCTATCGTCCAAAAATATACTGAAGTAAGGCTGCCAAGAGGACTTGAAAGCGGGGCAGAATTGCAGGAAACCGATTTCAGGAGGTAGACAGGAATTGCATTTAAAGCATAGGAAAAGAGGCAGAACGTCCACAATGATGCACTTGGCCAAAAAGGGCGTATGCGTTTTACCCTGAATATATTCAGGAAAAAACGCATACGCCCTTTTTGGCCAACCAAGCAAGCTTGCAAAGGAAATCTGCACTACAATGAAGTCTCACTTCCCCCCGGTCAAAAGGGCCATCTGAAAAAGTGTAAAATCCAGAAAGGCAGGACAGGCCATGGAGAACTGGGAGCCTTGTTATGCTGATGGGCGGGATGTCAATTGCCAAGAGCCACTTGGGAGAGGTGTATGGTGTTTCCTGAAACATCTAAAAAACAAAGCAACAGAGCCTAGGGCACTTCCACTTATGGTCCTATAGCTTAGGGAAATTAAAATCAAAAAGACACAGCCACCCCAAAGTTTGGGATGGCTCTGTTTACAAGAACCTCGTTTACGGTACAAGTTCAATATCGCAGAAAGTGAAAAATGGATAAAGAAGTTGTGGTACTTACGTACAATGCAATATCACTCAGCAATGAAATCTATGTCATCAGGCCCGTAGCAGCATAATGAGTGGATTCAGGTATGATGATTCTAACTGAAATAAGTCACACAGAAAAAGAAACATCATAAGATATCACTAATACACGGGATGTAAACTTGGCTACACAGGAACTGGATTACAAAACAGAACAGGGTCTCAAATTTAGAAAACTAACTTATGCTTGCTTAAGGGGAAAGTTGAGTTGGGGTGCTGCATAAAACCAGAGATTTAAATGAACACAGATAAAGTTCCTTAAGCCAAATATGGAATAGACAAGAGCTACTCCTTGCTCAACGAAATGGACTCAACACCCCATATTAAATGCCTAAGAATGTACCTGACTAGTAAGTATCTTAAAACCTATGATTGTTATGTCTCTGAAAGAGAATCAAGCGTGTGTACAGGGGCATAAACGCAGCAGTGATAGGATTGGAGAGGTTCGGTGAGCAAATGAAGACCCTTTGAAGTCATATTGCATGGTACCCATTCCACGGGTCTCAACTCTCCAGGTTTAAGGGATTCTTCCTTCAGCTAAAACATGCACGTGGAACCCAGAGTATGATCAACCGTGTGATCGGGAGACGTGTTCCAATATGTCTCAGTTCTCGTCCCCTGGTACTCGGGTGCAACATTCCAGACGCTTTACTAACACTCTCCCGACTTGGAGAGTCAGTGCCTTTAACCTCCTGTTTGGCCCAGTTTGCAATTTCTGCGGAAGATGAACAGGAATAGGGAGAACCAATGAGAGACTAGCTGGAGGTGTCTGGACGGGCAAATTTAACTCTCATTTCCCACCAGGAAGAGGAATTAACCAAAGGCTCAGCGTGCCGTGCCGGAACCAGATTAGGGCCTGAAGCAATCCTGCGGTGTTGCGGCCAGCTCACAAGAAAGCGAGTTGAAGAAAGGAGCTCAGGGGCACTGTAATTCACAAACCTGCAGAGTTATAAATGACAGCTATCGTCCAAAAATATACTGAAGTAAGGCTGCCAAGAGGACTTGAAAGCGGGGCAGAATTGCAGGAAACCGATTTCAGGAGGTAGACAGGAATTGCATTTAAAGCATAGGAAAAGAGGCAGAACGTCCACAATGATGCACTTGGCCAAAAAGGGTGTATGCGTTTTATCCTGAATATATTCAGGAAAAAACGCATACGCCCTTTTTGGCCAACCAAGCAAGCTTGCAAAGGAAATCTGCACTACAATGAAGTCTCACTTCCCCCCGGTCAAAAGGGCCATCTGAAAAAGTGTAAAATCCAGAAAGGCAGGACAGGCCATGGAGAACTGGGAGCCTTGTTATGCTGATGGGCGGGATGTCAATTGCCAAGAGCCACTTGGGAGAGGTGTATGGTGTTTCCTGAAACATCTAAAAAACAAAGCAACAGAGCCTAGGGCACTTCCACTTATGGTCCTATAGCTTAGGGAAATTAAAATCAAAAAGACACAGCCACCCCAAAGTTTGGGATGGCTCTGTTTACAAGAACCTCGTTTACGGTACAAGTTCAATATCGCAGAAAGTGAAAAATGGATAAAGAAGTTGTGGTACTTACGTACAATGCAATATCACTCAGCAATGAAATCTATGTCATCAGGCCCGTAGCAGCATAATGAGTGGATTCAGGTATGATGATTCTAACTGAAATAAGTCACACAGAAAAAGAAACATCATAAGATATCACTAATACACGGGATGTAAACTTGGCTACACAGGAACTGGATTACAAAACAGAACAGGGTCTCAAATTTAGAAAACTAACTTATGCTTGCTTAAGGGGAAAGTTGAGTTGGGGTGCTGCATAAAACCAGAGATTTAAATGAACACAGATAAAGTTCCTTAAGCCAAATATAGAATAGACAAGAACTACTCCTTGCTCAACGAAATGGACTCAACACCCCATATTAAACGCCTAAGAATGTACCTGACTAGTAAGTATCTTAAAACCTATGGATTGCTATGTCTCTGAAAGAGAATCAAGCGTGTGTACAGGGGCATAAACGCAGCAGTGATAGGATTGGAGAGGTTCGGTGAGCAAATGAAGACCCTTTGAAGTCATATTGCATGGTACCCATTCCACGGGTCTCAACTCTCCAGGTTTAAGGGATTCTTCCTTCAGCTAAAACATGCACGTGGAACCCAGAGTATGATCAACCGTGTGATCGGGAGACGTGTTCCAATATGTCTCAGTTCTCGTCCCCTGGTACTCGGGTGCAACATTCCAGACGCTTTACTAACACTCTCCCGACTTGGAGAGTCAGTGCCTTTAACCTCCTGTTTGGCCCAGTTTGCAATTTCTGCGGAAGATGAACAGGAATAGGGAGAACCAATGAGAGACTAGCTGGAGGTGTCTGGACGGGCAAATTTAACTCTCATTTCCCACCAGGAAGAGGAATTAACCAAAGGCTCAGCGTGCCGTGCCGGAACCAGATTAGGGCCTGAAGCAATCCTGCGGTGTTGCGGCCAGCTCACAAGAAAGCGAGTTGAAGAAAGGAGCTCAGGGGCACTGTAATTCACAAACCTGCAGAGTTATAAATGACAGCTATCGTCCAAAAATATACTGAAGTAAGGCTGCCAAGAGGACTTGAAAGCGGGGCAGAATTGCAGGAAACCGATTTCAGGAGGTAGACTGGAATTGCATTTAAAGCATAGGAAAAGAGGCAGAACGTCCACAATGATGCACTTGGCCAAAAAGGGCGTATGCGTTTTTTCCTGAATATATTCAGGAAAAAACGCATACGCCCTTTTTGGCCAACCAAGCAAGCTTGCAAAGGAAATCTGCACTACAATGAAGTCTCACTTCCCCCAGGTCAAATGGGCCATCTGAAAAAAGTGTAAAATCCAGAAAGGCAGGACAGGCCATGTAGAACTGGGAGCCTTGTTATGCTGATGGGCGGGATGTAAATTGCCAAGAGCAACTCGGGAGAAGTGTATGGTGTTTCCTGAAACATCTAAAAAACAAAGCAACAGAGCCTAGGGCACTTCCACTTATGGTCCTATAGCATAGGGAAATTAAAATCAAAAAGACTCAGCCACCGCAAAGTTTGGGACGGCTCTGTTTACAAGAACCTCGTTTACGGTACAAGTTCAATATCGCAGAAAGTGGAAAATGGATAAAGAAGTTGTGGTACTTACGTA
Source organism: Leucopleurus acutus (assembly GCF_964270905.1). Lineage (NCBI taxonomy): Eukaryota > Metazoa > Chordata > Mammalia > Artiodactyla > Delphinidae > Leucopleurus > Leucopleurus acutus. The sequence goes on along the minus strand of NW_028139226.1, from coordinate 2,354,380 downwards.
CAATGCAATATCACTCAGCAATGAAATCTATGTCATCAGGCCCGTAGCAGCATAATGAGTGGATTCAGGTATGATGATTCTAACTGAAATAAGTCACACAGAAAAAGAAACATCATAAGATGTCACTAATACACCGAATGTAAACTTGGCTACACAGGAACTGGATTACAAAACAGAACAGGGTCTCAAATTTAGAAAACCAACTTATGCTTGCTTAAGGGGAAAGGTGAGTTGGGGTGCTGCATAAAACCAGAGTTTGAAATGAGCACAGATAAAGTTCCTTAAGCCAAATATGGAATAGACAAGAGCTACTCCTTGCTCAACGAAATGGACTCAACACCCCATATTAAACGCCTAAGAATGTACCTGACTAGTAAGTATCTTAAAACCTATGGATTGCTATGTCTCTGAAAGAAAATCAAGCGTGTGTACAGGGGCATAAACGCAGCAGTGATAGGATTGGAGAGGTTCGGTGAGCAAATGAAGACCCTTTGAAGTCATATTGCATGGTACCCATTCCACGGGTCTCAACTCTCCAGGTTTAAGGGATTCTTCCTTCAGCTAAAACATGCACGTGGAACCCAGAGTATGATCAACCGTGTGATCGGGAGACGTGTTCCAATATGTCTCAGTTCTCATCCCCTGGTACTCGGGTGCAACATTCCAGACGCTTTACTAACACTCTGCCGACTTGGAGAGTCAGTGCCTTTAACCTCCTGTTTGGTCCAGTTTGCAATTTCTGCGGAAGATGAACAGGAAAAGGGAGAACCAATGAGAGACTAGCTAGAGGTGTCTGGATGGGCAAATTTAACTCTCATTTCCCACCAGGAAGAGGAATTAACCAAAGGCTCAGCGTGCCGTGCCGGAACCAGATTAGGGCCTGAAGCAATCCTGCGGTGTTGCGGCCAGCTCACAAGAAAGCGAGTTGAAGAAAGGAGCTCAGGGGCACTGTAATTCACAAACCTGCAGAGTTATAAATGACAGCTATCGTCCAAAAATATACTGAAGTAAGGCTGCCAAGAGGACTTGAAAGCGGGGCAGAATTGCAGGAAACCGATTTCAGGAGGTAGACAGGAATTGCATTTAAAGCATAGGAAAAGAGGCAGAACGTCCACAATGATGCACTTGGCCAAAAAGGGCGTATGCGTTTTATCCTGAATATATTCAGGAAAAAACGCATACGCCCTTTTTGGCCAACCAAGCAAGCTTGCAAAGGAAATCTGCACTACAATGAAGTCTCACTTCCCCCCGGTCAAAAGGGCCATCTGAAAAAGTGTAAAATCCAGAAAGGCAGGACAGGCCATGGAGAACTGGGAGCCTTGTTATGCTGATGGGCGGGATGTCAATTGCCAAGAGCCACTTGGGAGAGGTGTATGGTGTTTCTTGAAACATCTAAAAAACAAAACAACAGAGCCTAGGGCACTTCCACTTATGGTCCTATAGCTTAGGGAAATTAAAATCAAAAAGACACAGCCACCCCAAAGTTTGGGATGGCTCTGTTTACAAGAACCTCGTTTACGGTACAAGTTCAATATCGCAGAAAGTGAAAAATGGATAAAGAAGTTGTGGTACTTACGTACAATGCAATATCACTCAGCAATGAAATCTATGTCATCAGGCCCGTAGCAGCATAATGAGTGGATTCAGGTATGATGATTCTAACTGAAATAAGTCACACAGAAAAAGAAACATCATAAGATATCACTAATACACGGGATGTAAACTTGGCTACACAGGAACTGGATTACAAAACAGAACAGGGTCTCAAATTTAGAAAACTAACTTATGCTTGCTTAAGGGGAAAGTTGAGTTGGGGTGCTGCATAAAACCAGAGATTTAAATGAACACAGATAAAGTTCCTTAAGCCAAATATAGAATAGACAAGAACTACTCCTTGCTCAACGAAATGGACTCAACACCCCATATTAAATGCCTAAGAATGTACCTGACTAGTAAGTATCTTAAAACCTATGGATTGCTATGTCTCTGAAAGAGAATCAAGCGTGTGTACAGGGGCATAAACGCAGCAGTGATAGGATTGGAGAGGTTTGGTGAGCAAATGAAGACCCTTTGAAGTCATATTGCATGGTACCCATTCCACGGGTCTCAACTCTCCAGGTTTAAGGGATTCTTCCTTCAGCTAAAACATGCACGTGGAACCCAGAGTATGATCAACCGTGTGATCGGGAGACGTGTTCCAATATGTCTCAGTTCTCGTCCCCTGGTACTCGGGTGCAACATTCCAGACGCTTTACTAACACTCTCCCGACTTGGAGAGTCAGTGCCTTTAACCTCCTGTTTGGCCCAGTTTGCAATTTCTGCGGAAGATGAACAGGAATAGGGAGAACCAATGAGAGACTAGCTGGAGGTGTCTGGACGGGCAAATTTAACTCTCATTTCCCACCAGGAAGAGGAATTAACCAAAGGCTCAGCGTGCCGTGCCGGAACCAGATTAGGGCCTGAAGCAATCCTGCGGTGTTGCGGCCAGCTCACGAGAAAGCGAGTTGAAGAAAGGAGCTCAGGGGCACTGTAATTCACAAACCTGCAGAGTTATAAATGACAGCTATCGTCCAAAAATATACTGAAGTAAGGCTGCCAAGAGGACTTGAAAGCGGGGCAGAATTGCAGGAAACCGATTTCAGGAGGTAGACTGGAATTGCATTTAAAGCATAGGAAAAGAGGCAGAACGTCCACAATGATGCACTTGGCCAAAAAGGGCGTATGCGTTTTTTCCTGAATATATTCAGGAAAAAACGCATACGCCCTTTTTGGCCAACCAAGCAAGCTTGCAAAGGAAATCTGCACTACAATGAAGTCTCACTTCCCCCAGGTCAAATGGGCCATCTGAAAAAAGTGTAAAATCCAGAAAGGCAGGACAGGCCATGTAGAACTGGGAGCCTTGTTATGCTGATGGGCGGGATGTAAATTGCCAAGAGCAACTCGGGAGAAGTGTATGGTGTTTCCTGAAACATCTAAAAAACAAAGCAACAGAGCCTAGGGCACTTCCACTTATGGTCCTATAGCATAGGGAAATTAAAATCAAAAAGACTCAGCCACCGCAAAGTTTGGGACGGCTCTGTTTACAAGAACCTCGTTTACGGTACAAGTTCAATATCGCAGAAAGTGGAAAATGGATAAAGAAGTTGTGGTACTTACGTACAATGCAATATCACTCAGCAATGAAATCTATGTCATCAGGCCCGTAGCAGCATAATGAGTGGATTCAGGTATGATGATTCTAACTGAAATAAGTCACACAGAAAAAGAAACATCATAAGATGTCACTAATACACCGAATGTAAACTTGGCTACACAGGAACTGGATTACAAAACAGAACAGGGTCTCAAATTTAGAAAACCAACTTATGCTTGCTTAAGGGGAAAGGTGAGTTGGGGTGCTGCATAAAACCAGAGTTTGAAATGAGCACAGATAAAGTTCCTTAAGCCAAATATGGAATAGACAAGAGCTACTCCTTGCTCAACGAAATGGACTCAACACCCCATATTAAACGCCTAAGAATGTACCTGACTAGTAAGTATCTTAAAACCTATGGATTGCTATGTCTCTGAAAGAAAATCAAGCGTGTGTACAGGGGCATAAACGCAGCAGTGATAGGATTGGAGAGGTTCGGTGAGCAAATGAAGACCCTTTGAAGTCATATTGCATGGTACCCATTCCACGGGTCTCAACTCTCCAGGTTTAAGGGATTCTTCCTTCAGCTAAAACATGCACGTGGAACCCAGAGTATGATCAACCGTGTGATCGGGAGACGTGTTCCAATATGTCTCAGTTCTCATCCCCTGGTACTCGGGTGCAACATTCCAGACGCTTTACTAACACTCTGCCGACTTGGAGAGTCAGTGCCTTTAACCTCCTGTTTGGTCCAGTTTGCAATTTCTGCGGAAGATGAACAGGAAAAGGGAGAACCAATGAGAGACTAGCTAGAGGTGTCTGGATGGGCAAATTTAACTCTCATTTCCCACCAGGAAGAGGAATTAACCAAAGGCTCAGCGTGCCGTGCCGGAACCAGATTAGGGCCTGAAGCAATCCTGCGGTGTTGCGGCCAGCTCACAAGAAAGCGAGTTGAAGAAAGGAGCTCAGGGGCACTGTAATTCACAAACCTGCAGAGTTATAAATGACAGCTATCGTCCAAAAATATACTGAAGTAAGGCTGCCAAGAGGACTTGAAAGCGGGGCAGAATTGCAGGAAACCGATTTCAGGAGGTAGACAGGAATTGCATTTAAAGCATAGGAAAAGAGGCAGAACGTCCACAATGATGCACTTGGCCAAAAAGGGCGTATGCGTTTTATCCTGAATATATTCAGGAAAAAACGCATACGCCCTTTTTGGCCAACCAAGCAAGCTTGCAAAGGAAATCTGCACTACAATGAAGTCTCACTTCCCCCCGGTCAAAAGGGCCATCTGAAAAAGTGTAAAATCCAGAAAGGCAGGACAGGCCATGGAGAACTGGGAGCCTTGTTATGCTGATGGGCGGGATGTCAATTGCCAAGAGCCACTTGGGAGAGGTGTATGGTGTTTCTTGAAACATCTAAAAAACAAAACAACAGAGCCTAGGGCACTTCCACTTATGGTCCTATAGCTTAGGGAAATTAAAATCAAAAAGACACAGCCACCCCAAAGTTTGGGATGGCTCTGTTTACAAGAACCTCGTTTACGGTACAAGTTCAATATCGCAGAAAGTGAAAAATGGATAAAGAAGTTGTGGTACTTACGTACAATGCAATATCACTCAGCAATGAAATCTATGTCATCAGGCCCGTAGCAGCATAATGAGTGGATTCAGGTATGATGATTCTAACTGAAATAAGTCACACAGAAAAAGAAACATCATAAGATATCACTAATACACGGGATGTAAACTTGGCTACACAGGAACTGGATTACAAAACAGAACAGGGTCTCAAATTTAGAAAACTAACTTATGCTTGCTTAAGGGGAAAGTTGAGTTGGGGTGCTGCATAAAACCAGAGATTTAAATGAACACAGATAAAGTTCCTTAAGCCAAATATAGAATAGACAAGAACTACTCCTTGCTCAACGAAATGGACTCAACACCCCATATTAAATGCCTAAGAATGTACCTGACTAGTAAGTATCTTAAAACCTATGGATTGCTATGTCTCTGAAAGAGAATCAAGCGTGTGTACAGGGGCATAAACGCAGCAGTGATAGGATTGGAGAGGTTCGGTGAGCAAATGAAGACCCTTTGAAGTCATATTGCATGGTACCCATTCCACGGGTCTCAACTCTCCAGGTTTAAGGGATTCTTCCTTCAGCTAAAACATGCACGTGGAACCCAGAGTATGATCAACCGTGTGATCGGGAGACGTGTTCCAATATGTCTCAGTTCTCGTCCCCTGGTACTCGGGTGCAACATTCCAGACGCTTTACTAACACTCTCCCGACTTGGAGAGTCAGTGCCTTTAACCTCCTGTTTGGCCCAGTTTGCAATTTCTGCGGAAGATGAACAGGAATAGGGAGAACCAATGAGAGACTAGCTGGAGGTGTCTGGACGGGCAAATTTAACTCTCATTTCCCACCAGGAAGAGGAATTAACCAAAGGCTCAGCGTGCCGTGCCGGAACCAGATTAGGGCCTGAAGCAATCCTGCGGTGTTGCGGCCAGCTCACAAGAAAGCGAGTTGAAGAAAGGAGCTCAGGGGCACTGTAATTCACAAACCTGCAGAGTTATAAATGACAGCTATCGTCCAAAAATATACTGAAGTAAGGCTGCCAAGAGGACTTGAAAGCGGGGCAGAATTGCAGGAAACCGATTTCAGGAGGTAGACAGGAATTGCATTTAAAGCATAGGAAAAGAGGCAGAACGTCCACAATGATGCACTTGGCCAAAAAGGGTGTATGCGTTTTATCCTGAATATATTCAGGATAAAACGCATACGCCCTTTTTGGCCAACCAAGCAAGCTTGCAAAGGAAATCTGCACTACAATGAAGTCTCACTTCCCCCCGGTCAAAAGGGCCATCTGAAAAAGTGTAAAATCCAGAAAGGCAGGACAGGCCATGGAGAACTGGGAGCCTTGTTATGCTGATGGGCGGGATGTCAATTGCCAAGAGCCACTTGGGAGAGGTGTATTGTGTTTCCTGAAACATCTAAAAAACAAAGCAACAGAGCCTAGGGCACTTCCACTTTTGGTCCTATAGCTTAGGGAAATTAAAATCAAAAAGACACAGCCACCCCAAAGTTTGGGATGGCTCTGTTTACAAGAACCTCGTTTACGGTACAAGTTCAATATCGCAGAAAGTGAAAAATGGATAAAGAAGTTGTGGTACTTACGTACAATGCAATATCACTCAGCAATGAAATCTATGTCATCAGGCCCGTAGCAGCATAATGAGTGGATTCAGGTATGATGATTCTAACTGAAATAAGTCACACAGAAAAAGAAACATCATAAGATATCACTAATACACGGGATGTAAACTTGGCTACACAGGAACTGGATTACAAAACAGAACAGGGTCTCAAATTTAGAAAACTAACTTATGCTTGCTTAAGGGGAAAGTTGAGTTGGGGTGCTGCATAAAACCAGAGATTTAAATGAACACAGATAAAGTTCCTTAAGCCAAATATAGAATAGACAAGAACTACTCCTTGCTCAACGAAATGGACTCAACACCCCATATTAAATGCCTAAGAATGTACCTGACTAGTAAGTATCTTAAAACCTATGGATTGCTATGTCTCTGAAAGAAAATCAAGCGTGTGTACAGGGGCATAAACGCAGCAGTGATAGGATTGGAGAGGTTCGGTGAGCAAATGAAGACCCTTTGAAGTCATATTGCATGGTACCCATTCCACGGGTCTCAACTCTCCAGGTTTAAGGGATTCTTCCTTCAGCTAAAACATGCACGTGGAACCCAGAGTATGATCAACCGTGTGATCGGGAGACGTGTTCCAATATGTCTCAGTTCTCGTCCCCTGGTACTCGGGTGCAACATTCCAGACGCTTTACTAACACTCTCCCGACTTGGAGAGTCAGTGCCTTTAACCTCCTGTTTGGCCCAGTTTGCAATTTCTGCGGAAGATGAACAGGAATAGGGAGAACCAATGAGAGACTAGCTGGAGGTGTCTGGACGGGCAAATTTAACTCTCATTTCCCACCAGGAAGAGGAATTAACCAAAGGCTCAGCGTGCCGAGCCGGAACCAGATTAGGGCCTGAAGCAATCCTGCAGTGTTGCGGCCAGCTCACAAGAAAGCGAGTTGAAGAAAGGAGCTCAGGGGCACTGTAATTCACAAACCTGCAGAGTTATAAATGACAGCTATCGTCCAAAAATATACTGAAGTAAGGCTGCCAAGAGGACTTGAAAGCGGGGCAGAATTGCAGGAAACCGATTTCAGGAGGTAGACTGGAATTGCATTTAAAGCATAGGAAAAGAGGCAGAACGTCCACAATGATGCACTTGGCCAAAAAGGGCGTATGCGTTTTTTCCTGAATATATTCAGGAAAAAACGCATACGCCCTTTTTGGCCAACCAAGCAAGCTTGCAAAGGAAATCTGCACTACAATGAAGTCTCACTTCCCCCCGGTCAAAAGGGCCACCTGAAAAAAGTGTAAAATCCAGAAAGGCAGGACAGGCCATGGAGAACTGGGAGCCTTGTTATGCTGATGGGCGGGATGTAAATTGCCAACAGCCACTTGGGAGAGGTGTATTGTGTTTCCTGAAACATCTAAAAAACAAAGCAACAGAGCCTAGGGCACTTCCACTTTTGGTCCTATAGCTTAGGGAAATTAAAATCAAAAAGACACAGCCACCCCAAAGTTTGGGATGGCTCTGTTTACAAGAACCTCGTTTACGGTACAAGTTCAATATCGCAGAAAGTGAAAAATGGATAAAGAAGTTGTGGTACTTACGTACAATGCAATATCACTCAGCAATGAAATCTATGTCATCAGGCCCGTAGCAGCATAATGAGTGGATTCAGGTATGATGATTCTAACTGAAATAAGTCACACAGAAAAAGAAACATCATAAGATATCACTAATACACGGAATGTAAACTTGGCTACACAGGAACTGGATTACAAAACAGAACAGGGTCTCAAATTTAGAAAACCAACTTATGCTTGCTTAAGGGGAAAGGTGAGTTGGGGTGCTGCATCAAACCAGAGATTGAAATGAGCACAGATAAAGTTCCTTAAGCCAAATATGGAATAGACAAGAACTACTCCTTGCTCAACGAAATGGACTCAACACCCCATATTAAACGCCTAAGAATGTACCTGACTAGTAAGTATCTTAAAACCTATGGATTGCTATGTCTCTGAAAGAAAATCAAGCGTGTGTACAGGGGCATAAACGCAGCAGTGATAGGATTGGAGAGGTTCGGTGAGCAAATGAAGACCCTTTGAAGTCATATTGCATGGTACCCATTCCACGGGTCTCAACTCTCCAGGTTTAAGGGATTCTGCCTTCAGGTAAAACATGCACGTGGAACCCAGAGTATGATCAACCGTGTGATCGGGAGACGTGTTCCAATATGTCTCAGTTCTCGTCCCCTGGTACTCGGGTGCAACATTCCACACGCTTTACTAACACTCTCCCGACTTGGAGAGTCAGTGCCTTTAACCTCCTGTTTGGCCCAGTTTGCAATTTCTGCGGAAGATGAACAGGAATAGGGAGAACCAATGAGAGACTAGCTGGAGGTGTCTGGACGGGCAAATTTAACTCTCATTTCCCACCAGGAAGAGGAATTAACCAAAGGCTCAGCGTGCCGAGCCGGAACCAGATTAGGGCCTGAAGCAATCCTGCAGTGTTGCGGCCAGCTCACAAGAAAGCGAGTTGAAGAAAGGAGCTCAGGGGCACTGTAATTCACAAACCTGCAGAGTTATAAATGACAGCTATCGTGCAAAAATATACTGAAGTAAGGCTGCCAAGAGGACTTGAAAGCGGGGCAGAATTGCAGGAAACCGATTTCAGGAGGTAGACTGGAATTGCATTTAAAGCATAGGAAAAGAGGCAGAACGTCCACAATGATGCACTTGGCCAAAAAGGGCGTATGCATTTTTTCCTGAATATATTCAGGAAAAAACGCATACGCCCTTTTTGGCCAACCAAGCAAGCTTGCAAAGGAAATCTGCACTACAATGAAGTCTCACTTCCCCCCGGTCAAAAGGGCCATCTGAAAAAAGTGTAAAATCCAGAAAGGCAGGACAGGCCATGGAGAACTGGGAGCCTTGTTATGCTGATGGGCGGGATGTAAATTGCCAACAGCCACTCGGGAGAGGTGTATGGTGTTTCCTGAAACATCTAAAAAACAAAGCAACAGAGCCTAGGGCACTTCCACTTATGGTCCTATAGCTTAGGGAAATTAAAATCAAAAAGACACAGCCACCCCAAAGTTTGGGACGGCTCTGTTTACAAGAACCTCGTTTACGGTACAAGTTCAATATCGCAGAAAGTGAAAAATGGATAAAGAAGTTGTGGTACTTACGTACAATGCAATATCACTCAGCAATGAAATCTATGTCATCAGGCCCGTAACAGCATAATGAGTGGATTCAGGTATGATGATTCTAACTGAAATAAGTCACACAGAAAAAGAAACATCATAAGATATCACTAATACACGGAATGTAAACTTGGCTACACAGGAACTGGATTACAAAACAGAACAGGGTCTCAAATTTAGAAAACCAACTTATGCTTGCTTAAGGGGAAAGGTGAGTTGGGGTGCTGCATAAAACCAGAGATTGAAATGAGCACAGATAAAGTTCCTTAAGCCAAATATAGAATAGACAAGAACTACTCCTTGCTCAACGAAATGGACTCAACACCCCATATTAAATGCCTAAGAATGTACCTGACTAGTAAGTATCTTAAAACCTATGCACTGCTATGTCTCTGAAAGAAAATCAAGCATGTGTACAGGGGCATAAACGCAGCAGTGATAGGATTGGAGAGGTTCGGTGAGCAAATGAAGACCCTTTGAAGTCATATTGCATGGTACCCATTCCACGGGTCTCAACTCTCCAGGTTTAAGGGATTCTTCCTTCAGCTAAAACATGCACGTGGAACCCAGAGTATGATCAACCGTGTGATCGGGAGACGTGTTCCAATATGTCTCAGTTCTCGTCCCCTGGTACTCGGGTGCAACATTCCACACGCTTTACTAACACTCTCCCGACTTGGAGAGTCAGTGCCTTTAACCTCCTGTTTGGCCCAGTTTGCAATTTCTGCGGAAGATGAACAGGAATAGGGAGAACCAATGAGAGACTAGCTGGAGGTGTCTGGACGGGCAAATTTAACTCTCATTTCCCACCAGGAAGAGGAATTAACCAAAGGCTCAGCGTGCCGTGCCGGAACCAGATTAGGGCCTGAAGCAATCCTGCGGTGTTGCGGCCAGCTCACAAGAAAGCGAGTTGAAGAAAGGAGCTCAGGGGCACTGTAATTCACAAACCTGCAGAGTTATAAATGACAGCTATCGTCCAAAAATATACTGAAGTAAGGCTGCCAAGAGGACTTGAAAGCGGGGCAGAATTGCAGGAAACCGATTTCAGGAGGTAGACTGGAATTGCATTTAAAGCATAGGAAAAGAGGCAGAACGTCCACAATGATGCGCTTGGCCAAAAAGGGCGTATGCATTTTTTCCTGAATATATTCAGGAAAAAACGCATACGCCCTTTTTGGCCAACCAAGCAAGCTTGCAAAGGAAATCTGCACTACAATGAAGTCTCACTTCCCCCCGGTCAAAAGGGCCATCTGAAAAAAGTGTAAAATCCAGAAAGGCAGGACAGGCCATGGAGAACTGGGAGCCTTGTTATGCTGATGGGCGGGATGTAAATTGCCAACAGCCACTCGGGAGCGGTGTATGGTGTTTCCTGAAACATCTAAAAAACAAAGCAACAGAGCCTAGGGCACTTCCACTTATGGTCCTATAGCTTAGGGAAATTAAAATCAAAAGACACAGCCACCCCAAAGTTTGGGACGGCTCTGTTTACAAGAACCTCGTTTACGGTACAAGTTCAATATCGCAGAAAGTGAAAAATGGATAAAGAAGTTGTGGTACTTACGTACAATGCAATATCACTCAGCAATGAAATCTATGTCATCAGGCCCGTAGCAGCATAATGAGTGGATTCAGGTATGATGATTCTAACTGAAATAAGTCACACAGAAAAAGAAACATCATAAGATATCACTAATACACGGAATGTAAACTTGGCTACACAGGAACTGGATTACAAAACAGAACAGGGTCTCAAATTTAGAAAACCAACTTATGCTTGCTTAAGGGGAAAGGTGAGTTGGGGTGCTGCATAAAACCAGAGATTGAAATGAGCACAGATAAAGTTCCTTAAGCCAAATATAGAATAGACAAGAACTACTCCTTGCTCAACGAAATGGACTCAACACCCCATATTAAATGCCTAAGAATGTACCTGACTAGTAAGTATCTTAAAACCTATGCACTGCTATGTCTCTGAAAGAAAATCAAGCATGTGTACAGGGGCATAAACGCAGCAGTGATAGGATTGGAGAGGTTCGGTGAGCAAATGAAGACCCTTTGAAGTCATATTGCATGGTACCCATTCCACGGGTCTCAACTCTCCAGGTTTAAGGGATTCTTCCTTCAGCTAAAACATGCACGTGGAACCCAGAGTATGATCAACCGTGTGATCGGGAGACGTGTTCCAATATGTCTCAGTTCTCGTCCCCTGGTACTCGGGTGCAACATTCCAGACGCTTTACTGACACTCTCCCGACTTGGAGAGTCAGTGCCTTTAACCTCCTGTTTGGCCCATTTGCAATTTCTGCGGAAGATGAACAGGAATACGGAGAACCAATGAGAGACTAGCTGGAGGTGTCCGGACGGGCAAATTTAACTCTCATTTCCCACCAGGAAGAGGAATTAACCAAAGGCTCAGCGTGACGTGCCAGAACCAGATTAGGGCCTGAAGCAATCCTGCGGTGTTGCGGCCAGCTCACAAGAAAGCGAGTTGAAGAAAGGAGCTCAGGGGCACTGTAATTCACAAACCTGCAGAGTTATAAATGACAGCTATCGTCAAAAAATATACTGAAGTAAGGCTGCCAAGAGGACTTGAATGCGGGGCAGAATTGCAGGAAACCGATTTCAGGAGGTACACTGGAATTGCATGTAAAGCATAGGAAAAGAGGCAGAACGTCCACAATGATGCACTTGGCCAAAAAGGGCGTATGCGTTTTTTCCTGAATATATTCAGGAAAAAACGCAAACGCCGTTTTTGGCCAACCAAGCAAGCTTGCAAATGAAATCTGCACTACAATGAAGTCTCACTTCCCCCCGGTCAAAAGGGCCATCTGAAAAAAGTGTAAAATCCAGAAAGGCAGGACAGGCGATGGAGAACTGGGAGCCTTGTTATGCTGATGGGCGGGATGTAAATTGCCAAGAGCCACTCGGAAGAAGTGTATGGAGCTTTCTGAAATATATAAAAAACAAAGCAAAGGAGTCTATGGCACTTCCACTTATGGTCCTATAGCTTAGGGAAATTAAAATCAAAAAGACACAGCCACCCCAAAGTTTGGGACGACTCTGTTTACAAGAACCTCGTTTACGGTACAAGTTCAATATCGCAGAAAGTGAAAAATGGATAAAGAAGTTGTGGTACTTACGTACAATGCAATATCACTCAGCAATGAAATCTATGTCATCAGACCTGTAGCAGCATAATGAGTGGATTCAGGTATGATGATTCTAACTGAAATAAGTCACACAGAAAAAGAAACATCATAAGATATCACTAATACACGGAATGTAAACTTGGCTACACAGGAACTGGATTACAAATCAGAACAGGGTCTCAAATTTAGAAAACCAACTTATGCTTGCTTAAGCGAAAAGGTGAGTTGGGGTGCTGCATCAAACCAGAGATTGAAATGAGCACAGATAAAGTTCCTTAAGCCAAATATGGAATAGACAAGAGCTACTCCTTGCTCAACGAAATGGACTCAACACCCCATATTAAACGCCTAAGAATGTACCTGACTAGTAAGTATCTTAAAACCTATGGATTGCTATGTCTCTGAAAGAGAATCAAGTGTGTGTACAGGGGCATAAACGCAGCAGTGATAGGATTGGAGAGGTTCGGTGAGCAAATGAAGACCCTTTGAAGTCATATTGCATGGTACCCATTCCACGGGTCTCAACTCTCCAGGTTTAAGGGATTCTGCCTTCAGCTAAAACATGCATGTGGCACCCAGAGTATGATCAACCGTGTGATCGGGAGACGTGTTCCAATATGTCTCAGTTCTCGTCCCATGGTACTCGGGTGCAACATTCCAGACGCTTTACTGACACTCTCCCGACTTGGAGAGTCAGTGCCTTTAACCTCCTGTTTGGCCCATTTGCAATTTCTGCGGAAGATGAACAGGAATAGGGAGAACCAATGAGAGACTAGCTGGAGGTGTCTGGACGGGCAAATTTAACTCTCATTTCCCACCAGGAAGAGGAATTAACCAAAGGCTCAGCGTGCCGTGCCAGAACCAGATTAGGGCCTGAAGCAATCCTGCGGTGTTGCGGCCAGCTCACAAGAAAGCGAGTTGAAGAAAGGAGCTCAGGGGCACTGTAATTCACAAACCTGCAGAGTTATAAATGACAGCTATCGTCCAAAAATATACTGAAGTAAGGCTGCCAAGAGGACTTGAATGCGGGGCAGAATTGCAGGAAACCGATTTCAGGAGGTAGACTGGAATTGCATTTAAAGCATAGGAAAAGAGGCAGAACGTCCACAATGATGCACTTGGCCAAAAAGGGCGTATGCGTTTTTTCCTGAATATATTCAGGAAAAAACGCATACGCCCTTTTTGGCCAACCAAGCAAGCTTGCAAAGGAAATCTGCACTACAATGAAGTCTCACTTCCCCCCAGTCAAAAGGGCCATTTGAAAAAAGTGTAAAATCCATAAAGGCAGGACAGGCCATGGAGAACTGGGAGCCTTGTTATGCTGATGGACGGGATGTAAATTGTCAACAGCCACTCCGGAGAAGTGTATGGTGTTTCCTGAAACATCTAAAAAACAAAGGAACAGAGCCTAAGGCACTTCCACTTATGGTCCTATAGCTTAGGGAAATTAAAATAAAAAAGACACAGCCACCCCAAAGTTTGGGACGGCTCTGTTTACAAGAACCTCGTTTTCGGTACAAGTTCAATATCGCAGAAAGTGAAAAATGGATAAAGAAGTTGTGGTACTTACGTACAATGCAATATCACTCAGCAATGAAATCTATGTCATCAGGCCCAAAGCAGCATAATGAGTGGATTCAGGTATGATGATTCTAACTGAAATAAGTCACACAGAAAAAGAAACATCATAAGATATCACTAATACACGGAATGTAAACTTGGCTACACAGGAACTGGATTACAAAACAGAACATGGTCTCAAATTTAGAAAACCAACTTATGCTTGCTTAAGGGGAAAGGTGAGTTGGGGTGCTGCATAAAACCAGAGATTGAAATGAGCACAGATAAAGTTCCTTAAGCCAAATATGGAATAGACAAGAGCTACTCCTTGCTCAACGAAATGGACTCAACACCCCATATTAAACGCCTAAGAATGTACCTGACTAGTAAGTATCTTAAAACCTATGGATTGCTATGTCTCTGAAAGAGAATCAAGCGTGTGTACAGGGGCATAAACACAGCAGTGATAGGATTGGAGAGGTTCAGTGAGCAAATGAAGACCCTTTGAAGTCATATTGCATGGTACCCATTCCACGGGTCTCAACTCTCCAGGTTTAAGGGATTCTTCCTTCAGCTAAACATGCATGTGGAACCCAGAGTATGATAAACCGTGTGATCGGGAGACGTGTTCCAATATGTCTCAGTTTTTGTCCCCTGGTATTCGGGTGCAACATTCCAGACGCTTTACTAACACTCTCCCGACTTGGAGAGTCAGTGCCTTTAACCTCCTGTTTGGCCCAGTTTACAATTTCTGCGGAAGATGAACAGGAATACGGAGAACCAATGAGAGACTAGCTGGAGGTGTCCGGACGGGCAAATTTAACTCTCATTTCCCACCAGGAAGAGGAATTAACCAAAGGCTCAGCGTGCCGTGCCGGAACCAGATTAGGGCCTGAAGCAATCCTGCGGTGTTGCGGCCAGCTCACAAGAAAGCGAGTTGAAGAAAGGAGCTCAGGGGCACTGTAATTCACAAACCTGCAGAGTTATAAATGACAGCTATCGTCCAAAAATATACTGAAGTAAGGCTGCCAAGAGGACTTGAAAGCGGGGCAGAATTGCAGGAAACCGATTTCAGGAGGTAGACTGGAATTGCATTTAAAGCATAGGAAAAGAGGCAGAACGTCCACAATGATGCCCTTGGCCAAAAAGGGCGTATGCGTTTTTTCCTGAATATATTCAGGAAAAAACGCATACGCCCTTTTTGGCCACCTAGCAAGCTTGTAAAGGAAATCTGCACTACAATGAAGTCTCACTTCACCCGGTCAAAAGGGCCATCTAAAAAAAAGTGTAAAATCCAGAAAGGCAGGAAAGGCCATGGAGAACTAGGAGCCTTGTTATGCTGATGGGCGGGATGTAAATTGCCAACAGCCACTAGGGAGAAGTGTATGGTGATTCGTGAAACATCTAAAAAACAAAGCAACAGAGCCTAGAGCACTTCCACTTATGGTCCTATAGCTTAGGGAAATTAAAATCAAAAAGACACAGCCACCCCAAAGTTTGGGACGGCTCTGTTTATAAGAACCTCGTTTACGGTACAAGTTCAATATCGCAGAAAGTGAAAAATGGATAAAGAAGTTGTGGTACTTACGTACAATGCAATATCACTCAGCAATGAAATCTATGTCATCAGGCCTGTAGCAGCATAATGAGTGGATTCAGGTATGATGATTCTAACTGAAATAAGTCACACAGAAAAAGAAACATCATAAGATATCACTAATACACGGAATGTAAACTTGGCTACACAGGAACTGGATTACAAATCAGAACAGGGTCTCAAATTTAGAAAACCAACTTATGCTTGCTTAAGCGAAAAGGTGAGTTGGGGTGCTGCATCAAACCAGAGATTGAAATGAGCACAGATAAAGTTCCTTAACCCAAATATGGAATAGACAAGAGCTACTCCTTGCTCAACGAAATGGACTCAACACCCCATATTAAACGCCTAAGAATGTACCTGACTAGTAAGTATCTTAAAACCTAAGGATTGCTATGTCTCTGAAAGAGAATCAAGTGTGTGTACAGGGGCATAAACGCAGCAGTGATAGGATTGGAGAGGTTCGGTGAGCAAATGAAGACCCTTTGAAGTCATATTGCATGGTACCCATTCCACGGGTCTCAACTCTCCAGGTTTAAGGGATTCTTCCTTCAGCTAAACATGCATGTGGAACCCAGAGTATGATCAACCGTGTGATCGGGAGACGTGTTCCAATATGTCTCAGTTCTCGTCCCATGGTTCTCGGGTGCAACATTCAGACGCTTTACTGACACTCTCCCGACTTGGAGAGTCAGTGCCTTTAACCTCCTGTTTGGCCCATTTGCAATTTCTGCGGAAGATGAACAGGAATAGGGAGAACCAATGAGAGACTAGCTGGAGGTGTCTGGACGGGCAAATTTAACTCTCATTTCCCACCAGGAAGAGGAATTAACCAAAGGCTCAGCGTGCCGTGCCGGAACCAGATTAGGGCCTGAAGCAATCCTGCGGTGTTGCGGCCAGCTCACAAGAAAGCGAGTTGAAGAAAGGAGCTCAGGGACACTAATTCACAAACCTGCAGAGTTATAAATGACAGCTATCGTCCAAAAATATACTGAAGTAAGGCTGCCAAGAGGACTTGAAAGCGGGGCAGAATTGCAGGAAACCGATTTCAGGAGGTAGACTGGAATTGCATTTAAAGCATAGGAAAAGAGGCAGAACGTCCACAATGATGCCCTTGGCCAAAAAGGGCGTATGCGTTTTTTCCTGAATATATTCAGGAAAAAACGCATACGCCCTTTTTGGCCAACCAAGCAAGCTTGCAAAGGAAATCTGCACTATAATGAAGTCTCACTTCCCCCCGGTCTAAAGGGACAACTGAAAAAAATGTAAAATCCAGAAAGGCAGGACAGGCCATGGAGAACTGGGAGCCTTGTTATGCTGATGGGCGGGATGTAAATTGTCAACAGCCACTCGGGAGAAGTGTATGGTGTTTCCTGAAACATCTAAAAAACAAAGGAACAGAGCCTAAGGCACTTCCACTTATGGTCCTATAGCTTAGGGAAATTAAAATCAAAAAGACACAGCCACCCCAAAGTTTGGGACGGCTCTGTTTACAAGAACCTCGTTTACGGTACAAGTTCAATATCGCAGAAAGTGAAAAATGGATAAAGAAGTTGTGGTACTTACGTACAATGCAATATCACTCAGCAATGAAATCTATGTCATCAGGCCCATAGCAGCATAATGAGTGGATTCAGGTATGATGATTCTAACTGAAATAAGTCACACAGAAAAAGAAACATCATAAGATATCACTAATACACGGAATGTAAACTTGGCTACACAGGAACTGGATTACAAAACAGAACAGGGTCTCAAATTTAGAAAACCAACTTATGCTTGCTTAAGGGGAAAGGTGAGTTGGGGTGCTGCATAAAACCAGAGATTGAAATGAGCACAGATAAAGTTCCTTAAGCCAAATATGGAATAGACAAGAGCTACTCCTTGCTCAACGAAATGGACTCAACACCCCATATTAAACGCCTAAGAATGTACCTGACTAGTAAGTATCTTAAAACCTATGGATTGCTATGTCTCTGAAAGAGAATCAAGTGTGTGTTCAGGGGCATAAACACAGCAGTGATAGGATTGGAGAGGTTCAGTGAGCAAATGAAGACCCTTTGAAGTCATATTGCATGGTACCCATTCCACGGGTCTCAACTCTCCAGGTTTAAGGGATTCTTCCTTCAGCTAAACATGCATGTGGAACCCAGAGTATGATAAACCGTGTGATCGGGAGACGTGTTCCAATATGTCTCAGTTTTTGTCCCCTGGTATTCGGGTGCAACATTCCAGACGCTTTACTGACACTCTCCCGACTTGGAGAGTCAGTGCCTTTAACCTCCTGTTTGGCCCAGTTTACAATTTCTGCGGAAGATGAACAGGAATACGGAGAACCAATGAGAGACTAGCTGGAGGTGTCCGGACGGGCAAATTTAACTCTCATTTCCCACCAGGAAGAGGAATTAACCAAAGGCTCAGCGTGCCGTGCCGGAACCAGATTAGGGCCTGAAGCAATCCTGCGGTGTTGCGGCCAGCTCACAAGAAAGCGAGTTGAAGAAAGGAGCTCAGGGGCACTGTAATTCACAAACCTGCAGAGTTATAAATGACAGCTATCGTCCAAAAATATACTGAAGTAAGGCTGCCAAGAGGACTTGAAAGCGGGGCAGAATTGCAGGAAACCGATTTCAGGAGGTAGACTGGAATTGCATTTAAAGCATAGGAAAAGAGGCAGAACGTCCACAATGATGCCCTTGGCCAAAAAGGGCGTATGCGTTTTTTCCTGAATATATTCAGGAAAAAACGCATACGCCCTTTTTGGCCACCTAGCAAGCTTGTAAAGGAAATCTGCACTACAATGAAGTCTCACTTCACCCGGTCAAAAGGGCCATCTAAAAAAAAGTGTAAAATCCAGAAAGGCAGGAAAGGCCATGGAGAACTAGGAGCCTTGTTATGCTGATGGGCGGGATGTAAATTGCCAACAGCCACTAGGGAGAAGTGTATGGTGATTCGTGAAACATCTAAAAAACAAAGCAACAGAGCCTAGAGCACTTCCACTTATGGTCCTATAGCTTAGGGAAATTAAAATCAAAAAGACACAGCCACCCCAAAGTTTGGGACGGCTCTGTTTACAAGAACCTCGTTTACGGTACAAGTTCAATATCGCAGAAAGTGAAAAATGGATAAAGAAGTTGTGGTACTTACGTACAATGCAATATCACTCAGCAATGAAATCTATGTCATCAGGCCTGTAGCAGCATAATGAGTGGATTCAGGTATGATGATTCTAACTGAAATAAGTCACACAGAAAAAGAAACATCATAAGATATCACTAATACACGGAATGTAAACTTGGCTACACAGGAACTGGATTACAAATCAGAACAGGGTGTCAAATTTAGAAAACCAACTTATGCTTGCTTAAGCGAAAAGGTGAGTTGGGGTGCTGCATCAAACCAGAGATTGAAATGAGCACAGATAAAGTTCCTTAACCCAAATATGGAATAGACAAGAGCTACTCCTTGCTCAACGAAATGGACTCAACACCCCATATTAAACGCCTAAGAATGTACCTGACTAGTAAGTATCTTAAAACCTAAGGATTGCTATGTCTCTGAAAGAGAATCAAGTGTGTGTACAGGGGCATAAACGCAGCAGTGATAGGATTGGAGAGGTTCGGTGAGCAAATGAAGACCCTTTGAAGTCATATTGCATGGTACCCATTCCACGGGTCTCAACTCTCCAGGTTTAAGGGATTCTTCCTTCAGCTAAACATGCATGTGGAACCCAGAGTATGATCAACCGTGTGATCGGGAGACGTGTTCCAATATGTCTCAGTTCTCGTCCCATGGTTCTCGCGTGCAACATTCCAGACGCTTTACTGACACTCTCCCGACTTGGAGAGTCAGTGCCTTTAACCTCCTGTTTGGCCCATTTGCAATTTCTGCGGAAGATGAACAGGAATAGGGAGAACCAATGAGAGACTAGCTGGAGGTGTCTGGACGGGCAAATTTAACTCTCATTTCCCACCAGGAAGAGGAACTAACCAAAGGCTCAGCGTGCCGTGCCGGAACCAGATTAGGGCCTGAAGCAATCCTGCGGTGTTGCGGCCAGCTCACAAGAAAGCGACTTGAAGAATGGAGTTAAGAGGCACTGTAATTCACAAACCTGCAGAGTTATAAATGACAGCTATCGTCCAAAAATATACTGAAGTAAGGCTGCCAAGAGGACTTGAAAGCGGGGCAGAATTGCAGGAAACCGATTTCAGGAGGTAGACTGGAATTGCATTTAAAGCATAGGAAAAGAGGCAGAACGTCCACAATGATGCCCTTGGCCAAAATGGGCGTATGCGTTTTTTCCTGAATATATTCAGGAAAAAACGCATACGCCCTTTTTGGCCAACCAAGCAAGCTTGCAAAGGAAATCTGCACTACAATGAAGTCTCACTTCCCCCCGGTCAAAAGGGCCATCTGAAAAAAGTGTAAAATCCAGAAAGGCAGAACAGGCCATGGAGAACTGGGAGCCTTGTTATGCTGATGGGCGGGATGTAAATTGCCAAGAGCCACTCGGGAGAAGTGTATGGTGTTTCCTGAAACATCTAAAAAACAAAGCAACAGAGCCTAGGGCACTTCCACTTATGGTCCTATAGCTTAGGGAAATTAAAATCAAAAAGACACAGCCACCGCAAAGTTTGGGACGGCTCTGTTTACAAGAACCTCGTTTACGGTACAAGTTCAATACCACAGAAAGTAGAAAATGGATAAAGAAGTTGTGGTACTTACGTACAATGCAATATCACTCAGCAATGAAATCTATGTCATCAGGCCCGTACCAGCATAATGAGTGGATTCAGGTATGATGATTCTAACTGAAATAAGTCACACAGAAAAAGAAATATCGTAAGATATCACTAATACACGGAATGTAAACTTGGCTACACAGGAACTGGATTACAAATCAGAACAGGGTCTCAAATTTAGAAAACCAACTTATGCTTGCTTAAGGGGAAAGGTGAGTTGGGGTGCTTCATAAATCCAGAGATTGAAATGAGCACAGATAAAGTTCCTTAAGCCAAATATGGAATAGACAAGAGCTACTCCTTGCTCAACGAAATGGACTCAACACCCCATATTAAACGCCTAAGAATGTACCTGACTAGTAAGTATCTTAAAACCTATGGATTGCTATGTCTCTGAAAGAGAATCAAGCGTGTGTACAGGGGCATAAACGCAGCAGTGATAGGATTGGAGAGGTTCGGTGAGCAAATGAAGACCCTTTGAAGTCATATTGCATGGTACCCATTCCACGGGTCTCAACTCTCCAGGTTTAAGGGATTCTTCCTTCAGCTAAAACATGCACGTGGAACCCAGAGTATGATCAACCGTGTGATCGGGAGACGTGTTCCAATATGTCTCAGTTCTCGTCCCCTGGTACTCGGGTGCAACATTCCACACGCTTTACTAACACTCTCCCGACTTGGAGAGTCAGTGCCTTTAACCTCCTGTTTGGCCCAGTTTGCAATTTCTGCGGAAGATGAACAGGAATAGGGAGAACCAATGAGAGACTAGCTGGAGGTGTCTGGACGGGCAAATTTAACTCTCATTTCCCACCAGGAAGAGGAATTAACCAAAGGCTCAGCGTGCCGTGCCAGAACCAGATTAGGGCCTGAAGCAATCCTGCGGTGTTGCGGCCAGCTCACAAGAAAGCGAGTTGAAGAAAGGAGCTCAGGGGCACTGTAATTCACAAACCTGCAGAGTTATAAATGACAGCTATCGTCCAAAAATATACTGAAGTAAGGCTGCCAAGAGGACTTGAAAGCGGGGCAGAATTGCAGGAAACCGATTTCAGGAGGTAGACTGGAATTGCATTTAAAGCATAGGAAAAGAGGCAGAACGTCCACAATGATGCACTTGGCCAAAAAGGGCGTATGCGTTTTTTCCTGAATATATTCAGGAAAAAACGCATACGCCCTTTTTGGCCAACCAAGCAAGCTTGCAAAGGAAATCTGCACTACAATGAAGTCTCACTTCCCCCCAGTCAAAAGGGCCATCTGAAAAAAGTGTAAAATCCATAAAGGCAGGACAGGCCATGGAGAACTGGGAGCCTTGTTATGCTGATGGGCGGGATGTAAATTGTCAACAGCCACTCCGGAGAAGTGTATGGTGTTTCCTGAAACATCTAAAAAACAAAGGAACAGAGCCTAAGGCACTTCCACTTATGGTCCTATAGCTTAGGGAAATTAAAATAAAAAAGACACAGCCACCCCAAAGTTTGGGACGGCTCTGTTTACAAGAACCTCGTTTACGATACAAGTTCAATATCGCAGAAAGTGAAAAATGGATAAAGAAGTTGTGGTACTTACGTACAATGCAATATCACTCAGCAATGAAATCTATGTCATCAGGCCCAAAGCAGCATAATGAGTGGATTCAGGTATGATGATTCTAACTGAAATAAGTCACACAGAAAAAGAAACATCATAAGATATCACTAATACACGGAATGTAAACTTGGCTACACAGGAACTGGATTACAAAACAGAACAGGGTCTCAAATTTAGAAAACCAACTTATGCTTGCTTAAGGGGAAAGGTGAGTTGGGGTGCTGCATAAAACCAGAGATTGAAATGAGCACAGATAAAGTTCCTTAAGCCAAATATGGAATAGACAAGAGCTACTCCTTGCTCAACGAAATGGACTCAACACCCCATATTAAACGCCTAAGAATGTACCTGACTAGTAAGTATCTTAAAACCTATGGATTGCTATGTCTCTGAAAGAGAATCAAGCGTGTGTACAGGGGCATAAACACAGCAGTGATAGGATTGGAGAGGTTCAGTGAGCAAATGAAGACCCTTTGAAGTCATATTGCATGGTACCCATTCCACGGGTCTCAACTCTCCAGGTTTAAGGGATTCTTCCTTCAGCTAAACATGCATGTGGAACCCAGAGTATGATGAACCGTGTGATCGGGAGACGTGTTCCAATATGTCTCAGTTTTTGTCCCCTGGTATTCGGGTGCAACATTCCAGACGCTTTACTGACACTCTCCCGACTTGGAGAGTCATTGCCTTTAACCTCCTGTTTGGCCCAGTTTACAATTTCTGCGGAAGATGAACAGGAATACGGAGAACCAATGAGAGACTAGCTGGAGGTGTCCGGACGGGCAAATTTAACTCTCATTTCCCACCAGGAAGAGGAATTAACCAAAGGCTCAGCGTGCCGTGCCGGAACCAGATTAGGGCCTGAAGCAATCCTGCGGTGTTGCGGCCAGCTCACAAGAAAGCGAGTTGAAGAAAGGAGCTCAGGGGCACTGTAATTCACAAACCTGCAGAGTTATAAATGACAGCTATCGTCCAAAAATATACTGAAGTAAGGCTGCCAAGAGGACTTGAAAGCGGGGCAGAATTGCAGGAAACCGATTTCAGGAGGTAGACTGGAATTGCATTTAAAGCATAGGAAAAGAGGCAGAACGTCCACAATGATGCCCTTGGCCAAAAAGGGCGTATGCGTTTTTTCCTGAATATATTCAGGAAAAAACGCATACGCCCTTTTTGGCCAACCAAGCAAGCTTGCAAAGGAAATCTGCACTACAATGAAGTCTCACTTCCCCCTGGTCAAAAGGGCCATCTGAAAAAAGTGTAAAATCCAGAAAGGCAGGACAGGCCATGGAGAACTGGGAGCCTTGTTATGCTGATGGGCGGGATGTAAATTGCCAACAGCCACTCGGGAGAGGTGTATGGTGTTTCCTGAAACATCTAAAAAACAAAGCAACAGAGCCTAGGGCACTTCCACTTATGGTCCTATAGCTTAGGGAAATTAAAATCAAAAAGACACAGCCACCCCAAAGTTTGGGACGGCTCTGTTTACAAGAACCTCGTTTACGGTACAAGTTCAATATCGCAGAAAGTGAAAAATGGATAAAGAAGTTGTGGTACTTACGTACAATGCAATATCACTCAGCAATGAAATCTATGTCATCAGGCCCGTAGCAGCATAATGAGTGGATTCAGGTATGATGATTCTAACTGAAATAAGTCACACAGAAAAAGAAACATCATAAGATATCACTAATACACGGAATGTAAACTTGGCTACACAGGAACTGGATTACAAAACAGAACAGGGTCTCAAATTTAGAAAACCAACTTATGCTTGCTTAAGGGGAAAGGTGAGTTGGGGTGCTGCATAAAACCAGAGATTGAAATGAGCACAGATAAAGTTCCTTAAGCCAAATATAGAATAGACAAGAACTACTCCTTGCTCAACAAAATGGACACAAAACCCCATATTAAATGCCTAAGAATGTACCTGACTAGTAAGTATCTTAAAACCTATGGATTGCTATGTCTCTGAAAGAGAATCAAATGTGTGTACAGGGGCATAAACATAGCAGTGATAGGATTGGAGAGGTTCAGTGAGCAAATGAAGACCCTTTGAAGTCATATTGCATGGTACCAATTCCACGGGTCTCAACTCTCCAGGTTTAAGGGATTCTGCCTTCAGCTAAAACATGCATGTGGAACCCAGAGTATGATCAACCGTGTGATCAGGAGACGTGTTCCAATATGTCTCAGTTCTCGTCCCATGGTACTCGGGTGCAACATTCCAGACGCTTTACTGACACTCTCCCGACTTGGAGAGTCAGTGCCTTTAACCTCCTGTTTGGCCCATTTGCAATTTCTGCGGAAGATGAACAGGAATACGGAGAACCAATGAGAGACTAGCTGGAGGTGTCTGGACGGGCAAATTTAACTCTCATTTCCCACCAGGAAGAGGAATTAACCAAAGGCTCAGCGTGCCGTGCCGGAACCAGATTAGGGCCTGAAGCAATCCTGCGGTGTTGCGGCCAGCTCACAAGAAAGCGACTTGAAGAATGGAGTTAAGAGGCACTGTAATTCACAAACCTGCAGAGTTATAAATGACAGCTATCGTCCAAAAATATACTGAAGTAAGGCTGCCAAGAGGTCTTGAAAGCGGGGCAGAATTACAGGAAACCGATTTCAGGAGGTAGACTGGAATTGCATGTAAAGCATAGGAAAAGAGGCAGAACGTCCACAATGATGCCCTTGGCCAAAAAGGGCGTATGCGTTTTTTCCTGAATACATTCAGGAAAAAACGCATACGCCCTTTTTGGCCACCTAGCAAGCTTGTAAAGGAAATCTGCACTACAATGAAGTCTCACTTCCCCTGGTCAAAAGGGCCATCTAAAAAAAAGTGTAAAATCCAGAAAGGCAGGAAAGGCCATGGAGAACTAGGAGCCTTGTTATGCTGATGGGCGGGATGTAAATTGCCAACAGCCACTAGGGAGAAGTGTATGGTGATTCCTGAAACATCTAAAAAACAAAGCAACAGAGCCTAGAGCACTTCCACTTATGGTCCTATAGCTTAGGGAAATTAAAATCAAAAAGACTCAGCCACCCCAAAGTTTGGGACGACTCTGTTTACAAGAACCTCGTTTACGGTACAAGTTCAATATCGCAGAAAGTGAAAAATGGATAAAGAAGTTGTGGTACTTACGTACAATGCAATATCACTCAGCAATGAAATCTATGTCATCAGACCTGTAGCAGCATAATGAGTGGATTCAGGTATGATGATTCTAACTGAAATAAGTCACACAGAAAAAGAAACATCATAAGATATCACTAATACACGTAATGTAAACTTGGCTACACAGGAACTGGATTACAAATCAGAACAGGGTCTCAAATTTAGAAAACCAACTTATGCTTGCTTAAGCGAAAAGGTGAGTTGGGGTGCTGCATCAAACCAGAGATTGAAATGAGCACAGATAAAGTTCCTTAAGCCAAATATGGAATAGACAAGAGCTACTCCTTGCTCAACGAAATGGACTCAACACCCCATATTAAACGCCTAAGAATGTACCTGACTAGTAAGTATCTTAAAACCTATGGATTGCTATGTCTCTGAAAGAGAATCAAGTGTGTGTACAGGGGCATAAACGCAGCAGTGGTAGGATTGGAGAGGTTCGGTGAGCAAATGAAGACCCTTTGAAGTCATATTGCATGGTACCCATTCCACGGGTCTCAACTCTCCAGGTTTAAGGGATTCTGCCTTCAGCTAAAACATGCATGTGGCACCCAGAGTATGATCAACCGTGTGATCGGGAGACGTGTTCCAATATGTCTCAGTTCTCGTCCCATGGTACTCGGGTGCAACATTCCAGACGCTTTACTGACACTCTCCCGACTTGGAGAGTCAGTGCCTTTAACCTCCTGTTTGGCCCATTTGCAATTTCTGCGGAAGATGAACAGGAATAGGGAGAACCAATGAGAGACTAGCTGGAGGTGTCTGGACGGGCAAATTTAACTCTCATTTCCCACCAGGAAGAGGAATTAACCAAAGGCTCAGCGTGCCGTGCCAGAACCAGATTAGGGCCTGAAGCAATCCTGCGGTGTTGCGGCCAGCTCACAAGAAAGCGAGTTGAAGAAAGGAGCTCAGGGGCACTGTAATTCACAAACCTGCAGAGTTATAAATGACAGCTATCGTCCAAAAATATACTGAAGTAAGGCTGCCAAGAGGACTTGAAAGCGGGGCAGAATTGCAGGAAACCGATTTCAGGAGGTAGACTGGAATTGCATTTAAAGCATAGGAAAAGAGGCAGAACGTCCACAATGATGCACTTGGCCAAAAAGGGCGTATGCGTTTTTTCCTGAATATATTCAGGAAAAAACGCATACGCCCTTTTTGGCCAACCAAGCAAGCTTGCAAAGGAAATCTGCACTACAATGAAGTCTCACTTCCCCCCAGTCAAAAGGGCCATCTGAAAAAAGTGTAAAATCCAGAAAGGCAGGACAGGCCATGGAGAACTGGGAGCCTTGTTATGCTGATGGGAGGGATGTAAATTGTCAACAGCCACTCCGGAGAAGTGTATGGTGTTTCCTGAAACATCTAAAAAACAAAGGAACAGAGCCTAAGGCACTTCCACTTATGGTCCTATAGCTTAGGGAAATTAAAATAAAAAAGACACAGCCACCCCAAAGTTTGGGACGGCTCTGTTTACAAGAACCTCGTTTACGGTACAAGTTCAATATCGCAGAAAGTGAAAAATGGATAAAGAAGTTGTGGTACTTACGTACAATGCAATATCACTCAGCAATGAAATCTATGTCATCAGGCCCAAAGCAGCATAATGAGTGGATTCAGGTATGATGATTCTAACTGAAATAAGTCACACAGAAAAAGAAACATCATAAGATATCACTAATACACGGAATGTAAACTTGGCTACACAGGAACTGGATTACAAAACAGAACAGGGTCTCAAATTTAGAAAACCAACTTATGCTTGCTTAAGGGGAAAGGTGAGTTGGGGTGCTGCATAAAACCAGAGATTGAAATGAGCACAGATAAAGTTCCTTAAGCCAAATATGGAATAGACAAGAGCTACTCCTTGCTCAACGAAATGGACTCAACACCCCATATTAAACGCCTAAGAATGTACCTGACTAGTAAGTATCTTAAAACCTATGGATTGCTATGTCTCTGAAAGAGAATCAAGCGTGTGTACAGGGGCATAAACACAGCAGTGATAGGATTGGAGAGGTTCAGTGAGCAAATGAAGACCCCTTGAAGTCATATTGCATGGTACCCATTCCACGGGTCTCAACTCTCCAGGTTTAAGGGATTCTTCCTTCAGCTAAACATGCATGTGGAACCCAGAGTATGATAAACCGTGTGATCGGGAGACGTGTTCCAATATGTCTCAGTTTTTGTCCCCTGGTATTCGGGTGCAACATTCCAGACGCTTTACTAACACTCTCCCGACTTGGAGAGTCAGTGCCTTTAACCTCCTGTTTGGCCCAGTTTACAATTTCTGCGGAAGATGAACAGGAATACGGAGAACCAATGAGAGACTAGCTGGAGGTGTCCGGACGGGCAAATTTAACTCTCATTTCCCACCAGGAAGAGGAATTAACCAAAGGCTCAGCGTGCCGTGCCGGAACCAGATTAGGGCCTGAAGCAATCCTGCGGTGTTGCGGCCAGCTCACAAGAAAGCGAGTTGAAGAAAGGAGCTCAGGGGCACTGTAATTCACAAACCTGCAGAGTTATAAATGACAGCTATCGTCCAAAAATATACTGAAGTAAGGCTGCCAAGAGGACTTGAAAGCGGGGCAGAATTGCAGGAAACCGATTTCAGGAGGTAGACTGGAATTGCATTTAAAGCATAGGAAAAGAGGCAGAACGTCCACAATGATGCACTTGGCCAAAAAGGGCGTATGCGTTTTTTCCTGAATATATTCAGGAAAAAACGCATACGCCCTTTTTGGCCAACCAAGCAAGCTTGCAAAGGAAATCTGCACTACAATGAAGTCTCACTTCCCCCCAGTCAAAAGGGCCATCTGAAAAAAGTGTAAAATCCATAAAGGCAGGACAGGCCATGGAGAACTGGGAGCCTTGTTATGCTGATGGGCGGGATGTAAATTATCAACAGCCACTCGGGAGAAGTGTATGGTGTTTCCTGAAACATCTAAAAAACAAAGGAACAGAGCCTAAGGCACTTCCACTTATGGTCCTATAGCTTAGGGAAATTAAAATAAAAAAGACACAGCCACCCCAAAGTTTGGGACGGCTCTGTTTACAAGAACCTCGTTTACGGTACAAGTTCAATATCGCAGAAAGTGAAAAATGGATAAAGAAGTTGTGGTACTTACGTACAATGCAATATCACTCAGCAATGAAATCTATGTCATCAGGCCCATAGCAGCATAATGAGTGGATTCAGGTATGATGATTCTAACTGAAATAAGTCACACAGAAAAAGAAACATCATAAGATATCACTAATACACGGAATGTAAACTTGGCTACACAGGAACTGGATTACAAAACAGAACAGGGTCTCAAATTTAGAAAACCAACTTATGCTTGCTTAAGGGGAAAGGTGAGTTGGGGTGCTGCATAAAACCAGAGATTGAAATGAGCACAGATAAAGTTCCTTAAGCCAAATATGGAATAGACAAGAGCTACTCCTTGCTCAACGAAATGGACTCAACACCCCATATTAAATGCCTAAGAATCTACCTGACTAGTAAGTATCTTAAAACCTATGGATTGCTATGTCTCTGAAAGAGAATCAAGCGTGTGTACAGGGGCATAAACACAGCAGTGATAGGATTGGAGAGGTTCAGTGAGCAAATGAAGACCCTTTGAAGTCATATTGCATGGTACCCATTCCACGGGTCTCAACTCTCCAGGTTTAAGGGATTCTTCCTTCAGCTAAACATGCATGTGGAACCCAGAGTATGATCAACCGTGTGATCGGGAGACGTGTTCCAATATGTCTCAGTTCTCGTCCCCTGGTACTCGGGTGCAACATTCCAGACGCTTTACTAA
Organism: Leucopleurus acutus; assembly: GCF_964270905.1. Lineage (NCBI taxonomy): Eukaryota > Metazoa > Chordata > Mammalia > Artiodactyla > Delphinidae > Leucopleurus > Leucopleurus acutus. The sequence goes on along the minus strand of NW_028139226.1, from coordinate 2,325,284 downwards.
CACTCTCCCGACTTGGAGAGTCAGTGCCTTTAACCTCCTGTTTGGCCCAGTTTGCAATTTCTGCGGAAGATGAACAGGAATAGGGAGAACCAATGAGAGACTAGCTGGAGGTGTCTGGACGGGCAAATTTAACTCTCATTTCCCACCAGGAAGAGGAATTAACCAAAGGCTCAGCGTGCCGTGCCGGAACCAGATTAGGGCCTGAAGCAATCCTGCGGTGTTGCGGCCAGCTCACAAGAAAGCGAGTTGAAGAAAGGAGCTCAGGGGCACTGTAATTCACAAACCTGCAGAGTTATAAATGACAGCTATCGTCCAAAAATATACTGAAGTAAGGCTGCCAAGAGGACTTGAAAGCGGGGCAGAATTGCAGGAAACCGATTTCAGGAGGTAGACTGGAATTGCATTTAAAGCATAGGAAAAGAGGGAGAACGTCCACAATGATGCCCTTGGCCAAAAAGGGCGTATGCGTTTTTTCCTGAATATATTCAGGAAAAAACGCATACGCCCTTTTTGGCCACCTAGCAAGCTTGTAAAGGAAATCTGCACTACAATGAAGTCTCACTTCACCCGGTCAAAAGGGCCATCTAAAAAAAAGTGTAAAATCCAGAAAGGCAGGAAAGGCCATGGAGAACTAGGAGCCTTGTTATGCTGATGGGCGGGATGTAAATTGCCAACAGCCACTAGGGAGAAGTGTATGGTGATTCGTGAAACATCTAAAAAACAAAGCAACAGAGCCTAGAGCACTTCCACTTATGGTCCTATAGCTTAGGGAAATTAAAATCAAAAAGACACAGCCACCCCAAAGTTTGGGACGGCTCTGTTTACAAGAACCTCGTTTACGGTACAAGTTCAATATCGCAGAAAGTGAAAAATGGATAAAGAAGTTGTGGTACTTACGTACAATGCAATATCACTCAGCAATGAAATCTATGTCATCAGGCCTGTAGCAGCATAATGAGTGGATTCAGGTATGATGATTCTAACTGAAATAAGTCACACAGAAAAAGAAACATCATAAGATATCACTAATACACGGAATGTAAACTTGGCTACACAGGAACTGGATTACAAATCAGAACAGGGTCTCAAATTTAGAAAACCAACTTATGCTTGCTTAAGCGAAAAGGTGAGTTGGGGTGCTGCATCAAACCAGAGATTGAAATGAGCACAGATAAAGTTCCTTAAGCCAAATATGGAATAGACAAGAGCTACTCCTTGCTCAACGAAATGGACTCAACACCCCATATTAAACGCCTAAGAATGTACCTGACTAGTAAGTATCTTAAAACCTATGGATTGCTATGTCTCTGAAAGAGAATCAAGTGTGTGTACAGGGGCATAAACGCAGCAGTGGTAGGATTGGAGAGGTTCGGTGAGCAAATGAAGACCCTTTGAAGTCATATTGCATGGTACCCATTCCACGGGTCTCAACTCTCCAGGTTTAAGGGATTCTGCCTTCAGCTAAAACATGCATGTGGCACCCAGAGTATGATCAACCGTGTGATCGGGAGACGTGTTCCAATATGTCTCAGTTCTCGTCCCATGGTACTCGGGTGCAACATTCCAGACGCTTTACTGACACTCTCCCGACTTGGAGAGTCAGTGCCTTTAACCTCCTGTTTGGCCCATTTGCAATTTCTGCGGAAGATGAACAGGAATAGGGAGAACCAATGAGAGACTAGCTGGAGGTGTCTGGACGGGCAAATTTAACTCTCATTTCCCACCAGGAAGAGGAATTAACCAAAGGCTCAGCGTGCCGTGCCAGAACCAGATTAGGGCCTGAAGCAATCCTGCGGTGTTGCGGCCAGCTCACAAGAAAGCGAGTTGAAGAAAGGAGCTCAGGGGCACTGTAATTCACAAACCTGCAGAGTTATAAATGACAGCTATCGTCCAAAAATATACTGAAGTAAGGCTGCCAAGAGGACTTGAAAGCGGGGCAGAATTGCAGGAAACCGATTTCAGGAGGTAGACTGGAATTGCATTTAAAGCATAGGAAAAGAGGCAGAACGTCCACAATGATGCACTTGGCCAAAAAGGGCGTATGCGTTTTTTCCTGAATATATTCAGGAAAAAACGCATACGCCCTTTTTGGCCAACCAAGCAAGCTTGCAAAGGAAATCTGCACTACAATGAAGTCTCACTTCCCCCCAGTCAAAAGGGCCATCTGAAAAAAGTGTAAAATCCATAAAGGCAGGACAGGCCATGGAGAACTGGGAGCCTTGTTATGCTGATGGGAGGGATGTAAATTGTCAACAGCCACTCCGGAGAAGTGTATGGTGTTTCCTGAAACATCTAAAAAACAAAGGAACAGAGCCTAAGGCACTTCCACTTATGGTCCTATAGCTTAGGGAAATTAAAATAAAAAAGACACAGCCACCCCAAAGTTTGGGACGGCTCTGTTTACAAGAACCTCGTTTACGGTACAAGTTCAATATCGCAGAAAGTGAAAAATGGATAAAGAAGTTGTGGTACTTACGTACAATGCAATATCACTCAGCAATGAAATCTATGTCATCAGGCCCAAAGCAGCATAATGAGTGGATTCAGGTATGATGATTCTAACTGAAATAAGTCACACAGAAAAAGAAACATCATAAGATATCACTAATACACGGAATGTAAACTTGGCTACACAGGAACTGGATTACAAAACAGAACAGGGTCTCAAATTTAGAAAACCAACTTATGCTTGCTTAAGGGGAAAGGTGAGTTGGGGTGCTGCATAAAACCAGAGATTGAAATGAGCACAGATAAAGTTCCTTAAGCCAAATATGGAATAGACAAGAGCTACTCCTTGCTCAACGAAATGGACTCAACACCCCATATTAAACGCCTAAGAATGTACCTGACTAGTAAGTATCTTAAAACCTATGGATTGCTATGTCTCTGAAAGAGAATCAAGCGTGTGTACAGGGGCATAAACACAGCAGTGATAGGATTGGAGAGGTTCAGTGAGCAAATGAAGACCCTTTGAAGTCATATTGCATGGTACCCATTCCACGGGTCTCAACTCTCCAGGTTTAAGGGATTCTTCCTTCAGCTAAACATGCATGTGGAACCCAGAGTATGATAAACCGTGTGATCGGGAGACGTGTTCCAATATGTCTCAGTTTTTGTCCCCTGGTATTCGGGTGCAACATTCCAGACGCTTTACTAACACTCTCCCGACTTGGAGAGTCAGTGCCTTTAACCTCCTGTTTGGCCCAGTTTACAATTTCTGCGGAAGATGAACAGGAATACGGAGAACCAATGAGAGACTAGCTGGAGGTGTCCGGACGGGCAAATTTAACTCTCATTTCCCACCAGGAAGAGGAATTAACCAAAGGCTCAGCGTGCCGTGCCGGAACCAGATTAGGGCCTGAAGCAATCCTGCGGTGTTGCGGCCAGCTCACAAGAAAGCGAGTTGAAGAAAGGAGCTCAGGGGCACTGTAATTCACAAACCTGCAGAGTTATAAATGACAGCTATCGTCCAAAAATATACTGAAGTAAGGCTGCCAAGAGGACTTGAAAGCGGGGCAGAATTGCAGGAAACCGATTTCAGGAGGTAGACTGGAATTGCATTTAAAGCATAGGAAAAGAGGCAGAACGTCCACAATGATGCACTTGGCCAAAAAGGGCGTATGCGTTTTTTCCTGAATATATTCAGGAAAAAACGCATACGCCCTTTTTGGCCAACCAAGCAAGCTTGCAAAGGAAATCTGCACTACAATGAAGTCTCACTTCCCCCCAGTCAAAAGGGCCATCTGAAAAAAGTGTAAAATCCATAAAGGCAGGACAGGCCATGGAGAACTGGGAGCCTTGTTATGCTGATGGGCGGGATGTAAATTGTCAACAGCCACTCGGGAGAAGTGTATGGTGTTTCCTGAAACATCTAAAAAACAAAGGAACAGAGCCTAAGGCACTTCCACTTATGGTCCTATAGCTTAGGGAAATTAAAATAAAAAAGACACAGCCACCCCAAAGTTTGGGACGGCTCTGTTTACAAGAACCTCGTTTACGGTACAAGTTCAATATCGCAGAAAGTGAAAAATGGATAAAGAAGTTGTGGTACTTACGTACAATGCAATATCACTCAGCAATGAAATCTATGTCATCAGGCCCATAGCAGCATAATGAGTGGATTCAGGTATGATGATTCTAACTGAAATAAGTCACACAGAAAAAGAAACATCATAAGATATCACTAATACACGGAATGTAAACTTGGCTACACAGGAACTGGATTACAAAACAGAACAGGGTCTCAAATTTAGAAAACCAACTTATGCTTGCTTAAGGGGAAAGGTGAGTTGGGGTGCTGCATAAAACCAGAGATTGAAATGAGCACAGATAAAGTTCCTTAAGCCAAATATGGAATAGACAAGAGCTACTCCTTGCTCAACGAAATGGACTCAACACCCCATATTAAACGCCTAAGAATCTACCTGACTAGTAAGTATCTTAAAACCTATGGATTGCTATGTCTCTGAAAGAGAATCAAGCGTGTGTACAGGGGCATAAACACAGCAGTGATAGGATTGGAGAGGTTCAGTGAGCAAATGAAGACCCTTTGAAGTCATATTGCATGGTACCCATTCCACGGGTCTCAACTCTCCAGGTTTAAGGGATTCTTCCTTCAGCTAAACATGCATGTGGAACCCAGAGTATGATCAACCGTGTGATCGGGAGACGTGTTCCAATATGTCTCAGTTCTCGTCCCCTGGTACTCGGGTGCAACATTCCAGACGCTTTACTAACACTCTCCCGACTTGGAGAGTCAGTGCCTTTAACCTCCTGTTTGGCCCAGTTTGCAATTTCTGCGGAAGATGAACAGGAATAGGGAGAACCAATGAGAGACTAGCTGGAGGTGTCTGGACGGGCAAATTTAACTCTCATTTCCCACCAGGAAGAGGAATTAACCAAAGGCTCAGCGTGCCGTGCCGGAACCAGATTAGGGCCTGAAGCAATCCTGCGGTGTTGCGGCCAGCTCACAAGAAAGCGAGTTGAAGAAAGGAGCTCAGGGGCACTGTAATTCACAAACCTGCAGAGTTATAAATGACAGCTATCGTCCAAAAATATACTGAAGTAAGGCTGCCAAGAGGACTTGAAAGCGGGGCAGAATTGCAGGAAACCGATTTCAGGAGGTAGACTGGAATTGCATTTAAAGCATAGGAAAAGAGGGAGAACGTCCACAATGATGCCCTTGGCCAAAAAGGGCGTATGCGTTTTTTCCTGAATATATTCAGGAAAAAACGCATACGCCCTTTTTGGCCACCTAGCAAGCTTGTAAAGGAAATCTGCACTACAATGAAGTCTCACTTCACCCGGTCAAAAGGGCCATCTAAAAAAAAGTGTAAAATCCAGAAAGGCAGGAAAGGCCATGGAGAACTAGGAGCCTTGTTATGCTGATGGGCGGGATGTAAATTGCCAACAGCCACTAGGGAGAAGTGTATGGTGATTCGTGAAACATCTAAAAAACAAAGCAACAGAGCCTAGAGCACTTCCACTTATGGTCCTATAGCTTAGGGAAATTAAAATCAAAAAGACACAGCCACCCCAAAGTTTGGGACGGCTCTGTTTACAAGAACCTCGTTTACGGTACAAGTTCAATATCGCAGAAAGTGAAAAATGGATAAAGAAGTTGTGGTACTTACGTACAATGCAATATCACTCAGCAATGAAATCTATGTCATCAGGCCTGTAGCAGCATAATGAGTGGATTCAGGTATGATGATTCTAACTGAAATAAGTCACACAGAAAAAGAAACATCATAAGATATCACTAATACACGGAATGTAAACTTGGCTACACAGGAACTGGATTACAAATCAGAACAGGGTCTCAAATTTAGAAAACCAACTTATGCTTGCTTAAGCGAAAAGGTGAGTTGGGGTGCTGCATCAAACCAGAGATTGAAATGAGCACAGATAAAGTTCCTTAAGCCAAATATGGAATAGACAAGAGCTACTCCTTGCTCAACGAAATGGACTCAACACCCCATATTAAACGCCTAAGAATGTACCTGACTAGTAAGTATCTTAAAACCTATGGATTGCTATGTCTCTGAAAGAGAATCAAGTGTGTGTACAGGGGCATAAACGCAGCAGTGGTAGGATTGGAGAGGTTCGGTGAGCAAATGAAGACCCTTTGAAGTCATATTGCATGGTACCCATTCCACGGGTCTCAACTCTCCAGGTTTAAGGGATTCTGCCTTCAGCTAAAACATGCATGTGGCACCCAGAGTATGATCAACCGTGTGATCGGGAGACGTGTTCCAATATGTCTCAGTTCTCGTCCCATGGTACTCGGGTGCAACATTCCAGACGCTTTACTGACACTCTCCCGACTTGGAGAGTCAGTGCCTTTAACCTCCTGTTTGGCCCATTTGCAATTTCTGCGGAAGATGAACAGGAATAGGGAGAACCAATGAGAGACTAGCTGGAGGTGTCTGGACGGGCAAATTTAACTCTCATTTCCCACCAGGAAGAGGAATTAACCAAAGGCTCAGCGTGCCGTGCCAGAACCAGATTAGGGCCTGAAGCAATCCTGCGGTGTTGCGGCCAGCTCACAAGAAAGCGAGTTGAAGAAAGGAGCTCAGGGGCACTGTAATTCACAAACCTGCAGAGTTATAAATGACAGCTATCGTCCAAAAATATACTGAAGTAAGGCTGCCAAGAGGACTTGAAAGCGGGGCAGAATTGCAGGAAACCGATTTCAGGAGGTAGACTGGAATTGCATTTAAAGCATAGGAAAAGAGGCAGAACGTCCACAATGATGCACTTGGCCAAAAAGGGCGTATGCGTTTTTTCCTGAATATATTCAGGAAAAAACGCATATGCCCTTTTTGGCCAACCAAGCAAGCTTGCAAAGGAAATCTGCACTACAATGAAGTCTCACTTCCCCCCAGTCAAAAGGGCCATCTGAAAAAAGTGCAAAATCCATAAAGGCAGGACAGGCCATGGAGAACTGGGAGCCTTGTTATGCTGATGGGAGGGATGTAAATTGTCAACAGCCACTCCGGAGAAGTGTATGGTGTTTCCTGAAACATCTAAAAAACAAAGGAACAGAGCCTAAGGCACTTCCACTTATGGTCCTATAGCTTAGGGAAATTAAAATCAAAAAGACACAGCCACCCCAAAGTTTGGGACGGCTCTGTTTACAAGAACCTCGTTTACGGTACAAGTTCAATATCGCAGAAAGTGAAAAATGGATAAAGAAGTTGTGGTACTTACGTACAATGCAATATCACTCAGCAATGAAATCTATGTCATCAGGCCCAAAGCAGCATAATGAGTGGATTCAGGTATGATGATTCTAACTGAAATAAGTCACACAGAAAAAGAAACATCATAAGATATCACTAATACACGGAATGTAAACTTGGCTACACAGGAACTGGATTACAAAACAGAACAGGGTCTCAAATTTAGAAAACCAACTTATGCTTGCTTAAGGGGAAAGGTGAGTTGGGGTGCTGCATAAAACCAGAGATTGAAATGAGCACAGATAAAGTTCCTTAAGCCAAATATGGAATAGACAAGAGCTACTCCTTGCTCAACGAAATGGACTCAACACCCCATATTAAACGCCTAAGAATGTACCTGACTAGTAAGTATCTTAAAACCTAAGGATTGCTATGTCTCTGAAAGAGAATCAAGCGTGTGTACAGGGGCATAAACACAGCAGTGATAGGATTGGAGAGGTTCAGTGAGCAAATGAAGACCCTTTGAAGTCATATTGCATGGTACCCATTCCACGGGTCTCAACTCTCCAGGTTTAAGGGATTCTTCCTTCAGCTAAACATGCATGTGGAACCCAGAGTATGATAAACCGTGTGATCGGGAGACGTGTTCCAATATGTCTCAGTTTTTGTCCCCTGGTATTCGGGTGCAACATTCCAGACGCTTCACTAACACTCTCCCGACTTGGAGAGTCAGTGCCTTTAACCTCCTGTTTGGCCCAGTTTACAATTTCTGCGGAAGATGAACAGGAATACGGAGAACCAATGAGAGACTAGCTGGAGGTGTCCGGACGGGCAAATTTAACTCTCATTTCCCACCAGGAAGAGGAATTAACCAAAGGCTCAGCGTGCCGTGCCGGAACCAGATTAGGGCCTGAAGCAATCCTGCGGTGTTGCGGCCAGCTCACAAGAAAGCGAGTTGAAGAAAGGAGCTCAGGGGCACTGTAATTCACAAACCTGCAGAGTTATAAATGACAGCTATCGTCCAAAAATATACTGAAGTAAGGCTGCCAAGAGGACTTGAAAGCGGGGCAGAATTGCAGGAAACCGATTTCAGGAGGTAGACTGGAATTGCATTTAAAGCATAGGAAAAGAGGCAGAACGTCCACAATGATGCACTTGGCCAAAAAGGGCGTATGCGTTTTTTCCTGAATATATTCAGGAAAAAACGCATACGCCCTTTTTGGCCAACCAAGCAAGCTTGCAAAGGAAATCTGCACTACAATGAAGTCTCACTTCCCCCCAGTCAAAAGGGCCATCTGAAAAAAGTGTAAAATCCATAAAGGCAGGACAGGCCATGGAGAACTGGGAGCCTTGTTATGCTGATGGGCGGGATGTAAATTGTCAACAGCCACTCGGGAGAAGTGTATGGTGTTTCCTGAAACATCTAAAAAACAAAGGAACAGAGCCTAAGGCACTTCCACTTATGGTCCTATAGCTTAGGGAAATTAAAATAAAAAAGACACAGCCACCCCAAAGTTTGGGACGGCTCTGTTTACAATAACCTCGTTTACGGTACAAGTTCAATATCGCAGAAAGTGAAAAATGGATAAAGAATTTGTGGTACTTACGTACAATGCAATATCACTCAGCAATGAAATCTATGTCATCAGGCCCATAGCAGCATAATGAGTGGATTCAGGTATGATGATTCTAACTGAAATAAGTCACACAGAAAAAGAAACATCATAAGATATCACTAATACACGGAATGTAAACTTGGCTACACAGGAACTGGATTACAAAACAGAACAGGGTCTCAAATTTAGAAAACCAACTTATGCTTGCTTAAGGGGAAAGGTGAGTTGGGGTGCTGCATAAAACCAGAGATTGAAATGAGCACAGATAAAGTTCCTTAAGCCAAATATGGAATAGACAAGAGCTACTCCTTGCTCAACGAAATGGACTCAACACCCCATATTAAACGCCTAAGAATCTACCTGACTAGTAAGTATCTTAAAACCTATGGATTGCTATGTCTCTGAAAGAGAATCAAGCGTGTGTACAGGGGCATAAACACAGCAGTGATAGGATTGGAGAGGTTCAGTGAGCAAATGAAGACCCTTTGAAGTCATATTGCATGGTACCCATTCCACGGGTCTCAACTCTCCAGGTTTAAGGGATTCTTCCTTCAGCTAAACATGCATGTGGAACCCAGAGTATGATAAACCGTGTGATCGGAAGACGTGTTCCAATATGTCTCAGTTTTTGTCCCCTGGTATTCGGGTGCAACATTCCAGACGCTTTACTGACACTCTCCCGACTTGGAGAGTCAGTGCCTTTAACCTCCTGTTTGGCCCAGTTTACAATTTCTGAGGAAGATGAACAGGAATACGGAGAACCAATGAGAGACTAGCTGGAGGTGTCCGGACGGGCAAATTTAACTCTCATTTCCCACCAGGAAGAGGAATTAACCAAAGGCTCAGCGTGCCGTGCCGGAACCAGATTAGGGCCTGAAGCAATCCTGCGGTGTTGCGGCCAGCTCACAAGAAAGCGAGTTGAAGAAAGGAGCTCAGGGGCACTGTAATTCACAAACCTGCAGAGTTATAAATGACAGCTATCGTCCAAAAATATACTGAAGTAAGGCTGCCAAGAGGACTTGAAAGCGGGGCAGAATTGCAGGAAACCGATTTCAGGAGGTAGACTGGAATTGCATTTAAAGCATAGGAAAAGAGGGAGAACGTCCACAATGATGCCCTTGGCCAAAAAGGGCGTATGCGTTTTTTCCTGAATATATTCAGGAAAAAACGCATACGCCCTTTTTGGCCACCTAGCAAGCTTGTAAAGGAAATCTGCACTACAATGAAGTCTCACTTCACCCGGTCAAAAGGGCCATCTAAAAAAAAGTGTAAAATCCAGAAAGGCAGGAAAGGCCATGGAGAACTAGGAGCCTTGTTATGCTGATGGGCGGGATGTAAATTGCCAACAGCCACTAGGGAGAAGTGTATGGTGATTCGTGAAACATCTAAAAAACAAAGCAACAGAGCCTAGAGCACTTCCACTTATGGTCCTATAGCTTAGGGAAATTAAAATCAAAAAGACACAGCCACCCCAAAGTTTGGGACGGCTCTGTTTACAAGAACCTCGTTTACGGTACAAGTTCAATATCGCAGAAAGTGAAAAATGGATAAAGAAGTTGTGGTACTTACGTACAATGCAATATCACTCAGCAATGAAATCTATGTCATCAGGCCTGTAGCAGCATAATGAGTGGATTCAGGTATGATGATTCTAACTGAAATAAGTCACACAGAAAAAGAAACATCATAAGATATCACTAATACACGGAATGTAAACTTGGCTACACAGGAACTGGATTACAAATCAGAACAGGGTCTCAAATTTAGAAAACCAACTTATGCTTGCTTAAGCGAAAAGGTGAGTTGGGGTGCTGCATCAAACCAGAGATTGAAATGAGCACAGATAAAGTTCCTTAACCCAAATATGGAATAGACAAGAGCTACTCCTTGCTCAACGAAATGGACTCAACACCCCATATTAAACGCCTAAGAATGTACCTGACTAGTAAGTATCTTAAAACCTAAGGATTGCTATGTCTCTGAAAGAGAATCAAGTGTGTGTACAGGGGCATAAACGCAGCAGTGATAGGATTGGAGAGGTTCGGTGAGCAAATGAAGACCCTTTGAAGTCATATTGCATGGTACCCATTCCACGGGTCTCAACTCTCCAGGTTTAAGGGATTCTTCCTTCAGCTAAACATGCATGTGGAACCCAGAGTATGATCAACCGTGTGATCGGGAGACGTGTTCCAATATGTCTCAGTTCTCGTCCCATGGTTCTCGGGTGCAACATTCCAGACGCTTTACTGACACTCTCCCAACTTGGAGAGTCAGTGCCTTTAACCTCCTGTTTGGCCCATTTGCAATTTCTGCGGAAGATGAACAGGAATAGGGAGAACCAATGAGAGAGTAGCTGGAGGTGTCTGGACGGGCAAATTTAACTCTCATTTCCCACCAGGAAGAGGAACTAACCAAAGGCTCAGCGTGCCGTGCCGGAACCAGATTAGGGCCTGAAGCAATCCTGCGGTGTTGCGGCCAGCTCACAAGAAAGCGACTTGAAGAATGGAGTTAAGAGGCACTGTAATTCACAAACCTGCAGAGTTATAAATGACAGCTATCGTCCAAAAATATACTGAAGTAAGGCTGCCAAGAGGACTTGAAAGCGGGGCAGAATTGCAGGAAACCGATTTCAGGAGGTAGACTGGAATTGCATTTAAAGCATAGGAAAAGAGACAGAACCTCCACAATGATGCCCTTGGCCAAAATGGGCGTATGCGTTTTTTCCTGAATATATTCAGGAAAAAACGCATACGCCCTTTTTGGCCAACCAAGCAAGCTTGCAAAGGAAATCTGCACTACAATGAAGTCTCACTTCCCCCCGGTCAAAAGGGCCATCTGAAAAAAGTGTAAAATCCAGAAAGGCAGAACAGGCCATGGAGAACTGGGAGCCTTGTTTTGCTGATGGGCGGGATGTAAATTGCCAAGAGCCACTCGGGAGAAGTGTATGGTGTTTCCTGAAACATCTAAAAAACAAAGCAACAGAGCCTAGGGCACTTCCACTTATGGTCCTATAGCTTAGGGAAATTAAAATCAAAAAGACACAGCCACCGCAAAGTTTGGGACGGCTCTGTTTACAAGAACCTCGTTTACGGTACAAGTTCAATACCACAGAAAGTAGAAAATGGATAAAGAAGTTGTGGTACTTACGTACAATGCAATATCACTCAGCAATGAAATCTATGTCATCAGGCCCGTACCAGCATAATGAGTGGATTCAGGTATGATGATTCTAACTGAAATAAGTCACACAGAAAAAGAAATATCGTAAGATATCACTAATACACGGAATGTAAACTTGGCTACACAGGAACTGGATTACAAATCAGAACAGGGTCTCAAATTTAGAAAACCAACTTATGCTTGCTTAAGGGGAAAGGTGAGTTGGGGTGCTTCATAAATCCAGAGATTGAAATGAGCACAGATAAAGTTCCTTAAGCCAAATATGGAATAGACAAGAGCTACTCCTTGCTCAACGAAATGGACTCAACACCCCATATTAAACGCCTAAGAATGTACCTGACTAGTAAGTATCTTAAAACCTATGGATTGCTATGTCTCTGAAAGAGAATCAAGCGTGTGTACAGGGGCATAAACGCAGCAGTGATAGGATTGGAGAGGTTCGGTGAGCAAATGAAGACCCTTTGAAGTCATATTGCATGGTACCCATTCCACGGGTCTCAACTCTCCAGGTTTAAGGGATTCTTCCTTCAGCTAAAACATGCATGTGGAACCCAGAGTATGATCAACCATGTGATCGGGAGACGTGTTCCAATATGTCTCAGTTCTCATCCCCTGGTACTCGGGTGCAACTTTCCAGACACTTTACTAACACTCTCCCGACTTGGAGAGTCAGTGCCTTTAACCTACTGTTTGGTCCAGTTTGCAATTTCTGCGGAAGATGAACAGGAAAAGGGAGAACCAGTGAGAGACTAGCTAGAGGTGTCTGGATGGGCAAACTTAACTCTCATTTCCCACCAGGAAGAGGAATTAACCAAAGGCTCAGCGTGCCGTGCCAGAACCAGATTAGGGCCTGAAGCAATCCTGCGGTGTTGCGGCCAGCTCACAAGAAAGCGAGTTGAAGAAAGGAGCTCAGGGGCACTGTAATTCACAAACCTGCAGAGTTATAAATGACAGCTATCGTCCAAAAATATACTGAAGTAAGGCTGCCAAGAGGACTTGAAAGCGGGGCAGAATTGCAGGAAACCGATTTCAGGAGGTAGACTGGAATTGCATTTAAAGCATAGGAAAAGAGGCAGAACGTCCACAATGATGCACTTGGCCAAAAAGGGCGTATGCGTTTTTTTCTGAATATATTCAGGAAAAAACGCATACGCCCTTTTTGGCCAACCAAGCAAGCTTGCAAAGGAAATCTGCACTACAATGTAGTCTCACTTCCCCCCGGTCTAAAGGGACAACTGAAAAAAATGTAAAATCCAGAAAGGCAGGACAGGCCATGGAGAACTGGGAGCCTTGTTATGCTGATGGGCGGGATGTAAATTGCCAAGAGCCACTCGGGAGAAGTGTATGGTGTTTCCTGAAACATCTAAAAAACAAAGCAACAGAGCCTAGGGCACTTCCACTTATGGTCCTATAGCTTATGGAATTTAAAATCAAAAAGACACAGCCACCCCAAAGTTTGGGACGGCTCTGTTTACAAGAACCTCGTTTACGGTACAAGTTCAATATCGCAGAAAGTGAAAAATGGATAAAGAAGTTGTGGTACTTACGTACAATGCAATATCACTCAGCAATGAAATCTATGTCATCAGGCCCGTAGCAGCATAATGAGTGGATTCAGGTATGATGATTCTAACTGAAATAAGTCTCACAGAAGAAGAAACATCATAAGATGTCACTAATACACAGAATGTGAACTTGGCTACACATGAACTGAGTTACAAAACAGAACAGGGTCTCAAGTTTAGAAAACCAACTTATGCTTGCTTAAGGGGGAAGGTGAGTTGGGGTGCTGCATAAAACCAGAGTTTGAAATTAGCACAGATGCCGTTCCATAAGCCAAATATGTAATAGACAAGACCTACCCCTTGCTCAACAAAATGGTCTCAACAGTGAGGTATCACCTCACACCTGATAGAATGGGCATCATTAGAAAATCTACAAACAAAAAATCCTGGAAAGGGTGTGGAGAAAAGGAACCCTCTTCCACTATTGTTGGGAATATAAATTGATACAGTCACTATGGAGAACAATATGATGTTTCTTAAGAAACTAACAGTAGAATTACCATATGATACAGCAATTCCAGTACTGGACATATAGCCAGACAAAACCATAAATCAAAATGAGACATTCACCGCAATGTTCATTGCATCACTATTTACAATATCGAGGTAATGGAAGCAACCTAAATGCCCACAGACAGACGAATGCATAAAGCTGTGGTACATATATAAAATGGAATATTACTAAGCCATGAAAAGGAATGAAATTGGGTCATTTGTAGAGACGTCGATGGATCTAGAGACTGTCATACAGAGTGAAGTAAGTCAGAAAGAGAAAAACAAATCTTGTATATTCATGCATATATGTGGAACCTAGAAAAACTGTACAGATTAACCATTTTGCAAGGCATAAATAGAGAAACAGATGTAGACAACAAACGTATGGACAACAAGGGGGGTAAGCTGTTGGGGGAGTGGTGGTGGGAGGAGTTGAGAGACTGGGATTGGCATGTATACATTTATATGTATAAAATAGATAACCAATAAGAACCTGCTGTATAAAAATATAAAATAAAATTCAAAATTAAAAAGAAATAAAATTTAAAAAATAAAACAGAAAAAACAATTATTCCCTTCACATACATGTATTTATATGAATAAATTATTTCCATGCTTCTATCTGTAAATACAAAAAAGAAGAATAAAATCTACCTTGAACCAAAAACGAAAAAGAGAAAAAAAAACACAGAACCCACCAGTTCCACAGAGGAAAACCGTATCAGGGCACTTGCTCCAGTTGTAAACAATTCTGAAGTTGGTCAGTGGTGGGGAATCGTCTCCCATTCAGCCAGCAGCCCCCACGCAACAAGCGTCCTCATTGCAAAGCTGGGGCACCGTGCCGAGGCATCTGTGAGTAAACGTGAGCTGAGCCCCAGGCCAGTTGCTGCTGAACTATTCCCACCCGTCCCAGGTAAAACACCTGAATATATACAAGGACTTGAAAGCCTAGAGGAAGGGCCATAGAGCCACACGAGTGACAGCATGCCGGCCGACTTGGTGCCTGCAGGCCAGCCAGGATGGTCCTGGCCCTGGGTGCTCTTCTGGAAGATTTCCATTTCCCTGCCTGAGATACCCGTCCTGTCCCTGCCCCCACTGCTTTTTTCCTTCCTCACCTCTGCCCAGGGAGAAATTCCAGCAGCAGGTATGGGTGACACATCCTCTTCTTTAGCAGGTGGCAGCCTGGCAACTGCTGCAGAAAGTCCAGCAGAGCCCCACTCACACTGGGCCACCCACAAAGCCGTGGCCTCTCACTCCCTCCCACCAGCCCAGCCCCGAGACTGCTGACAGGGCAGAGAAAATGGCTCAGGCATGGCTGCAGGGGCTCTTGCTGCCTGGAGTGGTATTTATATTGATCTCAACCCAGGCACACCTGGGGAGGGCTGGCCGGCACGGTAAGGCTGCCCAGCTCAGCCAATCATCACCCCTCAGGGGCTCACATTTGCAGAAAATGGAACTTGCTGAACCGGCCAGGTCCAAGGAACAGGTGTGGGCTCCTGAGAGTCAGGATAGACAAGGGGCTGCAGCTTTGGCTTGTTTTCTAATCATTTTATCTGGCCCATGAGTGGGAGACAACTTCAAGAAAACCCTCTCTTAATGAGAGGAACCCAGGAGTCAGGGAGAGGAGGGGTGGGTGGTGGTTGGAGACAGAGGCCTGGTGCCCCGGGTGCAGTGGAAGTCTCTGGAAGACCAGGTGGAGGGAGGCCGCACAGAGTGATGCCCAGGGTCACAGACCTGTCGCAGCTACTGTTTGTTAGTTCAAGTCCTGCTCTGAGGTGCTCTGTGTCAGCTCTGAGCGACAGGTGAGCTGGGGGTGCTCTGCAATGAGGGCTATGTGCACGGTTCCTGTGTGCCCAGCCCTGCCACGGTACCTGCAAGGGTAACTCTGTATCCTGGGAGGGGCCTGACCACCAGAGCCCCATGGGCTGGGGTGGGGGTGGGGTACCTGCCCAGGTGAGCTCCATATTCTGGGATTGGTGTGACCACGAGTGCCCCATGGGCTGCTGGGGACCTGGTAAAGGATGTCAGGACAGTCAGTGAAGCCACCGAGGATATACCTCCAGTTGCTCCTAATTCCTACACCCTGCTGGTCATTCTACCAACCACCAGGACATGGTATTCTGTATTAGTCTTCAATGATGCCTTCTTTTGTATTCCATTAGTCCCAGAGTCACAAGAAATTTTGGCTTGTGAGTGGCAGGACTCAACATACAAATAAAACAATACTTACGGGCCGTCTTGCCCCAAGGGTGCAAATATTCCCACACCATCTTTGGGGAAACCTTAGCTAAAGACCTAAAAGTTCTACCTCTGGAAAAGGAAACCCTCCTTCAGTACGCAGATGACATTCTGATCGCCAGCCCTACTAAGGAGGCCTCTGAACTACCAAGCCAATAAAGGATAGAAGTTGTCCAAGAAAAAGCTCAAATATCACAGACTGCGGTGACCTGCCTGGGCTTCATTCTCACAGAAGGTCGGAGAAGCCCATCCCAGGAAAGGGAAGAAACCATTTTCAGCCTTACCCCTTTCTAAAACTAGAAGACAGCTTAGGGGTTCCTGGGGAGGCCAGGGTTTGCTGCTTCTGGATCCCTAACTACAGTCTACTAGCTGGGCCTCTATATGAAACACTGAAAGGAAAAGATGATGATCTTTTTGAATAGAATCCAGAAGTGGCCTTTCAAGAATGGAAAGAGCAGTCAATTCAGACCCTTGCCCTGGAACTCCCTAATTTAGCTAAACCCTTTGACCTTTACATTCCCAGTGAAAGGTGAATCGCCATTGGAGAATTAGTGCAAAAACTGGGACCACTTGAAATGGAACAATGCAAGAATGCCATCCAGGTAGGATAAACTACAGTCACCAAGGGGCTTGGCCCACTGCCACATCTGGCCAAGATACTGGCGGTATCTAAAAACCTGGAAATCAGCAGCCCAAAAGGCCACCTCCCTCCTAAGGGAAAAGGACCCCACGTGGTGATCCTAATCACCAACCATGCCCTGAAGTTGCAGGGTTTGCTCCGTGGGCACACCGACCTCGAGTGAGGAGGCCCTCCAACTCCAACATCCAGAGAGATAACCGGGGGCAACAGGGCACCATGACGACTCGTGTGAACATCACTTGACCTGGAGTTTCTCTCATAAAACAACAAGAGTGTGTCCCAAAAGAGTAGACTACTGCTTGCAGGACTTACTGCACCCAGAGGGGAGCTAATAATCTTGGCGGGGGAACCGTATATCACACTGTCACCATAGAAAAGCCTACAGACACTGTGATGATGGTGGCCAATAAGACCGGCTGGACTCCTGTTTACTTCAAAAGGCTTTTGACTCAGTGGCCATCATGGTCCTTGATCACCACTGACCCTGGACTGTGTGGGACTTGAGCGGGCAGGGCTCTGACACCTGGTGCTGTTTGTACGTTAATTCAGGGGCCTAATTGAAGAAAGCGCAGACTACTGGTCAGAGCATCTAGGCTGGCAGAAACGGTCAGCCTAAGGTGGCCGAACAAATGTGGGGCGGGGTGAAACCGGCCCCCACAGCGTCTCTGCACATCTCTTTCCTGGACCCTTAAAGGTCATTAGAATCTATAACACTTCCAATGTTGGTGCTCAGGTGGACGAGCAGGGAGGCAGGGGTCCTGGGGACAATCAACGTCACCTGGAGGCTGCTGGGGAGAAGCTCTGACCCTCGCCCCCGGGTATGAGGACTCCCAACTCAGCACTCAGCAGTTACAGAAGAAGGGTCTGCACCCTCAGCACTCCAAGAATGAGGAACGGGACAAAAGGCAGAGGAGCGGTTTGTCCCCAGCAAAGCCCATTAAAAATCCCTGGGAGATAAAAATAGAATCTGGGCAATAAAGTCAAGTCTAACCTTTTTTATCCTTTGTGCTTTGTCTAATTTCATGTGCTCCTAGGGTCCCACATGCAGAGGTTCCACACCCGGCACTTCAGACCAGATTTCCTAGTGCAGAATGGCTGTGTCGACACCTCAGCTCCTGGGGCCCAGTGCAGACTCCGCGATATAGAGCCTGAGCTGCAGCCAACCCAGCCCTTGAGAGCTCCGCCCCCTCCCTCCCACTGACTCTGACAGGATCTCTACACAGCAGCCCAGCCCACAGCCCACGGGGTAGTGAATGCTCTCACCTCTCCATTCTCTGATCAAAATATAAAGTTTCCTTTGCTTGTGAACCAAACTCAGTCTCGATCTGTTGGCCCCAATGACACTGCGCAGGGGGACACTTGTTGGGGTCCACTCTGGAGGATCAGTAACAGAAATTGAGACTATTGTAACCTCAATGAACAGATGTGTGAGCCAAACTGTAGTTAACATAGAACAGTGTATAAGGCTCGGGTAAAATAAGATGTTTCTAACACTGCCATTTGATATTTCCATCACTTTATTATAAGCAAGTTCAGTGAAAAGGTTTGTCTTATTTGTCAGGTCAATATTAGAGAAACGAAGTGATTTCTTTCCAAGGATGTACATCTAATAATCTTGGTTAAAGCTTCAATCTTGTTTTAAATGCTTTTCCATTGAAAATGATACCTCTCTTTCAGCTCCCCCATTTCTGAGAAGTATAAAATCTTATAATTTATTATTACCAAAGGGGAAAGGTGGGAGGAGGGATAAAGTAACAGTTTGGGATTAACACATACACACTGCTATGTATAAAATAGATCATCAACAAGGAACTACTGTATAGCACAGGGAACTACACTCAACATTTTGCAATAACCTATAAGGGGAAATAATCTGAAAAAGAATAGATATTTTTATTGACATCATCTATCAATGACAGTTAAAGTGTAACCTAAGGGAAGCTGGTGGTGAGTGCTTCTGACCCTGAAGACTTCAATCATCTAAAGTTTGGACTCTGCCTACTTCCCAAGGCCCTTAATGAACATATGTGTAGCCGTAGCTTAAAAAATTCCCCAGTTTGGGTTTCGGGGAGACACTGATTTTGAAAAAGCCCTGGTGTTCTCCTTACATGAATGGGACTCTTCCTACTGCTAAAACATGTCTGTCACACCCAGAGGATGGTATACCGTCTGATTGGGAAGAGTTTGGAGAAGGCATCTCATCTCCTCATCTCCTGGTGCTCGGGTTCACCCATCCAGCGTCTTTACTAACAGTCTCCCCACTTGGAGATGGCAGCACTGTCAACATCCTGTTGCGTACAGTTTGGAATTTGTCCAGAGGATGAAGCAGAAGGATGAGGAACAATGAGAGACAAGTCCTAGGTGTTCAGACAGGCACATGTCACTCTAATTTCCAATCAGGAAGACGAATTGACCAAAGGCTAGGGTTGCCCATGGAAACAGTATAGGGCTTGAGGAAATCCCGCTGCTTTGTGGCCAGTTCCCATAAACACAAGTTGAACAATGGAACTCAGGGGCAGTAAAATTCACGAAACTGCAGAGTTGAAAATATCCATCACTGAAAAATGTCTTGAGGAAAGTCAGAGAAAGGGACTTGTAAGCAAGGGAGAATGGCAGGAAAGGGATTTGAGGAGGTAGAAAGGACTCGCCATTAAGCACAAGAAAAGGGGCTGAACATTGCCAACATTGCAGTTGGCCAAAAAGGGTGTATGCGTTTTTTTCTGTATATATTCAAGAAAAGGGCATACACTTTTTTAGCCAACCAAACAGGTGGGCACTGGAAATCAATACTACAAAAGATATCACTTCGCATCAGTCAGAAGAGCCATCCTCATAAAGCGTAAACAACAGAAATGCAGGACAGGGCAAGGAGAAGAGGGAGCCCTGTGAGACTTATAGTGGAAATGTATATTGCCAACGGCCATTCTGGAGACGTGTATTGTGTTTACTAAAGCATCTAAAAAATGAGCTACAGAGCATAGGGCACTTGCACTCATGGGCGTATATCTTGGGAAAAACAAAAATCGAGAGGACACAGGCACCCCAATGTTTACCCCCTCTCTGTTTAAAAGATCCTCGACTAGGATATAACTTAAATGTCTCTGGAGGGAAAAAATGGATAGACATGTGGTACTTAGGTAGAGTGGAATATTATTCAGCCTGGAAATCTATGAAATATGGCCAGTTGTAACAACTCCGGAGGAGTTACGTATGATCATTCTAAGTGACATAATTCAAAAAGAAAAAGACACATATCATAAGATATCACTTAAAGGTGGAATCCAAAATGGCTACACATGAAATAAATTACAAAACAAAAACATAGTCAAATATGTAGAAAACACGCATAAGGCTGCTAAACGGGAAAGGTGGGGAGGGGTGAGGCATCATCCAGGAGGTTGAAATTAGCAAAGATACCATTCCAAATACCAAACTGATAATCAACAAGGCCTACACGGTAGCTAAAAGAACTGCACTCAGCACACTCAAGTCACCGGAAAAGAATATATACGACTGGTAAGAATCTGAAAAAGAATTTATTGATGTCTCTCCATACGTGGATCAAGTGGATGTACAGCAGCAAGAAACAGAGCTTTGAAAATCAGCTGTAACCAATATAGTAATAAATTGAAAAAAATAAACGACAGAGAGAAAACCTCTTACAACTTTTCCTCAGGGCCGGTGATGCAACATGGATTGAACACATCTAGACCCACAGCAGGATGAGACATAAGGCTGGAAACTGTTTGCACTAAGAGAAATGTGAGGTTGGGTGAGGAAATGCACACCCTTTAAAGTAATACTACCTGGTACCCATTCAATGGGTCCCAAATCTGCAGGTTCAAGGGATCTTCCTACAGCTAAAACATGCATGGAAAACCCAGAGGACTGTACACCATGTGATCGGGAGATGTGTCTAAAATGCAGCTCATTTATCCTCTCCTGGTGCTCCTGTTCACCATTCCAGCCACGTTACTTAGAATCTCCCCACTTGGAGAATCAGCACGTTTAAACTTCTGTTTCACACATTTTGCAAATTGTGAGGAGGATGAACGGGAAGAGGGGGAACCAATGAGAGAATAGTTGTAGGGGTTTGGACGGGCACATATCACTCTAATTTCCCATTAAGAATAAGAATTGAAAAAAGACTCAGCCCGCCTCGCCGGAGCCAAAATAGGGCCTAAAGCAATCCTGCGGGTTTGAGGTCAGCTCACAAAAGAGCAACTTAAAAAATGGAGCTCAGGGTCACTGCAATTCACAAACCTGCAGAGTTATAAATGAAAACTAACGTCCAAAAATATGTTGAGGTAAGGCAAAGAAGAGGATCTGAATGCAAGACAGAATTGCAAGAAACAGATTTCAAGAGATAGATTGGACTCGTCTTTAAAGCACATAAAAAGCGGCAGAATTTCGACAATGATGCAGTTGGCCCAAAAGGGCGTATGCGTTTTTTCCTGATTATATCCAGGAAAAAACGCATGCGCACTTTATGGGCAACGAAGCAAGCAAGCAATGCAAATGTGCACAACAAAGAAGTCTCATTTCCCACCGGTCAAAAGGGCCATCCTAAAAAATTGTAAAAACCAGAAATGTAGGACAGGCCATGGAGAACAGGGAGCCTTTATACGCTGATGGGCAGTGTGTGAACTGCCGAGAGCCACTCTGGAGAAGTGTATGGTGGTTCCTAAATCATCTAAAAAACAGAGCTACAGAGCATAGGACACTTCCAATCATGGGAGTATATCTAGGGAAGTCTAAAAATCAACAAGACACAAGCACACCACAGTTTAGGGCTACTCTGTTTACAAGAACCTCAACTTCAGTACACCTTAAATATCCCAGGAAAGAGAACAATGGATAAAGAAGATGTGGTACTTATGTACAATGGAATATCTCTTCACCATGAAATCAATGTAATAAGGCTAGTAGAAGGATAAAGAGTGGATTTAGGTCCGATAATACTACTTGAAATAAGTCAAACAGAAAAAGAAACATATCATAAGATATCACTTATAGAGGGAGGGTAAATATGGCTGCACAAGAAATGAATTACAGAACAGAACAGTGTCTCACATTTAGAAAACACACTTATGTCAGCTTAAGGGGAAAGGAGAGGTGGGGTGATGCATAAAACCAGAGTTTAAAATTAGCACAGATACCGTTCAATAAACCAAATAGGTATTAGACAAGATCTACACCTTGCTCAATGAACTGGCCTCAACACACCCTATACACCGCAGAGAAATATATCTGAGTAATAAGAATCTTAAAACCCATGTATTGATATATCTCCATAAGGGAATCAAGTGTGTGCAGAGCAGCACAAACACAGCAGTGAAAGTGAGCTAAACCCCATTATAGAAATAAATTTTAAAAACAAAACGCAGAAACAATGAAAGAGAGAAAAATTCTTACAAAATTCGCTCAGGGGCTGTGATGCAACCTGGATTGACCACATATAAACCCACAGCTGGATAAGACATAAGGCTGGACACTTGGGGCTGAGAGGATTGGTGAGCTTTGGTGAGCAACTGCCAAAAGTTTAATGCAATACTTCATGCTACTCATTCCAGGGTCCCAACACTCCAGGTTGAAGGGAATCTTCCTACAGCTAAACCATGCCTGGGAAACTGAGCGACTGGTATACCATATGATCGGGAAAGGTTTCTAAAACGCACCTCATTTTTCCTCTCCTGGGGCTCCGGATCGACATTCCAGCCACTTTACTAACAATATCCCCACATGGAGAGTCAATGCCTTTAAGTTCTGGTATCACACAGTCTGCAGTTAGTGCGGAGGATGAATGGGAATAGGGGAAACCAGTGAGAAACTAGCTGTAGCGGTTTCAATGGGCATATGTCACTCTAATTTCACATCAGTAAGAAGAATAAAACAAAGGCACAGCAAGGTGCTCCAGAAGAAGAATAGGGCCTGAAGGAATCATGTGGTTATGAGGCAAGACCACAAAAATAAGAGCTGAAAAATGGAGCTAAGGGCCACTGCAATTCAAAAACATGCAGAGTTATAAAGGCCAACTATTTTCAAAAAATATATTGAGGTAAGGCTATGAAAAGGCATTGAAAGCAAGGCAGAATTGCAGGAAACCGATTTCAGGAGGTAGACTGGAATTGCATTTAAAGCATAGGAAAAGAGGCAGAACGTCCACAATGATGCACTTGGCCAAAAAGGGCGTATGCGTTTTTTCCTGAATATATTCAGGAAAAAACGCATACGCCCTTTTTGGCCAACCAAGCAAGCTTGCAAAGGAAATCTGCACTACAATGAAGTCTCACTTCCCCCCGGTCAAAAGGGCCATCTGAAAAAAGTGTAAAATCCAGAAAGGCAGGACAGGCCATGGAGAACTGGGAGCCTTGTTATGCTGATGGGCGGGATGTAAATTGCCAAGAGCCACTTGGAAGAAGTGTATGGTGCTTCCTGAAAATTCTAAAAAACAAAGCAGCGGAGCCTAGGGCACTTCCACTTATGGTCCTATAGCTTAGGGAAATTAAAATCAAAAAGACACAGCCACCGCAAAGTTTGGGATGGCTCTGTTTACAAGAACCTCATTTACGGTACACGTTCAATATCGCAGAAAGTGGAAAATGGATAAAGAAGTTGTGGTACTTACGTACAATGCAATATCACTCAGCAATGAAATCTATGTCATCAGGCCCGTAGCAGCATAATGAGTGGATTCAGGTATGATGATTCTAACTGAAATAAGTCACACAGGAAAAGAAACATCATAAGATATCACTAATACACGGAATGTAAACTTGGCTACACAGGAACTGGATTACAAAACAGAACAGGGTCTCAAATTTAAAAAACCAACTTATGCTTGCTTAAAGGGAAAGTTGAGTTGGGGTGCTGCATCAAACCAGAGATTGAAATGAGCACAGATAAAGTTCCTTAAGCCAAATATGGAATAGACAAGAGCTACTCCTTGCTCAACGAAGTGGACACAACACCCCATATTAAACGCCTAAGAATGTACCTGACTAGTAAGTATCTTAAAACCTATGGATTGCTATGTCTCTGAAAGAGAATCAAGCGTGTGTACAGGGGCATAAACGCAGCAGTGATAGGATTGGAGAGGTTCGGTGAGCAAATGAAGACCGTTTGAAGTCATATTGCATGGTACCCATTCCACGGGTCTCAACTCTCCAGGTTTAAGGGATTCTTCCTTCAGCTAAAACATGCATGTGGAACCCAGAGTATGATCAACCGTGTGATCGGGAGACGTGTTCCAATATGTCTCAGTTCTCGTCCCCTGGTACTCGGGTGCAACATTCCAGACGCTTTCCTAACACTCTCCCGACTTGGAGAGTCAGTGCCTTTAACCTCCTGTTTGGCCCAGTTTGCAATTTCTGTGGAAGATGAACAGGAATAGGGAAAACCAATGAGAGACTAGCTGGAGGTGTCTGGATGCGCAAATTTAACTCTCATTTCCCACCAGAAAGAGGAATTAACCAAAGGCTAAGCATGCCATGCCGGAACCAGATTAGGGCCTGAAGCAATCCTGCGGTGTTGCAGCCAGCTCACAAGAAAGCGAGTTGAAGAAAGGAGCTCAGGGGCACTGTAATTCACAAACCTGCAGAGTTATAAATGACAGCTATCGTCAAAAATATACTGAAGTAAGGCTGCCAAGAGGACTTGAAAGCGGGGCAGAATTGCAGGAAACCGATTTCAGGAGGTAGACTGGAATTGCATTTAAAGCATAGGAAAAGAGGCAGAACGTCCACAATGATGCACTTGGCCAAAAAGGGCGTATGCGTTTTTTCCTGAATATATTCAGGAAAAAACGCATACGCCCTTTTTGGCCAACCAAGCAAGCTTGCAAAGGAAATCTGCACTACAATGAAGTCTCACTTCCCCCCGGTCAAAAGGGCCATCTGAAAAAAGTGTAAAATCCAGAAAGGCAGGACAGGCCATGGAGAACTGGGAGCCTTGTTATGCTGATGGGCGGGATGTAAATTGCCAAGAGCCACTCTGTAGAAGTGTATGGTGTTTCCTGAAATACCTAAAAAACAAAGCAACAGAGCCTAGGGCACTTCCACTTATGGTCCTATAGCTTAGGGAAATTAAAATCAAAAAGACACAGCCACCGCAAAGTTTGGGACGGCTCTGTTTACAAGAACCTCGTTTACGGACAAGTTTAATACCGCAGAAAGTGGAAAATGGATAAAGAAGTTGTGGTACTTACGTACAATGCAATATCACTCAGCAATGAAATCTATGTCATCAGGCCCGTACCAGCATAATGAGTGGATTCAGGTATGATGATTCTAACTGAAATAAGTCACACAGAAAAAGAAACATCATAAGATATCACTAATACACGGAATGTAAACTTGGCTACACAGGAACTGGATTACAAAACAGAACAGGGTCTCAAATTTAGAAAACCAACTTATGCTTGCTTAAGGGGAAAGGTGAGTTGGGGTGCTGCATAAAACCAGAGATTGAAATGAGCACAGATAAAGTTCCTTAAGCCAAATATGGAATAGACAAGAGCTACTCCTTGCTCAACAAAGTGGACTCAACACCCCATATTAAACGCCTAAGAATGTACCTGACTAGTAAGTATCTTAAAACCTATGGATTGCTATGTCTCTGAAAGAGAATCAAGCGTGTGTACAGGGGCATAAACGCAGCAGTGATAGGATTGGAGAGGTTCGGTGAGCAAATGAAGACCCTTTGAAGTCATATTGCATGGTACCCATTCCACGGGTCTCAACTCTCCAGGTTTAAGGGATTCTTCCTTCAGCTTAAACATGCATGTGGAACCCAGAGTATGATCAACCGTGTGATCGGGAGACGTGTTCCAATATGTCTCAGTTCTCGTCCCCTGGTACTCGGGTGCAACATTCCACACGCTTTACTAACACTCTCCCGACTTGGAGAGTCAGTGCCTTTAACCTCCTGTTTGGCCCAGTTTGCCATTTCTGCGGAAGATGAACAGGAATAGGGAAAACCAATGAGAGACTAGCTGGAGGTGTCTGGATGCGCAAATTTAACTCTCATTTCCCACCAGAAAGAGGAATTAACCAAAGGCTCAGCATGCCGTGCCGGAACCAGATTAGGGCCTGAAGCAATCCTGCGGTGTTGCGGCCAGCTCACAAGAAAGCGAGTTGAAGAAAGGAGCTCAGGGGCACTGTAATTCACAAACCTGCAGAGTTATAAATGACAGCTATCGTCCAAAAATATACTGAAGTAAGGCTGCCAAGAGGACTTGAAAGCGGGGCAGAATTGCAGGAAACCGATTTCAGGAGGTAGAATGGAATTGCATTTAAAGCATAGGAAAAGAGGCAGAACGTCCACAATGATGCACTTGGCCAAAAAGGGCGTATGCGTTTTTTCCTGAATATATTCAGGAAAAAACGCATACGCCCTTTTTGGCCAACCAAGCAAGCTTGCAAAGGAAATCTGCACTACAATGAAGTCTCACTTCCCCCCGGTCAAAAGGGCCATCTGAAAAAAGTGTAAAATCCAGAAAGGCAGGACAGGCCATGGAGAACTGGGAGCCTTGTTATGCTGATGGGCGGGATGTAAATTGCCAACAGCGACTCGGGAGAGGTGTATGGTGTTTCCTGAAACATCTAAAAAACAAAGCAACAGAGCCTAGGGCACTTCCACTTATGGTCCTATAGCTTAGGGAAATTAAAATCAAAAAGACACAGCCACCCCAAAGTTTGGGACGGCTCTGTTTACAAGAACCTCGTTTACGGTACAAGTTCAATATCGCAGAAAGTGAAAAATGGATAAAGAAGTTGTGGTACTTACGTACAATGCAATATCACTCAGCAATGAAATCTATGTCATCAGGCCCGTAGCAGCATAATGAGTGGATTCAGGTATGATGATTCTAACTGAAATAAGTCACACAGAAAAAGAAACATCATAAGATATTACTAATACACGGAATGTAAACTTGGCTACACAGGAACTGGATTACAAAACAGAACAGGGTCTCAAATTTAGAAAACCAACTTATGCTTGCTTAAGGGGAAAGGTGAGTTGGGGTGCTGCATAAAACCAGAGATTGAAATGAGCACAGATAAAGTTCCTTAAGCCAAATATAGAATAGACAAGAACTACTCCTTGCTCAACGAAATGGACTCAACACCCCATATTAAATGCCTAAGAATGTACCTGACTAGTAAGTATCTTAAAACCTATGCACTGCTATGTCTCTGAAAGAAAATCAAGCATGTGTACAGGGGCATAAACGCAGCAGTGATAGGATTGGAGAGGTTCGGTGAGCAAATGAAGACCCTTTGAAGTCATATTGCATGGTACCCATTCCACGGGTCTCAACTCTCCAGGTTTAAGGGATTCTGCCTTCAGGTAAAACATGCACGTGGAACCCAGAGTATGATCAACCGTGTGATCGGGAGACGTGTTCCAATATGTCTCAGTTCTCGTCCCCTGGTACTCGGGTGCAACATTCCACACGCTTTACTAACACTCTCCCGACTTGGAGAGTCAGTGCCTTTATCCTCCTGTTTGGCCCATTTGCAATTTCTGAGGAAGATGAACAGGAATAGGGAGAACCAATGAGAGACTAGCTGGAGGTGTCTGGACGGGCAAATTTAACTCTCATTTCCCACCAGGAAGAGGAATTAACCAAAAGCTCAGCGTGCCGTGCCGGAACCAGAATAGGGCCTGAAGCAATCCTGCGGTGTTGCGGCCAGCTCACAAGAAAGCGAGTTGAAGAAAGGAGCTCAGGGGCACTGTAATTCACAAACCTGCAGAGTTATAAATGACAGCTATCGTCCAAAAATATACTGAAGTAAGGCTGCCAAGAGGACTTGAAAGCGGGGCAGAATTGCAGGAAACCGATTTCAGGAGGTAGACTGGAATTGCATTTAAAGCATAGGAAAAGAGGCAGAACGTCCACAATGATGCGCTTGGCCAAAAAGGGCGTATGCATTTTTTCCTGAATATATTCAGGAAAAAACGCATACGCCCTTTTTGGCCAACCAAGCAAGCTTGCAAAGGAAATCTGCACTACAATGAAGTCTCACTTCCCCCCGGTCAAAAGGGCCATCTGAAAAAAGTGTAAAATCCACAAAGGCAGGACAGGCCATGGAGAACTGGGAGCCTTGTTATGCTGATGGGCGGGATGTAAATTGCCAAGAGCCACTCGGGAGAGGTGTATGGTGTTTCCTGAAACATCTAAAAAACAAAGCAACAGAGCCTAGGGCACTTCCACTTATGGTCCTATAGCTTAGGGAAATTAAAATCAAAAAGACACAGCCACCCCAAAGTTTGGGACGGCTCTGTTTACAAGAACCTCATTTACGGTACAAGTTCAATATCGCAGAAAGTGAAAAATGGATAAAGAAGTTGTGGTACTTACGTACAATGCAATATCACTCAGCAATGAAATCTATGTCATCAGGCCCGTAGCAGCATAATGAGTGGATTCAGGTATGATGATTCTAACTGAAATAAGTCACACAGAAAAAGAAACATCATAAGATATCACTAATACACGGAATGTAAACTTGGCTACACAGGAACTGGATTACAAAACAGAACAGGGTCTCAAATTTAGAAAACCAACTTATGCTTGCTTAAGGGGAAAGGTGAGTTGGGGTGCTGCATAAAACCAGAGATTGAAATGAGCACAGATAAAGTTCCTTAAGCCAAATATAGAATAGACAAGAACTACTCCTTGCTCAACGAAATGGACTCAACACCCCATATTAAATGCCTAAGAATGTACCTGACTAGTAAGTATCTTAAAACCTATGCACTGCTATGTCTCTGAAAGAAAATCAAGCATGTGTACAGGGGCATAAACGCAGCAGTGATAGGATTGGAGAGGTTCGGTGAGCAAATGAAGACCCTTTGAAGTCATATTGCATGGTACCCATTCCACGGGTCTCAACTCTCCAGGTTTAAGGGATTCTTCCTTCAGCTAAAACATGCACGTGGAACCCAGAGTATGATCAACCGTGTGATCGGGAGACGTGTTCCAATATGTCTCAGTTCTCGTCCCCTGGTACTCGGGTGCAACATTCCAGACGCTTTACTAACACTCTCACGACTTGGAGAGTCAGTGCCTTTAACCTCCTGTTTAGCCCAGTTTGCAATTTCTGCGGAAGATGAACAGGAATAGGGAGAACCAATGAGAGACTAGCTGGAGGTGTCTGGACGGGCAAATTTAACTCTCATTTCCCACCAGGAAGAGGAATTAACCAAAGGCTCAGCGTGCCGTGCCGGAACCAGATTAGGGCCTGAAGCAATCCTGCGGTGTTGCGGCCAGCTCACAAGAAAGCGAGTTGAAGAAAGGAGCTCAGGGGCACTGTAATTCACAAACCTGCAGAGTTATAAATGACAGCTATCGTCCAAAAATATACTGAAGTAAGGCTGCCAAGAGGACTTGAAAGCGGGGCAGAATTGCAGGAAACCGATTTCAGGAGGTAGACTGGAATTGCATTTAAAGCATAGGAAAAGAGGCAGAACGTCCACAATGATGCACTTGGCCAAAAAGGGCGTATGCGTTTTTTCCTGAATATATTCAGGAAAAAACGCATACGCCCTTTTTGGCCAACCAAGCAAGCTTGCAAAGGAAATCTGCACTACAATGAAGTCTCACTTCCCCCCGGTCAAAAGGGCCATCTCAAAAAAGTGTAAAATCCAGAAAGGCAGGACAGGCCATGGAGAACTGGGAGCCTTGTTATGCTGATGGGCGGGATGTCAATTGCCAAGAGCCACTCCGGAGAGGTGTATGGTGTTTCCTGAAACATCTAAAAAACAAAGCAACAGAGCCTAGGGCACTTCCACTTATGGTCCTATAGCTTAGGGAAATTAAAATCAAAAAGACACAGCCACCCCAAAGTTTGGGACGGCTCTGTTTACAAGAACCTCGTTTGCAGTACAAGTTCAATATCGCAGAAAGTGAAAAATGGATAAAGAAGTTGTGGTACTTACGTACAATGCAATATCACTCAGCAATGAAATCTATGTCATCAGGCCCGTAGCAGCATAATGAGTGGATTCAGGTATGATGATTCTAACTGAAATAAGTCACACAGAAAAAGAAACATCATAAGATATCACTAATACACGGAATGTAAACTTGGCTACACAGGAACTGGATTACAAAACAGAACAGGGTCTCAAATTTAGAAAACCAACTTATGCTTGCTTAAGGGGAAAGGTGAGTTGGGGTGCTGCATAAAACCAGAGATTGAAATGAGCACAGATAAAGTTCCTTAAGCCAAATATAGAATAGACAAGAACTACTCCTTGCTCAACGAAATGGACTCAACACCCCATATTAAACGCCTAAGAATGTACCTGACTAGTAAGTATCTTAAAACCTATGCACTGCTATGTCTCTGAAAGAAAATCAAGCGTGTGTACAGGGGCATAAACGCAGCAGTGATAGGATTGGAGAGGTTCGGTGAGCAAATGAAGACCCTTTGAAGTCATATTGCATGGTACCCATTCCACGGGTCTCAACTCTCCAGGTTTAAGGGATTCTTCCTTCAGCTAAAACATGCACGTGGAACCCAGAGTATGATCAACCGTGTGATCGGGAGACGTGTTCCAATATGTCTCAGTTCTCGTCCCCTGGTACTCGGGTGCAACATTCCAGACGCTTTACTAACACTCTCCCGACTTGGAGAGTCAGTGCCTTTAACCTCCTGTTTGGTCCAGTTTGCAATTTCTGCGGAAGATGAACAGGAATAGGGAGAACCAATGAGAGACTAGCTGGAGGTGTCTGGACGGGCAAATTTAACTCTCATTTCCCACCAGGAAGAGGAATTAACCAAAGGCTCAGCGTGCCGTGCCGGAACCAGATTAGGGCCTGAAGCAATCCTGCGGTGTTGCGGCCAGCTCACAAGAAAGCGAGTTGAAGAAAGGAGCTCAGGGGCACTGTAATTCACAAACCTGCAGAGTTATAAATGACAGCTATCGTCCAAAAATATACTGAAGTAAGGCTGCCAAGAGGACTTGAAAGCGGGGCAGAATTGCAGGAAACCGATTTCAGGAGGTAGACTGGAATTGCATTTAAAGCATAGGAAAAGAGGCAGAACGTCCACAATGATGCACTTGGCCAAAAAGGGCGTATGCGTTTTTTCCTGAATATATTCAGGAAAAAACGCATACGCCCTTTTTGGCCAACCAAGCAAGCTTGCAAAGGAAATCTGCACTACAATGAAGTCTCACTTCCCCCCGGTCAAAAGGGCCATCTGAAAAAAGTGTAAAATCCAGAAAGGCAGGACAGGCCATGGAGAACTGGGAGCCTGGTTATGCTGATGGGCGGGATGTAAATTGCCAACAGCCACTCGGGAGAGGTGTATGGTGTTTCCTGAAACATCTAAAAAACAAAGCAACAGAGCCTAGGGCACTTCCACTTATGGTCCTATAGCTTAGGGAAATTAAAATCAAAAAGACACAGCCACCCCAAAGTTTGGGACGGCTCTGTTTACAAGAACCTCGTTTACGGTACAAGTTCAATATCGCAGAAAGTGAAAAATGGATAAAGAAGTTGTGGTACTTACGTACAATGCAATATCACTCAGCAATGAAATCTATGTCATCAGGCCCGTAGCAGCATAATGAGTGGATTCAGGTATGATGATTCTAACTGAAATAAGTCACACAGAAAAAAAACATCATAAGATATCACTAATACACGGAATGTAAACTTGGCTACACAGGAACTGGATTACAAAACAGAACAGGGTCTCAAATTTAGAAAACCAACTTATGCTTGCTTAAGGGGAAAGGTGAGTTGGGGTGCTGCATAAAACCAGAGATTGAAATGAGCACAGATAAAGTTCCTTAAGCCAAATATGGAATAGACAAGAACTACTCCTTGCTCAACGAAATGGACTCAACACCCCATATTAAACGCCTAAGAATGTACCTGACTAGTAAGTATCTTAAAACCTATGGATTGCTATGTCTCTGAAAGAAAATCAAGCGTGTGTACAGGGGCATAAATGCAGCAGTGATAGGATTGGAGAGGTTCGGTGAGCAAATGAAGACCCTTTGAAGTCATATTGCATGGTACCCATTCCACGGGTCTCAACTCTCCAGGTTTAAGGGATTCTTCCTTCAGCTAAAACATGCACGTGGAACCCAGGGTATGATCAACCGTGTGATCGGGAGACGTGTTCCAATATGTCTCAGTTCTCGTCCCCTGGTACTCGGGTGCAACATTCCAGACGCTTTACTAACACTCTCCCGACTTGGAGAGTCAGTGCCTTTAACCTCCTGTTTGGCCCATTTGCAATTTCTGCGGAAGATGAACAGGAATAGGGAGAACCAATGAGAGACTAGCTGGAGGTGTCTGGACGGGCAAATTTAACTCTCATTTCCCACCAGGAAGAGGAATTAACCAAAGGCTCAGCGTGCCGTGCCGGAGCCAGATTAGGGCCTGAAGCAATCCTGCGGTGTTGCGGCCAGCTCACAAGAAAGCGAGTTGAAGAAAGGAGCTCAGGGGCACTGTAATTCACAAACCTGCAGAGTTATAAATGACAGCTATCGTCCAAAAATATACTGAAGTAAGGCTGCCAAGAGGACTTGAAAGCGGGGCAGAATTGCAGGAAACCGATTTCAGGAGGTAGACTGGAATTGCATTTAAAGCATAGGAAAAGAGGCAGAACGTCCACAATGATGCACTTGGCCAAAAAGGGCGTATGCGTTTTTTCCAAGCAAGCTTGCAAAGGAAATCTGCACTACAATGAAGTCTCACTTCCCCCCGGTCAAAAGGGCCATCTGAAAAAAGTGTAAAATCCAGAAAGGCAGGACAGGCCATGGAGAACTGGGAGCCTTGTTATGCTGATGGGCGGGATGTAAATTGCCAACAGCCACTCGGGAGAGGTGTATGGTGTTTCCTGAAACATCTAAAAAACAAAGCAACAGAGCCTAGGGCACTTCCACTTATGGTCCTATAGCTTAGGGAAATTAAAATCAAAAAGACACAGCCACCCCAAAGTTTGGGACGGCTCTGTTTACAAGAACCTCGTTTACGGTACAAGTTCAATATCGCAGAAAGTGAAAAATGGATAAAGAAGTTGTGGTACTTACGTACAATGCAATATCACTCAGCAATGAAATCTATGTCATCAGGCCCGTAGCAGCATAATGAGTGGATTCAGGTATGATGATTCTAACTGAAATAAGTCACACAGAAAAAGAAACATCATAAGATATCACTAATACACGGAATGTAAACTTGGCTACACAGGAACTGGATTACAAAACAGAACAGGGTCTCAAATTTAGAAAACCAACTTATGCTTGCTTAAGGGGAAAGGTGAGTTGGGGTGCTGCATAAAACCAGAGATTGAAATGAGCACAGATAAAGTTCCTTAAGCCAAATATAGAATAGACAAGAACTACTCCTTGCTCAACGAAATGGAATCAACACCCCATATTAAATGCCTAAGAATGTACCTGACTAGTAAGTATCTTAAAACCTATGCACTGCTATGTCTCTGAAAGAAAATCAAGCATGTGTACAGGGGCATAAACGCAGCAGTGATAGGATTGGAGAGGTTCGGTGAGCAAATGAAGACCCTTTGAAGTCATATTGCATGGTACCCATTCCACGGGACTCAACTCTCCAGGTTTAAGGGATTCTGCCTTCAGGTAAAACATGCACGTGGAACCCAGAGTATGATCAACCGTGTGATCGGGAGACGTGTTCCAATATGTCTCAGTTCTCGTCCCCTGGTACTCGGGTGCAACATTCCACACGCTTTACTAACACTCTCCCGACTTGGAGAGTCAGTGCCTTTATCCTCCTGTTTGGCCCATTTGCAATTTCTGAGGAAGATGAACAGGAATAGGGAGAACCAATGAGAGACTAGCTGGAGGTGTCTGGACTGGCAAATTTAACTCTCATTTCCCACCAGGAAGAGGAATTAACCAAAAGCTCAGCGTGCCGTGCCGGAACCAGAATAGGGCCTGAAGCAATCCTGCGGTGTTGCGGCCAGCTCACAAGAAAGCGAGTTGAAGAAAGGAGCTCAGGGGCACTGTAATTCACAAACCTGCAGAGTTATAAATGACAGCTATCGTCCAAAAATATACTGAAGTAAGGCTGCCAAGAGGACTTGAAAGCGGGGCAGAATTGCAGGAAACCAATTTCAGGAGGTAGACTGGAATTGCATTTAAAGCATAGGAAAAGAGGCAGAACGTCCACAATGATGCACTTGGCCAAAAAGGGCGTATGCGTTTTTTCCTGAATATATTCAGGAAAAAACGCATACGCCCTTTTGGCCAACCAAGCAAGCTTGCAAAGGAAATCTGCACTACAATGAAGTCTCACTTCGCCCCTGTCAAAAGGGCCATCTGAAAAAAGTGTAAAATCCAGAAAGGCAGGACAGGCCATGGAGAACTGGGAGCCTTGTTATGCTGATGGGCGGGATGTAAATTGCCAACAGCCACTCGGGAGAGGTGTATGGTGTTTCCTGAAACATCTAAAAAACAAAGCAAAAGAGCCTAGGGCACTTCCACTTATGGTCCTATAGCTTAGGGAAATTAAAATCAAAAAGACACAGCCACCCCAAAGTTTGGGACGGCTCTGTTTACAAGAACCTCGTTTACGGTACAAGTTCAATATCGCAGAAAGTGAAAAATGGATAAAGAAGTTGTGGTACTTACGTACAATGCAATATCACTCAGCAATGAAATCTATGTCATCAGGCCCGTAGCAGCATAATGAGTGGATTCAGGTATGATGATTCTAACTGAAATAAGTCACACAGAAAAAGAAACATCATAAGATATCACTAATACACGGAATGTAAACTTGGCTACACAGGAACTGGATTACAAAACAGAACAGGGTCTCAAATTTAGAAAACCAACTTATGCTTGCTTAAGGGGAAAGGTGAGTTGGGGTGCTGCATAAAACCAGAGATTGAAATGAGCACAGATAAAGTTCCTTAAGCCAAATATAGAATAGACAAGAACTACTCCTTGCTCAACGAAATGGACTCAACACCCCATACTAAACGCCTAAGAATGTACCTGACTAGTAAGTATCTTAAAACCTATGCACTGCTATGTCTCTGAAAGAAAAGCAAGCGTGTGTACAGGGGCATAAACGCAGCAGTGATAGGATTGGAGAGGTTCCCTGAGCAAATGAAGACCCTTTGAAGTCATATTGCATGGTACCCATTCCACGGGTCTCAACTCTCCAGGTTTAAGGGATTCTTCCTTCAGCTAAAACATGCACGTGGAACCCAGAGTATGATCAACCGTGTGATCGGGAGACGTGTTCCAATATGTCTCAGTTCTCGTCCCCTGGTACTCGGGTGCAACATTCCAGACGCTTTACTAACACTCTCCCGACTTGGAGAGTCAGTGCCTTTAAACTCCTGTTTGGCCCAGTTTGCAATTTCTGCGGAAGATGAACAGGAATAGGGAGAACCAATGAGAGACTAGCTGGAGGTGTCTGGACGGGCAAATTTAACTCTCATTTCCCACCAAGAAGAGGAATTAACCAAAGGCTCAGCGTGCCGTGCCGGAACCAGATTAGGGCCTGAAGCAATCCTGCGGTGTTGTGGCCAGCTCACAAGAAAGCGAGTTGAAGAAAGGAGCTCAGGGGCACTGTAATTCACAAACCTGCAGAGTTATAAATGACAGCTATCGTCCAAAAATATACTGAAGTAAGGCTGCCAAGAGGACTTGAAAGCGGGGCAGAATTGCAGGAAACCGATTTCAGGAGGTAGACTGGAATTGCATTTAAAGCATAGGAAAAGAGGCAGAACGTCCACAATGATGCACTTGGCCAAAAAGGGCGTATGCGTTTTTTCCAAGCAAGCTTGCAAAGGAAATCTGCACTACAATGAAGTCTCACTTCCCCCCGGTCAAAAGGGCCATCTGAAAAAAGTGTAAAATCCAGAAAGGCAGGACAGGCCATGGAGAACTGGGAGCCTTGTTATGCTGATGGGCGGGATGTAAATTGCCAACAGCCACTCGGGAGAGGTGTATGGTGTTTCCTGAAACATCTAAAAAACAAAGCAACAGAGCCTAGGGCACTTCCACTTATGGTCCTATAGCTTAGGGAAATTAAAATCAAAAAGACACAGCCACCCCAAAGTTTGGGACGGCTCTGTTTACAAGAACCTCGTTTACGGTACAAGTTCAATATCGCAGAAAGTGAAAAATGGATAAAGAAGTTGTGGTACTTACGTACAATGCAATATCACTCAGCAATGAAATCTATGTCATCAGGCCCGTAGCAGCATAATGAGTGGATTCAGGTATGATGATTCTAACTGAAATAAGTCACACAGAAAAAGAAACATCATAAGATATCACTAATACACGGAATGTAAACTTGGCTACACAGGAACTGGATTACAAAACAGAACAGGGTCTCAAATTTAGAAAACCAACTTATGCTTGCTTAAGGGGAAAGGTGAGTTGGGGTGCTGCATCAAACCAGAGATTGAAATGAGCACAGATAAAGTTCCTTAAGCCAAATATGGAATAGACAAGAACTACTCCTTGCTCAACGAAATGGACTCAACACCCCATATTAAACGCCTAAGAATGTACCTGACTAGTAAGTATCTTAAAACCTATGCACTGCTATGTCTCTGAAAGAAAATCAAGCATGTGTACAGGGGCATAAACGCAGCAGTGATAGGATTGGAGAGGTTCGGTGAGCAAATGAAGACCCTTTGAAGTCATATTGCATGGTACCCATTCCACGGGTCTCAACTCTCCAGGTTTAAGGGATTCTTCCTTCAGCTAAAACATGCACGTGGAACCCAGAGTATGATCAACCGTGTGATCGGGAGACGTGTTCCAATATGTCTCAGTTCTCGTCCCCTGGTACTCGGGTGCAACATTCCAGACGCTTTACTAACACTCTCCCGACTTGGAGAGTCAGTGCCTTTAACCTCCTGTTTGGCCCAGTTTGCAATTTCTGCGGAAGATGAACAGGAATAGGGAAAACCAATGAGAGACTAGCTGGAGGTGTCTGGACTGGCAAATTTAACTCTCATTTCCCACCAGGAAGAGGAATTAACCAAAGGCTCAGCGTGCCGTGCCGGAACCAGATTAGGGCCTGAAGCAAACCTGCGGTGTTATGGCCAGCTCACAAGAAAGCGAGTTGAAGAAAGGAGCTCAGGGGCACTGTAATTCACAAACCTGCAGAGTTATAAATGACAGCTATCGTCCAAAAATATACTGAAGTAAGGCTGCCAAGAGGACTTGAAAGCGGGGCAGAATTGCAGGAAACCGATTTCAGGAGGTAGACTGGAATTGCATTTAAAGCATAGGAAAAGAGGCAGAACGTCCACAATGATGCACTTGGCCAAAAAGGGCGTATGCGTTTTTTCCTGAATATATTCAGGAAAAAACGCATACGCCCTTTTTGGCCAACCAAGCAAGCTTGCAAAGGAAATCTGCACTACAATGAAGTCTCACTTTCCCCCGGTCAAAAGGGCCATCTGAAAAAAGTGTAAAATCCAGAAAGGCAGGACAGGCCATGGAGAACTGGGAGCCTTGTTATGCTGATGGGCGGGATGTAAATTGCCAACAGCCACTCGGGAGAGGTGTATGGTGTTTCCTGAAACATCTAAAAAACAAAGCAACAGAGCCTAGGGCACTTCCACTTATGGTCCTATAGCTTAGGGAAATTAAAATCAAAAAGACACAGCCACCCCAAAGTTTGGGACGGCTCTGTTTACAAGAACCTCGTTTACGGTACAAGTTCAATATCGCAGAAAGTGAAAAATGGATAAAGAAGTTGTGGTACTTACGTACAATGCAATATCACTCAGCAATGAAATCTATGTCATCAGGCCCGTAGCAGCATAATGAGTGGATTCAGGTATGATGATTCTAACTGAAATAAGTCACACAGAAAAAGAAACATCATAAGATATCACTAATACACGGAATGTAAACTTGGCTACACAGGAACTGGATTACAAAACAGAACAGGGTCTCAAATTTAGAAAACCAACTTATGCTTGCTTAAGGGGAAAGGTGAGTTGGGGTGCTGCATCAAACCAGAGATTGAAATGAGCACAGATAAAGTTCCTTAAGCCAAATATGGAATAGACAAGAACTACTCCTTGCTCAACGAAATGGACTCAACACCCCATATTAAACTCCTAAGAATGTACCTGACTAGTAAGTATCTTAAAACCTATGGATTGCTATGTCTCTGAAAGAAAATCAAGCTTGTGTACAGGGGCATAAACGCAGCAGTGATAGGATTGGAGAGGTTCGGTGAGCAAATGAAGACCCTTTGAAGTCATATTGCATGGTACCCATTCCACGGGTCTCAACTCTCCAGGTTTAAGGGATTCTGCCTTCAGGTAAAACATGCACGTGGAACCCAGAGTATGATCAACCGTGTGATCGGGAGACGTGTTCCAATATGTCTCAGTTCTCGTCCCCTGGTACTCGGGTGCAACATTCCACACGATTTACTAACACTCTCCCGACTTGGAGAGTCAGTGCCTTTATCCTCCTGTTTGGCCCATTTGCAATTTCTGAGGAAGATGAACAGGAATAGGGAGAACCAATGAGAGACTAGCTGGAGGTGTCAGGACGGGCAAATTTAACTCTCATTTCCCACCTGGAAGAGGAATTAACCAAAAGCTCAGCGTGCCGTGCCGGAACCAGATTAGGGCCTGAAGCAATCCTGCGGTGTTGCGGCCAGCTCACAAGAAAGCGAGTTGAAGAAAGGAGCTCAGGGGCACTGTAATTCACAAACCTGCAGAGTTATAAATGACAGCTATCGTCCAAAAATATACTGAAGTATGGCTGCCAAGAGGACTTGAAAGCGGGGCAGAATTGCAGGAAACCGATTTCAGGAGGTAGACTGGAATTGCATTTAAAGCATAGGAAAAGAGGCAGAACGTCCACAATGATGCACTTGGCCAAAAAGGGCGTATGCGTTTTTTCCTGAATATATTCAGGAAAAAACGCATACGCCCTTTTTGGGCAACAATGAAGTCTCACTTCCCCCCGGTCAAAAGGGCCATCTGAAAAAAGTGTAAAATCCAGAAAGGCAGGACAGGCCATGGAGAACTGGGAGCCTTGTTATGCTGATGGGCGGGATGTAAATTGCCAAGAGCCACTCGGGAGAGGTGTATGGTGTTTCCTGAAACATCTAAAAAACAAAGCAACAGAGCCTAGGGCACTTCCACTTATGGTCCTATAGCTTAGGGAAATTAAAATCAAAAAGACACAGCCACCCCAAAGTTTGGGACGGCTCTGTTTACAAGAACCTCGTTTACAGTACAAGTTCAATATCGCAGAAAGTGAAAAATGGATAAAGATGTTGTGGTACTTACGTACAATGCAATATCACTCAGCAATGAAATCTATGTCATCAGGCCCGTAGCAGCATAATGAGTGGATTCAGGTATGATGATTCTAACTGAAATAAGTCACACAGAAAAAGAAACATCATAAGATATCACTAATACACGGAATGTAAACTTGGCTACACAGGAACTGGATTACAAAACAGAACAGGGTCTCAAATTTAGAAAACCAACTTATGCTTGCTTAAGGGGAAAGGTGAGTTGGGGTGCTGCATAAAACCAGAGATTGAAATGAGCACAGATAAAGTTTCTTAAGCCAAATATAGAATAGACAAGAACTACTCCTTGCTCAACGAAATGGACTCAACACCCCATATTAAACGCCTAAGAATGTACCTGACTAGTAAGTATCTTAAAACCTATGGATTGCTATGTCTCTGAAAGAAAATCAAGCATGTGTACAGGGGCATAAACGCAGCAGTGATAGGATTGGAGAGGTTCGGTGAGCAAATGAAGACCCTTTGAAGTCATATTGCATGGTACCCATTCCACGGGTCTCAACTCTCCAGGTTTAAGGGATTCTTCCTTCAGCTAAAACATGCACGTGGAACCCAGAGTATGATCAACCGTGTGATCGGGAGACGTGTTCCAATATGTCTCAGTTCTCGTCCCCTGGTACTCGGGTGCAACATTCCAGACGCTTTACTAACACTCTCCCGACTTGGAGAGTCAGTGCCTTTAACCTCCTGTTTGGCCCAGTTTGCAATTTCTGCGGAAGATGAACAGGAATAGGGAGAACCAATGAGAGACTAGCTGGAGGTGTCTGGACGGGCAAATTTAACTCTCATTTCCCACCAGGAAGAGGAATTAACCAAAGGCTCAGCGTGCCGTGCCGGAACCAGATTAGGGCCTGAAGCAATCCTGCGGTGTTGCAGCCAGCTCACAAGAAAGCGAGTTGAAGAAAGGAGCTCAGGGGCACTGTAATTCACAAACCTGCAGAGTTATAAATGACAGCTATCGTCCAAAAATATACTGAAGTAAGGCTGCCAAGAGGACTTGAAAGCGGGGCAGAATTGCAGGAAACCGATTTCAGGAGGTAGACTGGAATTGCATTTAAAGCATAGGAAAAGAGGCAGAACGTCCACAATGATGCACTTGGCCAAAAAGGGCGTATGCGTTTTTTCCTGAATATATTCAGGAAAAAACGCATACGCCCTTTTTGGCCAACCAAGCAAGCTTGCAAAGGAAATCTGCACTACAATGAAGTCTCACTTCCCCCCGTTCAAAAGGGCCATCTGAAAAAAGTGTAAAATCCATAAAGGCAGGACAGGCCATGGAGAACTGGGAGCCTTGTTATGCTGATGGGCGGGATGTAAATTGCCAACAGCCACTCGGGAGAGGTGTATGGTGTTTCCTGAAACATCTAAAAAACAAAGCAACAGAGCCTAGGGCACTTCCACTTATGGTCCTATAGCTTAGGGAAATTAAAATCAAAAAGACACAGCCACCCCAAAGTTTGGGACGGCTCTGTTTACAAGAACCTCGTTTACGGTACAAGTTCAATATCGCAGAAAGTGAAAAATGGATAAAGAAGTTGTGGTACTTACGTACAATGCAATATCACTCAGCAATGAAATCTATGTCATCAGGCCCGTAGCAGCATAATGAGTGGATTCAGGTATGATGATTCTAACTGAAATAAGTCACACAGAAAAAGAAACATCATAAGATATCACTAATACACGGGATGTAAACTTGGCTACACAGGAACTGGATTACAAAACAGAACAGGGTCTCAAATTTAGAAAACCAACTTATGCTTGCTTAAGGGGAAAGGTGAGTTGGGGTGCTGCATAAAACCAGAGATTGAAATGAGCACAGATAAATTTCCTTAAGCCAAATATGGAATAGACAAGAACTACTCCTTGCTCAACGAAATGGACTCAACACCCCATATTAAACGCCTAAGAATGTACCTGACTAGTAAGTATCTTAAAACCTATGGATTGCTATGTGTCTGAAAGAAAATCAAGCATGTGTACAGGGGCATAAACGCAGCAGTGATAGGATTGGTGAGGTTCGGTGAGCAAATGAAGACCCTTTGAAGTCATATTGCATGGTACCCATTCCACGGGTCTCAACTCTCCAGGTTTAAGGGATTCTTCCTTCAGCTAAAACATGCACGTGGAACCCAGAGTATGATCAACCGTGTGATCGGGAGACGTGTTCCAATATGTCTCAGTTCTCGTCCCCTGGTACTCGGGTGCAACATTCCAGACGCTTTACTAACACTCTCCCGACTTGGAGAGTCACTGCCTTTAACCTCCTGTTTGGCCCAGTTTGCAATTTCTGCGGAAGATGAACAGGAATAGGGAGAACCAATGAGAGACTAGCTGGAGGTGTCTGGACGGGCAAATTTAACTCTCATTTCCCACCAGGAAGAGGAATTAACCAAAGGCTCAGCGTGCCGTGCCGGAACCAGATTAGGGCCTGAAGCAATCCTGCGGTGTTGCGGCCAGCTCACAAGAAAGCGAGTTGAAGAAAGGAGCTCAGGGGCACTGTAATTCACAAACCTGCAGAGTTATAAATGACAGCTATCGTCCAAAAATATACTGAAGTAAGGCTGCCAAGAGGACTTGAAAGCGGGGCAGAATTGCAGGAAACCGATTTCAGGAGGTAGACTGGAATTGCATTTAAAGCATAGGAAAAGAGGCAGAACGTCCACAATGATGCACTTGGCCAAAAAGGGCGTATGCGTTTTTTCCTGAATATATTCAGGAAAAAACGCATACGCCCTTTTTGGCCAACCAAGCAAGCTTGCAAAGGAAATCTGCACTACAATGAAGTCTCACTTCCCCCAGGTAAAAAGGGCCATCTGAAAAAAGTGTAAAATCCAGAAAGGCAGGACAGGCCATGGAGAACTGGGAGCCTTGTTATGCTGATGGGCGGGATGTAAATTGCCAAGAGCCACTCCGGAGAGGTGTATGGTGTTTCCTGAAACATCTAAAAAACAAAGCAACAGAGCCTAGGGCACTTCCACTTATGGTCCTATAGCTTAGGGAAATTAAAATCAAAAAGACACAGCCACCCCAAAGTTTGGGACGGCTCTGTTTACAAGAACCTCGTTTACGGTACAAGTTCAATATCGCAGAAAGTGAAAAATGGATAAAGAAGTTGTGGTACTTACGTACAATGCAATATCACTCAGCAATGAAATCTATGTCATCAGGCCCGTAGCAGCATAATGAGTGGATTCAGGTATGATGATTCTAACTGAAATAAGTCACACAGAAAAAGAAACATCATAAGATATCACTAATACACGGAATGTAAACTTGGCTACACAGGAACTGGATTACAAAACAGAACAGGGTCTCAAATTTAGAAAACCAACTTATGCTTGCTTATGGGGAAAGGTGAGTTGGGGTGCTGCATAAAACCAGAGATTTAAATGAACACAGATAAAGTTCCTTAAGCCAAATATGGAATAGACAAGAACTACTCCTTGCTCAACGAAATGGACTCAACACCCCATATTAAACGCCTAAGAATGTACCTGACTAGTAAGTATCTTAAAACCTATGAATTGCTATGTCTCTGAAAGAAAATCAAGCGTGTGTACAGGGGCATAAACGCCGCAGTGATAGGATTGGAGAGGTTCGGTGAGCAAATGAAGACCCTTTGAAGTCATATTGCATGGTACCCATTCCACGGGTCTCAACTCTCCAGGTTTAAGGGATTCTGCCTTCAGGTAAAACATGCACGTGGAACCCAGAG
This sequence comes from Leucopleurus acutus, assembly GCF_964270905.1. Taxonomy (NCBI): domain Eukaryota; kingdom Metazoa; phylum Chordata; class Mammalia; order Artiodactyla; family Delphinidae; genus Leucopleurus; species Leucopleurus acutus. Next base: position 2,282,315 of record NW_028139226.1, on the reverse strand, counting down.
TATGATCACCCGTGTGATCGGGAGACATGTTCCAATATGTCTCAGTTCTCGTACCCTGGTACTCGGGTGCAACATTCCAGACGCTTTACTAACACTCTCCCCACTTGGAGAGTCAGTGCCTTTAACCTCCTGTTTGGCCCAGTTTGCAATTTCTGCGGAAGATGAACAGGAATAGGGAGAACCAATGAGAGACTAGGTGGAGGTGTCTGGACGGGCAAATTGAACTCTCATTTCCCACCAGGAAGAGGAATTAACCAAAGGCTCAGCGTGCCGTGCCGGAACCAGATTAGGGCCTGAAGCAATCCTGCGGTGTTGCGGCCAGCTCACAAGAAAGCGAGTTGAAGAAAGGAGCTCAGGGGCACTGTAATTCACAAACCTGCAGAGTTATAAATGACAGCTATCGTCCAAAAATATACTGAAGTAAGGCTGCCAAGAGGACTTGAAAGCGGGGCAGAATTGCAGGAAACCGATTTCAGGAGGTAGACTGGAATTGCATTTAAAGCATAGGAAAAGAGGCAGAACGTCCACAATGATGCACTTGGCCAAAAAGGGCGTATGCGTTTTTTCCTGAATATATTCAGGAAAAAACGCATACGCCCTTTTTTGGCCAACCAAGCAAGCTTGCAAAGGAAATCTGCACTACAATGAAGTCTCACTTCCCCCCGGTCAAAAGGGCCATCTGAAAAAAGTGTAAAATCCAGAAAGGCAGGACAGGCCATGGAGAACTGGGAGCCTTGTTATGCTGATGGGCGGGATGTAAATTGCCAAGAGCCACTCGGGAGAGGTGTATGGTGTTTCCTGAAACATCTAAAAAACAAAGCAACAGAGCCTAGGGCACTTCCACTTATGGTCCTATAGCTTAGGGAAATTAAAATCAAAAAGACACAGCCACCCCAAAGTTTGGGACGGCTCTGTTTACAAGAACCTCGTTTACGGTACAAGTTCAATATCGCAGAAAGTGAAAAATGGATAAAGAAGTTGTGGTACTTACGTACAATGCAATATCACTCAGCAATGAAATCTATGTCATCAGGCCCGTAGCAGCATAATGAGTGGATTCAGGTATGATGATTCTAACTGAAATAAGTCACACAGAAAAAGAAACATCATAAGATATCACTAATACACGGAATGTAAACTTGGCTACACAGGAACTGGATTACAAAACAGAACAGGGTCTCAAATTTAGAAAACCAACTTATGCTTGCTTAAGGGGAAAGGTGAGTTGGGGTGCTGCATAAAACCAGAGATTGAAATGAGCACAGATAAAGTTCCTTAAGCCAAATATAGAATAGACAAGAACTACTCCTTGCTCAACGAAATGGACTCAACACCCCATATTAAACGCCTAAGAATGTACCTGACTAGTAAGTATCTTAAAACCTATGCACTGCTATGTGTCTGAAAGAAAATCAAGCATGTGTACAGGGGCATAAACGCAGCAGTGATAGGATTGGAGAGGTTCGGTGAGCAAATGAAGACCCTTTGAAGTCATATTGCATGGTACCCATTCCACGGGTCTCAACTCTCCAGGTTTAAGGGATTCTTCCTTCAGCTAAAACATGCACGTGGAACCCAGAGTATGATCAACCGTGTGATCGGGAGACGTGTTCCAATATGTCTCAGTTCTCGTCCCCTGGTACTCGGGTGCAACATTCCAGACGCTTTACTAACACTCTCCCGACTTGGAGAGTCAGTGCCTTTAACCTCCTGTTTGGCCCAGTTTGCAATTTCTGCGGAAGATGAACAGGAATAGGGAGAACCAATGAGAGACTAGCTGGAGGTGTCTGGACGGGCAAATTTAACTCTCATTTCCCACCAGGAAGAGGAATTAACCAAAGGCTCAGCGTGCCGTGCCGGAACCAGATTAGGGCCTGAAGCAATCCTGCGGTGTTGCGGCCAGCTCACAAGAAAGCGAGTTGAAGAAAGGAGCTCAGGGGCACTGTAATTCACAAACCTGCAGAGTTATAAATGACAGCTATCGTCCAAAAATATACTGAAGTAAGGCTGCCAAGAGGACTTGAAAGCGGGGCAGAATTGCAGGAAACCGATTTCAGGAGGTAGACTGGAATTGCATTTAAAGCATAGGAAAAGAGGCAGAACGTCCACAATGATGCACTTGGCCAAAAAGGGCGTATGCGTTTTTTCCTGAATATATTCAGGAAAAAACGCATACGCCCTTTTTGGCCAACCAAGCAAGCTTGCAAAGGAAATCTGCACTACAATGAAGTCTCACTTCCCCCAGGTAAAAAGGGCCATCTGAAAAAAGTGTAAAATCCAGAAAGGCAGGACAGGCCATGGAGAACTGGGAGCCTTGTTATGCTGATGGGCGGGATGTAAATTGCCAAGAGCCACTCCGGAGAGGTGTATGGTGTTTCCTGAAACATCTAAAAAACAAAGCAACAGAGCCTAGGGCACTTCCACTTATGGTCCTATAGCTTAGGGAAATTAAAATCAAAAAGACACAGCCACCCCAAAGTTTGGGACGGCTCTGTTTACAAGAACCTCGTTTACGGTACAAGTTCAATATCGCAGAAAGTGAAAAATGGATAAAGAAGTTGTGGTACTTACGTACAATGCAATATCACTCAGCAATGAAATCTATGTCATCAGGCCCGTAGCAGCATAATGAGTGGATTCAGGTATGATGATTCTAACTGAAATAAGTCACACAGAAAAAGAAACATCATAAGATATCACTAATACACGGAATGTAAACTTGGCTACACAGGAACTGGATTACAAAACAGAACAGGGTCTCAAATTTAGAAAACCAACTTATGCTTGCTTACGGGGAAAGGTGAGTTGGGGTGCTGCATAAAACCAGAGATTTAAATGAACACAGATAAAGTTCCTTAAGCCAAATATGGAATAGACAAGAACTACTCCTTGCTCAACGAAATGGACTCAACACCCCATATTAAACGCCTAAGAATGTACCTGACTAGTAAGTATCTTAAAACCTATGAATTGCTATGTCTCTGAAAGAAAATCAAGCGTGTGTACAGGGGCATAAACGCCGCAGTGATAGGATTGGAGAGGTTCGGTGAGCAAATGAAGACCCTTTGAAGTCATATTGCATGGTACCCATTCCACGGGTCTCAACTCTCCAGGTTTAAGGGATTCTTCCTTCAGCTAAAACATGCACGTGGAACCCAGAGTATGATCAACCGTGTGATCGGGAGACGTGTTCCAATATGTCTCAGTTCTCGTCCCCTGGTACTCGGGTGCAACATTCCAGACGCTTTACTAACACTCTCCCGACTTGGAGAGTCAGTGCCTTTAACCTCCTGTTTGGCCCAGTTTGCAATTTCTGCGGAAGATGAACAGGAATAGGGAGAACCAATGAGAGACTAGCTGGAGGTGTCTGGACGGGCAAATTTAACTCTCATTTCCCACCAGGAAGAGGAATTAACCAAAGGCTCAGCGTGCCGTGCCGGAACCAGATTAGGGCCTGAAGCAATCCTGCGGTGTTGCGGCCAGCTCACAAGAAAGCGAGTTGAAGAAAGGAGCTCAGGGGCACTGTAATTCACAAACCTGCAGAGTTATAAATGACAGCTATCGTCCAAAAATATACTGAAGTAAGGCTGCCAAGAGGACTTGAAAGCGGGGCAGAATTGCAGGAAACCGATTTCAGGAGGTAGACTGGAATTGCATTTAAAGCATAGGAAAAGAGGCAGAACGTCCACAATGATGCACTTGGCCAAAAAGGGCGTATGCGTTTTTTCCTGAATATATTCAGGAAAAAACGCATACGCCCTTTTTGGCCAACCAAGCAAGCTTGCAAAGGAAATCTGCACTACAATGAAGTCTCACTTCCCCCCGGTCAAAAGGGCCATCTGAAAAAAGTGTAAAATCCAGAAAGGCAGGACAGGCCATGGAGAACTGGGAGCCTTGTTATGCTGATGGGCGGGATGTAAATTGCCAAGAGCCACTCGGGAGAGGTGTATGGTGTTTCCTGAAACATCTAAAAAACAAAGCAACAGAGCCTAGGGCACTTCCACTTATGGTCCTATAGCTTAGGGAAATTAAAATCAAAAAAACACAGCCACCCCAAAGTTTGGGACGGCTCTGTTTACAAGAACCTCGTTTACGGTACAAGTTCAATATCGCAGAAAGTGAAAAATGGATAAAGAAGTTGTGGTACTTACGTACAATGCAATATCACTCAGCAATGAAATCTATGTCATCAGGCCCGTAGCAGCATAATGAGTGGATTCAGGTATGATGATTCTAACTGAAATAAGTCACACAGAAAAAGAAACATCATAAGATATCACTAATACACGGAATGTAAACTTGGCTACACAGGAACTGGATTACAAAACAGAACAGGGTCTCAAATTTAGAAAACCAACTTATGCTTGCTTAAGGGGAAAGGTGAGTTGGGGTGCTGCATCAAACCAGAGATTGAAATGAGCACAGATAAAGTTCCTTAAGCCAAATATGGAATAGACAAGAACTACTCCTTGCTCAACGAAATGGACTCAACACCCCATATTAAACGCCTAAGAATGTACCTGACTAGTAAATATCTTAAAACCTATGCACTGCTATGTGTCTGAAAGAAAATCAAGCATGTGTACAGGGGCATAAACGCAGCAGTGATAGGATTGGAGAGGTTCGGTGAGCAAATGAAGACCCTTTGAAGTCATATTGCATGGTACCCATTCCACGGGTCTCAACTCTCCAGGTTTAAGGGATTCTTCCTTCAGCTAAAACATGCACGTGGAACCCAGAGTATGATCAACCGTGTGATCGGGAGACGTGTTCCAATATGTCTCAGTTCTCGTCCCCTGGTACTCGGGTGCAACATTCCAGACGCTTTACTAACACTCTCCCGACTTGGAGAGTCAGTGCCTTTAACCTCCTGTTTGGCCCAGTTTGCAATTTCTGCGGAAGATGAACAGGAATAGGGAGAACCAATGAGAGACTAGCTGGAGGTGTCTGGACGGGCAAATTTAACTCTCATTTCCCACCAGGAAGAGGAATTAACCAAAGGCTCAGCGTGCCGTGCCGGAACCAGATTAGGGCCTGAAGCAATCCTGCGGTGTTGCGGCCAGCTCACAAGAAAGCGAGTTGAAGAAAGGAGCTCAGGGGCACTGTAATTCACAAACCTGCAGAGTTATAAATGACAGCTATCGTCCAAAAATATACTGAAGTAAGGCTGCCAAGAGGACTTGAAAGCGGGGCAGAATTGCAGGAAACCGATTTCAGGAGGTAGACTGGAATTGCATTTAAAGCATAGGAAAAGAGGCAGAACGTCCACAATGATGCACTTGGCCAAAAAGGGCGTATGCGTTTTTTCCTGAATATATTCAGGAAAAAACGCAAACGCCGTTTTTGGCCAACCAAGCAAGCTTGCAAAGGAAATCTGCACTACAATGAAGTCTCACTTCCCCCCGGTCAAAAGGGCCATCTGAAAAAAGTGTAAAATCCACAAAGGCAGGACAGGCCATGGAGAACTGGGAGCCTTGTTATGCTGATGGGCGGGATGTAAATTGCCAAGAGCCACTCCGGAGAGGTGTATGGTGTTTCCAGAAACATCTAAAAAACAAAGCAACAGAGCCTAGGGCACTTCCACTTATGGTCCTATAGCTTAGGGAAATTAAAATCAAAAAGACACAGCCACCCCAAAGTTTGGGACGGCTCTGTTTACAAGAACCTCGTTTACGGTACAAGTTCAATATCGCAGAAAGTGAAAAATGGATAAAGAAGTTGTGGTACTTACGTACAATGCAATATCACTCAGCAATGAAATCTATGTCATCAGGCCCGTAGCAGCATAATGAGTGGATTCAGGTATGATGATTCTAACTGAAATAAGTCACACAGAAAAAGAAACATCATAAGATATCACTAATACACGGAATGTAAACTTGGCTACACAGGAACTGGATTACAAAACAGAACAGGGTCTCAAATTTAGAAAACCAACTTATGCTTGCTTAAGGGGAAAGGTGAGTTGGGGTGCTGCATAAAACCAGAGATTGAAATGAGCACAGATAAAGTTCCTTAAGCCAAATATAGAATAGACAAGAACTACTCCTTGCTCAACGAAATGGACTCAACACCCCATATTAAACGCCTAAGAATGTACCTGACTAGTAAGTATCTTAAAACCTATGCACTGCTATGTGTCTGAAAGAAAATCAAGCATGTGTACAGGGGCATAAACGCAGCAGTGATAGGATTGGAGAGGTTCGGTGAGCAAATGAAGACCCTTTGAAGTCATATTGCATGGTACCCATTCCACGGGTCTCAACTCTCCAGGTTTAAGGGATTCTTCCTTCAGCTAAAACATGCACGTGGAACCCAGAGTATGATCAACCGTGTGATCGGGAGACGTGTTCCAATATGTCTCAGTTCTCGTCCCCTGGTACTCGGGTGCAACATTCCAGACGCTTTACTAACACTCTCCCGACTTGGAGAGTCAGTGCCTTTAACCTCCTGTTTGGCCCAGTTTGCAATTTCTGCGGAAGATGAACAGGAATAGGGAGAACCAATGAGAGACTAGCTGGAGGTGTCTGGACGGGCAAATTTAACTCTCATTTCCCACCAGGAAGAGGAATTAACCAAAGGCTCAGCGTGCCGTGCCGGAACCAGATTAGGGCCTGAAGCAATCCTGCGGTGTTGCGGCCAGCTCACAAGAAAGCGAGTTGAAGAAAGGAGCTCAGGGGCACTGTAATTCACAAACCTGCAGAGTTATAAATGACAGCTATCGTCCAAAAATATACTGAAGTAAGGCTGCCAAGAGGACTTGAAAGCGGGGCAGAATTGCAGGAAACCGATTTCAGGAGGTAGACTGGAATTGCATTTAAAGCATAGGAAAAGAGGCAGAACGTCCACAATGATGCACTTGGCCAAAAAGGGCGTATGCGTTTTTTCCTGAATATATTCAGGAAAAAACGCATACGCCCTTTTTGGCCAACCAAGCAAGCTTGCAAAGGAAATCTGCACTACAATGAAGTCTCACTTCCCCCAGGTAAAAAGGGCCATCTGAAAAAAGTGTAAAATCCAGAAAGGCAGGACAGGCCATGGAGAACTGGGAGCCTTGTTATGCTGATGGGCGGGATGTAAATTGCCAAGAGCCACTCCGGAGAGGTGTATGGTGTTTCCTGAAACATCTAAAAAACAAAGCAACAGAGCCTAGGGCACTTCCACTTATGGTCCTATAGCTTAGGGAAATTAAAATCAAAAAGACACAGCCACCCCAAAGTTTGGGACGGCTCTGTTTACAAGAACCTCGTTTACGGTACAAGTTCAATATCGCAGAAAGTGAAAAATGGATAAAGAAGTTGTGGTACTTACGTACAATGCAATATCACTCAGCAATGAAATCTATGTCATCAGGCCCGTAGCAGCATAATGAGTGGATTCAGGTATGATGATTCTAACTGAAATAAGTCACACAGAAAAAGAAACATCATAAGATATCACTAATACACGGAATGTAAACTTGGCTACACAGGAACTGGATTACAAAACAGAACAGGGTCTCAAATTTAGAAAACCAACTTATGCTTGCTTACGGGGAAAGGTGAGTTGGGGTGCTGCATAAAACCAGAGATTTAAATGAACACAGATAAAGTTCCTTAAGCCAAATATGGAATAGACAAGAACTACTCCTTGCTCAACGAAATGGACTCAACACCCCATATTAAACGCCTAAGAATGTACCTGACTAGTAAGTATCTTAAAACCTATGAATTGCTATGTCTCTGAAAGAAAATCAAGCGTGTGTACAGGGGCATAAACGCCGCAGTGATAGGATTGGAGAGGTTCGGTGAGCAAATGAAGACCCTTTGAAGTCATATTGCATGGTACCCATTCCACGGGTCTCAACTCTCCAGGTTTAAGGGATTCTTCCTTCAGCTAAAACATGCACGTGGAACCCAGAGTATGATCAACCGTGTGATCGGGAGACGTGTTCCAATATGTCTCAGTTCTCGTCCCCTGGTACTCGGGTGCAACATTCCAGACGCTTTACTAACACTCTCCCGACTTGGAGAGTCAGTGCCTTTAACCTCCTGTTTGGCCCAGTTTGCAATTTCTGCGGAAGATGAACAGGAATAGGGAGAACCAATGAGAGACTAGCTGGAGGTGTCTGGACGGGCAAATTTAACTCTCATTTCCCACCAGGAAGAGGAATTAACCAAAGGCTCAGCGTGCCGTGCCGGAACCAGATTAGGGCCTGAAGCAATCCTGCGGTGTTGCGGCCAGCTCACAAGAAAGCGAGTTGAAGAAAGGAGCTCAGGGGCACTGTAATTCACAAACCTGCAGAGTTATAAATGACAGCTATCGTCCAAAAATATACTGAAGTAAGGCTGCCAAGAGGACTTGAAAGCGGGGCAGAATTGCAGGAAACCGATTTCAGGAGGTAGACTGGAATTGCATTTAAAGCATAGGAAAAGAGGCAGAACGTCCACAATGATGCACTTGGCCAAAAAGGGCGTATGCGTTTTTTCCTGAATATATTCAGGAAAAAACGCATACGCCCTTTTTGGCCAACCAAGCAAGCTTGCAAAGGAAATCTGCACTACAATGAAGTCTCACTTCCCCCAGGTAAAAAGGGCCATCTGAAAAAAGTGTAAAATCCAGAAAGGCAGGACAGGCCATGGAGAACTGGGAGCCTTGTTATGCTGATGGGCGGGATGTAAATTGCCAAGAGCCACTCCGGAGAGGTGTATGGTGTTTCCTGAAACATCTAAAAAACAAAGCAACAGAGCCTAGGGCACTTCCACTTATGGTCCTATAGCTTAGGGAAATTAAAATCAAAAAGACACAGCCACCCCAAAGTTTGGGACGGCTCTGTTTACAAGAACCTCGTTTACGGTACAAGTTCAATATCGCAGAAAGTGAAAAATGGATAAAGAAGTTGTGGTACTTACGTACAATGCAATATCACTCAGCAATGAAATCTATGTCATCAGGCCCGTAGCAGCATAATGAGTGGATTCAGGTATGATGATTCTAACTGAAATAAGTCACACAGAAAAAGAAACATCATAAGATATCACTAATACACGGAATGTAAACTTGGCTACACAGGAACTGGATTACAAAACAGAACAGGGTCTCAAATTTAGAAAACCAACTTATGCTTGCTTACGGGGAAAGGTGAGTTGGGGTGCTGCATAAAACCAGAGATTTAAATGAACACAGATAAAGTTCCTTAAGCCAAATATGGAATAGACAAGAACTACTCCTTGCTCAACGAAATGGACTCAACACCCCATATTAAACGCCTAAGAATGTACCTGACTAGTAAGTATCTTAAAACCTATGAATTGCTATGTCTCTGAAAGAAAATCAAGCGTGTGTACAGGGGCATAAACGCCGCAGTGATAGGATTGGAGAGGTTCGGTGAGCAAATGAAGACCCTTTGAAGTCATATTGCATGGTACCCATTCCACGGGTCTCAACTCTCCAGGTTTAAGGGATTCTGCCTTCAGGTAAAACATGCACGTGGAACCCAGAGTATGATCACCCGTGTGATCGGGAGACATGTTCCAATATGTCTCAGTTCTCGTACCCTGGTACTCGGGTGCAACATTCCAGACGCTTTACTAACACTCTCCCCACTTGGAGAGTCAGTGCCTTTAACCTCCTGTTTGGCCCAGTTTGCAATTTCTGCGGAAGATGAACAGGAATAGGGAGAACCAATGAGAGACTAGGTGGAGGTGTCTGGACGGGCAAATTGAACTCTCATTTCCCACCAGGAAGAGGAATTAACCAAAGGCTCAGCGTGCCGTGCCGGAACCAGATTAGGGCCTGAAGCAATCCTGCGGTGTTGCGGCCAGCTCACAAGAAAGCGAGTTGAAGAAAGGAGCTCAGGGGCACTGTAATTCACAAACCTGCAGAGTTATAAATGACAGCTATCGTCCAAAAATATACTGAAGTAAGGCTGCCAAGAGGACTTGAAAGCGGGGCAGAATTGCAGGAAACCGATTTCAGGAGGTAGACTGGAATTGCATTTAAAGCATAGGAAAAGAGGCAGAACGTCCACAATGATGCACTTGGCCAAAAAGGGCGTATGCGTTTTTTCCTGAATATATTCAGGAAAAAACGCATACGCCCTTTTTGGCCAACCAAGCAAGCTTGCAAAGGAAATCTGCACTACAATGAAGTCTCACTTCCCCCCGGTCAAAAGGGCCATCTGAAAAAAGTGTAAAATCCAGAAAGGCAGGACAGGCCATGGAGAACTGGGAGCCTTGTTATGCTGATGGGCGGGATGTAAATTGCCAAGAGCCACTCGGGAGAGGTGTATGGTGTTTCCTGAAACATCTAAAAAACAAAGCAACAGAGCCTAGGGCACTTCCACTTATGGTCCTATAGCTTAGGGAAATTAAAATCAAAAAGACACAGCCACCCCAAAGTTTGGGACGGCTCTGTTTACAAGAACCTCGTTTACGGTACAAGTTCAATATCGCAGAAAGTGAAAAATGGATAAAGAAGTTGTGGTACTTACGTACAATGCAATATCACTCAGCAATGAAATCTATGTCATCAGGCCCGTAGCAGCATAATGAGTGGATTCAGGTATGATGATTCTAACTGAAATAAGTCACACAGAAAAAGAAACATCATAAGATATCACTAATACACGGAATGTAAACTTGGCTACACAGGAACTGGATTACAAAACAGAACAGGGTCTCAAATTTAGAAAACCAACTTATGCTTGCTTAAGGGGAAAGGTGAGTTGGGGTGCTGCATCAAACCAGAGATTGAAATGAGCACAGATAAAGTTCCTTAAGCCAAATATGGAATAGACAAGAACTACTCCTTGCTCAACGAAATGGACTCAACACCCCATATTAAACGCCTAAGAATGTACCTGACTAGTAAGTATCTTAAAACCTATGGATTGCTATGTCTCTGAAAGAAAATCAAGCGTGTGTACAGGGGCATAAACGCAGCAGTGATAGGATTGGAGAGGTTCGGTGAGCAAATGAAGACCCTTTGAAGTCATATTGCATGGTACCCATTCCACGGGTCTCAACTCTCCAGGTTTAAGGGATTCTGCCTTCAGCTAAAACATGCACGTGGAACCCAGAGTATGATCAACCGTGTGATCGGGAGACGTGTTCCAATATGTCTCAGTTCTCGTCCCCTGGTACTCGGGTGCAACATTCCACACGCTTTACTAACACTCTCCCGACTTGGAGAGTCAGTGCCTTTAACCTCCTGTTTGGCCCAGTTTGCAATTTCTGCGGAAGATGAACAGGAATAGGGAGAACCAATGAGAGACTAGCTGGAGGTGTCTGGACGGGCAAGTTTAACTCTCATTTCCCACCAGGAAGAGGAATTAACCAAAGGCTCAGCGTGCCGTGCCGGAACCAGATTAGGGCCTGAAGCAATCCTGCGGTGTTGCGGCCAGCTCACAAGAAAGCGAGTTGAAGAAAGGAGCTCAGGGGCACTGTAATTCACAAACCTGCAGAGTTATAAATGACAGCTATCGTCCAAAAATATACTGAAGTAAGGCTGCCAAGAGGACTTGAAAGCGGGGCAGAATTGCAGGAAACCGATTTCAGGAGGTAGACTGGAATTGCATTTAAAGCATAGGAAAAGAGGCAGAACGTCCACAATGATGCACTTGGCCAAAAAGGGCGTATGCGTTTTTTCCTGAATATATTCAGGAAAAAACGCATACGCCCTTTTTGGCCAACCAAGCAAGCTTGCAAAGGAAATCTGCACTACAATGAAGTCTCACTTCCCCCCGGTCAAAAGGGCCATCTGAAAAAAGTGTAAAATCCAGAAAGGCAGGACAGGCCATGGCTAACTGGGAGCCTTGTTATGCTGATGGGCGGGATGTAAATTGCCAAGAGCCACTCGGGAGAGGTGTATGGTGTTTCCTGAAACATCTAAAAAACAAAGCAACAGAGCCTAGGGCACTTCCACTTATGGTCCTATAGCTTAGGGAAATTAAAATCAAAAAGACACAGCCACCCCAAAGTTTGGGACAGCTCTGTTTACAAGAACCTCGTTTACGGTACAAGTTCAATATCGCAGAAAGTGAAAAATGGATAAAGAAGTTGTGGTACTTACGTACAATGCCATATCACTCAGCAATGAAATCTATGTCATCAGGCCCGTAGCAGCATAATGAGTGGATTCAGGTATGATGATTCTAACTGAAATAAGTCACACAGAAAAAGAAACATCATAAGATATCACTAATACATGGAACTTGGCTACACAGGAACTGGATTACAAAACAGAACAGGGTCTCAAATTTAGAAAACCAACTTATGCTTGCTTAAGGGGAAAGGTGAGTTGGGGTGCTGCATCAAACCAGAGATTGAAATGAGCACAGATAAAGTTCCTTAAGCCAAATATGGAATAGACAAGAACTACTCCTTGCTCAACGAAATGGACTCAACACCCCATATTAAACGCCTAAGAATGTACCTGACTAGTAAATATCTTAAAACCTATGCACTGCTATGTGTCTGAAAGAAAATCAAGCATGTGTACAGGGGCATAAACGCAGCAGTGATAGGATTGGAGAGGTTCGGTGAGCAAATGAAGACCCTTTGAAGTCATATTGCATGGTACCCATTCCACGGGTCTCAACTCTCCAGGTTTAAGGGATTCTTCCTTCAGCTAAAACATGCACGTGGAACCCAGAGTATGATCAACCGTGTGATCGGGAGACGTGTTCCAATATGTCTCAGTTCTCGTCCCCTGGTACTCGGGTGCAACATTCCAGACGCTTTACTAACACTCTCCCGACTTGGAGAGTCAGTGCCTTTAACCTCCTGTTTGGCCCAGTTTGCAATTTCTGCGGAAGATGAACAGGAATAGGGAGAACCAATGAGAGACTAGCTGGAGGTGTCTGGACGGGCAAATTTAACTCTCATTTCCCACCAGGAAGAGGAATTAACCAAAGGCTCAGCGTGCCGTGCCGGAACCAGATTAGGGCCTGAAGCAATCCTGCGGTGTTGCGGCCAGCTCACAAGAAAGCGAGTTGAAGAAAGGAGCTCAGGGGCACTGTAATTCACAAACCTGCAGAGTTATAAATGACAGCTATCGTCCAAAAATATACTGAAGTAAGGCTGCCAAGAGGACTTGAAAGCGGGGCAGAATTGCAGGAAACCGATTTCAGGAGGTAGACTGGAATTGCATTTAAAGCATAGGAAAAGAGGCAGAACGTCCACAATGATGCACTTGGCCAAAAAGGGCGTATGCGTTTTTTCCTGAATATATTCAGGAAAAAACGCAAACGCCGTTTTTGGCCAACCAAGCAAGCTTGCAAAGGAAATCTGCACTACAATGAAGTCTCACTTCCCCCCGGTCAAAAGGGCCATCTGAAAAAAGTGTAAAATCCACAAAGGCAGGACAGGCCATGGAGAACTGGGAGCCTTGTTATGCTGATGGGCGGGATGTAAATTGCCAAGAGCCACTCCGGAGAGGTGTATGGTGTTTCCTGAAACATCTAAAAAACAAAGCAACAGAGCCTAGGGCACTTCCACTTATGGTCCTATAGCTTAGGGAAATTAAAATCAAAAAGACACAGCCACCCCAAAGTTTGGGACGGCTCTGTTTACAAGAACCTCGTTTACGGTACAAGTTCAATATCGCAGAAAGTGAAGAATGGATAAAGAAGTTGTGGTACTTACGTACAATGCAATATCACTCAGCAATGAAATCTATGTCATCAGGCCCGTAGCAGCATAATGAGTGGATTCAGGTATGATGATTCTAACTGAAATAAGTCACACAGAAAAAGAAACATCATAAGATATCACTAATACACGGGATGTAAACTTGGCTACACAGGAACTGGATTACAAAACAGAACAGGGTCTCAAATTTAGAAAACCAACTTATGCTTGCTTAAGGGGAAAGGTGAGTTGGGGTGCTGCATCAAACCAGAGATTGAAATGAGCACAGATAAAGTTCCTTAAGCCAAATATGGAATAGACAAGAACTACTCCTTGCTCAACGAAATGGACTCAACACCCCATATTAAACGCCTAAGAATGTACCTGACTAGTAAGTATCTTAAAACCTATGGATTGCTATGTCTCTGAAAGAAAATCAAGCGTGTGTACAGGGGCATAAACGCAGCAGTGATAGGATTGGAGAGGTTCGGTGAGCAAATGAAGACCCTTTGAAGTCATATTGCATGGTACCCATTCCACGGGTCTCAACTCTCCAGGTTTAAGGGATTCTGCCTTCAGCTAAAACATGCACGTGGAACCCAGAGTATGATCAACCGTGTGATCGGGAGACGTGTTCCAATATGTCTCAGTTCTCGTCCCCTGGTACTCGGGTGCAACATTCCACACGCTTTACTAACACTCTCCCGACTTGGAGAGTCAGTGCCTTTAACCTCCTGTTTGGCCCAGTTTGCAATTTCTGCGGAAGATGAACAGGAATAGGGAGAACCAATGAGAGACTAGCTGGAGGTGTCTGGACGGGCAAATTTAACTCTCATTTCCCACCAGGAAGAGGAATTAACCAAAGGCTCAGCGTGCCGTGCCGGAACCAGATTAGGGCCTGAAGCAATCCTGCGGTGTTGCGGCCAGCTCACAAGAAAGCGAGTTGAAGAAAGGAGCTCAGGGGCACTGTAATTCACAAACCTGCAGAGTTATAAATGACAGCTATCGTCCAAAAATATACTGAAGTAAGGCTGCCAAGAGGACTTGAAAGCGGGGCAGAATTGCAGGAAACCGATTTCAGGAGGTAGACTGGAATTGCATTTAAAGCATAGGAAAAGAGGCAGAACGTCCACAATGATGCACTTGGCCAAAAAGGGCGTATGCGTTTTTTCCTGAATATATTCAGGAAAAAACGCATACGCCCTTTTTGGCCAACCAAGCAAGCTTGCAAAGGAAATCTGCACTACAATGAAGTCTCACTTCCCCCCGGTCAAAAGGGCCATCTGAAAAAAGTGTAAAATCCAGAAAGGCAGGACAGGCCATGGAGAACTGGGAGCCTTGTTATGCTGATGGGCGGGATGTAAATTGCCAAGAGCCACTCGGGAGAGGTGTATGGTGTTTCCTGAAACATCTAAAAAACAAAGCAACAGAGCCTAGGGCACTTCCACTTATGGTCCTATAGCTTAGGGAAATTAAAATCAAAAAGACACAGCCACCCCAAAGTTTGGGACAGCTCTGTTTACAAGAACCTCGTTTACGGTACAAGTTCAATATCGCAGAAAGTGAAAAATGGATAAAGAAGTTGTGGTACTTACGTACAATGCCATATCACTCAGCAATGAAATCTATGTCATCAGGCCCGTAGCAGCATAATGAGTGGATTCAGGTATGATGATTCTAACTGAAATAAGTCACACAGAAAAAGAAACATCATAAGATATCACTAATACATGGAACTTGGCTACACAGGAACTGGATTACAAAACAGAACAGGGTCTCAAATTTAGAAAACCAACTTATGCTTGCTTAAGGGGAAAGGTGAGTTGGGGTGCTGCATCAAACCAGAGATTGAAATGAGCACAGATAAAGTTCCTTAAGCCAAATATGGAATAGACAAGAACTACTCCTTGCTCAACGAAATGGACTCAACACCCCATATTAAACGCCTAAGAATGTACCTGACTAGTAAATATCTTAAAACCTATGCACTGCTATGTGTCTGAAAGAAAATCAAGCATGTGTACAGGGGCATAAACGCAGCAGTGATAGGATTGGAGAGGTTCGGTGAGCAAATGAAGACCCTTTGAAGTCATATTGCATGGTACCCATTCCACGGGTCTCAACTCTCCAGGTTTAAGGGATTCTTCCTTCAGCTAAAACATGCACGTGGAACCCAGAGTATGATCAACCGTGTGATCGGGAGACGTGTTCCAATATGTCTCAGTTCTCGTCCCCTGGTACTCGGGTGCAACATTCCAGACGCTTTACTAACACTCTCCCGACTTGGAGAGTCAGTGCCTTTAACCTCCTGTTTGGCCCAGTTTGCAATTTCTGTGGAAGATGAACAGGAATAGGGAGAACCAATGAGAGACTAGCTGGAGGTGTCTGGACGGGCAAATTTAACTCTCATTTCCCACCAGGAAGAGGAATTAACCAAAGGCTCAGCGTGCCGTGCCGGAACCAGATTAGGGCCTGAAGCAATCCTGCGGTGTTGCGGCCAGCTCACAAGAAAGCGAGTTGAAGAAAGGAGCTCAGGGGCACTGTAATTCACAAACCTGCAGAGTTATAAATGACAGCTATCGTCCAAAAATATACTGAAGTAAGGCTGCCAAGAGGACTTGAAAGCGGGGCAGAATTGCAGGAAACCGATTTCAGGAGGTAGACTGGAATTGCATTTAAAGCATAGGAAAAGAGGCAGAACGTCCACAATGATGCACTTGGCCAAAAAGGGCGTATGCGTTTTTTCCTGAATATATTCAGGAAAAAACGCAAACGCCGTTTTTGGCCAACCAAGCAAGCTTGCAAAGGAAATCTGCACTACAATGAAGTCTCACTTCCCCCCGGTCAAAAGGGCCATCTGAAAAAAGTGTAAAATCCACAAAGGCAGGACAGGCCATGGAGAACTGGGAGCCTTGTTATGCTGATGGGCGGGATGTAAATTGCCAAGAGCCACTCCGGAGAGGTGTATGGTGTTTCCTGAAACATCTAAAAAACAAAGCAACAGAGCCTAGGGCACTTCCACTTATGGTCCTATAGCTTAGGGAAATTAAAATCAAAAAGACACAGCCACCCCAAAGTTTGGGACGGCTCTGTTTACAAGAACCTCGTTTACGGTACAAGTTCAATATCGCAGAAAGTGAAAAATGGATAAAGAAGTTGTGGTACTTACGTACAATGCAATATCACTCAGCAATGAAATCTATGTCATCAGGCCCGTAGCAGCATAATGAGTGGATTCAGGTATGATGATTCTAACTGAAATAAGTCACACAGAAAAAGAAACATCATAAGATATCACTAATACACGGAATGTAAACTTGGCTACACAGGAACTGGATTACAAAACAGAACAGGGTCTCAAATTTAGAAAACCAACTTATGCTTGCTTAAGGGGAAAGGTGAGTTGGGGTGCTGCATCAAACCAGAGATTGAAATGAGCACAGATAAAGTTCCTTAAGCCAAATATAGAATAGACAAGAACTACTCCTTGCTCAACGAAATGGACTCAACACCCCATATTAAACGCCTAAGAATGTACCTGACTAGTAAGTATCTTAAAACCTATGCACTGCTATGTGTCTGAAAGAAAATCAAGCATGTGTACAGGGGCATAAACGCAGCAGTGATAGGATTGGAGAGGTTTGGTGAGCAAATGAAGACCCTTTGAAGTCATATTGCATGGTACCCATTCCACGGGTCTCAACTCTCCAGGTTTAAGGGATTCTTCCTTCAGCTAAAACATGCACGTGGAACCCAGAGTATGATCAACCGTGTGATCGGGAGACGTGTTCCAATATGTCTCAGTTCTCGTCCCCTGGTACTCGGGTGCAACATTCCAGACGCTTTACTAACACTCTCCCGACTTGGAGAGTCAGTGCCTTTAACCTCCTGTTTGGCCCAGTTTGCAATTTCTGTGGAAGATGAACAGGAATAGGGAGAACCAATGAGAGACTAGCTGGAGGTGTCTGGACGGGCAAATTTAACTCTCATTTCCCACCAGGAAGAGGAATTAACCAAAGGCTCAGCGTGCCGTGCCGGAACCAGATTAGGGCCTGAAGCAATCCTGCGGTGTTGCGGCCAGCTCACAAGAAAGCGAGTTGAAGAAAGGAGCTCAGGGGCACTGTAATTCACAAACCTGCAGAGTTATAAATGACAGCTATCGTCCAAAAATATACTGAAGTAAGGCTGCCAAGAGGACTTGAAAGCGGGGCAGAATTGCAGGAAACCGATTTCAGGAGGTAGACTGGAATTGCATTTAAAGCATAGGAAAAGAGGCAGAACGTCCACAATGATGCACTTGGCCAAAAAGGGCGTATGCGTTTTTTCCTGAATATATTCAGGAAAAAACGCAAACGCCGTTTTTGGCCAACCAAGCAAGCTTGCAAAGGAAATCTGCACTACAATGAAGTCTCACTTCCCCCCGGTCAAAAGGGCCATCTGAAAAAAGTGTAAAATCCACAAAGGCAGGACAGGCCATGGAGAACTGGGAGCCTTGTTATGCTGATGGGCGGGATGTAAATTGCCAACAGCCACTCCGGAGAGGTGTATGGTGTTTCCTGAAACATCTAAAAAACAAAGCAACAGAGCCTAGGGCACTTCCACTTATGGTCCTATAGCTTAGGGAAATTAAAATCAAAAAGACACAGCCACCCCAAAGTTTGGGACGGCTCTGTTTACAAGAACCTCGTTTACGGTACAAGTTCAATATCGCAGAAAGTGAAAAATGGATAAAGAAGTTGTGGTACTTACGTACAATGCAATATCACTCAGCAATGAAATCTATGTCATCAGGCCCGTAGCAGCATAATGAGTGGATTCAGGTATGATGATTCTAACTGAAATAAGTCACACAGAAAAAGAAACATCATAAGATATCACTAATACACGGAATGTAAACTTGGCTACACAGGAACTGGATTACAAAACAGAACAGGGTCTCAAATTTAGAAAACCAACTTATGCTTGCTTACGGGGAAAGGTGAGTTGGGGTGCTGCATAAAACCAGAGATTTAAATGAACACAGATAAAGTCCCTTAAGCCAAATATGGAATAGACAAGAACTACTCCTTGCTCAACGAAATGGACTCAACACCCCATATTAAACGCCTAAGAATGTACCTGACTAGTAAGTATCTTAAAACCTATGGATTGCTATGTCTCTGAAAGAAAATCAAGCGTGTGTACAGGGGCATAAACGCAGCAGTGATAGGATTGGAGAGGTTCGGTGAGCAAATGAAGACCCTTTGAAGTCATATTGCATGGTACCCATTCCACGGGTCTCAACTCTCCAGGTTTAAGGGATTCTGCCTTCAGCTAAAACATGCACGTGAAACCCAGAGTATGATCAACCGTGTGATCGGGAGACGTGTTCCAATATGTCTCAGTTCTCGTCCCCTGGTACTCGGGTGCAACATTCCACACGCTTTACTAACACTCTCCCGACTTGGAGAGTCAGTGCCTTTAACCTCCTGTTTGGCCCATTTGCAATTTCTGAGGAAGATGAACAGGAATAGGGAGAACCAATGAGAGACTAGGTGGAGGTGTCTGGACGGGCAAATTTAACTCTCATTTCCCACCAGGAAGAGGAATTAACCAAAGGCTCAGCGTGCCGTGCCGGAACCAGATTAGGGCCTGAAGCAATCCTGCGGTGTTGCGGCCAGCTCACAAGAAAGCGAGTTGAAGAAAGGAGCTCAGGGGCACTGTAATTCACAAACCTGCAGAGTTATAAATGACAGCTATCGTCCAAAAATATACTGAAGTAAGGCTGCCAAGAGGACTTGAAAGCGGGGCAGAATTGCAGGAAACCGATTTCAGGAGGTAGACTGGAATTGCATTTAAAGCATAGGAAAAGAGGAAGAACGTCCACAATGATGCGCTTGGCCAAAAAGGGCGTATGCGTTTTTTCCTGAATATATTCAGGAAAAAACGCATACGCCCTTTTTGGCCAACCAAGCAAGCTTGCAAAGGAAATCTGCACTACAATGAAGTCTCACTTCCCCCCGGTCAAAAGGGCCATCTGAAAAAAGTGTAAAATCCAGAAAGGCAGGACAGGCCATGGAGAACTGGGAGCCTTGTTTTGCTGATGGGCGGGATGTAAATTGCCAAGAGCCACTCGTGAGAGGTGTATGGTGTTTCCTGAAACATCTAAAAAACAAAGCAACAGAGCCTAGGGCACTTCCACTTATGGTCCTATAGCTTAGGGAAATTAAAATCAAAAAGACACAGCCACCCCAAAGTTTGGGACGGCTCTGTTTAAAAGAACCTCGTTTACGGTACAAGTTCAATATCGCAGAAAGTGAAAAATGGATAAAGAAGTTGTGGTACTTACGTACAATGCAATATCACTCAGCAATGAAATCTATGTCATCAGGCCCGTAGCAGCATAATGAGTGGATTCAGGTATGATGATTCTAACTGAAATAAGTCACACAGAAAAAGAAACATCATAAGATATCACTAATACACGGAATGTAAACTTGGCTACACAGGAACTGGATTACAAAACAGAACAGGGTCTCAAATTTAGAAAACCAACTTATGCTTGCTTAAGGGAAAAGGTGAGTTGGGGTGCTGCATAAAACCAGAGATTGAAATGAGCACAGATAAAGTTCCTTAAGCCAAATATAGAATAGACAAGAACTACTCCTTGCTCAACGAAATGGACTCAACACCCCATATTAAACGCCTAAGAATGTACCTGACTAGTAAGTATCTTAAAACCTATGCACTGCTATGTCTCTGAAAGAAAATCAAGCATGTGTACAGGGGCATAAACGCAGCAGTGATAGGATTGGAGAGGTTCGGTGAGCAAATGAAGACCCTTTGAAGTCATATTGCATGGTACCCATTCCACGGGTCTCAACTCTCCAGGTTTAAGGGATTCTTCCTTCAGCTAAAACATGCACGTGGAACCCAGAGTATGATCAACCGTGTGATCGGGAGACGTGTTCCAATATGTCTCAGTTCTCGTCCCCTGGTACTCGGGTGCAACATTCCAGACGCTTTACTAACACTCTCCCGACTTGGAGAGTCAGTGCCTTTAACCTCCTGTTTGGCCCAGTTTGCAATTTCTGCGGAAGATGAACAGGAATAGGGAGAACCAATGAGAGACTAGCTGGAGGTGTCTGGACGGGCAAATTTAACTCTCATTTCCCACCAGGAAGAGGAATTAACCAAAGGCTCAGCGTGCCGTGCCGGAACCAGATTAGGGCCTGAAGCAATCCTGCGGTGTTGCGGCCAGCTCACAAGAAAGCGAGTTGAAGAAAGGAGCTCAGGGGCACTGTAATTCACAAACCTGCAGAGTTATAAATGACAGCTATCGTCCAAAAATATACTGAAGTAAGGCTGCCAAGAGGACTTGAAAGCGGGGCAGAATTGCAGGAAACCGATTTCAGGAGGTAGACTGGAATTGCATTTAAAGCATAGGAAAAGAGGCAGAACGTCCACAATGATGCACTTGGCCAAAAAGGGCGTATGCGTATTTTCATGCAGGAAAAAACGCATACACCCTTTTTGGCCAACCAAGCAAGCTTGCAAAGGAAATCTGCACTACAATGAAGTCTCACTTCCCGCCAGTCAAAGGGGCCATCTGAAAAATGTGTAAAATCAAGAAAGGCAGGACAGGCCATGGAGAACTGGGAGCCTTGTTATGCTGATGGGCGGGATGTAAATTGCCAACAGCCACTCGGGAGAGGTGTATGTTGTTTCCTGAAACATCTAAAAAACAAAGCAACAGAGCCTAGGGCACTTCCACTTATGGTCCTATAGCTTAGGGAAATTAAAATCAAAAAGACACAGCCACCCCAAAGTTTGGGACGGCTCTGTTTACAAGAACCTCGTTTACGGTACAAGTTCAATATCGCAGAAAGTGAAAAATGGATAAAGAAGTTGTGGTACTTACGTACAATGCAATATCACTCAGCAATGAAATCTATGTCATCAGGCCCGTAGCAGCATAATGAGTGGATTCAGGTATGATGATTCTAACTGAAATAAGTCACACAGAAAAAGAAACATCATAAGATATCACTAATACACGGAATGTAAACTTGGCTACACAGGAACTGGATTACAAAACAGAACAGGGTCTCAAATTTAGAAAACCAACTTATGCTTGCTTAAGGGGAAAGGTGAGTTGGGGTGCTGCATCAAACCAGAGATTGAAATGAGCACAGATAAAGTTCCTTAAGCCAAATATGGAATAGACAAGAACTACTCCTTGCTCAACGAAATGGACTCAACACCCCATATTAAACGCCTAAGAATGTACCTGACTAGTAAGTAACTTAAAACCTATGGATTGCTATGTCTCTGAAAGAAAATCAAGCGTGTGTACAGGGGCATAAACGCAGCAGTGATAGGATTGGAGAGGTTCGGTGAGCAAATGAAGACCCTTTGAAGTCATATTGCATGGTACCCATTCCACGGGTCTCAACTCTCCAGGTTTAAGGGATTCTTCCTTCAGCTAAAACATGCACGTGGAACCCAGAGTATGATCAACCGTGTGATCGGGAGACGTGTTCCAATATGTCTCAGTTCTCGTCCCCTGGTACTCGGGTGCAACATTCCAGACGCTTTACTAACACTCTCCCGACTTGGAGAGTCAGTGCCTTTAACCTCCTGTTTGGCCCAGTTTGCAATTTCTGCGGAAGATGAACAGGAATAGGGAGAACCAATGAGAGACTAGCTGGAGGTGTCTGGACGGGCAAATTTAACTCTCATTTCCCACCAGGAAGAGGAATTAACCAAAGGCTCAGCGTGCCGTGCCGGAACCAGATTAGGGCCTGAAGCAATCCTGCGGTGTTGCGGCCAGCTCACAAGAAAGCGAGTTGAAGAAAGGAGCTCAGGGGCACTGTAATTCACAAACCTGCAGAGTTATAAATGACAGCTATCGTCCAAAAATATACTGAAGTAAGGCTGCCAAGAGGACTTGAAAGCGGGGCAGAATTGCAGGAAACCGATTTCAGGAGGTAGACTGGAATTGCATTTAAAGCATAGGAAAAGAGGCAGAACGTCCACAATGATGCACTTGGCCAAAAAGGGCGTATGCGTTTTTTCCTGAATATATTCAGGAAAAAACGCATACGCCCTTTTTGGCCAACCAAGCAAGCTTGCAAAGGAAATCTGCACTACAATGAAGTCTCACTTCCCCCCGGTCAAAAGGGCCATCTGAAAAAAGTGTAAAATCCAGAAAGGCAGGACAGGCCATGGAGAACTGGGAGCCTTGTTATGCTGATGGGCGGGATGTAAATTGCCAACAGCCACTCGGGAGAGGTGTATGGTGTTTCCTGAAACATCTAAAAAACAAAGCAACAGAGCCTAGGGCACTTCCACTTATGGTCCTATAGCTTAGGGAAATTAAAATCAAAAAGACACAGCCACCCCAAAGTTTGGGACAGCTCTGTTTACAAGAACCTCGTTTACGGTACAAGTTCAATATCGCAGAAAGTGAAAAATGGATAAAGAAGTTGTGGTACTTACGTACAATGCAATATCACTCAGCAATGAAATCTATGTCATCAGGCCCGTAGCAGCATAATGAGTGGATTCAGGTATGATGATTCTAACTGAAATAAGTCACACAGAAAAAGAAACATCATAAGATATCACTAATACACGGAACTTGGCTACACAGGAACTGGATTACAAAACAGAACAGGGTCTCAAATTTAGAAAACCAACTTATGCTTGCTTAAGGGGAAAGGTGAGTTGGGGTGCTGCATAAAACCAGAGATTGAAATGAGCACAGATAAAGTTCCTTAAGCCAAATATGGAATAGACAAGAACTACTCCTTGCTCAACGAAATGGACTCAACACCCCATATTAAACGCCTAAGAATGTACCTGACTAGTAAGTATCTTAAAACCTATGGATTGCTATGTCGCTGAAAGAAAATCAAGCGTGTGTACAGGGGCATAAACGCAGCAATGATAGGATTGGAGAGGTTCGGTGAGCAAATGAAGACCCTTTGAAGTCATATTGCATGGTACCCATTCCACGGGTCTCAACTCTCCAGGTTTAAGGGATTCTTCCTTCAGCTAAAACATGCACGTGGAACCCAGAGTATGATCAACCGTGTGATCGGGAGACGTGTTCCAATATGTCTCAGTTCTCGTCCCCTGGTACTCGGGTGCAACATTCCAGACGCTTTACTAACACTCTCCCGACGTGGAGAGTCAGTGCCTTTAACCTCTTGTTTGGCCCATTTGCAATTTCTGAGGAAGATGAACAGGAATAGGGAGAACCAATGAGAGACTAGCTGGAGGTGTCTGGACGGGCAAATTTAACTCTCATTTCCCACCAGGAAGAGGAATTAACCAAAGGCTCAGCGTGCCGTGCCGGAACCAGATTAGGGCCTGAAGCAATCCTGCGGTGTTGCGGCCAGCTCACAAGAAAGCGAGTTGAAGAAAGGAGCTCAGGGGCACTGTAATTCACAAACCTGCAGAGTTATAAATGACAGCTATCGTCCAAAAATATACTGAAGTAAGGCTGCCAAGAGGACTTGAAAGCGGGGCAGAATTGCAGGAAACCGATTTCAGGAGGTAGACTGGAATTGCATTTAAAGCATAGGAAAAGAGGCAGAACGTCCACAATGATGCACTTGGCCAAAAAGGGCGTATGCGTTTTTTCCTGAATATATTCAGGAAAAAACGCATACGCCCTTTTTGGCCAACCAAGCAAGCTTGCAAAGGAAATCTGCACTACAATGAAGTCTCACTTCCCCCCGGTCAAAAGGGCCATCTGAAAAAAGTGTAAAATCCAGAAAGGCAGGACAGGCCATGGAGAACTGGGAGCCTTGTTATGCTGATGGGCGGGATGTAAATTGCCAACAGCCACTCGGGAGAGGTGTATGGTGTTTCCTGAAACATCTAAAAAACAAAGCAACAGAGCCTAGGGCACTTCCACTTATGGTCCTATAGCTTAGGGAAATTAAAATCAAAAAGACACAGCCACCCCAAAGTTTGGGACGGCTCTGTTTACAAGAACCTCGTTTACGGTACAAGTTCAATATCGCAGAAAGTGAAAAATGGATAAAGAAGTTCTGGTACTTATGTACAATGCAATATCACTCAGCAATGAAATCTATGTCATCAGGCCCGTAGCAGCATAATGAGTGGATTCAGGTATGATGATTCTAACTGAAATAAGTCACACAGAAAAAGAAACATCATAAGATATCACTAATACACGGGATGTAAACTTGGCTACACAGGAACTGGATTACAAAACAGAACAGGGTCTCAAATTTAGAAAACCAACTTATGCTTGCTTAAGGGGAAAGGTGAGTTGGGGTGCTGCATAAAACCAGAGATTGAAATGAGCACAGATAAAGTTCCTTAAGCCAAATATGGAATAGACAAGAACTACTCCTTGCTCAACGAAATGGACTCAACACCCCATATTAAACGCCTAAGAATGTAACTGACTAGTAAGTATCTTAAAACCTATGGATTGCTATGTCTCTGAAAGAAAATCAAGCGTGTGTACAGGGGCATAAACGCAGCAGTGATAGGATTGGAGAGGTTCGGTGAGCAAATGAAGACCCTTTGAAGTCATATTGCATGGTACCCATTCCACGGGTCTCAACTCTCCAGGTTTAAGGGATTCTTCCTTCAGCTAAAACATGCACGTGGAACCCAGAGTATGATCAACCGTGTGATCGGGAGACGTGTTCCAATATGTCTCAGTTCTCGTCCCCTGGTACTCGGGTGCAACATTCCAGACGCTTTACTAACACTCTCCCGACTTGGAGAGTCAGTGCCTTTAACCTCCTGTTTGGCCCAGTTTGCAATTTCTGCGGAAGATGAACAGGAATAGGGAGAACCAATGAGAGACTAGCTGGAGGTGTCTGGACGGGCAAATTTAACTCTCATTTCCCACCAGGAAGAGGAATTAACCAAAGGCTCAGCGTGCCGTGCCGGAACCAGATTAGGGCCTGAAGCAATCCTGCGGTGTTGCGGCCAGCTCACAAGAAAACGAGTTGAAGAAAGGAGCTCAGGGGCACTGTAATTCACAAACCTGCAGAGTTATAAATGACAGCTATCGTCCAAAAATATACTGAAGTAAGGCTGCCAAGAGGACTTGAAAGCGGGGCAGAATTGCAGGAAACCGATTTCAGGAGGTAGACTGGAATTGCATTTAAAGCATAGGAAAAGAGGCAGAACGTCCACAATGATGCACTTGGCCAAAAAGGGCGTATGCGTTTTTTCCTGAATATATTCAGGAAAAAACGCATACGCCCTTTTTGGCCAACCAAGCAAGCTTGCAAAGGAAATCTGCACTACAATGAAGTCTCACTTCCCCCCGGTCAAAAGGGCCATCTGAAAAAAGTGTAAAATCCAGAAAGGCAGGACAGGCCATGGAGAACTGGGAGCCTTGTTATGCTGATGGGCGGGATGTAAATTGCCAAGAGCCACTCCGGAGAGGTGTATGGTGTTTCCTGAAACATCTAAAAAACAAAGCAACAGAGCCTAGGGTACTTCCACTTATGGTCCTATACCTTAGGGAAATTAAAATCAAAAAGACACAGCCACCCCAAAGTTTGGGACGGCTCTGTTTACAAGAACCTCGTTTACGGTACAAGTTCAATATCGCAGAAAGTGAAAAATGGATAAAGAAGTTGTGGTACTTACGTACAATGCAATATCACTCAGCAATGAAATCTATGTCATCAGGCCCATAGCAGCATAATGAGTGGATTCAGGTATGATGATTCTAACTGAAATAAGTCACACAGAAAAAGAAACATCATAAGATATCACTAATACACGGAATGTAAACTTGGCTACACAGGAACTGGATTACAAAACAGAACAGGGTCTCAAATTTAGAAAACCAACTTATGCTTGCTTAAGGGGAAAGGTGAGTTGGGGTGCTGCATAAAACCAGAGATTTAAATGAACACAGATAAAGTTCCTTAAGCCAAATATGGAATAGACAAGAACTACTCCTTGCTCAACGAAATGGACTCAACACCCCATATTAAACGCCTAAGAATGTACCTGACTAGTAAGTATCTTAAAACCTATGAATTGCTATGTCTCTGAAAGAAAATCAAGCGTGTGTACAGGGGCATAAACGCAGCAGTGATAGGATTGGAGAGGTTCGGTGAGCAAATGAAGACCCTTTGAAGTCATATTGCATGGTACCCATTCCACGGGTCTCAACTCTCCAGGTTTAAGGGATTCTGCCTTCAGCTAAAACATGCACGTGGAACCCAGAGTATGATCACCCGTGATCGGGAGACATGTTCCAATATGTCTCAGTTCTCGTCCCCTGGTATTCGGGTGCAACATTCCAGACGCTTTACTAACACTCTCCCGACTTGGAGAGTCAGTGCCTTTAACCTCCTGTTTGGCCCAGTTTGCAATTTCTGCGGAAGATGAACAGGAATAGGGAGAACCAATGAGAGACTAGCTGGAGGTGTCTGGACGGGCAAATTTAACTCTCATTTCCCACCAGGAAGAGGAATTAACCAAAGGCTCAGCGTGCCGTGCCGGAACCAGATTAGGGCCTGAAGCAATCCTGCGGTGTTGCGGCCAGCTCACAAGAAAGCGAGTTGAAGAAAGGAGCTCAGGGGCACTGTAATTCACAAACCTGCAGAGTTATAAATGACAGCTATCGTCCAAAAATATACTGAAGTAAGGCTGCCAAGAGGACTTGAAAGCGGGGCAGAATTGCAGGAAACCGATTTCAGGAGGTAGACTGGAATTGCATTTAAAGCATAGGAAAAGAGGCAGAACGTCCACAATGATGCACTTGGCCAAAAAGGGCGTATGCGTTTTTTCCTGAATATATTCAGGAAAAAACGCATACGCCCTTTTTGGCCAACCAAGCAAGCTTGCAAAGGAAATCTGCACTACAATGAAGTCTCACTTCCCCCCGGTCAAAAGGGCCATCTGAAAAAAGTGTAAAATCCAGAAAGGCAGGACAGGCCATGGAGAACTGGGAGCCTTGTTATGCTGATGGGCGGGATGTAAATTGCCAACAGCCACTCGGGAGAGGTGTATGGTGTTTCCTGAAACATCTAAAAAACAAAGCAACAGAGCCTAGGGCACTTCCACTTATGGTCCTATAGCTTAGGGAAATTAAAATCAAAAAGACACAGCCACCCCAAAGTTTGGGACGGCTCTGTTTACAAGAACCTCGTTTACGGTACAAGTTCAATATCGCAGAAAGTGAAAAATGGATAAAGAAGTTGTGGTACTTACGTACAATGCAATATCACTCAGCAATGAAATCTATGTCATCAGGCCCGTAGCAGCATAATGAGTGGATTCAGGTATGATGATTCTAACTGAAATAAGTCACACAGAAAAAGAAACATCATAAGATATCACTAATACACGGAATGTAAACTTGGCTACACAGGAACTTGATTACAAAACAGAACAGGGTCTCAAATTTAGAAAACCAACTTATGCTTGCTTAAGGGGAAAGGTGAGTTGGGGTGCTGCATCAAACCAGAGATTGAAATGAGCACAGATAAAGTTCCTTAAGCCAAATATGGAATAGACAAGAACTACTCCTTGCTCAACGAAATGGACTCAACACCCCATATTAAACGCCTAAGAATGTACCTGACTAGTAAGTATCTTAAAACCTATGGATTGCTATGTCTCTGAAAGAAAATCAAGCGTGTGTACAGGGGCCTAAACGCAGCAGTGATAGGATTGGAGAGGTTCGGTGAGCAAATGAAGACCCTTTGAAGTCATATTGCATGGTACCCATTCCACGCGTCTCAACTCTCCAGGTTTAAGGGATTCTTCCTTCAGCTAAAACATGCACGTGGAACCCAGAGTATGATCAACTGTGCGATCGGGAGACGTGTTCCAATATGTCTCAGTTCTCGTCCCCTGGTACTCGGGTGCAACATTCCAGACGCTTTACTAACACTCTCCTGACTTGGAGAGTCAGTGCCTTTAACCTCCTGTTTGGCCCAGTTTGCAATTTCTGTGGAAGATGAACAGGAATAGGGAGAACCAATGAGAGACTAGCTGGAGGTGTCTGGACGGGCAAATTTAACTCTCATTTCCCACCAGGAAGAGGAATTAACCAAAGGCTCAGCGTGCCGTGCCGGAACCAGATTAGGGCCTGAAGCAATCCTGCGGTGTTGCGGCCAGCTCACAAGAAAGCGAGTTGAAGAAAGGAGCTCAGGGGCACTGTAATTCACAAACCTGCAGAGTTATAAATGACAGCTATCGTCCAAAAATATACTGAAGTAAGGCTGCCAAGAGGACTTGAAAGCGGGGCAGAATTGCAGGAAACCGATTTCAGGAGGTAGACTGGAATTGCATTTAAAGCATAGGAAAAGAGGCAGAACGTCCACAATGATGCACTTGGCCAAAAAGGGCGTATGCGTTTTTTCCTGAATATATTCAGGAAAAAACGCATACGCCCTTTTTGGCCAACCAAGCAAGCTTGCAAAGGAAATCTGCACTACAATGAAGTCTCACTTCCCCCCGGTCAAAAGGGCCATCTGAAAAAAGTGTAAAATCCAGAAAGGCAGGACAGGCCATGGAGAACTGGGAGCCTTGTTATGCTGATGGGCGGGATGTAAATTGCCAACAGCCACTCGGGAGAGGTGTATGGTGTTTCCTGAAACATCTAAAAAACAAAGCAACAGAGCCTAGGGCACTTCCACTTATGGTCCTATAGCTTAGGGAAATTAAAATCAAAAAGACACAGCCACCCCAAAGTTTGGGACGGCTCTGTTTACAAGAACCTCGTTTACGGTACAAGTTCAATATCGCAGAAAGTGAAAAATGGATAAAGAAGTTGTGGTACTTACGTACAATGCAATATCACTCAGCAATGAAATCTATGTCATCAGGCCCGTAGCAGCATAATGAGTGGATTCAGGTATGATGATTCTAACTGAAATAAGTCACACAGAAAAAGAAACATCATAAGATATCACTAATACACGGAATGTAAACTTGGCTACACAGGAACTGGATTACAAAACAGAACAGGGTCTCAAATTTAGAAAACCAACTTATGCTTGCTTAAGGGGAAAGGTGAGTTGGGGTGCTGCATAAAACCAGAGATTGAAATGAGCACAGATAAAGTTCCTTAAGCCAAATATAGAATAGACAAGAACTACTCCTTGCTCAACGAAATGGACTCAACACCCCATATTAAATGCCTAAGAATGTACCTGACTAGTAAGTATCTTAAAACCTATGGATTGCTATGTCTCTGAAAGAGAATCAAATGTGTGTACAGGGGCATAAACATAGCAGTGATAGGATTGGAGAGGTTCAGTGAGCAAATGAAGACCCTTTGAAGTCATATTGCATGGTACCAATTCCACGGGTCTCAACTCTCCAGGTTTAAGGGATTCTGCCTTCAGCTAAAACATGCATGTGGAACCCAGAGTATGATCAACCGTGTGATCAGGAGACGTGTTCCAATATGTCTCAGTTCTCGTCCCATGGTACTCGGGTGCAACATTCCAGACGCTTTACTGACACTCTCCCGACTTGGAGAGTCAGTGCCTTTAACCTCCTGTTTGGCCCATTTGCAATTTCTGCGGAAGATGAACAGGAATACGGAGAACCAATGAGAGACTAGCTGGAGGTGTCTGGACGGGCAAATTTAACTCTCATTTCCCACCAGGAAGAGGAATTAACCAAAGGCTCAGCGTGCCGTGCCGGAACCAGATTAGGGCCTGAAGCAATCCTGCGGTGTTGCGGCCAGCTCACAAGAAAGCGACTTGAAGAATGGAGTTAAGAGGCACTGTAATTCACAAACCTGCAGAGTTATAAATGACAGCTATCGTCCAAAAATATACTGAAGTAAGGCTGCCAAGAGGTCTTGAAAGCGGGGCAGAATTACAGGAAACCGATTTCAGGAGGTAGACTGGAATTGCATGTAAAGCATAGGAAAAGAGGCAGAACGTCCACAATGATGCCCTTGGCCAAAAAGGGCGTATGCGTTTTTTCCTGAATACATTCAGGAAAAAACGCATACGCCCTTTTTGGCCACCTAGCAAGCTTGTAAAGGAAATCTGCACTACAATGAAGTCTCACTTCCCCCGGTCAAAAGGGCCATCTAAAAAAAAGTGTAAAATCCAGAAAGGCAGGAAAGGCCATGGAGAACTAGGAGCCTTGTTATGCTGATGGGCGGGATGTAAATTGCCAACAGCCACTAGGGAGAAGTGTATGGTGATTCCTGAAACATCTAAAAAACAAAGCAACAGAGCCTAGAGCACTTCCACTTATGGTCCTATAGCTTAGGGAAATTAAAATCAAAAAGACACAGCCACCCCAAAGTTTGGGACGACTCTGTTTACAAGAACCTCGTTTACGGTACAAGTTCAATATCGCAGAAAGTGAAAAATGGATAAAGAAGTTGTGGTACTTACGTACAATGCAATATCACTCAGCAATGAAATCTATGTCATCAGACCTGTAGCAGCATAATGAGTGGATTCAGGTATGATGATTCTAACTGAAATAAGTCACACAGAAAAAGAAACATCATAAGATATCACTAATACACGTAATGTAAACTTGGCTACACAGGAACTGGATTACAAATCAGAACAGGGTCTCAAATTTAGAAAACCAACTTATGCTTGCTTAAGCGAAAAGGTGAGTTGGGGTGCTGCATCAAACCAGAGATTGAAATGAGCACAGATAAAGTTCCTTAAGCCAAATATGGAATAGACAAGAGCTACTCCTTGCTCAACGAAATGGACTCAACACCCCATATTAAACGCCTAAGAATGTACCTGACTAGTAAGTATCTTAAAACCTATGGATTGCTATGTCTCTGAAAGAGAATCAAGTGTGTGTACAGGGGCATAAACGCAGCAGTGGTAGGATTGGAGAGGTTCGGTGAGCAAATGAAGACCCTTTGAAGTCATATTGCATGGTACCCATTCCACGGGTCTCAACTCTCCAGGTTTAAGGGATTCTGCCTTCAGCTAAAACATGCATGTGGCACCCAGAGTATGATCAACCGTGTGATCGGGAGACGTGTTCCAATATGTCTCAGTTCTCGTCCCATGGTACTCGGGTGCAACATTCCAGACGCTTTACTGACACTCTCCCGACTTGGAGAGTCAGTGCCTTTAACCTCCTGTTTGGCCCATTTGCAATTTCTGCGGAAGATGAACAGGAATAGGGAGAACCAATGAGAGACTAGCTGGAGGTGTCTGGACGGGCAAATTTAACTCTCATTTCCCACCAGGAAGAGGAATTAACCAAAGGCTCAGCGTGCCGTGCCAGAACCAGATTAGGGCCTGAAGCAATCCTGCGGTGTTGCGGCCAGCTCACAAGAAAGCGAGTTGAAGAAAGGAGCTCAGGGGCACTGTAATTCACAAACCTGCAGAGTTATAAATGACAGCTATCGTCCAAAAATATACTGAAGTAAGGCTGCCAAGAGGACTTGAAAGCGGGGCAGAATTGCAGGAAACCGATTTCAGGAGGTAGACTGGAATTGCATTTAAAGCATAGGAAAAGAGGCAGAACGTCCACAATGATGCACTTGGCCAAAAAGGGCGTATGCGTTTTTTCCTGAATATATTCAGGAAAAAACGCATACGCCCTTTTTGGCCAACCAAGCAAGCTTGCAAAGGAAATCTGCACTACAATGAAGTCTCACTTCCCCCCAGTCAAAAGGGCCATCTGAAAAAAGTGTAAAATCCATAAAGGCAGGACAGGCCATGGAGAACTGGGAGCCTTGTTATGCTGATGGGCGGGATGTAAATTGTCAACAGCCACTCCGGAGAAGTGTATGGTGTTTCCTGAAACATCTAAAAAACAAAGGAACAGTGCCTAAGGCACTTCCACTTATGGTCCTATAGCTTAGGGAAATTAAAATAAAAAAGACACAGCCACCCCAAAGTTTGGGACGGCTCTGTTTACAAGAACCTCGTTTACGGTACAAGTTCAATATCGCAGAAAGTGAAAAATGGATAAAGAAGTTGTGGTACTTACGTACAATGCAATATCACTCAGCAATGAAATCTATGTCATCAGGCCCAAAGCAGCATAATGAGTGGATTCAGGTATGATGATTCTAACTGAAATAAGTCACACAGAAAAAGAAACATCATAAGATATCACTAATACACGGAATGTAAACTTGGCTACACAGGAACTGGATTACAAAACAGAACAGGGTCTCAAATTTAGAAAACCAACTTATGCTTGCTTAAGGGGAAAGGTGAGTTGGGGTGCTGCATAAAACCAGAGATTGAAATGAGCACAGATAAAGTTCCTTAAGCAAAATATGGAATAGACAAGAGCTACTCCTTGCTCAACGAAATGGACTCAACACCCCATATTAAACGCCTAAGAATGTACCTGACTAGTAAGTATCTTAAAACCTATGGATTGCTATGTCTCTGAAAGAGAATCAAGCGTGTGTACAGGGGCATAAACACAGCAGTGATAGGATTGGAGAGGTTCAGTGAGCAAATGAAGACCCTTTGAAGTCATATTGCATGGTACCCATTCCACGGGTCTCAACTCTCCAGGTTTAAGGGATTCTTCCTTCAGCTAAACATGCATGTGGAACCCAGAGTATGATAAACCGTGTGATCGGGAGACGTGTTCCAATATGTCTCAGTTTTTGTCCCCTGGTATTCGGGTGCAACATTCCAGACGCTTTACTAACACTCTCCCGACTTGGAGAGTCAGTGCCTTTAACCTCCTGTTTGGCCCAGTTTACAATTTCTGCGGAAGATGAACAGGAATACGGAGAACCAATGAGAGACTAGCTGGAGGTGTCCGGACGGGCAAATTTAACTCTCATTTCCCACCAGGAAGAGGAATTAACCAAAGGCTCAGCGTGCCGTGCCGGAACCAGATTAGGGCCTGAAGCAATCCTGCGGTGTTGCGGCCAGCTCACAAGAAAGCGAGTTGAAGAAAGGAGCTCAGGGGCACTGTAATTCACAAACCTGCAGAGTTATAAATGACAGCTATCGTCCAAAAATATACTGAAGTAAGGCTGCCAAGAGGACTTGAAAGCGGGGCAGAATTGCAGGAAACCGATTTCAGGAGGTAGACTGGAATTGCATTTAAAGCATAGGAAAAGAGGCAGAACGTCCACAATGATGCACTTGGCCAAAAAGGGCGTATGCGTTTTTTCCTGAATATATTCAGGAAAAAACGCATACGCCCTTTTTGGCCAACCAAGCAAGCTTGCAAAGGAAATCTGCACTACAATGAAGTCTCACTTCCCCCCAGTCAAAAGGGCCATCTGAAAAAAGTGTAAAATCCATAAAGGCAGGACAGGCCATGGAGAACTGGGAGCCTTGTTATGCTGATGGGCGGGATGTAAATTGTCAACAGCCACTCGGGAGAAGTGTATGGTGTTTCCTGCAACATCTAAAAAACAAAGGAACAGAGCCTAAGGCACTTCCACTTATGGTCCTATAGCTTAGGGAAATTAAAATAAAAAAGACACAGCCACCCCAAAGTTTGGGACGGCTCTGTTTACAAGAACCTCGTTTACGGTACAAGTTCAATATCGCAGAAAGTGAAAAATGGATAAAGAAGTTGTGGTACTTACGTACAATGCAATATCACTCAGCAATGAAATCTATGTCATCAGGCCCATAGCAGCATAGTGAGTGGATTCAGGTATGATGATTCTAACTGAAATAAGTCACACAGAAAAAGAAACATCATAAGATATCACTAATACACGGAATGTAAACTTGGCTACACAGGAACTGGATTACAAAACAGAACAGGGTCTCAAATTTAGAAAACCAACTTATGCTTGCTTAAGGGGAAAGGTGAGTTGGGGTGCTGCATAAAACCAGAGATTGAAATGAGCACAGATAAAGTTCCTTAAGCCAAATATGGAATAGACAAGAGCTACTCCTTGCTCAACGAAATGGACTCAACACCCCATATTAAACGCCTAAGAATCTACCTGACTAGTAAGTATCTTAAAACCTATGGATTGCTATGTCTCTGAAAGAGAATCAAGCGTGTGTACAGGGGCATAAACACAGCAGTGATAGGATTGGAGAGGTTCAGTGAGCAAATGAAGACCCTTTGAAGTCATATTGCATGGTACCCATTCCACGGGTCTCAACTCTCCAGGTTTAAGGGATTCTTCCTTCAGCTAAACATGCATGTGGAACCCAGAGTATGATAAACCGTGTGATCGGGAGACGTGTTCCAATATGTCTCAGTTTTTGTCCCCTGGTATTCGGGTGCAACATTCCAGACGCTTTACTGACACTCTCCCGACTTGGAGAGTCAGTGCCTTTAACCTCCTGTTTGGCCCAGTTTACAATTTCTGCGGAAGATGAACAGGAATACGGAGAACCAATGAGAGACTAGCTGGAGGTGTCCGGACGGGCAAATTTAACTCTCATTTCCCACCAGGAAGAGGAATTAACCAAAGGCTCAGCGTGCCGTGCCGGAACCAGATTAGGGCCTGAAGCAATCCTGCGGTGTTGCGGCCAGCTCACAAGAAAGCGAGTTGAAGAAAGGAGCTCAGGGGCACTGTAATTCACAAACCTGCAGAGTTATAAATGACAGCTATCGTCCAAAAATATACTGAAGTAAGGCTGCCAAGAGGACTTGAAAGCGGGGCAGAATTGCAGGAAACCGATTTCAGGAGGTAGACTGGAATTGCATTTAAAGCATAGGAAAAGAGGGAGAACGTCCACAATGATGCCCTTGGCCAAAAAGGGCGTATGCGTTTTTTCCTGAA
Organism: Leucopleurus acutus; assembly: GCF_964270905.1. Taxonomy (NCBI): domain Eukaryota; kingdom Metazoa; phylum Chordata; class Mammalia; order Artiodactyla; family Delphinidae; genus Leucopleurus; species Leucopleurus acutus. The sequence continues at coordinate 2,247,017 of NW_028139226.1, read as the reverse complement.
TATATTCAGGAAAAAACGCATACGCCCTTTTTGGCCACCTAGCAAGCTTGTAAAGGAAATCTGCACTACAATGAAGTCTCACTTCACCCGGTCAAAAGGGCCATCTAAAAAAAAGTGTAAAATCCAGAAAGGCAGGAAAGGCCATGGAGAACTAGGAGCCTTGTTATGCTGATGGGCGGGATGTAAATTGCCAACAGCCACTAGGGAGAAGTGTATGGTGATTCGTGAAACATCTAAAAAACAAAGCAACAGAGCCTAGAGCACTTCCACTTATGGTCCTATAGCTTAGGGAAATTAAAATCAAAAAGACACAGCCACCCCAAAGTTTGGGACGGCTCTGTTTACAAGAACCTCGTTTACGGTACAAGTTCAATATCGCAGAAAGTGAAAAATGGATAAAGAAGTTGTGGTACTTACGTACAATGCAATATCACTCAGCAATGAAATCTATGTCATCAGGCCTGTAGCAGCATAATGAGTGGATTCAGGTATGATGATTCTAACTGAAATAAGTCACACAGAAAAAGAAACATCATAAGATATCACTAATACACGGAATGTAAACTTGGCTACACAGGAACTGGATTACAAATCAGAACAGTGTCTCAAATTTAGAAAACCAACTTATGCTTGCTTAAGCGAAAAGGTGAGTTGGGGTGCTGCATCAAACCAGAGATTGAAATGAGCACAGATAAAGTTCCTTAACCCAAATATGGAATAGACAAGAGCTACTCCTTGCTCAACGAAATGGACTCAACACCCCATATTAAACGCCTAAGAATGTACCTGACTAGTAAGTATCTTAAAACCTAAGGATTGCTATGTCTCTGAAAGAGAATCAAGTGTGTGTACAGGGGCATAAACGCAGCAGTGATAGGATTGGAGAGGTTCGGTGAGCAAATGAAGACCCTTTGAAGTCATATTGCATGGTACCCATTCCACGGGTCTCAACTCTCCAGGTTTAAGGGATTCTTCCTTCAGCTAAACATGCATGTGGAACCCAGAGTATGATCAACCGTGTGATCGGGAGACGTGTTCCAATATGTCTCAGTTCTCGTCCCATGGTTCTCGGGTGCAACATTCCAGACGCTTTACTGACACTCTCCCGACTTGGAGAGTCAGTGCCTTTAACCTCCTGTTTGGCCCATTTGCAATTTCTGCGGAAGATGAACAGGAATAGGGAGAACCAATGAGAGAGTAGCTGGAGGTGTCTGGACGGGCAAATTTAACTCTCATTTCCCACCAGGAAGAGGAACTAACCAAAGGCTCAGCGTGCCGTGCCGGAACCAGATTAGGGCCTGAAGCAATCCTGCGGTGTTGCGGCCAGCTCACAAGAAAGCGACTTGAAGAATGGAGTTAAGAGGCACTGTAATTCACAAACCTGCAGAGTTATAAATGACAGCTATCGTCCAAAAATATACTGAAGTAAGGCTGCCAAGAGGACTTGAAAGCGGGGCAGAATTGCAGGAAACCGATTTCAGGAGGTAGACTGGAATTGCATTTAAAGCATAGGAAAAGAGGCAGAACCTCCACAATGATGCCCTTGGCCAAAATGGGCGTATGCGTTTTTTCCTGAATATATTCAGGAAAAAACGCATACGCCCTTTTTGGCCAACCAAGCAAGCTTGCAAAGGAAATCTGCACTACAATGAAGTCTCACTTCCCCCCGGTCAAAAGGGCCATCTGAAAAAAGTGTAAAATCCAGAAAGGCAGAACAGGCCATGGAGAACTGGGAGCCTTGTTTTGCTGATGGGCGGGATGTAAATTGCCAAGAGCCACTCGGGAGAAGTGTATGGTGTTTCCTGAAACATCTAAAAAACAAAGCAACAGAGCCTAGGGCACTTCCACTTATGGTCCTATAGCTTAGGGAAATTAAAATCAAAAAGACACAGCCACCGCAAAGTTTGGGACGGCTCTGTTTACAAGAACCTCGTTTACGGTACAAGTTCAATACCACAGAAAGTAGAAAATGGATAAAGAAGTTGTGGTACTTACGTACAATGCAATATCACTCAGCAATGAAATCTATGTCATCAGGCCCGTACCAGCATAATGAGTGGATTCAGGTATGATGATTCTAACTGAAATAAGTCACACAGAAAAAGAAATATCGTAAGATATCACTAATACACGGAATGTAAACTTGGCTACACAGGAACTGGATTACAAATCAGAACAGGGTCTCAAATTTAGAAAACCAACTTATGCTTGCTTAAGGGGAAAGGTGAGTTGGGGTGCTTCATAAATCCAGAGATTGAAATGAGCACAGATAAAGTTCCTTAAGCCAAATATGGAATAGACAAGAGCTACTCCTTGCTCAACGAAATGGACTCAACACCCCATATTAAACGCCTAAGAATGTACCTGACTAGTAAGTATCTTAAAACCTATGGATTGCTATGTCTCTGAAAGAGAATCAAGCGTGTGTACAGGGGCATAAACGCAGCAGTGATAGGATTGGAGAGGTTCGGTGAGCAAATGAAGACCCTTTGAAGTCATATTGCATGGTACCCATTCCACGGGTCTCAACTCTCCAGGTTTAAGGGATTCTTCCTTCAGCTAAAACATGCATGTGGAACCCAGAGTATGATCAACCGTGTGATCGGGAGACGTGTTCCAATATGTCTCAGTTCTCATCCCCTGGTACTCGGGTGCAACTTTCCAGACACTTTACTAACACTCTCCCGACTTGGAGAGTCAGTGCCTTTAACCTACTGTTTGGTCCAGTTTGCAATTTCTGCGGAAGATGAACAGGAAAAGGGAGAACCAGTGAGAGACTAGCTAGAGGTGTCTGGATGGGCAAACTTAACTCTCATTTCCCACCAGGAAGAGGAATTAACCAAAGGCTCAGCGTGCCGTGCCAGAACCAGATTAGGGCCTGAAGCAATCCTGCGGTGTTGCGGCCAGCTCACAAGAAAGCGAGTTGAAGAAAGGAGCTCAGGGGCACTGTAATTCACAAACCTGCAGAGTTATAAATGACAGCTATCGTCCAAAAATATACTGAAGTAAGGCTGCCAAGAGGACTTGAAAGCGGGGCAGAATTGCAGGAAACCGATTTCAGGAGGTAGACTGGAATTGCATTTAAAGCATAGGAAAAGAGGCAGAACGTCCACAATGATGCACTTGGCCAAAATGGGCGTATGCGTTTTTTCCTGAATATATTCAGGAAAAAACGCATACGCCCTTTTTGGCCAACCAAGCAAGCTTGCAAAGGAAATCTGCACTACAATGAAGTCTCACTTCCCCCCGGTCAAAAGGGCCATCTGAAAAAAGTGTAAAATCCAGAAAGGCAGAACAGGCCATGGAGAACTGGGAGCCTTGTTTTGCTGATGGGCGGGATGTAAATTGCCAAGAGCCACTCGGGAGAAGTGTATGGTGTTTCCTGAAACATCTAAAAAACAAAGCAACAGAGCCTAGGGCACTTCCACTTATGGTCCTATAGCTTAGGGAAATTAAAATCAAAAAGACACAGCCACCGCAAAGTTTGGGACGGCTCTGTTTACAAGAACCTCGTTTACGGTACAAGTTCAATACCACAGAAAGTAGAAAATGGATAAAGAAGTTGTGGTACTTACGTACAATGCAATATCACTCAGCAATGAAATCTATGTCATCAGGCCCGTACCAGCATAATGAGTGGATTCAGGTATGATGATTCTAACTGAAATAAGTCACACAGAAAAAGAAATATCGTAAGATATCACTAATACACGGAATGTAAACTTGGCTACACAGGAACTGGATTACAAATCAGAACAGGGTCTCAAATTTAGAAAACCAACTTATGCTTGCTTAAGGGGAAAGGTGAGTTGGGGTGCTTCATAAATCCAGAGATTGAAATGAGCACAGATAAAGTTCCTTAAGCCAAATATGGAATAGACAAGAGCTACTCCTTGCTCAACGAAATGGACTCAACACCCCATATTAAACGCCTAAGAATGTACCTGACTAGTAAGTATCTTAAAACCTATGGATTGCTATGTCTCTGAAAGAGAATCAAGCGTGTGTACAGGGGCATAAACGCAGCAGTGATAGGATTGGAGAGGTTCGGTGAGCAAATGAAGACCCTTTGAAGTCATATTGCATGGTACCCATTCCACGGGTCTCAACTCTCCAGGTTTAAGGGATTCTTCCTTCAGCTAAAACATGCATGTGGAACCCAGAGTATGATCAACCGTGTGATCGGGAGACGTGTTCCAATATGTCTCAGTTCTCATCCCCTGGTACTCGGGTGCAACTTTCCAGACACTTTACTAACACTCTCCCGACTTGGAGAGTCAGTGCCTTTAACCTACTGTTTGGTCCAGTTTGCAATTTCTGCGGAAGATGAACAGGAAAAGGGAGAACCAGTGAGAGACTAGCTAGAGGTGTCTGGATGGGCAAACTTAACTCTCATTTCCCACCAGGAAGAGGAATTAACCAAAGGCTCAGCGTGCCGTGCCAGAACCAGATTAGGGCCTGAAGCAATCCTGCGGTGTTGCGGCCAGCTCACAAGAAAGCGAGTTGAAGAAAGGAGCTCAGGGGCACTGTAATTCACAAACCTGCAGAGTTATAAATGACAGCTATCGTCCAAAAATATACTGAAGTAAGGCTGCCAAGAGGACTTGAAAGCGGGGCAGAATTGCAGGAAACCGATTTCAGGAGGTAGACTGGAATTGCATTTAAAGCATAGGAAAAGAGGCAGAACGTCCACAATGATGCACTTGGCCAAAAAGGGTGTATGCGTTTTTTTCTGAATATATTCAGGAAAAAACGCATACGCCCTTTTTGGCCAACCAAGCAAGCTTGCAAAGGAAATCTGCACTACAATGTAGTCTCACTTCCCCCCGGTCTAAAGGGACAACTGAAAAAAATGTAAAATCCAGAAAGGCAGGACAGGCCATGGAGAACTGGGAGCCTTGTTATGCTGATGGGCGGGATGTAAATTGCCAAGAGCCACTCGGGAGAAGTGTATGGTGTTTCCTGAAACATCTAAAAAACAAAGCAACAGAGCCTAGGGCACTTCCACTTATGGTCCTATAGCTTATGGAATTTAAAATCAAAAAGACACAGCCACCCCAAAGTTTGGGACGGCTCTGTTTACAAGAACCTCGTTTACGGTACAAGTTCAATATCGCAGAAAGTGAAAAATGGATAAAGAAGTTGTGGTACTTACGTACAATGCAATATCACTCAGCAATGAAATCTATGTCATCAGGCCCATAGCAGCATAATGAGTGGATTCAGGTATGATGATTCTAACTGAAATAAGTCTCACAGAAGAAGAAACATCATAAGATGTCACTAATACACAGAATGTGAACTTGGCTACACATGAACTGAGTTACAAAACAGAACAGGGTCTCAAGTTTAGAAAACCAACTTATGCTTGCTTAAGGGGGAAGGTGAGTTGGGGTGCTGCATAAAACCAGAGTTTGAAATTAGCACAGATGCCGTTCCATAAGCCAAATATGTAATAGACAAGACCTACCCCTTGCTCAACAAAATGGTCTCAACAGTGAGGTATCACCTCACACCTGATAGAATGGGCATCATTAGAAAATCTACAAACAAAAAATCCTGGAAAGGGTGTGGAGAAAAGGAACCCTCTTCCACTATTGTTGGGAATATAAATTGATACAGTCACTATGGAGAACAATATGATGTTTCTTAAGAAACTAACAGTAGAATTACCATATGATACAGCAATTCCAGTACTGGACATATAGCCAGACAAAACCATAAATCAAAATGAGACATTCACCGCAATGTTCATTGCATCACTATTTACAATATCGAGGTAATGGAAGCAACCTAAATGCCCACAGACAGACGAATGCATAAAGCTGTGGTACATATATAAAATGGAATATTACTAAGCCATGAAAAGGAATGAAATTGGGTCATTTGTAGAGACGTCGATGGATCTAGAGACTATCATACAGAGTGAAGTAAGTCAGAAAGAGAAAAACAAATCTTGTATATTCATGCATATATGTGGAACCTAGAAAAACTGTACAGATTAACCATTTTGCAAGGCATAAATAGAGAAACAGATGTAGACAACAAACGTATGGACAACAAGGGGGGAAAGCTGTTGGGGGAGTGGTGGTGGGAGGAGTTGAGAGACTGGGATTGGCATGTATACATTTATATGTATAAAATAGATAACCAATAAGAACCTGCTGTATAAAAATATAAAATAAAATTCAAAATTAAAAAGAAATAAAATTTAAAAAATAAAACAGAAAAAACAATTATTCCCTTCACATACATGTATTTATATGAATAAATTATTTCCATGCTTCTATCTGTAAATACAAAAAAGAAGAATAAAATCTACCTTGAACCAAAAACGAAAAAGAGAAAAAAAAACACAGAACCCACCAGTTCCACAGAGGAAAACCGTATCAGGGCACTTGCTCCAGTTGTAAACAATTCTGAAGTTGGTCAGTGGTGGGGAATCGTCTCCCATTCAGCCAGCAGCCCCCACGCAACAAGCGTCCTCATTGCAAAGCTGGGGCACCGTGCCGAGGCATCTGTGAGTAAACGTGAGCTGAGCCCCAGGCCAGTTGCTGCTGAACTATTCCCACCCGTCCCAGGTAAAACACCTGAATATATACAAGGACTTGAAAGCCTAGAGGAAGGGCCATAGAGCCACACGAGTGACAGCATGCCGGCCGACTTGGTGCCTGCAGGCCAGCCAGGATGGTCCTGGCCCTGGGTGCTCTTCTGGAAGATTTCCATTTCCCTGCCTGAGATACCCGTCCTGTCCCTGCCCCCACTGCTTTTTTCCTTCCTCACCTCTGCCCAGGGAGAAATTCCAGCAGCAGGTATGGGTGACACATCCTCTTCTTTAGCAGGTGGCAGCCTGGCAACTGCTGCAGAAAGTCCAGCAGAGCCCCACTCACACTGGGCCACCCACAAAGCCGTGGCCTCTCACTCCCTCCCACCAGCCCAGCCCCGAGACTGCTGACAGGGCAGAGAAAATGGCTCAGGCATGGCTGCAGGGGCTCTTGCTGCCTGGAGTGGTATTTATATTGATCTCAACCCAGGCACACCTGGGGAGGGCTGGCCGGCACGGTAAGGCTGCCCAGCTCAGCCAATCATCACCCCTCAGGGGCTCACATTTGCAGAAAATGGAACTTGCTGAACCGGCCAGGTCCAAGGAACAGGTGTGGGCTCCTGAGAGTCAGGATAGACAAGGGGCTGCAGCTTTGGCTTGTTTTCTAATCATTTTATCTGGCCCATGAGTGGGAGACAACTTCAAGAAAACCCTCTCTTAATGAGAGGAACCCAGGAGTCAGGGAGAGGAGGGGTGGGTGGTGGTTGGAGACAGAGGCCTGGTGCCCCGGGTGCAGTGGAAGTCTCTGGAAGACCAGGTGGAGGGAGGCCGCACAGAGTGATGCCCAGGGTCACAGACCTGTCGCAGCTACTGTTTGTTAGTTCAAGTCCTGCTCTGAGGTGCTCTGTGTCAGCTCTGAGCGACAGGTGAGCTGGGGGTGCTCTGCAATGAGGGCTATGTGCACGGTTCCTGTGTGCCCAGCCCTGCCACGGTACCTGCAAGGGTAACTCTGTATCCTGGGAGGGGCCTGACCACCAGAGCCCTGTGGGCTGGGGTGGGGGTGGGGTACCTGCCCAGGTGAGCTCCATATTCTGGGATTGGTGTGACCACGAGTGCCCCATGGGCTGCTGGGGACCTGGTAAAGGATGTCAGGACAGTCAGTGAAGCCACCGAGGATATACCTCCAGTTGCTCCTAATTCCTACACCCTGCTGGTCATTCTACCAACCACCAGGACATGGTATTCTGTATTAGTCTTCAATGATGCCTTCTTTTGTATTCCATTAGTCCCAGAGTCACAAGAAATTTTGGCTTGTGAGTGGCAGGACTCAACATACAAATAAAACAATACTTACGGGCCGTCTTGCCCCAAGGGTGCAAATATTCCCACACCATCTTTGGGGAAACCTTAGCTAAAGACCTAAAAGTTCTACCTCTGGAAAAGGAAACCCTCCTTCAGTACGCAGATGACATTCTGATCGCCAGCCCTACTAAGGAGGCCTCTGAACTACCAAGCCAATAAAGGATAGAAGTTGTCCAAGAAAAAGCTCAAATATCACAGACTGCGGTGACCTGCCTGGGCTTCATTCTCACAGAAGGTCGGAGAAGCCCATCCCAGGAAAGGGAAGAAACCATTTTCAGCCTTACCCCTTTCTAAAACTAGAAGACAGCTTAGGGGTTCCTGGGGAGGCCAGGGTTTGCTGCTTCTGGATCCCTAACTACAGTCTACTAGCTGGGCCTCTATATGAAACACTGAAAGGAAAAGATGATGATCTTTTTGAATAGAATCCAGAAGTGGCCTTTCAAGAATGGAAAGAGCAGTCAATTCAGACCCTTGCCCTGGAACTCCCTAATTTAGCTAAACCCTTTGACCTTTACATTCCCAGTGAAAGGTGAATCGCCATTGGAGAATTAGTGCAAAAACTGGGACCACTTGAAATGGAACAATGCAAGAATGCCATCCAGGTAGGATAAACTACAGTCACCAAGGGGCTTGGCCCACTGCCACATCTGGCCAAGATACTGGCGGTATCTAAAAACCTGGAAATCAGCAGCCCAAAAGGCCACCTCCCTCCTAAGGGAAAAGGACCCCACGTGGTGATCCTAATCACCAACCATGCCCTGAAGTTGCAGGGTTCGCTCCGTGGGCACACCGACCTCGAGTGAGGAGGCCCTCCAACTCCAACATCCAGAGAGATAACCGGGGGCAACAGGGCACCATGACGACTCGTGTGAACATCACTTGACCTGGAGTTTCTCTCATAAAACAACAAGAGTGTGTCCCAAAAGAGTAGACTACTGCTTGCAGGACTTACTGCACCCAGAGGGGAGCTAATAATCTTGGCGGGGGAACCGTATATCACACTGTCACCATAGAAAAGCCTACAGACACTGTGATGATGGTGGCCAATAAGACCGGCTGGACTCCTGTTTACTTCAAAAGGCTTTTGACTCAGTGGCCATCATGGTCCTTGATCACCACTGACCCTGGACTGTGTGGGACTTGAGCGGGCAGGGCTCTGACACCTGGTGCTGTTTGTACGTTAATTCAGGGGCCTAATTGAAGAAAGCGCAGACTACTGGTCAGAGCATCTAGGCTGGCAGAAACGGTCAGCCTAAGGTGGCCGAACAAATGTGGGGCGGGGTGAAACCGGCCCCCACAGCGTCTCTGCACATCTCTTTCCTGGACCCTTAAAGGTCATTAGAATCTATAACACTTCCAATGTTGGTGCTCAGGTGGACGAGCAGGGAGGCAGGGGTCCTGGGGACAATCAACGTCACCTGGAGGCTGCTGGGGAGAAGCTCTGACCCTCGCCCCCGGGTATGAGGACTCCCAACTCAGCACTCAGCAGTTACAGAAGAAGGGTCTGCACCCTCAGCACTCCAAGAATGAGGAACGGGACAAAAGGCAGAGGAGCGGTTTGTCCCCAGCAAAGCCCATTAAAAATCCCTGGGAGATAAAAATAGAATCTGGGCAATAAAGTCAAGTCTAACCTTTTTTATCCTTTGTGCTTTGTCTAATTTCATGTGCTCCTAGGGTCCCACATGCAGAGGTTCCACACCCGGCACTTCAGACCAGATTTCCTAGTGCAGAATGGCTGTGTCGACACCTCAGCTCCTGGGGCCCAGTGCAGACTCCGCGATATAGAGCCTGAGCTGCAGCCAACCCAGCCCTTGAGAGCTCCGCCCCCTCCCTCCCACTGACTCTGACAGGATCTCTACACAGCAGCCCAGCCCACAGCCCACGGGGTAGTGAATGCTCTCACCTCTCCATTCTCTGATCAAAATATAAAGTTTCCTTTGCTTGTGAACCAAACTCAGTCTCGATCTGTTGGCCCCAATGACACTGCGCAGGGGGACACTTGTTGGGGTCCACTCTGGAGGATCAGTAACAGAAATTGAGACTATTGTAACCTCAATGAACAGATGTGTGAGCCAAACTGTAGTTAACATAGAACAGTGTATAAGGCTCGGGTAAAATAAGATGTTTCTAACACTGCCATTTGATATTTCCATCACTTTATTATAAGCAAGTTCAGTGAAAAGGTTTGTCTTATTTGTCAGGTCAATATTAGAGAAACGAAGTGATTTCTTTCCAAGGATATACATCTAATAATCTTGGTTAAAGCTTCAATCTTGTTTTAAATGCTTTTCCATTGAAAATGATACCTCTCTTTCAGCTCCCCCATTTCTGAGAAGTATAAAATCTTATAATTTATTATTACCAAAGGGGAAAGGTGGGAGGAGGGATAAAGTAACAGTTTGGGATTAACACATACACACTGCTATGTATAAAATAGATCATCAACAAGGAACTACTGTATAGCACAGGGAACTACACTCAACATTTTGCAATAACCTATAAGGGGAAATAATCTGAAAAAGAATAGATATTTTTATTGACATCATCTATCAATGACAGTTAAAGTGTAACCTAAGGGAAGCTGGTGGTGAGTGCTTCTGACCCTGAAGACTTCAATCATCTAAAGTTTGGACTCTGCCTACTTCCCAAGGCCCTTAATGAACATATGTGTAGCCGTAGCTTAAAAAATTCCCCAGTTTGGGTTTCGGGGAGACACTGATTTTGAAAAAGCCCTGGTGTTCTCCTTACATGAATGGGACTCTTCCTACGGCTAAAACATGTCTGTCACACCCAGAGGATGGTATACCGTCTGATTGGGAAGAGTTTGGAGAAGGCATCTCATCTCCTCATCTCCTGGTGCTCGGGTTCACCCATCCAGCGTCTTTACTAACAGTCTCCCCACTTGGAGATGGCAGCACTGTCAACATCCTGTTGCGTACAGTTTGGAATTTGTCCAGAGGATGAAGCAGAAGGATGAGGAACAATGAGAGACAAGTCCTAGGTGTTCAGACAGGCACATGTCACTCTAATTTCCAATCAGGAAGACGAATTGACCAAAGGCTAGGGTTGCCCATGGAAACAGTATAGGGCTTGAGGAAATCCCGCTGCTTTGTGGCCAGTTCCCATAAACACAAGTTGAACAATGGAACTCAGGGGCAGTAAAATTCACGAAACTGCAGAGTTGAAAATATCCATCACTGAAAAATGTCTTGAGGAAAGTCAGAGAAAGGGACTTGTAAGCAAGGGAGAATGGCAGGAAAGGGATTTGAGGAGGTAGAAAGGACTCGCCATTAAGCACAAGAAAAGGGGCTGAACATTGCCAACATTGCAGTTGGCCAAAAAGGGTGTATGCGTTTTTTTCTGTATATATTCAAGAAAAGGGCATACACTTTTTTAGCCAACCAAACAGGTGGGCACTGGAAATCAATACTACAAAAGATATCACTTCGCATCAGTCAGAAGAGCCATCCTCATAAAGCGTAAACAACAGAAATGCAGGACAGGGCAAGGAGAAGAGGGAGCCCTGTGAGACTTATAGTGGAAATGTATATTGCCAACGGCCATTCTGGAGACGTGTATTGTGTTTACTAAAGCATCTAAAAAATGAGCTACAGAGCATAGGGCACTTGCACTCATGGGCGTATATCTTGGGAAAAACAAAAATCGAGAGGACACAGGCACCCCAATGTTTACCCCCTCTCTGTTTAAAAGATCCTCGACTAGGATATAACTTAAATGTCTCTGGAGGGAAAAAATGGATAGACATGTGGTACTTAGGTAGAGTGGAATATTATTCAGCCTGGAAATCTATGAAATATGGCCAGTTGTAACAACTCCGGAGGAGTTACGTATGATCATTCTAAGTGACATAATTCAAAAAGAAAAAGACACATATCATAAGATATCACTTAAAGGTGGAATCCAAAATGGCTACACATGAAATAAATTACAAAACAAAAACATAGTCAAATATGTAGAAAACACGCATAAGGCTGCTAAACGGGAAAGGTGGGGAGGGGTGAGGCATCATCCAGGAGGTTGAAATTAGCAAAGATACCATTCCAAATACCAAACTGATAATCAACAAGGCCTACACGGTAGCTAAAAGAACTGCACTCAGCACACTCAAGTCACCGGAAAAGAATATATACGACTGGTAAGAATCTGAAAAAGAATTTATTGATGTCTCTCCATACGTGGATCAAGTGGATGTACAGCAGCAAGAAACAGAGCTTTGAAAATCAGCTGTAACCAATATAGTAATAAATTGAAAAAAATAAACGACAGAGAGAAAACCTCTTACAACTTTTCCTCAGGGCCGGTGATGCAACATGGATTGAACACATCTAGACCCACAGCAGGATGAGACATAAGGCTGGAAACTGTTTGCACTAAGAGAAATGTGAGGTTGGGTGAGGAAATGCACACCCTTTAAAGTAATACTACCTGGTACCCATTCAATGGGTCCCAAATCTGCAGGTTCAAGGGATCTTCCTACAGCTAAAACATGCATGGAAAACCCAGAGGACTGTACACCATGTGATCGGGAGATGTGTCTAAAATGCAGCTCATTTATCCTCTCCTGGTGCTCCTGTTCACCATTCCAGCCACGTTACTTAGAATCTCCCCACTTGGAGAATCAGCACGTTTAAACTTCTGTTTCACACATTTTGCAAATTGTGAGGAGGATGAACGGGAAGAGGGGGAACCAATGAGAGAATAGTTGTAGGGGTTTGGACGGGCACATATCACTCTAATTTCCCATTAAGAATAAGAATTGAAAAAAGACTCAGCCCGCCTCGCCGGAGCCAAAATAGGGCCTAAAGCAATCCTGCGGGTTTGAGGTCAGCTCACAAAAGAGCAACTTAAAAAATGGAGCTCAGGGTCACTGCAATTCACAAACCTGCAGAGTTATAAATGAAAACTAACGTCCAAAAATATGTTGAGGTAAGGCAAAGAAGAGGATCTGAATGCAAGACAGAATTGCAAGAAACAGATTTCAAGAGATAGATTGGACTCGTCTTTAAAGCACATAAAAAGCGGCAGAATTTCGACAATGATGCAGTTGGCCCAAAAGGGCGTATGCGTTTTTTCCTGATTATATCCAGGAAAAAACGCATGCGCACTTTATGGGCAACGAAGCAAGCAAGCAATGCAAATGTGCACAACAAAGAAGTCTCATTTCCCACCGGTCAAAAGGGCCATCCTAAAAAATTGTAAAAACCAGAAATGTAGGACAGGCCATGGAGAACAGGGAGCCTTTATACGCTGATGGGCAGTGTGTGAACTGCCGAGAGCCACTCTGGAGAAGTGTATGGTGGTTCCTAAATCATCTAAAAAACAGAGCTACAGAGCATAGGACACTTCCAATCATGGGAGTATATCTAGGGAAGTCTAAAAATCAACAAGACACAAGCACACCACAGTTTAGGGCTACTCTGTTTACAAGAACCTCAACTTCAGTACACCTTAAATATCCCAGGAAAGAGAACAATGGATAAAGAAGATGTGGTACTTATGTACAATGGAATATCTCTTCACCATGAAATCAATGTAATAAGGCTAGTAGAAGGATAAAGAGTGGATTTAGGTCCGATAATACTACTTGAAATAAGTCAAACAGAAAAAGAAACATATCATAAGATATCACTTATAGAGGGAGGGTAAATATGGCTGCACAAGAAATGAATTACAGAACAGAACAGTGTCTCACATTTAGAAAACACACTTATGTCAGCTTAAGGGGAAAGGAGAGGTGGGGTGATGCATAAAACCAGAGTTTAAAATTAGCACAGATACCGTTCAATAAACCAAATAGGTATTAGACAAGATCTACACCTTGCTCAATGAACTGGCCTCAACACACCCTATACACCGCAGAGAAATATATCTGAGTAATAAGAATCTTAAAACCCATGTATTGATATATCTCCATAAGGGAATCAAGTGTGTGCAGAGCAGCACAAACACAGCAGTGAAAGTGAGCTAAACCCCATTATAGAAATAAATTTTAAAAACAAAACGCAGAAACAATGAAAGAGAGAAAAATTCTTACAAAATTCGCTCAGGGGCTGTGATGCAACCTGGATTGACCACATATAAACCCACAGCTGGATAAGACATAAGGCTGGACACTTGGGGCTGAGAGGATTGGTGAGCTTTGGTGAGCAACTGCCAAAAGTTTAATGCAATACTTCATGCTACTCATTCCAGGGTCCCAACACTCCAGGTTGAAGGGAATCTTCCTACAGCTAAACCATGCCTGGGAAACTGAGCGACTGGTATACCATATGATCGGGAAAGGTTTCTAAAACGCACCTCATTTTTCCTCTCCTGGGGCTCCGGATCGACATTCCAGCCACTTTACTAACAATATCCCCACATGGAGAGTCAATGCCTTTAAGTTCTGGTATCACACAGTCTGCAGTTAGTGCGGAGGATGAATGGGAATAGGGGAAACCAGTGAGAAACTAGCTGTAGCGGTTTCAATGGGCATATGTCACTCTAATTTCACATCAGTAAGAAGAATAAAACAAAGGCACAGCAAGGTGCTCCAGAAGAAGAATAGGGCCTGAAGGAATCATGTGGTTATGAGGCAAGACCACAAAAATAAGAGCTGAAAAATGGAGCTAAGGGCCACTGCAATTCAAAAACATGCAGAGTTATAAAGGCCAACTATTTTCAAAAAATATATTGAGGTAAGGCTATGAAAAGGCATTGAAAGCAAGGCAGAATTGCAGGAAACCGATTTCAGGAGGTAGACTGGAATTGCATTTAAAGCATAGGAAAAGAGGCAGAACGTCCACAATGATGCACTTGGCCAAAAAGGGCGTATGCGTTTTTTCCTGAATATATTCAGGAAAAAACGCATACGCCCTTTTTGGCCAACCAAGCAAGCTTGCAAAGGAAATCTGCACTACAATGAAGTCTCACTTCCCCCCGGTCAAAAGGGCCATCTGAAAAAAGTGTAAAATCCAGAAAGGCAGGACAGGCCATGGAGAACTGGGAGCCTTGTTATGCTGATGGGCGGGATGTAAATTGCCAAGAGCCACTTGGAAGAAGTGTATGGTGCTTCCTGAAAATTCTAAAAAACAAAGCAGCGGAGCCTAGGGCACTTCCACTTATGGTCCTATAGCTTAGGGAAATTAAAATCAAAAAGACACAGCCACCGCAAAGTTTGGGATGGCTCTGTTTACAAGAACCTCATTTACGGTACACGTTCAATATCGCAGAAAGTGGAAAATGGATAAAGAAGTTGTGGTACTTACGTACAATGCAATATCACTCAGCAATGAAATCTATGTCATCAGGCCCGTAGCAGCATAATGAGTGGATTCAGGTATGATGATTCTAACTGAAATAAGTCACACAGGAAAAGAAACATCACAAGATATCACTAATACACGGAATGTAAACTTGGCTACACAGGAACTGGATTACAAAACAGAACAGGGTCTCAAATTTAGAAAACCAACTTATGCTTGCTTAAGGGGAAAGGTGAGTTGGGGTGCTGCATCAAACCAGAGATTGAAATGAGCACAGATAAAGTTCCTTAAGCCAAATATGGAATAGACAAGAGCTACTCCTTGCTCAACGAAGTGGACACAACACCCCATATTAAACGCCTAAGAATGTACCTGACTAGTAAGTATCTTAAAACCTATGGATTGCTATGTCTCTGAAAGAGAATCAAGCGTGTGTACAGGGGCATAAACGCAGCAGTGATAGGATTGGAGAGGTTCGGTGAGCAAATGAAGACCGTTTGAAGTCATATTGCATGGTACCCATTCCACGGGTCTCAACTCTCCAGGTTTAAGGGATTCTTCCTTCAGCTAAAACATGCATGTGGAACCCAGAGTATGATCAACCGTGTGATCGGGAGACGTGTTCCAATATGTCTCAGTTCTCGTCCCCTGGTACTCGGGTGCAACATTCCAGACGCTTTACTAACACTCTCCCGACTTGGAGAGTCAGTGCCTTTAACCTCCTGTTTGGCCCAGTTTGCAATTTCTGCGGAAGATGAACAGGAATAGGGAAAACCAATGAGAGACTAGCTGGAGGTGTCTGGATGCGCAAATTTAACTCTCATTTCCCACCAGAAAGAGGAATTAACCAAAGGCTAAGCATGCCATGCCGGAACCAGATTAGGGCCTGAAGCAATCCTGCGGTGTTGCAGCCAGCTCACAAGAAAGCGAGTTGAAGAAAGGAGCTCAGGGGCACTGTAATTCACAAACCTGCAGAGTTATAAATGACAGCTATCGTCAAAAATATACTGAAGTAAGGCTGCCAAGAGGACTTGAAAGCGGGGCAGAATTGCAGGAAACCGATTTCAGGAGGTAGACTGGAATTGCATTTAAAGCATAGGAAAAGAGGCAGAACGTCCACAATGATGCACTTGGCCAAAAAGGGCGTATGCGTTTTTTCCTGAATATATTCAGGAAAAAACGCATACGCCCTTTTTGGCCAACCAAGCAAGCTTGCAAAGGAAATCTGCACTACAATGAAGTCTCACTTCCCCCCGGTCAAAAGGGCCATCTGAAAAAAGTGTAAAATCCAGAAAGGCAGGACAGGCCATGGAGAACTGGGAGCCTTGTTATGCTGATGGGCGGGATGTAAATTGCCAAGAGCCACTCTGTAGAAGGGTATGGTGTTTCCTGAAATACCTAAAAAACAAAGCAACAGAGCCTAGGGCACTTCCACTTATGGTCCTATAGCTTAGGGAAATTAAAATCAAAAAGACACAGCCACCGCAAAGTTTGGGACGGCTCTGTTTACAAGAACCTCGTTTACGGACAAGTTCAATACCGCAGAAAGTGGAAAATGGATAAAGAAGTTGTGGTACTTACGTACAATGCAATATCACTCAGCAATGAAATCTATGTCATCAGGCCCGTACCAGCATAATGAGTGGATTCAGGTATGATGATTCTAACTGAAATAAGTCACACAGAAAAAGAAACATCATAAGATATCACTAATACACGGAATGTAAACTTGGCTACACAGGAACTGGATTACAAAACAGAACAGGGTCTCAAATTTAGAAAACCAACTTATGCTTGCTTAAGGGGAAAGGTGAGTTGGGGTGCTGCATAAAACCAGAGATTGAAATGAGCACAGATAAAGTTCCTTAAGCCAAATATGGAATAGACAAGAGCTACTCCTTGCTCAACAAAGTGGACTCAACACCCCATATTAAACGCCTAAGAATGTACCTGACTAGTAAGTATCTTAAAACCTATGGATTGCTATGTCTCTGAAAGAGAATCAAGCGTGTGTACAGGGGCATAAACGCAGCAGTGATAGGATTGGAGAGGTTCGGTGAGCAAATGAAGACCCTTTGAAGTCATATTGCATGGTACCCATTCCACGGGTCTCAACTCTCCAGGTTTAAGGGATTCTTCCTTCAGCTTAAACATGCATGTGGAACCCAGAGTATGATCAACCGTGTGATCGGGAGACGTGTTCCAATATGTCTCAGTTCTCGTCCCCTGGTACTCGGGTGCAACATTCCACACGCTTTACTAACACTCTCCCGACTTGGAGAGTCAGTGCCTTTAACCTCCTGTTTGGCCCAGTTTGCCATTTCTGCGGAAGATGAACAGGAATAGGGAAAACCAATGAGAGACTAGCTGGAGGTGTCTGGATGCGCAAATTTAACTCTCATTTCCCACCAGAAAGAGGAATTAACCAAAGGCTCAGCATGCCGTGCCGGAACCAGATTAGGGCCTGAAGCAATCCTGCGGTGTTGCGGCCAGCTCACAAGAAAGCGAGTTGAAGAAAGGAGCTCAGGGGCACTGTAATTCACAAACCTGCAGAGTTATAAATGACAGCTATCGTCCAAAAATATACTGAAGTAAGGCTGCCAAGAGGACTTGAAAGCGGGGCAGAATTGCAGGAAACCGATTTCAGGAGGTAGAATGGAATTGCATTTAAAGCATAGGAAAAGAGGCAGAACGTCCTCAATGATGCACTTGGCCAAAAAGGGCGTATGCGTTTTTTCCTGAATATATTCAGGAAAAAACGCATACGCCCTTTTTGGCCAACCAAGCAAGCTTGCAAAGGAAATCTGCACTACAATGAAGTCTCACTTCCCCCAGGTCAAATGGGCCATCTGAAAAAAGTGTAAAATCCAGAAAGGCAGGACAGGCCATGGAGAACTGGGAGCCTTGTTATGCTGATGGGCGGGATGTAAATTGCCAAGAGTAACTTGGGAGAAGTGTATGGTGTTTCCTGAAACATCTAAAAAACAAAGCAACAGAGCCTAGGGCACTTCCACTTATGGTCCTATAGCATAGGGAAATTAAAATCAAAAAGACTCAGCCACCGCAAAGTTTGGGACGGCTCTGTTTACAAGAACCTCGTTTACGGTACAAGTTCAATATCGCAGAAAGTGGAAAATGGATAAAGAAGTTGTGGTACTTACGTACAATGCAATATCACTCAGCAATGAAATCTATGTCATCAGGCCCGTAGCAGCATAATGAGTGGATTCAGGTATGATGATTCTAACTGAAATAAGTCACACAGAAAAAGAAACATCATAAGATGTCACTAATACACCGAATGTAAACTTGGCTACACAGGAACTGGATTACAAAACAGAACAGGGTCTCAAATTTAGAAAACCAACTTATGCTTGCTTAAGGGGAAAGGTGAGTTGGGGTGCTGCATAAAACCAGAGTTTGAAATGAGCACAGATAAAGTTCCTTAAGCCAAATATGGAATAGACAGGAGCTACTCCTTGCTCAACGAAATGGACTCAACACCCCATATTAAACGCCTAAGAATGTACCTGACTAGTAAGTATCTTAAAACCTATGGATTGCTATGTCTCTGAAAGAAAATGAAGCGTGTGTACAGGGGCATAAACGCAGCAGTGATAGGATTGGAGAGGTTCGGTGAGCAAATGAAGACCCTTTGAAGTCATATTGCATGGTACCCATTCCACGGGTCTCAACTCTCCAGGTTTAAGGGATTCTTCCTTCAGCTAAAACATGCACGTGGAACCCAGAGTATGATCAACCGTGTGATCGGGAGACGTGTTCCAATATGTCTCAGTTCTCGTCCCCTGGTACTCGGGTGCAACATTCCAGACGCTTTACTAACACTCTCCCGACTTGGAGAGTCAGTGCCTTTAACCTCCTGTTTGGCCCAGTTTGCAATTTCTGCGGAAGATGAACAGGAATAGGGAGAACCAATGAGAGACTAGCTGGAGGTTTCTGGACGGGCAAATTTAACTCTCATTTCCCACCAGGAAGAGGAATTAACCAAAGGCTCAGCGTGCCGTGCCGGAACCAGATTAGGGCCTGAAGCAATCCTGCGGTGTTGCGGCCAGCTCACAAGAAAGCGAGTTGAAGAAAGGAGCTCAGGGGCACTGTAATTCACAAACCTGCAGAGTTATAAATGACAGCTATCGTCCAAAAATATACTGAAGTAAGGCTGCCAAGAGGACTTGAAAGCGGGGCAGAATTGCAGGAAACCGATTTCAGGAGGTAGACTGGAATTGCATTTAAAGCATAGGAAAAGAGGCAGAACGTCCACAATGATGCACTTGGCCAAAAAGGGCGTATGCGTTTTTTCCTGAATATATTCAGGAAAAAACGCATACGCCCTTTTTGGCCAACCAAGCAAGCTTGCAAAGGAAATCTGCACTACAATGAAGTCTCACTTCCCCCCGGTCAAAAGGGCCATCTGAAAAAAGTGTAAAATCCAGAAAGGCAGGACAGGCCATGGAGAACTGGGAGCCTTGTTATGCTGATGGGCGGGATGTAAATTGCCAACAGCCACTCGGGAGAGGTGTATGGTGTTTCCTGAAACATCTAAAAAACAAAGCAACAGAGCCTAGGGCACTTCCACTTATGGTCCTATAGCTTAGGGAAATTAAAATCAAAAAGACACAGCCACCCCAAAGTTTGGGACGGCTCTGTTTACAAGAACCTCGTTTACGGTACAAGTTCAATATCGCAGAAAGTGAAAAATGGATAAAGAAGTTGTGGTACTTACGTACAATGCAATATCACTCAGCAATGAAATCTATGTCATCAGGCCCGTAGCAGCATAATGAGTGGATTCAGGTATGATGATTCTAACTGAAATAAGTCACACAGAAAAAGAAACATCATAAGATATCACTAATACACGGAATGTAAACTTGGCTACACAGGAACTGGATTACAAAACAGAACAGGGTCTCAAATTTAGAAAACCAACTTATGCTTGCTTAAGGGGAAAGGTGAGTTGGGGTGCTGCATAAAACCAGAGATTGAAATGAGCACAGATAAAGTTCCTTAAGCCAAATATAGAATAGACAAGAACTACTCCTTGCTCAACGAAATGGACTCAACACCCCATATTAAATGCCTAAGAATGTACCTGACTAGTAAGTATCTTAAAACCTATGCACTGCTATGTCTCTGAAAGAAAATCAAGCATGTGTACAGGGGCATAAACGCAGCAGTGATAGGATTTGAGAGGTTCGGTGAGCAAATGAAGACCCTTTGAAGTCATATTGCATGGTACCCATTCCACGGGTCTCAACTCTCCAGGTTTAAGGGATTCTTCCTTCAGCTAAAACATGCACGTGGAACCCAGAGTATGATCAACCGTGTGATCGGGAGACGTGTTCCAATATGTCTCAGTTCTCGTCCCCTGGTACTCGGGTGCAACATTCCAGACGCTTTACTAACACTCTCCCGACTTGGAGAGTCAGTGCCTTTAACCTCCTGTTTGGCCCAGTTTGCAATTTCTGCGGAAGATGAACAGGAATAGGGAGAACCAATGAGAGACTAGCTGGAGGTGTCTGGACGGGCAAATTTAACTCTCATTTCCCACCAGGAAGAGGAATTAACCAAAGGCTCAGCGTGCCGTGCCGGAACCAGATTAGGGCCTGAAGCAATCCTGCGGTGTTGCGGCCAGCTCACAAGAAAGCGAGTTGAAGAAAGGAGCTCAGGGGCACTGTAATTCACAAACCTGCAGAGTTATAAATGACAGCTATCGTCCAAAAATATACTGAAGTAAGGCTGCCAAGAGGACTTGAAAGCGGGGCAGAATTGCAGGAAACCGATTTCAGGAGGTAGACTGGAATTGCATTTAAAGCATAGGAAAAGAGGCAGAACGTCCACAATGATGCACTTGGCCAAAAAGGGCGTATGCGTTTTTTCCTGAATATATTCAGGAAAAAACGCATACGCCCTTTTTGGCCAACCAAGCAAGCTTGCAAAGGAAATCTGCACTACAATGAAGTCTCACTTCCCCCCGGTCAAAAGGGCCATCTGAAAAAAGTGTAAAATCCAGAAAGGCAGGACAGGCCATGGAGAACTGGGAGCCTTGTTATGCTGATGGGCGGGATGTAAATTGCCAACAGCCACTCGGGAGAGGTGTATGGTGTTTCCTGAAACATCTAAAAAACAAAGCAACAGAGCCTAGGGCACTTCCACTTATGGTCCTATAGCTTAGGGAAATTAAAATCAAAAAGACACAGCCACCCCAAAGTTTGGGACGGCTCTGTTTACAAGAACCTCGTTTACGGTACAAGTTCAATATCGCAGAAAGTGAAAAATGGATAAAGAAGTTGTGGTACTTACGTACAATGCAATATCACTCAGCAATGAAATCTATGTCATCAGGCCCGTAGCAGCATAATGAGTGGATTCAGGTATGATGATTCTAACTGAAATAAGTCACACAGAAAAAGAAACATCATAAGATATCACTAATACACGGAATGTAAACTTGGCTACACAGGAACTGGATTACAAAACAGAACAGGGTCTCAAATTTAGAAAACCAACTTATGCTTGCTTAAGGGGAAAGGTGAGTTGGGGTGCTGCATAAAACCAGAGATTGAAATGAGCACAGATAAAGTTCCTTAAGCCAAATATAGAATAGACAAGAACTACTCCTTGCTCAACGAAATGGACTCAACACCCCATATTAAATGCCTAAGAATGTACCTGACTAGTAAGTATCTTAAAACCTATGCACTGCTATGTCTCTGAAAGAAAATCAAGCATGTGTACAGGGGCATAAACGCAGCAGTGATAGGATTGGAGAGGTTCGGTGAGCAAATGAAGACCCTTTGAAGTCATATTGCATGGTACCCATTCCACGGGTCTCAACTCTCCAGGTTTAAGGGATTCTTCCTTCAGCTAAAACATGCACGTGGAACCCAGAGTATGATCAACCGTGTGATCGGGAGACGTGTTCCAATATGTCTCAGTTCTCGTCCCCTGGTACTCGGGTGCAACATTCCAGACGCTTTACTAACACTCTCCCGACTTGGAGAGTCAGTGCCTTTAACCTCCTGTTTGGCCCAGTTTGCAATTTCTGAGGAAGATGAACAGGAATAGGGAGAACCAATGAGAGACTAGCTGGAGGTGTCTGGACGGGCAAATTTAACTCTCATTTCCCACCAGGAAGAGGAATTAACCAAAGGCTCAGCGTGCCGTGCCGGAACCAGATTAGGGCCTGAAGCAATCCTGCGGTGTTGCGGCCAGCTCACAAGAAAGCGAGTTGAAGAAAGGAGCTCAGGGGCACTGTAATTCACAAACCTGCAGAGTTATAAATGACAGCTATCGTCCAAAAATATACTAAAGTAAGGCTGCCAAGAGGACTTGAAAGCGGGGCAGAATTGCAGGAAACCGATTTCAGGAGGTAGACTGGAATTGCATTTAAAGCATAGGAAAAGAGGCAGAACGTCCACAATGATGCACTTGGCCAAAAAGGGCGTATGCGTTTTTTCCTGAATATATTCAGGAAAAAACGCATACGCCCTTTTTGGCCAACCAAGCAAGCTTGCAAAGGAAATCTGCACT
This sequence comes from Leucopleurus acutus, assembly GCF_964270905.1. NCBI lineage: Eukaryota > Metazoa > Chordata > Mammalia > Artiodactyla > Delphinidae > Leucopleurus > Leucopleurus acutus. The sequence continues at coordinate 2,224,295 of NW_028139226.1, read as the reverse complement.
ACAATGAAGTCTCACTTCCCCCCGGTCAAAGGGCCATCTGAAAAAAGTGTAAAATCCAGAAAGGCAGGACAGGCCATGGAGAACTGGGAGCCTTGTTATGCTGATGGGCGGGATGTAAATTGCCAACAGCCACTCGGGAGAGGTGTATGGTGTTTCCTGAAACATCTAAAAAACAAAGCAACAGAGCCTAGGGCACTTCCACTTATGGTCCTATAGCTTAGGGAAATTAAAATCAAAAAGACACAGCCACCCCAAAGTTTGGGACGGCTCTGTTTACAAGAACCTCGTTTACGGTACAAGTTCAATATCGCAGAAAGTGAAAAATGGATAAAGAAGTTGTGGTACTTACGTACAATGCAATATCACTCAGCAATGAAATCTATGTCATCAGGCCCGTAGCAGCATAATGAGTGGATTCAGGTATGATGATTCTAACTGAAATAAGTCACACAGAAAAAGAAACATCATAAGATATCACTAATACACGGAATGTAAACTTGGCTACACAGGAACTGGATTACAAAACAGAACAGGGTCTCAAATTTAGAAAACCAACTTATGCTTGCTTAAGGGGAAAGGTGAGTTGGGGTGCTGCATAAAACCAGAGATTGAAATGAGCACAGATAAAGTTCCTTAAGCCAAATATAGAATAGACAAGAACTACTCCTTGCTCAACGAAATGGACTCAACACCCCATATTAAATGCCTAAGAATGTACCTGACTAGTAAGTATCTTAAAACCTATGCACTGCTATGTCTCTGAAAGAAAATCAAGCATGTGTACAGGGGCATAAACGCAGCAGTGATAGGATTGGAGAGGTTCGGTGAGCAAATGAAGACCCTTTGAAGTCATATTGCATGGTACCCATTCCACGGGTCTCAACTCTCCAGGTTTAAGGGATTCTTCCTTCAGCTAAAACATGCACGTGGAACCCAGAGTATGATCAACCGTGTGATCGGGAGACGTGTTCCAATATGTCTCAGTTCTCGTCCCCTGGTACTCGGGTGCAACATTCCAGACGCTTTACTAACACTCTCCCGACTTGGAGAGTCAGTGCCTTTAACCTCCTGTTTGGCCCAGTTTGCAATTTCTGCGGAAGATGAACAGGAATAGGGAGAACCAATGAGAGACTAGCTGGAGGTGTCTGGACGGGCAAATTTAACTCTCATTTCCCACCAGGAAGAGGAATTAACCAAAGGCTCAGCGTGCCGTGCCGGAACCAGATTAGGGCCTGAAGCAATCCTGCGGTGTTGCGGCCAGCTCACAAGAAAGCGAGTTGAAGAAAGGAGCTCAGGGGCACTGTAATTCACAAACCTGCAGAGTTATAAATGACAGCTATCGTCCAAAAATATACTGAAGTAAGGCTGCCAAGAGGACTTGAAAGCGGGGCAGAATTGCAGGAAACCGATTTCAGGAGGTAGACTGGAATTGCATTTAAAGCATAGGAAAAGAGGCAGAACGTCCACAATGATGCACTTGGCCAAAAAGGGCGTATGCGTTTTTTCCTGAATATATTCAGGAAAAAACGCATACGCCCTTTTTGGCCAACCAAGCAAGCTTGCAAAGGAAATCTGCACTACAATGAAGTCTCACTTCCCCCCGGTCAAAAGGGCCATCTGAAAAAAGTGTAAAATCCAGAAAGGCAGGACAGGCCATGGAGAACTGGGAGCCTTGTTATGCTGATGGGCGGGATGTAAATTGCCAAGAGCCACTCGGGAGAGGTGTATGGTGTTTCCTGAAACATCTAAAAAACAAAGCAACAGAGCCTAGGGCACTTCCACTTATGGTCCTATAGCTTAGGGAAATTAAAATCAAAAAGACACAGCCACCCCAAAGTTTGGGACGGCTCTGTTTACAAGAACCTCGTTTACGGTACAAGTTCAATATCGCAGAAAGTGAAAAATGGATAAAGAAGTTGTGGTACTTACGTACAATGCAATATCACTGAGCAATGAAATCTATGTCATCAGGCCCGTAGCAGCATAATGAGTGGATTCAGGTATGATGATTCTAACTGAAATAAGTCACACAGAAAAAAAACATCATAAGATATCACTAATACACGGAATGTAAACTTGGCTACACAGGAACTGGATTACAAAACAGAACAGGGTCTCAAATTTAGAAAACCAACTTATGCTTGCTTAAGGGGAAAGGTGAGTTGGGGTGCTGCATAAAACCAGAGATTGAAATGAGCACAGATAAAGTTCCTTAAGCCAAATATGGAATAGACAAGAACTACTCCTTGCTCAACGAAATGGACTCAACACCCCATATTAAACGCCTAAGAATGTACCTGACTAGTAAGTATCTTAAAACCTATGCACTGCTATGTCTCTGAAAGAAAATCAAGCATGTGTACAGGGGCATAAACGCAGCAGTGATAGGATTGGAGAGGTTCGGTGAGCAAATGAAGACCCTTTGAAGTCATATTGCATGGTACCCATTCCACGGGTCTGAACTCTCCAGGTTTAAGTGATTCTGCCTTCAGGTAAAACATGCACGTGGAACCCAGAGTATGATCAACCGTGTGATCGGGAGACGTGTTCCAATATGTCTCAGTTCTCGTCCCCTGGTACTCGGGTGCAACATTCCACACGCTTTACTAACACTCTCCCGACTTGGAGAGTCAGTGCCTTTATCCTCCTGTTTGGCCCATTTGCAATTTCTGAGGAAGATGAACAGGAATAGGGAGAACCAATGAGAGACTAGCTGGAGGTGTCTGGACTGGCAAATTTAACTCTCATTTCCCACCAGGAAGAGGAATTAACCAAAAGCTCAGCGTGCCGTGCCGGAACCAGAATAGGGCCTGAAGCAATCCTGCGGTGTTGCGGCCAGCTCACAAGAAAGCGAGTTGAAGAAAGGAGCTCAGGGGCACTGTAATTCACAAACCTGCAGAGTTATAAATGACAGCTATCGTCCAAAAATATACTGAAGTAAGGCTGCCAAGAGGACTTGAAAGCGGGGCAGAATTGCAGGAAACCGATTTCAGGAGGTAGACTGGAATTGCATTTAAAGCATAGGAAAAGAGGCAGAACGTCCACAATGATGCACTTGGCCAAAAAGGTCGTATGCGTTTTTTCCTGAATATATTCAGGAAAAAACGCATACGCCCTTTTTGGCCAACCAAGCAAGCTTGCAAAGAAAATCTGCACTACAATGAAGTCTCACTTCCCCCCGGTCAAAAGGGCCATCTGAAAAAAGTGTAAAATCCAGAAAGGCAGGACAGGCCATGGAGAACTGGGAGCCTTGTTATGCTGATGGGCGGGATGTAAATTGCCAACAGCCACTCGGGAGAGGTGTATGGTGTTTCCTGAAACATCTAAAAAACAAAGCAACAGAGCCTAGGGCACTTCCACTTATGGTCCTATAGCTTAGGGAAATTAAAATCAAAAAGACACAGCCACCCCAAAGTTTGGGACGGCTCTGTTTACAAGAACCTCGTTTACGGTACAAGTTCAATATCGCAGAAAGTGAAAAATGGATAAAGAAGTTGTGGTACTTACGTACAATGCAATATCACTCAGCAATGAAATCTATGTCATCAGGCCCGTAGCAGCATAATGAGTGGATTCAGGTATGATGATTCTAACTGAAATAAGTCACACAGAAAAAGAAACATCATAAGATATCACTAATACACGGAATGTAAACTTGGCTACACAGGAACTGGATTACAAAACAGAACAGGGTCTCAAATTTAGAAAACCAACTTATGCTTGCTTAAGGGGAAAGGTGAGTTGGGGTGCTGCATAAAACCAGAGATTGAAATGAGCACAGATAAAGTTCCTTAAGCCAAATATGGAATAGACAAGAACTACTCCTTGCTCAACGAAATGGACTCAACACCCCATATTAAATGCCTAAGAATGTACCTGACTAGTAAGTATCTTAAAACCTATGCACTGCTATGTCTCTGAAAGAAAATCAAGCATGTGTACAGGGGCATAAACGCAGCAGTGATAGGATTGGAGAGGTTCGGTGAGCAAATGAAGACCCTTTGAAGTCATATTGCATGGTACCCATTCCACGGGTCTCAACTCTCCAGGTTTAAGTGATTCTGCCTTCAGGTAAAACATGCACGTGGAACCCAGAGTATGATCAACCGTGTGATCGGGAGACGTGTTCCAATATGTCTCAGTTCTCGTCCCCTGGTACTCGGGTGCAACATTCCACACGCTTTACTAACACTCTCCCGACTTGGAGAGTCAGTGCCTTTATCCTCCTGTTTGGCCCATTTGCAATTTCTGAGGAAGATGAACAGGAATAGGGAGAACCAATGAGAGACTAGCTGGAGGTGTCTGGACTGGCAAATTTAACTCTCATTTCCCACCAGGAAGAGGAATTAACCAAAAGCTCAGCGTGCCGTGCCGGAACCAGAATAGGGCCTGAAGCAATCCTGCGGTGTTGCGGCCAGCTCACAAGAAAGCGAGTTGAAGAAAGGAGCTCAGGGGCACTGTAATTCACAAACCTGCAGAGTTATAAATGACAGCTATCGTCCAAAAATATACTGAAGTAAGGCTGCCAAGAGGACTTGAAAGCGGGGCAGAATTGCAGGAAACCGATTTCAGGAGGTAGACTGGAATTGCATTTAAAGCATAGGAAAAGAGGCAGAACGTCCACAATGATGCACTTGGCCAAAAAGGGCGTATGCGTTTTTTCCTGAATATATTCAGGAAAAAACGCATACGCCCTTTTTGGCCAACCAAGCAAGCTTGCAAAGAAAATCTGCACTACAATGAAGTCTCACTTCCCCCCGGTCAAAAGGGCCATCTGAAAAAAGTGTAAAATCCAGAAAGGCAGGACAGGCCATGGAGAACTGGGAGCCTTGTTATGCTGATGGGCGGGATGTAAATTGCCAACATCCACTTGGGAGAGGTGTATGGTGTTTCCTGAAACATCTAAAAAACAAAGCAACAGAGCCTAGGGCACTTCCACTTATGGTCCTATAGCTTAGGGAAATTAAAATCAAAAAGACACAGCCACCCCAAAGTTTGGGACGGCTCTGTTTACAAGAACCTCGTTTACGGTACAAGTTCAATATCGCAGAAAGTGAAAAATGGATAAAGAAGTTGTGGTACTTACGTACAATGCAATATCACTCAGCAATGAAATCTATGTCATCAGGCCCGTAGCAGCATAATGAGTGGATTCAGGTATGATGATTCTAACTGAAATAAGTCACACAGAAAAAGAAACATCATAAGATATCACTAATACACGGAATGTAAACTTGGCTACACAGGAACTGGATTACAAAACAGAACAGGGTCTCAAATTTAGAAAACCAACTTATGCTTGCTTAAGGGGAAAGGTGAGTTGGGGTGCTGCATAAAACCAGAGATTGAAATGAGCACAGATTAAGTTCCTTAAGCCAAATATAGAATAGACAAGAACTACTCCTTGCTCAACGAAATGGACTCAACACCCCATATTAAACGCCTAAGAATGTACCTGACTAGTAAGTATCTTAAAACCTATGCACTGCTATGTCTCTGAAAGAAAAGCAAGCGTGTGTACAGGGGCATAAACGCAGCAGTGATAGGATTGGAGAGGTTCGGTGAGCAAATGAAGACCCTTTGAAGTCATATTGCATGGTACCCATTCCACGGGTCTCAACTCTCCAGGTTTAAGGGATTCTTCCTTCAGCTAAAACATGCACGTGGAACCCAGAGTATGATCAACCGTGTGATCGGGAGACGTGTTCCAATATGTCTCAGTTCTCGTCCCCTGGTACTCGGGTGCAACATTCCAGACGCTTTACTAACACTCTCCCGACTTGGAGAGTCAGTGCCTTTAACCTCCTGTTTGGCCCATTTGCAATTTCTGCGGAAGATGAACAGGAATAGGGAGAACCAATGAGAGACTAGCTGGAGGTGTCTGGACGGGCAAATTTAACTCTCATTTCCCACCAGGAAGAGGAATTAACCAAAGGCTCAGCGTGCCGTGCCGGAACCAGATTAGGGCCTGAAGCAATCCTGCGGTGTTGCGGCCAGCTCACAAGAAAGCGAGTTGAAGAAAGGAGCTCAGGGGCACTGTAATTCACAAACCTGCAGAGTTATAAATGACAGCTATCATCCAAAAATATACTGAAGTAAGGCTGCCAAGAGGACTTGAAAGCGGGGCAGAATTGCAGGAAACCGATTTCAGGAGGTAGACTGGAATTGCATTTAAAGCATAGGAAAAGAGGCAGAACGTCCACAATGATGCACTTGGCCAAAAAGGGCGTATGCGTTTTTTCCTGAATATATTCAGGAAAAAACGCATACGCCCTTTTTGGCCAACCAAGCAAGCTTGCAAAGGAAATCTGCACTACAATGAAGTCTCACTTCCCCCCGGTCAAAAGGGCCATCTGAAAAAAGTGTAAAATCCAGAAAGGCAGGACAGGCCATGGAGAACTGGGAGCCTTGTTATGCTGATGGGCGGGATGTAAATTGCCAAGAGCCACTCGGGAGAGGTGTATGGTGTTTCCTGAAACATCTAAAAAACAAAGCAACAGAGCCTAGGGCACTTCCACTTATGGTCCTATAGCTTAGGGAAATTAAAATCAAAAAGACACAGCCACCCCAAAGTTTGGGACGGCTCTGTTTACAAGAACCTCGTTTACGGTACAAGTTCAATATCGCAGAAAGTGAAAAATGGATAAAGAAGTTGTGGTACTTACGTACAATGCAATATCACTCAGCAATGAAATCTATGTCATCAGGCCCATAGCAGCATAATGAGTGGATTCACGTATGATGATTCTAACTGAAATAAGTCACAAAGAAAAAGAAACATCATAAGATATCACTAATACACGGGATGTAAACTTGGCTACACAGGAACTGGATTACAAAACAGAACAGGGTCTCAAATTTAGAAAACCAACTTATGCTTGCTTAAGGGGAAAGGTGAGTTGGGGTGCTGCATAAAACCAGAGATTGAAATGAGCACAGATAAAGTTCCTTAAGCCAAATATGGAATAGACAAGAACTACTCCTTGCTCAACGAAATGGACTCAACACCCCATATTAAACGCCTAAGAATGTACCTGACTAGTAAGTATCTTAAAACCTATGGATTGCTATGTCCCTGAAAGAAAATCAAGCGTGTGTACAGGGGCATAAACGTAGCAGTGATAGGATTGGAGAGGTTCGGTGAGCAAATGAAGACCCTTTGAAGTCATATTGCATGGTACCCATTCCACGGGTCTCAACTCTCCAGGTTTAAGGGATTCTTCCTTCAGCTAAAACATGCACGTGGAACCCAGAGTATGATCAACCGTGTGATCGGGAGACGTGTTCCAATATGTCTCAGTTCTCGTCCCCTGGTACTCGGGTGCAACATTCCACACGCTTTACTAACACTCTCCCGACTTGGAGAGTCAGTGCCTTTAACCTCCTGTTTGGCCCAGTTTGCAATTTCTGCGGAAGATGAACAGGAATAGGGAGAACCAATGAGAGACTAGCTGGAGGTGTCTGGACGGGCAAATTTAACTCTCATTTCCCACCAGGAAGAGGAATTAACCAAAGGCTCAGCGTGCCGTGCCGGAACCAGATTAGGGCCTGAAGCAATCCTGTGGTGTTGCGGCCAGCTCACAAGAAAGCGAGTTGAAGAAAGGAGCTCAGGGGCACTGTAATTCACAAACCTGCAGAGTTATAAATGACAGCTATCGTCCAAAAATATACTGAAGTAAGGCTGCCAAGAGGACTTGAAAGCGGGGCAGAATTGCAGGAAACCGATTTCAGGAGGTAGACTGGAATTGCATTTAAAGCACAGGAAAAGAGGCAGAACGTCCACAATGATGCACTTGGCCAAAAAGCGCGTATGCGTTTTTTCCTGAATATATTCAGGAAAAAACGCATACGCGCTTTTTGGCCAACAATGAAGTCTCACTTCCCCCCGGTCAAAAGGGCCATCTGAAAAAAGTGTAAAACCCAGAAATGCAGGACAGGCCATGGAGAACTGGGAGCCTTGTTATGCTGATGGGCGGGATGTAAATTGCCAACAGCCACTCGGGAGAGGTGTATGGTGTTTCCTGAAACATCTAAAAAACAAAGCAACAGAGCCTAGGGCACTTCCACTTATGGTCCTATAGCTTAGGGAAATTAAAATCAAAAAGACACAGCCACCCCAAAGTTTGGGACCGCTCTGTTTACAAGAACCTCGTTTACGGTACAAGTTCAATATCGCAGAAAGTGAAAAATGGATAAAGAAGTTGTGGTACTTACGTACAATGCAATATCACTCAGCAATGAAATCTATGTCATCAGGCCCATAGCAGCATAATGAGTGGATTCAGGTATGATGATTCTAACTGAAATAAGTCACACAGAAAAAGAAACATCATAAGATATCACTAATACACGGAATGTAAACTTGGCTACACAGGAACTGGATTACAAAACAGAACAGGGTCTCAAATTTAGAAAACCAACTTATGCTTGCTTAAGGGGAAAGGTGAGTTGGGGTGCTGCATAAAACCAGAGATTGAAATGAGCACAGATAAAGTTCCTTAAGCCAAATATGGAATAGACAAGAACTACTCCTTGCTCAACGAAATGGACTCAACACCCCATATTAAACGCCTAAGAATGTACCTGACTAGTAAGTATCTTAAAACCTATGGATTGCTATGTCTCTGAAAGAAAATCAAGCGTGTGTACAGGGGCATAAACGCAGCAGTGATAGGATTGGAGAGGTTCGGTGAGCAAATGAAGACCCTTTGAAGTCATATTGCATGGTACCCATTCCACGGGTCTCAACTCTCCAGGTTTAAGGGATTCTGCCTTCAGCTAAAACATGCACGTGGAACCCAGAGTATGATCAACCGTGTGATCGGGAGACGTGTTCCAATATGTCTCAGTTCTCGTCCCCTGGTACTCGGGTGCAACATTCCACACGCTTTACTAACACTCTCCCGACTTGGAGAGTCAGTGCCTTTATCCTCCTGTTTGGCCCATTTGCAATTTCTGAGGAAGATGAACAGGAATAGGGAGAACCAATGAGAGACTAGCTGGAGGTGTCTGGACGGGCAAATTTAACTCTCATTTCCCACCAGGAAGAGGAATTAACCAAAAGCTCAGCGTGCCGTGCCGGAACCAGAATAGGGCCTGAAGCAATCCTGCGGTGTTGCGGCCAGCTCACAAGAAAGCGAGTTGAAGAAAGGAGCTCAGGGGCACTGTAATTCACAAACCTGCAGAGTTATAAATGACAGCTATCGTCCAAAAATATACTGAAGTAAGGCTGCCAAGAGGACTTGAAAGCGGGGCAGAATTGCAGGAAACCGATTTCAGGAGGTAGACTGGAATTGCATTTAAAGCATAGGAAAAGAGGCAGAACGTCCACAATGATGCACTTGGCCAAAAAGGGCGTATGCGTTTTTTCCTGAATATATTCAGGAAAAAACGCATACGCCCTTTTTGGCCAACCAAGCAAGCTTGCAAAGGAAATCTGCACTACAATGAAGTCTCACTTCCCCCCGGTCAAAAGGGCCATCTGAAAAAAGTGTAAAATCCAGAAAGGCAGGACAGGCCATGGAGAACTGGGAGCCTTGTTATGCTGATGGGCGGGATGTAAATTGCCAAGAGCCACTCGGGAGAGGTGTATGGTGTTTCCTGAAACATCTAAAAAACAAAGCAACAGAGCCTAGGGCACTTCCACTTATGGTCCTATAGCTTAGGGAAATTAAAATCAAAAAGACACAGCCACCCCAAAGTTTGGGACGGCTCTGTTTACAAGAACCTCGTTTACGGTACAAGTTCAATATCGCAGAAAGTGAAAAATGGATAAAGAAGTTGTGGTACTTACGTACAATGCAATATCACTCAGCAATGAAATCTATGTCATCAGGCCCGTAGCAGCATAATGAGTGGATTCAGGTATGATGATTCTAACTGAAATAAGTCACACAGAAAAAGAAACATCATAAGATATCACTAATACACGGAATGTAAACTTGGCTACACAGGAACTGGATTACAAAACAGAACAGGGTCTCAAATTTAGAAAACCAACTTATGCTTGCTTAAGGGGAAAGGTGAGTTGGGGTGCTGCATAAAACCAGAGATTGAAATGAGCACAGATAAAGTTCCTTAAGCCAAATATAGAATAGACAAGAACTACTCCTTGCTCAACGAAATGGACTCAACACCCCATATTAAATGCCTAAGAATGTACCTGACTAGTAAGTATCTTAAAACCTATGCACTGCTATGTCTCTGAAAGAAAATCAAGCATGTGTACAGGGGCATAAACGCAGCAGTGATAGGATTGGAGAGGTTTGGTGAGCAAATGAAGACCCTTTGAAGTCATATTGCATGGTACCCATTCCACGGGACTCAACTCTCCAGGTTTAAGGGATTCTGCCTTCAGGTAAAACATGCACGTGGAACCCAGAGTATGATCAACCGTGTGATCGGGAGACGTGTTCCAATATGTCTCAGTTCTCGTCCCCTGGTACTCGGGTGCAACATTCCACACACTTTACTAACACTCTCCCGACTTGGAGAGTCAGTGCCTTTATCCTCCTGTTTGGCCCATTTGCAATTTCTGAGGAAGATGAACAGGAATAGGGAGAACCAATGAGAGACTAGCTGGAGGTGTCTGGACTGGCAAATTTAACTCTCATTTCCCACCAGGAAGAGGAATTAACCAAAAGCTCAGCGTGCCGTGCCGGAACCAGAATAGGGCCTGAAGCAATCCTGCGGTGTTGCGGCCAGCTCACAAGAAAGCGAGTTGAAGAAAGGAGCTCAGGGGCACTGTAATTCACAAACCTGCAGAGTTATAAATGACAGCTATCGTCCAAAAATATACTGAAGTAAGGCTGCCAAGAGGACTTGAAAGCGGGGCAGAATTGCAGGAAACCAATTTCAGGAGGTAGACTGGAATTGCATTTAAAGCATAGGAAAAGAGGCAGAACGTCCACAATGATGCACTTGGCCAAAAAGGGCGTATGCGTTTTTTCCTGAATATATTCAGGAAAAAACGCATACGCCCTTTTGGCCAACCAAGCAAGCTTGCAAAGGAAATCTGCACTACAATGAAGTCTCACTTCGCCCCGGTCAAAAGGGCCATCTGAAAAAAGTGTAAAATCCAGAAAGGCAGGACAGGCCATGGAGAACTGGGAGCCTTGTTATGCTGATGGGCGGGATGTAAATTGCCAACAGCCACTCGGGAGAGGTGTATGGTGTTTCCTGAAACATCTAAAAAACAAAGCAAAAGAGCCTAGGGCACTTCCACTTATGGTCCTATAGCTTAGGGAAATTAAAATCAAAAAGACACAGCCACCCCAAAGTTTGGGACGGCTCTGTTTACAAGAACCTCGTTTACGGTACAAGTTCAATATCGCAGAAAGTGAAAAATGGATAAAGAAGTTGTGGTACTTACGTACAATGCAATATCACTCAGCAATGAAATCTATGTCATCAGGCCCGTAGCAGCATAATGAGTGGATTCAGGTATGATGATTCTAACTGAAATAAGTCACACAGAAAAAGAAACATCATAAGATATCACTAATACACGGAATGTAAACTTGGCTACACAGGAACTGGATTACAAAACAGAACAGGGTCTCAAATTTAGAAAACCAACTTATGCTTGCTTAAGGGGAAAGGTGAGTTGGGGTGCTGCATAAAACCAGAGATTGAAATGAGCACAGATAAAGTTCCTTAAGCCAAATATAGAATAGACAAGAACTACTCCTTGCTCAACGAAATGGACTCAACACCCCATACTAAACGCCTAAGAATGTACCTGACTAGTAAGTATCTTAAAACCTATGCACTGCTATGTCTCTGAAAGAAAAGCAAGCGTGTGTACAGGGGCATAAACGCAGCAGTGATAGGATTGGAGAGGTTCCCTGAGCAAATGAAGACCCTTTGAAGTCATATTGCATGGTACCCATTCCACGGGTCTCAACTCTCCAGGTTTAAGGGATTCTTCCTTCAGCTAAAACATGCACGTGGAACCCAGAGTATGATCAACCGTGTGATCGGGAGACGTGTTCCAATATGTCTCAGTTCTCGTCCCCTGGTACTCGGGTGCAACATTCCAGACGCTTTACTAACACTCTCCCGACTTGGAGAGTCAGTGCCTTTAAACTCCTGTTTGGCCCAGTTTGCAATTTCTGCGGAAGATGAACAGGAATAGGGAGAACCAATGAGAGACTAGCTGGAGGTGTCTGGACGGGCAAATTTAACTCTCATTTCCCACCAAGAAGAGGAATTAACCAAAGGCTCAGCGTGCCGTGCCGGAACCAGATTAGGGCCTGAAGCAATCCTGCGGTGTTGTGGCCAGCTCACAAGAAAGCGAGTTGAAGAAAGGAGCTCAGGGGCACTGTAATTCACAAACCTGCAGAGTTATAAATGACAGCTATCATCCAAAAATATACTGAAGTAAGGCTGCCAAGAGGACTTGAAAGCGGGGCAGAATTGCAGGAAACCGATTTCAGGAGGTAGACTGGAATTGCATTTAAAGCATAGGAAAAGAGGCAGAACGTCCACAATGATGCACTTGGCCAAAAATGGCATATGCGTTTTTTCCTGAATATATTCAGGAAAAAACGCATACGCCCTTTTTGGCCAACAATGAAGTCTCACTTCCCCCCGGTCAAAAGGGCCATCTGAAAAAAGTGTAAAATCCAGAAAGGCAGGACAGGCCATGGAGAACTGGGAGCCTTGTTATGCTGATGGGCGGGATGTAAATTGCCAACAGCCACTCGGGAGAGGTGTATGGTGTTTCCTGAAACATCTAAAAAACAAAGCAACAGAGCCTAGAGCACTTCCACTTATGGTCCTATAGCTTAGGGAAATTAAAATCAAAAAGACACAGCCACCCCAAAGTTTGGGACGGCTCTGTTTACAAGAACCTCGTTTGCAGTACAAGTTCAATATCGCAGAAAGTGAAAAATGGATAAAGAAGTTGTGGTACTTACGTACAATGCAATATCACTCAGCAATGAAATCTATGTCATCAGGCCCGTAGCAGCATAATGAGTGGATTCAGGTATGATGATTCTAACTGAAATAAGTCACACAGAAAAAGAAACATCATAAGATATCACTAATACACGGAATGTAAACTTGGCTACACAGGAACTGGATTACAAAACAGAACAGGGTCTCAAATTTAGAAAACCAACTTATGCTTGCTTAAGGGGAAAGGTGAGTTGGGGTGCTGCATAAAACCAGAGATTGAAATGAGCACAGATAAAGTTCCTTAAGCCAAATATAGAATAGACAAGAACTACTCCTTGCTCAACGAAATGGACTCAACACCCCATACTAAACGCCTAAGAATGTACCTGACTAGTAAGTATCTTAAAACCTATGCACTGCTATGTCTCTGAAAGAAAAGCAAGCGTGTGTACAGGGGCATAAACGCAGCAGTGATAGGATTGGAGAGGTTCGGTGAGCAAATGAAGACCCTTTGAAGTCATATTGCATGGTACCCATTCCACGGGTCTCAACTCTCCAGGTTTAAGGGATTCTTCCTTCAGCTAAAACATGCACGTGGAACCCAGAGTATGATCAACCGTGTGATCGGGAGACGTGTTCCAATATGTCTCAGTTCTCGTCCCCTGGTACTCGGGTGCAACATTCCAGACGCTTTACTAACACTCTCCCGACTTGGAGAGTCAGTGCCTTTAACCTCCTGTTTGGCCCAGTTTGCAATTTCTGCGGAAGATGAACAGGAATAGGGAGAACCAATGAGAGACTAGCTGGAGGTGTCTGGACGGGCAAATTTAACTCTCATTTCCCACCAAGAAGAGGAATTAACCAAAGGCTCAGCGTGCCGTGCCGGAACCAGATTAGGGCCTGAAGCAATCCTGCGGTGTTGTGGCCAGCTCACAAGAAAGCGAGTTGAAGAAAGGAGCTCAGGGGCACTGTAATTCACAAACCTGCAGAGTTATAAATGACAGCTATCGTCCAAAAATATACTGAAGTAAGGCTGCCAAGAGGACTTGAAAGCGGGGCAGAATTGCAGGAAACCGATTTCAGGAGGTAGACTGGAATTGCATTTAAAGCATAGGAAAAGAGGCAGAACGTCCACAATGATGCACTTGGCCAAAAATGGCATATGCGTTTTTTCCTGAATATATTCAGGAAAAAACGCATACGCCCTTTTTGGCCAACAATGAAGTCTCACTTCCTCCCAGTCAAAAGGGCCATCTGAAAAAAGTGTAAAATCCAGAAAGGCAGGACAGGCCATGGAGAACTGGGAGCCTTGTTATGCTGATGGGCGGGATGTAAATTGCCAACAGCCACTCGGGAGAGGTGTATGGTGTTTCCTGAAACATCTAAAAAACAAAGCAACAGAGCCTAGGGCACTTCCACTTATGGTCCTATAGCTTAGGGAAATTAAAATCAAAAAGACACAGCCACCCCAAAGTTTGGGACGGCTCTGTTTACAAGAACCTCATTTACAGTACAAGTTCAATATCGCAGAAAGTGAAAAATGGATAAAGATGTTGTGGTACTTACGTACAATGCAATATCACTCAGCAATGAAATCTATGTCATCAGGCCCGTAGCAGCATAATGAGTGGATTCAGGTATGATGATTCTAACTGAAATAAGTCACACAGAAAAAGAAACATCATAAGATATCACTAATACACGGAATGTAAACTTGGCTACACAGGAACTGGATTACAAAACAGAACAGGGTCTCAAATTTAGAAAACCAACTTATGCTTGCTTAAGGGGAAAGGTGAGTTGGGGTGCTGCATCAAACCAGAGATTGAAATGAGCACAGATAAAGTTCCTTAAGCCAAATATGGAATAGACAAGAACTACTCCTTGCTCAACGAAATGGACTCAACACCCCATATTAAACGCCTAAGAATGTACCTGACTAGTAAGTATCTTAAAACCTATGCACTGCTATGTCTCTGAAAGAAAATCAAGCATGTGTACAGGGGCATAAACGCAGCAGTGATAGGATTGGAGAGGTTCGGTGAGCAAATGAAGACCCTTTGAAGTCATATTGCATGGTACCCATTCCACGGGTCTCAACTCTCCAGGTTTAAGGGATTCTGCCTTCAGGTAAAACATGCACGTGGAACCCAGAGTATGATCAACCGTGTGATCGGGAGACGTGTTCCAATATGTCTCAGTTCTCGTCCCCTGGTACTCGGGTGCAACATTCCACACGATTTACTAACACTCTCCCGACTTGGAGAGTCAGTGCCTTTATCCTCCTGTTTGGCCCATTTGCAATTTCTGAGGAAGATGAACAGGAATAGGGAGAACCAATGAGAGACTAGCTGGAGGTGTCAGGACGGGCAAATTTAACTCTCATTTCCCACCTGGAAGAGGAATTAACCAAAAGCTCAGCGTGCCGTGCCGGAACCAGATTAGGGCCTGAAGCAATCCTGCGGTGTTGCGGCCAGCTCACAAGAAAGCGAGTTGAAGAAAGGAGCTCAGGGGCACTGTAATTCACAAACCTGCAGAGTTATAAATGACAGCTATCGTCCAAAAATATACTGAAGTAAGGCTGCCAAGAGGACTTGAAAGCGGGGCAGAATTGCAGGAAACCGATTTCAGGAGGTAGACTGGAATTGCATTTAAAGCATAGGAAAAGAGGCAGAACGTCCACAATGATGCGCTTGGCCAAAAAGGGCGTATGCGTTTTTTCCTGAATATATTCAGGAAAAAACGCATACGCCCTTTTTGGCCAACCAAGCAAGCTTGCAAAGGAAATCTGCACTACAATGAAGTCTCACTTCCCCCCGGTCAAAAGGGCCATCTGAAAAAAGTGTAAAATCCAGAAAGGCAGGACAGGCCATGGAGAACTGGGAGCCTTGTTATGCTGATGGGTGGGATGTAAATTGCCAAGAGCCACTCGGGAGAGGTGTATGGTGTTTCCTGAAACATCTAAAAAACAAAGCAACAGAGCCTAGGGCACTTCCACTTATGGTCCTATAGCTTAGGGAAATTAAAATCAAAAAGACACAGCCACCCCAAAGTTTGGGACGGCTCTGTTTACAAGAACCTCGTTTACGGTACAAGTTCAATATCGCAGAAAGTGAAAAATGGATAAAGAAGTTGTGGTACTTACGTACAATGCAATATCACTCAGCAATGAAATCTATGTCATCAGGCCCGTAGCAGCATAATGAGTGGATTCAGGTATGATGATTCTAACTGAAATAAGTCACACAGAAAAAGAAACATCATAAGATATCACTAATACACGGAATGTAAACTTGGCTACACAGGAACTGGATTACAAAACAGAACAGGGTCTCAAATTTAGAAAACCAACTTATGCTTGCTTAAGGGGAAAGGTGAGTTGGGGTGCTGCATCAAACCAGAGATTGAAATGAGCACAGATAAAGTTCCTTAAGCCAAATATGGAATAGACAAGAACTACTCCTTGCTCAACGAAATGGACTCAACACCCCATATTAAACTCCTAAGAATGTACCTGACTAGTAAGTATCTTAAAACCTATGGATTGCTATGTCTCTGAAAGAAAATCAAGCTTGTGTACAGGGGCATAAACGCAGCAGTGATAGGATTGGAGAGGTTCGGTGAGCAAATGAAGACCCTTTGAAGTCATATTGCATGGTACCCATTCCACGGGTCTCAACTCTCCAGGTTTAAGGGATTCTGCCTTCAGGTAAAACATGCACGTGGAACCCAGAGTATGATCAACCGTGTGATCGGGAGACGTGTTCCAATATGTCTCAGTTCTCGTCCCCTGGTACTCGGGTGCAACATTCCACACGATTTACTAACACTCTCCCGACTTGGAGAGTCAGTGCCTTTATCCTCCTGTTTGGCCCATTTGCAATTTCTGAGGAAGATGAACAGGAATAGGGAGAACCAATGAGAGACTAGCTGGAGGTGTCTGGACGGGCAAATTTAACTCTCATTTCCCACCAGGAAGAGGAATTAACCAAAGGCTCAGCGTGCCGTGCCGGAACCAGATTAGGGCCTGAAGCAATCCTGCGGTGTTGCGGCCAGCTCACAAGAAAGCGAGTTGAAGAAAGGAGCTCAGGGGCACTGTAATTCACAAACCTGCAGAGTTATAAATGACAGCTATCGTCCAAAAATATACTGAAGTAAGGCTGCCAAGAGGACTTGAAAGCGGGGCAGAATTGCAGGAAACCGATTTCAGGAGGTAGACTGGAATTGCATTTAAAGCATAGGAAAAGAGGCAGAACGTCCACAATGATGCACTTGGCCAAAAAGGGCGTATGCGTTTTTTCCAAGCAAGCTTGCAAAGGAAATCTGCACTACAATGAAGTCTCACTTCCCCCCGGTCAAAAGGGCCATCTGAAAAAAGTGTAAAATCCAGAAAGGCAGGACAGGCCATGGAGAACTGGGAGCCTTGTTATGCTGATGGGCGGGATGTAAATTGCCAACAGCCACTCGGGAGAGGTGTATGGTGTTTCCTGAAACATCTAAAAAACAAAGCAACAGAGCCTAGGGCACTTCCACTTATGGTCCTATAGCTTAGGGAAATTAAAATCAAAAAGACACAGCCACCCCAAAGTTTGGGACGGCTCTGTTTACAAGAACCTCGTTTACGGTACAAGTTCAATATCGCAGAAAGTGAAAAATGGATAAAGAAGTTGTGGTACTTACGTACAATGCAATATCACTCAGCAATGAAATCTATGTCATCAGGCCCGTAGCAGCATAATGAGTGGATTCAGGTATGATGATTCTAACTGAAATAAGTCACACAGAAAAAGAAACATCATAAGATATCACTAATACACGGAATGTAAACTTGGCTACACAGGAACTGGATTACAAAACAGAACAGGGTCTCAAATTTAGAAAACCAACTTATGCTTGCTTAAGGGGAAAGGTGAGTTGGGGTGCTGCATAAAACCAGAGATTGAAATGAGCACAGATAAAGTTCCTTAAGCCAAATATAGAATAGACAAGAACTACTCCTTGCTCAACGAAATGGACTCAACACCCCATATTAAATGCCTAAGAATGTACCTGACTAGTAAGTATCTTAAAACCTATGCACTGCTATGTCTCTGAAAGAAAATCAAGCATGTGTACAGGGGCATAAACGCAGCAGTGATAGGATTGGAGAGGTTCGGTGAGCAAATGAAGACCCTTTGAAGTCATATTGCATGGTACCCATTCCACGGGACTCAACTCTCCAGGTTTAAGGGATTCTGCCTTCAGGTAAAACATGCACGTGGAACCCAGAGTATGATCAACCGTGTGATCGGGAGACGTGTTCCAATATGTCTCAGTTCTCGTCCCCTGGTACTCGGGTGCAACATTCCACACGCTTTACTAACACTCTCCCGACTTGGAGAGTCAGTGCCTTTATCCTCCTGTTTGGCCCATTTGCAATTTCTGAGGAAGATGAACAGGAATAGGGAGAACCAATGAGAGACTAGCTGGAGGTGTCTGGACTGGCAAATTTAACTCTCATTTCCCACCAGGAAGAGGAATTAACCAAAAGCTCAGCGTGCCGTGCCGGAACCAGAATAGGGCCTGAAGCAATCCTGCGGTGTTGCGGCCAGCTCACAAGAAAGCGAGTTGAAGAAAGGAGCTCAGGGGCACTGTAATTCACAAACCTGCAGAGTTATAAATGACAGCTATCGTCCAAAAATATACTGAAGTAAGGCTGCCAAGAGGACTTGAAAGCGGGGCAGAATTGCAGGAAACCAATTTCAGGAGGTAGACTGGAATTGCATTTAAAGCATAGGAAAAGAGGCAGAACGTCCACAATGATGCACTTGGCCAAAAAGGGCGTATGCGTTTTTTCCTGAATATATTCAGGAAAAAACGCATACGCCCTTTTGGCCAACCAAGCAAGCTTGCAAAGGAAATCTGCACTACAATGAAGTCTCACTTCGCCCCGGTCAAAAGGGCCATCTGAAAAAAGTGTAAAATCCAGAAAGGCAGGACAGGCCATGGAGAACTGGGAGCCTTGTTATGCTGATGGGCGGGATGTAAATTGCCAACAGCCACTCGGGAGAGGTGTATGGTGTTTCCTGAAACATCTAAAAAACAAAGCAAAAGAGCCTAGGGCACTTCCACTTATGGTCCTATAGCTTAGGGAAATTAAAATCAAAAAGACACAGCCACCCCAAAGTTTGGGACGGCTCTGTTTACAAGAACCTCGTTTACGGTACAAGTTCAATATCGCAGAAAGTGAAAAATGGATAAAGAAGTTGTGGTACTTACGTACAATGCAATATCACTCAGCAATGAAATCTATGTCATCAGGCCCGTAGCAGCATAATGAGTGGATTCAGGTATGATGATTCTAACTGAAATAAGTCACACAGAAAAAGAAACATCATAAGATATCACTAATACACGGAATGTAAACTTGGCTACACAGGAACTGGATTACAAAACAGAACAGGGTCTCAAATTTAGAAAACCAACTTATGCTTGCTTAAGGGGAAAGGTGAGTTGGGGTGCTGCATAAAACCAGAGATTGAAATGAGCACAGATAAAGTTCCTTAAGCCAAATATAGAATAGACAAGAACTACTCCTTGCTCAACGAAATGGACTCAACACCCCATACTAAACGCCTAAGAATGTACCTGACTAGTAAGTATCTTAAAACCTATGCACTGCTATGTCTCTGAAAGAAAAGCAAGCGTGTGTACAGGGGCATAAACGCAGCAGTGATAGGATTGGAGAGGTTCCCTGAGCAAATGAAGACCCTTTGAAGTCATATTGCATGGTACCCATTCCACGGGTCTCAACTCTCCAGGTTTAAGGGATTCTTCCTTCAGCTAAAACATGCACGTGGAACCCAGAGTATGATCAACCGTGTGATCGGGAGACGTGTTCCAATATGTCTCAGTTCTCGTCCCCTGGTACTCGGGTGCAACATTCCAGACGCTTTACTAACACTCTCCCGACTTGGAGAGTCAGTGCCTTTAAACTCCTGTTTGGCCCAGTTTGCAATTTCTGCGGAAGATGAACAGGAATAGGGAGAACCAATGAGAGACTAGCTGGAGGTGTCTGGACGGGCAAATTTAACTCTCATTTCCCACCAGGAAGAGGAATTAACCAAAGGCTCAGCGTGCCGTGCCGGAACCAGATTAGGGCCTGAAGCAATCCTGCGGTGTTGTGGCCAGCTCACAAGAAAGCGAGTTGAAGAAAGGAGCTCAGGGGCACTGTAATTCACAAACCTGCAGAGTTATAAATGACAGCTATCGTCCAAAAATATACTGAAGTAAGGCTGCCAAGAGGACTTGAAAGCGGGGCAGAATTGCAGGAAACCGATTTCAGGAGGTAGACTGGAATTGCATTTAAAGCATAGGAAAAGAGGCAGAACGTCCACAATGATGCACTTGGCCAAAAAGGGCGTATGCGTTTTTTCCAAGCAAGCTTGCAAAGGAAATCTGCACTACAATGAAGTCTCACTTCCCCCCGGTCAAAAGGGCCATCTGAAAAAAGTGTAAAATCCAGAAAGGCAGGACAGGCCATGGAGAACTGGGAGCCTTGTTATGCTGATGGGCGGGATGTAAATTGCCAACAGCCACTCGGGAGAGGTGTATGGTGTTTCCTGAAACATCTAAAAAACAAAGCAACAGAGCCTAGGGCACTTCCACTTATGGTCCTATAGCTTAGGGAAATTAAAATCAAAAAGACACAGCCACCCCAAAGTTTGGGACGGCTCTGTTTACAAGAACCTCGTTTACGGTACAAGTTCAATATCGCAGAAAGTGAAAAATGGATAAAGAAGTTGTGGTACTTACGTACAATGCAATATCACTCAGCAATGAAATCTATGTCATCAGGCCCGTAGCAGCATAATGAGTGGATTCAGGTATGATGATTCTAACTGAAATAAGTCACACAGAAAAAGAAACATCATAAGATATCACTAATACACGGAATGTAAACTTGGCTACACAGGAACTGGATTACAAAACAGAACAGGGTCTCAAATTTAGAAAACCAACTTATGCTTGCTTAAGGGGAAAGGTGAGTTGGGGTGCTGCATAAAACCAGAGATTGAAATGAGCACAGATAAAGTTCCTTAAGCCAAATATAGAATAGACAAGAACTACTCCTTGCTCAACGAAATGGACTCAACACCCCATATTAAATGCCTAAGAATGTACCTGACTAGTAAGTATCTTAAAACCTATGCACTGCTATGTCTCTGAAAGAAAATCAAGCATGTGTACAGGGGCATAAACGCAGCAGTGATAGGATTGGAGAGGTTCGGTGAGCAAATGAAGACCCTTTGAAGTCATATTGCATGGTACCCATTCCACGGGACTCAACTCTCCAGGTTTAAGGGATTCTGCCTTCAGGTAAAACATGCACGTGGAACCCAGAGTATGATCAACCGTGTGATCGGGAGACGTGTTCCAATATGTCTCAGTTCTCGTCCCCTGGTACTCGGGTGCAACATTCCACACGCTTTACTAACACTCTCCCTACTTGGAGAGTCAGTGCCTTTATCCTCCTGTTTGGCCCATTTGCAATTTCTGAGGAAGATGAACAGGAATAGGGAGAACCAATGAGAGACTAGCTGGAGGTGTCTGGACTGGCAAATTTAACTCTCATTTCCCACCAGGAAGAGGAATTAACCAAAAGCTCAGCGTGCCGTGCCGGAACCAGAATAGGGCCTGAAGCAATCCTGCGGTGTTGCGGCCAGCTCACAAGAAAGCGAGTTGAAGAAAGGAGCTCAGGGGCACTGTAATTCACAAACCTGCAGAGTTATAAATGACAGCTATCGTCCAAAAATATACTGAAGTAAGGCTGCCAAGAGGACTTGAAAGCGGGGCAGAATTGCAGGAAACCAATTTCAGGAGGTAGACTGGAATTGCATTTAAAGCATAGGAAAAGAGGCAGAACGTCCACAATGATGCACTTGGCCAAAAAGGGCGTATGCGTTTTTTCCTGAATATATTCAGGAAAAAACGCATACGCCCTTTTGGCCAACCAAGCAAGCTTGCAAAGGAAATCTGCACTACAATGAAGTCTCACTTCGCCCCGGTCAAAAGGGCCATCTGAAAAAAGTGTAAAATCCAGAAAGGCAGGACAGGCCATGGAGAACTGGGAGCCTTGTTATGCTGATGGGCGGGATGTAAATTGCCAACAGCCACTCGGGAGAGGTGTATGGTGTTTCCTGAAACATCTAAAAAACAAAGCAAAAGAGCCTAGGGCACTTCCACTTATGGTCCTATAGCTTAGGGAAATTAAAATCAAAAAGACACAGCCACCCCAAAGTTTGGGACGGCTCTGTTTACAAGAACCTCGTTTACGGTACAAGTTCAATATCGCAGAAAGTGAAAAATGGATAAAGAAGTTGTGGTACTTACGTACAATGCAATATCACTCAGCAATGAAATCTATGTCATCAGGCCCGTAGCAGCATAATGAGTGGATTCAGGTATGATGATTCTAACTGAAATAAGTCACACAGAAAAAGAAACATCATAAGATATCACTAATACACGGAATGTAAACTTGGCTACACAGGAACTGGATTACAAAACAGAACAGGGTCTCAAATTTAGAAAACCAACTTATGCTTGCTTAAGGGGAAAGGTGAGTTGGGGTGCTGCATAAAACCAGAGATTGAAATGAGCACAGATAAAGTTCCTTAAGCCAAATATAGAATAGACAAGAACTACTCCTTGCTCAACGAAATGGACTCAACACCCCATACTAAACGCCTAAGAATGTACCTGACTAGTAAGTATCTTAAAACCTATGCACTGCTATGTCTCTGAAAGAAAAGCAAGCGTGTGTACAGGGGCATAAACGCAGCAGTGATAGGATTGGAGAGGTTCCCTGAGCAAATGAAGACCCTTTGAAGTCATATTGCATGGTACCCATTCCACGGGTCTCAACTCTCCAGGTTTAAGGGATTCTTCCTTCAGCTAAAACATGCACGTGGAACCCAGAGTATGATCAACCGTGTGATCGGGAGACGTGTTCCAATATGTCTCAGTTCTCGTCCCCTGGTACTCGGGTGCAACATTCCAGACGCTTTACTAACACTCTCCCGACTTGGAGAGTCAGTGCCTTTAAACTCCTGTTTGGCCCAGTTTGCAATTTCTGCGGAAGATGAACAGGAATAGGGAGAACCAATGAGAGACTAGCTGGAGGTGTCTGGACGGGCAAATTTAACTCTCATTTCCCACCAAGAAGAGGAATTAACCAAAGGCTCAGCGTGCCGTGCCGGAACCAGATTAGGGCCTGAAGCAATCCTGCGGTGTTGTGGCCAGCTCACAAGAAAGCGAGTTGAAGAAAGGAGCTCAGGGGCACTGTAATTCACAAACCTGCAGAGTTATAAATGACAGCTATCGTCCAAAAATATACTGAAGTAAGGCTGCCAAGAGGACTTGAAAGCGGGGCAGAATTGCAGGAAACCGATTTCAGGAGGTAGACTGGAATTGCATTTAAAGCATAGGAAAAGAGGCAGAACGTCCACAATGATGCACTTGGCCAAAAATGGCATATGCGTTTTTTCCTGAATATATTCAGGAAAAAACGCATACGCCCTTTTTGGCCAACAATGAAGTCTCACTTCCCCCCGGTCAAAAGGGCCATCTGAAAAAAGTGTAAAATCCAGAAAGGCAGGACAGGCCATGGAGAACTGGGAGCCTTGTTATGCTGATGGGCGGGATGTAAATTGCCAACACCCACTCGGGAGAGGTGTATGGTGTTTCCTGAAACATCTAAAAAACAAAGCAACAGAGCCTAGGGCACTTCCACTTATGGTCCTATAGCTTAGGGAAATTAAAATCAAAAAGACACAGCCACCCCAAAGTTTGGGACGGCTCTGTTTACAAGAACCTCATTTACAGTACAAGTTCAATATCGCAGAAAGTGAAAAATGGATAAAGAAGGTGTGGTACTTACGTACAATGCAATATCACTCAGCAATGAAATCTATGTCATCAGGCCCGTAGCAGCATAATGAGTGGATTCAGGTATGATGATTCTAACTGAAATAAGTCACACAGAAAAAGAAACATCATAAGATATCACTAATACACGGAATGTAAACTTGGCTACACAGGAACTGGATTACAAAACAGAACAGGGTCTCAAATTTAGAAAACCAACTTATGCTTGCTTAAGGGGAAAGGTGAGTTGGGGTGCTGCATCAAACCAGAGATTGAAATGAGCACAGATAAAGTTCCTTAAGCCAAATATAGAATAGACAAGAACTACTCCTTGCTCAACGAAATGGACTCAACACCCCATACTAAACGCCTAAGAATGTACCTGACTAGTAAGTATCTTAAAACCTATGCACTGCTATGTCTCTGAAAGAAAAGCAAGCGTGTGTACAGGGGCATAAACGCAGCAGTGATAGGATTGGAGAGGTTCGGTGAGCAAATGAAGACCCTTTGAAGTCATATTGCATGGTACCCATTCCACGGGTCTCAACTCTCCAGGTTTAAGGGATTCTTCCTTCAGCTAAAACATGCACGTGGAACCCAGAGTATGATCAACCGTGTGATCGGGAGACTTGTTCCAATATGTCTCAGTTCTCGTCCCCTGGTACTCGGGTGCAACATTCCAGACGCTTTACTAACACTCTCCCGAATTGGAGAGTCAGTGCCTTTAACCTCCTGTTTGGCCCAGTTTGCAATTTCTGCGGAAGATGAACAGGAATAGGGAGAACCAATGAGAGACTAGCTGGAGGTGTCTGGACGGGCAAATTTAACTCTCATTTCCCACCAAGAAGAGGAATTAACCAAAGGCTCAGCGTGCCGTGCCGGAACCAGATTAGGGCCTGAAGCAATCCTGCGGTGTTGTGGCCAGCTCACAAGAAAGCAAGTTGAAGAAAGGAGCTCAGGGGCACTGTAATTCACAAACCTGCAGAGTTATAAATGACAGCTATCGTCCAAAAATATACTGAAGTAAGGCTGCCAAGAGGACTTGAAAGCGGGGCAGAATTGCAGGAAACCGATTTCAGGAGGTAGACTGGAATTGCATTTAAAGCATAGGAAAAGAGGCAGAACGTCCACAATGATGCACTTGGCCAAAAAGGGCGTATGCGTTTTTTCCTGAATATATTCAGGAAAAAACGCATACGCCCTTTTTGGCCAACCAAGCAAGCTTGCAAAGGAAATCTGCACTACAATGAAGTCTCACTTTCCCCCGGTCAAAAGGGCCATCTGAAAAAAGTGTAAAATCCAGAAAGGCAGGACAGGCCATGGAGAACTGGGAGCCTTGTTATGCTGATGGGCGGGATGTAAATTGCCAACAGCCACTCGGGAGAGGTGTATGGTGTTTCCTGAAACATCTAAAAAACAAAGCAACAGAGCCTAGGGCACTTCCACTTATGGTCCTATAGCTTAGGGAAATTAAAATCAAAAAGACACAGCCACCCCAAAGTTTGGGACGGCTCTGTTTACAAGAACCTCGTTTACGGTACAAGTTCAATATCGCAGAAAGTGAAAAATGGATAAAGAAGTTGTGGTACTTACGTACAATGCAATATCACTCAGCAATGAAATCTATGTCATCAGGCCCGTAGCAGCATAATGAGTGGATTCAGGTATGATGATTCTAACTGAAATAAGTCACACAGAAAAAGAAACATCATAAGATATCACTAATACACGGAATGTAAACTTGGCTACACAGGAACTGGATTACAAAACAGAACAGGGTCTCAAATTTAGAAAACCAACTTATGCTTGCTTAAGGGGAAAGGTGAGTTGGGGTGCTGCATCAAACCAGAGATTGAAATGAGCACAGATAAAGTTCCTTAAGCCAAATATGGAATAGACAAGAACTACTCCTTGCTCAACGAAATGGACTCAACACCCCATATTAAACTCCTAAGAATGTACCTGACTAGTAAGTATCTTAAAACCTATGGATTGCTATGTCTCTGAAAGAAAATCAAGCTTGTGTACAGGGGCATAAACGCAGCAGTGATAGGATTGGAGAGGTTCGGTGAGCAAATGAAGACCCTTTGAAGTCATATTGCATGGTACCCATTCCACGGGTCTCAACTCTCCAGGTTTAAGGGATTCTGCCTTCAGGTAAAACATGCACGTGGAACCCAGAGTATGATCAACCGTGTGATCGGGAGACGTGTTCCAATATGTCTCAGTTCTCGTCCCCTGGTACTCGGGTGCAACATTCCACACGATTTACTAACACTCTCCCGACTTGGAGAGTCAGTGCCTTTATCCTCCTGTTTGGCCCATTTGCAATTTCTGAGGAAGATGAACAGGAATAGGGAGAACCAATGAGAGACTAGCTGGAGGTGTCAGGACGGGCAAATTTAACTCTCATTTCCCACCTGGAAGAGGAATTAACCAAAAGCTCAGCGTGCCGTGCCGGAACCAGATTAGGGCCTGAAGCAATCCTGCGGTGTTGCGGCCAGCTCACAAGAAAGCGAGTTGAAGAAAGGAGCTCAGGGGCACTGTAATTCACAAACCTGCAGAGTTATAAATGACAGCTATCGTCCAAAAATATACTGAAGTAAGGCTGCCAAGAGGACTTGAAAGCGGGGCAGAATTGCAGGAAACCGATTTCAGGAGGTAGACTGGAATTGCATTTAAAGCATAGGAAAAGAGGCAGAACGTCCACAATGATGCACTTGGCCAAAAAGGGCGTATGCGTTTTTTCCTGAATATATTCAGGAAAAAACGCATACGCCCTTTTTGGGCAACAATGAAGTCTCACTTCCCCCCGGTCAAAAGGGCCATCTGAAAAAAGTGTAAAATCCAGAAAGGCAGGACAGGCCATGGAGAACTGGGAGCCTTGTTATGCTGATGGGCGGGATGTAAATTGCCAAGAGCCACTCGGGAGAGGTGTATGGTGTTTCCTGAAACATCTAAAAAACAAAGCAACAGAGCCTAGGGCACTTCCACTTATGGTCCTATAGCTTAGGGAAATTAAAATCAAAAAGACACAGCCACCCCAAAGTTTGGGACGGCTCTGTTTACAAGAACCTCGTTTACAGTACAAGTTCAATATCGCAGAAAGTGAAAAATGGATAAAGATGTTGTGGTACTTACGTACAATGCAATATCACTCAGCAATGAAATCTATGTCATCAGGCCCGTAGCAGCATAATGAGTGGATTCAGGTATGATGATTCTAACTGAAATAAGTCACACAGAAAAAGAAACATCATAAGATATCACTAATACACGGAATGTAAACTTGGCTACACAGGAACTGGATTACAAAACAGAACAGGGTCTCAAATTTAGAAAACCAACTTATGCTTGCTTAAGGGGAAAGGTGAGTTGGGGTGCTGCATAAAACCAGAGATTGAAATGAGCACAGATAAAGTTTCTTAAGCCAAATATAGAATAGACAAGAACTACTCCTTGCTCAACGAAATGGACTCAACACCCCATATTAAACGCCTAAGAATGTACCTGACTAGTAAGTATCTTAAAACCTATGGATTGCTATGTCTCTGAAAGAAAATCAAGCATGTGTACAGGGGCATAAACGCAGCAGTGATAGGATTGGAGAGGTTCGGTGAGCAAATGAAGACCCTTTGAAGTCATATTGCATGGTACCCATTCCACGGGTCTCAACTCTCCAGGTTTAAGGGATTCTTCCTTCAGCTAAAACATGCACGTGGAACCCAGAGTATGATCAACCGTGTGATCGGGAGACGTGTTCCAATATGTCTCAGTTCTCGTCCCCTGGTACTCGGGTGCAACATTCCAGACGCTTTACTAACACTCTCCCGACTTGGAGAGTCAGTGCCTTTAACCTCCTGTTTGGCCCAGTTTGCAATTTCTGCGGAAGATGAACAGGAATAGGGAGAACCAATGAGAGACTAGCTGGAGGTGTCTGGACGGGCAAATTTAACTCTCATTTCCCACCAGGAAGAGGAATTAACCAAAGGCTCAGCGTGCCGTGCCGGAACCAGATTAGGGCCTGAAGCAATCCTGCGGTGTTGCAGCCAGCTCACAAGAAAGCGAGTTGAAGAAAGGAGCTCAGGGGCACTGTAATTCACAAACCTGCAGAGTTATAAATGACAGCTATCGTCCAAAAATATACTGAAGTAAGGCTGCCAAGAGGACTTGAAAGCGGGGCAGAATTGCAGGAAACCGATTTCAGGAGGTAGACTGGAATTGCATTTAAAGCATAGGAAAAGAGGCAGAACGTCCACAATGATGCACTTGGCCAAAAAGGGCGTATGCGTTTTTTCCTGAATATATTCAGGAAAAAACGCATACGCCCTTTTTGGCCAACCAAGCAAGCTTGCAAAGGAAATCTGCACTACAATGAAGTCTCACTTCCCCCCGTTCAAAAGGGCCATCTGAAAAAAGTGTAAAATCCAGAAAGGCAGGACAGGCCATGGAGAACTGGGAGCCTTGTTATGCTGATGGGCGGGATGTAAATTGCCAACAGCCACTCGGGAGAGGTGTATGGTGTTTCCTGAAACATCTAAAAAACAAAGCAACAGAGCCTAGGGCACTTCCACTTATGGTCCTATAGCTTAGGGAAATTAAAATCAAAAAGACACAGCCACCCCAAAGTTTGGGACGGCTCTGTTTACAAGAACCTCGTTTACGGTACAAGTTCAATATCGCAGAAAGTGAAAAATGGATAAAGAAGTTGTGGTACTTACGTACAATGCAATATCACTCAGCAATGAAATCTATGTCATCAGGCCCGTAGCAGCATAATGAGTGGATTCAGGTATGATGATTCTAACTGAAATAAGTCACACAGAAAAAGAAACATCATAAGATATCACTAATACACGGGATGTAAACTTGGCTACACAGGAACTGGATTACAAAACAGAACAGGGTCTCAAATTTAGAAAACCAACTTATGCTTGCTTAAGGGGAAAGGTGAGTTGGGGTGCTGCATAAAACCAGAGATTGAAATGAGCACAGATAAATTTCCTTAAGCCAAATATGGAATAGACAAGAACTACTCCTTGCTCAACGAAATGGACTCAACACCCCATATTAAACGCCTAAGAATGTACCTGACTAGTAAGTATCTTAAAACCTATGGATTGCTATGTGTCTGAAAGAAAATCAAGCATGTGTACAGGGGCATAAACGCAGCAGTGATAGGATTGGTGAGGTTCGGTGAGCAAATGAAGACCCTTTGAAGTCATATTGCATGGTACCCATTCCACGGGTCTCAACTCTCCAGGTTTAAGGGATTCTTCCTTCAGCTAAAACATGCACGTGGAACCCAGAGTATGATCAACCGTGTGATCGGGAGACGTGTTCCAATATGTCTCAGTTCTCGTCCCCTGGTACTCGGGTGCAACATTCCAGACGCTTTACTAACACTCTCCCGACTTGGAGAGTCACTGCCTTTAACCTCCTGTTTGGCCCAGTTTGCAATTTCTGCGGAAGATGAACAGGAATAGGGAGAACCAATGAGAGACTAGGTGGAGGTGTCTGGACGGGCAAATTTAACTCTCATTTCCCACCAGGAAGAGGAATTAACCAAAGGCTCAGCGTGCCGTGCCGGAACCAGATTAGGGCCTGAAGCAATCCTGCGGTGTTGCGGCCAGCTCACAAGAAAGCGAGTTGAAGAAAGGAGCTCAGGGGCACTGTAATTCACAAACCTGCAGAGTTATAAATGACAGCTATCGTCCAAAAATATACTGAAGTAAGGCTGCCAAGAGGACTTGAAAGCGGGGCAGAATTGCAGGAAACCGATTTCAGGAGGTAGACTGGAATTGCATTTAAAGCATAGGAAAAGAGGCAGAACGTCCACAATGATGCACTTGGCCAAAAAGGGCGTATGCGTTTTTTCCTGAATATATTCAGGAAAAAACGCATACGCCCTTTTTGGCCAACCAAGCAAGCTTGCAAAGGAAATCTGCACTACAATGAAGTCTCACTTCCCCCAGGTAAAAAGGGCCATCTGAAAAAAGTGTAAAATCCAGAAAGGCAGGACAGGCCATGGAGAACTGGGAGCCTTGTTATGCTGATGGGCGGGATGTAAATTGCCAAGAGCCACTCGGGAGAGGTGTATGGTGTTTCCTGAAACATCTAAAAAACAAAGCAACAGAGCCTAGGGCACTTCCACTTATGGTCCTATAGCTTAGGGAAATTAAAATCAAAAAGACACAGCCACCCCAAAGTTTGGGACGGCTCTGTTTACAAGAACCTCGTTTACGGTACAAGTTCAATATCGCAGAAAGTGAAAAATGGATAAAGAAGTTGTGGTACTTACGTACAATGCAATATCACTCAGCAATGAAATCTATGTCATCAGGCCCGTAGCAGCATAATGAGTGGATTCAGGTATGATGATTCTAACTGAAATAAGTCACACAGAAAAAGAAACATCATAAGATATCACTAATACACGGAATGTAAACTTGGCTACACAGGAACTGGATTACAAAACAGAACAGGGTCTCAAATTTAGAAAACCAACTTATGCTTGCTTATGGGGAAAGGTGAGTTGGGGTGCTGCATAAAACCAGAGATTTAAATGAACACAGATAAAGTTCCTTAAGCCAAATATGGAATAGACAAGAACTACTCCTTGCTCAACGAAATGGACTCAACACCCCATATTAAACGCCTAAGAATGTACCTGACTAGTAAGTATCTTAAAACCTATGAATTGCTATGTCTCTGAAAGAAAATCAAGCGTGTGTACAGGGGCATAAACGCCGCAGTGATAGGATTGGAGAGGTTCGGTGAGCAAATGAAGACCCTTTGAAGTCATATTGCATGGTACCCATTCCACGGGTCTCAACTCTCCAGGTTTAAGGGATTCTGCCTTCAGGTAAAACATGCACGTGGAACCCAGAGTATGATCACCCGTGTGATCGGGAGACATGTTCCAATATGTCTCAGTTCTCGTACCCTGGTACTCGGGTGCAACATTCCAGACGCTTTACTAACACTCTCCCCACTTGGAGAGTCAGTGCCTTTAACCTCCTGTTTGGCCCAGTTTGCAATTTCTGCGGAAGATGAACAGGAATAGGGAGAACCAATGAGAGACTAGGTGGAGGTGTCTGGACGGGCAAATTGAACTCTCATTTCCCACCAGGAAGAGGAATTAACCAAAGGCTCAGCGTGCCGTGCCGGAACCAGATTAGGGCCTGAAGCAATCCTGCGGTGTTGCGGCCAGCTCACAAGAAAGCGAGTTGAAGAAAGGAGCTCAGGGGCACTGTAATTCACAAACCTGCAGAGTTATAAATGACAGCTATCGTCCAAAAATATACTGAAGTAAGGCTGCCAAGAGGACTTGAAAGCGGGGCAGAATTGCAGGAAACCGATTTCAGGAGGTAGACTGGAATTGCATTTAAAGCATAGGAAAAGAGGCAGAACGTCCACAATGATGCACTTGGCCAAAAAGGGCGTATGCGTTTTTTCCTGAATATATTCAGGAAAAAACGCATACGCCCTTTTTTGGCCAACCAAGCAAGCTTGCAAAGGAAATCTGCACTACAATGAAGTCTCACTTCCCCCCGGTCAAAAGGGCCATCTGAAAAAAGTGTAAAATCCAGAAAGGCAGGACAGGCCATGGAGAACTGGGAGCCTTGTTATGCTGATGGGCGGGATGTAAATTGCCAAGAGCCACTCCGGAGAGGTGTATGGTGTTTCCTGAAACATCTAAAAAACAAAGCAACAGAGCCTAGGGCACTTCCACTTATGGTCCTATAGCTTAGGGAAATTAAAATCAAAAAGACACAGCCACCCCAAAGTTTGGGACGGCTCTGTTTACAAGAACCTCGTTTACGGTACAAGTTCAATATCGCAGAAAGTGAAAAATGGATAAAGAAGTTGTGGTACTTACGTACAATGCAATATCACTCAGCAATGAAATCTATGTCATCAGGCCCGTAGCAGCATAATGAGTGGATTCAGGTATGATGATTCTAACTGAAATAAGTCACACAGAAAAAGAAACATCATAAGATATCACTAATACACGGAATGTAAACTTGGCTACACAGGAACTGGATTACAAAACAGAACAGGGTCTCAAATTTAGAAAACCAACTTATGCTTGCTTAAGGGGAAAGGTGAGTTGGGGTGCTGCATAAAACCAGAGATTGAAATGAGCACAGATAAAGTTCCTTAAGCCAAATATAGAATAGACAAGAACTACTCCTTGCTCAACGAAATGGACTCAACACCCCATATTAAACGCCTAAGAATGTACCTGACTAGTAAGTATCTTAAAACCTATGCACTGCTATGTGTCTGAAAGAAAATCAAGCATGTGTACAGGGGCATAAACGCAGCAGTGATAGGATTGGAGAGGTTCGGTGAGCAAATGAAGACCCTTTGAAGTCATATTGCATGGTACCCATTCCACGGGTCTCAACTCTCCAGGTTTAAGGGATTCTTCCTTCAGCTAAAACATGCACGTGGAACCCAGAGTATGATCAACCGTGTGATCGGGAGACGTGTTCCAATATGTCTCAGTTCTCGTCCCCTGGTACTCGGGTGCAACATTCCAGACGCTTTACTAACACTCTCCCGACTTGGAGAGTCAGTGCCTTTAACCTCCTGTTTGGCCCAGTTTGCAATTTCTGCGGAAGATGAACAGGAATAGGGAGAACCAATGAGAGACTAGCTGGAGGTGTCTGGACGGGCAAATTTAACTCTCATTTCCCACCAGGAAGAGGAATTAACCAAAGGCTCAGCGTGCCGTGCCGGAACCAGATTAGGGCCTGAAGCAATCCTGCGGTGTTGCGGCCAGCTCACAAGAAAGCGAGTTGAAGAAAGGAGCTCAGGGGCACTGTAATTCACAAACCTGCAGAGTTATAAATGACAGCTATCGTCCAAAAATATACTGAAGTAAGGCTGCCAAGAGGACTTGAAAGCGGGGCAGAATTGCAGGAAACCGATTTCAGGAGGTAGACTGGAATTGCATTTAAAGCATAGGAAAAGAGGCAGAACGTCCACAATGATGCACTTGGCCAAAAAGGGCGTATGCGTTTTTTCCTGAATATATTCAGGAAAAAACGCATACGCCCTTTTTGGCCAACCAAGCAAGCTTGCAAAGGAAATCTGCACTACAATGAAGTCTCACTTCCCCCCGGTCAAAAGGGCCATCTGAAAAAAGTGTAAAATCCAGAAAGGCAGGACAGGCCATGGAGAACTGGGAGCCTTGTTATGCTGATGGGCGGGATGTAAATTGCCAAGAGCCACTCGGGAGAGGTGTATGGTGTTTCCTGAAACATCTAAAAAACAAAGCAACAGAGCCTAGGGCACTTCCACTTATGGTCCTATAGCTTAGGGAAATTAAAATCAAAAAGACACAGCCACCCCAAAGTTTGGGACGGCTCTGTTTACAAGAACCTCGTTTACGGTACAAGTTCAATATCGCAGAAAGTGAAAAATGGATAAAGAAGTTGTGGTACTTACGTACAATGCAATATCACTCAGCAATGAAATCTATGTCATCAGGCCCGTAGCAGCATAATGAGTGGATTCAGGTATGATGATTCTAACTGAAATAAGTCACACAGAAAAAGAAACATCATAAGATATCACTAATACACGGAATGTAAACTTGGCTACACAGGAACTGGATTACAAAACAGAACAGGGTCTCAAATTTAGAAAACCAACTTATGCTTGCTTACGGGGAAAGGTGAGTTGGGGTGCTGCATCAAACCAGAGATTGAAATGAGCACAGATAAAGTTCCTTAAGCCAAATATGGAATAGACAAGAACTACTCCTTGCTCAACGAAATGGACTCAACACCCCATATTAAACGCCTAAGAATGTACCTGACTAGTAAATATCTTAAAACCTATGCACTGCTATGTGTCTGAAAGAAAATCAAGCATGTGTACAGGGGCATAAACGCAGCAGTGATAGGATTGGAGAGGTTCGGTGAGCAAATGAAGACCCTTTGAAGTCATATTGCATGGTACCCATTCCACGGGTCTCAACTCTCCAGGTTTAAGGGATTCTTCCTTCAGCTAAAACATGCACGTGGAACCCAGAGTATGATCAACCGTGTGATCGGGAGACGTGTTCCAATATGTCTCAGTTCTCGTCCCCTGGTACTCGGGTGCAACATTCCAGACGCTTTACTAACACTCTCCCGACTTGGAGAGTCAGTGCCTTTAACCTCCTGTTTGGCCCAGTTTGCAATTTCTGCGGAAGATGAACAGGAATAGGGAGAACCAATGAGAGACTAGCTGGAGGTGTCTGGACGGGCAAATTTAACTCTCATTTCCCACCAGGAAGAGGAATTAACCAAAGGCTCAGCGTGCCGTGCCGGAACCAGATTAGGGCCTGAAGCAATCCTGCGGTGTTGCGGCCAGCTCACAAGAAAGCGAGTTGAAGAAAGGAGCTCAGGGGCACTGTAATTCACAAACCTGCAGAGTTATAAATGACAGCTATCGTCCAAAAATATACTGAAGTAAGGCTGCCAAGAGGACTTGAAAGCGGGGCAGAATTGCAGGAAACCGATTTCAGGAGGTAGACTGGAATTGCATTTAAAGCATAGGAAAAGAGGCAGAACGTCCACAATGATGCACTTGGCCAAAAAGGGCGTATGCGTTTTTTCCTGAATATATTCAGGAAAAAACGCAAACGCCGTTTTTGGCCAACCAAGCAAGCTTGCAAAGGAAATCTGCACTACAATGAAGTCTCACTTCCCCCCGGTCAAAAGGGCCATCTGAAAAAAGTGTAAAATCCACAAAGGCAGGACAGGCCATGGAGAACTGGGAGCCTTGTTATGCTGATGGGCGGGATGTAAATTGCCAAGAGCCACTCCGGAGAGGTGTATGGTGTTTCCTGAAACATCTAAAAAACAAAGCAACAGAGCCTAGGGCACTTCCACTTATGGTCCTATAGCTTAGGGAAATTAAAATCAAAAAGACACAGCCACCCCAAAGTTTGGGACGGCTCTGTTTACAAGAACCTCGTTTACGGTACAAGTTCAATATCGCAGAAAGTGAAGAATGGATAAAGAAGTTGTGGTACTTACGTACAATGCAATATCACTCAGCAATGAAATCTATGTCATCAGGCCCGTAGCAGCATAATGAGTGGATTCAGGTATGATGATTCTAACTGAAATAAGTCACACAGAAAAAGAAACATCATAAGATATCACTAATACACGGAATGTAAACTTGGCTACACAGGAACTGGATTACAAAACAGAACAGGGTCTCAAATTTAGAAAACCAACTTATGCTTGCTTAAGGGGAAAGGTGAGTTGGGGTGCTGCATAAAACCAGAGATTGAAATGAGCACAGATAAAGTTCCTTAAGCCAAATATAGAATAGACAAGAACTACTCCTTGCTCAACGAAATGGACTCAACACCCCATATTAAACGCCTAAGAATGTACCTGACTAGTAAGTATCTTAAAACCTATGCACTGCTATGTGTCTGAAAGAAAATCAAGCATGTGTACAGGGGCATAAACGCAGCAGTGATAGGATTGGAGAGGTTCGGTGAGCAAATGAAGACCCTTTGAAGTCATATTGCATGGTACCCATTCCACGGGTCTCAACTCTCCAGGTTTAAGGGATTCTTCCTTCAGCTAAAACATGCACGTGGAACCCAGAGTATGATCAACCGTGTGATCGGGAGACGTGTTCCAATATGTCTCAGTTCTCGTCCCCTGGTACTCGGGTGCAACATTCCAGACGCTTTACTAACACTCTCCCGACTTGGAGAGTCAGTGCCTTTAACCTCCTGTTTGGCCCAGTTTGCAATTTCTGCGGAAGATGAACAGGAATAGGGAGAACCAATGAGAGACTAGCTGGAGGTGTCTGGACGGGCAAATTTAACTCTCATTTCCCACCAGGAAGAGGAATTAACCAAAGGCTCAGCGTGCCGTGCCGGAACCAGATTAGGGCCTGAAGCAATCCTGCGGTGTTGCGGCCAGCTCACAAGAAAGCGAGTTGAAGAAAGGAGCTCAGGGGCACTGTAATTCACAAACCTGCAGAGTTATAAATGACAGCTATCGTCCAAAAATATACTGAAGTAAGGCTGCCAAGAGGACTTGAAAGCGGGGCAGAATTGCAGGAAACCGATTTCAGGAGGTAGACTGGAATTGCATTTAAAGCATAGGAAAAGAGGCAGAACGTCCACAATGATGCACTTGGCCAAAAAGGGCGTATGCGTTTTTTCCTGAATATATTCAGGAAAAAACGCATACGCCCTTTTTGGCCAACCAAGCAAGCTTGCAAAGGAAATCTGCACTACAATGAAGTCTCACTTCCCCCAGGTAAAAAGGGCCATCTGAAAAAAGTGTAAAATCCAGAAAGGCAGGACAGGCCATGGAGAACTGGGAGCCTTGTTATGCTGATGGGCGGGATGTAAATTGCCAAGAGCCACTCCGGAGAGGTGTATGGTGTTTCCTGAAACATCTAAAAAACAAAGCAACAGAGCCTAGGGCACTTCCACTTATGGTCCTATAGCTTAGGGAAATTAAAATCAAAAAGACACAGCCACCCCAAAGTTTGGGACGGCTCTGTTTACAAGAACCTCGTTTACGGTACAAGTTCAATATCGCAGAAAGTGAAAAATGGATAAAGAAGTTGTGGTACTTACGTACAATGCAATATCACTCAGCAATGAAATCTATGTCATCAGGCCCGTAGCAGCATAATGAGTGGATTCAGGTATGATGATTCTAACTGAAATAAGTCACACAGAAAAAGAAACATCATAAGATATCACTAATACACGGAATGTAAACTTGGCTACACAGGAACTGGATTACAAAACAGAACAGGGTCTCAAATTTAGAAAACCAACTTATGCTTGCTTACGGGGAAAGGTGAGTTGGGGTGCTGCATAAAACCAGAGATTTAAATGAACACAGATAAAGTTCCTTAAGCCAAATATGGAATAGACAAGAACTACTCCTTGCTCAACGAAATGGACTCAACACCCCATATTAAACGCCTAAGAATGTACCTGACTAGTAAGTATCTTAAAACCTATGAATTGCTATGTCTCTGAAAGAAAATCAAGCGTGTGTACAGGGGCATAAACGCCGCAGTGATAGGATTGGAGAGGTTCGGTGAGCAAATGAAGACCCTTTGAAGTCATATTGCATGGTACCCATTCCACGGGTCTCAACTCTCCAGGTTTAAGGGATTCTTCCTTCAGCTAAAACATGCACGTGGAACCCAGAGTATGATCAACCGTGTGATCGGGAGACGTGTTCCAATATGTCTCAGTTCTCGTCCCCTGGTACTCGGGTGCAACATTCCAGACGCTTTACTAACACTCTCCCGACTTGGAGAGTCAGTGCCTTTAACCTCCTGTTTGGCCCAGTTTGCAATTTCTGCGGAAGATGAACAGGAATAGGGAGAACCAATGAGAGACTAGCTGGAGGTGTCTGGACGGGCAAATTTAACTCTCATTTCCCACCAGGAAGAGGAATTAACCAAAGGCTCAGCGTGCCGTGCCGGAACCAGATTAGGGCCTGAAGCAATCCTGCGGTGTTGCGGCCAGCTCACAAGAAAGCGAGTTGAAGAAAGGAGCTCAGGGGCACTGTAATTCACAAACCTGCAGAGTTATAAATGACAGCTATCGTCCAAAAATATACTGAAGTAAGGCTGCCAAGAGGACTTGAAAGCGGGGCAGAATTGCAGGAAACCGATTTCAGGAGGTAGACTGGAATTGCATTTAAAGCATAGGAAAAGAGGCAGAACGTCCACAATGATGCACTTGGCCAAAAAGGGCGTATGCGTTTTTTCCTGAATATATTCAGGAAAAAACGCATACGCCCTTTTTGGCCAACCAAGCAAGCTTGCAAAGGAAATCTGCACTACAATGAAGTCTCACTTCCCCCAGGTAAAAAGGGCCATCTGAAAAAAGTGTAAAATCCAGAAAGGCAGGACAGGCCATGGAGAACTGGGAGCCTTGTTATGCTGATGGGCGGGATGTAAATTGCCAAGAGCCACTCCGGAGAGGTGTATGGTGTTTCCTGAAACATCTAAAAAACAAAGCAACAGAGCCTAGGGCACTTCCACTTATGGTCCTATAGCTTAGGGAAATTAAAATCAAAAAGACACAGCCACCCCAAAGTTTGGGACGGCTCTGTTTACAAGAACCTCGTTTACGGTACAAGTTCAATATCGCAGAAAGTGAAAAATGGATAAAGAAGTTGTGGTACTTACGTACAATGCAATATCACTCAGCAATGAAATCTATGTCATCAGGCCCGTAGCAGCATAATGAGTGGATTCAGGTATGATGATTCTAACTGAAATAAGTCACACAGAAAAAGAAACATCATAAGATATCACTAATACACGGAATGTAAACTTGGCTACACAGGAACTGGATTACAAAACAGAACAGGGTCTCAAATTTAGAAAACCAACTTATGCTTGCTTACGGGGAAAGGTGAGTTGGGGTGCTGCATAAAACCAGAGATTTAAATGAACACAGATAAAGTTCCTTAAGCCAAATATGGAATAGACAAGAACTACTCCTTGCTCAACGAAATGGACTCAACACCCCATATTAAACGCCTAAGAATGTACCTGACTAGTAAGTATCTTAAAACCTATGAATTGCTATGTCTCTGAAAGAAAATCAAGCGTGTGTACAGGGGCATAAACGCCGCAGTGATAGGATTGGAGAGGTTCGGTGAGCAAATGAAGACCCTTTGAAGTCATATTGCATGGTACCCATTCCACGGGTCTCAACTCTCCAGGTTTAAGGGATTCTGCCTTCAGGTAAAACATGCACGTGGAACCCAGAGTATGATCACCCGTGTGATCGGGAGACATGTTCCAATATGTCTCAGTTCTCGTACCCTGGTACTCGGGTGCAACATTCCAGACGCTTTACTAACACTCTCCCCACTTGGAGAGTCAGTGCCTTTAACCTCCTGTTTGGCCCAGTTTGCAATTTCTGCGGAAGATGAACAGGAATAGGGAGAACCAATGAGAGACTAGGTGGAGGTGTCTGGACGGGCAAATTGAACTCTCATTTCCCACCAGGAAGAGGAATTAACCAAAGGCTCAGCGTGCCGTGCCGGAACCAGATTAGGGCCTGAAGCAATCCTGCGGTGTTGCGGCCAGCTCACAAGAAAGCGAGTTGAAGAAAGGAGCTCAGGGGCACTGTAATTCACAAACCTGCAGAGTTATAAATGACAGCTATCGTCCAAAAATATACTGAAGTAAGGCTGCCAAGAGGACTTGAAAGCGGGGCAGAATTGCAGGAAACCGATTTCAGGAGGTAGACTGGAATTGCATTTAAAGCATAGGAAAAGAGGCAGAACGTCCACAATGATGCACTTGGCCAAAAAGGGCGTATGCGTTTTTTCCTGAATATATTCAGGAAAAAACGCATACGCCCTTTTTGGCCAACCAAGCAAGCTTGCAAAGGAAATCTGCACTACAATGAAGTCTCACTTCCCCCCGGTCAAAAGGGCCATCTGAAAAAAGTGTAAAATCCAGAAAGGCAGGACAGGCCATGGAGAACTGGGAGCCTTGTTATGCTGATGGGCGGGATGTAAATTGCCAAGAGCCACTCGGGAGAGGTGTATGGTGTTTCCTGAAACATCTAAAAAACAAAGCAACAGAGCCTAGGGCACTTCCACTTATGGTCCTATAGCTTAGGGAAATTAAAATCAAAAAGACACAGCCACCCCAAAGTTTGGGACGGCTCTGTTTACAAGAACCTCGTTTACGGTACAAGTTCAATATCGCAGAAAGTGAAAAATGGATAAAGAAGTTGTGGTACTTACGTACAATGCAATATCACTCAGCAATGAAATCTATGTCATCAGGCCCGTAGCAGCATAATGAGTGGATTCAGGTATGATGATTCTAACTGAAATAAGTCACACAGAAAAAGAAACATCATAAGATATCACTAATACACGGAATGTAAACTTGGCTACACAGGAACTGGATTACAAAACAGAACAGGGTCTCAAATTTAGAAAACCAACTTATGCTTGCTTAAGGGGAAAGGTGAGTTGGGGTGCTGCATCAAACCAGAGATTGAAATGAGCACAGATAAAGTTCCTTAAGCCAAATATGGAATAGACAAGAACTACTCCTTGCTCAACGAAATGGACTCAACACCCCATATTAAACGCCTAAGAATGTACCTGACTAGTAAGTATCTTAAAACCTATGGATTGCTATGTCTCTGAAAGAAAATCAAGCGTGTGTACAGGGGCATAAACGCAGCAGTGATAGGATTGGAGAGGTTCGGTGAGCAAATGAAGACCCTTTGAAGTCATATTGCATGGTACCCATTCCACGGGTCTCAACTCTCCAGGTTTAAGGGATTCTGCCTTCAGCTAAAACATGCACGTGGAACCCAGAGTATGATCAACCGTGTGATCGGGAGACGTGTTCCAATATGTCTCAGTTCTCGTCCCCTGGTACTCGGGTGCAACATTCCAGACGCTTTACTAACACTCTCCCGACTTGGAGAGTCAGTGCCTTTAACCTCCTGTTTGGCCCAGTTTGCAATTTCTGCGGAAGATGAACAGGAATAGGGAGAACCAATGAGAGACTAGCTGGAGGTGTCTGGACGGGCAAGTTTAACTCTCATTTCCCACCAGGAAGAGGAATTAACCAAAGGCTCAGCGTGCCGTGCCGGAACCAGATTAGGGCCTGAAGCAATCCTGCGGTGTTGCGGCCAGCTCACAAGAAAGCGAGTTGAAGAAAGGAGCTCAGGGGCACTGTAATTCACAAACCTGCAGAGTTATAAATGACAGCTATCGTCCAAAAATATACTGAAGTAAGGCTGCCAAGAGGACTTGAAAGCGGGGCAGAATTGCAGGAAACCGATTTCAGGAGGTAGACTGGAATTGCATTTAAAGCATAGGAAAAGAGGCAGAACGTCCACAATGATGCACTTGGCCAAAAAGGGCGTATGCGTTTTTTCCTGAATATATTCAGGAAAAAACGCATACGCCCTTTTTGGCCAACCAAGCAAGCTTGCAAAGGAAATCTGCACTACAATGAAGTCTCACTTCCCCCCGGTCAAAAGGGCCATCTGAAAAAAGTGTAAAATCCAGAAAGGCAGGACAGGCCATGGCTAACTGGGAGCCTTGTTATGCTGATGGGCGGGATGTAAATTGCCAAGAGCCACTCCGGAGAGGTGTATGGTGTTTCCTGAAACATCTAAAAAACAAAGCAACAGAGCCTAGGGCACTTCCACTTATGGTCCTATAGCTTAGGGAAATTAAAATCAAAAAGACACAGCCACCCCAAAGTTTGGGACAGCTCTGTTTACAAGAACCTCGTTTACGGTACAAGTTCAATATCGCAGAAAGTGAAAAATGGATAAAGAAGTTGTGGTACTTACGTACAATGCCATATCACTCAGCAATGAAATCTATGTCATCAGGCCCGTAGCAGCATAATGAGTGGATTCAGGTATGATGATTCTAACTGAAATAAGTCACACAGAAAAAGAAACATCATAAGATATCACTAATACATGGAACTTGGCTACACAGGAACTGGATTACAAAACAGAACAGGGTCTCAAATTTAGAAAACCAACTTATGCTTGCTTAAGGGGAAAGGTGAGTTGGGGTGCTGCATCAAACCAGAGATTGAAATGAGCACAGATAAAGTTCCTTAAGCCAAATATGGAATAGACAAGAACTACTCCTTGCTCAACGAAATGGACTCAACACCCCATATTAAACGCCTAAGAATGTACCTGACTAGTAAATATCTTAAAACCTATGCACTGCTATGTGTCTGAAAGAAAATCAAGCATGTGTACAGGGGCATAAACGCAGCAGTGATAGGATTGGAGAGGTTCGGTGAGCAAATGAAGACCCTTTGAAGTCATATTGCATGGTACCCATTCCACGGGTCTCAACTCTCCAGGTTTAAGGGATTCTTCCTTCAGCTAAAACATGCACGTGGAACCCAGAGTATGATCAACCGTGTGATCGGGAGACGTGTTCCAATATGTCTCAGTTCTCGTCCCCTGGTACTCGGGTGCAACATTCCAGACGCTTTACTAACACTCTCCCGACTTGGAGAGTCAGTGCCTTTAACCTCCTGTTTGGCCCAGTTTGCAATTTCTGCGGAAGATGAACAGGAATAGGGAGAACCAATGAGAGACTAGCTGGAGGTGTCTGGACGGGCAAATTTAACTCTCATTTCCCACCA
This sequence comes from Leucopleurus acutus, assembly GCF_964270905.1. NCBI lineage: Eukaryota > Metazoa > Chordata > Mammalia > Artiodactyla > Delphinidae > Leucopleurus > Leucopleurus acutus. Next base: position 2,182,298 of record NW_028139226.1, on the reverse strand, counting down.
GGAAGAGGAATTAACCAAAGGCTCAGCGTGCCGTGCCGGAACCAGATTAGGGCCTGAAGCAATCCTGCGGTGTTGCGGCCAGCTCACAAGAAAGCGAGTTGAAGAAAGGAGCTCAGGGGCACTGTAATTCACAAACCTGCAGAGTTATAAATGACAGCTATCGTCCAAAAATATACTGAAGTAAGGCTGCCAAGAGGACTTGAAAGCGGGGCAGAATTGCAGGAAACCGATTTCAGGAGGTAGACTGGAATTGCATTTAAAGCATAGGAAAAGAGGCAGAACGTCCACAATGATGCACTTGGCCAAAAAGGGCGTATGCGTTTTTTCCTGAATATATTCAGGAAAAAACGCAAACGCCGTTTTTGGCCAACCAAGCAAGCTTGCAAAGGAAATCTGCACTACAATGAAGTCTCACTTCCCCCCGGTCAAAAGGGCCATCTGAAAAAAGTGTAAAATCCACAAAGGCAGGACAGGCCATGGAGAACTGGGAGCCTTGTTATGCTGATGGGCGGGATGTAAATTGCCAAGAGCCACTCCGGAGAGGTGTATGGTGTTTCCTGAAACATCTAAAAAACAAAGCAACAGAGCCTAGGGCACTTCCACTTATGGTCCTATAGCTTAGGGAAATTAAAATCAAAAAGACACAGCCACCCCAAAGTTTGGGACGGCTCTGTTTACAAGAACCTCGTTTACGGTACAAGTTCAATATCGCAGAAAGTGAAGAATGGATAAAGAAGTTGTGGTACTTACGTACAATGCAATATCACTCAGCAATGAAATCTATGTCATCAGGCCCGTAGCAGCATAATGAGTGGATTCAGGTATGATGATTCTAACTGAAATAAGTCACACAGAAAAAGAAACATCATAAGATATCACTAATACACGGGATGTAAACTTGGCTACACAGGAACTGGATTACAAAACAGAACAGGGTCTCAAATTTAGAAAACCAACTTATGCTTGCTTAAGGGGAAAGGTGAGTTGGGGTGCTGCATCAAACCAGAGATTGAAATGAGCACAGATAAAGTTCCTTAAGCCAAATATGGAATAGACAAGAACTACTCCTTGCTCAACGAAATGGACTCAACACCCCATATTAAACGCCTAAGAATGTACCTGACTAGTAAGTATCTTAAAACCTATGGATTGCTATGTCTCTGAAAGAAAATCAAGCGTGTGTACAGGGGCATAAACGCAGCAGTGATAGGATTGGAGAGGTTCGGTGAGCAAATGAAGACCCTTTGAAGTCATATTGCATGGTACCCATTCCACGGGTCTCAACTCTCCAGGTTTAAGGGATTCTGCCTTCAGCTAAAACATGCACGTGGAACCCAGAGTATGATCAACCGTGTGATCGGGAGACGTGTTCCAATATGTCTCAGTTCTCGTCCCCTGGTACTCGGGTGCAACATTCCACACGCTTTACTAACACTCTCCCGACTTGGAGAGTCAGTGCCTTTAACCTCCTGTTTGGCCCAGTTTGCAATTTCTGCGGAAGATGAACAGGAATAGGGAGAACCAATGAGAGACTAGCTGGAGGTGTCTGGACGGGCAAATTTAACTCTCATTTCCCACCAGGAAGAGGAATTAACCAAAGGCTCAGCGTGCCGTGCCGGAACCAGATTAGGGCCTGAAGCAATCCTGCGGTGTTGCGGCCAGCTCACAAGAAAGCGAGTTGAAGAAAGGAGCTCAGGGGCACTGTAATTCACAAACCTGCAGAGTTATAAATGACAGCTATCGTCCAAAAATATACTGAAGTAAGGCTGCCAAGAGGACTTGAAAGCGGGGCAGAATTGCAGGAAACCGATTTCAGGAGGTAGACTGGAATTGCATTTAAAGCATAGGAAAAGAGGCAGAACGTCCACAATGATGCACTTGGCCAAAAAGGGCGTATGCGTTTTTTCCTGAATATATTCAGGAAAAAACGCATACGCCCTTTTTGGCCAACCAAGCAAGCTTGCAAAGGAAATCTGCACTACAATGAAGTCTCACTTCCCCCCGGTCAAAAGGGCCATCTGAAAAAAGTGTAAAATCCAGAAAGGCAGGACAGGCCATGGAGAACTGGGAGCCTTGTTATGCTGATGGGCGGGATGTAAATTGCCAAGAGCCACTCGGGAGAGGTGTATGGTGTTTCCTGAAACATCTAAAAAACAAAGCAACAGAGCCTAGGGCACTTCCACTTATGGTCCTATAGCTTAGGGAAATTAAAATCAAAAAGACACAGCCACCCCAAAGTTTGGGACAGCTCTGTTTACAAGAACCTCGTTTACGGTACAAGTTCAATATCGCAGAAAGTGAAAAATGGATAAAGAAGTTGTGGTACTTACGTACAATGCCATATCACTCAGCAATGAAATCTATGTCATCAGGCCCGTAGCAGCATAATGAGTGGATTCAGGTATGATGATTCTAACTGAAATAAGTCACACAGAAAAAGAAACATCATAAGATATCACTAATACATGGAACTTGGCTACACAGGAACTGGATTACAAAACAGAACAGGGTCTCAAATTTAGAAAACCAACTTATGCTTGCTTAAGGGGAAAGGTGAGTTGGGGTGCTGCATCAAACCAGAGATTGAAATGAGCACAGATAAAGTTCCTTAAGCCAAATATGGAATAGACAAGAACTACTCCTTGCTCAACGAAATGGACTCAACACCCCATATTAAACGCCTAAGAATGTACCTGACTAGTAAATATCTTAAAACCTATGCACTGCTATGTGTCTGAAAGAAAATCAAGCATGTGTACAGGGGCATAAACGCAGCAGTGATAGGATTGGAGAGGTTCGGTGAGCAAATGAAGACCCTTTGAAGTCATATTGCATGGTACCCATTCCACGGGTCTCAACTCTCCAGGTTTAAGGGATTCTTCCTTCAGCTAAAACATGCACGTGGAACCCAGAGTATGATCAACCGTGTGATCGGGAGACGTGTTCCAATATGTCTCAGTTCTCGTCCCCTGGTACTCGGGTGCAACATTCCAGACGCTTTACTAACACTCTCCCGACTTGGAGAGTCAGTGCCTTTAACCTCCTGTTTGGCCCAGTTTGCAATTTCTGTGGAAGATGAACAGGAATAGGGAGAACCAATGAGAGACTAGCTGGAGGTGTCTGGACGGGCAAATTTAACTCTCATTTCCCACCAGGAAGAGGAATTAACCAAAGGCTCAGCGTGCCGTGCCGGAACCAGATTAGGGCCTGAAGCAATCCTGCGGTGTTGCGGCCAGCTCACAAGAAAGCGAGTTGAAGAAAGGAGCTCAGGGGCACTGTAATTCACAAACCTGCAGAGTTATAAATGACAGCTATCGTCCAAAAATATACTGAAGTAAGGCTGCCAAGAGGACTTGAAAGCGGGGCAGAATTGCAGGAAACCGATTTCAGGAGGTAGACTGGAATTGCATTTAAAGCATAGGAAAAGAGGCAGAACGTCCACAATGATGCACTTGGCCAAAAAGGGCGTATGCGTTTTTTCCTGAATATATTCAGGAAAAAACGCAAACGCCGTTTTTGGCCAACCAAGCAAGCTTGCAAAGGAAATCTGCACTACAATGAAGTCTCACTTCCCCCCGGTCAAAAGGGCCATCTGAAAAAAGTGTAAAATCCACAAAGGCAGGACAGGCCATGGAGAACTGGGAGCCTTGTTATGCTGATGGGCGGGATGTAAATTGCCAAGAGCCACTCCGGAGAGGTGTATGGTGTTTCCTGAAACATCTAAAAAACAAAGCAACAGAGCCTAGGGCACTTCCACTTATGGTCCTATAGCTTAGGGAAATTAAAATCAAAAAGACACAGCCACCCCAAAGTTTGGGACGGCTCTGTTTACAAGAACCTCGTTTACGGTACAAGTTCAATATCGCAGAAAGTGAAAAATGGATAAAGAAGTTGTGGTACTTACGTACAATGCAATATCACTCAGCAATGAAATCTATGTCATCAGGCCCGTAGCAGCATAATGAGTGGATTCAGGTATGATGATTCTAACTGAAATAAGTCACACAGAAAAAGAAACATCATAAGATATCACTAATACACGGAATGTAAACTTGGCTACACAGGAACTGGATTACAAAACAGAACAGGGTCTCAAATTTAGAAAACCAACTTATGCTTGCTTAAGGGGAAAGGTGAGTTGGGGTGCTGCATAAAACCAGAGATTGAAATGAGCACAGATAAAGTTCCTTAAGCCAAATATAGAATAGACAAGAACTACTCCTTGCTCAACGAAATGGACTCAACACCCCATATTAAACGCCTAAGAATGTACCTGACTAGTAAGTATCTTAAAACCTATGCACTGCTATGTGTCTGAAAGAAAATCAAGCATGTGTACAGGGGCATAAACGCAGCAGTGATAGGATTGGAGAGGTTTGGTGAGCAAATGAAGACCCTTTGAAGTCATATTGCATGGTACCCATTCCACGGGTCTCAACTCTCCAGGTTTAAGGGATTCTTCCTTCAGCTAAAACATGCACGTGGAACCCAGAGTATGATCAACCGTGTGATCGGGAGACGTGTTCCAATATGTCTCAGTTCTCGTCCCCTGGTACTCGGGTGCAACATTCCAGACGCTTTACTAACACTCTCCCGACTTGGAGAGTCAGTGCCTTTAACCTCCTGTTTGGCCCAGTTTGCAATTTCTGTGGAAGATGAACAGGAATAGGGAGAACCAATGAGAGACTAGCTGGAGGTGTCTGGACGGGCAAATTTAACTCTCATTTCCCACCAGGAAGAGGAATTAACCAAAGGCTCAGCGTGCCGTGCCGGAACCAGATTAGGGCCTGAAGCAATCCTGCGGTGTTGCGGCCAGCTCACAAGAAAGCGAGTTGAAGAAAGGAGCTCAGGGGCACTGTAATTCACAAACCTGCAGAGTTATAAATGACAGCTATCGTCCAAAAATATACTGAAGTAAGGCTGCCAAGAGGACTTGAAAGCGGGGCAGAATTGCAGGAAACCGATTTCAGGAGGTAGACTGGAATTGCATTTAAAGCATAGGAAAAGAGGCAGAACGTCCACAATGATGCACTTGGCCAAAAAGGGCGTATGCGTTTTTTCCTGAATATATTCAGGAAAAAACGCAAACGCCGTTTTTGGCCAACCAAGCAAGCTTGCAAAGGAAATCTGCACTACAATGAAGTCTCACTTCCCCCCGGTCAAAAGGGCCATCTGAAAAAAGTGTAAAATCCACAAAGGCAGGACAGGCCATGGAGAACTGGGAGCCTTGTTATGCTGATGGGCGGGATGTAAATTGCCAAGAGCCACTCCGGAGAGGTGTATGGTGTTTCCTGAAACATCTAAAAAACAAAGCAACAGAGCCTAGGGCACTTCCACTTATGGTCCTATAGCTTAGGGAAATTAAAATCAAAAAGACACAGCCACCCCAAAGTTTGGGACGGCTCTGTTTACAAGAACCTCGTTTACGGTACAAGTTCAATATCGCAGAAAGTGAAAAATGGATAAAGAAGTTGTGGTACTTACGTACAATGCAATATCACTCAGCAATGAAATCTATGTCATCAGGCCCGTAGCAGCATAATGAGTGGATTCAGGTATGATGATTCTAACTGAAATAAGTCACACAGAAAAAGAAACATCATAAGATATCACTAATACACGGAATGTAAACTTGGCTACACAGGAACTGGATTACAAAACAGAACAGGGTCTCAAATTTAGAAAACCAACTTATGCTTGCTTACGGGGAAAGGTGAGTTGGGGTGCTGCATAAAACCAGAGATTTAAATGAACACAGATAAAGTCCCTTAAGCCAAATATGGAATAGACAAGAACTACTCCTTGCTCAACGAAATGGACTCAACACCCCATATTAAACGCCTAAGAATGTACCTGACTAGTAAGTATCTTAAAACCTATGGATTGCTATGTCTCTGAAAGAAAATCAAGCGTGTGTACAGGGGCATAAACGCAGCAGTGATAGGATTGGAGAGGTTCGGTGAGCAAATGAAGACCCTTTGAAGTCATATTGCATGGTACCCATTCCACGGGTCTCAACTCTCCAGGTTTAAGGGATTCTGCCTTCAGCTAAAACATGCACGTGAAACCCAGAGTATGATCAACCGTGTGATCGGGAGACGTGTTCCAATATGTCTCAGTTCTCGTCCCCTGGTACTCGGGTGCAACATTCCACACGCTTTACTAACACTCTCCCGACTTGGAGAGTCAGTGCCTTTAACCTCCTGTTTGGCCCATTTGCAATTTCTGAGGAAGATGAACAGGAATAGGGAGAACCAATGAGAGACTAGGTGGAGGTGTCTGGACGGGCAAATTTAACTCTCATTTCCCACCAGGAAGAGGAATTAACCAAAGGCTCAGCGTGCCGTGCCGGAACCAGATTAGGGCCTGAAGCAATCCTGCGGTGTTGCGGCCAGCTCACAAGAAAGCGAGTTGAAGAAAGGAGCTCAGGGGCACTGTAATTCACAAACCTGCAGAGTTATAAATGACAGCTATCGTCCAAAAATATACTGAAGTAAGGCTGCCAAGAGGACTTGAAAGCGGGGCAGAATTGCAGGAAACCGATTTCAGGAGGTAGACTGGAATTGCATTTAAAGCATAGGAAAAGAGGAAGAACGTCCACAATGATGCGCTTGGCCAAAAAGGGCGTATGCGTTTTTTCCTGAATATATTCAGGAAAAAACGCATACGCCCTTTTTGGCCAACCAAGCAAGCTTGCAAAGGAAATCTGCACTACAATGAAGTCTCACTTCCCCCCGGTCAAAAGGGCCATCTGAAAAAAGTGTAAAATCCAGAAAGGCAGGACAGGCCATGGAGAACTGGGAGCCTTGTTTTGCTGATGGGCGGGATGTAAATTGCCAAGAGCCACTCGTGAGAGGTGTATGGTGTTTCCTGAAACATCTAAAAAACAAAGCAACAGAGCCTAGGGCACTTCCACTTATGGTCCTATAGCTTAGGGAAATTAAAATCAAAAAGACACAGCCACCCCAAAGTTTGGGACGGCTCTGTTTAAAAGAACCTCGTTTACGGTACAAGTTCAATATCGCAGAAAGTGAAAAATGGATAAAGAAGTTGTGGTACTTACGTACAATGCAATATCACTCAGCAATGAAATCTATGTCATCAGGCCCGTAGCAGCATAATGAGTGGATTCAGGTATGATGATTCTAACTGAAATAAGTCACACAGAAAAAGAAACATCATAAGATATCACTAATACACGGAATGTAAACTTGGCTACACAGGAACTGGATTACAAAACAGAACAGGGTCTCAAATTTAGAAAACCAACTTATGCTTGCTTAAGGGAAAAGGTGAGTTGGGGTGCTGCATAAAACCAGAGATTGAAATGAGCACAGATAAAGTTCCTTAAGCCAAATATAGAATAGACAAGAACTACTCCTTGCTCAACGAAATGGACTCAACACCCCATATTAAACGCCTAAGAATGTACCTGACTAGTAAGTATCTTAAAACCTATGCACTGCTATGTCTCTGAAAGAAAATCAAGCATGTGTACAGGGGCATAAACGCAGCAGTGATAGGATTGGAGAGGTTCGGTGAGCAAATGAAGACCCTTTGAAGTCATATTGCATGGTACCCATTCCACGGGTCTCAACTCTCCAGGTTTAAGGGATTCTTCCTTCAGCTAAAACATGCACGTGGAACCCAGAGTATGATCAACCGTGTGATCGGGAGACGTGTTCCAATATGTCTCAGTTCTCGTCCCCTGGTACTCGGGTGCAACATTCCAGACGCTTTACTAACACTCTCCCGACTTGGAGAGTCAGTGCCTTTAACCTCCTGTTTGGCCCAGTTTGCAATTTCTGCGGAAGATGAACAGGAATAGGGAGAACCAATGAGAGACTAGCTGGAGGTGTCTGGACGGGCAAATTTAACTCTCATTTCCCACCAGGAAGAGGAATTAACCAAAGGCTCAGCGTGCCGTGCCGGAACCAGATTAGGGCCTGAAGCAATCCTGCGGTGTTGCGGCCAGCTCACAAGAAAGCGAGTTGAAGAAAGGAGCTCAGGGGCACTGTAATTCACAAACCTGCAGAGTTATAAATGACAGCTATCGTCCAAAAATATACTGAAGTAAGGCTGCCAAGAGGACTTGAAAGCGGGGCAGAATTGCAGGAAACCGATTTCAGGAGGTAGACTGGAATTGCATTTAAAGCATAGGAAAAGAGGCAGAACGTCCACAATGATGCACTTGGCCAAAAAGGGCGTATGCGTATTTTCATGCAGGAAAAAACGCATACACCCTTTTTGGCCAACCAAGCAAGCTTGCAAAGGAAATCTGCACTACAATGAAGTCTCACTTCCCGCCAGTCAAAGGGGCCATCTGAAAAATGTGTAAAATCAAGAAAGGCAGGACAGGCCATGGAGAACTGGGAGCCTTGTTATGCTGATGGGCGGGATGTAAATTGCCAACAGCCACTCGGGAGAGGTGTATGTTGTTTCCTGAAACATCTAAAAAACAAAGCAACAGAGCCTAGGGCACTTCCACTTATGGTCCTATAGCTTAGGGAAATTAAAATCAAAAAGACACAGCCACCCCAAAGTTTGGGACGGCTCTGTTTACAAGAACCTCGTTTACGGTACAAGTTCAATATCGCAGAAAGTGAAAAATGGATAAAGAAGTTGTGGTACTTACGTACAATGCAATATCACTCAGCAATGAAATCTATGTCATCAGGCCCGTAGCAGCATAATGAGTGGATTCAGGTATGATGATTCTAACTGAAATAAGTCACACAGAAAAAGAAACATCATAAGATATCACTAATACACGGAATGTAAACTTGGCTACACAGGAACTGGATTACAAAACAGAACAGGGTCTCAAATTTAGAAAACCAACTTATGCTTGCTTAAGGGGAAAGGTGAGTTGGGGTGCTGCATCAAACCAGAGATTGAAATGAGCACAGATAAAGTTCCTTAAGCCAAATATGGAATAGACAAGAACTACTCCTTGCTCAACGAAATGGACTCAACACCCCATATTAAACGCCTAAGAATGTACCTGACTAGTAAGTAACTTAAAACCTATGGATTGCTATGTCTCTGAAAGAAAATCAAGCGTGTGTACAGGGGCATAAACGCAGCAGTGATAGGATTGGAGAGGTTCGGTGAGCAAATGAAGACCCTTTGAAGTCATATTGCATGGTACCCATTCCACGGGTCTCAACTCTCCAGGTTTAAGGGATTCTTCCTTCAGCTAAAACATGCACGTGGAACCCAGAGTATGATCAACCGTGTGATCGGGAGACGTGTTCCAATATGTCTCAGTTCTCGTCCCCTGGTACTCGGGTGCAACATTCCAGACGCTTTACTAACACTCTCCCGACTTGGAGAGTCAGTGCCTTTAACCTCCTGTTTGGCCCAGTTTGCAATTTCTGCGGAAGATGAACAGGAATAGGGAGAACCAATGAGAGACTAGCTGGAGGTGTCTGGACGGGCAAATTTAACTCTCATTTCCCACCAGGAAGAGGAATTAACCAAAGGCTCAGCGTGCCGTGCCGGAACCAGATTAGGGCCTGAAGCAATCCTGCGGTGTTGCGGCCAGCTCACAAGAAAGCGAGTTGAAGAAAGGAGCTCAGGGGCACTGTAATTCACAAACCTGCAGAGTTATAAATGACAGCTATCGTCCAAAAATATACTGAAGTAAGGCTGCCAAGAGGACTTGAAAGCGGGGCAGAATTGCAGGAAACCGATTTCAGGAGGTAGACTGGAATTGCATTTAAAGCATAGGAAAAGAGGCAGAACGTCCACAATGATGCACTTGGCCAAAAAGGGCGTATGCGTTTTTTCCTGAATATATTCAGGAAAAAACGCATACGCCCTTTTTGGCCAACCAAGCAAGCTTGCAAAGGAAATCTGCACTACAATGAAGTCTCACTTCCCCCCGGTCAAAAGGGCCATCTGAAAAAAGTGTAAAATCCAGAAAGGCAGGACAGGCCATGGAGAACTGGGAGCCTTGTTATGCTGATGGGCGGGATGTAAATTGCCAACAGCCACTCGGGAGAGGTGTATGGTGTTTCCTGAAACATCTAAAAAACAAAGCAACAGAGCCTAGGGCACTTCCACTTATGGTCCTATAGCTTAGGGAAATTAAAATCAAAAAGACACAGCCACTCCAAAGTTTGGGACAGCTCTGTTTACAAGAACCTCGTTTACGGTACAAGTTCAATATCGCAGAAAGTGAAAAATGGATAAAGAAGTTGTGGTACTTACGTACAATGCAATATCACTCAGCAATGAAATCTATGTCATCAGGCCCGTAGCAGCATAATGAGTGGATTCAGGTATGATGATTCTAACTGAAATAAGTCACACAGAAAAAGAAACATCATAAGATATCACTAATACACGGAACTTGGCTACACAGGAACTGGATTACAAAACAGAACAGGGTCTCAAATTTAGAAAACCAACTTATGCTTGCTTAAGGGGAAAGGTGAGTTGGGGTGCTGCATCAAACCAGAGATTGAAATGAGCACAGATAAAGTTCCTTAAGCCAAATATGGAATAGACAAGAACTACTCCTTGCTCAACGAAATGGACTCAACACCCCATATTAAACGCCTAAGAATGTACCTGACTAGTAAGTATCTTAAAACCTATGGATTGCTATGTCGCTGAAAGAAAATCAAGCGTGTGTACAGGGGCATAAACGCAGCAATGATAGGATTGGAGAGGTTCGGTGAGCAAATGAAGACCCTTTGAAGTCATATTGCATGGTACCCATTCCACGGGTCTCAACTCTCCAGGTTTAAGGGATTCTTCCTTCAGCTAAAACATGCACGTGGAACCCAGAGTATGATCAACCGTGTGATCGGGAGACGTGTTCCAATATGTCTCAGTTCTCGTCCCCTGGTACTCGGGTGCAACATTCCAGACGCTTTACTAACACTCTCCCGACGTGGAGAGTCAGTGCCTTTAACCTCTTGTTTGGCCCATTTGCAATTTCTGAGGAAGATGAACAGGAATAGGGAGAACCAATGAGAGACTAGCTGGAGGTGTCTGGACGGGCAAATTTAACTCTCATTTCCCACCAGGAAGAGGAATTAACCAAAGGCTCAGCGTGCCGTGCCGGAACCAGATTAGGGCCTGAAGCAATCCTGCGGTGTTGCGGCCAGCTCACAAGAAAGCGAGTTGAAGAAAGGAGCTCAGGGGCACTGTAATTCACAAACCTGCAGAGTTATAAATGACAGCTATCGTCCAAAAATATACTGAAGTAAGGCTGCCAAGAGGACTTGAAAGCGGGGCAGAATTGCAGGAAACCGATTTCAGGAGGTAGACTGGAATTGCATTTAAAGCATAGGAAAAGAGGCAGAACGTCCACAATGATGCACTTGGCCAAAAAGGGCGTATGCGTTTTTTCCTGAATATATTCAGGAAAAAACGCATACGCCCTTTTTGGCCAACCAAGCAAGCTTGCAAAGGAAATCTGCACTACAATGAAGTCTCACTTCCCCCCGGTCAAAAGGGCCATCTGAAAAAAGTGTAAAATCCAGAAAGGCAGGACAGGCCATGGAGAACTGGGAGCCTTGTTATGCTGATGGGCGGGATGTAAATTGCCAACAGCCACTCGGGAGAGGTGTATGGTGTTTCCTGAAACATCTAAAAAACAAAGCAACAGAGCCTAGGGCACTTCCACTTATGGTCCTATAGCTTAGGGAAATTAAAATCAAAAAGACACAGCCACCCCAAAGTTTGGGACGGCTCTGTTTACAAGAACCTCGTTTACGGTACAAGTTCAATATCGCAGAAAGTGAAAAATGGATAAAGAAGTTCTGGTACTTATGTACAATGCAATATCACTCAGCAATGAAATCTATGTCATCAGGCCCGTAGCAGCATAATGAGTGGATTCAGGTATGATGATTCTAACTGAAATAAGTCACACAGAAAAAGAAACATCATAAGATATCACTAATACACGGGATGTAAACTTGGCTACACAGGAACTGGATTACAAAACAGAACAGGGTCTCAAATTTAGAAAACCAACTTATGCTTGCTTAAGGGGAAAGGTGAGTTGGGGTGCTGCATAAAACCAGAGATTGAAATGAGCACAGATAAAGTTCCTTAAGCCAAATATGGAATAGACAAGAACTACTCCTTGCTCAACGAAATGGACTCAACACCCCATATTAAACGCCTAAGAATGTACCTGACTAGTAAGTATCTTAAAACCTATGGATTGCTATGTCTCTGAAAGAAAATCAAGCGTGTGTACAGGGGCATAAACGCAGCAGTGATAGGATTGGAGAGGTTCGGTGAGCAAATGAAGACCCTTTGAAGTCATATTGCATGGTACCCATTCCACGGGTCTCAACTCTCCAGGTTTAAGGGATTCTTCCTTCAGCTAAAACATGCACGTGGAACCCAGAGTATGATCAACCGTGTGATCGGGAGACGTGTTCCAATATGTCTCAGTTCTCGTCCCCTGGTACTCGGGTGCAACATTCCAGACGCTTTACTAACACTCTCCCGACTTGGAGAGTCAGTGCCTTTAACCTCCTGTTTGGCCCAGTTTGCAATTTCTGCGGAAGATGAACAGGAATAGGGAGAACCAATGAGAGACTAGCTGGAGGTGTCTGGACGGGCAAATTTAACTCTCATTTCCCACCAGGAAGAGGAATTAACCAAAGGCTCAGCGTGCCGTGCCGGAACCAGATTAGGGCCTGAAGCAATCCTGCGGTGTTGCGGCCAGCTCACAAGAAAACGAGTTGAAGAAAGGAGCTCAGGGGCACTGTAATTCACAAACCTGCAGAGTTATAAATGACAGCTATCGTCCAAAAATATACTGAAGTAAGGCTGCCAAGAGGACTTGAAAGCGGGGCAGAATTGCAGGAAACCGATTTCAGGAGGTAGACTGGAATTGCATTTAAAGCATAGGAAAAGAGGCAGAACGTCCACAATGATGCACTTGGCCAAAAAGGGCGTATGCGTTTTTTCCTGAATATATTCAGGAAAAAACGCATACGCCCTTTTTGGCCAACCAAGCAAGCTTGCAAAGGAAATCTGCACTACAATGAAGTCTCACTTCCCCCCGGTCAAAAGGGCCATCTGAAAAAAGTGTAAAATCCAGAAAGGCAGGACAGGCCATGGAGAACTGGGAGCCTTGTTATGCTGATGGGCGGGATGTAAATTGCCAAGAGCCACTCCGGAGAGGTGTATGGTGTTTCCTGAAACATCTAAAAAACAAAGCAACAGAGCCTAGGGTACTTCCACTTATGGTCCTATACCTTAGGGAAATTAAAATCAAAAAGACACAGCCACCCCAAAGTTTGGGACGGCTCTGTTTACAAGAACCTCGTTTACGGTACAAGTTCAATATCGCAGAAAGTGAAAAATGGATAAAGAAGTTGTGGTACTTACGTACAATGCAATATCACTCAGCAATGAAATCTATGTCATCAGGCCCATAGCAGCATAATGAGTGGATTCAGGTATGATGATTCTAACTGAAATAAGTCACACAGAAAAAGAAACATCATAAGATATCACTAATACACGGAATGTAAACTTGGCTACACAGGAACTGGATTACAAAACAGAACAGGGTCTCAAATTTAGAAAACCAACTTATGCTTGCTTAAGGGGAAAGGTGAGTTGGGGTGCTGCATAAAACCAGAGATTTAAATGAACACAGATAAAGTTCCTTAAGCCAAATATGGAATAGACAAGAACTACTCCTTGCTCAACGAAATGGACTCAACACCCCATATTAAACGCCTAAGAATGTACCTGACTAGTAAGTATCTTAAAACCTATGAATTGCTATGTCTCTGAAAGAAAATCAAGCGTGTGTACAGGGGCATAAACGCAGCAGTGATAGGATTGGAGAGGTTCGGTGAGCAAATGAAGACCCTTTGAAGTCATATTGCATGGTACCCATTCCACGGGTCTCAACTCTCCAGGTTTAAGGGATTCTGCCTTCAGCTAAAACATGCACGTGGAACCCAGAGTATGATCACCCGTGATCGGGAGACATGTTCCAATATGTCTCAGTTCTCGTCCCCTGGTATTCGGGTGCAACATTCCAGACGCTTTACTAACACTCTCCCGACTTGGAGAGTCAGTGCCTTTAACCTCCTGTTTGGCCCAGTTTGCAATTTCTGCGGAAGATGAACAGGAATAGGGAGAACCAATGAGAGACTAGCTGGAGGTGTCTGGACGGGCAAATTTAACTCTCATTTCCCACCAGGAAGAGGAATTAACCAAAGGCTCAGCGTGCCGTGCCGGAACCAGATTAGGGCCTGAAGCAATCCTGCGGTGTTGCGGCCAGCTCACAAGAAAGCGAGTTGAAGAAAGGAGCTCAGGGGCACTGTAATTCACAAACCTGCAGAGTTATAAATGACAGCTATCGTCCAAAAATATACTGAAGTAAGGCTGCCAAGAGGACTTGAAAGCGGGGCAGAATTGCAGGAAACCGATTTCAGGAGGTAGACTGGAATTGCATTTAAAGCATAGGAAAAGAGGCAGAACGTCCACAATGATGCACTTGGCCAAAAAGGGCGTATGCGTTTTTTCCTGAATATATTCAGGAAAAAACGCATACGCCCTTTTTGGCCAACCAAGCAAGCTTGCAAAGGAAATCTGCACTACAATGAAGTCTCACTTCCCCCCGGTCAAAAGGGCCATCTGAAAAAAGTGTAAAATCCAGAAAGGCAGGACAGGCCATGGAGAACTGGGAGCCTTGTTATGCTGATGGGCGGGATGTAAATTGCCAACAGCCACTCGGGAGAGGTGTATGGTGTTTCCTGAAACATCTAAAAAACAAAGCAACAGAGCCTAGGGCACTTCCACTTATGGTCCTATAGCTTAGGGAAATTAAAATCAAAAAGACACAGCCACCCCAAAGTTTGGGACGGCTCTGTTTACAAGAACCTCGTTTACGGTACAAGTTCAATATCGCAGAAAGTGAAAAATGGATAAAGAAGTTGTGGTACTTACGTACAATGCAATATCACTCAGCAATGAAATCTATGTCATCAGGCCCGTAGCAGCATAATGAGTGGATTCAGGTATGATGATTCTAACTGAAATAAGTCACACAGAAAAAGAAACATCATAAGATATCACTAATACACGGAATGTAAACTTGGCTACACAGGAACTTGATTACAAAACAGAACAGGGTCTCAAATTTAGAAAACCAACTTATGCTTGCTTAAGGGGAAAGGTGAGTTGGGGTGCTGCATCAAACCAGAGATTGAAATGAGCACAGATAAAGTTCCTTAAGCCAAATATGGAATAGACAAGAACTACTCCTTGCTCAACGAAATGGACTCAACACCCCATATTAAACGCCTAAGAATGTACCTGACTAGTAAGTATCTTAAAACCTATGGATTGCTATGTCTCTGAAAGAAAATCAAGCGTGTGTACAGGGGCCTAAACGCAGCAGTGATAGGATTGGAGAGGTTCGGTGAGCAAATGAAGACCCTTTGAAGTCATATTGCATGGTACCCATTCCACGCGTCTCAACTCTCCAGGTTTAAGGGATTCTTCCTTCAGCTAAAACATGCACGTGGAACCCAGAGTATGATCAACTGTGCGATCGGGAGACGTGTTCCAATATGTCTCAGTTCTCGTCCCCTGGTACTCGGGTGCAACATTCCAGACGCTTTACTAACACTCTCCTGACTTGGAGAGTCAGTGCCTTTAACCTCCTGTTTGGCCCAGTTTGCAATTTCTGTGGAAGATGAACAGGAATAGGGAGAACCAATGAGAGACTAGCTGGAGGTGTCTGGACGGGCAAATTTAACTCTCATTTCCCACCAGGAAGAGGAATTAACCAAAGGCTCAGCGTGCCGTGCCGGAACCAGATTAGGGCCTGAAGCAATCCTGCGGTGTTGCGGCCAGCTCACAAGAAAGCGAGTTGAAGAAAGGAGCTCAGGGGCACTGTAATTCACAAACCTGCAGAGTTATAAATGACAGCTATCGTCCAAAAATATACTGAAGTAAGGCTGCCAAGAGGACTTGAAAGCGGGGCAGAATTGCAGGAAACCGATTTCAGGAGGTAGACTGGAATTGCATTTAAAGCATAGGAAAAGAGGCAGAACGTCCACAATGATGCACTTGGCCAAAAAGGGCGTATGCGTTTTTTCCTGAATATATTCAGGAAAAAACGCATACGCCCTTTTTGGCCAACCAAGCAAGCTTGCAAAGGAAATCTGCACTACAATGAAGTCTCACTTCCCCCTGGTCAAAAGGGCCATCTGAAAAAAGTGTAAAATCCAGAAAGGCAGGACAGGCCATGGAGAACTGGGAGCCTTGTTATGCTGATGGGCGGGATGTAAATTGCCAACAGCCACTCGGGAGAGGTGTATGGTGTTTCCTGAAACATCTAAAAAACAAAGCAACAGAGCCTAGGGCACTTCCACTTATGGTCCTATAGCTTAGGGAAATTAAAATCAAAAAGACACAGCCACCCCAAAGTTTGGGACGGCTCTGTTTACAAGAACCTCGTTTACGGTACAAGTTCAATATCGCAGAAAGTGAAAAATGGATAAAGAAGTTGTGGTACTTACGTACAATGCAATATCACTCAGCAATGAAATCTATGTCATCAGGCCCGTAGCAGCATAATGAGTGGATTCAGGTATGATGATTCTAACTGAAATAAGTCACACAGAAAAAGAAACATCATAAGATATCACTAATACACGGGATGTAAACTTGGCTACACAGGAACTGGATTACAAAACAGAACAGGGTCTCAAATTTAGAAAACCAACTTATGCTTGCTTAAGGGGAAAGGTGAGTTGGGGTGCTGCATAAAACCAGAGATTGAAATGAGCACAGATAAAGTTCCTTAAGCCAAATATAGAATAGACAAGAACTACTCCTTGCTCAACGAAATGGACTCAACACCCCATATTAAATGCCTAAGAATGTACCTGACTAGTAAGTATCTTAAAACCTATGGATTGCTATGTCTCTGAAAGAGAATCAAATGTGTGTACAGGGGCATAAACATAGCAGTGATAGGATTGGAGAGGTTCAGTGAGCAAATGAAGACCCTTTGAAGTCATATTGCATGGTACCAATTCCACGGGTCTCAACTCTCCAGGTTTAAGGGATTCTGCCTTCAGCTAAAACATGCATGTGGAACCCAGAGTATGATCAACCGTGTGATCAGGAGACGTGTTCCAATATGTCTCAGTTCTCGTCCCATGGTACTCGGGTGCAACATTCCAGACGCTTTACTGACACTCTCCCGACTTGGAGAGTCAGTGCCTTTAACCTCCTGTTTGGCCCATTTGCAATTTCTGCGGAAGATGAACAGGAATACGGAGAACCAATGAGAGACTAGCTGGAGGTGTCTGGACGGGCAAATTTAACTCTCATTTCCCACCAGGAAGAGGAATTAACCAAAGGCTCAGCGTGCCGTGCCGGAACCAGATTAGGGCCTGAAGCAATCCTGCGGTGTTGCGGCCAGCTCACAAGAAAGCGACTTGAAGAATGGAGTTAAGAGGCACTGTAATTCACAAACCTGCAGAGTTATAAATGACAGCTATCGTCCAAAAATATACTGAAGTAAGGCTGCCAAGAGGTCTTGAAAGCGGGGCAGAATTACAGGAAACCGATTTCAGGAGGTAGACTGGAATTGCATGTAAAGCATAGGAAAAGAGGCAGAACGTCCACAATGATGCCCTTGGCCAAAAAGGGCGTATGCGTTTTTTCCTGAATACATTCAGGAAAAAACGCATACGCCCTTTTTGGCCACCTAGCAAGCTTGTAAAGGAAATCTGCACTACAATGAAGTCTCACTTCCCCCGGTCAAAAGGGCCATCTAAAAAAAAGTGTAAAATCCAGAAAGGCAGGAAAGGCCATGGAGAACTAGGAGCCTTGTTATGCTGATGGGCGGGATGTAAATTGCCAACAGCCACTAGGGAGAAGTGTATGGTGATTCCTGAAACATCTAAAAAACAAAGCAACAGAGCCTAGAGCACTTCCACTTATGGTCCTATAGCTTAGGGAAATTAAAATCAAAAAGACACAGCCACCCCAAAGTTTGGGACGACTCTGTTTACAAGAACCTCGTTTACGGTACAAGTTCAATATCGCAGAAAGTGAAAAATGGATAAAGAAGTTGTGGTACTTACGTACAATGCAATATCACTCAGCAATGAAATCTATGTCATCAGACCTGTAGCAGCATAATGAGTGGATTCAGGTATGATGATTCTAACTGAAATAAGTCACACAGAAAAAGAAACATCATAAGATATCACTAATACACGTAATGTAAACTTGGCTACACAGGAACTGGATTACAAATCAGAACAGGGTCTCAAATTTAGAAAACCAACTTATGCTTGCTTAAGCGAAAAGGTGAGTTGGGGTGCTGCATCAAACCAGAGATTGAAATGAGCACAGATAAAGTTCCTTAAGCCAAATATGGAATAGACAAGAGCTACTCCTTGCTCAACGAAATGGACTCAACACCCCATATTAAACGCCTAAGAATGTACCTGACTAGTAAGTATCTTAAAACCTATGGATTGCTATGTCTCTGAAAGAGAATCAAGTGTGTGTACAGGGGCATAAACGCAGCAGTGGTAGGATTGGAGAGGTTCGGTGAGCAAATGAAGACCCTTTGAAGTCATATTGCATGGTACCCATTCCACGGGTCTCAACTCTCCAGGTTTAAGGGATTCTGCCTTCAGCTAAAACATGCACGTGGCACCCAGAGTATGATCAACCGTGTGATCGGGAGACGTGTTCCAATATGTCTCAGTTCTCGTCCCATGGTACTCGGGTGCAACATTCCAGACGCTTTACTGACACTCTCCCGACTTGGAGAGTCAGTGCCTTTAACCTCCTGTTTGGCCCATTTGCAATTTCTGCGGAAGATGAACAGGAATAGGGAGAACCAATGAGAGACTAGCTGGAGGTGTCTGGACGGGCAAATTTAACTCTCATTTCCCACCAGGAAGAGGAATTAACCAAAGGCTCAGCGTGCCGTGCCAGAACCAGATTAGGGCCTGAAGCAATCCTGCGGTGTTGCGGCCAGCTCACAAGAAAGCGAGTTGAAGAAAGGAGCTCAGGGGCACTGTAATTCACAAACCTGCAGAGTTATAAATGACAGCTATCGTCCAAAAATATACTGAAGTAAGGCTGCCAAGAGGACTTGAAAGCGGGGCAGAATTGCAGGAAACCGATTTCAGGAGGTAGACTGGAATTGCATTTAAAGCATAGGAAAAGAGGCAGAACGTCCACAATGATGCACTTGGCCAAAAAGGGCGTATGCGTTTTTTCCTGAATATATTCAGGAAAAAACGCATACGCCCTTTTTGGCCAACCAAGCAAGCTTGCAAAGGAAATCTGCACTACAATGAAGTCTCACTTCCCCCCAGTCAAAAGGGCCATCTGAAAAAAGTGTAAAATCCATAAAGGCAGGACAGGCCATGGAGAACTGGGAGCCTTGTTATGCTGATGGGCGGGATGTAAATTGTCAACAGCCACTCCGGAGAAGTGTATGGTGTTTCCTGAAACATCTAAAAAACAAAGGAACAGTGCCTAAGGCACTTCCACTTATGGTCCTATAGCTTAGGGAAATTAAAATAAAAAAGACACAGCCACCCCAAAGTTTGGGACGGCTCTGTTTACAAGAACCTCGTTTACGGTACAAGTTCAATATCGCAGAAAGTGAAAAATGGATAAAGAAGTTGTGGTACTTACGTACAATGCAATATCACTCAGCAATGAAATCTATGTCATCAGGCCCGTAGCAGCATAATGAGTGGATTCAGGTATGATGATTCTAACTGAAATAAGTCACACAGAAAAAGAAACATCATAAGATATCACTAATACACGGAATGTAAACTTGGCTACACAGGAACTGGATTACAAAACAGAACAGGGTCTCAAATTTAGAAAACCAACTTATGCTTGCTTAAGGGGAAAGGTGAGTTGGGGTGCTGCATAAAACCAGAGATTGAAATGAGCACAGATAAAGTTCCTTAAGCCAAATATGGAATAGACAAGAGCTACTCCTTGCTCAACGAAATGGACTCAACACCCCATATTAAACGCCTAAGAATGTACCTGACTAGTAAGTATCTTAAAACCTATGGATTGCTATGTCTCTGAAAGAGAATCAAGCGTGTGTACAGGGGCATAAACACAGCAGTGATAGGATTGGAGAGGTTCAGTGAGCAAATGAAGACCCTTTGAAGTCATATTGCATGGTACCCATTCCACGGGTCTCAACTCTCCAGGTTTAAGGGATTCTTCCTTCAGCTAAACATGCATGTGGAACCCAGAGTATGATAAACCGTGTGATCGGGAGACGTGTTCCAATATGTCTCAGTTTTTGTCCCCTGGTATTCGGGTGCAACATTCCAGACGCTTTACTAACACTCTCCCGACTTGGAGAGTCAGTGCCTTTAACCTCCTGTTTGGCCCAGTTTACAATTTCTGCGGAAGATGAACAGGAATACGGAGAACCAATGAGAGACTAGCTGGAGGTGTCCGGACGGGCAAATTTAACTCTCATTTCCCACCAGGAAGAGGAATTAACCAAAGGCTCAGCGTGCCGTGCCGGAACCAGATTAGGGCCTGAAGCAATCCTGCGGTGTTGCGGCCAGCTCACAAGAAAGCGAGTTGAAGAAAGGAGCTCAGGGGCACTGTAATTCACAAACCTGCAGAGTTATAAATGACAGCTATCGTCCAAAAATATACTGAAGTAAGGCTGCCAAGAGGACTTGAAAGCGGGGCAGAATTGCAGGAAACCGATTTCAGGAGGTAGACTGGAATTGCATTTAAAGCATAGGAAAAGAGGCAGAACGTCCACAATGATGCACTTGGCCAAAAAGGGCGTATGCGTTTTTTCCTGAATATATTCAGGAAAAAACGCATACGCCCTTTTTGGCCAACCAAGCAAGCTTGCAAAGGAAATCTGCACTACAATGAAGTCTCACTTCCCCCCAGTCAAAAGGGCCATCTGAAAAAAGTGTAAAATCCATAAAGGCAGGACAGGCCATGGAGAACTGGGAGCCTTGTTATGCTGATGGGCGGGATGTAAATTGTCAACAGCCACTCGGGAGAAGTGTATGGTGTTTCCTGCAACATCTAAAAAACAAAGGAACAGAGCCTAAGGCACTTCCACTTATGGTCCTATAGCTTAGGGAAATTAAAATAAAAAAGACACAGCCACCCCAAAGTTTGGGACGGCTCTGTTTACAAGAACCTCGTTTACGGTACAAGTTCAATATCGCAGAAAGTGAAAAATGGATAAAGAAGTTGTGGTACTTACGTACAATGCAATATCACTCAGCAATGAAATCTATGTCATCAGGCCCATAGCAGCATAGTGAGTGGATTCAGGTATGATGATTCTAACTGAAATAAGTCACACAGAAAAAGAAACATCATAAGATATCACTAATACACGGAATGTAAACTTGGCTACACAGGAACTGGATTACAAAACAGAACAGGGTCTCAAATTTAGAAAACCAACTTATGCTTGCTTAAGGGGAAAGGTGAGTTGGGGTGCTGCATAAAACCAGAGATTGAAATGAGCACAGATAAAGTTCCTTAAGCCAAATATGGAATAGACAAGAGCTACTCCTTGCTCAACGAAATGGACTCAACACCCCATATTAAACGCCTAAGAATCTACCTGACTAGTAAGTATCTTAAAACCTATGGATTGCTATGTCTCTGAAAGAGAATCAAGCGTGTGTACAGGGGCATAAACACAGCAGTGATAGGATTGGAGAGGTTCAGTGAGCAAATGAAGACCCTTTGAAGTCATATTGCATGGTACCCATTCCACGGGTCTCAACTCTCCAGGTTTAAGGGATTCTTCCTTCAGCTAAACATGCATGTGGAACCCAGAGTATGATAAACCGTGTGATCGGGAGACGTGTTCCAATATGTCTCAGTTTTTGTCCCCTGGTATTCGGGTGCAACATTCCAGACGCTTTACTGACACTCTCCCGACTTGGAGAGTCAGTGCCTTTAACCTCCTGTTTGGCCCAGTTTACAATTTCTGCGGAAGATGAACAGGAATACGGAGAACCAATGAGAGACTAGCTGGAGGTGTCCGGACGGGCAAATTTAACTCTCATTTCCCACCAGGAAGAGGAATTAACCAAAGGCTCAGCGTGCCGTGCCGGAACCAGATTAGGGCCTGAAGCAATCCTGCGGTGTTGCGGCCAGCTCACAAGAAAGCGAGTTGAAGAAAGGAGCTCAGGGGCACTGTAATTCACAAACCTGCAGAGTTATAAATGACAGCTATCGTCCAAAAATATACTGAAGTAAGGCTGCCAAGAGGACTTGAAAGCGGGGCAGAATTGCAGGAAACCGATTTCAGGAGGTAGACTGGAATTGCATTTAAAGCATAGGAAAAGAGGGAGAACGTCCACAATGATGCCCTTGGCCAAAAAGGGCGTATGCGTTTTTTCCTGAATATATTCAGGAAAAAACGCATACGCCCTTTTTGGCCACCTAGCAAGCTTGTAAAGGAAATCTGCACTACAATGAAGTCTCACTTCACCCGGTCAAAAGGGCCATCTAAAAAAAAGTGTAAAATCCAGAAAGGCAGGAAAGGCCATGGAGAACTAGGAGCCTTGTTATGCTGATGGGCGGGATGTAAATTGCCAACAGCCACTAGGGAGAAGTGTATGGTGATTCGTGAAACATCTAAAAAACAAAGCAACAGAGCCTAGAGCACTTCCACTTATGGTCCTATAGCTTAGGGAAATTAAAATCAAAAAGACACAGCCACCCCAAAGTTTGGGACGGCTCTGTTTACAAGAACCTCGTTTACGGTACAAGTTCAATATCGCAGAAAGTGAAAAATGGATAAAGAAGTTGTGGTACTTACGTACAATGCAATATCACTCAGCAATGAAATCTATGTCATCAGGCCTGTAGCAGCATAATGAGTGGATTCAGGTATGATGATTCTAACTGAAATAAGTCACACAGAAAAAGAAACATCATAAGATATCACTAATACACGGAATGTAAACTTGGCTACACAGGAACTGGATTACAAATCAGAACAGGGTCTCAAATTTAGAAAACCAACTTATGCTTGCTTAAGCGAAAAGGTGAGTTGGGGTGCTGCATCAAACCAGAGATTGAAATGAGCACAGATAAAGTTCCTTAACCCAAATATGGAATAGACAAGAGCTACTCCTTGCTCAACGAAATGGACTCAACACCCCATATTAAACGCCTAAGAATGTACCTGACTAGTAAGTATCTTAAAACCTAAGGATTGCTATGTCTCTGAAAGAGAATCAAGTGTGTGTACAGGGGCATAAACGCAGCAGTGATAGGATTGGAGAGGTTCGGTGAGCAAATGAAGACCCTTTGAAGTCATATTGCATGGTACCCATTCCACGGGTCTCAACTCTCCAGGTTTAAGGGATTCTTCCTTCAGCTAAACATGCATGTGGAACCCAGAGTATGATCAACCGTGTGATCGGGAGACGTGTTCCAATATGTCTCAGTTCTCGTCCCATGGTTCTCGGGTGCAACATTCCAGACGCTTTACTGACACTCTCCCGACTTGGAGAGTCAGTGCCTTTAACCTCCTGTTTGGCCCATTTGCAATTTCTGCGGAAGATGAACAGGAATAGGGAGAACCAATGAGAGAGTAGCTGGAGGTGTCTGGACGGGCAAATTTAACTCTCATTTCCCACCAGGAAGAGGAACTAACCAAAGGCTCAGCGTGCCGTGCCGGAACCAGATTAGGGCCTGAAGCAATCCTGCGGTGTTGCGGCCAGCTCACAAGAAAGCGACTTGAAGAATGGAGTTAAGAGGCACTGTAATTCACAAACCTGCAGAGTTATAAATGACAGCTATCGTCCAAAAATATACTGAAGTAAGGCTGCCAAGAGGACTTGAAAGCGGGGCAGAATTGCAGGAAACCGATTTCAGGAGGTAGACTGGAATTGCATTTAAAGCATAGGAAAAGAGGCAGAACCTCCACAATGATGCCCTTGGCCAAAATGGGCGTATGCGTTTTTTCCTGAATATATTCAGGAAAAAACGCATACGCCCTTTTTGGCCAACCAAGCAAGCTTGCAAAGGAAATCTGCACTACAATGAAGTCTCACTTCCCCCCGGTCAAAAGGGCCATCTGAAAAAAGTGTAAAATCCAGAAAGGCAGAACAGGCCATGGAGAACTGGGAGCCTTGTTTTGCTGATGGGCGGGATGTAAATTGCCAAGAGCCACTCGGGAGAAGTGTATGGTGTTTCCTGAAACATCTAAAAAACAAAGCAACAGAGCCTAGGGCACTTCCACTTATGGTCCTATAGCTTAGGGAAATTAAAATCAAAAAGACACAGCCACCGCAAAGTTTGGGACGGCTCTGTTTACAAGAACCTCGTTTACGGTACAAGTTCAATACCACAGAAAGTAGAAAATGGATAAAGAAGTTGTGGTACTTACGTACAATGCAATATCACTCAGCAATGAAATCTATGTCATCAGGCCCGTACCAGCATAATGAGTGGATTCAGGTATGATGATTCTAACTGAAATAAGTCACACAGAAAAAGAAATATCGTAAGATATCACTAATACACGGAATGTAAACTTGGCTACACAGGAACTGGATTACAAATCAGAACAGGGTCTCAAATTTAGAAAACCAACTTATGCTTGCTTAAGGGGAAAGGTGAGTTGGGGTGCTTCATAAATCCAGAGATTGAAATGAGCACAGATAAAGTTCCTTAAGCCAAATATGGAATAGACAAGAGCTACTCCTTGCTCAACGAAATGGACTCAACACCCCATATTAAACGCCTAAGAATGTACCTGACTAGTAAGTATCTTAAAACCTATGGATTGCTATGTCTCTGAAAGAGAATCAAGCGTGTGTACAGGGGCATAAACGCAGCAGTGATAGGACTGGAGAGGTTCGGTGAGCAAATGAAGACCCTTTGAAGTCATATTGCATGGTACCCATTCCACGGGTCTCAACTCTCCAGGTTTAAGGGATTCTTCCTTCAGCTAAAACATGCATGTGGAACCCAGAGTATGATCAACCGTGTGATCGGGAGACGTGTTCCAATATGTCTCAGTTCTCATCCCCTGGTACTCGGGTGCAACTTTCCAGACACTTTACTAACACTCTCCCGACTTGGAGAGTCAGTGCCTTTAACCTACTGTTTGGTCCAGTTTGCAATTTCTGCGGAAGATGAACAGGAAAAGGGAGAACCAGTGAGAGACTAGCTAGAGGTGTCTGGATGGGCAAACTTAACTCTCATTTCCCACCAGGAAGAGGAATTAACCAAAGGCTCAGCGTGCCGTGCCAGAACCAGATTAGGGCCTGAAGCAATCCTGCGGTGTTGCGGCCAGCTCACAAGAAAGCGAGTTGAAGAAAGGAGCTCAGGGGCACTGTAATTCACAAACCTGCAGAGTTATAAATGACAGCTATCGTCCAAAAATATACTGAAGTAAGGCTGCCAAGAGGACTTGAAAGCGGGGCAGAATTGCAGGAAACCGATTTCAGGAGGTAGACTGGAATTGCATTTAAAGCATAGGAAAAGAGGCAGAACGTCCACAATGATGCACTTGGCCAAAATGGGCGTATGCGTTTTTTCCTGAATATATTCAGGAAAAAACGCATACGCCCTTTTTGGCCAACCAAGCAAGCTTGCAAAGGAAATCTGCACTACAATGAAGTCTCACTTCCCCCCGGTCAAAAGGGCCATCTGAAAAAAGTGTAAAATCCAGAAAGGCAGAACAGGCCATGGAGAACTGGGAGCCTTGTTTTGCTGATGGGCGGGATGTAAATTGCCAAGAGCCACTCGGGAGAAGTGTATGGTGTTTCCTGAAACATCTAAAAAACAAAGCAACAGAGCCTAGGGCACTTCCACTTATGGTCCTATAGCTTAGGGAAATTAAAATCAAAAAGACACAGCCACCGCAAAGTTTGGGACGGCTCTGTTTACAAGAACCTCGTTTACGGTACAAGTTCAATACCACAGAAAGTAGAAAATGGATAAAGAAGTTGTGGTACTTACGTACAATGCAATATCACTCAGCAATGAAATCTATGTCATCAGGCCCGTACCAGCATAATGAGTGGATTCAGGTATGATGATTCTAACTGAAATAAGTCACACAGAAAAAGAAATATCGTAAGATATCACTAATACACGGAATGTAAACTTGGCTACACAGGAACTGGATTACAAATCAGAACAGGGTCTCAAATTTAGAAAACCAACTTATGCTTGCTTAAGGGGAAAGGTGAGTTGGGGTGCTTCATAAATCCAGAGATTGAAATGAGCACAGATAAAGTTCCTTAAGCCAAATATGGAATAGACAAGAGCTACTCCTTGCTCAACGAAATGGACTCAACACCCCATATTAAACGCCTAAGAATGTACCTGACTAGTAAGTATCTTAAAACCTATGGATTGCTATGTCTCTGAAAGAGAATCAAGCGTGTGTACAGGGGCATAAACGCAGCAGTGATAGGATTGGAGAGGTTCGGTGAGCAAATGAAGACCCTTTGAAGTCATATTGCATGGTACCCATTCCACGGGTCTCAACTCTCCAGGTTTAAGGGATTCTTCCTTCAGCTAAAACATGCATGTGGAACCCAGAGTATGATCAACCGTGTGATCGGGAGACGTGTTCCAATATGTCTCAGTTCTCATCCCCTGGTACTCGGGTGCAACTTTCCAGACACTTTACTAACACTCTCCCGACTTGGAGAGTCAGTGCCTTTAACCTACTGTTTGGTCCAGTTTGCAATTTCTGCGGAAGATGAACAGGAAAAGGGAGAACCAGTGAGAGACTAGCTAGAGGTGTCTGGATGGGCAAACTTAACTCTCATTTCCCACCAGGAAGAGGAATTAACCAAAGGCTCAGCGTGCCGTGCCAGAACCAGATTAGGGCCTGAAGCAATCCTGCGGTGTTGCGGCCAGCTCACAAGAAAGCGAGTTGAAGAAAGGAGCTCAGGGGCACTGTAATTCACAAACCTGCAGAGTTATAAATGACAGCTATCGTCCAAAAATATACTGAAGTAAGGCTGCCAAGAGGACTTGAAAGCGGGGCAGAATTGCAGGAAACCGATTTCAGGAGGTAGACTGGAATTGCATTTAAAGCATAGGAAAAGAGGCAGAACGTCCACAATGATGCACTTGGCCAAAAAGGGCGTATGCGTTTTTTTCTGAATATATTCAGGAAAAAACGCATACGCCCTTTTTGGCCAACCAAGCAAGCTTGCAAAGGAAATCTGCACTACAATGTAGTCTCACTTCCCCCCGGTCTAAAGGGACAACTGAAAAAAATGTAAAATCCAGAAAGGCAGGACAGGCCATGGAGAACTGGGAGCCTTGTTATGCTGATGGGCGGGATGTAAATTGCCAAGAGCCACTCGGGAGAAGTGTATGGTGTTTCCTGAAACATCTAAAAAACAAAGCAACAGAGCCTAGGGCACTTCCACTTATGGTCCTATAGCTTATGGAATTTAAAATCAAAAAGACACAGCCACCCCAAAGTTTGGGACGGCTCTGTTTACAAGAACCTCGTTTACGGTACAAGTTCAATATCGCAGAAAGTGAAAAATGGATAAAGAAGTTGTGGTACTTACGTACAATGCAATATCACTCAGCAATGAAATCTATGTCATCAGGCCCATAGCAGCATAATGAGTGGATTCAGGTATGATGATTCTAACTGAAATAAGTCTCACAGAAGAAGAAACATCATAAGATGTCACTAATACACAGAATGTGAACTTGGCTACACATGAACTGAGTTACAAAACAGAACAGGGTCTCAAGTTTAGAAAACCAACTTATGCTTGCTTAAGGGGGAAGGTGAGTTGGGGTGCTGCATAAAACCAGAGTTTGAAATTAGCACAGATGCCGTTCCATAAGCCAAATATGTAATAGACAAGACCTACCCCTTGCTCAACAAAATGGTCTCAACAGTGAGGTATCACCTCACACCTGATAGAATGGGCATCATTAGAAAATCTACAAACAAAAAATCCTGGAAAGGGTGTGGAGAAAAGGAACCCTCTTCCACTATTGTTGGGAATATAAATTGATACAGTCACTATGGAGAACAATATGA
The DNA here is from genome assembly GCF_964270905.1 of Leucopleurus acutus. Classification (NCBI taxonomy): domain Eukaryota; kingdom Metazoa; phylum Chordata; class Mammalia; order Artiodactyla; family Delphinidae; genus Leucopleurus; species Leucopleurus acutus. The sequence continues at coordinate 2,154,232 of NW_028139226.1, read as the reverse complement.
TGTTTCTTAAGAAACTAACAGTAGAATTACCATATGATACAGCAATTCCAGTACTGGACATATAGCCAGACAAAACCATAAATCAAAATGAGACATTCACCGCAATGTTCATTGCATCACTATTTACAATATCGAGGTAATGGAAGCAACCTAAATGCCCACAGACAGACGAATGCATAAAGCTGTGGTACATATATAAAATGGAATATTACTAAGCCATGAAAAGGAATGAAATTGGGTCATTTGTAGAGACGTCGATGGATCTAGAGACTATCATACAGAGTGAAGTAAGTCAGAAAGAGAAAAACAAATCTTGTATATTCATGCATATATGTGGAACCTAGAAAAACTGTACAGATTAACCATTTTGCAAGGCATAAATAGAGAAACAGATGTAGACAACAAACGTATGGACAACAAGGGGGGAAAGCTGTTGGGGGAGTGGTGGTGGGAGGAGTTGAGAGACTGGGATTGGCATGTATACATTTATATGTATAAAATAGATAACCAATAAGAACCTGCTGTATAAAAATATAAAATAAAATTCAAAATTAAAAAGAAATAAAATTTAAAAAATAAAACAGAAAAAACAATTATTCCCTTCACATACATGTATTTATATGAATAAATTATTTCCATGCTTCTATCTGTAAATACAAAAAAGAAGAATAAAATCTACCTTGAACCAAAAACGAAAAAGAGAAAAAAAAACACAGAACCCACCAGTTCCACAGAGGAAAACCGTATCAGGGCACTTGCTCCAGTTGTAAACAATTCTGAAGTTGGTCAGTGGTGGGGAATCATCTCCCATTCAGCCAGCAGCCCCCACGCAACAAGCGTCCTCATTGCAAAGCTGGGGCACCGTGCCGAGGCATCTGTGAGTAAACGTGAGCTGAGCCCCAGGCCAGTTGCTGCTGAACTATTCCCACCCGTCCCAGGTAAAACACCTGAATATATACAAGGACTTGAAAGCCTAGAGGAAGGGCCATAGAGCCACACGAGTGACAGCATGCCGGCCGACTTGGTGCCTGCAGGCCAGCCAGGATGGTCCTGGCCCTGGGTGCTCTTCTGGAAGATTTCCATTTCCCTGCCTGAGATACCCGTCCTGTCCCTGCCCCCACTGCTTTTTTCCTTCCTCACCTCTGCCCAGGGAGAAATTCCAGCAGCAGGTATGGGTGACACATCCTCTTCTTTAGCAGGTGGCAGCCTGGCAACTGCTGCAGAAAGTCCAGCAGAGCCCCACTCACACTGGGCCACCCACAAAGCCGTGGCCTCTCACTCCCTCCCACCAGCCCAGCCCCGAGACTGCTGACAGGGCAGAGAAAATGGCTCAGGCATGGCTGCAGGGGCTCTTGCTGCCTGGAGTGGTATTTATATTGATCTCAACCCAGGCACACCTGGGGAGGGCTGGCCGGCACGGTAAGGCTGCCCAGCTCAGCCAATCATCACCCCTCAGGGGCTCACATTTGCAGAAAATGGAACTTGCTGAACCGGCCAGGTCCAAGGAACAGGTGTGGGCTCCTGAGAGTCAGGATAGACAAGGGGCTGCAGCTTTGGCTTGTTTTCTAATCATTTTATCTGGCCCATGAGTGGGAGACAACTTCAAGAAAACCCTCTCTTAATGAGAGGAACCCAGGAGTCAGGGAGAGGAGGGGTGGGTGGTGGTTGGAGACAGAGGCCTGGTGCCCCGGGTGCAGTGGAAGTCTCTGGAAGACCAGGTGGAGGGAGGCCGCACAGAGTGATGCCCAGGGTCACAGACCTGTCGCAGCTACTGTTTGTTAGTTCAAGTCCTGCTCTGAGGTGCTCTGTGTCAGCTCTGAGCGACAGGTGAGCTGGGGGTGCTCTGCAATGAGGGCTATGTGCACGGTTCCTGTGTGCCCAGCCCTGCCACGGTACCTGCAAGGGTAACTCTGTATCCTGGGAGGGGCCTGACCACCAGAGCCCTGTGGGCTGGGGTGGGGGTGGGGTACCTGCCCAGGTGAGCTCCATATTCTGGGATTGGTGTGACCACGAGTGCCCCATGGGCTGCTGGGGACCTGGTAAAGGATGTCAGGACAGTCAGTGAAGCCACCGAGGATATACCTCCAGTTGCTCCTAATTCCTACACCCTGCTGGTCATTCTACCAACCACCAGGACATGGTATTCTGTATTAGTCTTCAATGATGCCTTCTTTTGTATTCCATTAGTCCCAGAGTCACAAGAAATTTTGGCTTGTGAGTGGCAGGACTCAACATACAAATAAAACAATACTTACGGGCCGTCTTGCCCCAAGGGTGCAAATATTCCCACACCATCTTTGGGGAAACCTTAGCTAAAGACCTAAAAGTTCTACCTCTGGAAAAGGAAACCCTCCTTCAGTACGCAGATGACATTCTGATCGCCAGCCCTACTAAGGAGGCCTCTGAACTACCAAGCCAATAAAGGATAGAAGTTGTCCAAGAAAAAGCTCAAATATCACAGACTGCGGTGACCTGCCTGGGCTTCATTCTCACAGAAGGTCGGAGAAGCCCATCCCAGGAAAGGGAAGAAACCATTTTCAGCCTTACCCCTTTCTAAAACTAGAAGACAGCTTAGGGGTTCCTGGGGAGGCCAGGGTTTGCTGCTTCTGGATCCCTAACTACAGTCTACTAGCTGGGCCTCTATATGAAACACTGAAAGGAAAAGATGATGATCTTTTTGAATAGAATCCAGAAGTGGCCTTTCAAGAATGGAAAGAGCAGTCAATTCAGACCCTTGCCCTGGAACTCCCTAATTTAGCTAAACCCTTTGACCTTTACATTCCCAGTGAAAGGTGAATCGCCATTGGAGAATTAGTGCAAAAACTGGGACCACTTGAAATGGAACAATGCAAGAATGCCATCCAGGTAGGATAAACTACAGTCACCAAGGGGCTTGGCCCACTGCCACATCTGGCCAAGATACTGGCGGTATCTAAAAACCTGGAAATCAGCAGCCCAAAAGGCCACCTCCCTCCTAAGGGAAAAGGACCCCACGTGGTGATCCTAATCACCAACCATGCCCTGAAGTTGCAGGGTTCGCTCCGTGGGCACACCGACCTCGAGTGAGGAGGCCCTCCAACTCCAACATCCAGAGAGATAACCGGGGGCAACAGGGCACCATGACGACTCGTGTGAACATCACTTGACCTGGAGTTTCTCTCATAAAACAACAAGAGTGTGTCCCAAAAGAGTAGACTACTGCTTGCAGGACTTACTGCACCCAGAGGGGAGCTAATAATCTTGGCGGGGGAACCGTATATCACACTGTCACCATAGAAAAGCCTACAGACACTGTGATGATGGTGGCCAATAAGACCGGCTGGACTCCTGTTTACTTCAAAAGGCTTTTGACTCAGTGGCCATCATGGTCCTTGATCACCACTGACCCTGGACTGTGTGGGACTTGAGCGGGCAGGGCTCTGACACCTGGTGCTGTTTGTACGTTAATTCAGGGGCCTAATTGAAGAAAGCGCAGACTACTGGTCAGAGCATCTAGGCTGGCAGAAACGGTCAGCCTAAGGTGGCCGAACAAATGTGGGGCGGGGTGAAACCGGCCCCCACAGCGTCTCTGCACATCTCTTTCCTGGACCCTTAAAGGTCATTAGAATCTATAACACTTCCAATGTTGGTGCTCAGGTGGACGAGCAGGGAGGCAGGGGTCCTGGGGACAATCAACGTCACCTGGAGGCTGCTGGGGAGAAGCTCTGACCCTCGCCCCCGGGTATGAGGACTCCCAACTCAGCACTCAGCAGTTACAGAAGAAGGGTCTGCACCCTCAGCACTCCAAGAATGAGGAACGGGACAAAAGGCAGAGGAGCGGTTTGTCCCCAGCAAAGCCCATTAAAAATCCCTGGGAGATAAAAATAGAATCTGGGCAATAAAGTCAAGTCTAACCTTTTTTATCCTTTGTGCTTTGTCTAATTTCATGTGCTCCTAGGGTCCCACATGCAGAGGTTCCACACCCGGCACTTCAGACCAGATTTCCTAGTGCAGAATGGCTGTGTCGACACCTCAGCTCCTGGGGCCCAGTGCAGACTCCGCGATATAGAGCCTGAGCTGCAGCCAACCCAGCCCTTGAGAGCTCCGCCCCCTCCCTCCCACTGACTCTGACAGGATCTCTACACAGCAGCCCAGCCCACAGCCCACGGGGTAGTGAATGCTCTCACCTCTCCATTCTCTGATCAAAATATAAAGTTTCCTTTGCTTGTGAACCAAACTCAGTCTCGATCTGTTGGCCCCAATGACACTGCGCAGGGGGACACTTGTTGGGGTCCACTCTGGAGGATCAGTAACAGAAATTGAGACTATTGTAACCTCAATGAACAGATGTGTGAGCCAAACTGTAGTTAACATAGAACAGTGTATAAGGCTCGGGTAAAATAAGATGTTTCTAACACTGCCATTTGATATTTCCATCACTTTATTATAAGCAAGTTCAGTGAAAAGGTTTGTCTTATTTGTCAGGTCAATATTAGAGAAACGAAGTGATTTCTTTCCAAGGATATACATCTAATAATCTTGGTTAAATCTTCAATCTTGTTTTAAATGCTTTTCCATTGAAAATGATACCTCTCTTTCAGCTCCCCCATTTCTGAGAAGTATAAAATCTTATAATTTATTATTACCAAAGGGGAAAGGTGGGAGGAGGGATAAAGTAACAGTTTGGGATTAACACATACACACTGCTATGTATAAAATAGATCATCAACAAGGAACTACTGTATAGCACAGGGAACTACACTCAACATTTTGCAATAACCTATAAGGGGAAATAATCTGAAAAAGAATAGATATTTTTATTGACATCATCTATCAATGACAGTTAAAGTGTAACCTAAGGGAAGCTGGTGGTGAGTGCTTCTGACCCTGAAGACTTCAATCATCTAAAGTTTGGACTCTGCCTACTTCCCAAGGCCCTTAATGAACATATGTGTAGCCGTAGCTTAAAAAATTCCCCAGTTTGGGTTTCGGGGAGACACTGATTTTGAAAAAGCCCTGGTGTTCTCCTTACATGAATGGGACTCTTCCTACGGCTAAAACATGTCTGTCACACCCAGAGGATGGTATACCGTCTGATTGGGAAGAGTTTGGAGAAGGCATCTCATCTCCTCATCTCCTGGTGCTCGGGTTCACCCATCCAGCGTCTTTACTAACAGTCTCCCCACTTGGAGATGGCAGCACTGTCAACATCCTGTTGCGTACAGTTTGGAATTTGTCCAGAGGATGAAGCAGAAGGATGAGGAACAATGAGAGACAAGTCCTAGGTGTTCAGACAGGCACATGTCACTCTAATTTCCAATCAGGAAGACGAATTGACCAAAGGCTAGGGTTGCCCATGGAAACAGTATAGGGCTTGAGGAAATCCCGCTGCTTTGTGGCCAGTTCCCATAAACACAAGTTGAACAATGGAACTCAGGGGCAGTAAAATTCACGAAACTGCAGAGTTGAAAATATCCATCACTGAAAAATGTCTTGAGGAAAGTCAGAGAAAGGGACTTGTAAGCAAGGGAGAATGGCAGGAAAGGGATTTGAGGAGGTAGAAAGGACTCGCCATTAAGCACAAGAAAAGGGGCTGAACATTGCCAACATTGCAGTTGGCCAAAAAGGGTGTATGCGTTTTTTTCTGTATATATTCAAGAAAAGGGCATACACTTTTTTAGCCAACCAAACAGGTGGGCACTGGAAATCAATACTACAAAAGATATCACTTCGCATCAGTCAGAAGAGCCATCCTCATAAAGCGTAAACAACAGAAATGCAGGACAGGGCAAGGAGAAGAGGGAGCCCTGTGAGACTTATAGTGGAAATGTATATTGCCAACGGCCATTCTGGAGACGTGTATTGTGTTTACTAAAGCATCTAAAAAATGAGCTACAGAGCATAGGGCACTTGCACTCATGGGCGTATATCTTGGGAAAAACAAAAATCGAGAGGACACAGGCACCCCAATGTTTACCCCCTCTCTGTTTAAAAGATCCTCGACTAGGATATAACTTAAATGTCTCTGGAGGGAAAAAATGGATAGACATGTGGTACTTAGGTAGAGTGGAATATTATTCAGCCTGGAAATCTATGAAATATGGCCAGTTGTAACAACTCCGGAGGAGTTACGTATGATCATTCTAAGTGACATAATTCAAAAAGAAAAAGACACATATCATAAGATATCACTTAAAGGTGGAATCCAAAATGGCTACACATGAAATAAATTACAAAACAAAAACATAGTCAAATATGTAGAAAACACGCATAAGGCTGCTAAACGGGAAAGGTGGGGAGGGGTGAGGCATCATCCAGGAGGTTGAAATTAGCAAAGATACCATTCCAAATACCAAACTGATAATCAACAAGGCCTACACGGTAGCTAAAAGAACTGCACTCAGCACACTCAAGTCACCGGAAAAGAATATATACGACTGGTAAGAATCTGAAAAAGAATTTATTGATGTCTCTCCATACGTGGATCAAGTGGATGTACAGCAGCAAGAAACAGAGCTTTGAAAATCAGCTGTAACCAATATAGTAATAAATTGAAAAAAATAAACGACAGAGAGAAAACCTCTTACAACTTTTCCTCAGGGCCGGTGATGCAACATGGATTGAACACATCTAGACCCACAGCAGGATGAGACATAAGGCTGGAAACTGTTTGCACTAAGAGAAATGTGAGGTTGGGTGAGGAAATGCACACCCTTTAAAGTAATACTACCTGGTACCCATTCAATGGGTCCCAAATCTGCAGGTTCAAGGGATCTTCCTACAGCTAAAACATGCATGGAAAACCCAGAGGACTGTACACCATGTGATCGGGAGATGTGTCTAAAATGCAGCTCATTTATCCTCTCCTGGTGCTCCTGTTCACCATTCCAGCCACGTTACTTAGAATCTCCCCACTTGGAGAATCAGCACGTTTAAACTTCTGTTTCACACATTTTGCAAATTGTGAGGAGGATGAACGGGAAGAGGGGGAACCAATGAGAGAATAGTTGTAGGGGTTTGGACGGGCACATATCACTCTAATTTCCCATTAAGAATAAGAATTGAAAAAAGACTCAGCCCGCCTCGCCGGAGCCAAAATAGGGCCTAAAGCAATCCTGCGGGTTTGAGGTCAGCTCACAAAAGAGCAACTTAAAAAATGGAGCTCAGGGTCACTGCAATTCACAAACCTGCAGAGTTATAAATGAAAACTAACGTCCAAAAATATGTTGAGGTAAGGCAAAGAAGAGGATCTGAATGCAAGACAGAATTGCAAGAAACAGATTTCAAGAGATAGATTGGACTCGTCTTTAAAGCACATAAAAAGCGGCAGAATTTCGACAATGATGCAGTTGGCCCAAAAGGGCGTATGCGTTTTTTCCTGATTATATCCAGGAAAAAACGCATGCGCACTTTATGGGCAACGAAGCAAGCAAGCAATGCAAATGTGCACAACAAAGAAGTCTCATTTCCCACCGGTCAAAAGGGCCATCCTAAAAAATTGTAAAAACCAGAAATGTAGGACAGGCCATGGAGAACAGGGAGCCTTTATACGCTGATGGGCAGTGTGTGAACTGCCGAGAGCCACTCTGGAGAAGTGTATGGTGGTTCCTAAATCATCTAAAAAACAGAGCTACAGAGCATAGGACACTTCCAATCATGGGAGTATATCTAGGGAAGTCTAAAAATCAACAAGACACAAGCACACCACAGTTTAGGGCTACTCTGTTTACAAGAACCTCAACTTCAGTACACCTTAAATATCCCAGGAAAGAGAACAATGGATAAAGAAGATGTGGTACTTATGTACAATGGAATATCTCTTCACCATGAAATCAATGTAATAAGGCTAGTAGAAGGATAAAGAGTGGATTTAGGTCCGATAATACTACTTGAAATAAGTCAAACAGAAAAAGAAACATATCATAAGATATCACTTATAGAGGGAGGGTAAATATGGCTGCACAAGAAATGAATTACAGAACAGAACAGTGTCTCACATTTAGAAAACACACTTATGTCAGCTTAAGGGGAAAGGAGAGGTGGGGTGATGCATAAAACCAGAGTTTAAAATTAGCACAGATACCGTTCAATAAACCAAATAGGTATTAGACAAGATCTACACCTTGCTCAATGAACTGGCCTCAACACACCCTATACACCGCAGAGAAATATATCTGAGTAATAAGAATCTTAAAACCCATGTATTGATATATCTCCATAAGGGAATCAAGTGTGTGCAGAGCAGCACAAACACAGCAGTGAAAGTGAGCTAAACCCCATTATAGAAATAAATTTTAAAAACAAAACGCAGAAACAATGAAAGAGAGAAAAATTCTTACAAAATTCGCTCAGGGGCTGTGATGCAACCTGGATTGACCACATATAAACCCACAGCTGGATAAGACATAAGGCTGGACACTTGGGGCTGAGAGGATTGGTGAGCTTTGGTGAGCAACTGCCAAAAGTTTAATGCAATACTTCATGCTACTCATTCCAGGGTCCCAACACTCCAGGTTGAAGGGAATCTTCCTACAGCTAAACCATGCCTGGGAAACTGAGCGACTGGTATACCATATGATCGGGAAAGGTTTCTAAAACGCACCTCATTTTTCCTCTCCTGGGGCTCCGGATCGACATTCCAGCCACTTTACTAACAATATCCCCACATGGAGAGTCAATGCCTTTAAGTTCTGGTATCACACAGTCTGCAGTTAGTGCGGAGGATGAATGGGAATAGGGGAAACCAGTGAGAAACTAGCTGTAGCGGTTTCAATGGGCATATGTCACTCTAATTTCACATCAGTAAGAAGAATAAAACAAAGGCACAGCAAGGTGCTCCAGAAGAAGAATAGGGCCTGAAGGAATCATGTGGTTATGAGGCAAGACCACAAAAATAAGAGCTGAAAAATGGAGCTAAGGGCCACTGCAATTCAAAAACATGCAGAGTTATAAAGGCCAACTATTTTCAAAAAATATATTGAGGTAAGGCTATGAAAAGGCATTGAAAGCAAGGCAGAATTGCAGGAAACCGATTTCAGGAGGTAGACTGGAATTGCATTTAAAGCATAGGAAAAGAGGCAGAACGTCCACAATGATGCACTTGGCCAAAAAGGGCGTATGCGTTTTTTCCTGAATATATTCAGGAAAAAACGCATACGCCCTTTTTGGCCAACCAAGCAAGCTTGCAAAGGAAATCTGCACTACAATGAAGTCTCACTTCCCCCCGGTCAAAAGGGCCATCTGAAAAAAGTGTAAAATCCAGAAAGGCAGGACAGGCCATGGAGAACTGGGAGCCTTGTTATGCTGATGGGCGGGATGTAAATTGCCAAGAGCCACTTGGAAGAAGTGTATGGTGCTTCCTGAAAATTCTAAAAAACAAAGCAGCGGAGCCTAGGGCACTTCCACTTATGGTCCTATAGCTTAGGGAAATTAAAATCAAAAAGACACAGCCACCGCAAAGTTTGGGATGGCTCTGTTTACAAGAACCTCATTTACGGTACACGTTCAATATCGCAGAAAGTGGAAAATGGATAAAGAAGTTGTGGTACTTACGTACAATGCAATATCACTCAGCAATGAAATCTATGTCATCAGGCCCGTAGCAGCATAATGAGTGGATTCAGGTATGATGATTCTAACTGAAATAAGTCACACAGAAAAAGAAACATCATAAGATATCACTAATACACGGAATGTAAACTTGGCTACACAGGAACTGGATTACAAAACAGAACAGGGTCTCAAATTTAGAAAACCAACTTATGCTTGCTTAAGGGGAAAGGTGAGTTGGGGTGCTGCATCAAACCAGAGATTGAAATGAGCACAGATAAAGTTCCTTAAGCCAAATATGGAATAGACAAGAGCTACTCCTTGCTCAACGAAGTGGACACAACACCCCATATTAAACGCCTAAGAATGTACCTGACTAGTAAGTATCTTAAAACCTATGGATTGCTATGTCTCTGAAAGAGAATCAAGCGTGTGTACAGGGGCATAAACGCAGCAGTGATAGGATTGGAGAGGTTCGGTGAGCAAATGAAGACCGTTTGAAGTCATATTGCATGGTACCCATTCCACGGGTCTCAACTCTCCAGGTTTAAGGGATTCTTCCTTCAGCTAAAACATGCATGTGGAACCCAGAGTATGATCAACCGTGTGATCGGGAGACGTGTTCCAATATGTCTCAGTTCTCGTCCCCTGGTACTCGGGTGCAACATTCCAGACGCTTTACTAACACTCTCCCGACTTGGAGAGTCAGTGCCTTTAACCTCCTGTTTGGCCCAGTTTGCAATTTCTGCGGAAGATGAACAGGAATAGGGAAAACCAATGAGAGACTAGCTGGAGGTGTCTGGATGCGCAAATTTAACTCTCATTTCCCACCAGAAAGAGGAATTAACCAAAGGCTAAGCATGCCATGCCGGAACCAGATTAGGGCCTGAAGCAATCCTGCGGTGTTGCAGCCAGCTCACAAGAAAGCGAGTTGAAGAAAGGAGCTCAGGGGCACTGTAATTCACAAACCTGCAGAGTTATAAATGACAGCTATCGTCAAAAATATACTGAAGTAAGGCTGCCAAGAGGACTTGAAAGCGGGGCAGAATTGCAGGAAACCGATTTCAGGAGGTAGACTGGAATTGCATTTAAAGCATAGGAAAAGAGGCAGAACGTCCACAATGATGCACTTGGCCAAAAAGGGCGTATGCGTTTTTTCCTGAATATATTCAGGAAAAAACGCATACGCCCTTTTTGGCCAACCAAGCAAGCTTGCAAAGGAAATCTGCACTACAATGAAGTCTCACTTCCCCCCGGTCAAAAGGGCCATCTGAAAAAAGTGTAAAATCCAGAAAGGCAGGACAGGCCATGGAGAACTGGGAGCCTTGTTATGCTGATGGGCGGGATGTAAATTGCCAAGAGCCACTCTGTAGAAGTGTATGGTGTTTCCTGAAATACCTAAAAAACAAAGCAACAGAGCCTAGGGCACTTCCACTTATGGTCCTATAGCTTAGGGAAATTAAAATCAAAAAGACACAGCCACCGCAAAGTTTGGGACGGCTCTGTTTACAAGAACCTCGTTTACGGACAAGTTCAATACCGCAGAAAGTGGAAAATGGATAAAGAAGTTGTGGTACTTACGTACAATGCAATATCACTCAGCAATGAAATCTATGTCATCAGGCCCGTACCAGCATAATGAGTGGATTCAGGTATGATGATTCTAACTGAAATAAGTCACACAGAAAAAGAAACATCATAAGATATCACTAATACACGGAATGTAAACTTGGCTACACAGGAACTGGATTACAAAACAGAACAGGGTCTCAAATTTAGAAAACCAACTTATGCTTGCTTAAGGGGAAAGGTGAGTTGGGGTGCTGCATAAAACCAGAGATTGAAATGAGCACAGATAAAGTTCCTTAAGCCAAATATGGAATAGACAAGAGCTACTCCTTGCTCAACAAAGTGGACTCAACACCCCATATTAAACGCCTAAGAATGTACCTGACTAGTAAGTATCTTAAAACCTATGGATTGCTATGTCTCTGAAAGAGAATCAAGCGTGTGTACAGGGGCATAAACGCAGCAGTGATAGGATTGGAGAGGTTCGGTGAGCAAATGAAGACCCTTTGAAGACATATTGCATGGTACCCATTCCACGGGTCTCAACTCTCCAGGTTTAAGGGATTCTTCCTTCAGCTTAAACATGCATGTGGAACCCAGAGTATGATCAACCGTGTGATCGGGAGACGTGTTCCAATATGTCTCAGTTCTCGTCCCCTGGTACTCGGGTGCAACATTCCACACGCTTTACTAACACTCTCCCGACTTGGAGACTCAGTGCCTTTAACCTCCTGTTTGGCCCAGTTTGCCATTTCTGCGGAAGATGAACAGGAATAGGGAAAACCAATGAGAGACTAGCTGGAGGTGTCTGGATGCGCAAATTTAACTCTCATTTCCCACCAGAAAGAGGAATTAACCAAAGGCTCAGCATGCCGTGCCGGAACCAGATTAGGGCCTGAAGCAATCCTGCGGTGTTGCGGCCAGCTCACAAGAAAGCGAGTTGAAGAAAGGAGCTCAGGGGCACTGTAATTCACAAACCTGCAGAGTTATAAATGACAGCTATCGTCCAAAAATATACTGAAGTAAGGCTGCCAAGAGGACTTGAAAGCGGGGCAGAATTGCAGGAAACCGATTTCAGGAGGTAGAATGGAATTGCATTTAAAGCATAGGAAAAGAGGCAGAACGTCCTCAATGATGCACTTGGCCAAAAAGGGCGTATGCGTTTTTTCCTGAATATATTCAGGAAAAAACGCATACGCCCTTTTTGGCCAACCAAGCAAGCTTGCAAAGGAAATCTGCACTACAATGAAGTCTCACTTCCCCCAGGTCAAATGGGCCATCTGAAAAAAGTGTAAAATCCAGAAAGGCAGGACAGGCCATGGAGAACTGGGAGCCTTGTTATGCTGATGGGCGGGATGTAAATTGCCAAGAGTAACTCGGGAGAAGTGTATGGTGTTTCCTGAAACATCTAAAAAACAAAGCAACAGAGCCTAGGGCACTTCCACTTATGGTCCTATAGCATAGGGAAATTAAAATCAAAAAGACTCAGCCACCGCAAAGTTTGGGACGGCTCTGTTTACAAGAACCTCGTTTACGGTACAAGTTCAATATCGCAGAAAGTGGAAAATGGATAAAGAAGTTGTGGTACTTACGTACAATGCAATATCACTCAGCAATGAAATCTATGTCATCAGGCCCGTAGCAGCATAATGAGTGGATTCAGGTATGATGATTCTAACTGAAATAAGTCACACAGAAAAAGAAACATCATAAGATGTCACTAATACACCGAATGTAAACTTGGCTACACAGGAACTGGATTACAAAACAGAACAGGGTCTCAAATTTAGAAAACCAACTTATGCTTGCTTAAGGGGAAAGGTGAGTTGGGGTGCTGCATAAAACCAGAGTTTGAAATGAGCACAGATAAAGTTCCTTAAGCCAAATATGGAATAGACAAGAGCTACTCCTTGCTCAACGAAATGGACTCAACACCCCATATTAAACGCCTAAGAATGTACCTGACTAGTAAGTATCTTAAAACCTATGGATTGCTATGTCTCTGAAAGAAAATGAAGCGTGTGTACAGGGGCATAAACGCAGCAGTGATAGGATTGGAGAGGTTCGGTGAGCAAATGAAGACCCTTTGAAGTCATATTGCATGGTACCCATTCCACGGGTCTCAACTCTCCAGGTTTAAGGGATTCTTCCTTCAGCTAAAACATGCACGTGGAACCCAGAGTATGATCAACCGTGTGATCGGGAGACGTGTTCCAATATGTCTCAGTTCTCGTCCCCTGGTACTCGGGTGCAACATTCCAGACGCTTTACTAACACTCTCCCGACTTGGAGAGTCAGTGCCTTTAACCTCCTGTTTGGCCCAGTTTGCAATTTCTGCGGAAGATGAACAGGAATAGGGAGAACCAATGAGAGACTAGCTGGAGGTTTCTGGACGGGCAAATTTAACTCTCATTTCCCACCAGGAAGAGGAATTAACCAAAGGCTCAGCGTGCCGTGCCGGAACCAGATTAGGGCCTGAAGCAATCCTGCGGTGTTGCGGCCAGCTCACAAGAAAGCGAGTTGAAGAAAGGAGCTCAGGGGCACTGTAATTCACAAACCTGCAGAGTTATAAATGACAGCTATCGTCCAAAAATATACTGAAGTAAGGCTGCCAAGAGGACTTGAAAGCGGGGCAGAATTGCAGGAAACCGATTTCAGGAGGTAGACTGGAATTGCATTTAAAGCATAGGAAAAGAGGCAGAACGTCCACAATGATGCACTTGGCCAAAAAGGGCGTATGCGTTTTTTCCTGAATATATTCAGGAAAAAACGCATACGCCCTTTTTGGCCAACCAAGCAAGCTTGCAAAGGAAATCTGCACTACAATGAAGTCTCACTTCCCCCCGGTCAAAAGGGCCATCTGAAAAAAGTGTAAAATCCAGAAAGGCAGGACAGGCCATGGAGAACTGGGAGCCTTGTTATGCTGATGGGCGGGATGTAAATTGCCAACAGCCACTCGGGAGAGGTGTATGGTGTTTCCTGAAACATCTAAAAAACAAAGCAACAGAGCCTAGGGCACTTCCACTTATGGTCCTATAGCTTAGGGAAATTAAAATCAAAAAGACACAGCCACCCCAAAGTTTGGGACGGCTCTGTTTACAAGAACCTCGTTTACGGTACAAGTTCAATATCGCAGAAAGTGAAAAATGGATAAAGAAGTTGTGGTACTTACGTACAATGCAATATCACTCAGCAATGAAATCTATGTCATCAGGCCCGTAGCAGCATAATGAGTGGATTCAGGTATGATGATTCTAACTGAAATAAGTCACACAGAAAAAGAAACATCATAAGATATCACTAATACACGGAATGTAAACTTGGCTACACAGGAACTGGATTACAAAACAGAACAGGGTCTCAAATTTAGAAAACCAACTTATGCTTGCTTAAGGGGAAAGGTGAGTTGGGGTGCTGCATAAAACCAGAGATTGAAATGAGCACAGATAAAGTTCCTTAAGCCAAATATAGAATAGACAAGAACTACTCCTTGCTCAACGAAATGGACTCAACACCCCATATTAAATGCCTAAGAATGTACCTGACTAGTAAGTATCTTAAAACCTATGCACTGCTATGTCTCTGAAAGAAAATCAAGCATGTGTACAGGGGCATAAACGCAGCAGTGATAGGATTTGAGAGGTTCGGTGAGCAAATGAAGACCCTTTGAAGTCATATTGCATGGTACCCATTCCACGGGTCTCAACTCTCCAGGTTTAAGGGATTCTTCCTTCAGCTAAAACATGCACGTGGAACCCAGAGTATGATCAACCGTGTGATCGGGAGACGTGTTCCAATATGTCTCAGTTCTCGTCCCCTGGTACTCGGGTGCAACATTCCAGACGCTTTACTAACACTCTCCCGACTTGGAGAGTCAGTGCCTTTAACCTCCTGTTTGGCCCAGTTTGCAATTTCTGCGGAAGATGAACAGGAATAGGGAGAACCAATGAGAGACTAGCTGGAGGTGTCTGGACGGGCAAATTTAACTCTCATTTCCCACCAGGAAGAGGAATTAACCAAAGGCTCAGCGTGCCGTGCCGGAACCAGATTAGGGCCTGAAGCAATCCTGCGGTGTTGCGGCCAGCTCACAAGAAAGCGAGTTGAAGAAAGGAGCTCAGGGGCACTGTAATTCACAAACCTGCAGAGTTATAAATGACAGCTATCGTCCAAAAATATACTGAAGTAAGGCTGCCAAGAGGACTTGAAAGCGGGGCAGAATTGCAGGAAACCGATTTCAGGAGGTAGACTGGAATTGCATTTAAAGCATAGGAAAAGAGGCAGAACGTCCACAATGATGCACTTGGCCAAAAAGGGCGTATGCGTTTTTTCCTGAATATATTCAGGAAAAAACGCATACGCCCTTTTTGGCCAACCAAGCAAGCTTGCAAAGGAAATCTGCACTACAATGAAGTCTCACTTCCCCCCGGTCAAAAGGGCCATCTGAAAAAAGTGTAAAATCCAGAAAGGCAGGACAGGCCATGGAGAACTGGGAGCCTTGTTATGCTGATGGGCGGGATGTAAATTGCCAACAGCCACTCGGGAGAGGTGTATGGTGTTTCCTGAAACATCTAAAAAACAAAGCAACAGAGCCTAGGGCACTTCCACTTATGGTCCTATAGCTTAGGGAAATTAAAATCAAAAAGACACAGCCACCCCAAAGTTTGGGACGGCTCTGTTTACAAGAACCTCGTTTACGGTACAAGTTCAATATCGCAGAAAGTGAAAAATGGATAAAGAAGTTGTGGTACTTACGTACAATGCAATATCACTCAGCAATGAAATCTATGTCATCAGGCCCGTAGCAGCATAATGAGTGGATTCAGGTATGATGATTCTAACTGAAATAAGTCACACAGAAAAAGAAACATCATAAGATATCACTAATACACGGAATGTAAACTTGGCTACACAGGAACTGGATTACAAAACAGAACAGGGTCTCAAATTTAGAAAACCAACTTATGCTTGCTTAAGGGGAAAGGTGAGTTGGGGTGCTGCATAAAACCAGAGATTGAAATGAGCACAGATAAAGTTCCTTAAGCCAAATATAGAATAGACAAGAACTACTCCTTGCTCAACGAAATGGACTCAACACCCCATATTAAATGCCTAAGAATGTACCTGACTAGTAAGTATCTTAAAACCTATGCACTGCTATGTCTCTGAAAGAAAATCAAGCATGTGTACAGGGGCATAAACGCAGCAGTGATAGGATTGGAGAGGTTCGGTGAGCAAATGAAGACCCTTTGAAGTCATATTGCATGGTACCCATTCCACGGGTCTCAACTCTCCAGGTTTAAGGGATTCTTCCTTCAGCTAAAACATGCACGTGGAACCCAGAGTATGATCAACCGTGTGATCGGGAGACGTGTTCCAATATGTCTCAGTTCTCGTCCCCTGGTACTCGGGTGCAACATTCCAGACGCTTTACTAACACTCTCCCGACTTGGAGAGTCAGTGCCTTTAACCTCCTGTTTGGCCCAGTTTGCAATTTCTGAGGAAGATGAACAGGAATAGGGAGAACCAATGAGAGACTAGCTGGAGGTGTCTGGACGGGCAAATTTAACTCTCATTTCCCACCAGGAAGAGGAATTAACCAAAGGCTCAGCGTGCCGTGCCGGAACCAGATTAGGGCCTGAAGCAATCCTGCGGTGTTGCGGCCAGCTCACAAGAAAGCGAGTTGAAGAAAGGAGCTCAGGGGCACTGTAATTCACAAACCTGCAGAGTTATAAATGACAGCTATCGTCCAAAAATATACTAAAGTAAGGCTGCCAAGAGGACTTGAAAGCGGGGCAGAATTGCAGGAAACCGATTTCAGGAGGTAGACTGGAATTGCATTTAAAGCATAGGAAAAGAGGCAGAACGTCCACAATGATGCACTTGGCCAAAAAGGGCGTATGCGTTTTTTCCTGAATATATTCAGGAAAAAACGCATACGCCCTTTTTGGCCAACCAAGCAAGCTTGCAAAGGAAATCTGCACTACAATGAAGTCTCACTTCCCCCCGGTCAAAGGGCCATCTGAAAAAAGTGTAAAATCCAGAAAGGCAGGACAGGCCATGGAGAACTGGGAGCCTTGTTATGCTGATGGGCGGGATGTAAATTGCCAACAGCCACTCGGGAGAGGTGTATGGTGTTTCCTGAAACATCTAAAAAACAAAGCAACAGAGCCTAGGGCACTTCCACTTATGGTCCTATAGCTTAGGGAAATTAAAATCAAAAAGACACAGCCACCCCAAAGTTTGGGACGGCTCTGTTTACAAGAACCTCGTTTACGGTACAAGTTCAATATCGCAGAAAGTGAAAAATGGATAAAGAAGTTGTGGTACTTACGTACAATGCAATATCACTCAGCAATGAAATCTATGTCATCAGGCCCGTAGCAGCATAATGAGTGGATTCAGGTATGATGATTCTAACTGAAATAAGTCACACAGAAAAAGAAACATCATAAGATATCACTAATACACGGAATGTAAACTTGGCTACACAGGAACTGGATTACAAAACAGAACAGGGTCTCAAATTTAGAAAACCAACTTATGCTTGCTTAAGGGGAAAGGTGAGTTGGGGTGCTGCATAAAACCAGAGATTGAAATGAGCACAGATAAAGTTCCTTAAGCCAAATATAGAATAGACAAGAACTACTCCTTGCTCAACGAAATGGACTCAACACCCCATATTAAATGCCTAAGAATGTACCTGACTAGTAAGTATCTTAAAACCTATGCACTGCTATGTCTCTGAAAGAAAATCAAGCATGTGTACAGGGGCATAAACGCAGCAGTGATAGGATTGGAGAGGTTCGGTGAGCAAATGAAGACCCTTTGAAGTCATATTGCATGGTACCCATTCCACGGGTCTCAACTCTCCAGGTTTAAGGGATTCTTCCTTCAGCTAAAACATGCACGTGGAACCCAGAGTATGATCAACCGTGTGATCGGGAGACGTGTTCCAATATGTCTCAGTTCTCGTCCCCTGGTACTCGGGTGCAACATTCCAGACGCTTTACTAACACTCTCCCGACTTGGAGAGTCAGTGCCTTTAACCTCCTGTTTGGCCCAGTTTGCAATTTCTGCGGAAGATGAACAGGAATAGGGAGAACCAATGAGAGACTAGCTGGAGGTGTCTGGACGGGCAAATTTAACTCTCATTTCCCACCAGGAAGAGGAATTAACCAAAGGCTCAGCGTGCCGTGCCCGAACCAGATTAGGGCCTGAAGCAATCCTGCGGTGTTGCGGCCAGCTCACAAGAAAGCGAGTTGAAGAAAGGAGCTCAGGGGCACTGTAATTCACAAACCTGCAGAGTTATAAATGACAGCTATCGTCCAAAAATATACTGAAGTAAGGCTGCCAAGAGGACTTGAAAGCGGGGCAGAATTGCAGGAAACCGATTTCAGGAGGTAGACTGGAATTGCATTTAAAGCATAGGAAAAGAGGCAGAACGTCCACAATGATGCACTTGGCCAAAAAGGGCGTATGCGTTTTTTCCTGAATATATTCAGGAAAAAACGCATACGCCCTTTTTGGCCAACCAAGCAAGCTTGCAAAGGAAATCTGCACTACAATGAAGTCTCACTTCCCCCCGGTCAAAAGGGCCATCTGAAAAAAGTGTAAAATCCAGAAAGGCAGGACAGGCCATGGAGAACTGGGAGCCTTGTTATGCTGATGGGCGGGATGTAAATTGCCAACAGCCACTCGGGAGAGGTGTATGGTGTTTCCTGAAACATCTAAAAAACAAAGCAACAGAGCCTAGGGCACTTCCACTTATGGTCCTATAGCTTAGGGAAATTAAAATCAAAAAGACACAGCCACCCCAAAGTTTGGGACGGCTCTGTTTACAAGAACCTCGTTTACGGTACAAGTTCAATATCGCAGAAAGTGAAAAATGGATAAAGAAGTTGTGGTACTTACGTACAATGCAATATCACTCAGCAATGAAATCTATGTCATCAGGCCCGTAGCAGCATAATGAGTGGATTCAGGTATGATGATTCTAACTGAAATAAGTCACACAGAAAAAGAAACATCATAAGATATCACTAATACACGGAATGTAAACTTGGCTACACAGGAACTGGATTACAAAACAGAACAGGGTCTCAAATTTAGAAAACCAACTTATGCTTGCTTAAGGGGAAAGGTGAGTTGGGGTGCTGCATAAAACCAGAGATTGAAATGAGCACAGATAAAGTTCCTTAAGCCAAATATGGAATAGACAAGAACTACTCCTTGCTCAACGAAATGGACTCAACACCCCATATTAAATGCCTAAGAATGTACCTGACTAGTAAGTATCTTAAAACCTATGCACTGCTATGTCTCTGAAAGAAAATCAAGCATGTGTACAGGGGCATAAACGCAGCAGTGATAGGATTGGAGAGGTTCGGTGAGCAAATGAAGACCCTTTGAAGTCATATTGCATGGTACCCATTCCACGGGTCTCAACTCTCCAGGTTTAAGTGATTCTGCCTTCAGGTAAAACATGCACGTGGAACCCAGAGTATGATCAACCGTGTGATCGGGAGACGTGTTCCAATATGTCTCAGTTCTCGTCCCCTGGTACTCGGGTGCAACATTCCACACGCTTTACTAACACTCTCCCGACTTGGAGAGTCAGTGCCTTTATCCTCCTGTTTGGCCCATTTGCAATTTCTGAGGAAGATGAACAGGAATAGGGAGAACCAATGAGAGACTAGCTGGAGGTGTCTGGACTGGCAAATTTAACTCTCATTTCCCACCAGGAAGAGGAATTAACCAAAAGCTCAGCGTGCCGTGCCGGAACCAGAATAGGGCCTGAAGCAATCCTGCGGTGTTGCGGCCAGCTCACAAGAAAGCGAGTTGAAGAAAGGAGCTCAGGGGCACTGTAATTCACAAACCTGCAGAGTTATAAATGACAGCTATCGTCCAAAAATATACTGAAGTAAGGCTGCCAAGAGGACTTGAAAGCGGGGCAGAATTGCAGGAAACCGATTTCAGGAGGTAGACTGGAATTGCATTTAAAGCATAGGAAAAGAGGCAGAACGTCCACAATGATGCACTTGGCCAAAAAGGGCGTATGCGTTTTTTCCTGAATATATTCAGGAAAAAACGCATACGCCCTTTTTGGCCAACCAAGCAAGCTTGCAAAGAAAATCTGCACTACAATGAAGTCTCACTTCCCCCCGGTCAAAAGGGCCATCTGAAAAAAGTGTAAAATCCAGAAAGGCAGGACAGGCCATGGAGAACTGGGAGCCTTGTTATGCTGATGGGCGGGATGTAAATTGCCAACATCCACTTGGGAGAGGTGTATGGTGTTTCCTGAAACATCTAAAAAACAAAGCAACAGAGCCTAGGGCACTTCCACTTATGGTCCTATAGCTTAGGGAAATTAAAATCAAAAAGACACAGCCACCCCAAAGTTTGGGACGGCTCTGTTTACAAGAACCTCGTTTACGGTACAAGTTCAATATCGCAGAAAGTGAAAAATGGATAAAGAAGTTGTGGTACTTACGTACAATGCAATATCACTCAGCAATGAAATCTATGTCATCAGGCCCGTAGCAGCATAATGAGTGGATTCAGGTATGATGATTCTAACTGAAATAAGTCACACAGAAAAAGAAACATCATAAGATATCACTAATACACGGAATGTAAACTTGGCTACACAGGAACTGGATTACAAAACAGAACAGGGTCTCAAATTTAGAAAACCAACTTATGCTTGCTTAAGGGGAAAGGTGAGTTGGGGTGCTGCATAAAACCAGAGATTGAAATGAGCACAGATTAAGTTCCTTAAGCCAAATATAGAATAGACAAGAACTACTCCTTGCTCAACGAAATGGACTCAACACCCCATATTAAACGCCTAAGAATGTACCTGACTAGTAAGTATCTTAAAACCTATGCACTGCTATGTCTCTGAAAGAAAAGCAAGCGTGTGTACAGGGGCATAAACGCAGCAGTGATAGGATTGGAGAGGTTCGGTGAGCAAATGAAGACCCTTTGAAGTCATATTGCATGGTACCCATTCCACGGGTCTCAACTCTCCAGGTTTAAGGGATTCTTCCTTCAGCTAAAACATGCACGTGGAACCCAGAGTATGATCAACCGTGTGATCGGGAGACGTGTTCCAATATGTCTCAGTTCTCGTCCCCTGGTACTCGGGTGCAACATTCCAGACGCTTTACTAACACTCTCCCGACGTGGAGAGTCAGTGCCTTTAACCTCCTGTTTGGCCCATTTGCAATTTCTGCGGAAGATGAACAGGAATAGGGAGAACCAATGAGAGACTAGCTGGAGGTGTCTGGACGGGCAAATTTAACTCTCATTTCCCACCAGGAAGAGGAATTAACCAAAGGCTCAGCGTGCCGTGCCGGAACCAGATTAGGGCCTGAAGCAATCCTGCGGTGTTGCGGCCAGCTCACAAGAAAGCGAGTTGAAGAAAGGAGCTCAGGGGCACTGTAATTCACAAACCTGCAGAGTTATAAATGACAGCTATCATCCAAAAATATACTGAAGTAAGGCTGCCAAGAGGACTTGAAAGCGGGGCAGAATTGCAGGAAACCGATTTCAGGAGGTAGACTGGAATTGCATTTAAAGCATAGGAAAAGAGGCAGAACGTCCACAATGATGCACTTGGCCAAAAAGGGCGTATGCGTTTTTTCCTGAATATATTCAGGAAAAAACGCATACGCCCTTTTTGGCCAACCAAGCAAGCTTGCAAAGGAAATCTGCACTACAATGAAGTCTCACTTCCCCCCGGTCAAAAGGGCCATCTGAAAAAAGTGTAAAATCCAGAAAGGCAGGACAGGCCATGGAGAACTGGGAGCCTTGTTATGCTGATGGGCGGGATGTAAATTGCCAAGAGCCACTCGGGAGAGGTGTATGGTGTTTCCTGAAACATCTAAAAAACAAAGCAACAGAGCCTAGGGCACTTCCACTTATGGTCCTATAGCTTAGGGAAATTAAAATCAAAAAGACACAGCCACCCCAAAGTTTGGGACGGCTCTGTTTACAAGAACCTCGTTTACGGTACAAGTTCAATATCGCAGAAAGTGAAAAATGGATAAAGAAGTTGTGGTACTTACGTACAATGCAATATCACTCAGCAATGAAATCTATGTCATCAGGCCCATAGCAGCATAATGAGTGGATTCACGTATGATGATTCTAACTGAAATAAGTCACACAGAAAAAGAAACATCATAAGATATCACTAATACACGGGATGTAAACTTGGCTACACAGGAACTGGATTACAAAACAGAACAGGGTCTCAAATTTAGAAAACCAACTTATGCTTGCTTAAGGGGAAAGGTGAGTTGGGGTGCTGCATAAAACCAGAGATTGAAATGAGCACAGATAAAGTTCCTTAAGCCAAATATGGAATAGACAAGAACTACTCCTTGCTCAACGAAATGGACTCAACACCCCATATTAAACGCCTAAGAATGTACCTGACTAGTAAGTATCTTAAAACCTATGGATTGCTATGTCCCTGAAAGAAAATCAAGCGTGTGTACAGGGGCATAAACGTAGCAGTGATAGGATTGGAGAGGTTCGGTGAGCAAATGAAGACCCTTTGAAGTCATATTGCATGGTACCCATTCCACGGGTCTCAACTCTCCAGGTTTAAGGGATTCTTCCTTCAGCTAAAACATGCACGTGGAACCCAGAGTATGATCAACCGTGTGATCGGGAGACGTGTTCCAATATGTCTCAGTTCTCGTCCCCTGGTACTCGGGTGCAACATTCCACACGCTTTACTAACACTCTCCCGACTTGGAGAGTCAGTGCCTTTAACCTCCTGTTTGGCCCAGTTTGCAATTTCTGCGGAAGATGAACAGGAATAGGGAGAACCAATGAGAGACTAGCTGGAGGTGTCTGGACGGGCAAATTTAACTCTCATTTCCCACCAGGAAGAGGAATTAACCAAAGGCTCAGCGTGCCGTGCCGGAACCAGATTAGGGCCTGAAGCAATCCTGTGGTGTTGCGGCCAGCTCACAAGAAAGCGAGTTGAAGAAAGGAGCTCAGGGGCACTGTAATTCACAAACCTGCAGAGTTATAAATGACAGCTATCGTCCAAAAATATACTGAAGTAAGGCTGCCAAGAGGACTTGAAAGCGGGGCAGAATTGCAGGAAACCGATTTCAGGAGGTAGACTGGAATTGCATTTAAAGCACAGGAAAAGAGGCAGAACGTCCACAATGATGCACTTGGCCAAAAAGCGCGTATGCGTTTTTTCCTGAATATATTCAGGAAAAAACGCATACGCGCTTTTTGGCCAACAATGAAGTCTCACTTCCCCCCGGTCAAAAGGGCCATCTGAAAAAAGTGTAAAACCCAGAAATGCAGGACAGGCCATGGAGAACTGGGAGCCTTGTTATGCTGATGGGCGGGATGTAAATTGCCAACAGCCACTCGGGAGAGGTGTATGGTGTTTCCTGAAACATCTAAAAAACAAAGCAACAGAGCCTAGGGCACTTCCACTTATGGTCCTATAGCTTAGGGAAATTAAAATCAAAAAGACACAGCCACCCCAAAGTTTGGGACCGCTCTGTTTACAAGAACCTCGTTTACGGTACAAGTTCAATATCGCAGAAAGTGAAAAATGGATAAAGAAGTTGTGGTACTTACGTACAATGCAATATCACTCAGCAATGAAATCTATGTCATCAGGCCCATAGCAGCATAATGAGTGGATTCAGGTATGATGATTCTAACTGAAATAAGTCACACAGAAAAAGAAACATCATAAGATATCACTAATACACGGAATGTAAACTTGGCTACACAGGAACTGGATTACAAAACAGAACAGGGTCTCAAATTTAGAAAACCAACTTATGCTTGCTTAAGGGGAAAGGTGAGTTGGGGTGCTGCATAAAACCAGAGATTGAAATGAGCACAGATAAAGTTCCTTAAGCCAAATATGGAATAGACAAGAACTACTCCTTGCTCAACGAAATGGACTCAACACCCCATATTAAACGCCTAAGAATGTACCTGACTAGTAAGTATCTTAAAACCTATGGATTGCTATGTCTCTGAAAGAAAATCAAGCGTGTGTACAGGGGCATAAACGCAGCAGTGATAGGATTGGAGAGGTTCGGTGAGCAAATGAAGACCCTTTGAAGTCATATTGCATGGTACCCATTCCACGGGTCTCAACTCTCCAGGTTTAAGGGATTCTGCCTTCAGCTAAAACATGCACGTGGAACCCAGAGTATGATCAACCGTGTGATCGGGAGACGTGTTCCAATATGTCTCAGTTCTCGTCCCCTGGTACTCGGGTGCAACATTCCACACGCTTTACTAACACTCTCCCGACTTGGAGAGTCAGTGCCTTTATCCTCCTGTTTGGCCCATTTGCAATTTCTGAGGAAGATGAACAGGAATAGGGAGAACCAATGAGAGACTAGCTGGAGGTGTCTGGACGGGCAAATTTAACTCTCATTTCCCACCAGGAAGAGGAATTAACCAAAAGCTCAGCGTGCCGTGCCGGAACCAGAATAGGGCCTGAAGCAATCCTGCGGTGTTGCGGCCAGCTCACAAGAAAGCGAGTTGAAGAAAGGAGCTCAGGGGCACTGTAATTCACAAACCTGCAGAGTTATAAATGACAGCTATCGTCCAAAAATATACTGAAGTAAGGCTGCCAAGAGGACTTGAAAGCGGGGCAGAATTGCAGGAAACCGATTTCAGGAGGTAGACTGGAATTGCATTTAAAGCATAGGAAAAGAGGCAGAACGTCCACAATGATGCACTTGGCCAAAAAGGGCGTATGCGTTTTTTCCTGAATATATTCAGGAAAAAACGCATACGCCCTTTTTGGCCAACCAAGCAAGCTTGCAAAGGAAATCTGCACTACAATGAAGTCTCACTTCCCCCCGGTCAAAAGGGCCATCTGAAAAAAGTGTAAAATCCAGAAAGGCAGGACAGGCCATGGAGAACTGGGAGCCTTGTTATGCTGATGGGCGGGATGTAAATTGCCAAGAGCCACTCGGGAGAGGTGTATGGTGTTTCCTGAAACATCTAAAAAACAAAGCAACAGAGCCTAGGGCACTTCCACTTATGGTCCTATAGCTTAGGGAAATTAAAATCAAAAAGACACAGCCACCCCAAAGTTTGGGACGGCTCTGTTTACAAGAACCTCGTTTACGGTACAAGTTCAATATCGCAGAAAGTGAAAAATGGATAAAGAAGTTGTGGTACTTACGTACAATGCAATATCACTCAGCAATGAAATCTATGTCATCAGGCCCGTAGCAGCATAATGAGTGGATTCAGGTATGATGATTCTAACTGAAATAAGTCACACAGAAAAAGAAACATCATAAGATATCACTAATACACGGAATGTAAACTTGGCTACACAGGAACTGGATTACAAAACAGAACAGGGTCTCAAATTTAGAAAACCAACTTATGCTTGCTTAAGGGGAAAGGTGAGTTGGGGTGCTGCATAAAACCAGAGATTGAAATGAGCACAGATAAAGTTCCTTAAGCCAAATATAGAATAGACAAGAACTACTCCTTGCTCAACGAAATGGACTCAACACCCCATATTAAATGCCTAAGAATGTACCTGACTAGTAAGTATCTTAAAACCTATGCACTGCTATGTCTCTGAAAGAAAATCAAGCATGTGTACAGGGGCATAAACGCAGCAGTGATAGGATTGGAGAGGTTTGGTGAGCAAATGAAGACCCTTTGAAGTCATATTGCATGGTACCCATTCCACGGGACTCAACTCTCCAGGTTTAAGGGATTCTGCCTTCAGGTAAAACATGCACGTGGAACCCAGAGTATGATCAACCGTGTGATCGGGAGACGTGTTCCAATATGTCTCAGTTCTCGTCCCCTGGTACTCGGGTGCAACATTCCACACACTTTACTAACACTCTCCCGACTTGGAGAGTCAGTGCCTTTATCCTCCTGTTTGGCCCATTTGCAATTTCTGAGGAAGATGAACAGGAATAGGGAGAACCAATGAGAGACTAGCTGGAGGTGTCTGGACTGGCAAATTTAACTCTCATTTCCCACCAGGAAGAGGAATTAACCAAAAGCTCAGCGTGCCGTGCCGGAACCAGAATAGGGCCTGAAGCAATCCTGCGGTGTTGCGGCCAGCTCACAAGAAAGCGAGTTGAAGAAAGGAGCTCAGGGGCACTGTAATTCACAAACCTGCAGAGTTATAAATGACAGCTATCGTCCAAAAATATACTGAAGTAAGGCTGCCAAGAGGACTTGAAAGCGGGGCAGAATTGCAGGAAACCAATTTCAGGAGGTAGACTGGAATTGCATTTAAAGCATAGGAAAAGAGGCAGAACGTCCACAATGATGCACTTGGCCAAAAAGGGCGTATGCGTTTTTTCCTGAATATATTCAGGAAAAAACGCATACGCCCTTTTGGCCAACCAAGCAAGCTTGCAAAGGAAATCTGCACTACAATGAAGTCTCACTTCGCCCCGGTCAAAAGGGCCATCTGAAAAAAGTGTAAAATCCAGAAAGGCAGGACAGGCCATGGAGAACTGGGAGCCTTGTTATGCTGATGGGCGGGATGTAAATTGCCAACAGCCACTCCGGAGAGGTGTATGGTGTTTCCTGAAACATCTAAAAAACAAAGCAAAAGAGCCTAGGGCACTTCCACTTATGGTCCTATAGCTTAGGGAAATTAAAATCAAAAAGACACAGCCACCCCAAAGTTTGGGACGGCTCTGTTTACAAGAACCTCGTTTACGGTACAAGTTCAATATCGCAGAAAGTGAAAAATGGATAAAGAAGTTGTGGTACTTACGTACAATGCAATATCACTCAGCAATGAAATCTATGTCATCAGGCCCGTAGCAGCATAATGAGTGGATTCAGGTATGATGATTCTAACTGAAATAAGTCACACAGAAAAAGAAACATCATAAGATATCACTAATACACGGAATGTAAACTTGGCTACACAGGAACTGGATTACAAAACAGAACAGGGTCTCAAATTTAGAAAACCAACTTATGCTTGCTTAAGGGGAAAGGTGAGTTGGGGTGCTGCATAAAACCAGAGATTGAAATGAGCACAGATAAAGTTCCTTAAGCCAAATATAGAATAGACAAGAACTACTCCTTGCTCAACGAAATGGACTCAACACCCCATACTAAACGCCTAAGAATGTACCTGACTAGTAAGTATCTTAAAACCTATGCACTGCTATGTCTCTGAAAGAAAAGCAAGCGTGTGTACAGGGGCATAAACGCAGCAGTGATAGGATTGGAGAGGTTCGGTGAGCAAATGAAGACCCTTTGAAGTCATATTGCATGGTACCCATTCCACGGGTCTCAACTCTCCAGGTTTAAGGGATTCTTCCTTCAGCTAAAACATGCACGTGGAACCCAGAGTATGATCAACCGTGTGATCGGGAGACGTGTTCCAATATGTCTCAGTTCTCGTCCCCTGGTACTCGGGTGCAACATTCCAGACGCTTTACTAACACTCTCCCGACTTGGAGAGTCAGTGCCTTTAAACTCCTGTTTGGCCCAGTTTGCAATTTCTGCGGAAGATGAACAGGAATAGGGAGAACCAATGAGAGACTAGCTGGAGGTGTCTGGACGGGCAAATTTAACTCTCATTTCCCACCAAGAAGAGGAATTAACCAAAGGCTCAGCGTGCCGTGCCGGAACCAGATTAGGGCCTGAAGCAATCCTGCGGTGTTGTGGCCAGCTCACAAGAAAGCGAGTTGAAGAAAGGAGCTCAGGGGCACTGTAATTCACAAACCTGCAGAGTTATAAATGACAGCTATCATCCAAAAATATACTGAAGTAAGGCTGCCAAGAGGACTTGAAAGCGGGGCAGAATTGCAGGAAACCGATTTCAGGAGGTAGACTGGAATTGCATTTAAAGCATAGGAAAAGAGGCAGAACGTCCACAATGATGCACTTGGCCAAAAATGGCATATGCGTTTTTTCCTGAATATATTCAGGAAAAAACGCATACGCCCTTTTTGGCCAACAATGAAGTCTCACTTCCCCCCGGTCAAAAGGGCCATCTGAAAAAAGTGTAAAATCCAGAAAGGCAGGACAGGCCATGGAGAACTGGGAGCCTTGTTATGCTGATGGGCGGGATGTAAATTGCCAACAGCCACTCGGGAGAGGTGTATGGTGTTTCCTGAAACATCTAAAAAACAAAGCAACAGAGCCTAGAGCACTTCCACTTATGGTCCTATAGCTTAGGGAAATTAAAATCAAAAAGACACAGCCACCCCAAAGTTTGGGACGGCTCTGTTTACAAGAACCTCGTTTGCAGTACAAGTTCAATATCGCAGAAAGTGAAAAATGGATAAAGAAGTTGTGGTACTTACGTACAATGCAATATCACTCAGCAATGAAATCTATGTCATCAGGCCCGTAGCAGCATAATGAGTGGATTCAGGTATGATGATTCTAACTGAAATAAGTCACACAGAAAAAGAAACATCATAAGATATCACTAATACACGGAATGTAAACTTGGCTACACAGGAACTGGATTACAAAACAGAACAGGGTCTCAAATTTAGAAAACCAACTTATGCTTGCTTAAGGGGAAAGGTGAGTTGGGGTGCTGCATAAAACCAGAGATTGAAATGAGCACAGATAAAGTTCCTTAAGCCAAATATAGAATAGACAAGAACTACTCCTTGCTCAACGAAATGGACTCAACACCCCATACTAAACGCCTAAGAATGTACCTGACTAGTAAGTATCTTAAAACCTATGCACTGCTATGTCTCTGAAAGAAAAGCAAGCGTGTGTACAGGGGCATAAACGCAGCAGTGATAGGATTGGAGAGGTTCGGTGAGCAAATGAAGACCCTTTGAAGTCATATTGCATGGTACCCATTCCACGGGTCTCAACTCTCCAGGTTTAAGGGATTCTTCCTTCAGCTAAAACATGCACGTGGAACCCAGAGTATGATCAACCGTGTGATCGGGAGACGTGTTCCAATATGTCTCAGTTCTCGTCCCCTGGTACTCGGGTGCAACATTCCAGACGCTTTACTAACACTCTCCCGACTTGGAGAGTCAGTGCCTTTAACCTCCTGTTTGGCCCAGTTTGCAATTTCTGCGGAAGATGAACAGGAATAGGGAGAACCAATGAGAGACTAGCTGGAGGTGTCTGGACGGGCAAATTTAACTCTCATTTCCCACCAAGAAGAGGAATTAACCAAAGGCTCAGCGTGCCGTGCCGGAACCAGATTAGGGCCTGAAGCAATCCTGCGGTGTTGTGGCCAGCTCACAAGAAAGCGAGTTGAAGAAAGGAGCTCAGGGGCACTGTAATTCACAAACCTGCAGAGTTATAAATGACAGCTATCGTCCAAAAATATACTGAAGTAAGGCTGCCAAGAGGACTTGAAAGCGGGGCAGAATTGCAGGAAACCGATTTCAGGAGGTAGACTGGAATTGCATTTAAAGCATAGGAAAAGAGGCAGAACGTCCACAATGATGCACTTGGCCAAAAATGGCATATGCGTTTTTTCCTGAATATATTCAGGAAAAAACGCATACGCCCTTTTTGGCCAACAATGCAGTCTCACTTCCTCCCAGTCAAAAGGGCCATCTGAAAAAAGTGTAAAATCCAGAAAGGCAGGACAGGCCATGGAGAACTGGGAGCCTTGTTATGCTGATGGGCGGGATGTAAATTGCCAACAGCCACTCGGGAGAGGTGTATGGTGTTTCCTGAAACATCTAAAAAACAAAGCAACAGAGCCTAGGGCACTTCCACTTATGGTCCTATAGCTTAGGGAAATTAAAATCAAAAAGACACAGCCACCCCAAAGTTTGGGACGGCTCTGTTTACAAGAACCTCATTTACAGTACAAGTTCAATATCGCAGAAAGTGAAAAATGGATAAAGATGTTGTGGTACTTACGTACAATGCAATATCACTCAGCAATGAAATCTATGTCATCAGGCCCGTAGCAGCATAATGAGTGGATTCAGGTATGATGATTCTAACTGAAATAAGTCACACAGAAAAAGAAACATCATAAGATATCACTAATACACGGAATGTAAACTTGGCTACACAGGAACTGGATTACAAAACAGAACAGGGTCTCAAATTTAGAAAACCAACTTATGCTTGCTTAAGGGGAAAGGTGAGTTGGGGTGCTGCATCAAACCAGAGATTGAAATGAGCACAGATAAAGTTCCTTAAGCCAAATATGGAATAGACAAGAACTACTCCTTGCTCAACGAAATGGACTCAACACCCCATATTAAACGCCTAAGAATGTACCTGACTAGTAAGTATCTTAAAACCTATGCACTGCTATGTCTCTGAAAGAAAATCAAGCATGTGTACAGGGGCATAAACGCAGCAGTGATAGGATTGGAGAGGTTCGGTGAGCAAATGAAGACCCTTTGAAGTCATATTGCATGGTACCCATTCCACGGGTCTCAACTCTCCAGGTTTAAGGGATTCTTCCTTCAGCTAAAACATGCACGTGGAACCCAGAGTATGATCAACCGTGTGATCGGGAGACGTGTTCCAATATGTCTCAGTTCTCGTCCCCTGGTACTCGGGTGCAACATTCCAGACGCTTTACTAACACTCTCCCGACTTGGAGAGTCAGTGCCTTTAACCTCCTGTTTGGCCCAGTTTGCAATTTCTGCGGAAGATGAACAGGAATAGGGAAAACCAATGAGAGACTAGCTGGAGGTGTCTGGACTGGCAAATTTAACTCTCATTTCCCACCAGGAAGAGGAATTAACCAAAGGCTCAGCGTGCCGTGCCGGAACCAGATTAGGGCCTGAAGCAAACCTGCGGTGTTATGGCCAGCTCACAAGAAAGCGAGTTGAAGAAAGGAGCTCAGGGGCACTGTAATTCACAAACCTGCAGAGTTATAAATGACAGCTATCGTCCAAAAATATACTGAAGTAAGGCTGCCAAGAGGACTTGAAAGCGGGGCAGAATTGCAGGAAACCGATTTCAGGAGGTAGACTGGAATTGCATTTAAAGCATAGGAAAAGAGGCAGAACGTCCACAATGATGCACTTGGCCAAAAAGGGCGTATGCGTTTTTTCCTGAATATATTCAGGAAAAAACGCATACGCCCTTTTTGGCCAACCAAGCAAGCTTGCAAAGGAAATCTGCACTACAATGAAGTCTCACTTCCCCCCGTTCAAAAGGGCCATCTGAAAAAAGTGTAAAATCCAGAAAGGCAGGACAGGCCATGGAGAACTGGGAGCCTTGTTATGCTGATGGGCGGGATGTAAATTGCCAACAGCCACTCGGGAGAGGTGTATGGTGTTTCCTGAAACATCTAAAAAACAAAGCAACAGAGCCTAGGGCACTTCCACTTATGGTCCTATAGCTTAGGGAAATTAAAATCAAAAAGACACAGCCACCCCAAAGTTTGGGACGGCTCTGTTTACAAGAACCTCGTTTACGGTACAAGTTCAATATCGCAGAAAGTGAAAAATGGATAAAGAAGTTGTGGTACTTACGTACAATGCAATATCACTCAGCAATGAAATCTATGTCATCAGGCCCGTAGCAGCATAATGAGTGGATTCAGGTATGATGATTCTAACTGAAATAAGTCACACAGAAAAAGAAACATCATAAGATATCACTAATACACGGAATGTAAACTTGGCTACACAGGAACTGGATTACAAAACAGAACAGGGTCTCAAATTTAGAAAACCAACTTATGCTTGCTTAAGGGGAAAGGTGAGTTGGGGTGCTGCATCAAACCAGAGATTGAAATGAGCACAGATAAAGTTCCTTAAGCCAAATATGGAATAGACAAGAACTACTCCTTGCTCAACGAAATGGACTCAACACCCCATATTAAACTCCTAAGAATGTACCTGACTAGTAAGTATCTTAAAACCTATGGATTGCTATGTCTCTGAAAGAAAATCAAGCTTGTGTACAGGGGCATAAACGCAGCAGTGATAGGATTGGAGAGGTTCGGTGAGCAAATGAAGACCCTTTGAAGTCATATTGCATGGTACCCATTCCACGGGTCTCAACTCTCCAGGTTTAAGGGATTCTGCCTTCAGGTAAAACATGCACGTGGAACCCAGAGTATGATCAACCGTGTGATCGGGAGACGTGTTCCAATATGTCTCAGTTCTCGTCCCCTGGTACTCGGGTGCAACATTCCACACGATTTACTAACACTCTCCCGACTTGGAGAGTCAGTGCCTTTATCCTCCTGTTTGGCCCATTTGCAATTTCTGAGGAAGATGAACAGGAATAGGGAGAACCAATGAGAGACTAGCTGGAGGTGTCAGGACGGGCAAATTTAACTCTCATTTCCCACCTGGAAGAGGAATTAACCAAAAGCTCAGCGTGCCGTGCCGGAACCAGATTAGGGCCTGAAGCAATCCTGCGGTGTTGCGGCCAGCTCACAAGAAAGCGAGTTGAAGAAAGGAGCTCAGGGGCACTGTAATTCACAAACCTGCAGAGTTATAAATGACAGCTATCGTCCAAAAATATACTGAAGTAAGGCTGCCAAGAGGACTTGAAAGCGGGGCAGAATTGCAGGAAACCGATTTCAGGAGGTAGACTGGAATTGCATTTAAAGCATAGGAAAAGAGGCAGAACGTCCACAATGATGCGCTTGGCCAAAAAGGGCGTATGCGTTTTTTCCTGAATATATTCAGGAAAAAACGCATACGCCCTTTTTGGCCAACCAAGCAAGCTTGCAAAGGAAATCTGCACTACAATGAAGTCTCACTTCCCCCCGGTCAAAAGGGCCATCTGAAAAAAGTGTAAAATCCAGAAAGGCAGGACAGGCCATGGAGAACTGGGAGCCTTGTTATGCTGATGGGTGGGATGTAAATTGCCAAGAGCCACTCGGGAGAGGTGTATGGTGTTTCCTGAAACATCTAAAAAACAAAGCAACAGAGCCTAGGGCACTTCCACTTATGGTCCTATAGCTTAGGGAAATTAAAATCAAAAAGACACAGCCACCCCAAAGTTTGGGACGGCTCTGTTTACAAGAACCTCGTTTACGGTACAAGTTCAATATCGCAGAAAGTGAAAAATGGATAAAGAAGTTGTGGTACTTACGTACAATGCAATATCACTCAGCAATGAAATCTATGTCATCAGGCCCGTAGCAGCATAATGAGTGGATTCAGGTATGATGATTCTAACTGAAATAAGTCACACAGAAAAAGAAACATCATAAGATATCACTAATACACGGAATGTAAACTTGGCTACACAGGAACTGGATTACAAAACAGAACAGGGTCTCAAATTTAGAAAACCAACTTATGCTTGCTTAAGGGGAAAGGTGAGTTGGGGTGCTGCATCAAACCAGAGATTGAAATGAGCACAGATAAAGTTCCTTAAGCCAAATATGGAATAGACAAGAACTACTCCTTGCTCAACGAAATGGACTCAACACCCCATATTAAACTCCTAAGAATGTACCTGACTAGTAAGTATCTTAAAACCTATGGATTGCTATGTCTCTGAAAGAAAATCAAGCTTGTGTACAGGGGCATAAACGCAGCAGTGATAGGATTGGAGAGGTTCGGTGAGCAAATGAAGACCCTTTGAAGTCATATTGCATGGTACCCATTCCACGGGTCTCAACTCTCCAGGTTTAAGGGATTCTGCCTTCAGGTAAAACATGCACGTGGAACCCAGAGTATGATCAACCGTGTGATCGGGAGACGTGTTCCAATATGTCTCAGTTCTCGTCCCCTGGTACTCGGGTGCAACATTCCACACGATTTACTAACACTCTCCCGACTTGGAGAGTCAGTGCCTTTATCCTCCTGTTTGGCCCATTTGCAATTTCTGAGGAAGATGAACAGGAATAGGGAGAACCAATGAGAGACTAGCTGGAGGTGTCAGGACGGGCAAATTTAACTCTCATTTCCCACCTGGAAGAGGAATTAACCAAAAGCTCAGCGTGCCGTGCCGGAACCAGATTAGGGCCTGAAGCAATCCTGCGGTGTTGCGGCCAGCTCACAAGAAAGCGAGTTGAAGAAAGGAGCTCAGGGGCACTGTAATTCACAAACCTGCAGAGTTATAAATGACAGCTATCGTCCAAAAATATACTGAAGTAAGGCTGCCAAGAGGACTTGAAAGCGGGGCAGAATTGCAGGAAACCGATTTCAGGAGGTAGACTGGAATTGCATTTAAAGCATAGGAAAAGAGGCAGAACGTCCACAATGATGCGCTTGGCCAAAAAGGGCGTATGCGTTTTTTCCTGAATATATTCAGGAAAAAACGCATACGCCCTTTTTGGCCAACCAAGCAAGCTTGCAAAGGAAATCTGCACTACAATGAAGTCTCACTTCCCCCCGGTCAAAAGGGCCATCTGAAAAAAGTGTAAAATCCAGAAAGGCAGGACAGGCCATGGAGAACTGGGAGCCTTGTTATGCTGATGGGCGGGATGTAAATTGCCAACAGCCACTCGGGAGAGGTGTATGGTGTTTCCTGAAACATCTAAAAAACAAAGCAACAGAGCCTAGGGCACTTCCACTTATGGTCCTATAGCTTAGGGAAATTAAAATCAAAAAGACACAGCCACCCCAAAGTTTGGGACGGCTCTGTTTACAAGAACCTCGTTTACGGTACAAGTTCAATATCGCAGAAAGTGAAAAATGGATAAAGAAGTTGTGGTACTTACGTACAATGCAATATCACTCAGCAATGAAATCTATGTCATCAGGCCCGTAGCAGCATAATGAGTGGATTCAGGTATGATGATTCTAACTGAAATAAGTCACACAGAAAAAGAAACATCATAAGATATCACTAATACACGGAATGTAAACTTGGCTACACAGGAACTGGATTACAAAACAGAACAGGGTCTCAAATTTAGAAAACCAACTTATGCTTGCTTAAGGGGAAAGGTGAGTTGGGGTGCTGCATAAAACCAGAGATTGAAATGAGCACAGATAAAGTTTCTTAAGCCAAATATAGAATAGACAAGAACTACTCCTTGCTCAACGAAATGGACTCAACACCCCATATTAAACGCCTAAGAATGTACCTGACTAGTAAGTATCTTAAAACCTATGCACTGCTATGTCTCTGAAAGAAAATCAAGCATGTGTACAGGGGCATAAACGCAGCAGTGATAGGATTGGAGAGGTTCGGTGAGCAAATGAAGACCCTTTGAAGTCATATTGCATGGTACCCATTCCACGGGTCTCAACTCTCCAGGTTTAAGGGATTCTTCCTTCAGCTAAAACATGCACGTGGAACCCAGAGTATGATCAACCGTGTGATCGGGAGACGTGTTCCAATATGTCTCAGTTCTCGTCCCCTGGTACTCGGGTGCAACATTCCAGACGCTTTACTAACACTCTCCCGACTTGGAGAGTCAGTGCCTTTAACCTCCTGTTTGGCCCAGTTTGCAATTTCTGCGGAAGATGAACAGGAATAGGGAGAACCAATGAGAGACTAGCTGGAGGTGTCTGGACGGGCAAATTTAACTCTCATTTCCCACCAGGAAGAGGAATTAACCAAAGGCTCAGCGTGCCGTGCCGGAACCAGATTAGGGCCTGAAGCAATCC
Source organism: Leucopleurus acutus (assembly GCF_964270905.1). Lineage (NCBI taxonomy): Eukaryota > Metazoa > Chordata > Mammalia > Artiodactyla > Delphinidae > Leucopleurus > Leucopleurus acutus. Next base: position 2,118,629 of record NW_028139226.1, on the reverse strand, counting down.
TGCGGTGTTGCGGCCAGCTCACAAGAAAGCGAGTTGAAGAAAGGAGCTCAGGGGCACTGTAATTCACAAACCTGCAGAGTTATAAATGACAGCTATCGTCCAAAAATATACTGAAGTAAGGCTGCCAAGAGGACTTGAAAGCGGGGCAGAATTGCAGGAAACCGATTTCAGGAGGTAGACTGGAATTGCATTTAAAGCATAGGAAAAGAGGCAGAACGTCCACAATGATGCACTTGGCCAAAAAGGGCGTATGCGTTTTTTCCTGAATATATTCAGGAAAAAACGCATACGCCCTTTTTGGCCAACAATGAAGTCTCACTTCCCCCCGGTCAAAAGGGCCATCTGAAAAAAGTGTAAAATCCAGAAAGGCAGGACAGGCCATGGAGAACTGGGAGCCTTGTTATGCTGATGGGCGGGATGTAAATTGCCAAGAGCCACTCGGGAGAGGTGTATGGTGTTTCCTGAAACATCTAAAAAACAAAGCAACAGAGCCTAGGGCACTTCCACTTATGGTCCTATAGCTTAGGGAAATTAAAATCAAAAAGACACAGCCACCCCAAAGTTTGGGACGGCTCCGTTTACAAGAACCTCGTTTACAGTACAAGTTCAATATCGCAGAAAGTGAAAAATGGATAAAGATGTTGTGGTACTTACGTACAATGCAATATCACTCAGCAATGAAATCTATGTCATCAGGCCCGTAGCAGCATAATGAGTGGATTCAGGTATGATGATTCTAACTGAAATAAGTCACACAGAAAAAGAAACATCATAAGATATCACTAATACACGGAATGTAAACTTGGCTACACAGGAACTGGATTACAAAACAGAACAGGGTCTCAAATTTAGAAAACCAACTTATGCTTGCTTAAGGGGAAAGGTGAGTTGGGGTGCTGCATAAAACCAGAGATTGAAATGAGCACAGATAAAGTTTCTTAAGCCAAATATAGAATAGACAAGAACTACTCCTTGCTCAACGAAATGGACTCAACACCCCATATTAAACGCCTAAGAATGTACCTGACTAGTAAGTATCTTAAAACCTATGGATTGCTATGTCTCTGAAAGAAAATCAAGCATGTGTACAGGGGCATAAACGCAGCAGTGATAGGATTGGAGAGGTTCGGTGAGCAAATGAAGACCCTTTGAAGTCATATTGCATGGTACCCATTCCACGGGTCTCAACTCTCCAGGTTTAAGGGATTCTTCCTTCAGCTAAAACATGCACGTGGAACCCAGAGTATGATCAACCGTGTGATCGGGAGACGTGTTCCAATATGTCTCAGTTCTCGTCCCCTGGTACTCGGGTGCAACATTCCAGACGCTTTACTAACACTCTCCCGACTTGGAGAGTCACTGCCTTTAACCTCCTGTTTGGCCCAGTTTGCAATTTCTGCGGAAGATGAACAGGAATAGGGAGAACCAATGAGAGACTAGCTGGAGGTGTCTGGACGGGCAAATTTAACTCTAATTTCCCACCAGGAAGAGGAATTAACCAAAGGCTCAGCGTGCCGTGCCGGAACCAGATTAGGGCCTGAAGCAATCCTGCGGTGTTGCGGCCAGCTCACAAGAAAGCGAGTTGAAGAAAGGAGCTCAGGGGCACTGTAATTCACAAACCTGCAGAGTTATAAATGACAGCTATCGTCCAAAAATATACTGAAGTAAGGCTGCCAAGAGGACTTGAAAGCGGGGCAGAATTGCAGGAAACCGATTTCAGGAGGTAGACTGGAATTGCATTTAAAGCATAGGAAAAGAGGCAGAACGTCCACAATGATGCACTTGGCCAAAAAGGGCGTATGCGTTTTTTCCTGAATATATTCAGGAAAAAACGCATACGCCCTTTTTGGCCAACCAAGCAAGCTTGCAAAGGAAATCTGCACTACAATGAAGTCTCACTTCCCCCCGTTCAAAAGGGCCATCTGAAAAAAGTGTAAAATCCAGAAAGGCAGGACAGGCCATGGAGAACTGGGAGCCTTGTTATGCTGATGGGCGGGATGTAAATTGCCAACAGCCACTCGGGAGAGGTGTATGGTGTTTCCTGAAACATCTAAAAAACAAAGCAACAGAGCCTAGGGCACTTCCACTTATGGTCCTATAGCTTAGGGAAATTAAAATCAAAAAGACACAGCCACCCCAAAGTTTGGGACGGCTCTGTTTACAAGAACCTCGTTTACGGTACAAGTTCAATATCGCAGAAAGTGAAAAATGGATAAAGAAGTTGTGGTACTTACGTACAATGCAATATCACTCAGCAATGAAATCTATGTCATCAGGCCCGTAGCAGCATAATGAGTGGATTCAGGTATGATGATTCTAACTGAAATAAGTCACACAGAAAAAGAAACATCATAAGATATCACTAATACACGGAATGTAAACTTGGCTACACAGGAACTGGATTACAAAACAGAACAGGGTCTCAAATTTAGAAAACCAACTTATGCTTGCTTACGGGGAAAGGTGAGTTGGGGTGCTGCATAAAACCAGAGATTTAAATGAACACAGATAAAGTTCCTTAAGCCAAATATGGAATAGACAAGAACTACTCCTTGCTCAACGAAATGGACTCAACACCCCATATTAAACGCCTAAGAATGTACCTGACTAGTAAGTATCTTAAAACCTATGAATTGCTATGTCTCTGAAAGAAAATCAAGCGTGTGTACAGGGGCATAAACGCCGCAGTGATAGGATTGGAGAGGTTCGGTGAGCAAATGAAGACCCTTTGAAGTCATATTGCATGGTACCCATTCCACGGGTCTCAACTCTCCAGGTTTAAGGGATTCTGCCTTCAGGTAAAACATGCACGTGGAACCCAGAGTATGATCACCCGTGTGATCGGGAGACATGTTCCAATATGTCTCAGTTCTCGTACCCTGGTACTCGGGTGCAACATTCCAGACGCTTTACTAACACTCTCCCCACTTGGAGAGTCAGTGCCTTTAACCTCCTGTTTGGCCCAGTTTGCAATTTCTGCGGAAGATGAACAGGAATAGGGAGAACCAATGAGAGACTAGGTGGAGGTGTCTGGACGGGCAAATTGAACTCTCATTTCCCACCAGGAAGAGGAATTAACCAAAGGCTCAGCGTGCCGTGCCGGAACCAGATTAGGGCCTGAAGCAATCCTGCGGTGTTGCGGCCAGCTCACAAGAAAGCGAGTTGAAGAAAGGAGCTCAGGGGCACTGTAATTCACAAACCTGCAGAGTTATAAATGACAGCTATCGTCCAAAAATATACTGAAGTAAGGCTGCCAAGAGGACTTGAAAGCGGGGCAGAATTGCAGGAAACCGATTTCAGGAGGTAGACTGGAATTGCATTTAAAGCATAGGAAAAGAGGCAGAACGTCCACAATGATGCACTTGGCCAAAAAGGGCGTATGCGTTTTTTCCTGAATATATTCAGGAAAAAACGCATACGCCCTTTTTTGGCCAACCAAGCAAGCTTGCAAAGGAAATCTGCACTACAATGAAGTCTCACTTCCCCCCGGTCAAAAGGGCCATCTGAAAAAAGTGTAAAATCCAGAAAGGCAGGACAGGCCATGGAGAACTGGGAGCCTTGTTATGCTGATGGGCGGGATGTAAATTGCCAACAGCCACTCGGGAGAGGTGTATGGTGTTTCCTGAAACATCTAAAAAACAAAGCAACAGAGCCTAGGGCACTTCCACTTATGGTCCTATAGCTTAGGGAAATTAAAATCAAAAAGACACAGCCACCCCAAAGTTTGGGACGGCTCTGTTTACAAGAACCTCGTTTACGGTACAAGTTCAATATCGCAGAAAGTGAAAAATGGATAAAGAAGTTGTGGTACTTACGTACAATGCAATATCACTCAGCAATGAAATCTATGTCATCAGGCCCGTAGCAGCATAATGAGTGGATTCAGGTATGATGATTCTAACTGAAATAAGTCACACAGAAAAAGAAACATCATAAGATATCACTAATACACGGAATGTAAACTTGGCTACACAGGAACTGGATTACAAAACAGAACAGGGTCTCAAATTTAGAAAACCAACTTATGCTTGCTTAAGGGGAAAGGTGAGTTGGGGTGCTGCATAAAACCAGAGATTGAAATGAGCACAGATAAAGTTCCTTAAGCCAAATATAGAATAGACAAGAACTACTCCTTGCTCAACGAAATGGACTCAACACCCCATATTAAACGCCTAAGAATGTACCTGACTAGTAAGTATCTTAAAACCTATGCACTGCTATGTCTCTGAAAGAAAATCAAGCATGTGTACAGGGGCATAAACGCAGCAGTGATAGGATTGGAGAGGTTCGGTGAGCAAATGAAGACCCTTTGAAGTCATATTGCATGGTACCCATTCCACGGGTCTCAACTCTCCAGGTTTAAGGGATTCTTCCTTCAGCTAAAACATGCACGTGGAACCCAGAGTATGATCAACCGTGTGATCGGGAGACGTGTTCCAATATGTCTCAGTTCTCGTCCCCTGGTACTCGGGTGCAACATTCCAGACGCTTTACTAACACTCTCCCGACTTGGAGAGTCAGTGCCTTTAACCTCCTGTTTGGCCCAGTTTGCAATTTCTGCGGAAGATGAACAGGAATAGGGAGAACCAATGAGAGACTAGCTGGAGGTGTCTGGACGGGCAAATTTAACTCTCATTTCCCACCAGGAAGAGGAATTAACCAAAGGCTCAGCGTGCCGTGCCGGAACCAGATTAGGGCCTGAAGCAATCCTGCGGTGTTGCGGCCAGCTCACAAGAAAGCGAGTTGAAGAAAGGAGCTCAGGGGCACTGTAATTCACAAACCTGCAGAGTTATAAATGACAGCTATCGTCCAAAAATATACTGAAGTAAGGCTGCCAAGAGGACTTGAAAGCGGGGCAGAATTGCAGGAAACCGATTTCAGGAGGTAGACTGGAATTGCATTTAAAGCATAGGAAAAGAGGCAGAACGTCCACAATGATGCACTTGGCCAAAAAGGGCGTATGCGTTTTTTCCTGAATATATTCAGGAAAAAACGCATACGACCTTTTTGGCCAACAATGAAGTCTCACTTCCCCCCGGTCAAAAGGGCCATCTGAAAAAAGTGTAAAATCCAGAAAGGCAGGACAGGCCATGGAGAACTGGGAGCCTTGTTATGCTGATGGGCGGGATGTAAATTGCCAAGAGCCACTCGGGAGAGGTGTATGGTGTTTCCTGAAACATCTAAAAAACAAAGCAACAGAGCCTAGGGCACTTCCACTTATGGTCCTATAGCTTAGGGAAATTAAAATCAAAAAGACACAGCCACCCCAAAGTTTGGGACGGCTCCGTTTACAAGAACCTCGTTTACAGTACAAGTTCAATATCGCAGAAAGTGAAAAATGGATAAAGATGTTGTGGTACTTACGTACAATGCAATATCACTCAGCAATGAAATCTATGTCATCAGGCCCGTAGCAGCATAATGAGTGGATTCAGGTATGATGATTCTAACTGAAATAAGTCACACAGAAAAAGAAACATCATAAGATATCACTAATACACGGAATGTAAACTTGGCTACACAGGAACTGGATTACAAAACAGAACAGGGTCTCAAATTTAGAAAACCAACTTATGCTTGCTTAAGGGGAAAGGTGAGTTGGGGTGCTGCATAAAACCAGAGATTGAAATGAGCACAGATAAAGTTTCTTAAGCCAAATATAGAATAGACAAGAACTACTCCTTGCTCAACGAAATGGACTCAACACCCCATATTAAACGCCTAAGAATGTACCTGACTAGTAAGTATCTTAAAACCTATGGATTGCTATGTCTCTGAAAGAAAATCAAGCATGTGTACAGGGGCATAAACGCAGCAGTGATAGGATTGGAGAGGTTCGGTGAGCAAATGAAGACCCTTTGAAGTCATATTGCATGGTACCCATTCCACGGGTCTCAACTCTCCAGGTTTAAGGGATTCTTCCTTCAGCTAAAACATGCACGTGGAACCCAGAGTATGATCAACCGTGTGATCGGGAGACGTGTTCCAATATGTCTCAGTTCTCGTCCCCTGGTACTCGGGTGCAACATTCCAGACGCTTTACTAACACTCTCCCGACTTGGAGAGTCAGTGCCTTTAACCTCCTGTTTGGCCCAGTTTGCAATTTCTGCGGAAGATGAACAGGAATAGGGAGAACCAATGAGAGACTAGCTGGAGGTGTCTGGACGGGCAAATTTAACTCTCATTTCCCACCAGGAAGAGGAATTAACCAAAGGCTCAGCGTGCCGTGCCGGAACCAGATTAGGGCCTGAAGCAATCCTGCGGTGTTGCGGCCAGCTCACAAGAAAGCGAGTTGAAGAAAGGAGCTCAGGGGCACTGTAATTCACAAACCTGCAGAGTTATAAATGACAGCTATCGTCCAAAAATATACTGAAGTAAGGCTGCCAAGAGGACTTGAAAGCGGGGCAGAATTGCAGGAAACCGATTTCAGGAGGTAGACTGGAATTGCATTTAAAGCATAGGAAAAGAGGCAGAACGTCCACAATGATGCACTTGGCCAAAAAGGGCGTATGCGTTTTTTCCTGAATATATTCAGGAAAAAACGCATACGCCCTTTTTGGCCAACCAAGCAAGCTTGCAAAGGAAATCTGCACTACAATGAAGTCTCACTTCCCCCCGGTCAAAAGGGCCATCTGAAAAAAGTGTAAAATCCAGAAAGGCAGGACAGGCCATGGAGAACTGGGAGCCTTGTTATGCTGATGGGCGGGATGTAAATTGCCAACAGCCACTCGGGAGAGGTGTATGGTGTTTCCTGAAACATCTAAAAAACAAAGCAACAGAGCCTAGGGCACTTCCACTTATGGTCCTATAGCTTAGGGAAATTAAAATCAAAAAGACACAGCCACCCCAAAGTTTGGGACGGCTCTGTTTACAAGAACCTCGTTTACGGTACAAGTTCAATATCGCAGAAAGTGAAAAATGGATAAAGAAGTTGTGGTACTTACGTACAATGCAATATCACTCAGCAATGAAATCTATGTCATCAGGCCCGTAGCAGCATAATGAGTGGATTCAGGTATGATGATTCTAACTGAAATAAGTCACACAGAAAAAGAAACATCATAAGATATCACTAATACACGGAATGTAAACTTGGCTACACAGGAACTGGATTACAAAACAGAACAGGGTCTCAAATTTAGAAAACCAACTTATGCTTGCTTACGGGGAAAGGTGAGTTGGGGTGCTGCATAAAACCAGAGATTTAAATGAACACAGATAAAGTTCCTTAAGCCAAATATGGAATAGACAAGAACTACTCCTTGCTCAACGAAATGGACTCAACACCCCATATTAAACGCCTAAGAATGTACCTGACTAGTAAGTATCTTAAAACCTATGAATTGCTATGTCTCTGAAAGAAAATCAAGCGTGTGTACAGGGGCATAAACGCCGCAGTGATAGGATTGGAGAGGTTCGGTGAGCAAATGAAGACCCTTTGAAGTCATATTGCATGGTACCCATTCCACGGGTCTCAACTCTCCAGGTTTAAGGGATTCTGCCTTCAGGTAAAACATGCACGTGGAACCCAGAGTATGATCACCCGTGTGATCGGGAGACATGTTCCAATATGTCTCAGTTCTCGTACCCTGGTACTCGGGTGCAACATTCCAGACGCTTTACTAACACTCTCCCCACTTGGAGAGTCAGTGCCTTTAACCTCCTGTTTGGCCCAGTTTGCAATTTCTGCGGTAGATGAACAGGAATAGGGAGAACCAATGAGAGACTAGGTGGAGGTGTCTGGACGGGCAAATTGAACTCTCATTTCCCACCAGGAAGAGGAATTAACCAAAGGCTCAGCGTGCCGTGCCGGAACCAGATTAGGGCCTGAAGCAATCCTGTGGTGTTGCGGCCAGCTCACAAGAAAGCGAGTTGAAGAAAGGAGCTCAGGGGCACTGTAATTCACAAACCTGCAGAGTTATAAATGACAGCTATCGTCCAAAAATATACTGAAGTAAGGCTGCCAAGAGGACTTGAAAGCGGGGCAGAATTGCAGGAAACCGATTTCAGGAGGTAGACTGGAATTGCATTTAAAGCATAGGAAAAGAGGCAGAACGTCCACAATGATGCACTTGGCCAAAAAGGGCGTATGCGTTTTTTCCTGAATATATTCAGGAAAAAACGCATATGCCCTTTTTTGGCCAACCAAGCAAGCTTGCAAAGGAAATCTGCACTACAATGAAGTCTCACATCCCCCCGGTCAAAAGGGCCATCTGAAAAAAGTGTAAAATCCAGAAAGGCAGGACAGGCCATGGAGAACTGGGAGCCTTGTTATGCTGATGGGCGGGATGTAAATTGCCAACAGCCACTCGGGAGAGGTGTATGGTGTTTCCTGAAACATCTAAAAAACAAAGCAACAGAGCCTAGGGCACTTCCACTTATGGTCCTATAGCTTAGGGAAATTAAAATCAAAAAGACACAGCCACCCCAAAGTTTGGGACGGCTCTGTTTACAAGAACCTCGTTTACGGTACAAGTTCAATATCGCAGAAAGTGAAAAATGGATAAAGAAGTTGTGGTACTTACGTACAATGCAATATCACTCAGCAATGAAATCTATGTCATCAGGCCCGTAGCAGCATAATGAGTGGATTCAGGTATGATGATTCTAACTGAAATAAGTCACACAGAAAAAGAAACATCATAAGATATCACTAATACACGGAATGTAAACTTGGCTACACAGGAACTGGATTACAAAACAGAACAGGGTCTCAAATTTAGAAAACCAACTTATGCTTGCTTAAGGGGAAAGGTGAGTTGGGGTGCTGCATAAAACCAGAGATTGAAATGAGCACAGATAAAGTTCCTTAAGCCAAATATAGAATAGACAAGAACTACTCCTTGCTCAACGAAATGGACTCAACACCCCATATTAAATGCCTAAGAATGTACCTGACTAGTAAGTATCTTAAAACCTATGCACTGCTATGTCTCTGAAAGAAAATCAAGCATGTGTACAGGGGCATAAACGCAGCAGTGATAGGATTGGAGAGGTTCGGTGAGCAAATGAAGACCCTTTGAAGTCATATTGCATGGTACCCATTCCACGGGACTCAACTCTCCAGGTTTAAGGGATTCTGCCTTCAGGTAAAACATGCACGTGGAACCCAGAGTATGATCAACCGTGTGATCGGGAGACGTGTTCCAATATGTCTCAGTTCTCGTCCCCTGGTACTCGGGTGCAACATTCCACACGTTTTACTAACACTCTCCCGACTTGGAGAGTCAGTGCCTTTATCCTCCTGTTTGGCCCATTTGCAATTTCTGAGGAAGATGAACAGGAATAGGGAGAACCAATGAGAGACTAGCTGGAGGTGTCTGGACTGGCAAATTTAACTCTCATTTCCCACCAGGAAGAGGAATTAACCAAAAGCTCAGCGTGCCGTGCCGGAACCAGAATAGGGCCTGAAGCAATCCTGCGGTGTTGCGGCCAGCTCACAAGAAAGCGAGTTGAAGAAAGGAGCTCAGGGGCACTGTAATTCACAAACCTGCAGAGTTATAAATGACAGCTATCGTCCAAAAATATACTGAAGTAAGGCTGCCAAAAGGACTTGAAAGCGGGGCAGAATTGCAGGAAACCAATTTCAGGAGGTAGACTGGAATTGCATTTAAAGCATAGGAAAAGAGGCAGAACGTCCACAATGATGCACTTGGCCAAAAAGGGCGTATGCGTTTTTTCCTGAATATATTCAGGAAAAAACGCATACGCCCTTTTGGCCAACCAAGCAAGCTTGCAAAGGAAATCTGCACTACAATGAAGTCTCACTTCGCCCCGGTCAAAAGGGCCATCTGAAAAAAGTGTAAAATCCAGAAAGGCAGGACAGGCCATGGAGAACTGGGAGCCTTGTTATGCTGATGGGCGGGATGTAAATTGCCAACAGCCACTCGGGAGAGGTGTATGGTGTTTCCTGAAACATCTAAAAAACAAAGCAAAAGAGCCTAGGGCACTTCCACTTATGGTCCTATAGCTTAGGGAAATTAAAATCAAAAAGACACAGCCACCCCAAAGTTTGGGACGGCTCTGTTTACAAGAACCTCGTTTACGGTACAAGTTCAATATCGCAGAAAGTGAAAAATGGATAAAGAAGTTGTGGTACTTACGTACAATGCAATATCACTCAGCAATGAAATCTATGTCATCAGGCCCGTAGCAGCATAATGAGTGGATTCAGGTATGATGATTCTAACTGAAATAAGTCACACAGAAAAAGAAACATCATAAGATATCACTAATACACGGAATGTAAACTTGGCTACACAGGAACTGGATTACAAAACAGAACAGGGTCTCAAATTTAGAAAACCAACTTATGCTTGCTTAAGGGGAAAGGTGAGTTGGGGTGCTGCATAAAACCAGAGATTGAAATGAGCACAGATAAAGTTCCTTAAGCCAAATATAGAATAGACAAGAACTACTCCTTGCTCAACGAAATGGACTCAACACCCCATACTAAACGCCTAAGAATGTACCTGACTAGTAAGTATCTTAAAACCTATGCACTGCTATGTCTCTGAAAGAAAAGCAAGCGTGTGTACAGGGGCATAAACGCAGCAGTGATAGGATTGGAGAGGTTCGGTGAGCAAATGAAGACCCTTTGAAGTCATATTGCATGGTACCCATTCCACGGGTCTCAACTCTCCAGGTTTAAGGGATTCTTCCTTCAGCTAAAACATGCACGTGGAACCCAGAGTATGATCAACCGTGTGATCGGGAGACGTGTTCCAATATGTCTCAGTTCTCGTCCCCTGGTACTCGGGTGCAACATTCCAGATGCTTTACTAACACTCTCCCGACTTGGAGAGTCAGTGCCTTTAAACTCCTGTTTGGCCCAGTTTGCAATTTCTGCGGAAGATGAACAGGAATAGGGAGAACCAATGAGAGACTAGCTGGAGGTGTCTGGACGGGCAAATTTAACTCTCATTTCCCACCAAGAAGAGGAATTAACCAAAGGCTCAGCGTGCCGTGCCGGAACCAGATTAGGGCCTGAAGCAATCCTGCGGTGTTGTGGCCAGCTCACAAGAAAGCGAGTTGAAGAAAGGAGCTCAGGGGCACTGTAATTCACAAACCTGCAGAGTTATAAATGACAGCTATCGTCCAAAAATATACTGAAGTAAGGCTGCCAAGAGGACTTGAAAGCGGGGCAGAATTGCAGGAAACCGATTTCAGGAGGTAGACTGGAATTGCATTTAAAGCATAGGAAAAGAGGCAGAACGTCCACAATGATGCACTTGGCCAAAAATGGCATATGCGTTTTTTCCTGAATATATTCAGGAAAAAACGCATACGCCCTTTTTGGCCAACAATGAAGTCTCACTTCCCCCCGGTCAAAAGGGCCATCTGAAAAAAGTGTAAAATCCAGAAAGGCAGGACAGGCCATGGAGAACTGGGAGCCTTGTTATGCTGATGGGCGGGATGTAAATTGCCAACAGCCACTCGGGAGAGGTGTATGGTGTTTCCTGAAACATCTAAAAAACAAAGCAACAGAGCCTAGGGCACTTCCACTTATGGTCCTATAGCTTAGGGAAATTAAAATCAAAAAGACACAGCCACCCCAAAGTTTGGGACGGCTCTGTTTACAAGAACCTCATTTACAGTACAAGTTCAATATCGCAGAAAGTGAAAAATGGATAAAGAAGTTGTGGTACTTACGTACAATGCAATATCACTCAGCAATGAAATCTATGTCATCAGGCCCGTAGCAGCATAATGAGTGGATTCAGGTATGATGATTCTAACTGAAATAAGTCACACAGAAAAAGAAACATCATAAGATATCACTAATACACGGAATGTAAACTTGGCTACACAGGAACTGGATTACAAAACAGAACAGGGTCTCAAATTTAGAAAACCAACTTATGCTTGCTTAAGGGGAAAGGTGAGTTGGGGTGCTGCATAAAACCAGAGATTGAAATGAGCACAGATAAAGTTCCTTAAGCCAAATATAGAATAGACAAGAACTACTCCTTGCTCAACGAAATGGACTCAACACCCCATACTAAACGCCTAAGAATGTACCTGACTAGTAAGTATCTTAAAACCTATGCACTGCTATGTCTCTGAAAGAAAATCAAGCTTGTGTACAGGGGCATAAACGCAGCAGTGATAGGATTGGAGAGGTTCGGTGAGCAAATGAAGACCCTTTGAAGTCATATTGCATGGTACCCATTCCACGGGTCTCAACTCTCCAGGTTTAAGGGATTCTGCCTTCAGGTAAAACATGCACGTGGAACCCAGAGTATGATCAACCGTGTGATCGGGAGACGTGTTCCAATATGTCTCAGTTCTCGTCCCCTGGTACTCGGGTGCAACATTCCACACGATTTACTAACACTCTCCCGACTTGGAGAGTCAGTGCCTTTATCCTCCTGTTTGGCCCATTTGCAATTTCTGAGGAAGATGAACAGGAATAGGGAGAACCAATGAGAGACTAGCTGGAGGTGTCAGGACGGGCAAATTTAACTCTCATTTCCCACCTGGAAGAGGAATTAACCAAAAGCTCAGCGTGCCGTGCCGGAACCAGATTAGGGCCTGAAGCAATCCTGCGGTGTTGCGGCCAGCTCACAAGAAAGCGAGTTGAAGAAAGGAGCTCAGGGGCACTGTAATTCACAAACCTGCAGAGTTATAAATGACAGCTATCGTCCAAAAATATACTGAAGTAAGGCTGCCAAGAGGACTTGAAAGCGGGGCAGAATTGCAGGAAACCGATTTCAGGAGGTAGACTGGAATTGCATTTAAAGCATAGGAAAAGAGGCAGAACGTCCACAATGATGCACTTGGCCAAAAAGGGCGTATGCGTTTTTTCCTGAATATATTCAGGAAAAAACGCATACGCCCTTTTTGGCCAACCAAGCAAGCTTGCAAAGGAAATCTGCACTACAATGAAGTCTCACTTCCCCCCGGTCAAAAGGGCCATCTGAAAAAAGTGTAAAATCCAGAAAGGCAGGACAGGCCATGGAGAACTGGGAGCCTTGTTATGCTGATGGGTGGGATGTAAATTGCCAAGAGCCACTCGGGAGAGGTGTATGGTGTTTCCTGAAACATCTAAAAAACAAAGCAACAGAGCCTAGGGCACTTCCACTTATGGTCCTATAGCTTAGGGAAATTAAAATCAAAAAGACACAGCCACCCCAAAGTTTGGGACGGCTCTGTTTACAAGAACCTCGTTTACGGTACAAGTTCAATATCGCAGAAAGTGAAAAATGGATAAAGAAGTTGTGGTACTTACGTACAATGCAATATCACTCAGCAATGAAATCTATGTCATCAGGCCCGTAGCAGCATAATGAGTGGATTCAGGTATGATGATTCTAACTGAAATAAGTCACACAGAAAAAGAAACATCATAAGATATCACTAATACACGGAATGTAAACTTGGCTACACAGGAACTGGATTACAAAACAGAACAGGGTCTCAAATTTAGAAAACCAACTTATGCTTGCTTAAGGGGAAAGGTGAGTTGGGGTGCTGCATCAAACCAGAGATTGAAATGAGCACAGATAAAGTTCCTTAAGCCAAATATGGAATAGACAAGAACTACTCCTTGCTCAACGAAATGGACTCAACACCCCATATTAAACTCCTAAGAATGTACCTGACTAGTAAGTATCTTAAAACCTATGGATTGCTATGTCTCTGAAAGAAAATCAAGCTTGTGTACAGGGGCATAAACGCAGCAGTGATAGGATTGGAGAGGTTCGGTGAGCAAATGAAGACCCTTTGAAGTCATATTGCATGGTACCCATTCCACGGGTCTCAACTCTCCAGGTTTAAGGGATTCTGCCTTCAGGTAAAACATGCACGTGGAACCCAGAGTATGATCAACCGTGTGATCGGGAGACGTGTTCCAATATGTCTCAGTTCTCGTCCCCTGGTACTCGGGTGCAACATTCCACACGATTTACTAACACTCTCCCGACTTGGAGAGTCAGTGCCTTTATCCTCCTGTTTGGCCCATTTGCAATTTCTGAGGAAGATGAACAGGAATAGGGAGAACCAATGAGAGACTAGCTGGAGGTGTCAGGACGGGCAAATTTAACTCTCATTTCCCACCTGGAAGAGGAATTAACCAAAAGCTCAGCGTGCCGTGCCGGAACCAGATTAGGGCCTGAAGCAATCCTGCGGTGTTGCGGCCAGCTCACAAGAAAGCGAGTTGAAGAAAGGAGCTCAGGGGCACTGTAATTCACAAACCTGCAGAGTTATAAATGACAGCTATCGTCCAAAAATATACTGAAGTAAGGCTGCCAAGAGGACTTGAAAGCGGGGCAGAATTGCAGGAAACCGATTTCAGGAGGTAGACTGGAATTGCATTTAAAGCATAGGAAAAGAGGCAGAACGTCCACAATGATGCGCTTGGCCAAAAAGTGCGTATGCGTTTTTTCCTGAATATATTCAGGAAAAAACGCATACGCCCTTTTTGGCCAACCAAGCAAGCTTGCAAAGGAAATCTGCACTACAATGAAGTCTCACTTCCCCCCGGTCAAAAGGGCCATCTGAAAAAAGTGTAAAATCCAGAAAGGCAGGACAGGCCATGGAGAACTGGGAGCCTTGTTATGCTGATGGGCGGGATGTAAATTGCCAACAGCCACTCGGGAGAGGTGTATGGTGTTTCCTGAAACATCTAAAAAACAAAGCAACAGAGCCTAGGGCACTTCCACTTATGGTCCTATAGCTTAGGGAAATTAAAATCAAAAAGACACAGCCACCCCAAAGTTTGGGACGGCTCTGTTTACAAGAACCTCGTTTACGGTACAAGTTCAATATCGCAGAAAGTGAAAAATGGATAAAGAAGTTGTGGTACTTACGTACAATGCAATATCACTCAGCAATGAAATCTATGTCATCAGGCCCGTAGCAGCATAATGAGTGGATTCAGGTATGATGATTCTAACTGAAATAAGTCACACAGAAAAAGAAACATCATAAGATATCACTAATACACGGAATGTAAACTTGGCTACACAGGAACTGGATTACAAAACAGAACAGGGTCTCAAATTTAGAAAACCAACTTATGCTTGCTTAAGGGGAAAGGTGAGTTGGGGTGCTGCATAAAACCAGAGATTGAAATGAGCACAGATAAAGTTCCTTAAGCCAAATATAGAATAGACAAGAACTACTCCTTGCTCAACGAAATGGACTCAACACCCCATATTAAACGCCTAAGAATGTACCTGACTAGTAAGTATCTTAAAACCTATGCACTGCTATGTCTCTGAAAGAAAATCAAGCATGTGTACAGGGGCATAAACGCAGCAGTGATAGGATTGGAGAGGTTCGGTGAGCAAATGAAGACCCTTTGAAGTCATATTGCATGGTACCCATTCCACGGGTCTCAACTCTCCAGGTTTAAGGGATTCTTCCTTCAGCTAAAACATGCACGTGGAACCCAGAGTATGATCAACCGTGTGATCGGGAGACGTGTTCCAATATGTCTCAGTTCTCGTCCCCTGGTACTCGGGTGCAACATTCCAGACGCTTTACTAACACTCTCCCGACTTGGAGAGTCAGTGCCTTTAACCTCCTGTTTGGCCCAGTTTGCAATTTCTGCGGAAGATGAACAGGAATAGGGAGAACCAATGAGAGACTAGCTGGAGGTGTCTGGACGGGCAAATTTAACTCTCATTTCCCACCAGGAAGAGGAATTAACCAAAGGCTCAGCGTGCCGTGCCGGAACCAGATTAGGGCCTGAAGCAATCCTGCGGTGTTGCGGCCAGCTCACAAGAAAGCGAGTTGAAGAAAGGAGCTCAGGGGCACTGTAATTCACAAACCTGCAGAGTTATAAATGACAGCTATCGTCCAAAAATATACTGAAGTAAGGCTGCCAAGAGGACTTGAAAGCGGGGCAGAATTGCAGGAAACCGATTTCAGGAGGTAGACTGGAATTGCATTTAAAGCATAGGAAAAGAGGCAGAACGTCCACAATGATGCACTTGGCCAAAAAGGGCGTATGCGTTTTTTCCTGAATATATTCAGGAAAAAACGCATACGCCCTTTTTGGCAAACAATGAAGTCTCACTTCCCCCCGGTCAAAAGGGCCATCTGAAAAAAGTGTAAAATCCAGAAAGGCAGGACAGGCCATGGAGAACTGGGAGCCTTGTTATGCTGATGGGCGGGATGTAAATTGCCAAGAGCAACTCGGGAGAAGTGTATGGTGTTTCCTGAAACATCTAAAAAACAAAGCAACAGAGCCTAGGGCACTTCCACTTATGGTCCTATAGCATAGGGAAATTAAAATCAAAAAGACTCAGCCACCGCAAAGTTTGGGACGGCTCTGTTTACAAGAACCTCGTTTACGGTACAAGTTCAATATCGCAGAAAGTGGAAAATGGATAAAGAAGTTGTGGTACTTACGTACAATGCAATATCACTCAGCAATGAAATCTATGTCATCAGGCCCGTAGCAGCATAATGAGTGGATTCAGGTATGATGATTCTAACTGAAATAAGTCACACAGAAAAAGAAACATCATAAGATGTCACTAATACACCGAATGTAAACTTGGCTACACAGGAACTGGATTACAAAACAGAACAGGGTCTCAAATTTAGAAAACCAACTTATGCTTGCTTAAGGGGAAAGGTGAGTTGGGGTGCTGCATAAAACCAGAGTTTGAAATGAGCACAGATAAAGTTCCTTAAGCCAAATATGGAATAGACAAGAGCTACTCCTTGCTCAACGAAATGGACTCAACACCCCATATTAAACGCCTAAGAATGTACCTGACTAGTAAGTATCTTAAAACCTATGGATTGCTATGTCTCTGAAAGAAAATGAAGCGTGTGTACAGGGGCATAAACGCAGCAGTGATAGGATTGGAGAGGTTCGGTGAGCAAATGAAGACCCTTTGAAGTCATATTGCATGGTACCCATTCCACGGGTCTCAACTCTCCAGGTTTAAGGGATTCTTCCTTCAGCTAAAACATGCACGTGGAACCCAGAGTATGATCAACCGTGTGATCGGGAGACGTGTTCCAATATGTCTCAGTTCTCATCCCCTGGTACTCGGGTGCAACATTCCAGACGCTTTACTAACACTCTCCCGACTTGGAGAGTCAGTGCCTTTAACCTCCTGTTTGGTCCAGTTTGCAATTTCTGCGGAAGATGAACAGGAAAAGGGAGAACCAATGAGAGACTAGCTAGAGGTGTCTGGATGGGCAAATTTAACTCTCATTTCCCACCAGGAAGAGGAATTAACCAAAGGCTCAGCGTGCCGTGCCGGAACCAGATTAGGGCCTGAAGCAATCCTGCGGTGTTGCGGCCAGCTCACAAGAAAGCGAGTTGAAGAAAGGAGCTCAGGGGCACTGTAATTCACAAACCTGCAGAGTTATAAATGACAGCTATCGTCCAAAAATATACTGAAGTAAGGCTGCCAAGAGGACTTGAAAGCGGGGCAGAATTGCAGGAAACCGATTTCAGGAGGTAGACTGGAATTGCATTTAAAGCATAGGAAAAGAGGCAGAACGTCCACAATGATGCACTTGGCCAAAAAGGGCGTATGCGTTTTATCCTGAATATATTCAGGAAAAAACGCATACGCCCTTTTTGGCCAACCAAGCAAGCTTGCAAAGGAAATCTGCACTACAATGAAGTCTCACTTCCCCCCGGTCAAAAGGGCCATCTGAAAAAGTGTAAAATCCAGAAAGGCAGGACAGGCCATGGAGAACTGGGAGCCTTGTTATGCTGATGGGCGGGATGTCAATTGCCAAGAGCCACTCGGAAGAGGTGTATGGTGTTTCCTGAAACATCTAAAAAACAAAGCAACAGAGCCTAGGGCACTTCCACTTATGGTCCTATAGCTTAGGGAAATTAAAATCAAAAAGACACAGCCACCCCAAAGTTTGGGACGGCTCTGTTTACAAGAACCTCGTTTACGGTACAAGTTCAATATCGCAGAAAGTGAAAAATGGATAAAGAAGTTGTGGTACTTACGTACAATGCAATATCACTCAGCAATGAAATCTATGTCATCAGGCCCGTAGCAGCATAATGAGTGGATTCAGGTATGATGATTCTAACTGAAATAAGTCACACAGAAAAAGAAACATCATAAGATATCACTAATACACGGAATGTAAACTTGGCTACACAGGAACTGGATTACAAAACAGAACAGGGTCTCAAATTTAGAAAACCAACTTATGCTTGCTTAAGGGGAAAGGTGAGTTGGGGTGCTGCATAAAACCAGAGATTGAAATGAGCACAGATAAAGTTCCTTAAGCCAAATATAGAATAGACAAGAACTACTCCTTGCTCAACGAAATGGACTCAACACCCCATATTAAACGCCTAAGAATGTACCTGACTAGTAAGTATCTTAAAACCTATGCACTGCTATGTCTCTGAAAGAAAATCAAGCATGTGTACAGGGGCATAAACGCAGCAGTGATAGGATTGGAGAGGTTCGGTGAGCAAATGAAGACCCTTTGAAGTCATATTGCATGGTACCCATTCCACGGGTCTCAACTCTCCAGGTTTAAGGGATTCTTCCTTCAGCTAAAACATGCACGTGGAACCCAGAGTATGATCAACCGTGTGATCGGGAGACGTGTTCCAATATGTCTCAGTTCTCGTCCCCTGGTACTCGGGTGCAACATTCCAGACGCTTTACTAACACTCTCCCGACTTGGAGAGTCAGTGCCTTTAACCTCCTGTTTGGCCCAGTTTGCAATTTCTGCGGAAGATGAACAGGAATAGGGAGAACCAATGAGAGACTAGCTGGAGGTGTCTTGACGGGCAAATTTAACTCTCATTTCCCACCAGGAAGAGGAATTAACCAAAGGCTCAGCGTGCCGTGCCGGAACCAGATTAGGGCCTGAAGCAATCCTGCGGTGTTGCGGCCAGCTCACAAGAAAGCGAGTTGAAGAAAGGAGCTCAGGGGCACTGTAATTCACAAACCTGCAGAGTTATAAATGACAGCTATCGTCCAAAAATATACTGAAGTAAGGCTGCCAAGAGGACTTGAAAGCGGGGCAGAATTGCAGGAAACCGATTTCAGGAGGTAGACTGGAATTGCATTTAAAGCATAGGAAAAGAGGCAGAACGTCCACAATGATGCACTTGGCCAAAAAGGGCGTATGCGTTTTTTCCTGAATATATTCAGGAAAAAACGCATACGCCCTTTTTGGCCAACAATGAAGTCTCACTTCCCCCCGGTCAAAAGGGCCATCTGAAAAAAGTGTAAAATCCAGAAAGGCAGGACAGGCCATGGAGAACTGGGAGCCTTGTTATGCTGATGGGCGGGATGTAAATTGCCAAGAGCCACTCGGGAGAGGTGTATGGTGTTTCCTGAAACATCTAAAAACAAAGCAACAGAGCCTAGGGCACTTCCACTTATGGTCCTATAGCTTAGGGAAATTAAAATCAAAAAGACACAGCCACCCCAAAGTTTGGGAGGGCTCTGTTTACAAGAACCTCGTTTACAGTACAAGTTCAATATCGCAGAAAGTGAAAAATGGATAAAGATGTTGTGGTACTTACGTACAATGCAATATCACTCAGCAATGAAATCTATGTCATCAGGCCCGTAGCAGCATAATGAGTGGATTCAGGTATGATGATTCTAACTGAAATAAGTCACACAGAAAAAGAAACATCATAAGATATCACTAATACACGGAATGTAAACTTGGCTACACAGGAACTGGATTACAAAACAGAACAGGGTCTCAAATTTAGAAAACCAACTTATGCTTGCTTAAGGGGAAAGGTGAGTTGGGGTGCTGCATAAAACCAGAGATTGAAATGAGCACAGATAAAGTTTCTTAAGCCAAATATAGAATAGACAAGAACTACTCCTTGCTCAACGAAATGGACTCAACACCCCATATTAAACGCCTAAGAATGTACCTGACTAGTAAGTATCTTAAAACCTATGGATTGCTATGTCTCTGAAAGAAAATCAAGCATGTGTACAGGGGCATAAACGCAGCAGTGATAGGATTGGAGAGGTTCGGTGAGCAAATGAAGACCCTTTGAAGTCATATTGCATGGTACCCATTCCACGGGTCTCAACTCTCCAGGTTTAAGGGATTCTGCCTTCAGGTAAAACATGCACGTGGAACCCAGAGTATGATCACCCGTGTGATCGGGAGACATGTTCCAATATGTCTCAGTTCTCGTACCCTGGTACTCGGGTGCAACATTCCAGACGCTTTACTAACACTCTCCCCACTTGGAGAGTCAGTGCCTTTAACCTCCTGTTTGGCCCAGTTTGCAATTTCTGCGGAAGATGAACAGGAATAGGGAGAACCAATGAGAGACTAGGTGGAGGTGTCTGGACGGGCAAACTGAACTCTCATTTCCCACCAGGAAGAGGAATTAACCAAAGGCTCAGCGTGCCGTGCCGGAACCAGATTAGGGCCTGAAGCAATCCTGCGGTGTTGCGGCCAGCTCACAAGAAAGCGAGTTGAAGAAAGGAGCTCAGGGGCACTGTAATTCACAAACCTGCAGAGTTATAAATGACAGCTATCGTCCAAAAATATACTGAAGTAAGGCTGCCAAGAGGACTTGAAAGCGGGGCAGAATTGCAGGAAACCGATTTCAGGAGGTAGACTGGAATTGCATTTAAAGCATAGGAAAAGAGGCAGAACGTCCACAATGATGCACTTGGCCAAAAAGGGCGTATGCGTTTTTTCCTGAATATATTCAGGAAAAAACGCATACGCCCTTTTTGGCCAACCAAGCAAGCTTGCAAAGGAAATCTGCACTACAATGAAGTCTCACTTCCCCCCGGTCAAAAGGGCCATCTGAAAAAAGTGTAAAATCCAGAAAGGCAGGACAGGCCATGGAGAACTGGGAGCCTTGTTATGCTGATGGGCGGGATGTAAATTGCCAACAGCCACTCGGGAGAGGTGTATGGTGTTTCCTGAAACATCTAAAAAACAAAGCAACAGAGCCTAGGGCACTTCCACTTATGGTCCTATAGCTTAGGGAAATTAAAATCAAAAAGACACAGCCACCCCAAAGTTTGGGACAGCTCTGTTTACAAGAACCTCGTTTACGGTACAAGTTCAATATCGCAGAAAGTGAAAAATGGATAAAGAAGTTGTGGTACTTACGTACAATGCAATATCACTCAGCAATGAAATCTATGTCATCAGGCCCGTAGCAGCATAATGAGTGGATTCAGGTATGATGATTCTAACTGAAATAAGTCACACAGAAAAAGAAACATCATAAGATATCACTAATACACGGAACTTGGCTACACAGGAACTGGATTACAAAACAGAACAGGGTCTCAAATTTAGAAAACCAACTTATGCTTGCTTAAGGGGAAAGGTGAGTTGGGGTGCTGCATCAAACCAGAGATTGAAATGAGCACAGATAAAGTTCCTTAAGCCAAATATGGAATAGACAAGAACTACTCCTTGCTCAACGAAATGGACTCAACACCCCATATTAAACGCCTAAGAATGTACCTGACTAGTAAGTATCTTAAAACCTATGAATTGCTATGTCTCTGAAAGAAAATCAAGCGTGTGTACAGGGGCATAAACGCAGCAGTGATAGGATTGGAGAGGTTCGGTGAGCAAATGAAGACCCTTTGAAGTCATATTGCATGGTACCCATTCCACGGGTCTCAACTCTCCAGGTTTAAGGGATTCTGCCTTCAGCTAAAACATGCACGTGGAACCCAGAGTATGATCACCCGTGATCGGGAGACATGTTCCAATATGTCTCAGTTCTCGTCCCCTGGTACTCGGGTGCAACATTCCAGACGCTTTACTAACACTCTCCCGACTTGGAGAGTCAGTGCCTTTAACCTCCTGTTTGGCCCAGTTTGCAATTTCTGCGGAAGATGAACAGGAATAGGGAGAACCAATGAGAGACTAGCTGGAGGTGTCTGGACGGGCAAATTTAACTCTCATTTCCCACCAGGAAGAGGAATTAACCAAAGGCTCAGCGTGCCGTGCCGGAACCAGATTAGGGCCTGAAGCAATCCTGCGGTGTTGCGGCCAGCTCACAAGAAAGCGAGTTGAAGAAAGGAGCTCAGGGGCACTGTAATTCACAAACCTGCAGAGTTATAAATGACAGCTATCGTCCAAAAATATACTGAAGTAAGGCTGCCAAGAGGACTTGAAAGCGGGGCAGAATTGCAGGAAACCGATTTCAGGAGGTAGACTGGAATTGCATTTAAAGCATAGGAAAAGAGGCAGAACGTCCACAATGATGCACTTGGCCAAAAAGGGCGTATGCGTTTTTTCCTGAATATATTCAGGAAAAAACGCATACGCCCTTTTTGGCCAACCAAGCAAGCTTGCAAAGGAAATCTGCACTACAATGAAGTCTCACTTCCCCCCGGTCAAAAGGGCCATCTGAAAAAAGTGTAAAATCCAGAAAGGCAGGACAGGCCATGGAGAACTGGGAGCCTTGTTATGCTGATGGGCGGGATGTAAATTGCCAACAGCCACTCGGGAGAGGTGTATGGTGTTTCCTGAAACATCTAAAAAACAAAGCAACAGAGCCTAGGGCACTTCCACTTATGGTCCTATAGCTTAGGGAAATTAAAATCAAAAAGACACAGCCACCCCAAAGTTTGGGACGGCTCTGTTTACAAGAACCTCGTTTACGGTACAAGTTCAATATCGCAGAAAGTGAAAAATGGATAAAGAAGTTGTGGTACTTACGTACAATGCAATATCACTCAGCAATGAAATCTATGTCATCAGGCCCGTAGCAGCATAATGAGTGGATTCAGGTATGATGATTCTAACTGAAATAAGTCACACAGAAAAAGAAACATCATAAGATATCACTAATACACGGAATGTAAACTTGGCTACACAGGAACTTGATTACAAAACAGAACAGGGTCTCAAATTTAGAAAACCAACTTATGCTTGCTTAAGGGGAAAGGTGAGTTGGGGTGCTGCATCAAACCAGAGATTGAAATGAGCACAGATAAAGTTCCTTAAGCCAAATATGGAATAGACAAGAACTACTCCTTGCTCAACGAAATGGACTCAACACCCCATATTAAACGCCTAAGAATGTACCTGACTAGTAAGTATCTTAAAACCTATGGATTGCTATGTCTCTGAAAGAAAATCAAGCGTGTGTACAGGGGCCTAAACGCAGCAGTGATAGGATTGGAGAGGTTCGGTGAGCAAATGAAGACCCTTTGAAGTCATATTGCATGGTACCCATTCCACGCGTCTCAACTCTCCAGGTTTAAGGGATTCTTCCTTCAGCTAAAACATGCACGTGGAACCCAGAGTATGATCAACTGTGCGATCGGGAGACGTGTTCCAATATGTCTCAGTTCTCGTCCCCTGGTACTCGGGTGCAACATTCCAGACGCTTTACTAACACTCTCCTGACTTGGAGAGTCAGTGCCTTTAACCTCCTGTTTGGCCCAGTTTGCAATTTCTGTGGAAGATGAACAGGAATAGGGAGAACCAATGAGAGACTAGCTGGAGGTGTCTGGACGGGCAAATTTAACTCTCATTTCCCACCAGGAAGAGGAATTAACCAAAGGCTCAGCGTGCCGTGCCGGAACCAGATTAGGGCCTGAAGCAATCCTGCGGTGTTGCGGCCAGCTCACAAGAAAGCGAGTTGAAGAAAGGAGCTCAGGGGTACTGTAATTCACAAACCTGCAGAGTTATAAATGACAGCTATCGTCCAAAAATATACTGAAGTAAGGCTGCCAAGAGGACTTGAAAGCGGGGCAGAATTGCAGGAAACCGATTTCAGGAGGTAGACTGGAATTGCATTTAAAGCATAGGAAAAGAGGCAGAACGTCCACAATGATGCACTTGGCCAAAAAGGGCGTATGCGTTTTTTCCTGAATATATTCAGGAAAAAACGCATACGCCCTTTTTGGCCAACCAAGCAAGCTTGCAAAGGAAATCTGCACTACAATGAAGTCTCACTTCCCCCTGGTCAAAAGGGCCATCTGAAAAAAGTGTAAAATCCAGAAAGGCAGGACAGGCCATGGAGAACTGGGAGCCTTGTTATGCTGATGGGCGGGATGTAAATTGCCAACAGCCACTCGGGAGAGGTGTATGGTGTTTCCTGAAACATCTAAAAAACAAAGCAACAGAGCCTAGGGCACTTCCACTTATGGTCCTATAGCTTAGGGAAATTAAAATCAAAAAGACACAGCCACCCCAAAGTTTGGGACGGCTCTGTTTACAAGAACCTCGTTTACGGTACAAGTTCAATATCGCAGAAAGTGAAAAATGGATAAAGAAGTTGTGGTACTTACGTACAATGCAATATCACTCAGCAATGAAATCTATGTCATCAGGCCCGTAGCAGCATAATGAGTGGATTCAGGTATGATGATTCTAACTGAAATAAGTCACACAGAAAAAGAAACATCATAAGATATCACTAATACACGGAATGTAAACTTGGCTACACAGGAACTGGATTACAAAACAGAACAGGGTCTCAAATTTAGAAAACCAACTTATGCTTGCTTAAGGGGAAAGGTGAGTTGGGGTGCTGCATAAAACCAGAGATTGAAATGAGCACAGATAAAGTTCCTTAAGCCAAATATAGAATAGACAAGAACTACTCCTTGCTCAACGAAATGGACTAAACACCCCATATTAAATGCCTAAGAATGTACCTGACTAGTAAGTATCTTAAAACCTATGGATTGCTATGTCTCTGAAAGAGAATCAAATGTGTGTACAGGGGCATAAACATAGCAGTGATAGGATTGGAGAGGTTCAGTGAGCAAATGAAGACCCTTTGAAGTCATATTGCATGGTACCAATTCCACGGGTCTCAACTCTCCAGGTTTAAGGGATTCTGCCTTCAGCTAAAACATGCATGTGGAACCCAGAGTATGATCAACCGTGTGATCAGGAGACGTGTTCCAATATGTCTCAGTTCTCGTCCCATGGTACTCGGGTGCAACATTCCAGACGCTTTACTGACACTCTCCCGACTTGGAGAGTCAGTGCCTTTAACCTCCTGTTTGGCCCATTTGCAATTTCTGCGGAAGATGAACAGGAATACGGAGAACCAATGAGAGACTAGCTGGAGGTGTCTGGACGGGCAAATTTAACTCTCATTTCCCACCAGGAAGAGGAATTAACCAAAGGCTCAGCGTGCCGTGCCGGAACCAGATTAGGGCCTGAAGCAATCCTGCGGTGTTGCGGCCAGCTCACAAGAAAGCGACTTGAAGAATGGAGTTAAGAGGCACTGTAATTCACAAACCTGCAGAGTTATAAATGACAGCTATCGTCCAAAAATATACTGAAGTAAGGCTGCCAAGAGGTCTTGAAAGCGGGGCAGAATTACAGGAAACCGATTTCAGGAGGTAGACTGGAATTGCATGTAAAGCATAGGAAAAGAGGCAGAACGTCCACAATGATGCCCTTGGCCAAAAAGGGCGTATGCGTTTTTTCCTGAATACATTCAGGAAAAAACGCATACGCCCTTTTTGGCCACCTAGCAAGCTTGTAAAGGAAATCTGCACTACAATGAAGTCTCACTTCCCCCGGTCAAAAGGGCCATCTAAAAAAAAGTGTAAAATCCAGAAAGGCAGGAAAGGCCATGGAGAACTAGGAGCCTTGTTATGCTGATGGGCGGGATGTAAATTGCCAACAGCCACTAGGGAGAAGTGTATGGTGATTCCTGAAACATCTAAAAAACAAAGCAACAGAGCCTAGAGCACTTCCACTTATGGTCCTATAGCTTAGGGAAATTAAAATCAAAAAGACACAGCCACCCCAAAGTTTGGGACGACTCTGTTTACAAGAACCTCGTTTACGGTACAAGTTCAATATCGCAGAAAGTGAAAAATGGATAAAGAAGTTGTGGTACTTACGTACAATGCAATATCACTCAGCAATGAAATCTATGTCATCAGACCTGTAGCAGCATAATGAGTGGATTCAGGTATGATGATTCTAACTGAAATAAGTCACACAGAAAAAGAAACATCATAA
Organism: Leucopleurus acutus; assembly: GCF_964270905.1. Taxonomy (NCBI): domain Eukaryota; kingdom Metazoa; phylum Chordata; class Mammalia; order Artiodactyla; family Delphinidae; genus Leucopleurus; species Leucopleurus acutus. Next base: position 2,092,712 of record NW_028139226.1, on the reverse strand, counting down.
GATATCACTAATACACGTAATGTAAACTTGGCTACACAGGAACTGGATTACAAATCAGAACAGGGTCTCAAATTTAGAAAACCAACTTATGCTTGCTTAAGCGAAAAGGTGAGTTGGGGTGCTGCATCAAACCAGAGATTGAAATGAGCACAGATAAAGTTCCTTAAGCCAAATATGGAATAGACAAGAGCTACTCCTTGCTCAACGAAATGGACTCAACACCCCATATTAAACGCCTAAGAATGTACCTGACTAGTAAGTATCTTAAAACCTATGGATTGCTATGTCTCTGAAAGAGAATCAAGTGTGTGTACAGGGGCATAAACGCAGCAGTGGTAGGATTGGAGAGGTTCGGTGAGCAAATGAAGACCCTTTGAAGTCATATTGCATGGTACCCATTCCACGGGTCTCAACTCTCCAGGTTTAAGGGATTCTGCCTTCAGCTAAAACATGCATGTGGCACCCAGAGTATGATCAACCGTGTGATCGGGAGACGTGTTCCAATATGTCTCAGTTCTCGTCCCATGGTACTCGGGTGCAACATTCCAGACGCTTTACTGACACTCTCCCGACTTGGAGAGTCAGTGCCTTTAACCTCCTGTTTGGCCCATTTGCAATTTCTGCGGAAGATGAACAGGAATAGGGAGAACCAATGAGAGACTAGCTGGAGGTGTCTGGACGGGCAAATTGAACTCTCATTTCCCACCAGGAAGAGGAATTAACCAAAGGCTCAGCGTGCCGTGCCAGAACCAGATTAGGGCCTGAAGCAATCCTGCGGTGTTGCGGCCAGCTCACAAGAAAGCGAGTTGAAGAAAGGAGCTCAGGGGCACTGTAATTCACAAACCTGCAGAGTTATAAATGACAGCTATCGTCCAAAAATATACTGAAGTAAGGCTGCCAAGAGGACTTGAAAGCGGGGCAGAATTGCAGGAAACCGATTTCAGGAGGTAGACTGGAATTGCATTTAAAGCATAGGAAAAGAGGCAGAACGTCCACAATGATGCACTTGGCCAAAAAGGGCGTATGCGTTTTTTCCTAGGAAAAAACGCATACGCCCTTTTTGGCCAACCAAGCAAGCTTGCAAAGGAAATCTGCACTACAATGAAGTCTCACTTCCCCCCAGTCAAAAGGGCCATCTGAAAAAAGTGTAAAATCCAGAAAGGCAGGACAGGCCATGGAGAACTGGGAGCCTTGTTATGCTGATGGGCGGGATGTAAATTGCCAACAGCCACTCGGGAGAGGTGTATGGTGTTTCCTGAAACATCTAAAAAACAAAGCAACAGAGCCTAGGGCACTTCCACTTATGGTCCTATAGCTTAGGGAAATTAAAATCAAAAAGACACAGCCACCCCAAAGTTTGGGACGGCTCTGTTTACAAGAACCTCGTTTACGGTACAAGTTCAATATCGCAGAAAGTGAAAAATGGATAAAGAAGTTGTGGTACTTACGTACAATGCAATATCACTCAGCAATGAAATCTATGTCATCAGGCCCGTAGCAGCATAATGAGTGGATTCAGGTATGATGATTCTAACTGAAATAAGTCACACAGAAAAAGAAACATCATAAGATATCACTAATACACGGAATGTAAACTTGGCTACACAGGAACTGGATTACAAAACAGAACAGGGTCTCAAATTTAGAAAACCAACTTATGCTTGCTTAAGGGGAAAGGTGAGTTGGGGTGCTGCATAAAACCAGAGATTGAAATGAGCACAGATAAAGTTCCTTAAGCCAAATATAGAATAGACAAGAACTACTCCTTGCTCAACGAAATGGACTCAACACCCCATATTAAATGCCTAAGAATGTACCTGACTAGTAAGTATCTTAAAACCTATGGATTGCTATGTCTCTGAAAGAGAATCAAATGTGTGTACAGGGGCATAAACATAGCAGTGATAGGATTGGAGAGGTTCAGTGAGCAAATGAAGACCCTTTGAAGTCATATTGCATGGTACCAATTCCACGGGTCTCAACTCTCCAGGTTTAAGGGATTCTGCCTTCAGCTAAAACATGCATGTGGAACCCAGAGTATGATCAACCGTGTGATCAGGAGACGTGTTCCAATATGTCTCAGTTCTCGTCCCATGGTACTCGGGTGCAACATTCCAGACGCTTTACTGACACTCTCCCGACTTGGAGAGTCAGTGCCTTTAACCTCCTGTTTGGCCCATTTGCAATTTCTGCGGAAGATGAACAGGAATACGGAGAACCAATGAGAGACTAGCTGGAGGTGTCTGGACGGGCAAATTTAACTCTCATTTCCCACCAGGAAGAGGAATTAACCAAAGGCTCAGCGTGCCGTGCCGGAACCAGATTAGGGCCTGAAGCAATCCTGCGGTGTTGCGGCCAGCTCACAAGAAAGCGACTTGAAGAATGGAGTTAAGAGGCACTGTAATTCACAAACCTGCAGAGTTATAAATGACAGCTATCGTCCAAAAATATACTGAAGTAAGGCTGCCAAGAGGTCTTGAAAGCGGGGCAGAATTACAGGAAACCGATTTCAGGAGGTAGACTGGAATTGCATGTAAAGCATAGGAAAAGAGGCAGAACGTCCACAATGATGCCCTTGGCCAAAAAGGGCGTATGCGTTTTTTCCTGAATACATTCAGGAAAAAACGCATACGCCCTTTTTGGCCACCTAGCAAGCTTGTAAAGGAAATCTGCACTACAATGAAGTCTCACTTCCCCCGGTCAAAAGGGCCATCTAAAAAAAAGTGTAAAATCCAGAAAGGCAGGAAAGGCCATGGAGAACTAGGAGCCTTGTTATGCTGATGGGCGGGATGTAAATTGCCAACAGCCACTAGGGAGAAGTGTATGGTGATTCCTGAAACATCTAAAAAACAAAGCAACAGAGCCTAGAGCACTTCCACTTATGGTCCTATAGCTTAGGGAAATTAAAATCAAAAAGACACAGCCACCCCAAAGTTTGGGACGACTCTGTTTACAAGAACCTCGTTTACGGTACAAGTTCAATATCGCAGAAAGTGAAAAATGGATAAAGAAGTTGTGGTACTTACGTACAATGCAATATCACTCAGCAATGAAATCTATGTCATCAGACCTGTAGCAGCATAATGAGTGGATTCAGGTATGATGATTCTAACTGAAATAAGTCACACAGAAAAAGAAACATCATAAGATATCACTAATACACGTAATGTAAACTTGGCTACACAGGAACTGGATTACAAATCAGAACAGGGTCTCAAATTTAGAAAACCAACTTATGCTTGCTTAAGCGAAAAGGTGAGTTGGGGTGCTGCATCAAACCAGAGATTGAAATGAGCACAGATAAAGTTCCTTAAGCCAAATATGGAATAGACAAGAGCTACTCCTTGCTCAACGAAATGGACTCAACACCCCATATTAAACGCCTAAGAATGTACCTGACTAGTAAGTATCTTAAAACCTATGGATTGCTATGTCTCTGAAAGAGAATCAAGTGTGTGTACAGGGGCATAAACGCAGCAGTGGTAGGATTGGAGAGGTTCGGTGAGCAAATGAAGACCCTTTGAAGTCATATTGCATGGTACCCATTCCACGGGTCTCAACTCTCCAGGTTTAAGGGATTCTGCCTTCAGCTAAAACATGCATGTGGCACCCAGAGTATGATCAACCGTGTGATCGGGAGACGTGTTCCAATATGTCTCAGTTCTCGTCCCATGGTACTCGGGTGCAACATTCCAGACGCTTTACTGACACTCTCCCGACTTGGAGAGTCAGTGCCTTTAACCTCCTGTTTGGCCCATTTGCAATTTCTGCGGAAGATGAACAGGAATAGGGAGAACCAATGAGAGACTAGCTGGAGGTGTCCGGACGGGCAAATTTAACTCTCATTTCCCACCAGGAAGAGGAATTAACCAAAGGCTCAGCGTGCCGTGCCAGAACCAGATTAGGGCCTGAAGCAATCCTGCGGTGTTGCGGCCAGCTCACAAGAAAGCGAGTTGAAGAAAGGAGCTCAGGGGCACTGTAATTCACAAACCTGCAGAGTTATAAATGACAGCTATCGTCCAAAAATATACTGAAGTAAGGCTGCCAAGAGGACTTGAAAGCGGGGCAGAATTGCAGGAAACCGATTTCAGGAGGTAGACTGGAATTGCATTTAAAGCATAGGAAAAGAGGCAGAACGTCCACAATGATGCACTTGGCCAAAAAGGGCGTATGCGTTTTTTCCTGAATATATTCAGGAAAAAACGCATACGCCCTTTTTGGCCAACCAAGCAAGCTTGCAAAGGAAATCTGCACTACAATGAAGTCTCACTTCCCCCCAGTCAAAAGGGCCATCTGAAAAAAGTGTAAAATCCATAAAGGCAGGACAGGCCATGGAGAACTGGGAGCCTTGTTATGCTGATGGGCGGGATGTAAATTGTCAACAGCCACTCGGGAGAAGTGTATGGTGTTTCCTGCAACATCTAAAAAACAAAGGAACAGAGCCTAAGGCACTTCCACTTATGGTCCTATAGCTTAGGGAAATTAAAATAAAAAAGACACAGCCACCCCAAAGTTTGGGACGGCTCTGTTTACAAGAACCTCGTTTACGGTACAAGTTCAATATCGCAGAAAGTGAAAAATGGATAAAGAAGTTGTGGTACTTACGTACAATGCAATATCACTCAGCAATGAAATCTATGTCATCAGGCCCATAGCAGCATAATGAGTGGATTCAGGTATGATGATTCTAACTGAAATAAGTCACACAGAAAAAGAAACATCATAAGATATCACTAATACACGGAATGTAAACTTGGCTACACAGGAACTGGATTACAAAACAGAACAGGGTCTCAAATTTAGAAAACCAACTTATGCTTGCTTAAGGGGAAAGGTGAGTTGGGGTGCTGCATAAAACCAGAGATTGAAATGAGCACAGATAAAGTTCCTTAAGCCAAATATGGAATAGACAAGAGCTACTCCTTGCTCAACGAAATGGACTCAACACCCCATATTAAACGCCTAAGAATCTACCTGACTAGTAAGTATCTTAAAACCTATGGATTGCTATGTCTCTGAAAGAGAATCAAGCGTGTGTACAGGGGCATAAACACAGCAGTGATAGGATTGGAGAGGTTCAGTGAGCAAATGAAGACCCTTTGAAGTCATATTGCATGGTACCCATTCCACGGGTCTCAACTCTCCAGGTTTAAGGGATTCTTCCTTCAGCTAAACATGCATGTGGAACCCAGAGTATGATAAACCGTGTGATCGGGAGACGTGTTCCAATATGTCTCAGTTTTTGTCCCCTGGTATTCGGGTGCAACATTCCAGACGCTTTACTGACACTCTCCCGACTTGGAGAGTCAGTGCCTTTAACCTCCTGTTTGGCCCAGTTTACAATTTCTGCGGAAGATGAACAGGAATACGGAGAACCAATGAGAGACTAGCTGGAGGTGTCCGGACGGGCAAATTTAACTCTCATTTCCCACCAGGAAGAGGAATTAACCAAAGGCTCAGCGTGCCGTGCCGGAACCAGATTAGGGCCTGAAGCAATCCTGCGGTGTTGCGGCCAGCTCACAAGAAAGCGAGTTGAAGAAAGGAGCTCAGGGGCACTGTAATTCACAAACCTGCAGAGTTATAAATGACAGCTATCGTCCAAAAATATACTGAAGTAAGGCTGCCAAGAGGACTTGAAAGCGGGGCAGAATTGCAGGAAACCGATTTCAGGAGGTAGACTGGAATTGCATTTAAAGCATAGGAAAAGAGGGAGAACGTCCACAATGATGCCCTTGGCCAAAAAGGGCGTATGCGTTTTTTCCTGAATATATGCAGGAAAAAACGCATACGCCCTTTTTGGCCACCTAGCAAGCTTGTAAAGGAAATCTGCACTACAATGAAGTCTCACTTCACCCGGTCAAAAGGGCCATCTAAAAAAAAGTGTAAAATCCAGAAAGGCAGGAAAGGCCATGGAGAACTAGGAGCCTTGTTATGCTGATGGGCGGGATGTAAATTGCCAACAGCCACTAGGGAGAAGTGTATGGTGATTCGTGAAACATCTAAAAAACAAAGCAACAGAGCCTAGAGCACTTCCACTTATGGTCCTATAGCTTAGGGAAATTAAAATCAAAAAGACACAGCCACCCCAAAGTTTGGGACGGCTCTGTTTACAAGAACCTCGTTTACGGTACAAGTTCAATATCGCAGAAAGTGAAAAATGGATAAAGAAGTTGTGGTACTTACGTACAATGCAATATCACTCAGCAATGAAATCTATGTCATCAGGCCTGTAGCAGCATAATGAGTGGATTCAGGTATGATGATTCTAACTGAAATAAGTCACACAGAAAAAGAAACATCATAAGATATCACTAATACACGGAATGTAAACTTGGCTACACAGGAACTGGATTACAAATCAGAACAGGGTCTCAAATTTAGAAAACCAACTTATGCTTGCTTAAGCGAAAAGGTGAGTTGGGGTGCTGCATCAAACCAGAGATTGAAATGAGCACAGATAAAGTTCCTTAACCCAAATATGGAATAGACAAGAGCTACTCCTTGCTCAACGAAATGGACTCAACACCCCATATTAAACGCCTAAGAATGTACCTGACTAGTAAGTATCTTAAAACCTAAGGATTGCTATGTCTCTGAAAGAGAATCAAGTGTGTGTACAGGGGCATAAACGCAGCAGTGATAGGATTGGAGAGGTTCGGTGAGCAAATGAAGACCCTTTGAAGTCATATTGCATGGTACCCATTCCACGGGTCTCAACTCTCCAGGTTTAAGGGATTCTTCCTTCAGCTAAACATGCATGTGGAACCCAGAGTATGATCAACCGTGTGATCGGGAGACGTGTTCCAATATGTCTCAGTTCTCGTCCCATGGTTCTCGGGTGCAACATTCCAGACGCTTTACTGACACTCTCCCGACTTGGAGAGTCAGTGCCTTTAACCTCCTGTTTGGCCCATTTGCAATTTCTGCGGAAGATGAACAGGAATAGGGAGAACCAATGAGAGAGTAGCTGGAGGTGTCTGGACGGGCAAATTTAACTCTCATTTCCCACCAGGAAGAGGAACTAACCAAAGGCTCAGCGTGCCGTGCCGGAACCAGATTAGGGCCTGAAGCAATCCTGCGGTGTTGCGGCCAGCTCACAAGAAAGCGACTTGAAGAATGGAGTTAAGAGGCACTGTAATTCACAAACCTGCAGAGTTATAAATGACAGCTATCGTCCAAAAATATACTGAAGTAAGGCTGCCAAGAGGACTTGAAAGCGGGGCAGAATTGCAGGAAACCGATTTCAGGAGGTAGACTGGAATTGCATTTAAAGCATAGGAAAAGAGGCAGAACCTCCACAATGATGCCCTTGGCCAAAATGGGCGTATGCGTTTTTTCCTGAATATATTCAGGAAAAAACGCATACGCCCTTTTTGGCCAACCAAGCAAGCTTGCAAAGGAAATCTGCACTACAATGAAGTCTCACTTCCCCCCGGTCAAAAGGGCCATCTGAAAAAAGTGTAAAATCCAGAAAGGCAGAACAGGCCATGGAGAACTGGGAGCCTTGTTTTGCTGATGGGCGGGATGTAAATTGCCAAGAGCCACTCGGGAGAAGTGTATGGTGTTTCCTGAAACATCTAAAAAACAAAGCAACAGAGCCTAGGGCACTTCCACTTATGGTCCTATAGCTTAGGGAAATTAAAATCAAAAAGACACAGCCACCGCAAAGTTTGGGACGGCTCTGTTTACAAGAACCTCGTTTACGGTACAAGTTCAATACCACAGAAAGTAGAAAATGGATAAAGAAGTTGTGGTACTTACGTACAATGCAATATCACTCAGCAATGAAATCTATGTCATCAGGCCCGTACCAGCATAATGAGTGGATTCAGGTATGATGATTCTAACTGAAATAAGTCACACAGAAAAAGAAATATCGTAAGATATCACTAATACACGGAATGTAAACTTGGCTACACAGGAACTGGATTACAAATCAGAACAGGGTCTCAAATTTAGAAAACCAACTTATGCTTGCTTAAGGGGAAAGGTGAGTTGGGGTGCTTCATAAATCCAGAGATTGAAATGAGCACAGATAAAGTTCCTTAAGCCAAATATGGAATAGACAAGAGCTACTCCTTGCTCAACGAAATGGACTCAACACCCCATATTAAACGCCTAAGAATGTACCTGACTAGTAAGTATCTTAAAACCTATGGATTGCTATGTCTCTGAAAGAGAATCAAGCGTGTGTACAGGGGCATAAACGCAGCAGTGATAGGATTGGAGAGGTTCGGTGAGCAAATGAAGACCCTTTGAAGTCATATTGCATGGTACCCATTCCACGGGTCTCAACTCTCCAGGTTTAAGGGATTCTTCCTTCAGCTAAAACATGCATGTGGAACCCAGAGTATGATCAACCGTGTGATCGGGAGACGTGTTCCAATATGTCTCAGTTCTCATCCCCTGGTACTCGGGTGCAACTTTCCAGACACTTTACTAACACTCTCCCGACTTGGAGAGTCAGTGCCTTTAACCTACTGTTTGGTCCAGTTTGCAATTTCTGCGGAAGATGAACAGGAAAAGGGAGAACCAGTGAGAGACTAGCTAGAGGTGTCTGGATGGGCAAACTTAACTCTCATTTCCCACCAGGAAGAGGAATTAACCAAAGGCTCAGCGTGCCGTGCCAGAACCAGATTAGGGCCTGAAGCAATCCTGCGGTGTTGCGGCCAGCTCACAAGAAAGCGAGTTGAAGAAAGGAGCTCAGGGGCACTGTAATTCACAAACCTGCAGAGTTATAAATGACAGCTATCGTCCAAAAATATACTGAAGTAAGGCTGCCAAGAGGACTTGAAAGCGGGGCAGAATTGCAGGAAACCGATTTCAGGAGGTAGACTGGAATTGCATTTAAAGCATAGGAAAAGAGGCAGAACGTCCACAATGATGCACTTGGCCAAAAAGGGCGTATGCGTTTTTTTCTGAATATATTCAGGAAAAAACGCATACGCCCTTTTTGGCCAACCAAGCAAGCTTGCAAAGGAAATCTGCACTACAATGTAGTCTCACTTCCCCCCGGTCTAAAGGGACAACTGAAAAAAATGTAAAATCCAGAAAGGCAGGACAGGCCATGGAGAACTGGGAGCCTTGTTATGCTGATGGGCGGGATGTAAATTGCCAAGAGCCACTCGGGAGAAGTGTATGGTGTTTCCTGAAACATCTAAAAAACAAAGCAACAGAGCCTAGGGCACTTCCACTTATGGTCCTATAGCTTATGGAATTTAAAATCAAAAAGACACAGCCACCCCAAAGTTTGGGACGGCTCTGTTTACAAGAACCTCGTTTACGGTACAAGTTCAATATCGCAGAAAGTGAAAAATGGATAAAGAAGTTGTGGTACTTACGTATAATGCAATATCACTCAGCAATGAAATCTATGTCATCAGGCCCATAGCAGCATAATGAGTGGATTCAGGTATGATGATTCTAACTGAAATAAGTCTCACAGAAGAAGAAACATCATAAGATGTCACTAATACACAGAATGTGAACTTGGCTACACATGAACTGAGTTACAAAACAGAACAGGGTCTCAAGTTTAGAAAACCAACTTATGCTTGCTTAAGGGGGAAGGTGAGTTGGGGTGCTGCATAAAACCAGAGTTTGAAATTAGCACAGATGCCGTTCCATAAGCCAAATATGTAATAGACAAGACCTACCCCTTGCTCAACAAAATGGTCTCAACAGTGAGGTATCACCTCACACCTGATAGAATGGGCATCATTAGAAAATCTACAAACAAAAAATCCTGGAAAGGGTGTGGAGAAAAGGAACCCTCTTCCACTATTGTTGGGAATATAAATTGATACAGTCACTATGGAGAACAATATGATGTTTCTTAAGAAACTAACAGTAGAATTACCATATGATACAGCAATTCCAGTACTGGACATATAGCCAGACAAAACCATAAATCAAAATGAGACATTCACCGCAATGTTCATTGCATCACTATTTACAATATCGAGGTAATGGAAGCAACCTAAATGCCCACAGACAGACGAATGCATAAAGCTGTGGTACATATATAAAATGGAATATTACTAAGCCATGAAAAGGAATGAAATTGGGTCATTTGTAGAGACGTCGATGGATCTAGAGACTATCATACAGAGTGAAGTAAGTCAGAAAGAGAAAAACAAATCTTGTATATTCATGCATATATGTGGAACCTAGAAAAACTGTACAGATTAACCATTTTGCAAGGCATAAATAGAGAAACAGATGTAGACAACAAACGTATGGACAACAAGGGGGGAAAGCTGTTGGGGGAGTGGTGGTGGGAGGAGTTGAGAGACTGGGATTGGCATGTATACATTTATATGTATAAAATAGATAACCAATAAGAACCTGCTGTATAAAAATATAAAATAAAATTCAAAATTAAAAAGAAATAAAATTTAAAAAATAAAACAGAAAAAACAATTATTCCCTTCACATACATGTATTTATATGAATAAATTATTTCCATGCTTCTATCTGTAAATACAAAAAAGAAGAATAAAATCTACCTTGAACCAAAAACGAAAAAGAGAAAAAAAAACACAGAACCCACCAGTTCCACAGAGGAAAACCGTATCAGGGCACTTGCTCCAGTTGTAAACAATTCTGAAGTTGGTCAGTGGTGGGGAATCGTCTCCCATTCAGCCAGCAGCCCCCACGCAACAAGCGTCCTCATTGCAAAGCTGGGGCACCGTGCCGAGGCATCTGTGAGTAAACGTGAGCTGAGCCCCAGGCCAGTTGCTGCTGAACTATTCCCACCCGTCCCAGGTAAAACACCTGAATATATACAAGGACTTGAAAGCCTAGAGGAAGGGCCATAGAGCCACACGAGTGACAGCATGCCGGCCGACTTGGTGCCTGCAGGCCAGCCAGGATGGTCCTGGCCCTGGGTGCTCTTCTGGAAGATTTCCATTTCCCTGCCTGAGATACCCGTCCTGTCCCTGCCCCCACTGCTTTTTTCCTTCCTCACCTCTGCCCAGGGAGAAATTCCAGCAGCAGGTATGGGTGACACATCCTCTTCTTTAGCAGGTGGCAGCCTGGCAACTGCTGCAGAAAGTCCAGCAGAGCCCCACTCACACTGGGCCACCCACAAAGCCGTGGCCTCTCACTCCCTCCCACCAGCCCAGCCCCGAGACTGCTGACAGGGCAGAGAAAATGGCTCAGGCATGGCTGCAGGGGCTCTTGCTGCCTGGAGTGGTATTTATATTGATCTCAACCCAGGCACACCTGGGGAGGGCTGGCCGGCACGGTAAGGCTGCCCAGCTCAGCCAATCATCACCCCTCAGGGGCTCACATTTGCAGAAAATGGAACTTGCTGAACCGGCCAGGTCCAAGGAACAGGTGTGGGCTCCTGAGAGTCAGGATAGACAAGGGGCTGCAGCTTTGGCTTGTTTTCTAATCATTTTATCTGGCCCATGAGTGGGAGACAACTTCAAGAAAACCCTCTCTTAATGAGAGGAACCCAGGAGTCAGGGAGAGGAGGGGTGGGTGGTGGTTGGAGACAGAGGCCTGGTGCCCCGGGTGCAGTGGAAGTCTCTGGAAGACCAGGTGGAGGGAGGCCGCACAGAGTGATGCCCAGGGTCACAGACCTGTCGCAGCTACTGTTTGTTAGTTCAAGTCCTGCTCTGAGGTGCTCTGTGTCAGCTCTGAGCGACAGGTGAGCTGGGGGTGCTCTGCAATGAGGGCTATGTGCACGGTTCCTGTGTGCCCAGCCCTGCCACGGTACCTGCAAGGGTAACTCTGTATCCTGGGAGGGGCCTGACCACCAGAGCCCCGTGGGCTGGGGTGGGGGTGGGGTACCTGCCCAGGTGAGCTCCATATTCTGGGATTGGTGTGACCACGAGTGCCCCATGGGCTGCTGGGGACCTGGTAAAGGATGTCAGGACAGTCAGTGAAGCCACCGAGGATATACCTCCAGTTGCTCCTAATTCCTACACCCTGCTGGTCATTCTACCAACCACCAGGACATGGTATTCTGTATTAGTCTTCAATGATGCCTTCTTTTGTATTCCATTAGTCCCAGAGTCACAAGAAATTTTGGCTTGTGAGTGGCAGGACTCAACATACAAATAAAACAATACTTACGGGCCGTCTTGCCCCAAGGGTGCAAATATTCCCACACCATCTTTGGGGAAACCTTAGCTAAAGACCTAAAAGTTCTACCTCTGGAAAAGGAAACCCTCCTTCAGTACGCAGATGACATTCTGATCGCCAGCCCTACTAAGGAGGCCTCTGAACTACCAAGCCAATAAAGGATAGAAGTTGTCCAAGAAAAAGCTCAAATATCACAGACTGCGGTGACCTGCCTGGGCTTCATTCTCACAGAAGGTCGGAGAAGCCCATCCCAGGAAAGGGAAGAAACCATTTTCAGCCTTACCCCTTTCTAAAACTAGAAGACAGCTTAGGGGTTCCTGGGGAGGCCAGGGTTTGCTGCTTCTGGATCCCTAACTACAGTCTACTAGCTGGGCCTCTATATGAAACACTGAAAGGAAAAGATGATGATCTTTTTGAATAGAATCCAGAAGTGGCCTTTCAAGAATGGAAAGAGCAGTCAATTCAGACCCTTGCCCTGGAACTCCCTAATTTAGCTAAACCCTTTGACCTTTACATTCCCAGTGAAAGGTGAATCGCCATTGGAGAATTAGTGCAAAAACTGGGACCACTTGAAATGGAACAATGCAAGAATGCCATCCAGGTAGGATAAACTACAGTCACCAAGGGGCTTGGCCCACTGCCACATCTGGCCAAGATACTGGCGGTATCTAAAAACCTGGAAATCAGCAGCCCAAAAGGCCACCTCCCTCCTAAGGGAAAAGGACCCCACGTGGTGATCCTAATCACCAACCATGCCCTGAAGTTGCAGGGTTCGCTCCGTGGGCACACCGACCTCGAGTGAGGAGGCCCTCCAACTCCAACATCCAGAGAGATAACCGGGGGCAACAGGGCACCATGACGACTCGTGTGAACATCACTTGACCTGGAGTTTCTCTCATAAAACAACAAGAGTGTGTCCCAAAAGAGTAGACTACTGCTTGCAGGACTTACTGCACCCAGAGGGGAGCTAATAATCTTGGCGGGGGAACCGTATATCACACTGTCACCATAGAAAAGCCTACAGACACTGTGATGATGGTGGCCAATAAGACCGGCTGGACTCCTGTTTACTTCAAAAGGCTTTTGACTCAGTGGCCATCATGGTCCTTGATCACCACTGACCCTGGACTGTGTGGGACTTGAGCGGGCAGGGCTCTGACACCTGGTGCTGTTTGTACGTTAATTCAGGGGCCTAATTGAAGAAAGCGCAGACTACTGGTCAGAGCATCTAGGCTGGCAGAAACGGTCAGCCTAAGGTGGCCGAACAAATGTGGGGCGGGGTGAAACCGGCCCCCACAGCGTCTCTGCACATCTCTTTCCTGGACCCTTAAAGGTCATTAGAATCTATAACACTTCCAATGTTGGTGCTCAGGTGGACGAGCAGGGAGGCAGGGGTCCTGGGGACAATCAACGTCACCTGGAGGCTGCTGGGGAGAAGCTCTGACCCTCGCCCCCGGGTATGAGGACTCCCAACTCAGCACTCAGCAGTTACAGAAGAAGGGTCTGCACCCTCAGCACTCCAAGAATGAGGAACGGGACAAAAGGCAGAGGAGCGGTTTGTCCCCAGCAAAGCCCATTAAAAATCCCTGGGAGATAAAAATAGAATCTGGGCAATAAAGTCAAGTCTAACCTTTTTTATCCTTTGTGCTTTGTCTAATTTCATGTGCTCCTAGGGTCCCACATGCAGAGGTTCCACACCCGGCACTTCAGACCAGATTTCCTAGTGCAGAATGGCTGTGTCGACACCTCAGCTCCTGGGGCCCAGTGCAGACTCCGCGATATAGAGCCTGAGCTGCAGCCAACCCAGCCCTTGAGAGCTCCGCCCCCTCCCTCCCACTGACTCTGACAGGATCTCTACACAGCAGCCCAGCCCACAGCCCACGGGGTAGTGAATGCTCTCACCTCTCCATTCTCTGATCAAAATATAAAGTTTCCTTTGCTTGTGAACCAAACTCAGTCTCGATCTGTTGGCCCCAATGACACTGCGCAGGGGGACACTTGTTGGGGTCCACTCTGGAGGATCAGTAACAGAAATTGAGACTATTGTAACCTCAATGAACAGATGTGTGAGCCAAACTGTAGTTAACATAGAACAGTGTATAAGGCTCGGGTAAAATAAGATGTTTCTAACACTGCCATTTGATATTTCCATCACTTTATTATAAGCAAGTTCAGTGAAAAGGTTTGTCTTATTTGTCAGGTCAATATTAGAGAAACGAAGTGATTTCTTTCCAAGGATATACATCTAATAATCTTGGTTAAAGCTTCAATCTTGTTTTAAATGCTTTTCCATTGAAAATGATACCTCTCTTTCAGCTCCCCCATTTCTGAGAAGTATAAAATCTTATAATTTATTATTACCAAAGGGGAAAGGTGGGAGGAGGGATAAAGTAACAGTTTGGGATTAACACATACACACTGCTATGTATAAAATAGATCATCAACAAGGAACTACTGTATAGCACAGGGAACTACACTCAACATTTTGCAATAACCTATAAGGGGAAATAATCTGAAAAAGAATAGATATTTTTATTGACATCATCTATCAATGACAGTTAAAGTGTAACCTAAGGGAAGCTGGTGGTGAGTGCTTCTGACCCTGAAGACTTCAATCATCTAAAGTTTGGACTCTGCCTACTTCCCAAGGCCCTTAATGAACATATGTGTAGCCGTAGCTTAAAAAATTCCCCAGTTTGGGTTTCGGGGAGACACTGATTTTGAAAAAGCCCTGGTGTTCTCCTTACATGAATGGGACTCTTCCTACGGCTAAAACATGTCTGTCACACCCAGAGGATGGTATACCGTCTGATTGGGAAGAGTTTGGAGAAGGCATCTCATCTCCTCATCTCCTGGTGCTCGGGTTCACCCATCCAGCGTCTTTACTAACAGTCTCCCCACTTGGAGATGGCAGCACTGTCAACATCCTGTTGCGTACAGTTTGGAATTTGTCCAGAGGATGAAGCAGAAGGATGAGGAACAATGAGAGACAAGTCCTAGGTGTTCAGACAGGCACATGTCACTCTAATTTCCAATCAGGAAGACGAATTGACCAAAGGCTAGGGTTGCCCATGGAAACAGTATAGGGCTTGAGGAAATCCCGCTGCTTTGTGGCCAGTTCCCATAAACACAAGTTGAACAATGGAACTCAGGGGCAGTAAAATTCACGAAACTGCAGAGTTGAAAATATCCATCACTGAAAAATGTCTTGAGGAAAGTCAGAGAAAGGGACTTGTAAGCAAGGGAGAATGGCAGGAAAGGGATTTGAGGAGGTAGAAAGGACTCGCCATTAAGCACAAGAAAAGGGGCTGAACATTGCCAACATTGCAGTTGGCCAAAAAGGGTGTATGCGTTTTTTTCTGTATATATTCAAGAAAAGGGCATACACTTTTTTAGCCAACCAAACAGGTGGGCACTGGAAATCAATACTACAAAAGATATCACTTCGCATCAGTCAGAAGAGCCATCCTCATAAAGCGTAAACAACAGAAATGCAGGACAGGGCAAGGAGAAGAGGGAGCCCTGTGAGACTTATAGTGGAAATGTATATTGCCAACGGCCATTCTGGAGACGTGTATTGTGTTTACTAAAGCATCTAAAAAATGAGCTACAGAGCATAGGGCACTTGCACTCATGGGCGTATATCTTGGGAAAAACAAAAATCGAGAGGACACAGGCACCCCAATGTTTACCCCCTCTCTGTTTAAAAGATCCTCGACTAGGATATAACTTAAATGTCTCTGGAGGGAAAAAATGGATAGACATGTGGTACTTAGGTAGAGTGGAATATTATTCAGCCTGGAAATCTATGAAATATGGCCAGTTGTAACAACTCCGGAGGAGTTACGTATGATCATTCTAAGTGACATAATTCAAAAAGAAAAAGACACATATCATAAGATATCACTTAAAGGTGGAATCCAAAATGGCTACACATGAAATAAATTACAAAACAAAAACATAGTCAAATATGTAGAAAACACGCATAAGGCTGCTAAACGGGAAAGGTGGGGAGGGGTGAGGCATCATCCAGGAGGTTGAAATTAGCAAAGATACCATTCCAAATACCAAACTGATAATCAACAAGGCCTACACGGTAGCTAAAAGAACTGCACTCAGCACACTCAAGTCACCGGAAAAGAATATATACGACTGGTAAGAATCTGAAAAAGAATTTATTGATGTCTCTCCATACGTGGATCAAGTGGATGTACAGCAGCAAGAAACAGAGCTTTGAAAATCAGCTGTAACCAATATAGTAATAAATTGAAAAAAATAAACGACAGAGAGAAAACCTCTTACAACTTTTCCTCAGGGCCGGTGATGCAACATGGATTGAACACATCTAGACCCACAGCAGGATGAGACATAAGGCTGGAAACTGTTTGCACTAAGAGAAATGTGAGGTTGGGTGAGGAAATGCACACCCTTTAAAGTAATACTACCTGGTACCCATTCAATGGGTCCCAAATCTGCAGGTTCAAGGGATCTTCCTACAGCTAAAACATGCATGGAAAACCCAGAGGACTGTACACCATGTGATCGGGAGATGTGTCTAAAATGCAGCTCATTTATCCTCTCCTGGTGCTCCTGTTCACCATTCCAGCCACGTTACTTAGAATCTCCCCACTTGGAGAATCAGCACGTTTAAACTTCTGTTTCACACATTTTGCAAATTGTGAGGAGGATGAACGGGAAGAGGGGGAACCAATGAGAGAATAGTTGTAGGGGTTTGGACGGGCACATATCACTCTAATTTCCCATTAAGAATAAGAATTGAAAAAAGACTCAGCCCGCCTCGCCGGAGCCAAAATAGGGCCTAAAGCAATCCTGCGGGTTTGAGGTCAGCTCACAAAAGAGCAACTTAAAAAATGGAGCTCAGGGTCACTGCAATTCACAAACCTGCAGAGTTATAAATGAAAACTAACGTCCAAAAATATGTTGAGGTAAGGCAAAGAAGAGGATCTGAATGCAAGACAGAATTGCAAGAAACAGATTTCAAGAGATAGATTGGACTCGTCTTTAAAGCACATAAAAAGCGGCAGAATTTCGACAATGATGCAGTTGGCCCAAAAGGGCGTATGCGTTTTTTCCTGATTATATCCAGGAAAAAACGCATGCGCACTTTATGGGCAACGAAGCAAGCAAGCAATGCAAATGTGCACAACAAAGAAGTCTCATTTCCCACCGGTCAAAAGGGCCATCCTAAAAAATTGTAAAAACCAGAAATGTAGGACAGGCCATGGAGAACAGGGAGCCTTTATACGCTGATGGGCAGTGTGTGAACTGCCGAGAGCCACTCTGGAGAAGTGTATGGTGGTTCCTAAATCATCTAAAAAACAGAGCTACAGAGCATAGGACACTTCCAATCATGGGAGTATATCTAGGGAAGTCTAAAAATCAACAAGACACAAGCACACCACAGTTTAGGGCTACTCTGTTTACAAGAACCTCAACTTCAGTACACCTTAAATATCCCAGGAAAGAGAACAATGGATAAAGAAGATGTGGTACTTATGTACAATGGAATATCTCTTCACCATGAAATCAATGTAATAAGGCTAGTAGAAGGATAAAGAGTGGATTTAGGTCCGATAATACTACTTGAAATAAGTCAAACAGAAAAAGAAACATATCATAAGATATCACTTATAGAGGGAGGGTAAATATGGCTGCACAAGAAATGAATTACAGAACAGAACAGTGTCTCACATTTAGAAAACACACTTATGTCAGCTTAAGGGGAAAGGAGAGATGGGGTGATGCATAAAACCAGAGTTTAAAATTAGCACAGATACCGTTCAATAAACCAAATAGGTATTAGACAAGATCTACACCTTGCTCAATGAACTGGCCTCAACACACCCTATACACCGCAGAGAAATATATCTGAGTAATAAGAATCTTAAAACCCATGTATTGATATATCTCCATAAGGGAATCAAGTGTGTGCAGAGCAGCACAAACACAGCAGTGAAAGTGAGCTAAACCCCATTATAGAAATAAATTTTAAAAACAAAACGCAGAAACAATGAAAGAGAGAAAAATTCTTACAAAATTCGCTCAGGGGCTGTGATGCAACCTGGATTGACCACATATAAACCCACAGCTGGATAAGACATAAGGCTGGACACTTGGGGCTGAGAGGATTGGTGAGCTTTGGTGAGCAACTGCCAAAAGTTTAATGCAATACTTCATGCTACTCATTCCAGGGTCCCAACACTCCAGGTTGAAGGGAATCTTCCTACAGCTAAACCATGCCTGGGAAACTGAGCGACTGGTATACCATATGATCGGGAAAGGTTTCTAAAACGCACCTCATTTTTCCTCTCCTGGGGCTCCGGATCGACATTCCAGCCACTTTACTAACAATATCCCCACATGGAGAGTCAATGCCTTTAAGTTCTGGTATCACACAGTCTGCAGTTAGTGCGGAGGATGAATGGGAATAGGGGAAACCAGTGAGAAACTAGCTGTAGCGGTTTCAATGGGCATATGTCACTCTAATTTCACATCAGTAAGAAGAATAAAACAAAGGCACAGCAAGGTGCTCCAGAAGAAGAATAGGGCCTGAAGGAATCATGTGGTTATGAGGCAAGATCACAAAAATAAGAGCTGAAAAATGGAGCTAAGGGCCACTGCAATTCAAAAACATGCAGAGTTATAAAGGCCAACTATTTTCAAAAAATATATTGAGGTAAGGCTATGAAAAGGCATTGAAAGCAAGGCAGAATTGCAGGAAACCGATTTCAGGAGGTAGACTGGAATTGCATTTAAAGCATAGGAAAAGAGGCAGAACGTCCACAATGATGCACTTGGCCAAAAAGGGCGTATGCGTTTTTTCCTGAATATATTCAGGAAAAAACGCATACGCCCTTTTTGGCCAACCAAGCAAGCTTGCAAAGGAAATCTGCACTACAATGAAGTCTCACTTCCCCCCGGTCAAAAGGGCCATCTGAAAAAAGTGTAAAATCCAGAAAGGCAGGACAGGCCATGGAGAACTGGGAGCCTTGTTATGCTGATGGGCGGGATGTAAATTGCCAAGAGCCACTTGGAAGAAGTGTATGGTGCTTCCTGAAAATTCTAAAAAACAAAGCAGCGGAGCCTAGGGCACTTCCACTTATGGTCCTATAGCTTAGGGAAATTAAAATCAAAAAGACACAGCCACCGCAAAGTTTGGGATGGCTCTGTTTACAAGAACCTCATTTACGGTACACGTTCAATATCGCAGAAAGTGGAAAATGGATAAAGAAGTTGTGGTACTTACGTACAATGCAATATCACTCAGCAATGAAATCTATGTCATCAGGCCCGTAGCAGCATAATGAGTGGATTCAGGTATGATGATTCTAACTGAAATAAGTCACACAGGAAAAGAAACATCATAAGATATCACTAATACACGGAATGTAAACTTGGCTACACAGGAACTGGATTACAAAACAGAACAGGGTCTCAAATTTAAAAAACCAACTTATGCTTGCTTAAAGGGAAAGGTGAGTTGGGGTGCTGCATCAAACCAGAGATTGAAATGAGCACAGATAAAGTTCCTTAAGCCAAATATGGAATAGACAAGAGCTACTCCTTGCTCAACGAAGTGGACACAACACCCCATATTAAACGCCTAAGAATGTACCTGACTAGTAAGTATCTTAAAACCTATGGATTGCTATGTCTCTGAAAGAGAATCAAGCGTGTGTACAGGGGCATAAACGCAGCAGTGATAGGATTGGAGAGGTTCGGTGAGCAAATGAAGACCGTTTGAAGTCATATTGCATGGTACCCATTCCACGGGTCTCAACTCTCCAGGTTTAAGGGATTCTTCCTTCAGCTAAAACATGCATGTGGAACCCAGAGTATGATCAACCGTGTGATCGGGAGACGTGTTCCAATATGTCTCAGTTCTCGTCCCCTGGTACTCGGGTGCAACATTCCAGACGCTTTACTAACACTCTCCCGACTTGGAGAGTCAGTGCCTTTAACCTCCTGTTTGGCCCAGTTTGCAATTTCTGTGGAAGATGAACAGGAATAGGGAAAACCAATGAGAGACTAGCTGGAGGTGTCTGGATGCGCAAATTTAACTCTCATTTCCCACCAGAAAGAGGAATTAACCAAAGGCTAAGCATGCCATGCCGGAACCAGATTAGGGCCTGAAGCAATCCTGCGGTGTTGCAGCCAGCTCACAAGAAAGCGAGTTGAAGAAAGGAGCTCAGGGGCACTGTAATTCACAAACCTGCAGAGTTATAAATGACAGCTATCGTCAAAAATATACTGAAGTAAGGCTGCCAAGAGGACTTGAAAGCGGGGCAGAATTGCAGGAAACCGATTTCAGGAGGTAGACTGGAATTGCATTTAAAGCATAGGAAAAGAGGCAGAACGTCCACAATGATGCACTTGGCCAAAAAGGGCGTATGCGTTTTTTCCTGAATATATTCAGGAAAAAACGCATACGCCCTTTTTGGCCAACCAAGCAAGCTTGCAAAGGAAATCTGCACTACAATGAAGTCTCACTTCCCCCCGGTCAAAAGGGCCATCTGAAAAAAGTGTAAAATCCAGAAAGGCAGGACAGGCCATGGAGAACTGGGAGCCTTGTTATGCTGATGGGCGGGATGTAAATTGCCAAGAGCCACTCTGTAGAAGTGTATGGTGTTTCCTAAAATACCTAAAAAACAAAGCAACAGAGCCTAGGGCACTTCCACTTATGGTCCTATAGCTTAGGGAAATTAAAATCAAAAAGACACAGCCACCGCAAAGTTTGGGACGGCTCTGTTTACAAGAACCTCGTTTACGGACAAGTTCAATACCGCAGAAAGTGGAAAATGGATAAAGAAGTTGTGGTACTTACGTACAATGCAATATCACTCAGCAATGAAATCTATGTCATCAGGCCCGTAGCAGCATAATGAGTGGATTCAGGTATGATGATTCTAACTGAAATAAGTCACACAGAAAAAGAAACATCATAAGATATCACTAATACACGGAATGTAAACTTGGCTACACAGGAACTGGATTACAAAACAGAACAGGGTCTCAAATTTAGAAAACCAACTTATGCTTGCTTAAGGGGAAAGGTGAGTTGGGGTGCTGCATAAAACCAGAGATTGAAATGAGCACAGATAAAGTTCCTTAAGCCAAATATGGAATAGACAAGAGCTACTCCTTGCTCAACAAAGTGGACTCAACACCCCATATTAAACGCCTAAGAATGTACCTGACTAGTAAGTATCTTAAAACCTATGGATTGCTATGTCTCTGAAAGAGAATCAAGCGTGTGTACAGGGGCATAAACGCAGCAGTGATAGGATTGGAGAGGTTCGGTGAGCAAATGAAGACCCTTTGAAGTCATATTGCATGGTACCCATTCCACGGGTCTCAACTCTCCAGGTTTAAGGGATTCTTCCTTCAGCTTAAACATGCATGTGGAACCCAGAGTATGATCAACCGTGTGATCGGGAGACGTGTTCCAATATGTCTCAGTTCTCGTCCCCTGGTACTCGGGTGCAACATTCCACACGCTTTACTAACACTCTCCCGACTTGGAGAGTCAGTGCCTTTAACCTCCTGTTTGGCCCAGTTTGCCATTTCTGCGGAAGATGAACAGGAATAGGGAAAACCAATGAGAGACTAGCTGGAGGTGTCTGGATGCGCAAATTTAACTCTCATTTCCCACCAGAAAGAGGAATTAACCAAAGGCTCAGCATGCCCTGCCGGAACCAGATTAGGGCCTGAAGCAATCCTGCGGTGTTGCGGCCAGCTCACAAGAAAGCGAGTTGAAGAAAGGAGCTCAGGGGCACTGTAATTCACAAACCTGCAGAGTTATAAATGACAGCTATCGTCCAAAAATATACTGAAGTAAGGCTGCCAAGAGGACTTGAAAGCGGGGCAGAATTGCAGGAAACCGATTTCAGGAGGTAGAATGGAATTGCATTTAAAGCATAGGAAAAGAGGCAGAACGTCCTCAATGATGCACTTGGCCAAAAAGGGCGTATGCGTTTTTTCCTGAATATATTCAGGAAAAAACGCATACGCCCTTTTTGGCCAACCAAGCAAGCTTGCAAAGGAAATCTGCACTACAGTGAAGTCTCACTTCCCCCAGGTCAAATGGGCCATCTGAAAAAAGTGTAAAATCCAGAAAGGCAGGACAGGCCATGGAGAACTGGGAGCCTTGTTATGCTGATGGGCGGGATGTAAATTGCCAAGAGCAACTCGGGAGAAGTGTATGGTGTTTCCTGAAACATCTAAAAAACAAAGCAACAGAGCCTAGGGCACTTCCACTTATGGTCCTATAGCATAGGGAAATTAAAATCAAAAAGACTCAGCCACCGCAAAGTTTGGGACGGCTCTGTTTACAAGAACCTCGTTTACGGTACAAGTTCAATATCGCAGAAAGTGGAAAATGGATAAAGAAGTTGTGGTACTTACGTACAATGCAATATCACTCAGCAATGAAATCTATGTCATCAGGCCCGTAGCAGCATAATGAGTGGATTCAGGTATGATGATTCTAACTGAAATAAGTCACACAGAAAAAGAAACATCATAAGATGTCACTAATACACCGAATGTAAACTTGGCTACACAGGAACTGGATTACAAAACAGAACAGGGTCTCAAATTTAGAAAACCAACTTATGCTTGCTTAAGGGGAAAGGTGAGTTGGGGTGCTGCATAAAACCAGAGTTTGAAATGAGCACAGATAAAGTTCCTTAAGCCAAATATGGAATAGACAAGAGCTACTCCTTGCTCAACGAAATGGACTCAACACCCCATATTAAACGCCTAAGAATGTACCTGACTAGTAAGTATCTTAAAACCTATGGATTGCTATGTCTCTGAAAGAAAATGAAGCGTGTGTACAGGGGCATAAACGCAGCAGTGATAGGATTGGAGAGGTTCGGTGAGCAAATGAAGACCCTTTGAAGTCATATTGCATGGTACCCATTCCACGGGTCTCAACTCTCCAGGTTTAAGGGATTCTTCCTTCAGCTAAAACATGCACGTGGAACCCAGAGTATGATCAACCGTGTGATCGGGAGACGTGTTCCAATATGTCTCAGTTCTCATCCCCTGGTACTCGGGTGCAACATTCCAGACGCTTTACTAACACTCTCCCGACTTGGAGAGTCAGTGCCTTTAACCTCCTGTTTGGTCCAGTTTGCAATTTCTGCGGAAGATGAACAGGAAAAGGGAGAACCAATGAGAGACTAGCTAGAGGTGTCTGGATGGGCAAATTTAACTCTCATTTCCCACCAGGAAGAGGAATTAACCAAAGGCTCAGCGTGCCGTGCCGGAACCAGATTAGGGCCTGAAGCAATCCTGCGGTGTTGCGGCCAGCTCACAAGAAAGCGAGTTGAAGAAAGGAGCTCAGGGGCACTGTAATTCACAAACCTGCAGAGTTATAAATGACAGCTATCGTCCAAAAATATACTGAAGTAAGGCTGCCAAGAGGACTTGAAAGCGGGGCAGAATTGCAGGAAACCGATTTCAGGAGGTAGACTGGAATTGCATTTAAAGCATAGGAAAAGAGGCAGAACGTCCACAATGATGCGCTTGGCCAAAAAGGGCGTATGCGTTTTATCCTGAATATATTCAGGAAAAAACGCATACGCCCTTTTTGGCCAACCAAGCAAGCTTGCAAAGGAAATCTGCACTACAATGAAGTCTCACTTCCCCCCGGTCAAAAGGGCCATCTGAAAAAGTGTAAAATCCAGAAAGGCAGGACAGGCCATGGAGAACTGGGAGCCTTGTTATGCTGATGGGCGGGATGTCAATTGCCAAGAGCCACTCGGAAGAGGTGTATGGTGTTTCCTGAAACATCTAAAAAACAAAGCAACAGAGCCTAGGGCACTTCCACTTATGGTCCTATAGCTTAGGGAAATTAAAATCAAAAAGACACAGCCACCCCAAAGTTTGGGACGGCTCTGTTTACAAGAACCTCGTTTACGGTACAAGTTCAATATCGCAGAAAGTGAAAAATGGATAAAGAAGTTGTGGTACTTACGTACAATGCAATATCACTCAGCAATGAAATCTATGTCATCAGGCCCGTAGCAGCATAATGAGTGGATTCAGGTATGATGATTCTAACTGAAATAAGTCACACAGAAAAAGAAACATCATAAGATATCACTAATACACGGGATGTAAACTTGGCTACACAGGAACTGGATTACAAAACAGAACAGGGTCTCAAATTTAGAAAACTAACTTATGCTTGCTTAAGGGGAAAGGTGAGTTGGGGTGCTGCATAAAACCAGAGATTGAAATGAGCACAGATAAAGTTCCTTAAGCCAAATATAGAATAGACAAGAACTACTCCTTGCTCAACGAAATGGACTCAACACCCCATATTAAATGCCTAAGAATGTACCTGACTAGTAAGTATCTTAAAACCTATGCACTGCTATGTCTCTGAAAGAAAATCAAGCATGTGTACAGGGGCATAAACGCAGCAGTGATAGGATTGGAGAGGTTCGGTGAGCAAATGAAGACCCTTTGAAGTCATATTGCATGGTACCCATTCCACGGGTCTCAACTCTCCAGGTTTAAGGGATTCTGCCTTCAGGTAAAACATGCACGTGGAACCCAGAGTATGATCAACCGTGTGATCGGGAGACGTGTTCCAATATGTCTCAGTTCTCGTCCCCTGGTACTCGGGTGCAACATTCCACACACTTTACTAACACTCACCCGACTTGGAGAGTCAGTGCCTTTATCCTCCTGTTTGGCCCATTTGCAATTTCTGAGGAAGATGAACAGGAATAGGGAGAACCAATGAGAGACTAGCTGGAGGTGTCTGGACGGGCAAATTTAACTCTCATTTCCCACCAGGAAGAGGAATTAACCAAAAGCTCAGCGTGCCGTGCCGGAACCAGAATAGGGCCTGAAGCAATCCTGCGGTGTTGCGGCCAGCTCACAAGAAAGCGAGTTGAAGAAAGCAGCTCAGGGGCACTGTAATTCACAAACCTGCAGAGTTATAAATGACAGCTATCGTCCAAAAATATACTGAAGTAAGGCTGCCAAGAGGACTTGAAAGCGGGGCAGAATTGCAGGAAACCGATTTCAGGAGGTAGACTGGAATTGCATTTAAAGCATAGGAAAAGAGGCAGAACGTCCACAATGATGCGCTTGGCCAAAAAGGGCGTATGCATTTTTTCCTGAATATATTCAGGAAAAAACGCATACGCCCTTTTTGGCCAACCAAGCAAGCTTGCAAAGGAAATCTGCACTACAATGAAGTCTCACTTCCCCCCGGTCAAAAGGGCCATCTGAAAAAAGTGTAAAATCCACAAAGGCAGGACAGGCCATGGAGAACTGGGAGCCTTGTTATGCTGATGGGCGGGATGTAAATTGCCAAGAGCCACTCGGGAGAGGTGTATGGTGTTTCCTGAAACATCTAAAAAACAAAGCAACAGAGCCTAGGGCACTTCCACTTATGGTCCTATAGCTTAGGGAAATTAAAATCAAAAAGACACAGCCACCCCAAAGTTTGGGACGGCTCTGTTTACAAGAACCTCATTTACGGTACAAGTTCAATATCGCAGAAAGTGAAAAATGGATAAAGAAGTTGTGGTACTTACGTACAATGCAATATCACTCAGCAATGAAATCTATGTCATCAGGCCCGTAGCAGCATAATGAGTGGATTCAGGTATGATGATTCTAACTGAAATAAGTCACACAGAAAAAGAAACATCATAAGATATCACTAATACACGGAATGTAAACTTGGCTACACAGGAACTGGATTACAAAACAGAACAGGGTCTCAAATTTAGAAAACCAACTTATGCTTGCTTAAGGGGAAAGGTGAGTTGGGGTGCTGCATAAAACCAGAGATTGAAATGAGCACAGATAAAGTTCCTTAAGCCAAATATAGAATAGACAAGAACTACTCCTTGCTCAACGAAATGGACTGAACACCCCATATTAAATGCCTAAGAATGTACCTGACTAGTAAGTATCTTAAAACCTATGCACTGCTATGTCTCTGAAAGAAAATCAAGCATGTGTACAGGGGCATAAACGCAGCAGTGATAGGATTGGAGAGGTTCGGTGAGCAAATGAAGACCCTTTGAAGTCATATTGCATGGTACCCATTCCACGGGTCTCAACTCTCCAGGTTTAAGGGATTCTTCCTTCAGCTAAAACATGCACGTGGAACCCAGAGTATGATCAACCGTGTGATCGGGAGACGTGTTCCAATATGTCTCAGTTCTCGTCCCCTGGTACTCGGGTGCAACATTCCAGACGCTTTACTAACACTCTCCCGACTTGGAGAGTCAGTGCCTTTAACCTCCTGTTTAGCCCAGTTTGCAATTTCTGCGGAAGATGAACAGGAATAGGGAGAACCAATGAGAGACTAGCTGGAGGTGTCTGGACGGGCAAATTTAACTCTCATTTCCCACCAGGAAGAGGAATTAACCAAAGGCTCAGCGTGCCGTGCCGGAACCAGATTAGGGCCTGAAGCAATCCTGCGGTGTTGCGGCCAGCTCACAAGAAAGCGAGTTGAAGAAAGGAGCTCAGGGGCACTGTAATTCACAAACCTGCAGAGTTATAAATGACAGCTATCGTCCAAAAATATACTGAAGTAAGGCTGCCAAGAGGACTTGAAAGCGGGGCAGAATTGCAGGAAACCGATTTCAGGAGGTAGACTGGAATTGCATTTAAAGCATAGGAAAAGAGGCAGAACGTCCACAATGATGCCCTTGGCCAAAAAGGGCGTATGCGTTTTTTCCTGAATATATTCAGGAAAAAACGCATACGCCCTTTTTGGCCAACCAAGCAAGCTTGCAAAGGAAATCTGCACTACAATGAAGTCTCACTTCCCCCCGGTCAAAAGGGCCATCTCAAAAAAGTGTAAAATCCAGAAAGGCAGGACAGGCCATGGAGAACTGGGAGCCTTGTTATGCTGATGGGCGGGATGTCAATTGCCAAGAGCCACTCCGGAGAGGTGTATGGTGTTTCCTGAAACATCTAAAAAACAAAGCAACAGAGCCTAGGGCACTTCCACTTATGGTCCTATAGCTTAGGGAAATTAAAATCAAAAAGACACAGCCACCCCAAAGTTTGGGACGGCTCTGTTTACAAGAACCTCGTTTGCAGTACAAGTTCAATATCGCAGAAAGTGAAAAATGGATAAAGAAGTTGTGGTACTTACGTACAATGCAATATCACTCAGCAATGAAATCTATGTCATCAGGCCCGTAGCAGCATAATGAGTGGATTCAGGTATGATGATTCTAACTGAAATAAGTCACACAGAAAAAGAAACATCATAAGATATCACTAATACACGGAATGTAAACTTGGCTACACAGGAACTGGATTACAAAACAGAACAGGGTCTCAAATTTAGAAAACCAACTTATGCTTGCTTAAGGGGAAAGGTGAGTTGGGGTGCTGCATAAAACCAGAGATTGAAATGAGCACAGATAAAGTTCCTTAAGCCAAATATAGAATAGACAAGAACTACTCCTTGCTCAACGAAATGGACTCAACACCCCATATTAAACGCCTAAGAATGTACCTGACTAGTAAGTATCTTAAAACCTATGCACTGCTATGTCTCTGAAAGAAAATCAAGCGTGTGTACAGGGGCATAAACGCAGCAGTGATAGGATTGGAGAGGTTCGGTGAGCAAATGAAGACCCTTTGAAGTCATATTGCATGGTACCCATTCCACGGGTCTCAACTCTCCAGGTTTAAGGGATTCTTCCTTCAGCTAAAACATGCACGTGGAACCCAGAGTATGATCAACCGTGTGATCGGGAGACGTGTTCCAATATGTCTCAGTTCTCGTCCCCTGGTACTCGGGTGCAACATTCCAGACGCTTTACTAACACTCTCCCGACTTGGAGAGTCAGTGCCTTTAACCTCCTGTTTGGTCCAGTTTGCAATTTCTGCGGAAGATGAACAGGAATAGGGAGAACCAATGAGAGACTAGCTGGAGGTGTCTGGACGGGCAAATTTAACTCTCATTTCCCACCAGGAAGAGGAATTAACCAAAGGCTCAGCGTGCCGTGCCGGAACCAGATTAGGGCCTGAAGCAATCCTGCGGTGTTGCGGCCAGCTCACAAGAAAGCGAGTTGAAGAAAGGAGCTCAGGGGCACTGTAATTCACAAACCTGCAGAGTTATAAATGACAGCTATCGTCCAAAAATATACTGAAGTAAGGCTGCCAAGAGGACTTGAAAGCGGGGCAGAATTGCAGGAAACCGATTTCAGGAGGTAGACTGGAATTGCATTTAAAGCATAGGAAAAGAGGCAGAACGTCCACAATGATGCACTTGGCCAAAAAGGGCGTATGCGTTTTTTCCTGAATATATTCAGGAAAAAACGCATACGCCCTTTTTGGCCAACCAAGCAAGCTTGCAAAGGAAATCTGCACTACAATGAAGTCTCACTTCCCCCCGGTCAAAAGGGCCATCTGAAAAAAGTGTAAAATCCAGAAAGGCAGGACAGGCCATGGAGAACTGGGAGCCTGGTTATGCTGATGGGCGGGATGTAAATTGCCAACAGCCACTCGGGAGAGGTGTATGGTGTTTCCTGAAACATCTAAAAAACAAAGCAACAGAGCCTAGGGCACTTCCACTTATGGTCCTATAGCTTAGGGAAATTAAAATCAAAAAGACACAGCCACCCCAAAGTTTGGGACGGCTCTGTTTACAAGAACCTCGTTTACGGTACAAGTTCAATATCGCAGAAAGTGAAAAATGGATAAAGAAGTTGTGGTACTTACGTACAATGCAATATCACTCAGCAATGAAATCTATGTCATCAGGCCCGTAGCAGCATAATGAGTGGATTCAGGTATGATGATTCTAACTGAAATAAGTCACACAGAAAAAAAACATCATAAGATATCACTAATACACGGAATGTAAACTTGGCTACACAGGAACTGGATTACAAAACAGAACAGGGTCTCAAATTTAGAAAACCAACTTATGCTTGCTTAAGGGGAAAGGTGAGTTGGGGTGCTGCATAAAACCAGAGATTGAAATGAGCACAGATAACGTTCCTTAAGCCAAATATGGAATAGACAAGAACTACTCCTTGCTCAACGAAATGGACTCAACACCCCATATTAAACGCCTAAGAATGTACCTGACTAGTAAGTATCTTAAAACCTATGGATTGCTATGTCTCTGAAAGAAAATCAAGCGTGTGTACAGGGGCATAAATGCAGCAGTGATAGGATTGGAGAGGTTCGGTGAGCAAATGAAGACCCTTTGAAGTCATATTGCATGGTACCCATTCCACGGGTCTCAACTCTCCAGGTTTAAGGGATTCTTCCTTCAGCTAAAACATGCACGTGGAACCCAGGGTATGATCAACCGTGTGATCGGGAGACGTGTTCCAATATGTCTCAGTTCTCGTGCCCTGGTACTCGGGTGCAACATTCCAGACGCTTTACTAACACTCTCCCGACTTGGAGAGTCAGTGCCTTTAACCTCCTGTTTGGCCCATTTGCAATTTCTGCGGAAGATGAACAGGAATAGGGAGAACCAATGAGAGACTAGCTGGAGGTGTCTGGACGGGCAAATTTAACTCTCATTTCCCACCAGGAAGAGGAATTAACCAAAGGCTCAGCGTGCCGTGCCGGAACCAGATTAGGGCCTGAAGCAATCCTGCGGTGTTGCGGCCAGCTCACAAGAAAGCGAGTTGAAGAAAGGAGCTCAGGGGCACTGTAATTCACAAACCTGCAGAGTTATAAATGACAGCTATCGTCCAAAAATATACTGAAGTAAGGCTGCCAAGAGGACTTGAAAGCGGGGCAGAATTGCAGGAAACCGATTTCAGGAGGTAGACTGGAATTGCATTTAAAGCATAGGAAAAGAGGCAGAACGTCCACAATGATGCACTTGGCCAAAAAGGGCGTATGCGTTTTTTCCAAGCAAGCTTGCAAAGGAAATCTGCACTACAATGAAGTCTCACTTCCCCCCGGTCAAAAGGGCCATCTGAAAAAAGTGTAAAATCCAGAAAGGCAGGACAGGCCATGGAGAACTGGGAGCCTTGTTATGCTGATGGGCGGGATGTAAATTGCCAACAGCCACTCGGGAGAGGTGTATGGTGTTTCCTGAAACATCTAAAAAACAAAGCAACAGAGCCTAGGGCACTTCCACTTATGGTCCTATAGCTTAGGGAAATTAAAATCAAAAAGACACAGCCACCCCAAAGTTTGGGACGGCTCTGTTTACAAGAACCTCGTTTACGGTACAAGTTCAATATCGCAGAAAGTGAAAAATGGATAAAGAAGTTGTGGTACTTACGTACAATGCAATATCACTCAGCAATGAAATCTATGTCATCAGGCCCGTAGCAGCATAATGAGTGGATTCAGGTATGATGATTCTAACTGAAATAAGTCACACAGAAAAAGAAACATCATAAGATATCAACCGTGTGATCGGGAGACGTGTTCCAATATGTCTCAGTTCTCGTCCCCTGGTACTCGGGTGCAACATTCCAGACGCTTTACTAACACTCTCCCGACTTGGAGAGTCAGTGCCTTTAACCTCCTGTTTGGCCCAGTTTGCAATTTCTGCGGAAGATGAACAGGAATAGGGAGAACCAATGAGAGACTAGCTGGAGGTGTCTGGACGGGCAAATTTAACTCTCATTTCCCACCAGGAAGAGGAATTAACCAAAGGCTCAGCGTGCCGTGCCGGAACCAGATTAGGGCCTGAAGCAATCCTGCGGTGTTGCGGCCAGCTCACAAGAAAGCGAGTTGAAGAAAGGAGCTCAGGGGCACTGTAATTCACAAACCTGCAGAGTTATAAATGACAGCTATCATCCAAAAATATACTGAAGTAAGGCTGCCAAGAGGACTTGAAAGCGGGGCAGAATTGCAGGAAACCGATTTCAGAAGGTAGACTGGAATTGCATTTAAAGCATAGGAAAAGAGGCAGAACGTCCACAATGATGCACTTGGCCAAAAAGGGCGTATGCGTTTTTTCCTGAATATATTCAGGAAAAATCGCATACGCCCTTTTTGGCCAACCAAGCAAGCTTGCAAAGGAAATCTGCACTACAATGAAGTCTCACTTCCCCCCGGTCAAAAGGGCCATCTGAAAAAAGTGTAAAATCCATAAAGGCAGGACAGGCCATGGAGAACTGGGAGCCTTGTTATGCTGATGGGCGGGATGTAAATTGCCAACAGCCACTCGGGAGAGGTGTATGGTGTTTCCTGAAACATCTAAAAAACAAAGCAACAGAGCCTAGGGCACTTCCACTTATGGTCCTATAGCTTAGGGAAATTAAAATCAAAAAGACACAGCCACCCCAAAGTTTGGGACGGCTCTGTTTACAAGAACCTCGTTTACAGTACAAGTTCAATATCGCAGAAAGTGAAAAATGGATAAAGAAGTTGTGGTACTTACGTACAATGCAATATCACTCAGCAATGAAATCTATGTCATCAGGCCCGTAGTAGCATAATGAGTGGATTCAGGTAGGATGATTCTAACTGAAATAAGTCACACAGAAAAAGAAACATCATAAGATATCACTAATACACGGAATGTAAACTTGGCTACACAGGAACTGGATTACAAAACAGAACAGGGTCTCAAATTTAGAAAACCAACTTATGCTTGCTTAAGGGGAAAGGTGAGTTGGGGTGCTGCATAAAACCAGAGATTGAAATGAGCACAGATAAAGTTCCTTAAGCCAAATATAGAATAGACAAGAACTACTCCTTGCTCAACGAAATGGACTCAACACCCCATATTAAACGCCTAAGAATGTACCTGACTAGTAAGTATCTTAAAACCTATGCACTGCTATGTCTCTGAAAGAAAATCAAGCGTGTGTACAGGGGCATAAACGCAGCAGTGATAGGATTGGAGAGGTTCGGTGAGCAAATGAAGACCCTTTGAAGTCATATTGCATGGTACCCATTCCACGGGTCTCAACTCTCCAGGTTTAAGGGATTCTTCCTTCAGCTAAAACATGCACGTGGAACCCAGAGTATGATCAACCGTGTGATCGGGAGACGTGTTCCAATATGTCTCAGTTCTCATCCCCTGGTACTCGGGTGCAACATTCCAGACGCTTTACTAACACTCTCCCGACGTGGAGAGTCAGTGCCTTTAACCTCCTGTTTGGCCCATTTGCAATTTCTGAGGAAGATGAACAGGAATAGGGAGAACCAATGAGAGACTAGGTGGAGGTGTCTGGACGGGCAAATTTAACTCTCATTTCCCACCAGGAAGAGGAATTAACCAAAGGCTCAGCGTGCCGTGCCCGAACCAGATTAGGGCCTGAAGCAATCCTGCGGTGTTGCGGCCAGCTCACAAGAAAGCGAGTTGAAGAAAGGAGCTCAGGGGCACTGTAATTCACAAACCTGCAGAGTTATAAATGACAGCTATCATCCAAAAATATACTGAAGTAAGGCTGCCAAGAGGACTTGAAAGCGGGGCAGAATTGCAGGAAACCGATTTCAGGAGGTAGACTGGAATTGCATTTAAAGCATAGGAAAAGAGGCAGAACGTCCACAATGATGCACTTGGCCAAAAAGGGCGTATGCGTTTTTTCCTGAATATATTCAGGAAAAAACGCATACGCCCTTTTTGGCCAACCAAGCAAGCTTGCAAAGGAAATCTGCACTACAATGAAGTCTCACTTCCCCCCGGTCAAAAGGGCCATCTGAAAAAAGTGTAAAATCCAGAAAGGCAGGACAGGCCATGGAGAACTGGGAGCCTTGTTATGCTGATGGGCGGGATGTAAATTGCCAACAGCCACTCGGGAGAGGTGTATGGTGTTTCCTGAAACATCTAAAAAACAAAGCAACAGAGCCTAGGGCACTTCCACTTATGGTCCTATAGCTTAGGGAAATTAAAATCAAAAAGACACAGCCACCCCAAAGTTTGGGACCGCTCTGTTTACAAGAACCTCGTTTACGGTACAAGTTCAATATCGCAGAAAGTGAAAAATGGATAAAGAAGTTGTGGTACTTACGTACAATGCAATATCACTCAGCAATGAAATCTATGTCATCAGGCCCATAGCAGCATAATGAGTGGATTCAGGTATGATGATTCTAACTGAAATAAGTCACACAGAAAAAGAAACATCATAAGATATCACTAATACACGGAATGTAAACTTGGCTACACAGGAACTGGATTACAAAACAGAACAGGGTCTCAAATTTAGAAAACCAACTTATGCTTGCTTAAGGGGAAAGGTGAGTTGGGGTGCTGCATAAAACCAGAGATTGAAATGAGCACAGATAAAGTTCCTTAAGCCAAATATGGAATAGACAAGAACTACTCCTTGCTCAACGAAATGGACTCAACACCCCATATTAAACGCCTAAGAATGTACCTGACTAGTAAGTATCTTAAAACCTATGGATTGCTATGTCTCTGAAAGAAAATCAAGCGTGTGTACAGGGGCATAAACGCAGCAGTGATAGGATTGGAGAGGTTCGGTGAGCAAATGAAGACCCTTTGAAGTCATATTGCATGGTACCCATTCCACGGGTCTCAACTCTCCAGGTTTAAGGGATTCTTCCTTCAGCTAAAACATGCACGTGGAACCCAGAGTATGATCAACCGTGTGATCGGGAGACGTGTTCCAATATGTCTCAGTTCTCATCCCCTGGTACTCGGGTGCAACATTCCAGACGCTTTACTAACACTCTCCCGACGTGGAGAGTCAGTGCCTTTAACCTCCTGTTTGGCCCATTTGCAATTTCTGAGGAAGATGAACAGGAATAGGGAG
The DNA here is from genome assembly GCF_964270905.1 of Leucopleurus acutus. Lineage (NCBI taxonomy): Eukaryota > Metazoa > Chordata > Mammalia > Artiodactyla > Delphinidae > Leucopleurus > Leucopleurus acutus. The sequence continues at coordinate 2,058,885 of NW_028139226.1, read as the reverse complement.
AACCAATGAGAGACTAGGTGGAGGTGTCTGGACGGGCAAATTTAACTCTCATTTCCCACCAGGAAGAGGAATTAACCAAAGGCTCAGCGTGCCGTGCCCGAACCAGATTAGGGCCTGAAGCAATCCTGCGGTGTTGCGGCCAGCTCACAAGAAAGCGAGTTGAAGAAAGGAGCTCAGGGGCACTGTAATTCACAAACCTGCAGAGTTATAAATGACAGCTATCATCCAAAAATATACTGAAGTAAGGCTGCCAAGAGGACTTGAAAGCGGGGCAGAATTGCAGGAAACCGATTTCAGGAGGTAGACTGGAATTGCATTTAAAGCATAGGAAAAGAGGCAGAACGTCCACAATGATGCACTTGGCCAAAAAGGGCGTATGCGTTTTTTCCTGAATATATTCAGGAAAAAACGCATACGCCCTTTTTGGCCAACCAAGCAAGCTTGCAAAGGAAATCTGCACTACAATGAAGTCTCACTTCCCCCCGGTCAAAAGGGCCATCTGAAAAAAGTGTAAAATCCAGAAAGGCAGGACAGGCCATGGAGAACTGGGAGCCTTGTTATGCTGATGGGCGGGATGTAAATTGCCAACAGCCACTCGGGAGAGGTGTATGGTGTTTCCTGAAACATCTAAAAAACAAAGCAACAGAGCCTAGGGCACTTCCACTTATGGTCCTATAGCTTAGGGAAATTAAAATCAAAAAGACACAGCCACCCCAAAGTTTGGGACCACTCTGTTTACAAGAACCTCGTTTACGGTACAAGTTCAATATCGCAGAAAGTGAAAAATGGATAAAGAAGTTGTGGTACTTACGTACAATGCAATATCACTCAGCAATGAAATCTATGTCATCAGGCCCGTAGCAGCATAATGAGTGGATTCAGGTATGATGATTCTAACTGAAATAAGTCACACAGAAAAAGAAACATCATAAGATATCACTAATACACGGAATGTAAACTTGGCTACACAGGAACTGGATTACAAAACAGAACAGGGTCTCAAATTTAGAAAACCAACTTATGCTTGCTTAAGGGGAAAGGTGAGTTGGGGTGCTGCATAAAACCAGAGATTGAAATGAGCACAGATAAAGTTCCTTAAGCCAAATATGGAATAGACAAGAACTACTCCTTGCTCAACGAAATGGACTCAACACCCCATATTAAACGCCTAAGAATGTACCTGACTAGTAAGTATCTTAAAACCTATGGATTGCTATGTCTCTGAAAGAAAATCAAGCGTGTGTACAGGGGCATAAACGCAGCAGTGATAGGATTGGAGAGGTTCGGTGAGCAAATGAAGACCCTTTGAAGTCATATTGCATGGTACCCATTCCACGGGTCTCAACTCTCCAGGTTTAAGGGATTCTGCCTTCAGGTAAAACATGCACGTGGAACCCAGAGTATGATCAACCGTGTGATCGGGAGACGTGTTCCAATATGTCTCAGTTCTCGTCCCCTGGTACTCGGGTGCAACATTCCACACGCTTTACTAACACTCTCCCGACTTGGAGAGTCAGTGCCTTTATCCTCCTGTTTGGCCCATTTGCAATTTCTGAGGAAGATGAACAGGAATAGGGAGAACCAATGAGAGACTAGCTGGAGGTGTCTGGACGGGCAAATTTAACTCTCATTTCCCACCAGGAAGAGGAATTAACCAAAAGCTCAGCGTGCCGTGCCGGAACCAGAATAGGGCCTGAAGCAATCCTGCGGTGTTGCGGCCAGCTCACAAGAAAGCGAGTTGAAGAAAGGAGCTCAGGGGCACTGTAATTCACAAACCTGCAGAGTTATAAATGACAGCTATCGTCCAAAAATATACTGAAGTAAGGCTGCCAAGAGGACTTGAAAGCGGGGCAGAATTGCAGGAAACCGATTTCAGGAGGTAGACTGGAATTGCATTTAAAGCATAGGAAAAGAGGCAGAACGTCCACAATGATGCACTTGGCCAAAAAGGGCGTATGCGTTTTTTCCTGAATATATTCAGGAAAAAACGCATACGCCCTTTTGGCCAACCAAGCAAGCTTGCAAAGGAAATCTGCACTACAATGAAGTCTCACTTCGCCCCGGTCAAAAGGGCCATCTGAAAAAAGTGTAAAATCCAGAAAGGCAGGACAGGCCATGGAGAACTGGGAGCCTTGTTATGCTGATGGGCGGGATGTAAATTGCCAACAGCCACTCGGGAGAGGTGTATGGTGTTTCCTGAAACATCTAAAAAACAAAGCAAAAGAGCCTAGGGCACTTCCACTTATGGTCCTATAGCTTAGGGAAATTAAAATCAAAAAGACACAGCCACCCCAAAGTTTGGGACGGCTCTGTTTACAAGAACCTCGTTTACGGTACAAGTTCAATATCGCAGAAAGTGAAAAATGGATAAAGAAGTTGTGGTACTTACGTACAATGCAATATCACTCAGCAATGAAATCTATGTCATCAGGCCCGTAGCAGCATAATGAGTGGATTCAGGTATGATGATTCTAACTGAAATAAGTCACACAGAAAAAGAAACATCATAAGATATCACTAATACACGGAATGTAAACTTGGCTACACAGGAACTGGATTACAAAACAGAACAGGGTCTCAAATTTAGAAAACCAACTTATGCTTGCTTAAGGGGAAAGGTGAGTTGGGGTGCTGCATAAAACCAGAGATTGAAATGAGCACAGATAAAGTTCCTTAAGCCAAATATAGAATAGACAAGAACTACTCCTTGCTCAACGAAATGGACTCAACACCCCATACTAAACGCCTAAGAATGTACCTGACTAGTAAGTATCTTAAAACCTATGCACTGCTATGTCTCTGAAAGAAAAGCAAGCGTGTGTACAGGGGCATAAACGCAGCAGTGATAGGATTGGAGAGGTTCGGTGAGCAAATGAAGACCCTTTGAAGTCATATTGCATGGTACCCATTCCACGGGTCTCAACTCTCCAGGTTTAAGGGATTCTTCCTTCAGCTAAAACATGCACGTGGAACCCAGAGTATGATCAACCGTGTGATCGGGAGACGTGTTCCAATATGTCTCAGTTCTCGTGCCCTGGTACTCGGGTGCAACATTCCAGACGCTTTACTAACACTCTCCCGACTTGGAGAGTCAGTGCCTTTAAACTCCTGTTTGGCCCAGTTTGCAATTTCTGCGGAAGATGAACAGGAATAGGGAGAACCAATGAGAGACTAGCTGGAGGTGTCTGGACGGGCAAATTTAACTCTCATTTCCCACCAAGAAGAGGAATTAACCAAAGGCTCAGCGTGCCGTGCCGGAACCAGATTAGGGCCTGAAGCAATCCTGCGGTGTTGTGGCCAGCTCACAAGAAAGCGAGTTGAAGAAAGGAGCTCAGGGGCACTGTAATTCACAAACCTGCAGAGTTATAAATGACAGCTATCGTCCAAAAATATACTGAAGTAAGGCTGCCAAGAGGACTTGAAAGCGGGGCAGAATTGCAGGAAACCGATTTCAGGAGGTAGACTGGAATTGCATTTAAAGCATAGGAAAAGAGGCAGAACGTCCACAATGATGCACTTGGCCAAAAATGGCATATGCGTTTTTTCCTGAATATATTCAGGAAAAAACGCATACGCCCTTTTTGGCCAACAATGAAGTCTCACTTCCCCCCGGTCAAAAGGGCCATCTGAAAAAAGTGTAAAATCCAGAAAGGCAGGACAGGCCATGGAGAACTGGGAGCCTTGTTATGCTGATGGGCGGGATGTAAATTGCCAACAGCCACTCGGGAGAGGTGTATGGTGTTTCCTGAAACATCTAAAAAACAAAGCAACAGAGCCTAGGGCACTTCCACTTATGGTCCTATAGCTTAGGGAAATTAAAATCAAAAAGACACAGCCACCCCAAAGTTTGGGACGGCTCTGTTTACAAGAACCTCGTTTACGGTACAAGTTCAATATCGCAGAAAGTGAAAAATGGATAAAGAAGTTGTGGTACTTACGTACAATGCAATATCACTCAGCAATGAAATCTATGTCATCAGGCCCGTAGCAGCATAATGAGTGGATTCAGGTATGATGATTCTAACTGAAATAAGTCACACAGAAAAAGAAACATCATAAGATATCACTAATACACGGAATGTAAACTTGGCTACACAGGAACTGGATTACAAAACAGAACAGGGTCTCAAATTTAGAAAACCAACTTATGCTTGCTTAAGGGGAAAGGTGAGTTGGGGTGCTGCATCAAACCAGAGATTGAAATGAGCACAGATAAAGTTCCTTAAGCCAAATATGGAATAGACAAGAACTACTCCTTACTCAACGAAATGGACTCAACACCCCATATTAAACTCCTAAGAATGTACCTGACTAGTAAGTATCTTAAAACCTATGGATTGCTATGTCTCTGAAAGAAAATCAAGCTTGTGTACAGGGGCATAAACGCAGCAGTGATAGGATTGGAGAGGTTCGGTGAGCAAATGAAGACCCTTTGAAGTCATATTGCATGGTACCCATTCCACGGGTCTCAACTCTCCAGGTTTAAGGGATTCTGCCTTCAGGTAAAACATGCACGTGGAACCCAGAGTATGATCAACCGTGTGATCGGGAGACGTGTTCCAATATGTCTCAGTTCTCGTCCCCTGGTACTCGGGTGCAACATTCCACACGATTTACTAACACTCTCCCGACTTGGAGAGTCAGTGCCTTTATCCTCCTGTTTGGCCCATTTGCAATTTCTGAGGAAGATGAACAGGAATAGGGAGAACCAATGAGAGACTAGCTGGAGGTGTCAGGACGGGCAAATTTAACTCTCATTTCCCACCTGGAAGAGGAATTAACCAAAAGCTCAGCGTGCCGTGCCGGAACCAGATTAGGGCCTGAAGCAATCCTGCGGTGTTGCGGCCAGCTCACAAGAAAGCGAGTTGAAGAAAGGAGCTCAGGGGCACTGTAATTCACAAACCTGCAGAGTTATAAATGACAGCTATCGTCCAAAAATATACTGAAGTAAGGCTGCCAAGAGGACTTGAAAGCGGGGCAGAATTGCAGGAAACCGATTTCAGGAGGTAGACTGGAATTGCATTTAAAGCATAGGAAAAGAGGCAGAACGTCCACAATGATGCGCTTGGCCAAAAAGGGCGTATGCGTTTTTTCCTGAATATATTCAGGAAAAAACGCATACGCCCTTTTTGGCCAACCAAGCAAGCTTGCAAAGGAAATCTGCACTACAATGAAGTCTCACTTCCCCCCGGTCAAAAGGGCCATCTGAAAAAAGTGTAAAATCCAGAAAGGCAGGACAGGCCATGGAGAACTGGGAGCCTTGTTATGCTGATGGGCGGGATGTAAATTGCCAACAGCCACTCGGGAGAGGTGTATGGTGTTTCCTGAAACATCTAAAAAACAAAGCAACAGAGCCTAGGGCACTTCCACTTATGGTCCTATAGCTTAGGGAAATTAAAATCAAAAAGACACAGCCACCCCAAAGTTTGGGACGGCTCTGTTTACAAGAACCTCGTTTACGGTACAAGTTCAATATCGCAGAAAGTGAAAAATGGATAAAGAAGTTGTGGTACTTACGTACAATGCAATATCACTCAGCAATGAAATCTATGTCATCAGGCCCGTAGCAGCATAATGAGTGGATTCAGGTATGATGATTCTAACTGAAATAAGTCACACAGAAAAAGAAACATCATAAGATATCACTAATACACGGAATGTAAACTTGGCTACACAGGAACTGGATTACAAAACAGAACAGGGTCTCAAATTTAGAAAACCAACTTATGCTTGCTTAAGGGGAAAGGTGAGTTGGGGTGCTGCATCAAACCAGAGATTGAAATGAGCACAGATAAAGTTCCTTAAGCCAAATATAGAATAGACAAGAACTACTCCTTGCTCAACGAAATGGACTCAACACCCCATATTAAACGCCTAAGAATGTACCTGACTAGTAAGTATCTTAAAACCTATGCACTGCTATGTCTCTGAAAGAAAATCAAGCATGTGTACAGGGGCATAAACGCAGCAGTGATAGGATTGGAGAGGTTCGGTGAGCAAATGAAGACCCTTTGAAGTCATATTGCATGGTACCCATTCCACGGGTCTCAACTCTCCAGGTTTAAGGGATTCTTCCTTCAGCTAAAACATGCACGTGGAACCCAGAGTATGATCAACCGTGTGATCGGGAGACGTGTTCCAATATGTCTCAGTTCTCGTCCCCTGGTACTCGGGTGCAACATTCCAGACGCTTTACTAACACTCTCCCGACTTGGAGAGTCAGTGCCTTTAACCTCCTGTTTGGCCCAGTTTGCAATTTCTGCGGAAGATGAACAGGAATAGGGAGAACCAATGAGAGACTAGCTGGAGGTGTCTGGACGGGCAAATTTAACTCTCATTTCCCACCAGGAAGAGGAATTAACCAAAGGCTCAGCGTGCCGTGCCGGAACCAGATTAGGGCCTGAAGCAATCCTGCGGTGTTGCGGCCAGCTCACAAGAAAGCGAGTTGAAGAAAGGAGCTCAGGGGCACTGTAATTCACAAACCTGCAGAGTTATAAATGACAGCTATCGTCCAAAAATATACTGAAGTAAGGCTGCCAAGAGGACTTGAAAGCGGGGCAGAATTGCAGGAAACCGATTTCAGGAGGTAGACTGGAATTGCATTTAAAGCATAGGAAAAGAGGCAGAACGTCCACAATGATGCACTTGGCCAAAAAGGGCGTATGCGTTTTTTCCTGAATATATTCAGGAAAAAACGCATACGCCCTTTTTGGGCAACAATGAAGTCTCACTTCCCCCCGGTCAAAAGGGCCATCTGAAAAAAGTGTAAAATCCAGAAAGGCAGGACAGGCCATGGAGAACTGGGAGCCTTGTTATGCTGATGGGCGGGATGTAAATTGCCAAGAGCCACTCGGGAGAGGTGTATGGTGTTTCCTGAAACATCTAAAAAACAAAGCAACAGAGCCTAGGGCACTTCCACTTATGGTCCTATAGCTTAGGGAAATTAAAATCAAAAAGACACAGCCACCCCAAAGTTTGGGAGGGCTCTGTTTACAAGAACCTCGTTTACAGTACAAGTTCAATATCGCAGAAAGTGAAAAATGGATAAAGATGTTGTGGTACTTACGTACAATGCAATATCACTCAGCAATGAAATCTATGTCATCAGGCCCGTAGCAGCATAATGAGTGGATTCAGGTATGATGATTCTAACTGAAATAAGTCACACAGAAAAAGAAACATCATAAGATATCACTAATACACGGAATGTAAACTTGGCTACACAGGAACTGGATTACAAAACAGAACAGGGTCTCAAATTTAGAAAACCAACTTATGCTTGCTTAAGGGGAAAGGTGAGTTGGGGTGCTGCATAAAACCAGAGATTGAAATGAGCACAGATAAAGTTTCTTAAGCCAAATATAGAATAGACAAGAACTACTCCTTGCTCAACGAAATGGACTCAACACCCCATATTAAACGCCTAAGAATGTACCTGACTAGTAAGTATCTTAAAACCTATGGATTGCTATGTCTCTGAAAGAAAATCAAGCATGTGTACAGGGGCATAAACGCAGCAGTGATAGGATTGGAGAGGTTCGGTGAGCAAATGAAGACCCTTTGAAGTCATATTGCATGGTACCCATTCCACGGGTCTCAACTCTCCAGGTTTAAGGGATTCTTCCTTCAGCTAAAACATGCACGTGGAACCCAGAGTATGATCAACCGTGTGATCGGGAGACGTGTTCCAATATGTCTCAGTTCTCGTCCCCTGGTACTCGGGTGCAACATTCCAGACGCTTTACTAACACTCTCCCGACTTGGAGAGTCAGTGCCTTTAACCTCCTGTTTGGCCCAGTTTGCAATTTCTGCGGAAGATGAACAGGAATAGGGAGAACCAATGAGAGACTAGCTGGAGGTGTCTGGACGGGCAAATTTAACTCTCATTTCCCACCAGGAAGAGGAATTAACCAAAGGCTCAGCGTGCCGTGCCGGAACCAGATTAGGGCCTGAAGCAATCCTGCGGTGTTGCAGCCAGCTCACAAGAAAGCGAGTTGAAGAAAGGAGCTCAGGGGCACTGTAATTCACAAACCTGCAGAGTTATAAATGACAGCTATCGTCCAAAAATATACTGAAGTAAGGCTGCCAAGAGGACTTGAAAGCGGGGCAGAATTGCAGGAAACCGATTTCAGGAGGTAGACTGGAATTGCATTTAAAGCATAGGAAAAGAGGCAGAACGTCCACAATGATGTACTTGGCCAAAAAGGGCGTATGCGTTTTTTCCTGAATATATTCAGGAAAAAACGCATACGCCCTTTTTGGCCAACCAAGCAAGCTTGCAAAGGAAATCTGCACTACAATGAAGTCTCACTTCCCCCCGTTCAAAAGGGCCATCTGAAAAAAGTGTAAAATCCAGAAAGGCAGGACAGGCCATGGAGAACTGGGAGCCTTGTTATGCTGATGGGCGGGATGTAAATTGCCAAGAGCCACTCCGGAGAGGTGTATGGTGTTTCCTGAAACATCTAAAAAACAAAGCAACAGAGCCTAGGGCACTTCCACTTATGGTCCTATAGCTTAGGGAAATTAAAATCAAAAAGACACAGCCACCCCAAAGTTTGGGACGGCTCTGTTTACAAGAACCTCGTTTACGGTACAAGTTCAATATCGCAGAAAGTGAAAAATGGATAAAGAAGTTGTGGTACTTACGTACAATGCAATATCACTCAGCAATGAAATCTATGTCATCAGGCCCGTAGCAGCATAATGAGTGGATTCAGGTATGATGATTCTAACTGAAATAAGTCACACAGAAAAAGAAACATCATAAGATATCACTAATACACGGAATGTAAACTTGGCTACACAGGAACTGGATTACAAAACAGAACAGGGTCTCAAATTTAGAAAACCAACTTATGCTTGCTTACGGGGAAAGGTGAGTTGGGGTGCTGCATAAAACCAGAGATTTAAATGAACACAGATAAAGTTCCTTAAGCCAAATATGGAATAGACAAGAACTACTCCTTGCTCAACGAAATGGACTCAACACCCCATATTAAACGCCTAAGAATGTACCTGACTAGTAAGTATCTTAAAACCTATGAATTGCTATGTCTCTGAAAGAAAATCAAGCGTGTGTACAGGGGCATAAACGCCGCAGTGATAGGATTGGAGAGGTTCGGTGAGCAAATGAAGACCCTTTGAAGTCATATTGCATGGTACCCATTCCACGGGTCTCAACTCTCCAGGTTTAAGGGATTCTGCCTTCAGGTAAAACATGCACGTGGAACCCAGAGTATGATCACCCGTGTGATCGGGAGACATGTTCCAATATGTCTCAGTTCTCGTACCCTGGTACTCGGGTGCAACATTCCAGACGCTTTACTAACACTCTCCCCACTTGGAGAGTCAGTGCCTTTAACCTCCTGTTTGGCCCAGTTTGCAATTTCTGCGGAAGATGAACAGGAATAGGGAGAACCAATGAGAGACTAGGTGGAGGTGTCTGGACGGGCAAATTGAACTCTCATTTCCCACCAGGAAGAGGAATTAACCAAAGGCTCAGCGTGCCGTGCCGGAACCAGATTAGGGCCTGAAGCAATCCTGCGGTGTTGCGGCCAGCTCACAAGAAAGCGAGTTGAAGAAAGGAGCTCAGGGGCACTGTAATTCACAAACCTGCAGAGTTATAAATGACAGCTATCGTCCAAAAATATACTGAAGTAAGGCTGCCAAGAGGACTTGAAAGCGGGGCAGAATTGCAGGAAACCGATTTCAGGAGGTAGACTGGAATTGCATTTAAAGCATAGGAAAAGAGGCAGAACGTCCACAATGATGCACTTGGCCAAAAAGGGCGTATGCGTTTTTTCCTGAATATATTCAGGAAAAAACGCATACGCCCTTTTTTGGCCAACCAAGCAAGCTTGCAAAGGAAATCTGCACTACAATGAAGTCTCACTTCCCCCCGGTCAAAAGGGCCATCTGAAAAAAGTGTAAAATCCAGAAAGGCAGGACAGGCCATGGAGAACTGGGAGCCTTGTTATGCTGATGGGCGGGATGTAAATTGCCAAGAGCCACTCGGGAGAGGTGTATGGTGTTTCCTGAAACATCTAAAAAACAAAGCAACAGAGCCTAGGGCACTTCCACTTATGGTCCTATAGCTTAGGGAAATTAAAATCAAAAAGACACAGCCACCCCAAAGTTTGGGACGGCTCTGTTTACAAGAACCTCGTTTACGGTACAAGTTCAATATCGCAGAAAGTGAAAAATGGATAAAGAAGTTGTGGTACTTACGTACAATGCAATATCACTCAGCAATGAAATCTATGTCATCAGGCCCGTAGCAGCATAATGAGTGGATTCAGGTATGATGATTCTAACTGAAATAAGTCACACAGAAAAAGAAACATCATAAGATATCACTAATACACGGGATGTAAACTTGGCTACACAGGAACTGGATTACAAAACAGAACAGGGTCTCAAATTTAGAAAACCAACTTATGCTTGCTTAAGGGGAAAGGTGAGTTGGGGTGCTGCATAAAACCAGAGATTGAAATGAGCACAGATAAAGTTCCTTAAGCCAAATATGGAATAGACAAGAACTACTCCTTGCTCAACGAAATGGACTCAACACCCCATATTAAACGCCTAAGAATGTACCTGACTAGTAAGTATCTTAAAACCTATGGATTGCTATGTCTCTGAAAGAAAATCAAGCGTGTGTACAGGGGCATAAACGCAGCAGTGATAGGATTGGAGAGGTTCGGTGAGCAAATGAAGACCCTTTGAAGTCATATTGCATGGTACCCATTCCACGGGTCTCAACTCTCCAGGTTTAAGGGATTCTGCCTTCAGCTAAAACATGCACGTGGAACCCAGAGTATGATCAACCGTGTGATCGGGAGACGTGTTCCAATATGTCTCAGTTCTCGTCCCCTGGTACTCGGGTGCAACATTCCACACGCTTTACTAACACTCTCCCGACTTGGAGAGTCAGTGCCTTTAACCTCCTGTTTGGCCCATTTGCAATTTCTGAGGAAGATGAACAGGAATAGGGAGAACCAATGAGAGACTAGGTGGAGGTGTCTGGACGGGCAAATTGAACTCTCATTTCCCACCAGGAAGAGGAATTAACCAAAGGCTCAGCGTGCCGTGCCGGAACCAGATTAGGGCCTGAAGCAATCCTGCGGTGTTGCGGCCAGCTCACAAGAAAGCGAGTTGAAGAAAGGAGCTCAGGGGCACTGTAATTCACAAACCTGCAGAGTTATAAATGACAGCTATCGTCCAAAAATATACTGAAGTAAGGCTGCCAAGAGGACTTGAAAGCGGGGCAGAATTGCAGGAAACCGATTTCAGGAGGTAGACTGGAATTGCATTTAAAGCATAGGAAAAGAGGAAGAACGTCCACAATGATGCGCTTGGCCAAAAAGGGCGTATGCGTTTTTTCCTGAATATATTCAGGAAAAAACGCATACGCCCTTTTTGGCCAACCAAGCAAGCTTGCAAAGGAAATCTGCACTACAATGAAGTCTCACTTCCCCCCGGTCAAAAGGGCCATCTGAAAAAAGTGTAAAACCAGAAAGGCAGGACAGGCCATGGAGAACTGGGAGCCTTGTTATGCTGATGGGCGGGATGTAAATTGCCAAGAGCCACTCCGGAGAGGTGTATGGTGTTTCCTGAAACATCTAAAAAACAAAGCAACAGAGCCTAGGGCACTTCCACTTATGGTCCTATAGCTTAGGGAAATTAAAATCAAAAAGACACAGCCACCCCAAAGTTTGGGACGGCTCTGTTTACAAGAACCTCGTTTACGGTACAAGTTCAATATCGCAGAAAGTGAAAAATGGATAAAGAAGTTGTGGTACTTACGTACAATGCAATATCACTCAGCAATGAAATCTATGTCATCAGGCCCGTAGCAGCATAATGAGTGGATTCAGGTATGATGATTCTAACTGAAATAAGTCACACAGAAAAAGAAACATCATAAGATATCACTAATACACGGAATGTAAACTTGGCTACACAGGAACTGGATTACAAAACAGAACAGGGTCTCAAATTTAGAAAACCAACTTATGCTTGCTTACGGGGAAAGGTGAGTTGGGGTGCTGCATAAAACCAGAGATTTAAATGAACACAGATAAAGTTCCTTAAGCCAAATATGGAATAGACAAGAACTACTCCTTGCTCAACGAAATGGACTCAACACCCCATATTAAACGCCTAAGAATGTACCTGACTAGTAAGTATCTTAAAACCTATGAATTGCTATGTCTCTGAAAGAAAATCAAGCGTGTGTACAGGGGCATAAACGCCGCAGTGATAGGATTGGAGAGGTTCGGTGAGCAAATGAAGACCCTTTGAAGTCATATTGCATGGTACCCATTCCACGGGTCTCAACTCTCCAGGTTTAAGGGATTCTTCCTTCAGCTAAAACATGCACGTGGAACCCAGAGTATGATCAACCGTGTGATCGGGAGACGTGTTCCAATATGTCTCAGTTCTCGTCCCCTGGTACTCGGGTGCAACATTCCAGACGCTTTACTAACACTCTCCCGACTTGGAGAGTCAGTGCCTTTAACCTCCTGTTTGGCCCAGTTTGCAATTTCTGCGGAAGATGAACAGGAATAGGGAGAACCAATGAGAGACTAGCTGGAGGTGTCTGGACGGGCAAATTTAACTCTCATTTCCCACCAGGAAGAGGAATTAACCAAAGGCTCAGCGTGCCGTGCCGGAACCAGATTAGGGCCTGAAGCAATCCTGCGGTGTTGCGGCCAGCTCACAAGAAAGCGAGTTGAAGAAAGGAGCTCAGGGGCACTGTAATTCACAAACCTGCAGAGTTATAAATGACAGCTATCGTCCAAAAATATACTGAAGTAAGGCTGCCAAGAGGACTTGAAAGCGGGGCAGAATTGCAGGAAACCGATTTCAGGAGGTAGACTGGAATTGCATTTAAAGCATAGGAAAAGAGGCAGAACGTCCACAATGATGCACTTGGCCAAAAAGGGCGTATGCGTTTTTTCCTGAATATATTCAGGAAAAAACGCATACGCCCTTTTTGGCCAACCAAGCAAGCTTGCAAAGGAAATCTGCACTACAATGAAGTCTCACTTCCCCCAGGTAAAAAGGGCCATCTGAAAAAAGTGTAAAATCCAGAAAGGCAGGACAGGCCATGGAGAACTGGGAGCCTTGTTATGCTGATGGGCGGGATGTAAATTGCCAAGAGCCACTCCGGAGAGGTGTATGGTGTTTCCTGAAACATCTAAAAAACAAAGCAACAGAGCCTAGGGCACTTCCACTTATGGTCCTATAGCTTAGGGAAATTAAAATCAAAAAGACACAGCCACCCCAAAGTTTGGGACGGCTCTGTTTACAAGAACCTCGTTTACGGTACAAGTTCAATATCGCAGAAAGTGAAAAATGGATAAAGAAGTTGTGGTACTTACGTACAATGCAATATCACTCAGCAATGAAATCTATGTCATCAGGCCCGTAGCAGCATAATGAGTGGATTCAGGTATGATGATTCTAACTGAAATAAGTCACACAGAAAAAGAAACATCATAAGATATCACTAATACACGGAATGTAAACTTGGCTACACAGGAACTGGATTACAAAACAGAACAGGGTCTCAAATTTAGAAAACCAACTTATGCTTGCTTACGGGGAAAGGTGAGTTGGGGTGCTGCATAAAACCAGAGATTTAAATGAACACAGATAAAGTTCCTTAAGCCAAATATGGAATAGACAAGAACTACTCCTTGCTCAACGAAATGGACTCAACACCCCATATTAAACGCCTAAGAATGTACCTGACTAGTAAGTATCTTAAAACCTATGAATTGCTATGTCTCTGAAAGAAAATCAAGCGTGTGTACAGGGGCATAAACGCCGCAGTGATAGGATTGGAGAGGTTCGGTGAGCAAATGAAGACCCTTTGAAGTCATATTGCATGGTACCCATTCCACGGGTCTCAACTCTCCAGGTTTAAGGGATTCTGCCTTCAGGTAAAACATGCACGTGGAACCCAGAGTATGATCACCCGTGTGATCGGGAGACATGTTCCAATATGTCTCAGTTCTCGTACCCTGGTACTCGGGTGCAACATTCCAGACGCTTTACTAACACTCTCCCCACTTGGAGAGTCAGTGCCTTTAACCTCCTGTTTGGCCCAGTTTGCAATTTCTGCGGAAGATGAACAGGAATAGGGAGAACCAATGAGAGACTAGGTGGAGGTGTCTGGACGGGCAAATTGAACTCTCATTTCCCACCAGGAAGAGGAATTAACCAAAGGCTCAGCGTGCCGTGCCGGAACCAGATTAGGGCCTGAAGCAATCCTGCGGTGTTGCGGCCAGCTCACAAGAAAGCGAGTTGAAGAAAGGAGCTCAGGGGCACTGTAATTCACAAACCTGCAGAGTTATAAATGACAGCTATCGTCCAAAAATATACTGAAGTAAGGCTGCCAAGAGGACTTGAAAGCGGGGCAGAATTGCAGGAAACCGATTTCAGGAGGTAGACTGGAATTGCATTTAAAGCATAGGAAAAGAGGCAGAACGTCCACAATGATGCACTTGGCCAAAAAGGGCGTATGCGTTTTTTCCTGAATATATTCAGGAAAAAACGCATACGCCCTTTTTGGCCAACCAAGCAAGCTTGCAAAGGAAATCTGCACTACAATGAAGTCTCACTTCCCCCCGGTCATAAGGGCCATCTGAAAAAAGTGTAAAATCCAGAAAGGCAGGACAGGTCATGGAGAACTGGGAGCCTTGTTATGCTGATGGGCGGGATGTAAATTGCCAAGAGCCACTCGGGAGAGGTGTATGGTGTTTCCTGAAACATCTAAAAAACAAAGCAACAGAGCCTAGGGCACTTCCACTTATGGTCCTATAGCTTAGGGAAATTAAAATCAAAAAGACACAGCCACCCCAAAGTTTGGGACGGCTCTGTTTACAAGAACCTCGTTTACGGTACAAGTTCAATATCGCAGAAAGTGAAAAATGGATAAAGAAGTTGTGGTACTTACGTACAATGCAATATCACTCAGCAATGAAATCTATGTCATCAGGCCCGTAGCAGCATAATGAGTGGATTCAGGTATGATGATTCTAACTGAAATAAGTCACACAGAAAAAGAAACATCATAAGATATCACTAATACACGGAATGTAAACTTGGCTACACAGGAACTGGATTACAAAACAGAACAGGGTCTCAAATTTAGAAAACCAACTTATGCTTGCTTAAGGGGAAAGGTGAGTTGGGGTGCTGCATCAAACCAGAGATTGAAATGAGCACAGATAAAGTTCCTTAAGCCAAATATGGAATAGACAAGAACTACTCCTTGCTCAACGAAATGGACTCAACACCCCATATTAAACGCCTAAGAATGTACCTGACTAGTAAGTATCTTAAAACCTATGGATTGCTATGTCTCTGAAAGAAAATCAAGCGTGTGTACAGGGGCATAAACGCAGCAGTGATAGGATTGGAGAGGTTCGGTGAGCAAATGAAGACCCTTTGAAGTCATATTGCATGGTACCCATTCCACGGGTCTCAACTCTCCAGGTTTAAGGGATTCTGCCTTCAGCTAAAACATGCACGTGGAACCCAGAGTATGATCAACCGTGTGATCGGGAGACGTGTTCCAATATGTCTCAGTTCTCGTCCCCTGGTACTCGGGTGCAACATTCCAGACGCTTTACTAACACTCTCCCGACTTGGAGAGTCAGTGCCTTTAACCTCCTGTTTGGCCCAGTTTGCAATTTCTGCGGAAGATGAACAGGAATAGGGAGAACCAATGAGAGACTAGCTGGAGGTGTCTGGACGGGCAAATTTAACTCTCATTTCCCACCAGGAAGAGGAATTAACCAAAGGCTCAGCGTGCCGTGCCGGAACCAGATTAGGGCCTGAAGCAATCCTGCGGTGTTGCGGCCAGCTCACAAGAAAGCGAGTTGAAGAAAGGAGCTCAGGGGCACTGTAATTCACAAACCTGCAGAGTTATAAATGACAGCTATCGTCCAAAAATATACTGAAGTAAGGCTGCCAAGAGGACTTGAAAGCGGGGCAGAATTGCAGGAAACCGATTTCAGGAGGTAGACTGGAATTGCATTTAAAGCATAGGAAAAGAGGCAGAACGTCCACAATGATGCACTTGGCCAAAAAGGGCGTATGCGTTTTTTCCTGAATATATTCAGGAAAAAACGCAAACGCCCTTTTTGGCCAACCAAGCAAGCTTGCAAAGGAAATCTGCACTACAATGAAGTCTCACTTCCCCCCGGTCAAAAGGGCCATCTGAAAAAAGTGTAAAATCCAGAAAGGCAGGACAGGCCATGGCTAACTGGGAGCCTTGTTATGCTGATGGGCGGGATGTAAATTGCCAAGAGCCACTCGGGAGAGGTGTATGGTGTTTCCTGAAACATCTAAAAAACAAAGCAACAGAGCCTAGGGCACTTCCACTTATGGTCCTATAGCTTAGGGAAATTAAAATCAAAAAGACACAGCCACCCCAAAGTTTGGGACGGCTCTGTTTACAAGAACCTCGTTTACGGTACAAGTTCAATATCGCAGAAAGTGAAGAATGGATAAAGAAGTTGTGGTACTTACGTACAATGCAATATCACTCAGCAATGAAATCTATGTCATCAGGCCCGTAGCAGCATAATGAGTGGATTCAGGTATGATGATTCTAACTGAAATAAGTCACACAGAAAAAGAAACATCATAAGATATCACTAATACACGGGATGTAAACTTGGCTACACAGGAACTGGATTACAAAACAGAACAGGGTCTCAAATTTAGAAAACCAACTTATGCTTGCTTAAGGGGAAAGGTGAGTTGGGGTGCTGCATCAAACCAGAGATTGAAATGAGCACAGATAAAGTTCCTTAAGCCAAATATGGAATAGACAAGAACTACTCCTTGCTCAACGAAATGGACTCAACACCCCATATTAAACGCCTAAGAATGTACCTGACTAGTAAGTATCTTAAAACCTATGGATTGCTATGTCTCTGAAAGAAAATCAAGCGTGTGTACAGGGGCATAAACGCAGCAGTGATAGGATTGGAGAGGTTCGGTGAGCAAATGAAGACCCTTTGAAGTCATATTGCATGGTACCCATTCCACGGGTCTCAACTCTCCAGGTTTAAGGGATTCTGCCTTCAGCTAAAACATGCACGTGGAACCCAGAGTATGATCAACCGTGTGATCGGGAGACGTGTTCCAATATGTCTCAGTTCTCGTCCCCTGGTACTCGGGTGCAACATTCCACACGCTTTACTAACACTCTCCCGACTTGGAGAGTCAGTGCCTTTAACCTCCTGTTTGGCCCAGTTTGCAATTTCTGCGGAAGATGAACAGGAATAGGGAGAACCAATGAGAGACTAGCTGGAGGTGTCTGGACGGGCAAATTTAACTCTCATTTCCCACCAGGAAGAGGAATTAACCAAAGGCTCAGCGTGCCGTGCCGGAACCAGATTAGGGCCTGAAGCAATCCTGCGGTGTTGCGGCCAGCTCACAAGAAAGCGAGTTGAAGAAAGGAGCTCAGGGGCACTGTAATTCACAAACCTGCAGAGTTATAAATGACAGCTATCGTCCAAAAATATACTGAAGTAAGGCTGCCAAGAGGACTTGAAAGCGGGGCAGAATTGCAGGAAACCGATTTCAGGAGGTAGACTGGAATTGCATTTAAAGCATAGGAAAAGAGGCAGAACGTCCACAATGATGCACTTGGCCAAAAAGGGCGTATGCGTTTTTTCCTGAATATATTCAGGAAAAAACGCATACGCCCTTTTTGGCCAACCAAGCAAGCTTGCAAAGGAAATCTGCACTACAATGAAGTCTCACTTCCCCCCGATCAAAAGGGCCATCTGAAAAAAGTGTAAAATCCAGAAAGGCAGGACAGGCCATGGAGAACTGGGAGCCTTGTTATGCTGATGGGCGGGATGTAAATTGCCAAGAGCCACTCGGGAGAGGTGTATGGTGTTTCCTGAAACATCTAAAAAACAAAGCAACAGAGCCTAGGGCACTTCCACTTATGGTCCTATAGCTTAGGGAAATTAAAATCAAAAAGACACAGCCACCCCAAAGTTTGGGACAGCTCTGTTTACAAGAACCTCGTTTACGGTACAAGTTCAATATCGCAGAAAGTGAAAAATGGATAAAGAAGTTGTGGTACTTACGTACAATGCCATATCACTCAGCAATGAAATCTATGTCATCAGGCCCGTAGCAGCATAATGAGTGGATTCAGGTATGATGATTCTAACTGAAATAAGTCACACAGAAAAAGAAACATCATAAGATATCACTAATACATGGAACTTGGCTACACAGGAACTGGATTACAAAACAGAACAGGGTCTCAAATTTAGAAAACCAACTTATGCTTGCTTAAGGGGAAAGGTGAGTTGGGGTGCTGCATCAAACCAGAGATTGAAATGAGCACAGATAAAGTTCCTTAAGCCAAATATGGAATAGACAAGAACTACTCCTTGCTCAACGAAATGGACTCAACACCCCATATTAAACGCCTAAGAATGTACCTGACTAGTAAATATCTTAAAACCTATGCACTGCTATGTGTCTGAAAGAAAATCAAGCATGTGTACAGGGGCATAAACGCAGCAGTGATAGGATTGGAGAGGTTCGGTGAGCAAATGAAGACCCTTTGAAGTCATATTGCATGGTACCCATTCCACGGGTCTCAACTCTCCAGGTTTAAGGGATTCTTCCTTCAGCTAAAACATGCACGTGGAACCCAGAGTATGATCAACCGTGTGATCGGGAGACGTGTTCCAATATGTCTCAGTTCTCGTCCCCTGGTACTCGGGTGCAACATTCCAGACGCTTTACTAACACTCTCCCGACTTGGAGAGTCAGTGCCTTTAACCTCCTGTTTGGCCCAGTTTGCAATTTCTGCGGAAGATGAACAGGAATAGGGAGAACCAATGAGAGACTAGCTGGAGGTGTCTGGACGGGCAAATTTAACTCTCATTTCCCACCAGGAAGAGGAATTAACCAAAGGCTCAGCGTGCCGTGCCGGAACCAGATTAGGGCCTGAAGCAATCCTGCGGTGTTGCGGCCAGCTCACAAGAAAGCGAGTTGAAGAAAGGAGCTCAGGGGCACTGTAATTCACAAACCTGCAGAGTTATAAATGACAGCTATCGTCCAAAAATATACTGAAGTAAGGCTGCCAAGAGGACTTGAAAGCGGGGCAGAATTGCAGGAAACCGATTTCAGGAGGTAGACTGGAATTGCATTTAAAGCATAGGAAAAGAGGCAGAACGTCCACAATGATGCACTTGGCCAAAAAGGGCGTATGCGTTTTTTCCTGAATATATTCAGGAAAAAACGCAAACGCCGTTTTTGGCCAACCAAGCAAGCTTGCAAAGGAAATCTGCACTACAATGAAGTCTCACTTCCCCCCGGTCAAAAGGGCCATCTGAAAAAAGTGTAAAATCCACAAAGGCAGGACAGGCCATGGAGAACTGGGAGCCTTGTTATGCTGATGGGCGGGATGTAAATTGCCAAGAGCCACTCCGGAGAGGTGTATGGTGTTTCCTGAAACATCTAAAAAACAAAGCAACAGAGCCTAGGGCACTTCCACTTATGGTCCTATAGCTTAGGGAAATTAAAATCAAAAAGACACAGCCACCCCAAAGTTTGGGACGGCTCTGTTTACAAGAACCTCGTTTACGGTACAAGTTCAATATCGCAGAAAGTGAAAAATGGATAAAGAAGTTGTGGTACTTACGTACAATGCAATATCACTCAGCAATGAAATCTATGTCATCAGGCCCGTAGCAGCATAATGAGTGGATTCAGGTATGATGATTCTAACTGAAATAAGTCACACAGAAAAAGAAACATCATAAGATATCACTAATACACGGAATGTAAACTTGGCTACACAGGAACTGGATTACAAAACAGAACAGGGTCTCAAATTTAGAAAACCAACTTATGCTTGCTTACGGGGAAAGGTGAGTTGGGGTGCTGCATAAAACCAGAGATTTAAATGAACACAGATAAAGTCCCTTAAGCCAAATATGGAATAGACAAGAACTACTCCTTGCTCAACGAAATGGACTCAACACCCCATATTAAACGCCTAAGAATGTACCTGACTAGTAAGTATCTTAAAACCTATGGATTGCTATGTCTCTGAAAGAAAATCAAGCGTGTGTACAGGGGCATAAACGCAGCAGTGATAGGATTGGAGAGGTTCGGTGAGCAAATGAAGACCCTTTGAAGTCATATTGCATGGTACCCATTCCACGGGTCTCAACTCTCCAGGTTTAAGGGATTCTGCCTTCAGCTAAAACATGCACGTGAAACCCAGAGTATGATCAACCGTGTGATCGGGAGACGTGTTCCAATATGTCTCAGTTCTCGTCCCCTGGTACTCGGGTGCAACATTCCACACGCTTTACTAACACTCTCCCGACTTGGAGAGTCAGTGCCTTTAACCTCCTGTTTGGCCCATTTGCAATTTCTGAGGAAGATGAACAGGAATAGGGAGAACCAATGAGAGACTAGGTGGAGGTGTCTGGACGGGCAAATTTAACTCTCATTTCCCACCAGGAAGAGGAATTAACCAAAGGCTCAGCGTGCCGTGACGGAACCAGATTAGGGCCTGAAGCAATCCTGCGGTGTTGCGGCCAGCTCACAAGAAAGCGAGTTGAAGAAAGGAGCTCAGGGGCACTGTAATTCACAAACCTGCAGAGTTATAAATGACAGCTATCGTCCAAAAATATACTGAAGTAAGGCTGCCAAGAGGACTTGAAAGCGGGGCAGAATTGCAGGAAACCGATTTCAGGAGGTAGACTGGAATTGCATTTAAAGCATAGGAAAAGAGGAAGAACGTCCACAATGATGCGCTTGGCCAAAAAGGGCGTATGCGTTTTTTCCTGAATATATTCAGGAAAAAACGCATACGCCCTTTTTGGCCAACCAAGCAAGCTTGCAAAGGAAATCTGCACTACAATGAAGTCTCACTTCCCCCCGGTCAAAAGGGCCATCTGAAAAAAGTGTAAAATCCAGAAAGGCAGGACAGGCCATGGAGAACTGGGAGCCTTGTTTTGCTGATGGGCGGGATGTAAATTGCCAAGAGCCACTCCGGAGAGGTGTATGGTGTTTCCTAAAACATCTAAAAAACAAAGCAACAGAGCCTAGGGCACTTCCACTTATGGTCCTATAGCTTAGGGAAATTAAAATCAAAAAGACACAGCCACCCCAAAGTTTGGGACGGCTCTGTTTACAAGAACCTCGTTTACGGTACAAGTTCAATATCGCAGAAAGTGAAAAATGGATAAAGAAGTTGTGGTACTTACGTACAATGCAATATCACTCAGCAATGAAATCTATGTCATCAGGCCCGTAGCAGCATAATGAGTGGATTCAGGTATGATGATTCTAACTGAAATAAGTCACACAGAAAAAGAAACATCATAAGATATCACTAATACACGGAATGTAAACTTGGCTACACAGGAACTGGATTACAAAACAGAACAGGGTCTCAAATTTAGAAAACCAACTTATGCTTGCTTAAGGGAAAAGGTGAGTTGGGGTGCTGCATAAAACCAGAGATTGAAATGAGCACAGATAAAGTTCCTTAAGCCAAATATAGAATAGACAAGAACTACTCCTTGCTCAACGAAATGGACTCAACACCCCATATTAAACGCCTAAGAATGTACCTGACTAGTAAGTATCTTAAAACCTATGCACTGCTATGTCTCTGAAAGAAAATCAAGCATGTGTACAGGGGCATAAACGCAGCAGTGATAGGATTGGAGAGGTTCGGTGAGCAAATGAAGACCCTTTGAAGTCATATTGCATGGTACCCATTCCACGGGTCTCAACTCTCCAGGTTTAAGGGATTCTTCCTTCAGCTAAAACATGCACGTGGAACCCAGAGTATGATCAACCGTGTGATCGGGAGACGTGTTCCAATATGTCTCAGTTCTCGTCCCCTGGTACTCGGGTGCAACATTCCAGACGCTTTACTAACACTCTCCCGACTTGGAGAGTCAGTGCCTTTAACCTCCTGTTTGGCCCAGTTTGCAATTTCTGCGGAAGATGAACAGGAATAGGGAGAACCAATGAGAGACTAGCTGGAGGTGTCTGGACGGGCAAATTTAACTCTCATTTCCCACCAGGAAGAGGAATTAACCAAAGGCTCAGCGTGCCGTGCCGGAACCAGATTAGGGCCTGAAGCAATCCTGCGGTGTTGCGGCCAGCTCACAAGAAAGCGAGTTGAAGAAAGGAGCTCAGGGGCACTGTAATTCACAAACCTGCAGAGTTATAAATGACAGCTATCGTCCAAAAATATACTGAAGTAAGGCTGCCAAGAGGACTTGAAAGCGGGGCAGAATTGCAGGAAACCGATTTCAGGAGGTAGACTGGAATTGCATTTAAAGCATAGGAAAAGAGGCAGAACGTCCACAATGATGCACTTGGCCAAAAAGGGCGTATGCGTTTTTTCCTGAATATATTCAGGAAAAAACGCATACGCCCTTTTTGGCCAACCAAGCAAGCTTGCAAAGGAAATCTGCACTACAATGAAGTCTCACTTCCCCCCGGTCAAAAGGGCCATCTGAAAAAAGTGTAAAATCCAGAAAGGCAGGACAGGCCATGGAGAACTGGGAGCCTTGTTATGCTGATGGGCGGGATGTAAATTGCCAACAGCCACTCGGGAGAGGTGTATGGTGTTTCCTGAAACATCTAAAAAACAAAGCAACAGAGCCTAGGGCACTTCCACTTATGGTCCTATAGCTTAGGGAAATTAAAATCAAAAAGACACAGCCACCCCAAAGTTTGGGACAGCTCTGTTTACAAGAACCTCGTTTACGGTACAAGTTCAATATCGCAGAAAGTGAAAAATGGATAAAGAAGTTGTGGTACTTACGTACAATGCAATATCACTCAGCAATGAAATCTATGTCATCAGGCCCGTAGCAGCATAATGAGTGGATTCAGGTATGATGATTCTAACTGAAATAAGTCACACAGAAAAAGAAACATCATAAGATATCACTAATACACGGAACTTGGCTACACAGGAACTGGATTACAAAACAGAACAGGGTCTCAAATTTAGAAAACCAACTTATGCTTGCTTAAGGGGAAAGGTGAGTTGGGGTGCTGCATCAAACCAGAGATTGAAATGAGCACAGATAAAGTTCCTTAAGCCAAATATGGAATAGACAAGAACTACTCCTTGCTCAACGAAATGGACTCAACACCCCATATTAAACGCCTAAGAATGTACCTGACTAGTAAGTATCTTAAAACCTATGGATTGCTATGTCGCTGAAAGAAAATCAAGCGTGTGTACAGGGGCATAAACGCAGCAATGATAGGATTGGAGAGGTTCGGTGAGCAAATGAAGACCCTTTGAAGTCATATTGCATGGTACCCATTCCACGGGTCTCAACTCTCCAGGTTTAAGGGATTCTTCCTTCAGCTAAAACATGCACGTGGAACCCAGAGTATGATCAACCGTGTGATCGGGAGACGTGTTCCAATATGTCTCAGTTCTCGTCCCCTGGTACTCGGGTGCAACATTCCAGACGCTTTACTAACACTCTCCCGACGTGGAGAGTCAGTGCCTTTAACCTCTTGTTTGGCCCATTTGCAATTTCTGAGGAAGATGAACAGGAATAGGGAGAACCAATGAGAGACTAGCTGGAGGTGTCTGGACGGGCAAATTTAACTCTCATTTCCCACCAGGAAGAGGAATTAACCAAAGGCTCAGCGTGCCGTGCCGGAACCAGATTAGGGCCTGAAGCAATCCTGCGGTGTTGCGGCCAGCTCACAAGAAAACGAGTTGAAGAAAGGAGCTCAGGGGCACTGTAATTCACAAACCTGCAGAGTTATAAATGACAGCTATCGTCCAAAAATATACTGAAGTAAGGCTGCCAAGAGGACTTGAAAGCGGGGCAGAATTGCAGGAAACCGATTTCAGGAGGTAGACTGGAATTGCATTTAAAGCATAGGAAAAGAGGCAGAACGTCCACAATGATGCACTTGGCCAAAAAGGGCGTATGCGTTTTTTCCTGAATATATTCAGGAAAAAACGCATACGCCCTTTTTGGCCAACCAAGCAAGCTTGCAAAGGAAATCTGCACTACAATGAAGTCTCACTTCCCCCCGGTCAAAAGGGCCATCTGAAAAAAGTGTAAAATCCAGAAAGGCAGGACAGGCCATGGAGAACTGGGAGCCTTGTTATGCTGATGGGCGGGATGTAAATTGCCAAGAGCCACTCCGGAGAGGTGTATGGTGTTTCCTGAAACATCTAAAAAACAAAGCAACAGAGCCTAGGGTACTTCCACTTATGGTCCTATACCTTAGGGAAATTAAAATCAAAAAGACACAGCCACCCCAAAGTTTGGGACGGCTCTGTTTACAAGAACCTCGTTTACGGTACAAGTTCAATATCGCAGAAAGTGAAAAATGGATAAAGAAGTTGTGGTACTTACGTACAATGCAATATCACTCAGCAATGAAATCTATGTCATCAGGCCCATAGCAGCATAATGAGTGGATTCAGGTATGATGATTCTAACTGAAATAAGTCACACAGAAAAAGAAACATCATAAGATATCACTAATACACGGAATGTAAACTTGGCTACACAGGAACTGGATTACAAAACAGAACAGGGTCTCAAATTTAGAAAACCAACTTATGCTTGCTTAAGGGGAAAGGTGAGTTGGGGTGCTGCATAAAACCAGAGATTTAAATGAACACAGATAAAGTTCCTTAAGCCAAATATGGAATAGACAAGAACTACTCCTTGCTCAACGAAATGGACTCAACACCCCATATTAAACGCCTAAGAATGTACCTGACTAGTAAGTATCTTAAAACCTATGAATTGCTATGTCTCTGAAAGAAAATCAAGCGTGTGTACAGGGGCATAAACGCAGCAGTGATAGGATTGGAGAGGTTCGGTGAGCAAATGAAGACCCTTTGAAGTCATATTGCATGGTACCCATTCCACGGGTCTCAACTCTCCAGGTTTAAGGGATTCTGCCTTCAGCTAAAACATGCACGTGGAACCCAGAGTATGATCACCCGTGATCGGGAGACATGTTCCAATATGTCTCAGTTCTCGTCCCCTGGTACTCGGGTGCAACATTCCAGACGCTTTACTAACACTCTCCCGACTTGGAGAGTCAGTGCCTTTAACCTCCTGTTTGGCCCAGTTTGCAATTTCTGCGGAAGATGAACAGGAATAGGGAGAACCAATGAGAGACTAGCTGGAGGTGTCTGGACGGGCAAATTTAACTCTCATTTCCCACCAGGAAGAGGAATTAACCAAAGGCTCAGCATGCCGTGCCGGAACCAGATTAGGGCCTGAAGCAATCCTGCGGTGTTGCGGCCAGCTCACAAGAAAGCGAGTTGAAGAAAGGAGCTCAGGGGCACTGTAATTCACAAACCTGCAGAGTTATAAATGACAGCTATCGTCCAAAAATATACTGAAGTAAGGCTGCCAAGAGGACTTGAAAGCGGGGCAGAATTGCAGGAAACCGATTTCAGGAGGTAGACTGGAATTGCATTTAAAGCATAGGAAAAGAGGCAGAACGTCCACAATGATGCACTTGGCCAAAAAGGGCGTATGCGTTTTTTCCTGAATATATTCAGGAAAAAACGCATACGCCCTTTTTGGCCAACCAAGCAAGCTTGCAAAGGAAATCTGCACTACAATGAAGTCTCACTTCCCCCCGGTCAAAAGGGCCATCTGAAAAAAGTGTAAAATCCAGAAAGGCAGGACAGGCCATGGAGAACTGGGAGCCTTGTTATGCTGATGGGCGGGATGTAAATTGCCAACAGCCACTCGGGAGAGGTGTATGGTGTTTCCTGAAACATCTAAAAAACAAAGCAACAGAGCCTAGGGCACTTCCACTTATGGTCCTATAGCTTAGGGAAATTAAAATCAAAAAGACACAGCCACCCCAAAGTTTGGGACGGCTCTGTTTACAAGAACCTCGTTTACGGTACAAGTTCAATATCGCAGAAAGTGAAAAATGGATAAAGAAGTTGTGGTACTTACGTACAATGCAATATCACTCAGCAATGAAATCTATGTCATCAGGCCCGTAGCAGCATAATGAGTGGATTCAGGTATGATGATTCTAACTGAAATAAGTCACACAGAAAAAGAAACATCATAAGATATCACTAATACACGGAATGTAAACTTGGCTACACAGGAACTTGATTACAAAACAGAACAGGGTCTCAAATTTAGAAAACCAACTTATGCTTGCTTAAGGGGAAAGGTGAGTTGGGGTGCTGCATCAAACCAGAGATTGAAATGAGCACAGATAAAGTTCCTTAAGCCAAATATGGAATAGACAAGAACTACTCCTTGCTCAACGAAATGGACTCAACACCCCATATTAAACGCCTAAGAATGTACCTGACTAGTAAGTATCTTAAAACCTATGGATTGCTATGTCTCTGAAAGAAAATCAAGCGTGTGTACAGGGGCCTAAACGCAGCAGTGATAGGATTGGAGAGGTTCGGTGAGCAAATGAAGACACTTTGAAGTCATATTGCATGGTACCCATTCCACGCGTCTCAACTCTCCAGGTTTAAGGGATTCTTCCTTCAGCTAAAACATGCACGTGGAACCCAGAGTATGATCAACTGTGCGATCGGGAGACGTGTTCCAATATGTCTCAGTTCTCGTCCCCTGGTACTCGGGTGCAACATTCCAGACGCTTTACTAACACTCTCCTGACTTGGAGAGTCAGTGCCTTTAACCTCCTGTTTGGCCCAGTTTGCAATTTCTGTGGAAGATGAACAGGAATAGGGAGAACCAATGAGAGACTAGCTGGAGGTGTCTGGACGGGCAAATTTAACTCTCATTTCCCACCAGGAAGAGGAATTAACCAAAGGCTCAGCGTGCCGTGCCGGAACCAGATTAGGGCCTGAAGCAATCCTGCGGTGTTGCGGCCAGCTCACAAGAAAGCGAGTTGAAGAAAGGAGCTCAGGGGCACTGTAATTCACAAACCTGCAGAGTTATAAATGACAGCTATCGTCCAAAAATATACTGAAGTAAGGCTGCCAAGAGGACTTGAAAGCGGGGCAGAATTGCAGGAAACCGATTTCAGGAGGTAGACTGGAATTGCATTTAAAGCATAGGAAAAGAGGCAGAACGTCCACAATGATGCACTTGGCCAAAAAGGGCGTATGCGTTTTTTCCTGAATATATTCAGGAAAAAACGCATACGCCCTTTTTGGCCAACCAAGCAAGCTTGCAAAGGAAATCTGCACTACAATGAAGTCTCACTTCCCCCTGGTCAAAAGGGCCATCTGAAAAAAGTGTAAAATCCAGAAAGGCAGGACAGGCCATGGAGAACTGGGAGCCTTGTTATGCTGATGGGCGGGATGTAAATTGCCAACAGCCACTCGGGAGAGGTGTATGGTGTTTCCTGAAACATCTAAAAAACAAAGCAACAGAGCCTAGGGCACTTCCACTTATGGTCCTATAGCTTAGGGAAATTAAAATCA
Source organism: Leucopleurus acutus (assembly GCF_964270905.1). NCBI lineage: Eukaryota > Metazoa > Chordata > Mammalia > Artiodactyla > Delphinidae > Leucopleurus > Leucopleurus acutus. The sequence goes on along the minus strand of NW_028139226.1, from coordinate 2,031,410 downwards.
AAAAGACACAGCCACCCCAAAGTTTGGGACGGCTCTGTTTACAAGAACCTCGTTTACGGTACAAGTTCAATATCGCAGAAAGTGAAAAATGGATAAAGAAGTTGTGGTACTTACGTACAATGCAATATCACTCAGCAATGAAATCTATGTCATCAGGCCCGTAGCAGCATAATGAGTGGATTCAGGTATGATGATTCTAACTGAAATAAGTCACACAGAAAAAGAAACATCATAAGATATCACTAATACACGGAATGTAAACTTGGCTACACAGGAACTGGATTACAAAACAGAACAGGGTCTCAAATTTAGAAAACCAACTTATGCTTGCTTAAGGGGAAAGGTGAGTTGGGGTGCTGCATAAAACCAGAGATTGAAATGAGCACAGATAAAGTTCCTTAAGCCAAATATAGAATAGACAAGAACTACTCCTTGCTCAACGAAATGGACTCAACACCCCATATTAAATGCCTAAGAATGTACCTGACTAGTAAGTATCTTAAAACCTATGGATTGCTATGTCTCTGAAAGAGAATCAAATGTGTGTACAGGGGCATAAACATAGCAGTGATAGGATTGGAGAGGTTCAGTGAGCAAATGAAGACCCTTTGAAGTCATATTGCATGGTACCAATTCCACGGGTCTCAACTCTCCAGGTTTAAGGGATTCTGCCTTCAGCTAAAACATGCATGTGGAACCCAGAGTATGATCAACCGTGTGATCAGGAGACGTGTTCCAATATGTCTCAGTTCTCGTCCCATGGTACTCGGGTGCAACATTCCAGACGCTTTACTGACACTCTCCCGACTTGGAGAGTCAGTGCCTTTAACCTCCTGTTTGGCCCATTTGCAATTTCTGCGGAAGATGAACAGGAATACGGAGAACCAATGAGAGACTAGCTGGAGGTGTCTGGACGGGCAAATTTAACTCTCATTTCCCACCAGGAAGAGGAATTAACCAAAGGCTCAGCATGCCGTGCCGGAACCAGATTAGGGCCTGAAGCAATCCTGCGGTGTTGCGGCCAGCTCACAAGAAAGCGACTTGAAGAATGGAGTTAAGAGGCACTGTAATTCACAAACCTGCAGAGTTATAAATGACAGCTATCGTCCAAAAATATACTGAAGTAAGGCTGCCAAGAGGTCTTGAAAGCGGGGCAGAATTACAGGAAACCGATTTCAGGAGGTAGACTGGAATTGCATGTAAAGCATAGGAAAAGAGGCAGAACGTCCACAATGATGCCCTTGGCCAAAAAGGGCGTATGCGTTTTTTCCTGAATACATTCAGGAAAAAACGCATACGCCCTTTTTGGCCACCTAGCAAGCTTGTAAAGGAAATCTGCACTACAATGAAGTCTCACTTCCCCCGGTCAAAAGGGCCATCTAAAAAAAAGTGTAAAATCCAGAAAGGCAGGAAAGGCCATGGAGAACTAGGAGCCTTGTTATGCTGATGGGCGGGATGTAAATTGCCAACAGCCACTAGGGAGAAGTGTATGGTGATTCCTGAAACATCTAAAAAACAAGGCAACAGAGCCTAGAGCACTTCCACTTATGGTCCTATAGCTTAGGGAAATTAAAATCAAAAAGACACAGCCACCCCAAAGTTTGGGACGACTCTGTTTACAAGAACCTCGTTTACGGTACAAGTTCAATATCGCAGAAAGTGAAAAATGGATAAAGAAGTTGTGGTACTTACGTACAATGCAATATCACTCAGCAATGAAATCTATGTCATCAGACCTGTAGCAGCATAATGAGTGGATTCAGGTATGATGATTCTAACTGAAATAAGTCACACAGAAAAAGAAACATCATAAGATATCACTAATACACGTAATGTAAACTTGGCTACACAGGAACTGGATTACAAATCAGAACAGGGTCTCAAATTTAGAAAACCAACTTATGCTTGCTTAAGCGAAAAGGTGAGTTGGGGTGCTGCATCAAACCAGAGATTGAAATGAGCACAGATAAAGTTCCTTAAGCCAAATATGGAATAGACAAGAGCTACTCCTTGCTCAACGAAATGGACTCAACACCCCATATTAAACGCCTAAGAATGTACCTGACTAGTAAGTATCTTAAAACCTATGGATTGCTATGTCTCTGAAAGAGAATCAAGTGTGTGTACAGGGGCATAAACGCAGCAGTGGTAGGATTGGAGAGGTTCGGTGAGCAAATGAAGACCCTTTGAAGTCATATTGCATGGTACCCATTCCACGGGTCTCAACTCTCCAGGTTTAAGGGATTCTGCCTTCAGCTAAAACATGCATGTGGCACCCAGAGTATGATCAACCGTGTGATCGGGAGACGTGTTCCAATATGTCTCAGTTCTCGTCCCATGGTACTCGGGTGCAACATTCCAGACGCTTTACTGACACTCTCCCGACTTGGAGAGTCAGTGCCTTTAACCTCCTGTTTGGCCCATTTGCAATTTCTGCGGAAGATGAACAGGAATAGGGAGAACCAATGAGAGACTAGCTGGAGGTGTCTGGACGGGCAAATTTAACTCTCATTTCCCACCAGGAAGAGGAATTAACCAAAGGCTCAGCGTGCCGTGCCAGAACCAGATTAGGGCCTGAAGCAATCCTGCGGTGTTGCGGCCAGCTCACAAGAAAGCGAGTTGAAGAAAGGAGCTCAGGGGCACTGTAATTCACAAACCTGCAGAGTTATAAATGACAGCTATCGTCCAAAAATATACTGAAGTAAGGCTGCCAAGAGGACTTGAAAGCGGGGCAGAATTGCAGGAAACCGATTTCAGGAGGTAGACTGGAATTGCATTTAAAGCATAGGAAAAGAGGCAGAACGTCCACAATGATGCACTTGGCCAAAAAGGGCGTATGCGTTTTTTCCTGAATACATTCAGGAAAAAACGCATACGCCCTTTTTGGCCACCTAGCAAGCTTGTAAAGGAAATCTGCACTACAATGAAGTCTCACTTCCCCCGGTCAAAAGGGCCATCTAAAAAAAAGTGTAAAATCCAGAAAGGCAGGAAAGGCCATGGAGAACTAGGAGCCTTGTTATGCTGATGGGCGGGATGTAAATTGCCAACAGCCACTAGGGAGAAGTGTATGGTGATTCCTGAAACATCTAAAAAACAAAGCAACAGAGCCTAGAGCACTTCCACTTATGGTCCTATAGCTTAGGGAAATTAAAATCAAAAAGACACAGCCACCCCAAAGTTTGGGACGACTCTGTTTACAAGAACCTCGTTTACGGTACAAGTTCAATATCGCAGAAAGTGAAAAATGGATAAAGAAGTTGTGGTACTTACGTACAATGCAATATCACTCAGCAATGAAATCTATGTCATCAGACCTGTAGCAGCATAATGAGTGGATTCAGGTATGATGATTCTAACTGAAATAAGTCACACAGAAAAAGAAACATCATAAGATATCACTAATACACGTAATGTAAACTTGGCTACACAGGAACTGGATTACAAATCAGAACAGGGTCTCAAATTTAGAAAACCAACTTATGCTTGCTTAAGCGAAAAGGTGAGTTGGGGTGCTGCATCAAACCAGAGATTGAAATGAGCACAGATAAAGTTCCTTAAGCCAAATATGGAATAGACAAGAGCTACTCCTTGCTCAACGAAATGGACTCAACACCCCATATTAAACGCCTAAGAATGTACCTGACTAGTAAGTATCTTAAAACCTATGGATTGCTATGTCTCTGAAAGAGAATCAAGTGTGTGTACAGGGGCATAAACGCAGCAGTGGTAGGATTGGAGAGGTTCGGGGAGCAAATGAAGACCCTTTGAAGTCATATTGCATGGTACCCATTCCACGGGTCTCAACTCTCCAGGTTTAAGGGATTCTGCCTTCAGCTAAAACATGCATGTGGCACCCAGAGTATGATCAACCGTGTGATCGGGAGACGTGTTCCAATATGTCTCAGTTCTCGTCCCATGGTACTCGGGTGCAACATTCCAGACGCTTTACTGACACTCTCCCGACTTGGAGAGTCAGTGCCTTTAACCTCCTGTTTGGCCCATTTGCAATTTCTGCGGAAGATGAACAGGAATAGGGAGAACCAATGAGAGACTAGCTGGAGGTGTCTGGACGGGCAAATTTAACTCTCATTTCCCACCAGGAAGAGGAATTAACCAAAGGCTCAGCGTGCCGTGCCAGAACCAGATTAGGGCCTGAAGCAATCCTGCGGTGTTGCGGCCAGCTCACAAGAAAGCGAGTTGAAGAAAGGAGCTCAGGGGCACTGTAATTCACAAACCTGCAGAGTTATAAATGACAGCTATCGTCCAAAAATATACTGAAGTAAGGCTGCCAAGAGGACTTGAAAGCGGGGCAGAATTGCAGGAAACCGATTTCAGGAGGTAGACTGGAATTGCATTTAAAGCATAGGAAAAGAGGCAGAACGTCCACAATGATGCACTTGGCCAAAAAGGGCGTATGCGTTTTTTCCTGAATATATTCAGGAAAAAACGCATACGCCCTTTTTGGCCAACCAAGCAAGCTTGCAAAGGAAATCTGCACTACAATGAAGTCTCACTTCCCCCCAGTCAAAAGGGCCATCTGAAAAAAGTGTAAAATCCATAAAGGCAGGACAGGCCATGGAGAACTGGGAGCCTTGTTATGCTGATGGGCGGGATGTAAATTGTCAACAGCCACTCGGGAGAAGTGTATGGTGTTTCCTGCAACATCTAAAAAACAAAGGAACAGAGCCTAAGGCACTTCCACTTATGGTCCTATAGCTTAGGGAAATTAAAATAAAAAAGACACAGCCACCCCAAAGTTTGGGACGGCTCTGTTTACAAGAACCTCGTTTACGGTACAAGTTCAATATCGCAGAAAGTGAAAAATGGATAAAGAAGTTGTGGTACTTACGTACAATGCAATATCACTCAGCAATGAAATCTATGTCATCAGGCCCATAGCAGCATAATGAGTGGATTCAGGTATGATGATTCTAACTGAAATAAGTCACACAGAAAAAGAAACATCATAAGATATCACTAATACACGGAATGTAAACTTGGCTACACAGGAACTGGATTACAAAACAGAACAGGGTCTCAAATTTAGAAAACCAACTTATGCTTGCTTAAGGGGAAAGGTGAGTTGGGGTGCTGCATAAAACCAGAGATTGAAATGAGCACAGATAAAGTTCCTTAAGCCAAATATGGAATAGACAAGAGCTACTCCTTGCTCAACGAAATGGACTCAACACCCCATATTAAACGCCTAAGAATCTACCTGACTAGTAAGTATCTTAAAACCTATGGATTGCTATGTCTCTGAAAGAGAATCAAGCGTGTGTACAGGGGCATAAACACAGCAGTGATAGGATTGGAGAGGTTCAGTGAGCAAATGAAGACCCTTTGAAGTCATATTGCATGGTACCCATTCCACGGGTCTCAACTCTCCAGGTTTAAGGGATTCTTCCTTCAGCTAAACATGCATGTGGAACCCAGAGTATGATAAACCGTGTGATCGGGAGACGTGTTCCAATATGTCTCAGTTTTTGTCCCCTGGTATTCGGGTGCAACATTCCAGACGCTTTACTGACACTCTCCCGACTTGGAGAGTCAGTGCCTTTAACCTCCTGTTTGGCCCAGTTTACAATTTCTGCGGAAGATGAACAGGAATACGGAGAACCAATGAGAGACTAGCTGGAGGTGTCCGGACGGGCAAATTTAACTCTCATTTCCCACCAGGAAGAGGAATTAACCAAAGGCTCAGCGTGCCGTGCCGGAACCAGATTAGGGCCTGAAGCAATCCTGCGGTGTTGCGGCCAGCTCACAAGAAAGCGAGTTGAAGAAAGGAGCTCAGGGGCACTGTAATTCACAAACCTGCAGAGTTATAAATGACAGCTATCGTCCAAAAATATACTGAAGTAAGGCTGCCAAGAGGACTTGAAAGCGGGGCAGAATTGCAGGAAACCGATTTCAGGAGGTAGACTGGAATTGCATTTAAAGCATAGGAAAAGAGGCAGAACGTCCACAATGATGCACTTGGCCAAAAAGGGCGTATGCGTTTTTTCCTGAATATATTCAGGAAAAAACGCATACGCCCTTTTTGGCCAACCAAGCAAGCTTGCAAAGGAAATCTGCACTACAATGAAGTCTCACTTCCCCCCAGTCAAAAGGGCCATCTGAAAAAAGTGTAAAATCCATAAAGGCAGGACAGGCCATGGAGAACTGGGAGCCTTGTTATGCTGATGGGCGGGATGTAAATTGTCAACAGCCACTCGGGAGAAGTGTATGGTGTTTCCTGCAACATCTAAAAAACAAAGGAACAGAGCCTAAGGCACTTCCACTTATGGTCCTATAGCTTAGGGAAATTAAAATAAAAAAGACACAGCCACCCCAAAGTTTGGGACGGCTCTGTTTACAAGAACCTCGTTTACGGTACAAGTTCAATATCGCAGAAAGTGAAAAATGGATAAAGAAGTTGTGGTACTTACGTACAATGCAATATCACTCAGCAATGAAATCTATGTCATCAGGCCTGTAGCAGCATAATGAGTGGATTCAGGTATGATGATTCTAACTGAAATAAGTCACACAGAAAAAGAAACATCATAAGATATCACTAATACACGGAATGTAAACTTGGCTACACAGGAACTGGATTACAAATCAGAACAGGGTCTCAAATTTAGAAAACCAACTTATGCTTGCTTAAGCGAAAAGGTGAGTTGGGGTGCTGCATCAAACCAGAGATTGAAATGAGCACAGATAAAGTTCCTTAACCCAAATATGGAATAGACAAGAGCTACTCCTTGCTCAACGAAATGGACTCAACACCCCATATTAAACGCCTAAGAATGTACCTGACTAGTAAGTATCTTAAAACCTAAGGATTGCTATGTCTCTGAAAGAGAATCAAGTGTGTGTACAGGGGCATAAACGCAGCAGTGATAGGATTGGAGAGGTTCGGTGAGCAAATGAAGACCCTTTGAAGTCATATTGCATGGTACCCATTCCACGGGTCTCAACTCTCCAGGTTTAAGGGATTCTTCCTTCAGCTAAACATGCATGTGGAACCCAGAGTATGATCAACCGTGTGATCGGGAGACGTGTTCCAATATGTCTCAGTTCTCGTCCCATAGTTCTCGGGTGCAACATTCCAGACGCTTTACTGACACTCTCCCGACTTGGAGAGTCAGTGCCTTTAACCTCCTGTTTGGCCCATTTGCAATTTCTGCGGAAGATGAACAGGAATAGGGAGAACCAATGAGAGAGTAGCTGGAGGTGTCTGGACGGGCAAATTTAACTCTCATTTCCCACCAGGAAGAGGAACTAACCAAAGGCTCAGCGTGCCGTGCCGGAACCAGATTAGGGCCTGAAGCAATCCTGCGGTGTTGCGGCCAGCTCACAAGAAAGCGACTTGAAGAATGGAGTTAAGAGGCACTGTAATTCACAAACCTGCAGAGTTATAAATGACAGCTATCGTCCAAAAATATACTGAAGTAAGGCTGCCAAGAGGACTTGAAAGCGGGGCAGAATTGCAGGAAACCGATTTCAGGAGGTAGACTGGAATTGCATTTAAAGCATAGGAAAAGAGGCAGAACCTCCACAATGATGCCCTTGGCCAAAATGGGCGTATGCGTTTTTTCCTGAATATATTCAGGAAAAAACGCATACGCCCTTTTTGGCCAACCAAGCAAGCTTGCAAAGGAAATCTGCACTACAATGAAGTCTCACTTCCCCCCGGTCAAAAGGGCCATCTGAAAAAAGTGTAAAATCCAGAAAGGCAGAACAGGCCATGGAGAACTGGGAGCCTTGTTTTGCTGATGGGCGGGATGTAAATTGCCAAGAGCCACTCGGGAGAAGTGTATGGTGTTTCCTGAAACATCTAAAAAACAAAGCAACAGAGCCTAGGGCACTTCCACTTATGGTCCTATAGCTTAGGGAAATTAAAATCAAAAAGACACAGCCACCGCAAAGTTTGGGACGGCTCTGTTTACAAGAACCTCGTTTACGGTACAAGTTCAATACCACAGAAAGTAGAAAATGGATAAAGAAGTTGTGGTACTTACGTACAATGCAATATCACTCAGCAATGAAATCTATGTCATCAGGCCCGTACCAGCATAATGAGTGGATTCAGGTATGATGATTCTAACTGAAATAAGTCACACAGAAAAAGAAATATCGTAAGATATCACTAATACACGGAATGTAAACTTGGCTACACAGGAACTGGATTACAAATCAGAACAGGGTCTCAAATTTAGAAAACCAACTTATGCTTGCTTAAGGGGAAAGGTGAGTTGGGGTGCTTCATAAATCCAGAGATTGAAATGAGCACAGATAAAGTTCCTTAAGCCAAATATGGAATAGACAAGAGCTACTCCTTGCTCAACGAAATGGACTCAACACCCCATATTAAACGCCTAAGAATGTACCTGACTAGTAAGTATCTTAAAACCTATGGATTGCTATGTCTCTGAAAGAGAATCAAGCGTGTGTACAGGGGCATAAATGCAGCAGTGATAGGATTGGAGAGGTTCGGTGAGCAAATGAAGACCCTTTGAAGTCATATTGCATGGTACCCATTCCACGGGTCTCAACTCTCCAGGTTTAAGGGATTCTTCCTTCAGCTAAAACATGCACGTGGAACCCAGAGTATGATCAACCGTGTGATCGGGAGACGTGTTCCAATATGTCTCAGTTCTCATCCCCTGGTACTCGGGTGCAACTTTCCAGACACTTTACTAACACTCTCCCGACGTGGAGAGTCAGTGCCTTTAACCTCCTGTTTGGCCCATTTGCAATTTCTGAGGAAGATGAACAGGAATAGGGAGAACCAATGAGAGACTAGCTGGAGGTGTCTGGACGGGCAAATTTAACTCTCATTTCCCACCAGGAAGAGGAATTAACCAAAGGCTCAGCGTGCCGTGCCCGAACCAGATTAGGGCCTGAAGCAATCCTGCGGTGTTGCGGCCAGCTCACAAGAAAGCGAGTTGAAGAAAGGAGCTCAGGGGCACTGTAATTCACAAACCTGCAGAGTTATAAATGACAGCTATCGTCCAAAAATATACTGAAGTAAGGCTGCCAAGAGGACTTGAAAGCGGGGCAGAATTGCAGGAAACCGATTTCAGGAGGTAGACTGGAATTGCATTTAAAGCACAGGAAAAGAGGCAGAACGTCCACAATGATGCACTTGGCCAAAAAGCGCGTATGCGTTTTTTCCTGAATATATTCAGGAAAAAACGCATACGCGCTTTTTGGCCAACAATGAAGTCTCACTTCCCCCCGGTCAAAAGGGCCATCTGAAAAAAGTGTAAAACCCAGAAATGCAGGACAGGCCATGGAGAACTGGGAGCCTTGTTATGCTGATGGGCGGGATGTAAATTGCCAACAGCCACTCGGGAGAGGTGTATGGTGTTTCCTGAAACATCTAAAAAACAAAGCAACAGAGCCTAGGGCACTTCCACTTATGGTCCTATAGCTTAGGGAAATTAAAATCAAAAAGACACAGCCACCCCAAAGTTTGGGACCGCTCTGTTTACAAGAACCTCGTTTACGGTACAAGTTCAATATCGCAGAAAGTGAAAAATGGATAAAGAAGTTGTGGTACTTACGTACAATGCAATATCACTCAGCAATGAAATCTATGTCATCAGGCCCATAGCAGCATAATGAGTGGATTCAGGTATGATGATTCTAACTGAAATAAGTCACACAGAAAAAGAAACATCATAAGATATCACTAATACACGGAATGTAAACTTGGCTACACAGGAACTGGATTACAAAACAGAACAGGGTCTCAAATTTAGAAAACCAACTTATGCTTGCTTAAGGGGAAAGGTGAGTTGGGGTGCTGCATAAAACCAGAGATTGAAATGAGCACAGATAAAGTTCCTTAAGCCAAATATGGAATAGACAAGAACTACTCCTTGCTCAACGAAATGGACTCAACACCCCATATTAAACGCCTAAGAATGTACCTGACTAGTAAGTATCTTAAAACCTATGGATTGCTATGTCTCTGAAAGAAAATCAAGCGTGTGTACAGGGGCATAAACGCAGCAGTGATAGGATTGGAGAGGTTCGGTGAGCAAATGAAGACCCTTTGAAGTCATATTGCATGGTACCCATTCCACGGGTCTCAACTCTCCAGGTTTAAGGGATTCTGCCTTCAGCTAAAACATGCACGTGGAACCCAGAGTATGATCAACCGTGTGATCGGGAGACGTGTTCCAATATGTCTCAGTTCTCGTCCCCTGGTACTCGGGTGCAACATTCCACACGCTTTACTAACACTCTCCCGACTTGGAGAGTCAGTGCCTTTATCCTCCTGTTTGGCCCATTTGCAATTTCTGAGGAAGATGAACAGGAATAGGGAGAACCAATGAGAGACTAGCTGGAGGTGTCTGGACGGGCAAATTTAACTCTCATTTCCCACCAGGAAGAGGAATTAACCAAAAGCTCAGCGTGCCGTGCCGGAACCAGAATAGGGCCTGAAGCAATCCTGCGGTGTTGCGGCCAGCTCACAAGAAAGCGAGTTGAAGAAAGGAGCTCAGGGGCACTGTAATTCACAAACCTGCAGAGTTATAAATGACAGCTATCGTCCAAAAATATACTGAAGTAAGGCTGCCAAGAGGACTTGAAAGCGGGGCAGAATTGCAGGAAACCGATTTCAGGAGGTAGACTGGAATTGCATTTAAAGCATAGGAAAAGAGGCAGAACGTCCACAATGATGCACTTGGCCAAAAAGGGCGTATGCGTTTTTTCCTGAATATATTCAGGAAAAAACGCATACGCCCTTTTGGCCAACCAAGCAAGCTTGCAAAGGAAATCTGCACTACAATGAAGTCTCACTTCGCCCCGGTCAAAAGGGCCATCTGAAAAAAGTGTAAAATCCAGAAAGGCAGGACAGGCCATGGAGAACTGGGAGCCTTGTTATGCTGATGGGCGGGATGTAAATTGCCAACAGCCACTCGGGAGAGGTGTATGGTGTTTCCTGAAACATCTAAAAAACAAAGCAAAAGAGCCTAGGGCACTTCCACTTATGGTCCTATAGCTTAGGGAAATTAAAATCAAAAAGACACAGCCACCCCAAAGTTTGGGACGGCTCTGTTTACAAGAACCTCGTTTACGGTACAAGTTCAATATCGCAGAAAGTGAAAAATGGATAAAGAAGTTGTGGTACTTACGTACAATGCAATATCACTCAGCAATGAAATCTATGTCATCAGGCCCGTAGCAGCATAATGAGTGGATTCAGGTATGATGATTCTAACTGAAATAAGTCACACAGAAAAAGAAACATCATAAGATATCACTAATACACGGAATGTAAACTTGGCTACACAGGAACTGGATTACAAAACAGAACAGGGTCTCAAATTTAGAAAACCAACTTATGCTTGCTTAAGGGGAAAGGTGAGTTGGGGTGCTGCATAAAACCAGAGATTGAAATGAGCACAGATAAAGTTCCTTAAGCCAAATATAGAATAGACAAGAACTACTCCTTGCTCAACGAAATGGACTCAACACCCCATACTAAACGCCTAAGAATGTACCTGACTAGTAAGTATCTTAAAACCTATGCACTGCTATGTCTCTGAAAGAAAAGCAAGCGTGTGTACAGGGGCATAAACGCAGCAGTGATAGGATTGGAGAGGTTCGGTGAGCAAATGAAGACCCTTTGAAGTCATATTGCATGGTACCCATTCCACGGGTCTCAACTCTCCAGGTTTAAGGGATTCTTCCTTCAGCTAAAACATGCACGTGGAACCCAGAGTATGATCAACCGTGTGATCGGGAGACGTGTTCCAATATGTCTCAGTTCTCGTCCCCTGGTACTCGGGTGCAACATTCCAGACGCTTTACTAACACTCTCCCGACTTGGAGAGTCAGTGCCTTTAAACTCCTGTTTGGCCCAGTTTGCAATTTCTGCGGAAGATGAACAGGAATAGGGAGAACCAATGAGAGACTAGCTGGAGGTGTCTGGACGGGCAAATTTAACTCTCATTTCCCACCAAGAAGAGGAATTAACCAAAGGCTCAGCGTGCCGTGCCGGAACCAGATTAGGGCCTGAAGCAATCCTGCGGTGTTGTGGCCAGCTCACAAGAAAGCGAGTTGAAGAAAGGAGCTCAGGGGCACTGTAATTCACAAACCTGCAGAGTTATAAATGACAGCTATCATCCAAAAATATACTGAAGTAAGGCTGCCAAGAGGACTTGAAAGCGGGGCAGAATTGCAGGAAACCGATTTCAGGAGGTAGACTGGAATTGCATTTAAAGCATAGGAAAAGAGGCAGAACGTCCACAATGATGCACTTGGCCAAAAATGGCATATGCGTTTTTTCCTGAATATATTCAGGAAAAAACGCATACGCCCTTTTTGGCCAAAAATGAAGTCTCACTTCCCCCCGGTCAAAAGGGCCATCTGAAAAAAGTGTAAAATCCAGAAAGGCAGGACAGGCCATGGAGAACTGGGAGCCTTGTTATGCTGATGGGCGGGATGTAAATTGCCAACAGCCACTCGGGAGAGGTGTATGGTGTTTCCTGAAACATCTAAAAAACAAAGCAACAGAGCCTAGGGCACTTCCACTTATGGTCCTATAGCTTAGGGAAATTAAAATCAAAAAGACACAGCCACCCCAAAGTTTGGGACGGCTCTGTTTACAAGAACCTCATTTACAGTACAAGTTCAATATCGCAGAAAGTGAAAAATGGATAAAGAAGTTGTGGTACTTACGTACAATGCAATATCACTCAGCAATGAAATCTATGTCATCAGGCCCATAGCAGCATAATGAGTGGATTCAGGTATGATGATTCTAACTGAAATAAGTCACACAGAAAAAGAAACATCATAAGATATCACTAATACACGGAATGTAAACTTGGCTACACAGGAACTGGATTACAAAACAGAACAGGGTCTCAAATTTAGAAAACCAACTTATGCTTGCTTAAGGGGAAAGGTGAGTTGGGGTGCTGCATAAAACCAGAGATTGAAATGAGCACAGATAAAGTTCCTTAAGCCAAATATAGAATAGACAAGAACTACTCCTTGCTCAACGAAATGGACTCAACACCCCATACTAAACGCCTAAGAATGTACCTGACTAGTAAGTATCTTAAAACCTATGCACTGCTATGTCTCTGAAAGAAAAGCAAGCGTGTGTACAGGGGCATAAACGCAGCAGTGATAGGATTGGAGAGGTTCGGTGAGCAAATGAAGACCCTTTGAAGTCATATTGCATGGTACCCATTCCACGGGTCTCAACTCTCCAGGTTTAAGGGATTCTTCCTTCAGCTAAAACATGCACGTGGAACCCAGAGTATGATCAACTGTGTGATCGGGAGACGTGTTCCAATATGTCTCAGTTCTCGTCCCCTGGTACTCGGGTGCAACATTCCAGACGCTTTACTAACACTCTCCCGACTTGGAGAGTCAGTGCCTTTAACCTCCTGTTTGGCCCAGTTTGCAATTTCTGCGGAAGATGAACAGGAATAGGGAGAACCAATGAGAGACTAGCTGGAGGTGTCTGGACGGGCAAATTTAACTCTCATTTCCCACCAAGAAGAGGAATTAACCAAAGGCTCAGCGTGCCGTGCCGGAACCAGATTAGGGCCTGAAGCAATCCTGCGGTGTTGTGGCCAGCTCACAAGAAAGCGAGTTGAAGAAAGGAGCTCAGGGGCACTGTAATTCACAAACCTGCAGAGTTATAAATGACAGCTATCGTCCAAAAATATACTGAAGTAAGGCTGCCAAGAGGACTTGAAAGCGGGGCAGAATTGCAGGAAACCGATTTCAGGAGGTAGACTGGAATTGCATTTAAAGCATAGGAAAAGAGGCAGAACGTCCACAATGATGCACTTGGCCAAAAATGGCATATGCGTTTTTTCCTGAATATATTCAAGAAAAAACGCATACGCCCTTTTTGGCCAACAATGAAGTCTCACTTCCTCCCGGTCAAAAGGGCCATCTGAAAAAAGTGTAAAATCCAGAAAGGCAGGACAGGCCATGGAGAACTGGGAGCCTTGTTATGCTGATGGGCGGGATGTAAATTGCCAACAGCCACTCGGGAGAGGTGTATGGTGTTTCCTGAAACATCTAAAAAACAAAGCAACAGAGCCTAGGGCACTTCCACTTATGGTCCTATAGCTTAGGGAAATTAAAATCAAAAAGACACAGCCACCCCAAAGTTTGGGACGGCTCTGTTTACAAGAACCTCATTTACAGTACAAGTTCAATATCGCAGAAAGTGAAAAATGGATAAAGATGTTGTGGTACTTACGTACAATGCAATATCACTCAGCAATGAAATCTATGTCATCAGGCCCGTAGCAGCATAATGAGTGGATTCAGGTATGATGATTCTAACTGAAATAAGTCACACAGAAAAAGAAACATCATAAGATATCACTAATACACGGAATGTAAACTTGGCTACACAGGAACTGGATTACAAAACAGAACAGGGTCTCAAATTTAGAAAACCAACTTATGCTTGCTTAAGGGGAAAGGTGAGTTGGGGTGCTGCATCAAACCAGAGATTGAAATGAGCACAGATAAAGTTCCTTAAGCCAAATATGGAATAGACAAGAACTACTCCTTGCTCAACGAAATGAACTCAACACCCCATATTAAACGCCTAAGAATGTACCTGACTAGTAAGTATCTTAAAACCTATGCACTGCTATGTCTCTGAAAGAAAATCAAGCATGTGTACAGGGGCATAAACGCAGCAGTGATAGGATTGGAGAGGTTCGGTGAGCAAATGAAGACCCTTTGAAGTCATATTGCATGGTACCCATTCCACGGGTCTCAACTCTCCAGGTTTAAGGGATTCTTCCTTCAGCTAAAACATGCACGTGGAACCCAGAGTATGATCAACCGTGTGATCGGGAGACGTGTTCCAATATGTCTCAGTTCTCGTCCCCTGGTACTCGGGTGCAACATTCCAGACGCTTTACTAACACTCTCCCGACTTGGAGAGTCAGTGCCTTTAACCTCCTGTTTGGCCCAGTTTGCAATTTCTGCGGAAGATGAACAGGAATAGGGAGAACCAATGAGAGACTAGCTGGAGGTGTCTGGACGGGCAAATTTAACTCTCATTTCCCACCAGGAAGAGGAATTAACCAAAGGCTCAGCGTGCCGTGCCGGAACCAGATTAGGGCCTGAAGCAATCCTGCGGTGTTGCGGCCAGCTCACAAGAAAGCGAGTTGAAGAAAGGAGCTCAGGGGCACTGTAATTCACAAACCTGCAGAGTTATAAATGACAGCTATCGTCCAAAAATATACTGAAGTAAGGCTGCCAAGAGGACTTGAAAGCGGGGCAGAATTGCAGGAAACCGATTTCAGGAGGTAGACTGGAATTGCATTTAAAGCATAGGAAAAGAGGCAGAACGCCCACAATGATGCACTTGGCCAAAAAGGGCGTATGCGTTTTTTCCTGAATATATTCAGGAAAAAACGCATACGCCCTTTTTGGCCAACCAAGCAAGCTTGCAAAGGAAATCTGCACTACAATGAAGTCTCACTTCCCCCCGGTCAAAAGGGCCATCTGAAAAAAGTGTAAAATCCAGAAAGGCAGGACAGGCCATGGAGAACTGGGAGCCTTGTTATGCTGATGGGCGGGATGTAAATTGCCAAGAGCCACTCGGGAGAGGTGTATGGTGTTTCCTGAAACATCTAAAAAACAAAGCAACAGAGCCTAGGGCACTTCCACTTATGGTCCTATAGCTTAGGGAAATTAAAATCAAAAAGACACAGCCACCCCAAAGTTTGGGACGGCTCTGTTTACAAGAACCTCGTTTACGGTACAAGTTCAATATCGCAGAAAGTGAAAAATGGATAAAGAAGTTGTGGTACTTACGTACAATGCAATATCACTCAGCAATGAAATCTATGTCATCAGGCCCGTAGCAGCATAATGAGTGGATTCAGGTATGATGATTCTAACTGAAATAAGTCACACAGAAAAAGAAACATCATAAGATATCACTAATACACGGGATGTAAACTTGGCTACACAGGAACTGGATTACAAAACAGAACAGGGTCTCAAATTTAGAAAACCAACTTATGCTTGCTTAAGGGGAAAGGTGAGTTGGGGTGCTGCATAAAACCAGAGATTGAAATGAGCACAGATAAAGTTCCTTAAGCCAAATATGGAATAGACAAGAACTACTCCTTGCTCAACGAAATGGACTCAACACCCCATATTAAACGCCTAAGAATGTACCTGACTAGTAAGTATCTTAAAACCTATGGATTGCTATGTCTCTGAAAGAAAATCAAGCGTGTGTACAGGGGCATAAACGCAGCAGTGATAGGATTGGAGAGGTTCGGTGAGCAAATGAAGACCCTTTGAAGTCATATTGCATGGTACCCATTCCACGGGTCTCAACTCTCCAGGTTTAAGGGATTCTTCCTTCAGCTAAAACATGCACGTGGAACCCAGAGTATGATCAACCGTGTGATCGGGAGACGTGTTCCAATATGTCTCAGTTCTCGTCCCCTGGTACTCGGGTGCAACATTCCAGACGCTTTACTAACACTCTCCCGACTTGGAGAGTCAGTGCCTTTAACCTCCTGTTTGGCCCAGTTTGCAATTTCTGCGGAAGATGAACAGGAATAGGGAGAACCAATGAGAGACTAGCTGGAGGTGTCTGGACGGGCAAATTTAACTCTCATTTCCCACCAGGAAGAGGAATTAACCAAAGGCTCAGCGTGCCGTGCCGGAACCAGATTAGGGCCTGAAGCAATCCTGCGGTGTTGCGGCCAGCTCACAAGAAAGCGAGTTGAAGAAAGGAGCTCAGGGGCACTGTAATTCACAAACCTGCAGAGTTATAAATGACAGCTATCGTCCAAAAATATACTGAAGTAAGGCTGCCAAGAGGACTTGAAAGCGGGGCAGAATTGCAGGAAACCGATTTCAGGAGGTAGACTGGAATTGCATTTAAAGCATAGGAAAAGAGGCAGAACGTCCACAATGATGCGCTTGGCCAAAAAGGGCGTATGCGTTTTTTCCTGAATATATTCAGGAAAAAACGCATACGCCCTTTTTGGCCAACCAAGCAAGCTTGCAAAGGAAATCTGCACTACAATGAAGTCTCACTTCCCCCCGGTCAAAAGGGCCATCTGAAAAAAGTGTAAAATCCAGAAAGGCAGGCCAGGCCATGGAGAACTGGGAGCCTTGTTATGCTGATGGGCGGGATGTAAATTGCCAAGAGCCACTCGGGAGAGGTGTATGGTGTTTCCTGAAACATCTAAAAAACAAAGCAACAGAGCCTAGGGCACTTCCACTTATGGTCCTATAGCTTAGGGAAATTAAAATCAAAAAGACACAGCCACCCCAAAGTTTGGGACGGCTCTGTTTACAAGAACCTCGTTTACGGTACAAGTTCAATATCACAGAAAGTGAAAAATGGATAAAGAAGTTGTGGTACTTACGTACAATGCAATATCACTCAGCAATGAAATCTATGTCATCAGGCCCGTAGCAGCATAATGAGTGGATTCAGGTATGATGATTCTAACTGAAATAAGTCACACAGAAAAAGAAACATCATAAGATATCACTAATACACGGGATGTAAACTTGGCTACACAGGAACTGGATTACAAAACAGAACAGGGTCTCAAATTTAGAAAACCAACTTATGCTTGCTTAAGGGGAAAGGTGAGTTGGGGTGCTGCATAAAACCAGAGATTGAAATGAGCACAGATAAAGTTCCTTAAGCCAAATATGGAATAGACAAGAACTACTCCTTGCTCAACGAAATGGACTGAACACCCCATATTAAACGCCTAAGAATGTACCTGACTAGTAAGTATCTTAAAACCTATGGATTGCTATGTCTCTGAAAGAAAATCAAGCGTGTGTACAGGGGCATAAACGCAGCAGTGATAGGATTGGAGAGGTTCGGTGAGCAAATGAAGACCCTTTGAAGTCATATTGCATGGTACCCATTCCACGGGTCTCAACTCTCCAGGTTTAAGGGATTCTTCCTTCAGCTAAAACATGCACGTGGAACCCAGAGTATGATCAACCGTGTGATCGGGAGACGTGTTCCAATATGTCTCAGTTCTCGTCCCCTGGTACTCGGGTGCAACATTCCAGACGCTTTACTAACACTCTCCCGACTTGGAGAGTCAGTGCCTTTAACCTCCTGTTTGGCCCAGTTTGCAATTTCTGCGGAAGATGAACAGGAATAGGGAGAACCAATGAGAGACTAGCTGGAGGTGTCTGGACGGGCAAATTTAACTCTCATTTCCCACCAGGAAGAGGAATTAACCAAAGGCTCAGCGTGCCGTGCCGGAACCAGATTAGGGCCTGAAGCAATCCTGCGGTGTTGCGGCCAGCTCACAAGAAAGCGAGTTGAAGAAAGGAGCTCAGGGGCACTGTAATTCACAAACCTGCAGAGTTATAAATGACAGCTATCGTCCAAAAATATACTGAAGTAAGGCTGCCAAGAGGACTTGAAAGCGGGGCAGAATTGCAGGAAACCGATTTCAGGAGGTAGACTGGAATTGCATTTAAAGCATAGGAAAAGAGGCAGAACGTCCACAATGATGCGCTTGGCCAAAAAGGGCGTATGCGTTTTTTCCTGAATATATTCAGGAAAAAACGCATACGCCCTTTTTGGCCAACCAAGCAAGCTTGCAAAGGAAATCTGCACTACAATGAAGTCTCACTTCCCCCCGGTCAAAAGGGCCATCTGAAAAAAGTGTAAAATCCAGAAAGGCAGGACAGGCCATGGAGAACTGGGAGCCTTGTTATGCTGATGGGCGGGATGTAAATTGCCAACAGCCACTCGGGAGAGGTGTATGGTGTTTCCTGAAACATCTAAAAAACAAAGCAACAGAGCCTAGGGCACTTCCACTTATGGTCCTATAGCTTAGGGAAATTAAAATCAAAAAGACACAGCCACCCCAAAGTTTGGGACGGCTCTGTTTACAAGAACCTCGTTTACGGTACAAGTTCAATATCGCAGAAAGTGAAAAATGGATAAAGAAGTTGTGGTACTTACGTACAATGCAATATCACTCAGCAATGAAATCTATGTCATCAGGCCCGTAGCAGCATAATGAGTGGATTCAGGTATGATGATTCTAACTGAAATAAGTCACACAGAAAAAGAAACATCATAAGATATCACTAATACACGGGATGTAAACTTGGCTACACAGGAACTGGATTACAAAACAGAACAGGGTCTCAAATTTAGAAAACCAACTTATGCTTGCTTAAGGGGAAAGGTGAGTTGGGGTGCTGCATAAAACCAGAGATTGAAATGAGCACAGATAAAGTTCCTTAAGCCAAATATAGAATAGACAAGAACTACTCCTTGCTCAACGAAATGGACTCAACACCCCATATTAAACGCCTAAGAATGTACCTGACTAGTAAGTATCTTAAAACCTATGCACTGCTATGTCTCTGAAAGAAAATCAAGCATGTGTACAGGGGCATAAACGCAGCAGTGATAGGATTGGAGAGGTTCGGTGAGCAAATGAAGACCCTTTGAAGTCATATTGCATGGTACCCATTCCACGGGTCTCAACTCTCCAGGTTTAAGGGATTCTTCCTTCAGCTAAAACATGCACGTGGAACCCAGAGTATGATCAACCGTGTGATCGGGAGACGTGTTCCAATATGTCTCAGTTCTCGTCCCCTGGTACTCGGGTGCAACATTCCAGACGCTTTACTAACACTCTCCCGACTTGGAGAGTCAGTGCCTTTAACCTCCTGTTTGGCCCAGTTTGCAATTTCTGCGGAAGATGAACAGGAATAGGGAGAACCAATGAGAGACTAGCTGGAGGTGTCTGGACGGGCAAATTTAACTCTCATTTCCCACCAGGAAGAGGAATTAACCAAAGGCTCAGCGTGCCGTGCCGGAACCAGATTAGGGCCTGAAGCAATCCTGCGGTGTTGCGGCCAGCTCACAAGAAAGCGAGTTGAAGAAAGGAGCTCAGGGGCACTGTAATTCACAAACCTGCAGAGTTATAAATGACAGCTATCGTCCAAAAATATACTGAAGTAAGGCTGCCAAGAGGACTTGAAAGCGGGGCAGAATTGCAGGAAACCGATTTCAGGAGGTAGACTGGAATTGCATTTAAAGCATAGGAAAAGAGGCAGAACGTCCACAATGATGCACTTGGCCAAAAAGGGCGTATGCGTTTTTTCCTGAATATATTCAGGAAAAAACGCATACGCCCTTTTTGGCCAACAATGAAGTCTCACTTCCCCCCGGTCAAAAGGGCCATCTGAAAAAAGTGTAAAATCCAGAAAGGCAGGCCAGGCCATGGAGAACTGGGAGCCTTGTTATGCTGATGGGCGGGATGTAAATTGCCAAGAGCCACTCGGGAGAGGTGTATGGTGTTTCCTGAAACATCTAAAAAACAAAGCAACAGAGCCTAGGGCACTTCCACTTATGGTCCTATAGCTTAGGGAAATTAAAATCAAAAAGACACAGCCACCCCAAAGTTTGGGACGGCTCCGTTTACAAGAACCTCGTTTACAGTACAAGTTCAATATCGCAGAAAGTGAAAAATGGATAAAGATGTTGTGGTACTTACGTACAATGCAATATCACTCAGCAATGAAATCTATGTCATCAGGCCCGTAGCAGCATAATGAGTGGATTCAGGTATGATGATTCTAACTGAAATAAGTCACACAGAAAAAGAAACATCATAAGATATCACTAATACACGGAATGTAAACTTGGCTACACAGGAACTGGATTACAAAACAGAACAGGGTCTCAAATTTAGAAAACCAACTTATGCTTGCTTAAGGGGAAAGGTGAGTTGGGGTGCTGCATAAAACCAGAGATTGAAATGAGCACAGATAAAGTTTCTTAAGCCAAATATAGAATAGACAAGAACTACTCCTTGCTCAACGAAATGGACTCAACACCCCATATTAAACGCCTAAGAATGTACCTGACTAGTAAGTATCTTAAAACCTATGGATTGCTATGTCTCTGAAAGAAAATCAAGCATGTGTACAGGGGCATAAACGCAGCAGTGATAGGATTGGAGAGGTTCGGTGAGCAAATGAAGACCCTTTGAAGTCATATTGCATGGTACCCATTCCACGGGTCTCAACTCTCCAGGTTTAAGGGATTCTTCCTTCAGCTAAAACATGCACGTGGAACCCAGAGTATGATCAACCGTGTGATCGGGAGACGTGTTCCAATATGTCTCAGTTCTCGTCCCCTGGTACTCGGGTGCAACATTCCAGACGCTTTACTAACACTCTCCCGACTTGGAGAGTCACTGCCTTTAACCTCCTGTTTGGCCCAGTTTGCAATTTCTGCGGAAGATGAACAGGAATAGGGAGAACCAATGAGAGACTAGCTGGAGGTGTCTGGACGGGCAAATTTAACTCTCATTTCCCACCAGGAAGAGGAATTAACCAAAGGCTCAGCGTGCCGTGCCGGAACCAGATTAGGGCCTGAAGCAATCCTGCGGTGTTGCGGCCAGCTCACAAGAAAGCGAGTTGAAGAAAGGAGCTCAGGGGCACTGTAATTCACAAACCTGCAGAGTTATAAATGACAGCTATCGTCCAAAAATATACTGAAGTAAGGCTGCCAAGAGGACTTGAAAGCGGGGCAGAATTGCAGGAAACCGATTTCAGGAGGTAGACTGGAATTGCATTTAAAGCATAGGAAAAGAGGCAGAACGTCCACAATGATGCACTTGGCCAAAAAGGGCGTATGCGTTTTTTCCTGAATATATTCAGGAAAAAACGCATACGCCCTTTTTGGCCAACCAAGCAAGCTTGCAAAGGAAATCTGCACTACAATGAAGTCTCACTTCCCCCCGTTCAAAAGGGCCATCTGAAAAAAGTGTAAAATCCAGAAAGGCAGGACAGGCCATGGAGAACTGGGAGCCTTGTTATGCTGATGGGCGGGATGTAAATTGCCAACAGCCACTCGGGAGAGGTGTATGGTGTTTCCTGAAACATCTAAAAAACAAAGCAACAGAGCCTAGGGCACTTCCACTTATGGTCCTATAGCTTAGGGAAATTAAAATCAAAAAGACACAGCCACCCCAAAGTTTGGGACGGCTCTGTTTACAAGAACCTCGTTTACGGTACAAGTTCAATATCGCAGAAAGTGAAAAATGGATAAAGAAGTTGTGGTACTTACGTACAATGCAATATCACTCAGCAATGAAATCTATGTCATCAGGCCCGTAGCAGCATAATGAGTGGATTCAGGTATGATGATTCTAACTGAAATAAGTCACACAGAAAAAGAAACATCATAAGATATCACTAATACACGGAATGTAAACTTGGCTACACAGGAACTGGATTACAAAACAGAACAGGGTCTCAAATTTAGAAAACCAACTTATGCTTGCTTACGGGGAAAGGTGAGTTGGGGTGCTGCATAAAACCAGAGATTTAAATGAACACAGATAAAGTTCCTTAAGCCAAATATGGAATAGACAAGAACTACTCCTTGCTCAACGAAATGGACTCAACACCCCATATTAAACGCCTAAGAATGTACCTGACTAGTAAGTATCTTAAAACCTATGAATTGCTATGTCTCTGAAAGAAAATCAAGCGTGTGTACAGGGGCATAAACGCCGCAGTGATAGGATTGGAGAGGTTCGGTGAGCAAATGAAGACCCTTTGAAGTCATATTGCATGGTACCCATTCCACGGGTCTCAACTCTCCAGGTTTAAGGGATTCTGCCTTCAGGTAAAACATGCACGTGGAACCCAGAGTATGATCACCCGTGTGATCGGGAGACATGTTCCAATATGTCTCAGTTCTCGTACACTGGTACTCGGGTGCAACATTCCAGACGCTTTACTAACACTCTCCCCACTTGGAGAGTCAGTGCCTTTAACCTCCTGTTTGGCCCAGTTTGCAATTTCTGCGGAAGATGAACAGGAATAGGGAGAACCAATGAGAGACTAGGTGGAGGTGTCTGGACGGGCAAATTGAACTCTCATTTCCCACCAGGAAGAGGAATTAACCAAAGGCTCAGCGTGCCGTGCCGGAACCAGATTAGGGCCTGAAGCAATCCTGCGGTGTTGCGGCCAGCTCACAAGAAAGCGAGTTGAAGAAAGGAGCTCAGGGGCACTGTAATTCACAAACCTGCAGAGTTATAAATGACAGCTATCGTCCAAAAATATACTGAAGTAAGGCTGCCAAGAGGACTTGAAAGCGGGGCAGAATTGCAGGAAACCGATTTCAGGAGGTAGACTGGAATTGCATTTAAAGCATAGGAAAAGAGGCAGAACGTCCACAATGATGCACTTGGCCAAAAAGGGCGTATGCGTTTTTTCCTGAATATATTCAGGAAAAAACGCATACGCCCTTTTTTGGCCAACCAAGCAAGCTTGCAAAGGAAATCTGCACTACAATGAAGTCTCACTTCCCCCCGGTCAAAAGGGCCATCTGAAAAAAGTGTAAAATCCAGAAAGGCAGGACAGGCCATGGAGAACTGGGAGCCTTGTTATGCTGATGGGCGGGATGTAAATTGCCAACAGCCACTCGGGAGAGGTGTATGGTGTTTCCTGAAACATCTAAAAAACAAAGCAACAGAGCCTAGGGCACTTCCACTTATGGTCCTATAGCTTAGGGAAATTAAAATCAAAAAGACACAGCCACCCCAAAGTTTGGGACGGCTCTGTTTACAAGAACCTCGTTTACGGTACAAGTTCAATATCGCAGAAAGTGAAAAATGGATAAAGAAGTTGTGGTACTTACGTACAATGCAATATCACTCAGCAATGAAATCTATGTCATCAGGCCCGTAGCAGCATAATGAGTGGATTCAGGTATGATGATTCTAACTGAAATAAGTCACACAGAAAAAGAAACATCATAAGATATCACTAATACACGGAATGTAAACTTGGCTACACAGGAACTGGATTACAAAACAGAACAGGGTCTCAAATTTAGAAAACCAACTTATGCTTGCTTAAGGGGAAAGGTGAGTTGGGGTGCTGCATAAAACCAGAGATTGAAATGAGCACAGATAAAGTTCCTTAAGCCAAATATAGAATAGACAAGAACTACTCCTTGCTCAACGAAATGGACTCAACACCCCATATTAAACGCCTAAGAATGTACCTGACTAGTAAGTATCTTAAAACCTATGCACTGCTATGTCTCTGAAAGAAAATCAAGCATGTGTACAGGGGCATAAACGCAGCAGTGATAGGATTGGAGAGGTTCGGTGAGCAAATGAAGACCCTTTGAAGTCATATTGCATGGTACCCATTCCACGGGTCTCAACTCTCCAGGTTTAAGGGATTCTTCCTTCAGCTAAAACATGCACGTGGAACCCAGAGTATGATCAACCGTGTGATCGGGAGACGTGTTCCAATATGTCTCAGTTCTCGTCCCCTGGTACTCGGGTGCAACATTCCAGACGCTTTACTAACACTCTCCCGACTTGGAGAGTCAGTGCCTTTAACCTCCTGTTTGGCCCAGTTTGCAATTTCTGCGGAAGATGAACAGGAATAGGGAGAACCAATGAGAGACTAGCTGGAGGTGTCTGGACGGGCAAATTTAACTCTCATTTCCCACCAGGAAGAGGAATTAACCAAAGGCTCAGCGTGCCGTGCCGGAACCAGATTAGGGCCTGAAGCAATCCTGCGGTGTTGCGGCCAGCTCACAAGAAAGCGAGTTGAAGAAAGGAGCTCAGGGGCACTGTAATTCACAAACCTGCAGAGTTATAAATGACAGCTATCGTCCAAAAATATACTGAAGTAAGGCTGCCAAGAGGACTTGAAAGCGGGGCAGAATTGCAGGAAACCGATTTCAGGAGGTAGACTGGAATTGCATTTAAAGCATAGGAAAAGAGGCAGAACGTCCACAATGATGCACTTGGCCAAAAAGGGCGTATGCGTTTTTTCCTGAATATATTCAGGAAAAAACGCATACGCCCTTTTTGGCCAACAATGAAGTCTCACTTCCCCCCGGTCAAAAGGGCCATCTGAAAAAAGTGTAAAATCCAGAAAGGCAGGACAGGCCATGGAGAACTGGGAGCCTTGTTATGCTGATGGGCGGGATGTAAATTGCCAAGAGCCACTCGGGAGAGGTGTATGGTGTTTCCTGAAACATCTAAAAAACAAAGCAACAGAGCCTAGGGCACTTCCACTTATGGTCCTATAGCTTAGGGAAATTAAAATCAAAAAGACACAGCCACCCCAAAGTTTGGGACGGCTCCGTTTACAAGAACCTCGTTTACAGTACAAGTTCAATATCGCAGAAAGTGAAAAATGGATAAAGATGTTGTGGTACTTACGTACAATGCAATATCACTCAGCAATGAAATCTATGTCATCAGGCCCGTAGCAGCATAATGAGTGGATTCAGGTATGATGATTCTAACTGAAATAAGTCACACAGAAAAAGAAACATCATAAGATATCACTAATACACGGAATGTAAACTTGGCTACACAGGAACTGGATTACAAAACAGAACAGGGTCTCAAATTTAGAAAACCAACTTATGCTTGCTTAAGGGGAAAGGTGAGTTGGGGTGCTGCATAAAACCAGAGATTGAAATGAGCACAGATAAAGTTTCTTAAGCCAAATATAGAATAGACAAGAACTACTCCTTGCTCAACGAAATGGACTCAACACCCCATATTAAACGCCTAAGAATGTACCTGACTAGTAAGTATCTTAAAACCTATGGATTGCTATGTCTCTGAAAGAAAATCAAGCATGTGTACAGGGGCATAAACGCAGCAGTGATAGGATTGGAGAGGTTCGGTGAGCAAATGAAGACCCTTTGAAGTCATATTGCATGGTACCCATTCCACGGGTCTCAACTCTCCAGGTTTAAGGGATTCTTCCTTCAGCTAAAACATGCACGTGGAACCCAGAGTATGATCAACCGTGTGATCGGGAGACGTGTTCCAATATGTCTCAGTTCTCGTCCCCTGGTACTCGGGTGCAACATTCCAGACGCTTTACTAACACTCTCCCGACTTGGAGAGTCAGTGCCTTTAACCTCCTGTTTGGCCCAGTTTGCAATTTCTGCGGAAGATGAACAGGAATAGGGAGAACCAATGAGAGACTAGCTGGAGGTGTCTGGACGGGCAAATTTAACTCTCATTTCCCACCAGGAAGAGGAATTAACCAAAGGCTCAGCGTGCCGTGCCGGAACCAGATTAGGGCCTGAAGCAATCCTGCGGTGTTGCGGCCAGCTCACAAGAAAGCGAGTTGAAGAAAGGAGCTCAGGGGCACTGTAATTCACAAACCTGCAGAGTTATAAATGACAGCTATCGTCCAAAAATATACTGAAGTAAGGCTGCCAAGAGGACTTGAAAGCGGGGCAGAATTGCAGGAAACCGATTTCAGGAGGTAGACTGGAATTGCATTTAAAGCATAGGAAAAGAGGCAGAACGTCCACAATGATGCACTTGGCCAAAAAGGGCGTATGCGTTTTTTCCTGAATATATTCAGGAAAAAACGCATACGCCCTTTTTGGCCAACCAAGCAAGCTTGCAAAGGAAATCTGCACTACAATGAAGTCTCACTTCCCCCCGTTCAAAAGGGCCATCTGAAAAAAGTGTAAAATCCAGAAAGGCAGGACAGGCCATGGAGAACTGGGAGCCTTGTTATGCTGATGGGCGGGATGTAAATTGCCAACAGCCACTCGGGAGAGGTGTATGGTGTTTCCTGAAACATCTAAAAAACAAAGCAACAGAGCCTAGGGCACTTCCACTTATGGTCCTATAGCTTAGGGAAATTAAAATCAAAAAGACACAGCCACCCCAAAGTTTGGGACGGCTCTGTTTACAAGAACCTCGTTTACGGTACAAGTTCAATATCGCAGAAAGTGAAAAATGGATAAAGAAGTTGTGGTACTTACGTACAATGCAATATCACTCAGCAATGAAATCTATGTCATCAGGCCCGTAGCAGCATAATGAGTGGATTCAGGTATGATGATTCTAACTGAAATAAGTCACACAGAAAAAGAAACATCATAAGATATCACTAATACACGGAATGTAAACTTGGCTACACAGGAACTGGATTACAAAACAGAACAGGGTCTCAAATTTAGAAAACCAACTTATGCTTGCTTACGGGGAAAGGTGAGTTGGGGTGCTGCATAAAACCAGAGATTTAAATGAACACAGATAAAGTTCCTTAAGCCAAATATGGAATAGACAAGAACTACTCCTTGCTCAACGAAATGGACTCAACACCCCATATTAAACGCCTAAGAATGTACCTGACTAGTAAGTATCTTAAAACCTATGAATTGCTATGTCTCTGAAAGAAAATCAAGCGTGTGTACAGGGGCATAAACGCCGCAGTGATAGGATTGGAGAGGTTCGGTGAGCAAATGAAGACCCTTTGAAGTCATATTGCATGGTACCCATTCCACGGGTCTCAACTCTCCAGGTTTAAGGGATTCTGCCTTCAGGTAAAACATGCACGTGGAACCCAGAGTATGATCAACCGTGTGATCGGGAGACATGTTCCAATATGTCTCAGTTCTCGTACCCTGGTACTCGGGTGCAACATTCCAGACGCTTTACTAACACTCTCCCCACTTGGAGAGTCAGTGCCTTTAACCTCCTGTTTGGCCCAGTTTGCAATTTCTGCGGAAGATGAACAGGAATAGGGAGAACCAATGAGAGACTAGGTGGAGGTGTCTGGACGGGCAAATTGAACTCTCATTTCCCACCAGGAAGAGGAATTAACCAAAGGCTCAGCGTGCCGTGCCGGAACCAGATTAGGGCCTGAAGCAATCCTGTGGTGTTGCGGCCAGCTCACAAGAAAGCGAGTTGAAGAAAGGAGCTCAGGGGCACTGTAATTCACAAACCTGCAGAGTTATAAATGACAGCTATCGTCCAAAAATATACTGAAGTAAGGCTGCCAAGAGGACTTGAAAGCGGGGCAGAATTGCAGGAAACCGATTTCAGGAGGTAGACTGGAATTGCATTTAAAGCATAGGAAAAGAGGCAGAACGTCCACAATGATGCACTTGGCCAAAAAGGGCGTATGCGTTTTTTCCTGAATATATTCAGGAAAAAACGCATACGCCCTTTTGGCCAACCAAGCAAGCTTGCAAAGGAAATCTGCACTACAATGAAGTCTCACTTCGCCCCGGTCAAAAGGGCCATCTGAAAAAAGTGTAAAATCCAGAAAGGCAGGACAGGCCATGGAGAATTGGGAGCCTTGTTATGCTGATGGGCGGGATGTAAATTGCCAACAGCCACTCGGGAGAGGTGTATGGTGTTTCCTGAAACATCTAAAAAACAAAGCAAAAGAGCCTAGGGCACTTCCACTTATGGTCCTATAGCTTAGGGAAATTAAAATCAAAAAGACACAGCCACCCCAAAGTTTGGGACGGCTCTGTTTACAAGAACCTCGTTTACGGTACAAGTTCAATATCGCAGAAAGTGAAAAATGGATAAAGAAGTTGTGGTACTTACGTACAATGCAATATCACTCAGCAATGAAATCTATGTCATCAGGCCCGTAGCAGCATAATGAGTGGATTCAGGTATGATGATTCTAACTGAAATAAGTCACACAGAAAAAGAAACATCATAAGATATCACTAATACACGGAATGTAAACTTGGCTACACAGGAACTGGATTACAAAACAGAACAGGGTCTCAAATTTAGAAAACCAACTTATGCTTGCTTAAGGGGAAAGGTGAGTTGGGGTGCTGCATAAAACCAGAGATTGAAATGAGCACAGATAAAGTTCCTTAAGCCAAATATAGAATAGACAAGAACTACTCCTTGCTCAACGAAATGGACTCAACACCCCATACTAAACGCCTAAGAATGTACCTGACTAGTAAGTATCTTAAAACCTATGCACTGCTATGTCTCTGAAAGAAAAGCAAGCGTGTGTACAGGGGCATAAACGCAGCAGTGATAGGATTGGAGAGGTTCGGTGAGCAAATGAAGACCCTTTGAAGTCATATTGCATGGTACCCATTCCACGGGTCTCAACTCTCCAGGTTTAAGGGATTCTTCCTTCAGCTAAAACATGCACGTGGAACCCAGAGTATGATCAACCGTGTGATCGGGAGACGTGTTCCAATATGTCTCAGTTCTCGTCCCCTGGTACTCGGGTGCAACATTCCAGATGCTTTACTAACACTCTCCCGACTTGGAGAGTCAGTGCCTTTAAACTCCTGTTTGGCCCAGTTTGCAATTTCTGCGGAAGATGAACAGGAATAGGGAGAACCAATGAGAGACTAGCTGGAGGTGTCTGGACGGGCAAATTTAACTCTCATTTCCCACCAAGAAGAGGAATTAACCAAAGGCTCAGCGTGCCGTGCCGGAACCAGATTAGGGCCTGAAGCAATCCTGCGGTGTTGTGGCCAGCTCACAAGAAAGCGAGTTGAAGAAAGGAGCTCAGGGGCACTGTAATTCACAAACCTGCAGAGTTATAAATGACAGCTATCGTCCAAAAATATACTGAAGTAAGGCTGCCAAGAGGACTTGAAAGCGGGGCAGAATTGCAGGAAACCGATTTCAGGAGGTAGACTGGAATTGCATTTAAAGCATAGGAAAAGAGGCAGAACGTCCACAATGATGCACTTGGCCAAAAATGGCATATGCGTTTTTTCCTGAATATATTCAGGAAAAAACGCATACGCCCTTTTTGGCCAACAATGAAGTCTCACTTCCCCCCGGTCAAAAGGGCCATCTGAAAAAAGTGTAAAATCCAGAAAGGCAGGACAGGCCATGGAGAACTGGGAGCCTTGTTATGCTGATGGGCGGGATGTAAATTGCCAACAGCCACTCGGGAGAGGTGTATGGTGTTTCCTGAAACATCTAAAAAACAAAGCAACAGAGCCTAGGGCACTTCCACTTATGGTCCTATAGCTTAGGGAAATTAAAATCAAAAAGACACAGCCACCCCAAAGTTTGGGACGGCTCTGTTTACAAGAACCTCATTTACAGTACAAGTTCAATATCGCAGAAAGTGAAAAATGGATAAAGAAGTTGTGGTACTTACGTACAATGCAATATCACTCAGCAATGAAATCTATGTCATCAGGCCCGTAGCAGCATAATGAGTGGATTCAGGTATGATGATTCTAACTGAAATAAGTCACACAGAAAAAGAAACATCATAAGATATCACTAATACACGGAATGTAAACTTGGCTACACAGGAACTGGATTACAAAACAGAACAGGGTCTCAAATTTAGAAAACCAACTTATGCTTGCTTAAGGGGAAAGGTGAGTTGGGGTGCTGCATCAAACCAGAGATTGAAATGAGCACAGATAAAGTTCCTTAAGCCAAATATAGAATAGACAAGAACTACTCCTTGCTCAACGAAATGGACTCAACACCCCATACTAAACGCCTAAGAATGTACCTGACTAGTAAGTATCTTAAAACCT
The DNA here is from genome assembly GCF_964270905.1 of Leucopleurus acutus. NCBI lineage: Eukaryota > Metazoa > Chordata > Mammalia > Artiodactyla > Delphinidae > Leucopleurus > Leucopleurus acutus. The sequence continues at coordinate 2,001,079 of NW_028139226.1, read as the reverse complement.
ATGCACTGCTATGTCTCTGAAAGAAAAGCAAGCGTGTGTACAGGGGCATAAACGCAGCAGTGATAGGATTGGAGAGGTTCGGTGAGCAAATGAAGACCCTTTGAAGTCATATTGCATGGTACCCATTCCACGGGTCTCAACTCTCCAGGTTTAAGGGATTCTTCCTTCAGCTAAAACATGCACGTGGAACCCAGAGTATGATCAACCGTGTGATCGGGAGACGTGTTCCAATATGTCTCAGTTCTCGTCCCCTGGTACTCGGGTGCAACATTCCAGACGCTTTACTAACACTCTCCCGACTTGGAGAGTCAGTGCCTTTAAACTCCTGTTTGGCCCAGTTTGCAATTTCTGCGGAAGATGAACAGGAATAGGGAGAACCAATGAGAGACTAGCTGGAGGTGTCTGGACGGGCAAATTTAACTCTCATTTCCCACCAAGAAGAGGAATTAACCAAAGGCTCAGCGTGCCGTGCCGGAACCAGATTAGGGCCTGAAGCAATCCTGCGGTGTTGTGGCCAGCTCACAAGAAAGCGAGTTGAAGAAAGGAGCTCAGGGGCACTGTAATTCACAAACCTGCAGAGTTATAAATGACAGCTATCGTCCAAAAATATACTGAAGTAAGGCTGCCAAGAGGACTTGAAAGCGGGGCAGAATTGCAGGAAACCGATTTCAGGAGGTAGACTGGAATTGCATTTAAAGCATAGGAAAAGAGGCAGAACGTCCACAATGATGCACTTGGCCAAAAATGGCATATGCGTTTTTTCCTGAATATATTCAGGAAAAAACGCATACGCCCTTTTTGGCCAACAATGAAGTCTCACTTCCTCCCAGTCAAAAGGGCCATCTGAAAAAAGTGTAAAATCCAGAAAGGCAGGACAGGCCATGGAGAACTGGGAGCCTTGTTATGCTGATGGGCGGGATGTAAATTGCCAACAGCCACTCGGGAGAGGTGTATGGTGTTTCCTGAAACATCTAAAAAACAAAGCAACAGAGCCTAGGGCACTTCCACTTATGGTCCTATAGCTTAGGGAAATTAAAATCAAAAAGACACAGCCACCCCAAAGTTTGGGACGGCTCTGTTTACAAGAACCTCATTTACAGTACAAGTTCAATATCGCAGAAAGTGAAAAATGGATAAAGATGTTGTGGTACTTACGTACAATGCAATATCACTCAGCAATGAAATCTATGTCATCAGGCCCGTACCAGCATAATGAGTGGATTCAGGTATGATGATTCTAACTGAAATAAGTCACACAGAAAAAGAAACATCATAAGATATCACTAATACACGGAATGTAAACTTGGCTACACAGGAACTGGATTACAAAACAGAACAGGGTCTCAAATTTAGAAAACCAACTTATGCTTGCTTAAGGGGAAAGGTGAGTTGGGGTGCTGCATCAAACCAGAGATTGAAATGAGCACAGATAAAGTTCCTTAAGCCAAATATGGAATAGACAAGAACTACTCCTTGCTCAACGAAATGGACTCAACACCCCATATTAAACGCCTAAGAATGTACCTGACTAGTAAGTATCTTAAAACCTATGCACTGCTATGTCTCTGAAAGAAAATCAAGCATGTGTACAGGGGCATAAACGCAGCAGTGATAGGATTGGAGAGGTTCGGTGAGCAAATGAAGACCCTTTGAAGTCATATTGCATGGTACCCATTCCACGGGTCTCAACTCTCCAGGTTTAAGGGATTCTTCCTTCAGCTAAAACATGCACGTGGAACCCAGAGTATGATCAACCGTGTGATCGGGAGACGTGTTCCAATATGTCTCAGTTCTCGTCCCCTGGTACTCGGGTGCAACATTCCAGACGCTTTACTAACACTCTCCCGACTTGGAGAGTCAGTGCCTTTAACCTCCTGTTTGGCCCAGTTTGCAATTTCTGCGGAAGATGAACAGGAATAGGGAAAACCAATGAGAGACTAGCTGGAGGTGTCTGGACTGGCAAATTTAACTCTCATTTCCCACCAGGAAGAGGAATTAACCAAAGGCTCAGCGTGCCGTGCCGGAACCAGATTAGGGCCTGAAGCAAACCTGCGGTGTTATGGCCAGCTCACAAGAAAGCGAGTTGAAGAAAGGAGCTCAGGGGCACTGTAATTCACAAACCTGCAGAGTTATAAATGACAGCTATCGTCCAAAAATATACTGAAGTAAGGCTGCCAAGAGGACTTGAAAGCGGGGCAGAATTGCAGGAAACCGATTTCAGGAGGTAGACTGGAATTGCATTTAAAGCATAGGAAAAGAGGCAGAACGTCCACAATGATGCACTTGGCCAAAAAGGGCGTATGCGTTTTTTCCTGAATATATTCAGGAAAAAACGCATACGCCCTTTTTGGCCAACCAAGCAAGCTTGCAAAGGAAATCTGCACTACAATGAAGTCTCACTTCCCCCCGGTCAAAAGGGCCATCTGAAAAAAGTGTAAAATCCAGAAAGGCAGGACAGGCCATGGAGAACTGGGAGCCTTGTTATGCTGATGGGCGGGATGTAAATTGCCAACAGCCACTCGGGAGAGGTGTATGGTGTTTCCTGAAACATCTAAAAAACAAAGCAACAGAGCCTAGGGCACTTCCACTTATGGTCCTATAGCTTAGGGAAATTAAAATCAAAAAGACACAGCCACCCCAAAGTTTGGGACGGCTCTGTTTACAAGAACCTCGTTTACGGTACAAGTTCAATATCGCAGAAAGTGAAAAATGGATAAAGAAGTTGTGGTACTTACGTACAATGCAATATCACTCAGCAATGAAATCTATGTCATCAGGCCCGTAGCAGCATAATGAGTGGATTCAGGTATGATGATTCTAACTGAAATAAGTCACACAGAAAAAGAAACATCATAAGATATCACTAATACACGGAATGTAAACTTGGCTACACAGGAACTGGATTACAAAACAGAACAGGGTCTCAAATTTAGAAAACCAACTTATGCTTGCTTAAGGGGAAAGGTGAGTTGGGGTGCTGCATAAAACCAGAGATTGAAATGAGCACAGATAAAGTTCCTTAAGCCAAATATGGAATAGACAAGAACTACTCCTTGCTCAACGAAATGGACTCAACACCCCATATTAAACTCCTTAGAATGTACCTGACTAGTAAGTATCTTAAAACCTATGGATTGCTATGTCTCTGAAAGAAAATCAAGCTTGTGTACAGGGGCATAAACGCAGCAGTGATAGGATTGGAGAGGTTCGGTGAGCAAATGAAGACCCTTTGAAGTCATATTGCATGGTACCCATTCCACGGGTCTCAACTCTCCAGGTTTAAGGGATTCTGCCTTCAGGTAAAACATGCACGTGGAACCCAGAGTATGATCAACCGTGTGATCGGGAGACGTGTTCCAATATGTCTCAGTTCTCGTCCCCTGGTACTCGGGTGCAACATTCCACACGATTTACTAACACTCTCCCGACTTGGAGAGTCAGTGCCTTTATCCTCCTGTTTGGCCCATTTGCAATTTCTGAGGAAGATGAACAGGAATAGGGAGAACCAATGAGAGACTAGCTGGAGGTGTCAGGACGGGCAAATTTAACTCTCATTTCCCACCTGGAAGAGGAATTAACCAAAAGCTCAGCGTGCCGTGCCGGAACCAGATTAGGGCCTGAAGCAATCCTGCGGTGTTGCGGCCAGCTCACAAGAAAGCGAGTTGAAGAAAGGAGCTCAGGGGCACTGTAATTCACAAACCTGCAGAGTTATAAATGACAGCTATCGTCCAAAAATATACTGAAGTAAGGCTGCCAAGAGGACTTGAAAGCGGGGCAGAATTGCAGGAAACCGATTTCAGGAGGTAGACTGGAATTGCATTTAAAGCATAGGAAAAGAGGCAGAACGTCCACAATGATGCGCTTGGCCAAAAAGGGCGTATGCGTTTTTTCCTGAATATATTCAGGAAAAAACGCATACGCCCTTTTTGGCCAACCAAGCAAGCTTGCAAAGGAAATCTGCACTACAATGAAGTCTCACTTCCCCCCGGTCAAAAGGGCCATCTGAAAAAAGTGTAAAATCCAGAAAGGCAGGACAGGCCATGGAGAACTGGGAGCCTTGTTATGCTGATGGGCGGGATGTAAATTGCCAACAGCCACTCGGGAGAGGTGTATGGTGTTTCCTGAAACATCTAAAAAACAAAGCAACAGAGCCTAGGGCACTTCCACTTATGGTCCTATAGCTTAGGGAAATTAAAATCAAAAAGACACAGCCACCCCAAAGTTTGGGACGGCTCTGTTTACAAGAACCTCGTTTACGGTACAAGTTCAATATCGCAGAAAGTGAAAAATGGATAAAGAAGTTGTGGTACTTACGTACAATGCAATATCACTCAGCAATGAAATCTATGTCATCAGGCCCGTAGCAGCATAATGAGTGGATTCAGGTATGATGATTCTAACTGAAATAAGTCACACAGAAAAAGAAACATCATAAGATATCACTAATACACGGAATGTAAACTTGGCTACACAGGAACTGGATTACAAAACAGAACAGGGTCTCAAATTTAGAAAACCAACTTATGCTTGCTTAAGGGGAAAGGTGAGTTGGGGTGCTGCATAAAACCAGAGATTGAAATGAGCACAGATAAAGTTTCTTAAGCCAAATATAGAATAGACAAGAACTACTCCTTGCTCAACGAAATGGACTCAACACCCCATATTAAACGCCTAAGAATGTACCTGACTAGTAAGTATCTTAAAACCTATGGATTGCTATGTCTCTGAAAGAAAATCAAGCATGTGTACAGGGGCATAAACGCAGCAGTGATAGGATTGGAGAGGTTCGGTGAGCAAATGAAAACCCTTTGAAGTCATATTGCATGGTACCCATTCCACGGGTCTCAACTCTCCAGGTTTAAGGGATTCTTCCTTCAGCTAAAACATGCACGTGGAACCCAGAGTATGATCAACCGTGTGATCGGGAGACGTGTTCCAATATGTCTCAGTTCTCGTCCCCTGGTACTCGGGTGCAACATTCCAGACGCTTTACTAACACTCTCCCGACTTGGAGAGTCAGTGCCTTTAACCTCCTGTTTGGCCCAGTTTGCAATTTCTGCGGAAGATGAACAGGAATAGGGAGAACCAATGAGAGACTAGCTGGAGGTGTCTGGACGGGCAAATTTAACTCTCATTTCCCACCAGGAAGAGGAATTAACCAAAGGCTCAGCGTGCCGTGCCGGAACCAGATTAGGGCCTGAAGCAATCCTGCGGTGTTGCGGCCAGCTCACAAGAAAGCGAGTTGAAGAAAGGAGCTCAGGGGCACTGTAATTCACAAACCTGCAGAGTTATAAATGACAGCTATCGTCCAAAAATATACTGAAGTAAGGCTGCCAAGAGGACTTGAAAGCGGGGCAGAATTGCAGGAAACCGATTTCAGGAGGTAGACTGGAATTGCATTTAAAGCATAGGAAAAGAGGCAGAACGTCCACAATGATGCACTTGGCCAAAAAGGGCGTATGCGTTTTTTCCTGAATATATTCAGGAAAAAACGCATACGCCCTTTTTGGCCAACCAAGCAAGCTTGCAAAGGAAATCTGCACTACAATGAAGTCTCACTTCCCCCCGTTCAAAAGGGCCATCTGAAAAAAGTGTAAAATCCAGAAAGGCAGGACAGGCCATGGAAAACTGGGAGCCTTGTTATGCTGATGGGCGGGATGTAAATTGCCAACAGCCACTCGGGAGAGGTGTATGGTGTTTCCTGAAACATCTAAAAAACAAAGCAACAGAGCCTAGGGCACTTCCACTTATGGTCCTATAGCTTAGGGAAATTAAAATCAAAAAGACACAGCCACCCCAAAGTTTGGGACGGCTCTGTTTACAAGAACCTCGTTTACGGTACAAGTTCAATATCGCAGAAAGTGAAAAATGGATAAAGAAGTTGTGGTACTTACGTACAATGCAATATCACTCAGCAATGAAATCTATGTCATCAGGCCCGTAGCAGCATAATGAGTGGATTCAGGTATGATGATTCTAACTGAAATAAGTCACACAGAAAAAGAAACATCATAAGATATCACTAATACACGGAATGTAAACTTGGCTACACAGGAACTGGATTACAAAACAGAACAGGGTCTCAAATTTAGAAAACCAACTTATGCTTGCTTACGGGGAAAGGTGAGTTGGGGTGCTGCATAAAACCAGAGATTTAAATGAACACATATAAAGTTCCTTAAGCCAAATATGGAATAGACAAGAACTACTCCTTGCTCAACGAAATGGACTCAACACCCCATATTAAACGCCTAAGAATGTACCTGACTAGTAAGTATCTTAAAACCTATGAATTGCTATGTCTCTGAAAGAAAATCAAGCGTGTGTACAGGGGCATAAACGCCGCAGTGATAGGATTGGAGAGGTTCGGTGAGCAAATGAAGACCCTTTGAAGTCATATTGCATGGTACCCATTCCACGGGTCTCAACTCTCCAGGTTTAAGGGATTCTGCCTTCAGGTAAAACATGCACGTGGAACCCAGAGTATGATCAACCGTGTGATCGGGAGACATGTTCCAATATGTCTCAGTTCTCGTACCCTGGTACTCGGGTGCAACATTCCAGACGCTTTACTAACACTCTCCCCACTTGGAGAGTCAGTGCCTTTAACCTCCTGTTTGGCCCAGTTTGCAATTTCTGCGGAAGATGAACAGGAATAGGGAGAACCAATGAGAGACTAGGTGGAGGTGTCTGGACGGGCAAATTGAACTCTCATTTCCCACCAGGAAGAGGAATTAACCAAAGGCTCAGCGTGCCGTGCCGGAACCAGATTAGGGCCTGAAGCAATCCTGTGGTGTTGCGGCCAGCTCACAAGAAAGCGAGTTGAAGAAAGGAGCTCAGGGGCACTGTAATTCACAAACCTGCAGAGTTATAAATGACAGCTATCGTCCAAAAATATACTGAAGTAAGGCTGCCAAGAGGACTTGAAAGCGGGGCAGAATTGCAGGAAACCGATTTCAGGAGGTAGACTGGAATTGCATTTAAAGCATAGGAAAAGAGGCAGAACGTCCACAATGATGCACTTGGCCAAAAAGGGCGTATGCGTTTTTTCCTGAATATATTCAGGAAAAAACGCATACGCCCTTTTGGCCAACCAAGCAAGCTTGCAAAGGAAATCTTCACTACAATGAAGTCTCACTTCGCCCCGGTCAAAAGGGCCATCTGAAAAAAGTGTAAAATCCAGAAAGGCAGGACAGGCCATGGAGAATTGGGAGCCTTGTTATGCTGATGGGCGGGATGTAAATTGCCAACAGCCACTCGGGAGAGGTGTATGGTGTTTCCTGAAACATCTAAAAAACAAAGCAAAAGAGCCTAGGGCACTTCCACTTATGGTCCTATAGCTTAGGGAAATTAAAATCAAAAAGACACAGCCACCCCAAAGTTTGGGACGGCTCTGTTTACAAGAACCTCGTTTACGGTACAAGTTCAATATCGCAGAAAGTGAAAAATGGATAAAGAAGTTGTGGTACTTACGTACAATGCAATATCACTCAGCAATGAAATCTATGTCATCAGGCCCGTAGCAGCATAATGAGTGGATTCAGGTATGATGATTCTAACTGAAATAAGTCACACAGAAAAAGAAACATCATAAGATATCACTAATACACGGAATGTAAACTTGGCTACACAGGAACTGGATTACAAAACAGAACAGGGTCTCAAATTTAGAAAACCAACTTATGCTTGCTTAAGGGGAAAGGTGAGTTGGGGTGCTGCATAAAACCAGAGATTGAAATGAGCACAGATAAAGTTCCTTAAGCCAAATATAGAATAGACAAGAACTACTCCTTGCTCAACGAAATGGACTCAACACCCCATACTAAACGCCTAAGAATGTACCTGACTAGTAAGTATCTTAAAACCTATGCACTGCTATGTCTCTGAAAGAAAAGCAAGCGTGTGTACAGGGGCATAAACGCAGCAGTGATAGGATTGGAGAGGTTCGGTGAGCAAATGAAGACCCTTTGAAGTCATATTGCATGGTACCCATTCCACGGGTCTCAACTCTCCAGGTTTAAGGGATTCTTCCTTCAGCTAAAACATGCACGTGGAACCCAGAGTATGATCAACCGTGTGATCGGGAGACGTGTTCCAATATGTCTCAGTTCTCGTCCCCTGGTACTCGGGTGCAACATTCCAGATGCTTTACTAACACTCTCCCGACTTGGAGAGTCAGTGCCTTTAAACTCCTGTTTGGCCCAGTTTGCAATTTCTGCGGAAGATGAACAGGAATAGGGAGAACCAATGAGAGACTAGCTGGAGGTGTCTGGACGGGCAAATTTAACTCTCATTTCCCACCAAGAAGAGGAATTAACCAAAGGCTCAGCGTGCCGTGCCGGAACCAGATTAGGGCCTGAAGCAATCCTGCGGTGTTGTGGCCAGCTCACAAGAAAGCGAGTTGAAGAAAGGAGCTCAGGGGCACTGTAATTCACAAACCTGCAGAGTTATAAATGACAACTATCGTCCAAAAATATACTGAAGTAAGGCTGCCAAGAGGACTTGAAAGCGGGGCAGAATTGCAGGAAACCGATTTCAGGAGGTAGACTGGAATTGCATTTAAAGCATAGGAAAAGAGGCAGAACGTCCACAATGATGCACTTGGCCAAAAATGGCATATGCGTTTTTTCCTGAATATATTCAGGAAAAAACGCATACGCCCTTTTTGGCCAACAATGAAGTCTCACTTCCCCCCGGTCAAAAGGGCCATCTGAAAAAAGTGTAAAATCCAGAAAGGCAGGACAGGCCATGGAGAACTGGGAGCCTTGTTATGCTGATGGGCGGGATGTAAATTGCCAACAGCCACTCGGGAGAGGTGTATGGTGTTTCCTGAAACATCTAAAAAACAAAGCAACAGAGCCTAGGGCACTTCCACTTATGGTCCTATAGCTTAGGGAAATTAAAATCAAAAAGACACAGCCACCCCAAAGTTTGGGACGGCTCTGTTTACAAGAACCTCATTTACAGTACAAGTTCAATATCGCAGAAAGTGAAAAATGGATAAAGAAGTTGTGGTACTTACGTACAATGCAATATCACTCAGCAATGAAATCTATGTCATCAGGCCCGTAGCAGCATAATGAGTGGATTCAGGTATGATGATTCTAACTGAAATAAGTCACACAGAAAAAGAAACATCATAAGATATCACTAATACACGGAATGTAAACTTGGCTACACAGGAACTGGATTACAAAACAGAACAGGGTCTCAAATTTAGAAAACCAACTTATGCTTGCTTAAGGGGAAAGGTGAGTTGGGGTGCTGCATCAAACCAGAGATTGAAATGAGCACAGATAAAGTTCCTTAAGCCAAATATGGAATAGACAAGAACTACTCCTTGCTCAACGAAATGGACTCAACACCCCATATTAAACGCCTAAGAATGTACCTGACTAGTAAGTATCTTAAAACCTATGCACTGCTATGTCTCTGAAAGAAAATCAAGCATGTGTACAGGGGCATAAACGCAGCAGTGATAGGATTGGAGAGGTTCGGTGAGCAAATGAAGACCCTTTGAAGTCATATTGCATGGTACCCATTCCACGGGTCTCAACTCTCCAGGTTTAAGGGATTCTTCCTTCAGCTAAAACATGCACGTGGAACCCAGAGTATGATCAACCGTGTGATCGGGAGACGTGTTCCAATATGTCTCAGTTCTCGTCCCCTGGTACTCGGGTGCAACATTCCAGACGCTTTACTAACACTCTCCCGACTTGGAGAGTCAGTGCCTTTAACCTCCTGTTTGGCCCAGTTTGCAATTTCTGCGGAAGATGAACAGGAATAGGGAAAACCAATGAGAGACTAGCTGGAGGTGTCTGGACTGGCAAATTTAACTCTCATTTCCCACCAGGAAGAGGAATTAACCAAAGGCTCAGCGTGCCGTGCCGGAACCAGATTAGGGCCTGAAGCAAACCTGCGGTGTTATGGCCAGCTCACAAGAAAGCGAGTTGAAGAAAGGAGCTCAGGGGCACTGTAATTCACAAACCTGCAGAGTTATAAATGACAGCTATCGTCCAAAAATATACTGAAGTAAGGCTGCCAAGAGGACTTGAAAGCGGGGCAGAATTGCAGGAAACCGATTTCAGGAGGTAGACTGGAATTGCATTTAAAGCATAGGAAAAGAGGCAGAACGTCCACAATGATGCACTTGGCCAAAAAGGGCGTATGCGTTTTTTCCTGAATATATTCAGGAAAAAACGCATACGCCCTTTTTGGCCAACCAAGCAAGCTTGCAAAGGAAATCTGCACTACAATGAAGTCTCACTTCCCCCCGTTCAAAAGGGCCATCTGAAAAAAGTGTAAAATCCAGAAAGGCAGGACAGGCCATGGAGAACTGGGAGCCTTGTTATGCTGATGGGCGGGATGTAAATTGCCAACAGCCACTCGGGAGAGGTGTATGGTGTTTCCTGAAACATCTAAAAAACAAAGCAACAGAGCCTAGGGCACTTCCACTTATGGTCCTATAGCTTAGGGAAATTAAAATCAAAAAGACACAGCCACCCCAAAGTTTGGGACGGCTCTGTTTACAAGAACCTCGTTTACGGTACAAGTTCAATATCGCAGAAAGTGAAAAATGGATAAAGAAGTTGTGGTACTTACGTACAATGCAATATCACTCAGCAATGAAATCTATGTCATCAGGCCCGTAGCAGCATAATGAGTGGATTCAGGTATGATGATTCTAACTGAAATAAGTCACACAGAAAAAGAAACATCATAAGATATCACTAATACACGGGATGTAAACTTGGCTACACAGGAACTGGATTACAAAACAGAACAGGGTCTCAAATTTAGAAAACCAACTTATGCTTGCTTAAGGGGAAAGGTGAGTTGGGGTGCTGCATAAAACCAGAGATTGAAATGAGCACAGATAAAGTTCCTTAAGCCAAATATGGAATAGACAAGAACTACTCCTTGCTCAACGAAATGGACTCAACACCCCATATTAAACGCCTAAGAATGTACCTGACTAGTAAGTATCTTAAAACCTATGGATTGCTATGTCTCTGAAAGAAAATCAAGCGTGTGTACAGGGGCATAAACGCAGCAGTGATAGGATTGGAGAGGTTCGGTGAGCAAATGAAGACCCTTTGAAGTCATATTGCATGGTACCCATTCCACGGGTCTCAACTCTCCAGGTTTAAGGGATTCTTCCTTCAGCTAAAACATGCACGTGGAACCCAGAGTATGATCAACCGTGTGATCGGGAGACGTGTTCCAATATGTCTCAGTTCTCGTCCCCTGGTACTCGGGTGCAACATTCCAGACGCTTTACTAACACTCTCCCGACTTGGAGAGTCACTGCCTTTAACCTCCTGTTTGGCCCAGTTTGCAATTTCTGCGGAAGATGAACAGGAATAGGGAGAACCAATGAGAGACTAGCTGGAGGTGTCTGGACGGGCAAATTTAACTCTCATTTCCCACCAGGAAGAGGAATTAACCAAAGGCTCAGCGTGCCGTGCCGGAACCAGATTAGGGCCTGAAGCAATCCTGCGGTGTTGCGGCCAGCTCACAAGAAAGCGAGTTGAAGAAAGGAGCTCAGGGGCACTGTAATTCACAAACCTGCAGAGTTATAAATGACAGCTATCGTCCAAAAATATACTGAAGTAAGGCTGCCAAGAGGACTTGAAAGCGGGGCAGAATTGCAGGAAACCGATTTCAGGAGGTAGACTGGAATTGCATTTAAAGCATAGGAAAAGAGGCAGAACGTCCACAATGATGCACTTGGCCAAAAAGGGCGTATGCGTTTTTTCCTGAATATATTCAGGAAAAAACGCATACGCCCTTTTTGGCCAACCAAGCAAGCTTGCAAAGGAAATCTGCACTACAATGAAGTCTCACTTCCCCCCGGTCAAAAGGGCCATCTGAAAAAAGTGTAAAATCCAGAAAGGCAGGACAGGCCATGGAGAACTGGGAGCCTTGTTATGCTGATGGGCGGGATGTAAATTGCCAAGAGCCACTCGGGAGAGGTGTATGGTGTTTCCTGAAACATCTAAAAAACAAAGCAACAGAGCCTAGGGCACTTCCACTTATGGTCCTATAGCTTAGGGAAATTAAAATCAAAAAGACACAGCCACCCCAAAGTTTGGGACGGCTCTGTTTACAAGAACCTCGTTTACGGTACAAGTTCAATATCGCAGAAAGTGAAAAATGGATAAAGAAGTTGTGGTACTTACGTACAATGCAATATCACTCAGCAATGAAATCTATGTCATCAGGCCCGTAGCAGCATAATGAGTGGATTCAGGTATGATGATTCTAACTGAAATAAGTCACACAGAAAAAGAAACATCATAAGATATCACTAATACACGGAATGTAAACTTGGCTACACAGGAACTGGATTACAAAACAGAACAGGGTCTCAAATTTAGAAAACCAACTTATGCTTGCTTACGGGGAAAGGTGAGTTGGGGTGCTGCATAAAACCAGAGATTTAAATGAACACAGATAAAGTTCCTTAAGCCAAATATGGAATAGACAAGAACTACTCCTTGCTCAACGAAATGGACTCAACACCCCATATTAAACGCCTAAGAATGTACCTGACTAGTAAGTATCTTAAAACCTATGAATTGCTATGTCTCTGAAAGAAAATCAAGCGTGTGTACAGGGGCATAAACGCCGCAGTGATAGGATTGGAGAGGTTCGGTGAGCAAATGAAGACCCTTTGAAGTCATATTGCATGGTACCCATTCCACGGGTCTCAACTCTCCAGGTTTAAGGGTTTCTTCCTTCAGCTAAAACATGCACGTGGAACCCAGAGTATGATCAACCGTGTGATCGGGAGACGTGTTCCAATATGTCTCAGTTCTCGTCCCCTGGTACTCGGGTGCAACATTCCAGACGCTTTACTAACACTCTCCCGACTTGGAGAGTCAGTGCCTTTAACCTCCTGTTTGGCCCAGTTTGCAATTTCTGCGGAAGATGAACAGGAATAGGGAGAACCAATGAGAGACTAGCTGGAGGTGTCTGGACGGGCAAATTTAACTCTCATTTCCCACCAGGAAGAGGAATTAACCAAAGGCTCAGCGTGCCGTGCCGGAACCAGTTTAGGGCCTGAAGCAATCCTGCGGTGTTGCGGCCAGCTCACAAGAAAGCGAGTTGAAGAAAGGAGCTCAGGGGCACTGTAATTCACAAACCTGCAGAGTTATAAATGACAGCTATCGTCCAAAAATATACTGAAGTAAGGCTGCCAAGAGGACTTGAAAGCGGGGCAGAATTGCAGGAAACCGATTTCAGGAGGTAGACTGGAATTGCATTTAAAGCATAGGAAAAGAGGCAGAACGTCCACAATGATGCACTTGGCCAAAAAGGGCGTATGCGTTTTTTCCTGAATATATTCAGGAAAAAACGCATACGCCCTTTTTGGCCAACCAAGCAAGCTTGCAAAGGAAATCTGCACTACAATGAAGTCTCACTTCCCCCCGGTCAAAAGGGCCATCTGAAAAAAGTGTAAAATCCAGAAAGGCAGGACAGGCCATGGAGAACTGGGAGCCTTGTTATGCTGATGGGCGGGATGTAAATTGCCAAGAGCCACTCGGGAGAGGTGTATGGTGTTTCCTGAAACATCTAAAAAACAAAGCAACAGAGCCTAGGGCACTTCCACTTATGGTCCTATAGCTTAGGGAAATTAAAATCAAAAAGACACAGCCACCCCAAAGTTTGGGACGGCTCTGTTTACAAGAACCTCGTTTACGGTACAAGTTCAATATCGCAGAAAGTGAAAAATGGATAAAGAAGTTGTGGTACTTACGTACAATGCAATATCACTCAGCAATGAAATCTATGTCATCAGGCCCATAGCAGCATAATGAGTGGATTCAGGTATGATGATTCTAACTGAAATAAGTCACACAGAAAAAGAAACATCATAAGATATCACTAATACACGGAATGTAAACTTGGCTACACAGGAACTGGATTACAAAACAGAACAGGGTCTCAAATTTAGAAAACCAACTTATGCTTGCTTAAGGGGAAAGGTGAGTTGGGGTGCTGCATCAAACCAGAGATTGAAATGAGCACAGATAAAGTTCCTTAAGCCAAATATGGAATAGACAAGAACTACTCCTTGCTCAACGAAATGGACTCAACACCCCATATTAAACGCCTAAGAATGTACCTGACTAGTAAGTATCTTAAAACCTATGGATTGCTATGTCTCTGAAAGAAAATCAAGCGTGTGTACAGGGGCATAAACGCAGCAGTGATAGGATTGGAGAGGTTCGGTGAGCAAATGAAGACCCTTTGAAGTCATATTGCATGGTACCCATTCCACGGGTCTCAACTCTCCAGGTTTAAGGGATTCTGCCTTCAGCTAAAACATGCACGTGGAACCCAGAGTATGATCAACCGTGTGATCGGGAGACGTGTTCCAATATGTCTCAGTTCTCGTCCCCTGGTACTCGGGTGCAACATTCCACACGCTTTACTAACACTCTCCCGACTTGGAGAGTCAGTGCCTTTAACCTCCTGTTTGGCCCAGTTTGCAATTTCTGCGGAAGATGAACAGGAATAGGGAGAACCAATGAGAGACTAGCTGGAGGTGTCTGGACGGGCAAATTTAACTCTCATTTCCCACCAGGAAGAGGAATTAACCAAAGGCTCAGCGTGCCGTGCCGGAACCAGATTAGGGCCTGAAGCAATCCTGCGGTGTTGCGGCCAGCTCACAAGAAAGCGAGTTGAAGAAAGGAGCTCAGGGGCACTGTAATTCACAAACCTGCAGAGTTATAAATGACAGCTATCGTCCAAAAATATACTGAAGTAAGGCTGCCAAGAGGACTTGAAAGCGGGGCAGAATTGCAGGAAACCGATTTCAGGAGGTAGACTGGAATTGCATTTAAAGCATAGGAAAAGAGGCAGAACGTCCACAATGATGCACTTGGCCAAAAAGGGCGTATGCGTTTTTTCCTGAATATATTCAGGAAAAAACGCATACGCCCTTTTTGGCCAACCAAGCAAGCTTGCAAAGGAAATCTGCACTACAATGAAGTCTCACTTCCCCCCGGTCAAAAGGGCCATCTGAAAAAAGTGTAAAATCCAGAAAGGCAGGACAGGCCATGGAGAACTGGGAGCCTTGTTATGCTGATGGGCGGGATGTAAATTGCCAAGAGCCACTCGGGAGAGGTGTATGGTGTTTCCTGAAACATCTAAAAAACAAAGCAACAGAGCCTAGGGCACTTCCACTTATGGTCCTATAGCTTAGGGAAATTAAAATCAAAAAGACACAGCCACCCCAAAGTTTGGGACAGCTCTGTTTACAAGAACCTCGTTTACGGTACAAGTTCAATATCGCAGAAAGTGAAAAATGGATAAAGAAGTTGTGGTACTTACGTACAATGCCATATCACTCAGCAATGAAATCTATGTCATCAGGCCTGTAGCAGCATAATGAGTGGATTCAGGTATGATGATTCTAACTGAAATAAGTCACACAGAAAAAGAAACATCATAAGATATCACTAATACATGGAACTTGACTACACAGGAACTGGATTACAAAACAGAACAGGGTCTCAAATTTAGAAAACCAACTTATGCTTGCTTAAGGGGAAAGGTGAGTTGGGGTGCTGCATCAAACCAGAGATTGAAATGAGCACAGATAAAGTTCCTTAAGCCAAATATGGAATAGACAAGAACTACTCCTTGCTCAACGAAATGGACTCAACACCCCATATTAAACGCCTAAGAATGTACCTGACTAGTAAGTATCTTAAAACCTATGCACTGCTATGTGTCTGAAAGAAAATCAAGCATGTGTACAGGGGCATAAACGCAGCAGTGATAGGATTGGAGAGGTTCGGTGAGCAAATGAAGACCCTTTGAAGTCATATTGCATGGTACCCATTCCACGGGTCTCAACTCTCCAGGTTTAAGGGATTCTTCCTTCAGCTAAAACATGCACGTGGAACCCAGAGTATGATCAACCGTGTGATCGGGAGACGTGTTCCAATATGTCTCAGTTCTCGTCCCCTGGTACTCGGGTGCAACATTCCAGACGCTTTACTAACACTCTCCCGACTTGGAGAGTCAGTGCCTTTAACCTCCTGTTTGGCCCAGTTTGCAATTTCTGCGGAAGATGAACAGGAATAGGGAGAACCAATGAGAGACTAGCTGGAGGTGTCTGGACGGGCAAATTTAACTCTCATTTCCCACCAGGAAGAGGAATTAACCAAAGGCTCAGCGTGCCGTGCCGGAACCAGATTAGGGCCTGAAGCAATCCTGCGGTGTTGCGGCCAGCTCACAAGAAAGCGAGTTGAAGAAAGGAGCTCAGGGGCACTGTAATTCACAAACCTGCAGAGTTATAAATGACAGCTATCGTCCAAAAATATACTGAAGTAAGGCTGCCAAGAGGACTTGAAAGCGGGGCAGAATTGCAGGAAACCGATTTCAGGAGGTAGACTGGAATTGCATTTAAAGCATAGGAAAAGAGGCAGAACGTCCACAATGATGCACTTGGCCAAAAAGGGCGTATGCGTTTTTTCCTGAATATATTCAGGAAAAAACGCAAACGCCGTTTTTGGCCAACCAAGCAAGCTTGCAAAGGAAATCTGCACTACAATGAAGTCTCACTTCCCCCCGGTCAAAAGGGCCATCTGAAAAAAGTGTAAAATCCACAAAGGCAGGACAGGCCATGGAGAACTGGGAGCCTTGTTATGCTGATGGGCGGGATGTAAATTGCCAAGAGCCACTCCGGAGAGGTGTATGGTGTTTCCTGAAACATCTAAAAAACAAAGCAACAGAGCCTAGGGCACTTCCACTTATGGTCCTATAGCTTAGGGAAATTAAAATCAAAAAGACACAGCCACCCCAAAGTTTGGGACGGCTCTGTTTACAAGAACCTCGTTTACGGTACAAGTTCAATATCGCAGAAAGTGAAAAATGGATAAAGAAGTTGTGGTACTTACGTACAATGCAATATCACTCAGCAATGAAATCTATGTCATCAGGCCCGTAGCAGCATAATGAGTGGATTCAGGTATGATGATTCTAACTGAAATAAGTCACACAGAAAAAGAAACATCATAAGATATCACTAATACACGGAATGTAAACTTGGCTACACAGGAACTGGATTACAAAACAGAACAGGGTCTCAAATTTAGAAAACCAACTTATGCTTGCTTACGGGGAAAGGTGAGTTGGGGTGCTGCATAAAACCAGAGATTTAAATGAACACAGATAAAGTCCCTTAAGCCAAATATGGAATAGACAAGAACTACTCCTTGCTCAACGAAATGGACTCAACACCCCATATTAAACGCCTAAGAATGTACCTGACTAGTAAGTATCTTAAAACCTATGGATTGCTATGTCTCTGAAAGAAAATCAAGCGTGTGTACAGGGACATAAACGCAGCAGTGATAGGATTGGAGAGGTTCGGTGAGCAAATGAAGACCCTTTGAAGTCATATTGCATGGTACCCATTCCACGGGTCTCAACTCTCCAGGTTTAAGGGATTCTGCCTTCAGCTAAAACATGCACGTGGAACCCAGAGTATGATCAACCGTGTGATCGGGAGACGTGTTCCAATATGTCTCAGTTCTCGTCCCCTGGTACTCGGGTGCAACATTCCACACGCTTTACTAACACTCTCCCGACTTGGAGAGTCAGTGCCTTTAACCTCCTGTTTGGCCCATTTGCAATTTCTGAGGAAGATGAACAGGAATAGGGAGAACCAATGAGAGACTAGGTGGAGGTGTCTGGACGGGCAAATTTAACTCTCATTTCCCACCAGGAAGAGGAATTAACCAAAGGCTCAGCGTGCCGTGCCGGAACCAGATTAGGGCCTGAAGCAATCCTGCGGTGTTGCGGCCAGCTCACAAGAAAGCGAGTTGAAGAAAGGAGCTCAGGGGCACTGTAATTCACAAACCTGCAGAGTTATAAATGACAGCTATCGTCCAAAAATATACTGAAGTAAGGCTGCCAAGAGGACTTGAAAGCGGGGCAGAATTGCAGGAAACCGATTTCAGGAGGTAGACTGGAATTGCATTTAAAGCATAGGAAAAGAGGAAGAACGTCCACAATGATGCGCTTGGCCAAAAAGGGCGTATGCGTTTTTTCCTGAATATATTCAGGAAAAAACGCATACGCCCTTTTTGGCCAACCAAGCAAGCTTGCAAAGGAAATCTGCACTACAATGAAGTCTCACTTCCTCCCGGTCAAAAGGGCCATCTGAAAAAAGTGTAAAATCCAGAAAGGCAGGACAGGCCATGGAGAACTGGGAGCCTTGTTTTGCTGATGGGCGGGATGTAAATTGCCAAGAGCCACTCGGGAGAGGTGTATGGTGTTTCCTGAAACATCTAAAAAACAAAGCAACAGAGCCTAGGGCACTTCCACTTATAGTCCTATAGCTTAGGGAAATTAAAATCAAAAAGACACAGCCACCCCAAAGTTTGGGACGGCTCTGTTTACAAGGACCTCGTTTACGGTACAAGTTCAATATCGCAGAAAGTGAAAAATGGATAAAGAAGTTGTGGTACTTACGTACAATGCAATATCACTCAGCAATGAAATCTATGTCATCAGGCCCGTAGCAGCATAATGAGTGGATTCAGGTATGATGATTCTAACTGAAATAAGTCACACAGAAAAAGAAACATCATAAGATATCACTAATACACGGAATGTAAACTTGGCTACACAGGAACTTGATTACAAAACAGAACAGGGTCTCAAATTTAGAAAACCAACTTATGCTTGCTTAAGGGAAAAGGTGAGTTGGGGTGCTGCATAAAACCAGAGATTGAAATGAGCACAGATAAAGTTCCTTAAGCCAAATATGGAATAGACAAGAACTACTCCTTGCTCAACGAAATGGACTCAACACCCCATATTAAACGCCTAAGAATGTACCTGACTAGTAAGTATCTTAAAACCTATGCACTGCTATGTCTCTGAAAGAAAATCAAGCATGTGTACAGGGGCATAAACGCAGCAGTGATAGGATTGGAGAGGTTCGGTGAGCAAATGAAGACCCTTTGAAGTCATATTGCATGGTACCCATTCCACGGGTCTCAACTCTCCAGGTTTAAGGGATTCTTCCTTCAGCTAAAACATGCACGTGGAACCCAGAGTATGATCAACCGTGTGATCGGGAGACGTGTTCCAATATGTCTCAGTTCTCGTCCCCTGGTACTCGGGTGCAACATTCCAGACGCTTTACTAACACTCTCCCGACTTGGAGAGTCAGTGCCTTTAACCTCCTGTTTGGCCCAGTTTGCAATTTCTGCGGAAGATGAACAGGAATAGGGAGAACCAATGAGAGACTAGCTGGAGGTGTCTGGACGGGCAAATTTAACTCTCATTTCCCACCAGGAAGAGGAATTAACCAAAGGCTCAGCGTGCCGTGCCGGAACCAGATTAGGGCCTGAAGCAATCCTGCGGTGTTGCGGCCAGCTCACAAGAAAGCGAGTTGAAGAAAGGAGCTCAGGGGCACTGTAATTCACAAACCTGCAGAGTTATAAATGACAGCTATCGTCCAAAAATATACTGAAGTAAGGCTGCCAAGAGGACTTGAAAGCGGGGCAGAATTGCAGGAAACCGATTTCAGGAGGTAGACTGGAATTGCATTTAAAGCATAGGAAAAGAGGCAGAACGTCCACAATGATGCACTTGGCCAAAAAGGGCGTATGCGTATTTTCATGCAGGAAAAAACGCATACACCCTTTTTGGCCAACCAAGCAAGCTTGCAAAGGAAATCTGCACTACAATGAAGTCTCACTTCCCGCCAGTCAAAGGGGCCATCTGAAAAAAGTGTAAAATCAAGAAAGGCAGGACAGGCCATGGAGAACTGGGAGCCTTGTTATGCT
The DNA here is from genome assembly GCF_964270905.1 of Leucopleurus acutus. Classification (NCBI taxonomy): domain Eukaryota; kingdom Metazoa; phylum Chordata; class Mammalia; order Artiodactyla; family Delphinidae; genus Leucopleurus; species Leucopleurus acutus. Next base: position 1,981,259 of record NW_028139226.1, on the reverse strand, counting down.
GATGGGCGGGATGTAAATTGCCAACAGCCACTCGGGAGAGGTGTATGGTGTTTCCTGAAACATCTAAAAAACAAAGCAACAGAGCCTAGGGCACTTCCACTTATGGTCCTATAGCTTAGGGAAATTAAAATCAAAAAGACACAGCCAGCCCAAAGTTTGGGACAGCTCTGTTTACAAGAACCTCGTTTACGGAACAAGTTCAATATCGCAGAAAGTGAAAAATGGATAAAGAAGTTGTGGTACTTACGTACAATGCAATATCACTCAGCAATGAAATCTATGTCATCAGGCCCGTAGCAGCATAATGAGTGGATTCAGGTATGATGATTCTAACTGAAATAAGTCACACAGAAAAAGAAACATCATAAGATATCACTAATACACGGAATGTAAACTTGGCTACACAGGAACTGGATTACAAAACAGAACAGGGTCTCAAATTTAGAAAACCAACTTATGCTTGCTTAAGGGGAAAGGTGAGTTGGGGTGCTGCATCAAACCAGAGATTGAAATGAGCACAGATAAAGTTCCTTAAGCCAAATATGGAATAGACAAGAACTACTCCTTGCTCAACGAAATGGACTCAACACCCCATATTAAACGCCTAAGAATGTACCTGACTAGTAAGTAACTTAAAACCTATGGATTGCTATGTCTCTGAAAGAAAATCAAGCGTGTGTACAGGGGCATAAACGCAGCAGTGATAGGATTGGAGAGGTTCGGTGAGCAAATGAAGACCCTTTGAAGTCATATTGCATGGTACCCATTCCACGGGTCTCAACTCTCCAGGTTTAAGGGATTCTTCCTTCAGCTAAAACATGCACGTGGAACCCAGAGTATGATCAACCGTGTGATCGGGAGACGTGTTCCAATATGTCTCAGTTCTCGTCCCCTGGTACTCGGGTGCAACATTCCAGACGCTTTACTAACACTCTCCCGACTTGGAGAGTCAGTGCCTTTAACCTCCTGTTTGGCCCAGTTTGCAATTTCTGCGGAAGATGAACAGGAATAGGGAGAACCAATGAGAGACTAGCTGGAGGTGTCTGGACGGGCAAATTTAACTCTCATTTCCCACCAGGAAGAGGAATTAACCAAAGGCTCAGCGTGCCGTGCCGGAACCAGATTAGGGCCTGAAGCAATCCTGCGGTGTTGCGGCCAGCTCACAAGAAAGCGAGTTGAAGAAAGGAGCTCAGGGGCACTGTAATTCACAAACCTGCAGAGTTATAAATGACAGCTATCGTCCAAAAATATACTGAAGTAAGGCTGCCAAGAGGACTTGAAAGCGGGGCAGAATTGCAGGAAACCGATTTCAGGAGGTAGACTGGAATTGCATTTAAAGCATAGGAAAAGAGGCAGAACGTCCACAATGATGCACTTGGCCAAAAAGGGCGTATGCGTTTTTTCCTGAATATATTCAGGAAAAAACGCATACGCCCTTTTTGGCCAACCAAGCAAGCTTGCAAAGGAAATCTGCACTACAATGAAGTCTCACTTCCCCCCGGTCAAAAGGGCCATCTGAAAAAAGTGTAAAATCCAGAAAGGCAGGACAGGCCATGGAGAACTGGGAGCCTTGTTATGCTGATGGGCGGGATGTAAATTGCCAACAGCCACTCGGGAGAGGTGTATGGTGTTTCCTGAAACATCTAAAAAACAAAGCAACAGAGCCTAGGGCACTTCCACTTATGGTCCTATAGCTTAGGGAAATTAAAATCAAAAAGACACAGCCACCCCAAAGTTTGGGACAGCTCTGTTTACAAGAACCTCGTTTACGGTACAAGTTCAATATCGCAGAAAGTGAAAAATGGATAAAGAAGTTGTGGTACTTACGTACAATGCAATATCACTCAGCAATGAAATCTATGTCATCAGGCCCGTAGCAGCATAATGAGTGGATTCAGGTATGATGATTCTAACTGAAATAAGTCACACAGAAAAAGAAACATCATAAGATATCACTAATACACGGAACTTGGCTACACAGGAACTGGATTACAAAACAGAACAGGGTCTCAAATTTAGAAAACCAACTTATGCTTGCTTAAGGGGAAAGGTGAGTTGGGGTGCTGCATCAAACCAGAGATTGAAATGAGCACAGATAAAGTTCCTTAAGCCAAATATGGAATAGACAAGAACTACTCCTTGCTCAACGAAATGGACTCAACACCCCATATTAAACGCCTAAGAATGTACCTGACTAGTAAGTATCTTAAAACCTATGGATTGCTATGTCGCTGAAAGAAAATCAAGCGTGTGTACAGGGGCATAAACGCAGCAATGATAGGATTGGAGAGGTTCGGTGAGCAAATGAAGACCCTTTGAAGTCATATTGCATGGTACCCATTCCACGGGTCTCAACTCTCCAGGTTTAAGGGATTCTTCCTTCAGCTAAAACATGCACGTGGAACCCAGAGTATGATCAACCGTGTGATCGGGAGACGTGTTCCAATATGTCTCAGTTCTCGTCCCCTGGTACTCGGGTGCAACATTCCAGACGCTTTACTAACACTCTCCCGACGTGGAGAGTCAGTGCCTTTAACCTCTTGTTTGGCCCATTTGCAATTTCTGAGGAAGATGAACAGGAATAGGGAGAACCAATGAGAGACTAGCTGGAGGTGTCTGGACGGGCAAATTTAACTCTCATTTCCCACCAGGAAGAGGAATTAACCAAAGGCTCAGCGTGCCGTGCCGGAACCAGATTAGGGCCTGAAGCAATCCTGCGGGGTTGCGGCCAGCTCACAAGAAAGCGAGTTGAAGAAAGGAGCTCAGGGGCACTGTAATTCACAAACCTGCAGAGTTATAAATGACAGCTATCGTCCAAAAATATACTGAAGTAAGGCTGCCAAGAGGACTTGAAAGCGGGGCAGAATTGCAGGAAACCGATTTCAGGAGGTAGACTGGAATTGCATTTAAAGCATAGGAAAAGAGGCAGAACGTCCACAATGATGCACTTGGCCAAAAAGGGCGTATGCGTTTTTTCCTGAATATATTCAGGAAAAAACGCATACGCCCTTTTTGGCCAACCAAGCAAGCTTGCAAAGGAAATCTGCACTACAATGAAGTCTCACTTCCCCCCGGTCAAAAGGGCCATCTGAAAAAAGTGTAAAATCCAGAAAGGCAGGACAGGCCATGGAGAACTGGGAGCCTTGTTATGCTGATGGGCGGGATGTAAATTGCCAACAGCCACTCGGGAGAGGTGTATGGTGTTTCCTGAAACATCTAAAAAACAAAGCAACAGAGCCTAGGGCACTTCCACTTATGGTCCTATAGCTTAGGGAAATTAAAATCAAAAAGACACAGCCACCCCAAAGTTTGGGACGGCTCTGTTTACAAGAACCTCGTTTACGGTACAAGTTCAATATCGCAGAAAGTGAAAAATGGATAAAGAAGTTCTGGTACTTATGTACAATGCAATATCACTCAGCAATGAAATCTATGTCATCAGGCCCGTAGCAGCATAATGAGTGGATTCAGGTATGATGATTCTAACTGAAATAAGTCACACAGAAAAAGAAACATCATAAGATATCACTAATACACGGGATGTAAACTTGGCTACACAGGAACTGGATTACAAAACAGAACAGGGTCTCAAATTTAGAAAACCAACTTATGCTTGCTTAAGGGGAAAGGTGAGTTGGGGTGCTGCATAAAACCAGAGATTGAAATGAGCACAGATAAAGTTCCTTAAGCCAAATATGGAATAGACAAGAACTACTCCTTGCTCAACGAAATGGACTCAACACCCCATATTAAACGCCTAAGAATGTACCTGACTAGTAAGTATCTTAAAACCTATGGATTGCTATGTCTCTGAAAGAAAATCAAGCGTGTGTACAGGGGCACAAACGCAGCAGTGATAGGATTGGAGAGGTTCGGTGAGCAAATGAAGACCCTTTGAAGTCATATTGCATGGTACCCATTCCACGGGTCTCAACTCTCCAGGTTTAAGGGATTCTGCCTTCAGCTAAAACATGCACGTGGAACCCAGAGTATGATCAACCGTGTGATCGGGAGACGTGTTCCAATATGTCTCAGTTCTCGTCCCCTGGTACTCGGGTGCAACATTCCAGACGCTTTACTAACACTCTCCCGACTTGGAGAGTCAGTGCCTTTAACCTCCTGTTTGGCCCAGTTTGCAATTTCTGCGGAAGATGAACAGGAATAGGGAGAACCAATGAGAGACTAGCTGGAGGTGTCTGGACGGGCAAATTTAACTCTCATTTCCCACCAGGAAGAGGAATTAACCAAAGGCTCAGCGTGCCGTGCCGGAACCAGATTAGGGCCTGAAGCAATCCTGTGGTGTTGCGGCCAGCTCACAAGAAAACGAGTTGAAGAAAGGAGCTCAGGGGCACTGTAATTCACAAACCTGCAGAGTTATAAATGACAGCTATCGTCCAAAAATATACTGAAGTAAGGCTGCCAAGAGGACTTGAAAGCGGGGCAGAATTGCAGGAAACCGATTTCAGGAGGTAGACTGGAATTGCATTTAAAGCATAGGAAAAGAGGCAGAACGTCCACAATGATGCACTTGGCCAAAAAGGGCGTATGCGTTTTTTCCTGAATATATTCAGGAAAAAACGCATACGCCCTTTTTGGCCAACCAAGCAAGCTTGCAAAGGAAATCTGCACTACAATGAAGTCTCACTTCCCCCCGGTCAAAAGGGCCATCTGAAAAAAGTGTAAAATCCAGAAAGGCAGGACAGGCCATGGAGAACTGGGAGCCTTGTTATGCTGATGGGCGGGATGTAAATTGCCAAGAGCCACTCGGGAGAGGTGTATGGTGTTTCCTGAAACATCTAAAAAACAAAGCAACAGAGCCTAGGGCACTTCCACTTATGGTCCTATAGCTTAGGGAAATTAAAATCAAAAAGACACAGCCACCCCAAAGTTTGGGACGGCTCTGTTTACAAGAACCTCATTTACGGTACAAGTTCAATATCACAGAAAGTGAAAAATGGATAAAGAAGTTGTGGTACTTACGTACAATGCCATATCACTCAGCAATGAAATCTATGTCATCAGGCCCATAGCAGCATAATGAGTGGATTCAGGTATGATGATTCTAACTGAAATAAGTCACACAGAAAAAGAAACATCATAAGATATCACTAATACACGGGATGTAAACTTGGCTACACAGGAACTGGATTACAAAACAGAACAGGGTCTCAAATTTAGAAAACCAACTTATGCTTGCTTAAGGGGAAAGCTGAGTTGGGGTGCTGCATAAAACCAGAGATTGAAATGAGCACAGATAAAGTTCCTTAAGCCAAATATAGAATAGACAAGAACTACTCCTTGCTCAATGAAATGGACTCAACACCCCATATTAAACGCCTAAGAATGTACCTGACTAGTAAGTATCTTAAAACCTATGGATTGCTATGTCTCTGAAAGAAAATCAAGCGTGTGTACAGGGGCATAAATGCAGCAGTGATAGGATTGGAGAGGTTCGGTGAGCAAATGAAGACCCTTTGAAGTCATATTGCATGGTACCCATTCCACGGGTCTCAACTCTCCAGGTTTAAGGGATTCTTCCTTCAGCTAAAACATGCACGTGGAACCCAGAGTATGATCAACCGTGTGATCGGGAGACGTGTTCCAATATGTCTCAGTTCTCGTCCCCTGGTACTCGGGTGCAACATTCCAGACGCTTTACTAACACTCTCCCGACTTGGAGAGTCAGTGCCTTTAACCTCCTGTTTGGCCCAGTTTGCAATTTCTGCGGAAGATGAACAGGAATAGGGAGAACCAATGAGAGACTAGCTGGAGGTGTCTGGACGGGCAAATTTAACTCTCATTTCCCACCAGGAAGAGGAATTAACCAAAGGCTCAGCGTGCCGTGCCGGAACCAGATTAGGGCCTGAAGCAATCCTGCGGTGTTGCGGCCAGCTCACAAGAAAACGAGTTGAAGAAAGGAGCTCAGGGGCACTGTAATTCACAAACCTGCAGAGTTATAAATGACAGCTATCGTCCAAAAATATACTGAAGTAAGGCTGCCAAGAGGACTAGAAAGCGGGGCAGAATTGCAGGAAACCGATTTCAGGAGGTAGACTGGAATTGCATTTAAAGCATAGGAAAAGAGGCAGAACGTCCACAATGATGCACTTGGACAAAAAGGGCGTATGCGTTTTTTCCTGAATATATTCAGGAAAAAACGCATACGCCCTTTTTGGCCAACCAAGCAAGCTTGCAAAGGAAATCTGCACTACAATGAAGTCTCACTTCCCCCCGGTCAAAAGGGCCATCTGAAAAAAGTGTAAAATCCAGAAAGGCAGGACAGGCCATGGAGAACTGGGAGCCTTGTTATGCTGATGGGCGGGATGTAAATTGCCAAGAGCCACTCCGGAGAGGTGTATGGTGTTTCCTGAAACATCTAAAAAACAAAGCAACAGAGCCTAGGGTACTTCCACTTATGGTCCTATACCTTAGGGAAATTAAAATCAAAAAGACACAGCCACCCCAACGTTTGGGACGGCTCTGTTTACAAGAACCTCGTTTACGGTACAAGTTCAATATCGCAGAAAGTGAAAAATGGATAAAGAAGTTGTGGTACTTACGTACAATGCAATATCACTCAGCAATGAAATCTATGTCATCAGGCCCATAGCAGCATAATGAGTGGATTCAGGTATGATGATTCTAACTGAAATAAGTCACACAGAAAAAGAAACATCATAAGATATCACTAATACACGGAATGTAAACTTGGCTACACAGGAACTGGATTACAAAACAGAACAGGGTCTCAAATTTAGAAAACCAACTTATGCTTGCTTAAGGGGAAAGGTGAGTTGGGGTGCTGCATAAAACCAGAGATTTAAATGAACACAGATAAAGTTCCTTAAGCCAAATATGGAATAGACAAGAACTACTCCTTGCTCAACGAAATGGACTCAACACCCCATATTAAACGCCTAAGAATGTACCTGACTAGTAAGTATCTTAAAACCTATGAATTGCTATGTCTCTGAAAGAAAATCAAGCGTGTGTACAGGGGCATAAACGCAGCAGTGATAGGATTGGAGAGGTTCGGTGAGCAAATGAAGACCCTTTGAAGTCATATTGCATGGTACCCATTCCACGGGTCTCAACTCTCCAGGTTTAAGGGATTCTGCCTTCAGCTAAAACATGCACGTGGAACCCAGAGTATGATCACCCGTGATCGGGAGACATGTTCCAATATGTCTCAGTTCTCGTCCCCTGGTACTCGGGTGCAACATTCCAGACGCTTTACTAACACTCTCCCGACTTGGAGAGTCAGTGCCTTTAACCTCCTGTTTGGCCCAGTTTGCAATTTCTGCGGAAGATGAACAGGAATAGGGAGAACCAATGAGAGACTAGCTGGAGGTGTCTGGACGGGCAAATTTAACTCTCATTTCCCACCAGGAAGAGGAATTAACCAAAGGCTCAGCGTGCCGTGCCGGAACCAGATTAGGGCCTGAAGCAATCCTGCGGTGTTGCGGCCAGCTCACAAGAAAGCGAGTTGAAGAAAGGAGCTCAGGGGCACTGTAATTCACAAACCTGCAGAGTTATAAATGACAGCTATCGTCCAAAAATATACTGAAGTAAGGCTGCCAAGAGGACTTGAAAGCGGGGCAGAATTGCAGGAAACCGATTTCAGGAGGTAGACTGGAATTGCATTTAAAGCATAGGAAAAGAGGCAGAACGTCCACAATGATGCACTTGGCCAAAAAGGGCGTATGCGTTTTTTCCTGAATATATTCAGGAAAAAACGCATACGCCCTTTTTGGCCAACCAAGCAAGCTTGCAAAGGAAATCTGCACTACAATGAAGTCTCACTTCCCCCCGGTCAAAAGGGCCATCTGAAAAAAGTGTAAAATCCAGAAAGGCAGGACAGGCCATGGAGAACTGGGAGCCTTGTTATGCTGATGGGCGGGATGTAAATTGCCAACAGCCACTCGGGAGAGGTGTATGGTGTTTCCTGAAACATCTAAAAAACAAAGCAACAGAGCCTAGGGCACTTCCACTTATGGTCCTATAGCTTAGGGAAATAAAAATCAAAAAGACACAGCCACCCCAAAGTTTGGGACGGCTCTGTTTACAAGAACCTCGTTTACGGTACAAGTTCAATATCGCAGAAAGTGAAAAATGGATAAAGAAGTTGTGGTACTTACGTACAATGCAATATCACTCAGCAATGAAATCTATGTCATCAGGCCCGTAGCAGCATAATGAGTGGATTCAGGTATGATGATTCTAACTGAAATAAGTCACACAGAAAAAGAAACATCATAAGATATCACTAATACACGGGATGTAAACTTGGCTACACAGGAACTGGATTACAAAACAGAACAGGGTCTCAAATTTAGAAAACCAACTTATGCTTGCTTAAGGGGAAAGGTGAGTTGGGGTGCTGCATCAAACCAGAGATTGAAATGAGCACAGATAAAGTTCCTTAAGCCAAATATGGAATAGACAAGAACTACTCCTTGCTCAACGAAATGGACTCAACACCCCATATTAAACGCCTAAGAATGTACCTGACTAGTAAGTATCTTAAAACCTATGGATTGCTATGTCTCTGAAAGAAAATCAAGCGTGTGTACAGGGGCATAAACGCAGCAGTGATAGGATTGGAGAGGTTCGGTGAGCAAATGAAGACCCTTTGAAGTCATATTGCATGGTACCCATTCCACGGGTCTCAACTCTCCAGGTTTAAGGGATTCTGCCTTCAGGTAAAACATGCACGTGGAACCCAGAGTATGATCAACCGTGTGATCGGGAGACGTGTTCAATATGTCTCAGTTCTCGTCCCCTGGTACTCGGGTGCAACATTCCAGACGCTTTACTAACACTCTCCCGACTTGGAGAGTCAGTGCCTTTAACCTCCTGTTTGGCCCAGTTTGCAATTTCTGCGGAAGATGAACAGGAATAGGGAGAACCAATGAGAGACTAGCTGGAGGTGTCTGGACGGGCAAATTTAACTCTCATTTCCCACCAGGAAGAGGAATTAACCAAAGGCTCAGCGTGCCGTGCCGGAACCAGATTAGGGCCTGAAGCAATCCTGCGGTGTTGCGGCCAGCTCACAAGAAAGCGAGTTGAAGAAAGGAGCTCAGGGGCACTGTAATTCACAAACCTGCAGAGTTATAAATGACAGCTATCGTCCAAAAATATACTGAAGTAAGGCTGCCAAGAGGACTTGAAAGCGGGGCAGAATTGCAGGAAACCGATTTCAGGAGGTAGACTGGAATTGCATTTAAAGCATAGGAAAAGAGGCAGAACGTCCACAATGATGCACTTGGCCAAAAAGGGCGTATGCGTTTTTTCCTGAATATATTCAGGAAAAAACGCATACGCCCTTTTTGGCCAACCAAGCAAGCTTGCAAAGGAAATCTGCACTACAATGAAGTCTCACTTCCCCCCGGTCAAAAGGGCCATCTGAAAAAAGTGTAAAATCCAGAAAGGCAGGACAGGCCATGGAGAACTGGGAGCCTTGTTATGCTGATGGGCGGGATGTAAATTGCCAAGAGCCACTCGGGAGAGGTGTATGGTGTTTCCTGAAACATCTAAAAAACAAAGCAACAGAGCCTAGGGCACTTCCACTTATGGTCCTATAGCTTAGGGAAATTAAAATCAAAAAGACACAGCCACCCCAAAGTTTGGGACGGCTCTGTTTACAAGAACCTCGTTTACGGTACAAGTTCAATATCACAGAAAGTGAAAAATGGATAAAGAAGTTGTGGTACTTACGTACAATGCAATATCACTCAGCAATGAAATCTATGTCATCAGGCCCGTAGCAGCATAATGAGTGGATTCAGGTATGATGATTCTAACTGAAATAAGTCACACAGAAAAAGAAACATCATAAGATATCACTAATACACGGGATGTAAACTTGGCTACACAGGAACTGGATTACAAAACAGAACAGGGTCTCAAATTTAGAAAACCAACTTATGCTTGCTTAAGGGGAAAGGTGAGTTGGGGTGCTGCATAAAACCAGAGATTGAAATGAGCACAGATAAAGTTCCTTAAGCCAAATATGGAATAGACAAGAACTACTCCTTGCTCAACGAAATGGACTCAACACCCCATATTAAACGCCTAAGAATGTACCTGACTAGTAAGTATCTTAAAACCTATGGATTGCTATGTCTCTGAAAGAAAATCAAGCGTGTGTACAGGGGCATAAACGCAGCAGTGATAGGATTGGAGAGGTTCGGTGAGCAAATGAAGACCCTTTGAAGTCATATTGCATGGTACCCATTCCACGGGTCTCAACTCTCCAGGTTTAAGGGATTCTTCCTTCAGCTAAAACATGCACGTGGAACCCAGAGTATGATCAACCGTGTGATCGGGAGACGTGTTCCAATATGTCTCAGTTCTCGTCCCCTGGTACTCGGGTGCAACATTCCAGACGCTTTACTAACACTCTCCCGACTTGGAGAGTCACTGCCTTTAACCTCCTGTTTGGCCCAGTTTGCAATTTCTGCGGAAGATGAACAGGAATAGGGAGAACCAATGAGAGACTAGCTGGAGGTGTCTGGACGGGCAAATTTAACTCTCATTTCCCACCAGGAAGAGGAATTAACCAAAGGCTCAGCGTGCCGTGCCGGAACCAGATTAGGGCCTGAAGCAATCCTGCGGTGTTGCGGCCAGCTCACAAGAAAGCGAGTTGAAGAAAGGAGCTCAGGGGCACTGTAATTCACAAACCTGCAGAGTTATAAATGACAGCTATCGTCCAAAAATATACTGAAGTAAGGCTGCCAAGAGGACTTGAAAGCGGGGCAGAATTGCAGGAAACCGATTTCAGGAGGTAGACTGGAATTGCATTTAAAGCATAGGAAAAGAGGCAGAACGTCCACAATGATGCACTTGGCCAAAAAGGGCGTATGCGTTTTTTCCTGAATATATTCAGGAAAAAACGCATACGCCCTTTTTGGCCAACCAAGCAAGCTTGCAAAGGAAATCTGCACTACAATGAAGTCTCACTTCCCCCCGGTCAAAAGGGCCATCTGAAAAAAGTGTAAAATCCAGAAAGGCAGGACAGGCCATGGAGAACTGGGAGCCTTGTTATGCTGATGGGCGGGATGTAAATTGCCAAGAGCCACTCGGGAGAGGTGTATGGTGTTTCCTGAAACATCTAAAAAACAAAGCAACAGAGCCTAGGGCACTTCCACTTATGGTCCTATAGCTTAGGGAAATTAAAATCAAAAAGACACAGCCACCCCAAAGTTTGGGACGGCTCTGTTTACAAGAACCTCATTTACGGTACAAGTTCAATATCACAGAAAGTGAAAAATGGATAAAGAAGTTGTGGTACTTACGTACAATGCAATATCACTCAGCAATGAAATCTATGTCATCAGGCCCGTAGCAGCATAATGAGTGGATTCAGGTATGATGATTCTAACTGAAATAAGTCACACAGAAAAAGAAACATCATAAGATATCACTAATACACGGGATGTAAACTTGGCTACACAGGAACTGGATTACAAAACAGAACAGGGTCTCAAATTTAGAAAACCAACTTATGCTTGCTTAAGGGGAAAGGTGAGTTGGGGTGCTGCATAAAACCAGAGATTTAAATGAACACAGATAAAGTTCCTTAAGCCAAATATGGAATAGACAAGAACTACTCCTTGCTCAACGAAATGGACTCAACACCCCATATTAAACGCCTAAGAATGTACCTGACTAGTAAGTATCTTAAAACCTATGGATTGCTATGTCTCTGAAAGAAAATCAAGCGTGTGTACAGGGGCATAAACGCAGCAGTGATAGGATTGGAGAGGTTCGGTGAGCAAATGAAGACCCTTTGAAGTCATATTGCATGGTACCCATTCCACGGGTCTCAACTCTCCAGGTTTAAGGGATTCTTCCTTCAGCTAAAACATGCACGTGGAACCCAGAGTATGATCAACCGTGTGATCGGGAGACGTGTTCCAATATGTCTCAGTTCTCGTCCCCTGGTACTCGGGTGCAACATTCCAGACGCTTTACTAACACTCTCCCGACTTGGAGAGTCAGTGCCTTTAACCTCCTGTTTGGCCCAGTTTGCAATTTCTGCGGAAGATGAACAGGAATAGGGAGAACCAATGAGAGACTAGCTGGAGGTGTCTGGACGGGCAAATTTAACTCTCATTTCCCACCAGGAAGAGGAATTAACCAAAGGCTCAGCGTGCCGTGCCGGAACCAGATTAGGGCCTGAAGCAATCCTGCGGTGTTGCGGCCAGCTCACAAGAAAGCGAGTTGAAGAAAGGAGCTCAGGGGCACTGTAATTCACAAACCTGCAGAGTTATAAATGACAGCTATCGTCCAAAAATATACTGAAGTAAGGCTGCCAAGAGGACTTGAAAGCGGGGCAGAATTGCAGGAAACCGATTTCAGGAGGTAGACTGGAATTGCATTTAAAGCATAGGAAAAGAGGCAGAACGTCCACAATGATGCACTTGGCCAAAAAGGGCGTATGCGTTTTTTCCTGAATATATTCAGGAAAAAACGCATACGCCCTTTTTGGCCAACCAAGCAAGCTTGCAAAGGAAATCTGCACTACAATGAAGTCTCACTTCCCCCCGGTCAAAAGGGCCATCTGAAAAAAGTGTAAAATCCAGAAAGGCAGGACAGGCCATGGAGAACTGGGAGCCTTGTTATGCTGATGGGCGGGATGTAAATTGCCAAGAGCCACTCGGGAGAGGTGTATGGTGTTTCCTGAAACATCTAAAAAACAAAGCAACAGAGCCTAGGGCACTTCCACTTATGGTCCTATAGCTTAGGGAAATTAAAATCAAAAAGACACAGCCACCCCAAAGTTTGGGACGGCTCTGTTTACAAGAACCTCATTTACGGTACAAGTTCAATATCACAGAGAGTGAAAAATGGATAAAGAAGTTGTGGTACTTACGTACAATGCCATATCACTCAGCAATGATATCTATGTCATCAGGCCCATAGCAGCATAATGAGTGGATTCAGGTATGATGATTCTAACTGAAATAAGTCACACAGAAAAAGAAACATCATAAGATATCACTAATACACGGGATGTAAACTTGGCTACACAGGAACTGGATTACAAAACAGAACAGGGTCTCAAATTTAGAAAACCAACTTATGCTTGCTTAAGGGGAAAGGTGAGTTGGGGTGCTGCATAAAACCAGAGATTGAAATGAGCACAGATAAAGTTCCTTAAGCCAAATATAGAATAGACAAGAACTACTCCTTGCTCAATGAAATGGACTCAACACCCCATATTAAACGCCTAAGAATGTACCTGACTAGTAAGTATCTTAAAACCTATGCACTGCTATGTCTCTGAAAGAAAATCAAGCATGTGTACAGGGGCATAAACGCAGCAGTGATAGGATTGGAGAGGTTCGGTGAGCAAATGAAGACCCTTTGAAGTCATATTGCATGGTACCCATTCCACGGGTCTCAACTCTCCAGGTTTAAGGGATTCTTCCTTCAGCTAAAACATGCACGTGGAACCCAGAGTATGATCAACCGTGTGATCGGGAGACGTGTTCCAATATGTCTCAGTTCTCGTCCCCTGGTACTCGGGTGCAACATTCCAGACGCTTTACTAACACTCTCCCGACTTGGAGAGTCACTGCCTTTAACCTCCTGTTTGGCCCAGTTTGCAATTTCTGCGGAAGATGAACAGGAATAGGGAGAACCAATGAGAGACTAGCTGGAGGTGTCTGGACGGGCAAATTTAACTCTCATTTCCCACCAGGAAGAGGAATTAACCAAAGGCTCAGCGTGCCGTGCCGGAACCAGATTAGGGCCTGAAGCAATCCTGCGGTGTTGCGGCCAGCTCACAAGAAAGCGAGTTGAAGAAAGGAGCTCAGGGGCACTGTAATTCACAAACCTGCAGAGTTATAAATGACAGCTATCGTCCAAAAATATACTGAAGTAAGGCTGCCAAGAGGACTTGAAAGCGGGGCAGAATTGCAGGAAACCGATTTCAGGAGGTAGACTGGAATTGCATTTAAAGCATAGGAAAAGAGGCAGAACGTCCACAATGATGCACTTGGCCAAAAAGGGCGTATGCGTTTTTTCCTGAATATATTCAGGAAAAAACGCATACGCCCTTTTTGGCCAACCAAGCAAGCTTGCAAAGGAAATCTGCACTACAATGAAGTCTCACTTCCCCCCGGTCAAAAGGGCCATCTGAAAAAAGTGTAAAATCCAGAAAGGCAGGACAGGCCATGGAGAACTGGGAGCCTTGTTATGCTGATGGGCGGGATGTAAATTGCCAAGAGCCACTCGGGAGAGGTGTATGGTGTTTCCTGAAACATCTAAAAAACAAAGCAACAGAGCCTAGGGCACTTCCACTTATGGTCCTATAGCTTAGGGAAATTAAAATCAAAAAGACACAGCCACCCCAAAGTTTGGGACGGCTCTGTTTACAAGAACCTCATTTACGGTACAAGTTCAATATCACAGAAAGTGAAAAATGGATAAAGAAGTTGTGGTACTTACGTACAATGCAATATCACTCAGCAATGAAATCTATGTCATCAGGCCCGTAGCAGCATAATGAGTGGATTCAGGTATGATGATTCTAACTGAAATAAGTCACACAGAAAAAGAAACATCATAAGATATCACTAATACACGGGATGTAAACTTGGCTACACAGGAACTGGATTACAAAACAGAACAGGGTCTCAAATTTAGAAAACCAACTTATGCTTGCTTAAGGGGAAAGGTGAGTTGGGGTGCTGCATAAAACCAGAGATTGAAATGAGCACAGATAAAGTTCCTTAAGCCAAATATGGAATAGACAAGAACTACTCCTTGCTCAACGAAATGGACTCAACACCCCATATTAAACGCCTAAGAATGTACCTGACTAGTAAGTATCTTAAAACCTATGGATTGCTATGTCTCTGAAAGAAAATCAAGCGTGTGTACAGGGGCATAAACGCAGCAGTGATAGGATTGGAGAGGTTCGGTGAGCAAATGAAGACCCTTTGAAGTCATATTGCATGGTACCCATTCCACGGGTCTCAACTCTCCAGGTTTAAGGGATTCTTCCTTCAGCTAAAACATGCACGTGGAACCCAGAGTATGATCAACCGTGTGATCGGGAGACGTGTTCCAATATGTCTCAGTTCTCGTCCCCTGGTACTCGGGTGCAACATTCCAGACGCTTTACTAACACTCTCCCGACTTGGAGAGTCAGTGCCTTTAACCTCCTGTTTGGCCCAGTTTGCAATTTCTGCGGAAGATGAACAGGAATAGGGAGAACCAATGAGAGACTAGCTGGAGGTGTCTGGACGGGCAAATTTAACTCTCATTTCCCACCAGGAAGAGGAATTAACCAAAGGCTCAGCGTGCCGTGCCGGAACCAGATTAGGGCCTGAAGCAATCCTGCGGTGTTGCGGCCAGCTCACAAGAAAGCGAGTTGAAGAAAGGAGCTCAGGGGCACTGTAATTCACAAACCTGCAGAGTTATAAATGACAGCTATCGTCCAAAAATATACTGAAGTAAGGCTGCCAAGAGGACTTGAAAGCAGGGCAGAATTGCAGGAAACCGATTTCAGGAGGTAGACTGGAATTGCATTTAAAGCATAGGAAAAGAGGCAGAACGTCCACAATGATGCACTTGGCCAAAAAGGGCGTATGCGTTTTTTCCTGAATATATTCAGGAAAAAACGCATACGCCCTTTTTGGCCAACCAAGCAAGCTTGCAAAGGAAATCTGCACTACAATGAAGTCTCACTTCCCCCCGGTCAAAAGGGCCATCTGAAAAAAGTGTAAAATCCAGAAAGGCAGGACAGGCCATGGAGAACTGGGAGCCTTGTTATGCTGATGGGCGGGATGTCAATTGCCAAGAGCCACTCGGGAGAGGTGTATGGTGTTTCCTGAAACATCTAAAAAACAAAGCAACAGAGCCTAGGGCACTTCCACTTATGGTCCTATAGCTTAGGGAAATTAAAATCAAAAAGACACAGCCACCCCAAAGTTTGGGACGGCTCTGTTTACAAGAACCTCATTTACGGTACAAGTTCAATATCACAGAGAGTGAAAAATGGATAAAGAAGTTGTGGTACTTACGTACAATGCCATATCACTCAGCAATGATATCTATGTCATCAGGCCCATAGCAGCATAATGAGTGGATTCAGGTATGATGATTCTAACTGAAATAAGTCACACAGAAAAAGAAACATCATAAGATATCACTAATACACGGGATGTAAACTTGGCTACACAGGAACTGGATTACAAAACAGAACAGGGTCTCAAATTTAGAAAACCAACTTATGCTTGCTTAAGGGGAAAGGTGAGTTGGGGTGCTGCATAAAACCAGAGATTGAAATGAGCACAGATAAAGTTCCTTAAGCCAAATATGGAATAGACAAGAACTACTCCTTGCTCAACGAAATGGACTCAACACCCCATATTAAACGCCTAAGAATGTACCTGACTAGTAAGTATCTTAAAACCTATGGATTGCTATGTCTCTGAAAGAAAATCAAGCGTGTGTACAGGGGCATAAACGCAGCAGTGATAGGATTGGAGAGGTTCGGTGAGCAAATGAAGACCCTTTGAAGTCATATTGCATGGTACCCATTCCACGGGTCTCAACTCTCCAGGTTTAAGGGATTCTTCCTTCAGCTAAAACATGCACGTGGAACCCAGAGTATGATCAACCGTGTGATCGGGAGACGTGTTCAATATGTCTCAGTTCTCGTCCCCTGGTACTCGGGTGCAACATTCCAGACGCTTTACTAACACTCTCCCGACTTGGAGAGTCAGTGCCTTTAACCTCCTGTTTGGCCCAGTTTGCAATTTCTGCGGAAGATGAACAGGAATAGGGAGAACCAATGAGAGACTAGCTGGAGGTGTCTGGACGGGCAAATTTAACTCTCATTTCCCACCAGGAAGAGGAATTAACCAAAGGCTCAGCGTGCCGTGCCGGAACCAGATTAGGGCCTGAAGCAATCCTGCGGTGTTGCGGCCAGCTCACAAGAAAGCGAGTTGAAGAAAGGAGCTCAGGGGCACTGTAATTCACAAACCTGCAGAGTTATAAATGACAGCTATCGTCCAAAAATATACTGAAGTAAGGCTGCCAAGAGGACTTGAAAGCGGGGCAGAATTGCAGGAAACCGATTTCAGGAGGTAGACTGGAATTGCATTTAAAGCATAGGAAAAGAGGCAGAACGTCCACAATGATGCACTTGGCCAAAAAGGGCGTATGCGTTTTTTCCTGAATATATTCAGGAAAAAACGCATACGCCCTTTTTGGCCAACCAAGCAAGCTTGCAAAGGAAATCTGCACTACAATGAAGTCTCACTTCCCCCCGGTCAAAAGGGCCATCTGAAAAAAGTGTAAAATCCAGAAAGGCAGGACAGGCCATGGAGAACTGGGAGCCTTGTTATGCTGATGGGCGGGATGTAAATTGCCAAGAGCCACTCGGGAGAGGTGTATGGTGTTTCCTGAAACATCTAAAAAACAAAGCAACAGAGCCTAGGGCACTTCCACTTATGGTCCTATAGCTTAGGGAAATTAAAATCAAAAAGACACAGCCACCCCAAAGTTTGGGACGGCTCTGTTTACAAGAACCTCGTTTACGGTACAAGTTCAATATCGCAGAAAGTGAAAAATGGATAAAGAAGTTGTGGTACTTACGTACAATGCAATATCACTCAGCAATGAAATCTATGTCATCAGGCCCGTAGCAGCATAATGAGTGGATTCAGGTATGATGATTCTAACTGAAATAAGTCACACAGAAAAAGAAACATCATAAGATATCACTAATACACGGGATGTAAACTTGGCTACACAGGAACTGGATTACAAAACAGAACAGGGTCTCAAATTTAGAAAACCAACTTATGCTTGCTTAAGGGGAAAGGTGAGTTGGGGTGCTGCATAAAACCAGAGATTGAAATGAGCACAGATAAAGTTCCTTAAGCCAAATATGGAATAGACAAGAACTACTCCTTGCTCAACGAAATGGACTCAACACCCCATATTAAACGCCTAAGAATGTACCTGACTAGTAAGTATCTTAAAACCTATGGATTGCTATGTCTCTGAAAGAAAATCAAGCGTGTGTACAGGGGCATAAACGCAGCAGTGATAGGATTGGAGAGGTTCGGTGAGCAAATGAAGACCCTTTGAAGTCATATTGCATGGTACCCATTCCACGGGTCTCAACTCTCCAGGTTTAAGGGATTCTTCCTTCAGCTAAAACATGCACGTGGAACCCAGAGTATGATCAACCGTGTGATCGGGAGACGTGTTCCAATATGTCTCAGTTCTCGTCCCCTGGTACTCGGGTGCAACATTCCAGACGCTTTACTAACACTCTCCCGACTTGGAGAGTCACTGCCTTTAACCTCCTGTTTGGCCCAGTTTGCAATTTCTGCGGAAGATGAACAGGAATAGGGAGAACCAATGAGAGACTAGCTGGAGGTGTCTGGACGGGCAAATTTAACTCTCATTTCCCACCAGGAAGAGGAATTAACCAAAGGCTCAGCGTGCCGTGCCGGAACCAGATTAGGGCCTGAAGCAATCCTGCGGTGTTGCGGCCAGCTCACAAGAAAGCGAGTTGAAGAAAGGAGCTCAGGGGCACTGTAATTCACAAACCTGCAGAGTTATAAATGACAGCTATCGTCCAAAAATATACTGAAGTAAGGCTGCCAAGAGGACTTGAAAGCGGGGCAGAATTGCAGGAAACCGATTTCAGGAGGTAGACTGGAATTGCATTTAAAGCATAGGAAAAGAGGCAGAACGTCCACAATGATGCACTTGGCCAAAAAGGGCGTATGCGTTTTTTCCTGAATATATTCAGGAAAAAACGCATACGCCCTTTTTGGCCAACCAAGCAAGCTTGCAAAGGAAATCTGCACTACAATGAAGTCTCACTTCCCCCCAGTCAAAAGGGCCATCTGAAAAAAGTGTAAAATCCAGAAAGGCAGGACAGGCCATGGAGAACTGGGAGCCTTGTTATGCTGATGGGCGGGATGTAAATTGCCAAGAGCCACTCGGGAGAGGTGTATGGTGTTTCCTGAAACATCTAAAAAACAAAGCAACAGAGCCTAGGGCACTTCCACTTATGGTCCTATAGCTTAGGGAAATTAAAATCAAAAAGACACAGCCACCCCAAAGTTTGGGACGGCTCTGTTTACAAGAACCTCATTTACGGTACAAGTTCAATATCACAGAAAGTGAAAAATGGATAAAGAAGTTGTGGTACTTACGTACAATGCAATATCACTCAGCAATGAAATCTATGTCATCAGGCCCGTAGCAGCATAATGAGTGGATTCAGGTATGATGATTCTAACTGAAATAAGTCACACAGAAAAAGAAACATCATAAGATATCACTAATACACGGGATGTAAACTTGGCTACACAGGAACTGGATTACAAAACAGAACAGGGTCTCAAATTTAGAAAACCAACTTATGCTTGCTTAAGGGGAAAGGTGAGTTGGGGTGCTGCATAAAACCAGAGATTGAAATGAGCACAGATAAAGTTCCTTAAGCCAAATATGGAATAGACAAGAACTACTCCTTGCTCAACGAAATGGACTCAACACCCCATATTAAACGCCTAAGAATGTACCTGACTAGTAAGTATCTTAAAACCTATGGATTGCTATGTCTCTGAAAGAAAATCAAGCGTGTGTACAGGGGCATAAACGCAGCAGTGATAGGATTGGAGAGGTTCGGTGAGCAAATGAAGACCCTTTGAAGTCATATTGCATGGTACCCATTCCACGGGTCTCAACTCTCCAGGTTTAAGGGATTCTTCCTTCAGCTAAAACATGCACGTGGAACCCAGAGTATGATCAACCGTGTGATCGGGAGACGTGTTCCAATATGTCTCAGTTCTCGTCCCCTGGTACTCGGGTGCAACATTCCAGACGCTTTACTAACACTCTCCCGACTTGGAGAGTCACTGCCTTTAACCTCCTGTTTGGCCCAGTTTGCAATTTCTGCGGAAGATGAACAGGAATAGGGAGAACCAATGAGAGACTAGCTGGAGGTGTCTGGACGGGCAAATTTAACTCTCATTTCCCACCAGGAAGAGGAATTAACCAAAGGCTCAGCGTGCCGTGCCGGAACCAGATTAGGGCCTGAAGCAATCCTGCGGTGTTGCGGCCAGCTCACAAGAAAGCGAGTTGAAGAAAGGAGCTCAGGGGCACTGTAATTCACAAACCTGCAGAGTTATAAATGACAGCTATCGTCCAAAAATATACTGAAGTAAGGCTGCCAAGAGGACTTGAAAGCGGGGCAGAATTGCAGGAAACCGATTTCAGGAGGTAGACTGGAATTGCATTTAAAGCATAGGAAAAGAGGCAGAACGTCCACAATGATGCACTTGGCCAAAAAGGGCGTATGCGTTTTTTCCTGAATATATTCAGGAAAAAACGCATACGCCCTTTTTGGCCAACCAAGCAAGCTTGCAAAGGAAATCTGCACTACAATGAAGTCTCACTTCCCCCCGGTCAAAAGGGCCATCTGAAAAAAGTGTAAAATCCAGAAAGGCAGGACAGGCCATGGAGAACTGGGAGCCTTGTTATGCTGATGGGCGGGATGTAAATTGCCAACAGCCACTCGGGAGAGGTGTATGGTGTTTCCTGAAACATCTAAAAAACAAAGCAACAGAGCCTAGGGCACTTCCACTTATGGTCCTATAGCTTAGGGAAATTAAAATCAAAAAGACACAGCCACCCCAAAGTTTGGGACGGCTCTGTTTACAAGAACCTCATTTACGGTACAAGTTCAATATCACAGAGAGTGAAAAATGGATAAAGAAGTTGTGGTACTTACGTACAATGCCATATCACTCAGCAATGATATCTATGTCATCAGGCCCATAGCAGCATAATGAGTGGATTCAGGTATGATGATTCTAACTGAAATAAGTCACACAGAAAAAGAAACATCATAAGATATCACTAATACACGGGATGTAAACTTGGCTACACAGGAACTGGATTACAAAACAGAACAGGGTCTCAAATTTAGAAAACCAACTTATGCTTGCTTAAGGGGAAAGGTGAGTTGGGGTGCTGCATAAAACCAGAGATTGAAATGAGCACAGATAAAGTTCCTTAAGCCAAATATAGAATAGACAAGAACTACTCCTTGCTCAATGAAATGGACTCAACACCCCATATTAAACGCCTAAGAATGTACCTGACTAGTAAGTATCTTAAAACCTATGCACTGCTATGTCTCTGAAAGAAAATCAAGCATGTGTACAGGGGCATAAACGCAGCAGTGATAGGATTGGAGAGGTTCGGTGAGCAAATGAAGACCCTTTGAAGTCATATTGCATGGTACCCATTCCACGGGTCTCAACTCTCCAGGTTTAAGGGATTCTTCCTTCAGCTAAAACATGCACGTGGAACCCAGAGTATGATCAACCATGTGATCGGGAGACGTGTTCCAATATGTCTCAGTTCTCGTCCCCTGGTACTCGGGTGCAACATTCCAGACGCTTTACTAACACTCTCCCGACTTGGAGAGTCAGTGCCTTTAACCTCCTGTTTGGCCCAGTTTGCAATTTCTGCGGAAGATGAACAGGAATAGGGAGAACCAATGAGAGACTAGCTGGAGGTGTCTGGACGGGCAAATTTAACTCTCATTTCCCACCAGGAAGAGGAATTAACCAAAGGCTCAGCGTGCCGTGCCGGAACCAGATTAGGGCCTGAAGCAATCCTGCGGTGTTGCGGCCAGCTCACAAGAAAGCGAGTTGAAGAAAGGAGCTCAGGGGCACTGTAATTCACAAACCTGCAGAGTTATAAATGACAGCTATCGTCCAAAAATATACTGAAGTAAGGCTGCCAAGAGGACTTGAAAGCGGGGCAGAATTGCAGGAAACCGATTTCAGGAGGTAGACTGGAATTGCATTTAAAGCATAGGAAAAGAGGCAGAACGTCCACAATGATGCACTTGGCCAAAAAGGGCGTATGCGTTTTTTCCTGAATATATTCAGGAAAAAACGCATACGCCCTTTTTGGCCAACCAAGCAAGCTTGCAAAGGAAATCTGCACTACAATGAAGTCTCACTTCCCCCCGGTCAAAAGGGCCATCTGAAAAAAGTGTAAAATCCAGAAAGGCAGGACAGGCCATGGAGAACTGGGAGCCTTGTTATGCTGATGGGCGGGATGTAAATTGCCAAGAGCCACTCGGGAGAGGTGTATGGTGTTTCCTGAAACATCTAAAAAACAAAGCAACAGAGCCTAGGGCACTTCCACTTATGGTCCTATAGCTTAGGGAAATTAAAATCAAAAAGACACAGCCACCCCAAAGTTTGGGACGGCTCTGTTTACAAGAACCTCGTTTACGGTACAAGTTCAATATCGCAGAAAGTGAAAAATGGATAAAGAAGTTGTGGTACTTACGTACAATGCAATATCACTCAGCAATGAAATCTATGTCATCAGGCCCGTAGCAGCATAATGAGTGGATTCAGGTATGATGATTCTAACTGAAATAAGTCACACAGAAAAAGAAACATCATAAGATATCACTAATACACGGGATGTAAACTTGGCTACACAGGAACTGGATTACAAAACAGAACAGGGTCTCAAATTTAGAAAACCAACTTATGCTTGCTTAAGGGGAAAGGTGAGTTGGGGTGCTGCATAAAACCAGAGATTGAAATGAGCACAGATAAAGTTCCTTAAGCCAAATATAGAATAGACAAGAACTACTCCTTGCTCAATGAAATGGACTCAACACCCCATATTAAACGCCTAAGAATGTACCTGACTAGTAAGTATCTTAAAACCTATGGATTGCTATGTCTCTGAAAGAAAATCAAGCGTGTGTACAGGGGCATAAACGCAGCAGTGATAGGATTGGAGAGGTTCGGTGAGCAAATGAAGACCCTTTGAAGTCATATTGCATGGTACCCATTCCACGGGTCTCAACTCTCCAGGTTTAAGGGATTCTTCCTTCAGCTAAAACATGCACGTGGAACCCAGAGTATGATCAACCGTGTGATCGGGAGACGTGTTCCAATATGTCTCAGTTCTCGTCCCCTGGTACTCGGGTGCAACATTCCAGACGCTTTACTAACACTCTCCCAACTTGGAGAGTCAGTGCCTTTAACCTCCTGTTTGGCCCAGTTTGCAATTTCTGCGGAAGATGAACAGGAATAGGGAGAACCAATGAGAGACTAGCTGGAGGTGTCTGGACGGGCAAATTTAACTCTCATTTCCCACCAGGAAGAGGAATTAACCAAAGGCTCAGCGTGCCGTGCCGGAACCAGATTAGGGCCTGAAGCAATCCTGCGGTGTTGCGGCCAGCTCACAAGAAAACGAGTTGAAGAAAGGAGCTCAGGGGCACTGTAATTCACAAACCTGCAGAGTTATAAATGACAGCTATCGTCCAAAAATATACTGAAGTAAGGCTGCCAAGAGGACTTGAAAGCGGGGCAGAATTGCAGGAAACCGATTTCAGGAGGTAGACTGGAATTGCATTTAAAGCATAGGAAAAGAGGCAGAACGTCCACAATGATGCACTTGGCCAAAAAGGGCGTATGCGTTTTTTCCTGAATATATTCAGGAAAAAACGCATACGCCCTTTTTGGCCAACCAAGCAAGCTTGCAAAGGAAATCTGCACTACAATGAAGTCTCACTTCCCCCCGGTCAAAAGGGCCATCTGAAAAAAGTGTAAAATCCAGAAAGGCAGGACAGGCCATGGAGAACTGGGAGCCTTGTTATGCTGATGGGCGGGATGTAAATTGCCAACAGCCACTCGGGAGAGGTGTATGGTGTTTCCTGAAACATCTAAAAAACAAAGCAACAGAGCCTAGGGCACTTCCACTTATGGTCCTATAGCTTAGGGAAATTAAAATCAAAAAGACACAGCCACCCCAAAGTTTGGGACGGCTCTGTTTACAAGAACCTCGTTTACGGTACAAGTTCAATATCGCAGAAAGTGAAAAATGGATAAAGAAGTTGTGGTACTTACGTACAATGCAATATCACTCAGCAATGAAATCTATGTCATCAGGCCCGTAGCAGCATAATGAGTGGATTCAGGTATGATGATTCTAACTGAAATAAGTCACACAGAAAAAGAAACATCATAAGATATCACTAATACACGGAATGTAAACTTGGCTACACAGGAACTTGATTACAAAACAGAACAGGGTCTCAAATTTAGAAAACCAACTTATGCTTGCTTAAGGGGAAAGGTGAGTTGGGGTGCTGCATAAAACCAGAGATTGAAATGAGCACAGATAAAGTTCCTTAAGCCAAATATGGAATAGACAAGAACTACTCCTTGCTCAACGAAATGGACTCAACACCCCATATTAAACGCCTAAGAATGTACCTGACTAGTAAGTATCTTAAAACCTATGGATTGCTATGTCTCTGAAAGAAAATCAAGCGTGTGTACAGGGGCCTAAACGCAGCAGTGATAGGATTGGAGAGGTTCGGTGAGCAAATGAAGACCCTTTGAAGTCATATTGCATGGTACCCATTCCACGCGTCTCAACTCTCCAGGTTTAAGGGATTCTTCCTTCAGCTAAAACATGCACGTGGAACCCAGAGTATGATCAACTGTGCGATCGGGAGACGTGTTCCAATATGTCTCAGTTCTCGTCCCCTGGTACTCGGGTGCAACATTCCAGACGCTTTACTAACACTCTCCCGACTTGGAGAGTCAGTGCCTTTAACCTCCTGTTTGGCCCAGTTTGCAATTTCTGTGGAAGATGAACAGGAATAGGGAGAACCAATGAGAGACTAGCTGGAGGTGTCTGGACGGGCAAATTTAACTCTCATTTCCCACCAGGAAGAGGAATTAACCAAAGGCTCAGCGTGCCGTGCCGGAACCAGATTAGGGCCTGAAGCAATCCTGCGGTGTTGCGGCCAGCTCACAAGAAAGCGAGTTGAAGAAAGGAGCTCAGGGGCACTGTAATTCACAAACCTGCAGAGTTATAAATGACAGCTATCGTCCAAAAATATACTGAAGTAAGGCTGCCAAGAGGACTTGAAAGCGGGGCAGAATTGCAGGAAACCGATTTCAGGAGGTAGACTGGAATTGCATTTAAAGCATAGGAAAAGAGGCAGAACGTCCACAATGATGCACTTGGCCAAAAAGGGCGTATGCGTTTTTTCCTGAATATATTCAGGAAAAAACGCATACGACCTTTTTGGCCAACCAAGCAAGCTTGCAAAGGAAATCTGCACTACAATGAAGTCTCACTTCCCCCCGGTCAAAAGGGCCATCTGAAAAAAGTGTAAAATCCAGAAAGGCAGGACAGGCCATGGAGAACTGGGAGCCTTGTTATGCTGATGGGCGGGATGTAAATTGCCAACAGCCACTCGGGAGAGGTGTATGGTGTTTCCTGAAACATCTAAAAAACAAAGCAACAGAGCCTAGGGCACTTCCACTTATGGTCCTATAGCTTAGGGAAATTAAAATCAAAAAGACACAGCCACCCCAAAGTTTGGGACGGCTCTGTTTACAAGAACCTCGTTTACGGTACAAGTTCAATATCGCAGAAAGTGAAAAATGGATAAAGAAGTTGTGGTACTTACGTACAATGCAATATCACTCAGCAATGAAATCTATGTCATCAGGCCCGTAGCAGCATAATGAGTGGATTCAGGTATGATGATTCTAACTGAAATAAGTCACACAGAAAAAGAAACATCATAAGATATCACTAATACACGGGATGTAAACTTGGCTACACAGGAACTGGATTACAAAACAGAACAGGGTCTCAAATTTAGAAAACCAACTTATGCTTGCTTAAGGGGAAAGGTGAGTTGGGGTGCTGCATCAAACCAGAGATTGAAATGAGCACAGATAAAGTTCCTTAAGCCAAATATGGAATAGACAAGAACTACTCCTTGCTCAACGAAATGGACTCAACACCCCATATTAAACGCCTAAGAATGTACCTGACTAGTAAGTATCTTAAAACCTATGGATTGCTATGTCTCTGAAAGAAAATCAAGCGTGTGTACAGGGGCATAAACGCAGCAGTGATAGGATTGGAGAGGTTCGGTGAGCAAATGAAGACCCTTTGAAGTCATATTGCATGGTACCCATTCCACGGGTCTCAACTCTCCAGGTTTAAGGGATTCTTCCTTCAGCTAAAACATGCACGTGGAACCCAGAGTATGATCAACCGTGTGATCGGGAGACGTGTTCAATATGTCTCAGTTCTCGTCCCCTGGTACTCGGGTGCAACATTCCAGACGCTTTACTAACACTCTCCCGACTTGGAGAGTCAGTGCCTTTAACCTCCTGTTTGGCCCAGTTTGCAATTTCTGCGGAAGATGAACAGGAATAGGGAGAACCAATGAGAGACTAGCTGGAGGTGTCTGGACGGGCAAATTTAACTCTCATTTCCCACCAGGAAGAGGAATTAACCAAAGGCTCAGCGTGCCGTGCCGGAACCAGATTAGGGCCTGAAGCAATCCTGCGGTGTTGCGGCCAGCTCACAAGAAAGCGAGTTGAAGAAAGGAGCTCAGGGGCACTGTAATTCACAAACCTGCAGAGTTATAAATGACAGCTATCGTCCAAAAATATACTGAAGTAAGGCTGCCAAGAGGACTTGAAAGCGGGGCAGAATTGCAGGAAACCGATTTCAGGAGGTAGACTGGAATTGCATTTAAAGCATAGGAAAAGAGGCAGAACGTCCACAATGATGCACTTGGCCAAAAAGGGCGTATGCGTTTTTTCCTGAATATATTCAGGAAAAAACGCATACGCCCTTTTTGGCCAACCAAGCAAGCTTGCAAAGGAAATCTGCACTACAATGAAGTCTCACTTCCCCCCGGTCAAAAGGGCCATCTGAAAAAAGTGTAAAATCCAGAAAGGCAGGACAGGCCATGGAGAACTGGGAGCCTTGTTATGCTGATGGGCGGGATGTAAATTGCCAACAGCCACTCGGGAGAGGTGTATGGTGTTTCCTGAAACATCTAAAAAACAAAGCAACAGAGCCTAGGGCACTTCCACTTATGGTCCTATAGCTTAGGGAAATTAAAATCAAAAAGACACAGCCACCCCAAAGTTTGGGACGGCTCTGTTTACAAGAACCTCGTTTACGGTACAAGTTCAATATCACAGAAAGTGAAAAATGGATAAAGAAGTTGTGGTACTTACGTACAATGCAATATCACTCAGCAATGAAATCTATGTCATCAGGCCCGTAGCAGCATAATGAGTGGATTCAGGTATGATGATTCTAACTGAAATAAGTCACACAGAAAAAGAAACATCATAAGATATCACTAATACACGGGATGTAAACTTGGCTACACAGGAACTGGATTACAAAACAGAACAGGGTCTCAAATTTAGAAAACCAACTTATGCTTGCTTAAGGGGAAAGGTGAGTTGGGGTGCTGCATAAAACCAGAGATTGAAATGAGCACAGATAAAGTTCCTTAAGCCAAATATGGAATAGACAAGAACTACTCCTTGCTCAACGAAATGGACTCAACACCCCATATTAAACGCCTAAGAATGTACCTGACTAGTAAGTATCTTAAAACCTATGGATTGCTATGTCTCTGAAAGAAAATCAAGCGTGTGTACAGGGGCATAAACGCAGCAGTGATAGGATTGGAGAGGTTCGGTGAGCAAATGAAGACCCTTTGAAGTCATATTGCATGGTACCCATTCCACGGGTCTCAACTCTCCAGGTTTAAGGGATTCTTCCTTCAGCTAAAACATGCACGTGGAACCCAGAGTATGATCAACCGTGTGATCGGGAGACGTGTTCCAATATGTCTCAGTTCTCGTCCCCTGGTACTCGGGTGCAACATTCCAGACGCTTTACTAACACTCTCCCGACTTGGAGAGTCAGTGCCTTTAACCTCCTGTTTGGCCCAGTTTGCAATTTCTGCGGAAGATGAACAGGAATAGGGAGAACCAATGAGAGACTAGCTGGAGGTGTCTGGACGGGCAAATTTAACTCTCATTTCCCACCAGGAAGAGGAATTAACCAAAGGCTCAGCGTGCCGTGCCGGAACCAGATTAGGGCCTGAAGCAATCCTGCGGTGTTGCGGCCAGCTCACAAGAAAGCGAGTTGAAGAAAGGAGCTCAGGGGCACTGTAATTCACAAACCTGCAGAGTTATAAATGACAGCTATCGTCCAAAAATATACTGAAGTAAGGCTGCCAAGAGGACTTGAAAGCGGGGCAGAATTGCAGGAAACCGATTTCAGGAGGTAGACTGGAATTGCATTTAAAGCATAGGAAAAGAGGCAGAACGTCCACAATGATGCACTTGGCCAAAAAGGGCGTATGCGTTTTTTCCTGAATATATTCAGGAAAAAACGCATACGCCCTTTTTGGCCAACCAAGCAAGCTTGCAAAGGAAATCTGCACTACAATGAAGTCTCACTTCCCCCCGGTCAAAAGG
Organism: Leucopleurus acutus; assembly: GCF_964270905.1. Classification (NCBI taxonomy): domain Eukaryota; kingdom Metazoa; phylum Chordata; class Mammalia; order Artiodactyla; family Delphinidae; genus Leucopleurus; species Leucopleurus acutus. Next base: position 1,952,901 of record NW_028139226.1, on the reverse strand, counting down.
GCCATCTGAAAAAAGTGTAAAATCCAGAAAGGCAGGACAGGCCATGGAGAACTGGGAGCCTTGTTATGCTGATGGGCGGGATGTAAATTGCCAAGAGCCACTCGGGAGAGGTGTATGGTGTTTCCTGAAACATCTAAAAAACAAAGCAACAGAGCCTAGGGCACTTCCACTTATGGTCCTATAGCTTAGGGAAATTAAAATCAAAAAGACACAGCCACCCCAAAGTTTGGGACGGCTCTGTTTACAAGAACCTCATTTACGGTACAAGTTCAATATCACAGAAAGTGAAAAATGGATAAAGAAGTTGTGGTACTTACGTACAATGCAATATCACTCAGCAATGAAATCTATGTCATCAGGCCCGTAGCAGCATAATGAGTGGATTCAGGTATGATGATTCTAACTGAAATAAGTCACACAGAAAAAGAAACATCATAAGATATCACTAATACACGGGATGTAAACTTGGCTACACAGGAACTGGATTACAAAACAGAACAGGGTCTCAAATTTAGAAAACCAACTTATGCTTGCTTAAGGGGAAAGGTGAGTTGGGGTGCTGCATAAAACCAGAGATTGAAATGAGCACAGATAAAGTTCCTTAAGCCAAATATGGAATAGACAAGAACTACTCCTTGCTCAACGAAATGGACTCAACACCCCATATTAAACGCCTAAGAATGTACCTGACTAGTAAGTATCTTAAAACCTATGGATTGCTATGTCTCTGAAAGAAAATCAAGCGTGTGTACAGGGGCATAAACGCAGCAGTGATAGGATTGGAGAGGTTCGGTGAGCAAATGCAGACCCTTTGAAGTCATATTGCATGGTACCCATTCCATGGGTCTCAACTCTCCATGTTTAAGGGATTCTTCCTTCAGCTAAAACATGCACGTGGAACCCAGAGTATGATCAACCGTGTGATCGGGAGACGTGTTCAATATGTCTCAGTTCTCGTCCCCTGGTACTCGGGTGCAACATTCCAGACGCTTTACTAACACTCTCCCGACTTGGAGAGTCAGTGCCTTTAACCTCCTGTTTGGCCCAGTTTGCAATTTCTGCGGAAGATGAACAGGAATAGGGAGAACCAATGAGAGACTAGCTGGAGGTGTCTGGACGGGCAAATTTAACTCTCATTTCCCACCAGGAAGAGGAATTAACCAAAGGCTCAGCGTGCCGTGCCGGAACCAGATTAGGGCCTGAAGCAATCCTGCGGTGTTGCGGCCAGCTCACAAGAAAGCGAGTTGAAGAAAGGAGCTCAGGGGCACTGTAATTCACAAACCTGCAGAGTTATAAATGACAGCTATCGTCCAAAAATATACTGAAGTAAGGCTGCCAAGAGGACTTGAAAGCGGGGCAGAATTGCAGGAAACCGATTTCAGGAGGTAGACTGGAATTGCATTTAAAGCATAGGAAAAGAGGCAGAACGTCCACAATGATGCACTTGGCCAAAAAGGGCGTATGCGTTTTTTCCTGAATATATTCAGGAAAAAACGCATACGCCCTTTTTGGCCAACCAAGCAAGCTTGCAAAGGAAATCTGCACTACAATGAAGTCTCACTTCCCCCCGGTCAAAAGGGCCATCTGAAAAAAGTGTAAAATCCAGAAAGGCAGGACAGGCCATGGAGAACTGGGAGCCTTGTTATGCTGATGGGCGGGATGTAAATTGCCAAGAGCCACTCGGGAGAGGTGTATGGTGTTTCCTGAAACATCTAAAAAACAAAGCAACAGAGCCTAGGGCACTTCCACTTATGGTCCTATAGCTTAGGGAAATTAAAATCAAAAAGACACAGCCACCCCAAAGTTTGGGACGGCTCTGTTTACAAGAACCTCGTTTACGGTACAAGTTCAATATCACAGAAAGTGAAAAATGGATAAAGAAGTTGTGGTACTTACGTACAATGCAATATCACTCAGCAATGAAATCTATGTCATCAGGCCCGTAGCAGCATAATGAGTGGATTCAGGTATGATGATTCTAACTGAAATAAGTCACACAGAAAAAGAAACATCATAAGATATCACTAATACACGGGATGTAAACTTGGCTACACAGGAACTGGATTACAAAACAGAACAGGGTCTCAAATTTAGAAAACCAACTTATGCTTGCTTAAGGGGAAAGGTGAGTTGGGGTGCTGCATAAAACCAGAGATTGAAATGAGCACAGATAAAGTTCCTTAAGCCAAATATGGAATAGACAAGAACTACTCCTTGCTCAACGAAATGGACTCAACACCCCATATTAAACGCCTAAGAATGTACCTGACTAGTAAGTATCTTAAAACCTATGGATTGCTATGTCTCTGAAAGAAAATCAAGCGTGTGTACAGGGGCATAAACGCAGCAGTGATAGGATTGGAGAGGTTCGGTGAGCAAATGAAGACCCTTTGAAGTCATATTGCATGGTACCCATTCCACGGGTCTCAACTCTCCAGGTTTAAGGGATTCTTCCTTCAGCTAAAACATGCACGTGGAACCCAGAGTATGATCAACCGTGTGATCGGGAGACGTGTTCCAATATGTCTCAGTTCTCGTCCCCTGGTACTCGGGTGCAACATTCCAGACGCTTTACTAACACTCTCCCGACTTGGAGAGTCAGTGCCTTTAACCTCCTGTTTGGCCCAGTTTGCAATTTCTGCGGAAGATGAACAGGAATAGGGAGAACCAATGAGAGACTAGCTGGAGGTGTCTGGACGGGCAAATTTAACTCTCATTTCCCACCAGGAAGAGGAATTAACCAAAGGCTCAGCGTGCCGTGCCGGAACCAGATTAGGGCCTGAAGCAATCCTGCGGTGTTGTGGCCAGCTCACAAGAAAGCGAGTTGAAGAAAGGAGCTCAGGGGCACTGTAATTCACAAACCTGCAGAGTTATAAATGACAGCTATCGTCCAAAAATATACTGAAGTAAGGCTGCCAAGAGGACTTGAAAGCGGGGCAGAATTGCAGGAAACCGATTTCAGGAGGTAGACTGGAATTGCATTTAAAGCATAGGAAAAGAGGCAGAACGTCCACAATGATGCACTTGGCCAAAAAGGGCGTATGCGTTTTTTCCTGAATATATTCAGGAAAAAACGCATACGCCCTTTTTGGCCAACCAAGCAAGCTTGCAAAGGAAATCTGCACTACAATGAAGTCTCACTTCCCCCCGGTCAAAAGGGCCATCTGAAAAAAGTGTAAAATCCAGAAAGGCAGGACAGGCCATGGAGAACTGGGAGCCTTGTTATGCTGATGGGCGGGATGTAAATTGCCAACAGCCACTCGGGAGAGGTGTATGGTGTTTCCTGAAACATCTAAAAAACAAAGCAACAGAGCCTAGGGCACTTCCACTTATGGTCCTATAGCTTAGGGAAATTAAAATCAAAAAGACACAGCCACCCCAAAGTTTGGGACGGCTCTGTTTACAAGAACCTCGTTTACGGTACAAGTTCAATATCACAGAAAGTGAAAAATGGATAAAGAAGTTGTGGTACTTACGTACAATGCAATATCACTCAGCAATGAAATCTATGTCATCAGGCCCGTAGCAGCATAATGAGTGGATTCAGGTATGATGATTCTAACTGAAATAAGTCACACAGAAAAAGAAACATCATAAGATATCACTAATACACGGGATGTAAACTTGGCTACACAGGAACTGGATTACAAAACAGAACAGGGTCTCAAATTTAGAAAACCAACTTATGCTTGCTTAAGGGGAAAGGTGAGTTGGGGTGCTGCATAAAACCAGAGATTGAAATGAGCACAGATAAAGTTCCTTAAGCCAAATATGGAATAGACAAGAACTACTCCTTGCTCAACGAAATGGACTCAACACCCCATATTAAACGCCTAAGAATGTACCTGACTAGTAAGTATCTTAAAACCTATGGATTGCTATGTCTCTGAAAGAAAATCAAGCGTGTGTACAGGGGCATAAACGCAGCAGTGATAGGATTGGAGAGGTTCGGTGAGCAAATGAAGACCCTTTGAAGTCATATTGCATGGTACCCATTCCACGGGTCTCAACTCTCCAGGTTTAAGGGATTCTTCCTTCAGCTAAAACATGCACGTGGAACCCAGAGTATGATCAACCGTGTGATCGGGAGACGTGTTCCAATATGTCTCAGTTCTCGTCCCCTGGTACTCGGGTGCAACATTCCAGACGCTTTACTAACACTCTCCCGACTTGGAGAGTCACTGCCTTTAACCTCCTGTTTGGCCCAGTTTGCAATTTCTGCGGAAGATGAACAGGAATAGGGAGAACCAATGAGAGACTAGCTGGAGGTGTCTGGACGGGCAAATTTAACTCTCATTTCCCACCAGGAAGAGGAATTAACCAAAGGCTCAGCGTGCCGTGCCGGAACCAGATTAGGGCCTGAAGCAATCCTGCGGTGTTGCGGCCAGCTCACAAGAAAGCGAGTTGAAGAAAGGAGCTCAGGGGCACTGTAATTCACAAACCTGCAGAGTTATAAATGACAGCTATCGTCCAAAAATATACTGAAGTAAGGCTGCCAAGAGGACTTGAAAGCGGGGCAGAATTGCAGGAAACCGATTTCAGGAGGTAGACTGGAATTGCATTTAAAGCATAGGAAAAGAGGCAGAACGTCCACAATGATGCACTTGGCCAAAAAGGGCGTATGCGTTTTTTCCTGAATATATTCAGGAAAAAACGCATACGCCCTTTTTGGCCAACCAAGCAAGCTTGCAAAGGAAATCTGCACTACAATGAAGTCTCACTTCCCCCCGGTCAAAAGGGCCATCTGAAAAAAGTGTAAAATCCAGAAAGGCAGGACAGGCCATGGAGAACTGGGAGCCTTGTTATGCTGATGGGCGGGATGTAAATTGCCAAGAGCCACTCGGGAGAGGTGTATGGTGTTTCCTGAAACATCTAAAAAACAAAGCAACAGAGCCTAGGGCACTTCCACTTATGGTCCTATAGCTTAGGGAAATTAAAATCAAAAAGACACAGCCACCCCAAAGTTTGGGACGGCTCTGTTTACAAGAACCTCATTTACGGTACAAGTTCAATATCACAGAGAGTGAAAAATGGATAAAGAAGTTGTGGTACTTACGTACAATGCCATATCACTCAGCAATGATATCTATGTCATCAGGCCCATAGCAGCATAATGAGTGGATTCAGGTATGATGATTCTAACTGAAATAAGTCACACAGAAAAAGAAACATCATAAGATATCACTAATACACGGGATGTAAACTTGGCTACACAGGAACTGGATTACAAAACAGAACAGGGTCTCAAATTTAGAAAACCAACTTATGCTTGCTTAAGGGGAAAGGTGAGTTGGGGTGCTGCATAAAACCAGAGATTGAAATGAGCACAGATAAAGTTCCTTAAGCCAAATATGGAATAGACAAGAACTACTCCTTGCTCAACGAAATGGACTCAACACCCCATATTAAACGCCTAAGAATGTACCTGACTAGTAAGTATCTTAAAACCTATGCACTGCTATGTCTCTGAAAGAAAATCAAGCGTGTGTACAGGGGCATAAACGCAGCAGTGATAGGATTGGAGAGGTTCGGTGAGCAAATGAAGACCCTTTGAAGTCATATTGCATGGTACCCATTCCACGGGTCTCAACTCTCCAGGTTTAAGGGATTCTTCCTTCAGCTAAAACATGCACGTGGAACCCAGAGTATGATCAACCGTGTGATCGGGAGACGTGTTCCAATATGTCTCAGTTCTCGTCCCCTGGTACTCGGGTGCAACATTCCAGACGCTTTACTAACACTCTCCCGACTTGGAGAGTCACTGCCTTTAACCTCCTGTTTGGCCCAGTTTGCAATTTCTGCGGAAGATGAACAGGAATAGGGAGAACCAATGAGAGACTAGCTGGAGGTGTCTGGACGGGCAAATTTAACTCTCATTTCCCACCAGGAAGAGGAATTAACCAAAGGCTCAGCGTGCCGTGCCGGAACCAGATTAGGGCCTGAAGCAATCCTGCGGTGTTGCGGCCAGCTCACAAGAAAGCGAGTTGAAGAAAGGAGCTCAGGGGCACTGTAATTCACAAACCTGCAGAGTTATAAATGACAGCTATCGTCCAAAAATATACTGAAGTAAGGCTGCCAAGAGGACTTGAAAGCGGGGCAGAATTGCAGGAAACCGATTTCAGGAGGTAGACTGGAATTGCATTTAAAGCATAGGAAAAGAGGCAGAACGCCCACAATGATGCACTTGACCAAAAAGGGCGTATGCGTTTTTTCCTGAATATATTCAGGAAAAAACGCATACGCCCTTTTTGGCCAACCAAGCAAGCTTGCAAAGGAAATCTGCACTACAATGAAGTCTCACTTCCCCCCGGTCAAAAGGGCCATCTGAAAAAAGTGTAAAATCCAGAAAGGCAGGACAGGCCATGGAGAACTGGGAGCCTTGTTATGCTGATGGGCGGGATGTAAATTGCCAAGAGCCACTCGGGAGAGGTGTATGGTGTTTCCTGAAACATCTAAAAAACAAAGCAACAGAGCCTAGGGCACTTCCACTTATGGTCCTATAGCTTAGGGAAATTAAAATCAAAAAGACACAGCCACCCCAAAGTTTGGGACGGCTCTGTTTACAAGAACCTCGTTTACGGTACAAGTTCAATATCGCAGAAAGTGAAAAATGGATAAAGAAGTTGTGGTACTTACGTACAATGCAATATCACTCAGCAATGAAATCTATGTCATCAGGCCCGTAGCAGCATAATGAGTGGATTCAGGTATGATGATTCTAACTGAAATAAGTCACACAGAAAAAGAAACATCATAAGATATCACTAATACACGGGATGTAAACTTGGCTACACAGGAACTGGATTACAAAACAGAACAGGGTCTCAAATTTAGAAAACCAACTTATGCTTGCTTAAGGGGAAAGGTGAGTTGGGGTGCTGCATAAAACCAGAGATTGAAATGAGCACAGATAAAGTTCCTTAAGCCAAATATGGAATAGACAAGAACTACTCCTTGCTCAACGAAATGGACTCAACACCCCATATTAAACGCCTAAGAATGTACCTGACTAGTAAGTATCTTAAAACCTATGGATTGCTATGTCTCTGAAAGAAAATCAAGCGTGTGTACAGGGGCATAAACGCAGCAGTGATAGGATTGGAGAGGTTCGGTGAGCAAATGAAGACCCTTTGAAGTCATATTGCATGGTACCCATTCCACGGGTCTCAACTCTCCAGGTTTAAGGGATTCTTCCTTCAGCTAAAACATGCACGTGGAACCCAGAGTATGATCAACCGTGTGATCGGGAGACGTGTTCCAATATGTCTCAGTTCTCGTCCCCTGGTACTCGGGTGCAACATTCCAGACGCTTTACTAACACTCTCCCGACTTGGAGAGTCAGTGCCTTTAACCTCCTGTTTGGCCCAGTTTGCAATTTCTGCGGAAGATGAACAGGAATAGGGAGAACCAATGAGAGACTAGCTGGAGGTGTCTGGACGGGCAAATTTAACTCTCATTTCCCACCAGGAAGAGGAATTAACCAAAGGCTCAGCGTGCCGTGCCGGAACCAGATTAGGGCCTGAAGCAATCCTGCGGTGTTGCGGCCAGCTCACAAGAAAGCGAGTTGAAGAAAGGAGCTCAGGGGCACTGTAATTCACAAACCTGCAGAGTTATAAATGACAGCTATCGTCCAAAAATATACTGAAGTAAGGCTGCCAAGAGGACTTGAAAGCGGGGCAGAATTGCAGGAAACCGATTTCAGGAGGTAGACTGGAATTGCATTTAAAGCATAGGAAAAGAGGCAGAACGTCCACAATGATGCACTTGGCCAAAAAGGGCGTATGCGTTTTTTCCTGAATATATTCAGGAAAAAACGCATACGCCCTTTTTGGCCAACCAAGCAAGCTTGCAAAGGAAATCTGCACTACAATGAAGTCTCACTTCCCCCCGGTCAAAAGGGCCATCTGAAAAAAGTGTAAAATCCAGAAAGGCAGGACAGGCCATGGAGAACTGGGAGCCTTGTTATGCTGATGGGCGGGATGTAAATTGCCAAGAGCCACTCGGGAGAGGTGTATGGTGTTTCCTGAAACATCTAAAAAACAAAGCAACAGAGCCTAGGGCACTTCCACTTATGGTCCTATAGCTTAGGGAAATTAAAATCAAAAAGACACAGCCACCCCAAAGTTTGGGACGGCTCTGTTTACAAGAACCTCGTTTACGGTACAAGTTCAATATCGCAGAAAGTGAAAAATGGATAAAGAAGTTGTGGTACTTACGTACAATGCAATATCACTCAGCAATGAAATCTATGTCATCAGGCCCGTAGCAGCATAATGAGTGGATTCAGGTATGATGATTCTAACTGAAATAAGTCACACAGAAAAAGAAACATCATAAGATATCACTAATACACGGGATGTAAACTTGGCTACACAGGAACTGGATTACAAAACAGAACAGGGTCTCAAATTTAGAAAACCAACTTATGCTTGCTTAAGGGGAAAGGTGAGTTGGGGTGCTGCATAAAACCAGAGATTGAAATGAGCACAGATAAAGTTCCTTAAGCCAAATATGGAATAGACAAGAACTACTCCTTGCTCAACGAAATGGACTCAACACCCCATATTAAACGCCTAAGAATGTACCTGACTAGTAAGTATCTTAAAACCTATGGATTGCTATGTCTCTGAAAGAAAATCAAGCGTGTGTACAGGGGCATAAACGCAGCAGTGATAGGATTGGAGAGGTTCGGTGAGCAAATGAAGACCCTTTGAAGTCATATTGCATGGTACCCATTCCACGGGTCTCAACTCTCCAGGTTTAAGGGATTCTTCCTTCAGCTAAAACATGCACGTGGAACCCAGAGTATGATCAACCGTGTGATCGGGAGACGTGTTCCAATATGTCTCAGTTCTCGTCCCCTGGTACTCGGGTGCAACATTCCAGACGCTTTACTAACACTCTCCCGACTTGGAGAGTCAGTGCCTTTAACCTCCTGTTTGGCCCAGTTTGCAATTTCTGCGGAAGATGAACAGGAATAGGGAGAACCAATGAGAGACTAGCTGGAGGTGTCTGGACGGGCAAATTTAACTCTCATTTCCCACCAGGAAGAGGAATTAACCAAAGGCTCAGCGTGCCGTGCCGGAACCAGATTAGGGCCTGAAGCAATCCTGCGGTGTTGCGGCCAGCTCACAAGAAAGCGAGTTGAAGAAAGGAGCTCAGGGGCACTGTAATTCACAAACCTGCAGAGTTATAAATGACAGCTATCGTCCAAAAATATACTGAAGTAAGGCTGCCAAGAGGACTTGAAAGCGGGGCAGAATTGCAGGAAACCGATTTCAGGAGGTAGACTGGAATTGCATTTAAAGCATAGGAAAAGAGGCAGAACGTCCACAATGATGCACTTGGCCAAAAAGGGCGTATGCGTTTTTTCCTGAATATATTCAGGAAAAAACGCATACGCCCTTTTTGGCCAACCAAGCAAGCTTGCAAAGGAAATCTGCACTACAATGAAGTCTCACTTCCCCCCGGTCAAAAGGGCCATCTGAAAAAAGTGTAAAATCCAGAAAGGCAGGACAGGCCATGGAGAACTGGGAGCCTTGTTATGCTGATGGGCGGGATGTAAATTGCCAAGAGCCACTCGGGAGAGGTGTATGGTGTTTCCTGAAACATCTAAAAAACAAAGCAACAGAGCCTAGGGCACTTCCACTTATGGTCCTATAGCTTAGGGAAATTAAAATCAAAAAGACACAGCCACCCCAAAGTTTGGGACGGCTCTGTTTACAAGAACCTCGTTTACGGTACAAGTTCAATATCGCAGAAAGTGAAAAATGGATAAAGAAGTTGTGGTACTTACGTACAATGCAATATCACTCAGCAATGAAATCTATGTCATCAGGCCCGTAGCAGCATAATGAGTGGATTCAGGTATGATGATTCTAACTGAAATAAGTCACACAGAAAAAGAAACATCATAAGATATCACTAATACACGGGATGTAAACTTGGCTACACAGGAACTGGATTACAAAACAGAACAGGGTCTCAAATTTAGAAAACCAACTTATGCTTGCTTAAGGGGAAAGGTGAGTTGGGGTGCTGCATAAAACCAGAGATTGAAATGAGCACAGATAAAGTTCCTTAAGCCAAATATGGAATAGACAAGAACTACTCCTTGCTCAACGAAATGAACTCAACACCCCATATTAAACGCCTAAGAATGTACCTGACTAGTAAGTATCTTAAAACCTATGGATTGCTATGTCTCTGAAAGAAAATCAAGCGTGTGTACAGGGGCATAAACGCAGCAGTGATAGGATTGGAGAGGTTCGGTGAGCAAATGAAGACCCTTTGAAGTCATATTGCATGGTACCCATTCCACGGGTCTCAACTCTCCAGGTTTAAGGGATTCTTCCTTCAGCTAAAACATGCACGTGGAACCCAGAGTATGATCAACCGTGTGATCGGGAGACGTGTTCCAATATGTCTCAGTTCTCGTCCCCTGGTACTCGGGTGCAACATTCCAGACGCTTTACTAACACTCTCCCGACTTGGAGAGTCAGTGCCTTTAACCTCCTGTTTGGCCCAGTTTGCAATTTCTGCGGAAGATGAACAGGAATAGGGAGAACCAATGAGAGACTAGCTGGAGGTGTCTGGACGGGCAAATTTAACTCTCATTTCCCACCAGGAAGAGGAATTAACCAAAGGCTCAGCGTGCCGTGCCGGAACCAGATTAGGGCCTGAAGCAATCCTGCGGTGTTGCGGCCAGCTCACAAGAAAGCGAGTTGAAGAAAGGAGCTCAGGGGCACTGTAATTCACAAACCTGCAGAGTTATAAATGACAGCTATCGTCCAAAAATATACTGAAGTAAGGCTGCCAAGAGGACTTGAAAGCGGGGCAGAATTGCAGGAAACCGATTTCAGGAGGTAGACTGGAATTGCATTTAAAGCATAGGAAAAGAGGCAGAACGCCCACAATGATGCACTTGGCCAAAAAGGGCGTATGCGTTTTTTCCTGAATATATTCAGGAAAAAACGCATACGCCCTTTTTGGCCAACCAAGCAAGCTTGCAAAGGAAATCTGCACTACAATGAAGTCTCACTTCCCCCCGGTCAAAAGGGCCATCTGAAAAAAGTGTAAAATCCAGAAAGGCAGGACAGGCCATGGAGAACTGGGAGCCTTGTTATGCTGATGGGCGGGATGTAAATTGCCAAGAGCCACTCGGGAGAGGTGTATGGTGTTTCCTGAAACATCTAAAAAACAAAGCAACAGAGCCTAGGGCACTTCCACTTATGGTCCTATAGCTTAGGGAAATTAAAATCAAAAAGACACAGCCACCCCAAAGTTTGGGACGGCTCTGTTTACAAGAACCTCGTTTACGGTACAAGTTCAATATCGCAGAAAGTGAAAAATGGATAAAGAAGTTGTGGTACTTACGTACAATGCAATATCACTCAGCAATGAAATCTATGTCATCAGGCCCGTAGCAGCATAATGAGTGGATTCAGGTATGATGATTCTAACTGAAATAAGTCACACAGAAAAAGAAACATCATAAGATATCACTAATACACGGGATGTAAACTTGGCTACACAGGAACTGGATTACAAAACAGAACAGGGTCTCAAATTTAGAAAACCAACTTATGCTTGCTTAAGGGGAAAGGTGAGTTGGGGTGCTGCATAAAACCAGAGATTGAAATGAGCACAGATAAAGTTCCTTAAGCCAAATATGGAATAGACAAGAACTACTCCTTGCTCAACGAAATGGACTCAACACCCCATATTAAACGCCTAAGAATGTACCTGACTAGTAAGTATCTTAAAACCTATGGATTGCTATGTCTCTGAAAGAAAATCAAGCGTGTGTACAGGGGCATAAACGCAGCAGTGATAGGATTGGAGAGGTTCGGTGAGCAAATGAAGACCCTTTGAAGTCATATTGCATGGTACCCATTCCACGGGTCTCAACTCTCCAGGTTTAAGGGATTCTTCCTTCAGCTAAAACATGCACGTGGAACCCAGAGTATGATCAACCGTGTGATCGGGAGACGTGTTCCAATATGTCTCAGTTCTCGTCCCCTGGTACTCGGGTGCAACATTCCAGACGCTTTACTAACACTCTCCCGACTTGGAGAGTCAGTGCCTTTAACCTCCTGTTTGGCCCAGTTTGCAATTTCTGCGGAAGATGAACAGGAATAGGGAGAACCAATGAGAGACTAGCTGGAGGTGTCTGGACGGGCAAATTTAACTCTCATTTCCCACCAGGAAGAGGAATTAACCAAAGGCTCAGCGTGCCGTGCCGGAACCAGATTAGGGCCTGAAGCAATCCTGCGGTGTTGCGGCCAGCTCACAAGAAAGCGAGTTGAAGAAAGGAGCTCAGGGGCACTGTAATTCACAAACCTGCAGAGTTATAAATGACAGCTATCGTCCAAAAATATACTGAAGTAAGGCTGCCAAGAGGACTTGAAAGCGGGGCAGAATTGCAGGAAACCGATTTCAGGAGGTAGACTGGAATTGCATTTAAAGCATAGGAAAAGAGGCAGAACGTCCACAATGATGCACTTGGCCAAAAAGGGCGTATGCGTTTTTTCCTGAATATATTCAGGAAAAAACGCATACGCCCTTTTTGGCCAACCAAGCAAGCTTGCAAAGGAAATCTGCACTACAATGAAGTCTCACTTCCCCCCGGTCAAAAGGGCCATCTGAAAAAAGTGTAAAATCCAGAAAAGCAGGACAGGCCATGGAGAACTGGGAGCCTTGTTATGCTGATGGGCGGGATGTAAATTGCCAAGAGCCACTCGGGAGAGGTGTATGGTGTTTCCTGAAACATCTAAAAAACAAAGCAACAGAGCCTAGGGCACTTCCACTTATGGTCCTATAGCTTAGGGAAATTAAAATCAAAAAGACACAGCCACCCCAAAGTTTGGGACGGCTCTGTTTACAAGAACCTCATTTACGGTACAAGTTCAATATCACAGAAAGTGAAAAATGGATAAAGAAGTTGTGGTACTTACGTACAATGCAATATCACTCAGCAATGAAATCTATGTCATCAGGCCCGTAGCAGCATAATGAGTGGATTCAGGTATGATGATTCTAACTGAAATAAGTCACACAGAAAAAGAAACATCATAAGATATCACTAATACACGGAATGTAAACTTGGCTACACAGGAACTGGATTACAAAACAGAACAGGGTCTCAAATTTAGAAAACCAACTTATGCTTGCTTAAGGGGAAAGGTGAGTTGGGGTGCTGCATAAAACCAGAGATTGAAATGAGCACAGATAAAGTTCCTTAAGCCAAATATGGAATAGACAAGAACTACTCCTTGCTCAACGAAATGGACTCAACACCCCATATTAAACGCCTAAGAATGTACCTGACTAGTAAGTATCTTAAAACCTATGGATTGCTATGTCTCTGAAAGAAAATCAAGCGTGTGTACAGGGGCATAAACGCAGCAGTGATAGGATTGGAGAGGTTCGGTGAGCAAATGAAGACCCTTTGAAGTCATATTGCATGGTACCCATTCCACGGGTCTCAACTCTCCAGGTTTAAGGGATTCTTCCTTCAGCTAAAACATGCACGTGGAACCCAGAGTATGATCAACCGTGTGATCGGGAGACGTGTTCCAATATGTCTCAGTTCTCGTCCCCTGGTACTCGGGTGCAACATTCCAGACGCTTTACTAACACTCTCCCGACTTGGAGAGTCAGTGCCTTTAACCTCCTGTTTGGCCCAGTTTGCAATTTCTGCGGAAGATGAACAGGAATAGGGAGAACCAATGAGAGACTAGCTGGAGGTGTCTGGACGGGCAAATTTAACTCTCATTTCCCACCAGGAAGAGGAATTAACCAAAGGCTCAGCGTGCCGTGCCGGAACCAGATTAGGGCCTGAAGCAATCCTGCGGTGTTGCGGCCAGCTCACAAGAAAGCGAGTTGAAGAAAGGAGCTCAGGGGCACTGTAATTCACAAACCTGCAGAGTTATAAATGACAGCTATCGTCCAAAAATATACTGAAGTAAGGCTGCCAAGAGGACTTGAAAGCGGGGCAGAATTGCAGGAAACCGATTTCAGGAGGTAGACTGGAATTGCATTTAAAGCATAGGAAAAGAGGCAGAACGTCCACAATGATGCACTTGGCCAAAAAGGGCGTATGCGTTTTTTCCTGAATATATTCAGGAAAAAACGCATACGCCCTTTTTGGCCAACCAAGCAAGCTTGCAAAGGAAATCTGCACTACAATGAAGTCTCACTTCCCCCCGGTCAAAAGGGCCATCTGAAAAAAGTGTAAAATCCAGAAAGGCAGGACAGGCCATGGAGAACTGGGAGCCTTGTTATGCTGATGGGCGGGATGTAAATTGCCAACAGCCACTCGGGAGAGGTGTATGGTGTTTCCTGAAACATCTAAAAAACAAAGCAACAGAGCCTAGGGCACTTCCACTTATGGTCCTATAGCTTAGGGAAATTAAAATCAAAAAGACACAGCCACCCCAAAGTTTGGGACGGCTCTGTTTACAAGAACCTCGTTTACGGTACAAGTTCAATATCGCAGAAAGTGAAAAATGGATAAAGAAGTTGTGGTACTTACGTACAATGCAATATCACTCAGCAATGAAATCTATGTCATCAGGCCCGTAGCAGCATAATGAGTGGATTCAGGTATGATGATTCTAACTGAAATAAGTCACACAGAAAAAGAAACATCATAAGATATCACTAATACACGGGATGTAAACTTGGCTACACAGGAACTGGATTACAAAACAGAACAGGGTCTCAAATTTAGAAAACCAACTTATGCTTGCTTAAGGGGAAAGGTGAGTTGGGGTGCTGCATAAAACCAGAGATTGAAATGAGCACAGATAAAGTTCCTTAAGCCAAATATGGAATAGACAAGAACTACTCCTTGCTCAACGAAATGAACTCAACACCCCATATTAAACGCCTAAGAATGTACCTGACTAGTAAGTATCTTAAAACCTATGGATTGCTATGTCTCTGAAAGAAAATCAAGCGTGTGTACAGGGGCATAAACGCAGCAGTGATAGGATTGGAGAGGTTCGGTGAGCAAATGAAGACCCTTTGAAGTCATATTGCATGGTACCCATTCCACGGGTCTCAACTCTCCAGGTTTAAGGGATTCTTCCTTCAGCTAAAACATGCACGTGGAACCCAGAGTATGATCAACCGTGTGATCGGGAGACGTGTTCCAATATGTCTCAGTTCTCGTCCCCTGGTACTCGGGTGCAACATTCCAGACGCTTTACTAACACTCTCCCGACTTGGAGAGTCAGTGCCTTTAACCTCCTGTTTGGCCCAGTTTGCAATTTCTGCGGAAGATGAACAGGAATAGGGAGAACCAATGAGAGACTAGCTGGAGGTGTCTGGACGGGCAAATTTAACTCTCATTTCCCACCAGGAAGAGGAATTAACCAAAGGCTCAGCGTGCCGTGCCGGAACCAGATTAGGGCCTGAAGCAATCCTGCGGTGTTGCGGCCAGCTCACAAGAAAGCGAGTTGAAGAAAGGAGCTCAGGGGCACTGTAATTCACAAACCTGCAGAGTTATAAATGACAGCTATCGTCCAAAAATATACTGAAGTAAGGCTGCCAAGAGGACTTGAAAGCGGGGCAGAATTGCAGGAAACCGATTTCAGGAGGTAGACTGGAATTGCATTTAAAGCATAGGAAAAGAGGCAGAACGTCCACAATGATGCACTTGGCCAAAAAGGGCGTATGCGTTTTTTCCTGAATATATTCAGGAAAAAACGCATACGCCCTTTTTGGCCAACCAAGCAAGCTTGCAAAGGAAATCTGCACTACAATGAAGTCTCACTTCCCCCCGGTCAAAAGGGCCATCTGAAAAAAGTGTAAAATCCAGAAAGGCAGGACAGGCCATGGAGAACTGGGAGCCTTGTTATGCTGATGGGCGGGATGTAAATTGCCAAGAGCCACTCGGGAGAGGTGTATGGTGTTTCCTGAAACATCTAAAAAACAAAGCAACAGAGCCTAGGGCACTTCCACTTATGGTCCTATAGCTTAGGGAAATTAAAATCAAAAAGACACAGCCACCCCAAAGTTTGGGACGGCTCTGTTTACAAGAACCTCGTTTACGGTACAAGTTCAATATCGCAGAAAGTGAAAAATGGATAAAGAAGTTGTGGTACTTACGTACAATGCAATATCACTCAGCAATGAAATCTATGTCATCAGGCCCGTAGCAGCATAATGAGTGGATTCAGGTATGATGATTCTAACTGAAATAAGTCACACAGAAAAAGAAACATCATAAGATATCACTAATACACGGGATGTAAACTTGGCTACACAGGAACTGGATTACAAAACAGAACAGGGTCTCAAATTTAGAAAACCAACTTATGCTTGCTTAAGGGGAAAGGTGAGTTGGGGTGCTGCATAAAACCAGAGATTGAAATGAGCACAGATAAAGTTCCTTAAGCCAAATATGGAATAGACAAGAACTACTCCTTGCTCAACGAAATGGACTCAACACCCCATATTAAACGCCTAAGAATGTACCTGACTAGTAAGTATCTTAAAACCTATGGATTGCTATGTCTCTGAAAGAAAATCAAGCGTGTGTACAGGGGCATAAACGCAGCAGTGATAGGATTGGAGAGGTTCGGTGAGCAAATGAAGACCCTTTGAAGTCATATTGCATGGTACCCATTCCACGGGTCTCAACTCTCCAGGTTTAAGGGATTCTTCCTTCAGCTAAAACATGCACGTGGAACCCAGAGTATGATCAACCGTGTGATCGGGAGACGTGTTCCAATATGTCTCAGTTCTCGTCCCCTGGTACTCGGGTGCAACATTCCAGACGCTTTACTAACACTCTCCCGACTTGGAGAGTCAGTGCCTTTAACCTCCTGTTTGGCCCAGTTTGCAATTTCTGCGGAAGATGAACAGGAATAGGGAGAACCAATGAGAGACTAGCTGGAGGTGTCTGGACGGGCAAATTTAACTCTCATTTCCCACCAGGAAGAGGAATTAACCAAAGGCTCAGCGTGCCGTGCCGGAACCAGATTAGGGCCTGAAGCAATCCTGCGGTGTTGCGGCCAGCTCACAAGAAAGCGAGTTGAAGAAAGGAGCTCAGGGGCACTGTAATTCACAAACCTGCAGAGTTATAAATGACAGCTATCGTCCAAAAATATACTGAAGTAAGGCTGCCAAGAGGACTTGAAAGCGGGGCAGAATTGCAGGAAACCGATTTCAGGAGGTAGACTGGAATTGCATTTAAAGCATAGGAAAAGAGGCAGAACGTCCACAATGATGCACTTGGCCAAAAAGGGCGTATGCGTTTTTTCCTGAATATATTCAGGAAAAAACGCATACGCCCTTTTTGGCCAACCAAGCAAGCTTGCAAAGGAAATCTGCACTACAATGAAGTCTCACTTCCCCCCGGTCAAAAGGGCCATCTGAAAAAAGTGTAAAATCCAGAAAAGCAGGACAGGCCATGGAGAACTGGGAGCCTTGTTATGCTGATGGGCGGGATGTAAATTGCCAAGAGCCACTCGGGAGAGGTGTATGGTGTTTCCTGAAACATCTAAAAAACAAAGCAACAGAGCCTAGGGCACTTCCACTTATGGTCCTATAGCTTAGGGAAATTAAAATCAAAAAGACACAGCCACCCCAAAGTTTGGGACGGCTCTGTTTACAAGAACCTCGTTTACGGTACAAGTTCAATATCGCAGAAAGTGAAAAATGGATAAAGAAGTTGTGGTACTTACGTACAATGCAATATCACTCAGCAATGAAATCTATGTCATCAGGCCCGTAGCAGCATAATGAGTGGATTCAGGTATGATGATTCTAACTGAAATAAGTCACACAGAAAAAGAAACATCATAAGATATCACTAATACACGGGATGTAAACTTGGCTACACAGGAACTGGATTACAAAACAGAACAGGGTCTCAAATTTAGAAAACCAACTTATGCTTGCTTAAGGGGAAAGGTGAGTTGGGGTGCTGCATAAAACCAGAGATTGAAATGAGCACAGATAAAGTTCCTTAAGCCAAATATGGAATAGACAAGAACTACTCCTTGCTCAACGAAATGGACTCAACACCCCATATTAAACGCCTAAGAATGTACCTGACTAGTAAGTATCTTAAAACCTATGGATTGCTATGTCTCTGAAAGAAAATCAAGCGTGTGTACAGGGGCATAAACGCAGCAGTGATAGGATTGGAGAGGTTCGGTGAGCAAATGAAGACCCTTTGAAGTCATATTGCATGGTACCCATTCCACGGGTCTCAACTCTCCAGGTTTAAGGGATTCTTCCTTCAGCTAAAACATGCACGTGGAACCCAGAGTATGATCAACCGTGTGATCGGGAGACGTGTTCCAATATGTCTCAGTTCTCGTCCCCTTGTACTCGGGTGCAACATTCCAGACGCTTTACTAACACTCTCCCGACTTGGAGAGTCAGTGCCTTTAACCTCCTGTTTGGCCCAGTTTGCAATTTCTGCGGAAGATGAACAGGAATAGGGAGAACCAATGAGAGACTAGCTGGAGGTGTCTGGACGGGCAAATTTAACTCTCATTTCCCACCAGGAAGAGGAATTAACCAAAGGCTCAGCGTGCCGTGCCGGAACCAGATTAGGGCCTGAAGCAATCCTGTGGTGTTGCGGCCAGCTCACAAGAAAGTGAGTTGAAGAAAGGAGCTCAGGGGCACTGTAATTCACAAACCTGCAGAGTTATAAATGACAGCTATCGTCCAAAAATATACTGAAGTAAGGCTGCCAAGAGGACTTGAAAGCGGGGCAGAATTGCAGGAAACCGATTTCAGGAGGTAGACTGGAATTGCATTTAAAGCATAGGAAAAGAGGCAGAACGTCCACAATGATGCACTTGGCCAAAAAGGGCGTATGCGTTTTTTCCTGAATATATTCAGGAAAAAACGCATACGCCCTTTTTGGCCAACCAAGCAAGCTTGCAAAGGAAATCTGCACTACAATGAAGTCTCACTTCCCCCCGGTCAAAAGGGCCATCTGAAAAAAGTGTAAAATCCAGAAAGGCAGGACAGGCCATGGAGAACTGGGAGCCTTGTTATGCTGATGGGCGGGATGTAAATTGCCAAGAGCCACTCGGGAGAGGTGTATGGTGTTTCCTGAAACATCTAAAAAACAAAGCAACAGAGCCTAGGGCACTTCCACTTATGGTCCTATAGCTTAGGGAAATTAAAATCAAAAAGACACAGCCACCCCAAAGTTTGGGACGGCTCTGTTTACAAGAACCTCGTTTACGGTACAAGTTCAATATCGCAGAAAGTGAAAAATGGATAAAGAAGTTGTGGTACTTACGTACAATGCAATATCACTCAGCAATGAAATCTATGTCATCAGGCCCGTAGCAGCATAATGAGTGGATTCAGGTATGATGATTCTAACTGAAATAAGTCACACAGAAAAAGAAACATCATAAGATATCACTAATACACGGGATGTAAACTTGGCTACACAGGAACTGGATTACAAAACAGAACAGGGTCTCAAATTTAGAAAACCAACTTATGCTTGCTTAAGGGGAAAGGTGAGTTGGGGTGCTGCATAAAACCAGAGATTGAAATGAGCACAGATAAAGTTCCTTAAGCCAAATATGGAATAGACAAGAACTACTCCTTGCTCAACGAAATGGACTCAACACCCCATATTAAACGCCTAAGAATGTACCTGACTAGTAAGTATCTTAAAACCTATGGATTGCTATGTCTCTGAAAGAAAATCAAGCGTGTGTACAGGGGCATAAACGCAGCAGTGATAGGATTGGAGAGGTTCGGTGAGCAAATGAAGACCCTTTGAAGTCATATTGCATGGTACCCATTCCACGGGTCTCAACTCTCCAGGTTTAAGGGATTCTTCCTTCAGCTAAAACATGCACGTGGAACCCAGAGTATGATCAACCGTGTGATCGGGAGACGTGTTCCAATATGTCTCAGTTCTCGTCCCCTGGTACTCGGGTGCAACATTCCAGACGCTTTACTAACACTCTCCCGACTTGGAGAGTCAGTGCCTTTAACCTCCTGTTTGGCCCAGTTTGCAATTTCTGCGGAAGATGAACAGGAATAGGGAGAACCAATGAGAGACTAGCTGGAGGTGTCTGGACGGGCAAATTTAACTCTCATTTCCCACCAGGAAGAGGAATTAACCAAAGGCTCAGCGTGCCGTGCCGGAACCAGATTAGGGCCTGAAGCAATCCTGCGGTGTTGCGGCCAGCTCACAAGAAAGCGAGTTGAAGAAAGGAGCTCAGGGGCACTGTAATTCACAAACCTGCAGAGTTATAAATGACAGCTATCGTCCAAAAATATACTGAAGTAAGGCTGCCAAGAGGACTTGAAAGCGGGGCAGAATTGCAGGAAACCGATTTCAGGAGGTAGACTGGAATTGCATTTAAAGCATAGGAAAAGAGGCAGAACGTCCACAATGATGCACTTGGCCAAAAAGGGCGTATGCGTTTTTTCCTGAATATATTCAGGAAAAAACGCATACGCCCTTTTTGGCCAACCAAGCAAGCTTGCAAAGGAAATCTGCACTACAATGAAGTCTCACTTCCCCCCGGTCAAAAGGGCCATCTGAAAAAAGTGTAAAATCCAGAAAGGCAGGACAGGCCATGGAGAACTGGGAGCCTTGTTATGCTGATGGGCGGGATGTAAATTGCCAAGAGCCACTCGGGAGAGGTGTATGGTGTTTCCTGAAACATCTAAAAAACAAAGCAACAGAGCCTAGGGCACTTCCACTTATGGTCCTATAGCTTAGGGAAATTAAAATCAAAAAGACACAGCCACCCCAAAGTTTGGGACGGCTCTGTTTACAAGAACCTCGTTTACGGTACAAGTTCAATATCGCAGAAAGTGAAAAATGGATAAAGAAGTTGTGGTACTTACGTACAATGCAATATCACTCAGCAATGAAATCTATGTCATCAGGCCCGTAGCAGCATAATGAGTGGATTCAGGTATGATGATTCTAACTGAAATAAGTCACACAGAAAAAGAAACATCATAAGATATCACTAATACACGGGATGTAAACTTGGCTACACAGGAACTGGATTACAAAACAGAACAGGGTCTCAAATTTAGAAAACCAACTTATGCTTGCTTAAGGGGAAAGGTGAGTTGGGGTGCTGCATCAAACCAGAGATTGAAATGAGCACAGATAAAGTTCCTTAAGCCAAATATGGAATAGACAAGAACTACTCCTTGCTCAACGAAATGGACTCAACACCCCATATTAAACGCCTAAGAATGTACCTGACTAGTAAGTATCTTAAAACCTATGGATTGCTATGTCTCTGAAAGAAAATCAAGCGTGTGTACAGGGGCATAAACGCAGCAGTGATAGGATTGGAGAGGTTCGGTGAGCAAATGAAGACCCTTTGAAGTCATATTGCATGGTACCCATTCCACGGGTCTCAACTCTCCAGGTTTAAGGGATTCTTCCTTCAGCTAAAACATGCACGTGGAACCCAGAGTATGATCAACCGTGTGATCGGGAGACGTGTTCCAATATGTCTCAGTTCTCGTCCCCTGGTACTCGGGTGCAACATTCCAGACGCTTTACTAACACTCTCCCGACTTGGAGAGTCACTGCCTTTAACCTCCTGTTTGGCCCAGTTTGCAATTTCTGCGGAAGATGAACAGGAATAGGGAGAACCAATGAGAGACTAGCTGGAGGTGTCTGGACGGGCAAATTTAACTCTCATTTCCCACCAGGAAGAGGAATTAACCAAAGGCTCAGCGTGCCGTGCCGGAACCAGATTAGGGCCTGAAGCAATCCTGCGGTGTTGCGGCCAGCTCACAAGAAAGCGAGTTGAAGAAAGGAGCTCAGGGGCACTGTAATTCACAAACCTGCAGAGTTATAAATGACAGCTATCGTCCAAAAATATACTGAAGTAAGGCTGCCAAGAGGACTTGAAAGCGGGGCAGAATTGCAGGAAACCGATTTCAGGAGGTAGACTGGAATTGCATTTAAAGCATAGGAAAAGAGGCAGAACGCCCACAATGATGCACTTGACCAAAAAGGGCGTATGCGTTTTTTCCTGAATATATTCAGGAAAAAACGCATACGCCCTTTTTGGCCAACCAAGCAAGCTTGCAAAGGAAATCTGCACTACAATGAAGTCTCACTTCCCCCCGGTCAAAAGGGCCATCTGAAAAAAGTGTAAAATCCAGAAAGGCAGGACAGGCCATGGAGAACTGGGAGCCTTGTTATGCTGATGGGCGGGATGTAAATTGCCAACAGCCACTCGGGAGAGGTGTATGGTGTTTCCTGAAACATCTAAAAAACAAAGCAACAGAGCCTAGGGCACTTCCACTTATGGTCCTATAGCTTAGGGAAATTAAAATCAAAAAGACACAGCCACCCCAAAGTTTGGGACGGCTCTGTTTACAAGAACCTCGTTTACGGTACAAGTTCAATATCGCAGAAAGTGAAAAATGGATAAAGAAGTTGTGGTACTTACGTACAATGCAATATCACTCAGCAATGAAATCTATGTCATCAGGCCCGTAGCAGCATAATGAGTGGATTCAGGTATGATGATTCTAACTAAAATAAGTCACACAGAAAAAGAAACATCATAAGATATCACTAATACACGGGATGTAAACTTGGCTACACAGGAACTGGATTACAAAACAGAACAGGGTCTCAAATTTAGAAAACCAACTTATGCTTGCTTAAGGGGAAAGGTGAGTTGGGGTGCTGCATCAAACCAGAGATTGAAATGAGCACAGATAAAGTTCCTTAAGCCAAATATGGAATAGACAAGAACTACTCCTTGCTCAACGAAATGGACTCAACACCCCATATTAAACGCCTAAGAATGTACCTGACTAGTAAGTATCTTAAAACCTATGGATTGCTATGTCTCTGAAAGAAAATCAAGCGTGTGTACAGGGGCATAAACGCAGCAGTGATAGGATTGGAGAGGTTCGGTGAGCAAATGAAGACCCTTTGAAGTCATATTGCATGGTACCCATTCCACGGGTCTCAACTCTCCAGGTTTAAGGGATTCTTCCTTCAGCTAAAACATGCACGTGGAACCCAGAGTATGATCAACCGTGTGATCGGGAGACGTGTTCCAATATGTCTCAGTTCTCGTCCCCTGGTACTCGGGTGCAACATTCCAGACGCTTTACTAACACTCTCCCGACTTGGAGAGTCAGTGCCTTTAACCTCCTGTTTGGCCCAGTTTGCAATTTCTGCGGAAGATGAACAGGAATAGGGAGAACCAATGAGAGACTAGCTGGAGGTGTCTGGACGGGCAAATTTAACTCTCATTTCCCACCAGGAAGAGGAATTAACCAAAGGCTCAGCGTGCCGTGCCGGAACCAGATTAGGGCCTGAAGCAATCCTGCGGTGTTGCGGCCAGCTCACAAGAAAGCGAGTTGAAGAAAGGAGCTCAGGGGCACTGTAATTCACAAACCTGCAGAGTTATAAATGACAGCTATCGTCCAAAAATATACTGAAGTAAGGCTGCCAAGAGGACTTGAAAGCGGGGCAGAATTGCAGGAAACCGATTTCAGGAGGTAGACTGGAATTGCATTTAAAGCATAGGAAAAGAGGCAGAACGCCCACAATGATGCACTTGACCAAAAAGGGCGTATGCGTTTTTTCCTGAATATATTCAGGAAAAAACGCATACGCCCTTTTTGGCCAACCAAGCAAGCTTGCAAAGGAAATCTGCACTACAATGAAGTCTCACTTCCCCCCGGTCAAAAGGGCCATCTGAAAAAAGTGTAAAATCCAGAAAGGCAGGACAGGCCATGGAGAACTGGGAGCCTTGTTATGCTGATGGGCGGGATGTAAATTGCCAAGAGCCACTCGGGAGAGGTGTATGGTGTTTCCTGAAACATCTAAAAAACAAAGCAACAGAGCCTAGGGCACTTCCACTTATGGTCCTATAGCTTAGGGAAATTAAAATCAAAAAGACACAGCCACCCCAAAGTTTGGGACGGCTCTGTTTACAAGAACCTCGTTTACGGTACAAGTTCAATATCGCAGAAAGTGAAAAATGGATAAAGAAGTTGTGGTACTTACGTACAATGCAATATCACTCAGCAATGAAATCTATGTCATCAGGCCCGTAGCAGCATAATGAGTGGATTCAGGTATGATGATTCTAACTAAAATAAGTCACACAGAAAAAGAAACATCATAAGATATCACTAATACACGGGATGTAAACTTGGCTACACAGGAACTGGATTACAAAACAGAACAGGGTCTCAAATTTAGAAAACCAACTTATGCTTGCTTAAGGGGAAAGGTGAGTTGGGGTGCTGCATCAAACCAGAGATTGAAATGAGCACAGATAAAGTTCCTTAAGCCAAATATGGAATAGACAAGAACTACTCCTTGCTCAACGAAATGGACTCAACACCCCATATTAAACGCCTAAGAATGTACCTGACTAGTAAGTATCTTAAAACCTATGGATTGCTATGTCTCTGAAAGAAAATCAAGCGTGTGTACAGGGGCATAAACGCAGCAGTGATAGGATTGGAGAGGTTCGGTGAGCAAATGAAGACCCTTTGAAGTCATATTGCATGGTACCCATTCCACGGGTCTCAACTCTCCAGGTTTAAGGGATTCTTCCTTCAGCTAAAACATGCACGTGGAACCCAGAGTATGATCAACCGTGTGATCGGGAGACGTGTTCCAATATGTCTCAGTTCTCGTCCCCTGGTACTCGGGTGCAACATTCCAGACGCTTTACTAACACTCTCCCGACTTGGAGAGTCACTGCCTTTAACCTCCTGTTTGGCCCAGTTTGCAATTTCTGCGGAAGATGAACAGGAATAGGGAGAACCAATGAGAGACTAGCTGGAGGTGTCTGGACGGGCAAATTTAACTCTCATTTCCCACCAGGAAGAGGAATTAACCTAAGGCTCAGCGTGCCGTGCCGGAACCAGATTAGGGCCTGAAGCAATCCTGCGGTGTTGCGGCCAGCTCACAAGAAAGCGAGTTGAAGAAAGGAGCTCAGGGGCACTGTAATTCACAAACCTGCAGAGTTATAAATGACAGCTATCGTCCAAAAATATACTGAAGTAAGGCTGCCAAGAGGACTTGAAAGCGGGGCAGAATTGCAGGAAACCGATTTCAGGAGGTAGACTGGAATTGCATTTAAAGCATAGGAAAAGAGGCAGAACGTCCACAATGATGCACTTGGCCAAAAAGGGCGTATGCGTTTTTTCCTGAATATATTCAGGAAAAAACGCATACGCCCTTTTTGGCCAACCAAGCAAGCTTGCAAAGGAAATCTGCACTACAATGAAGTCTCACTTCCCCCCGGTCAAAAGGGCCATCTGAAAAAAGTGTAAAATCCAGAAAGGCAGGACAGGCCATGGAGAACTGGGAGCCTTGTTATGCTGATGGGCGGGATGTAAATTGCCAAGAGCCACTCCGGAGAGGTGTATGGTGTTTCCTGAAACATCTAAAAAACAAAGCAACAGAGCCTAGGGCACTTCCACTTATGGTCCTATAGCTTAGGGAAATTAAAATCAAAAAGACACAGCCACCCCAAAGTTTGGGACGGCTCTGTTTACAAGAACCTCGTTTACGGTACAAGTTCAATATCGCAGAAAGTGAAAAATGGATAAAGAAGTTGTGGTACTTACGTACAATGCAATATCACTCAGCAATGAAATCTATGTCATCAGGCCCGTAGCAGCATAATGAGTGGATTCAGGTATGATGATTCTAACTGAAATAAGTCACACAGAAAAAGAAACATCATAAGATATCACTAATACACGGGATGTAAACTTGGCTACACAGGAACTGGATTACAAAACAGAACAGGGTCTCAAATTTAGAAAACCAACTTATGCTTGCTTAAGGGGAAAGGTGAGTTGGGGTGCTGCATCAAACCAGAGATTGAAATGAGCACAGATAAAGTTCCTTAAGCCAAATATGGAATAGACAAGAACTACTCCTTGCTCAACGAAATGGACTCAACACCCCATATTAAACGCCTAAGAATGTACCTGACTAGTAAGTATCTTAAAACCTATGGATTGCTATGTCTCTGAAAGAAAATCAAGCGTGTGTACAGGGGCATAAACGCAGCAGTGATAGGATTGGAGAGGTTCGGTGAGCAAATGAAGACCCTTTGAAGTCATATTGCATGGTACCCATTCCACGGGTCTCAACTCTCCAGGTTTAAGGGATTCTGCCTTCAGGTAAAACATGCACGTGGAACCCAGAGTATGATCAACCGTGTGATCGGGAGACGTGTTCCAATATGTCTCAGTTCTCGTCCCCTTGTACTCGGGTGCAACATTCCAGACGCTTTACTAACACTCTCCCGACTTGGAGAGTCAGTGCCTTTAACCTCCTGTTTGGCCCAGTTTGCAATTTCTGCGGAAGATGAACAGGAATAGGGAGAACCAATGAGAGACTAGCTGGAGGTGTCTGGACGGGCAAATTTAACTCTCATTTCCCACCAGGAAGAGGAATTAACCAAAGGCTCAGCGTGCCGTGCCGGAACCAGATTAGGGCCTGAAGCAATCCTGTGGTGTTGCGGCCAGCTCACAAGAAAGTGAGTTGAAGAAAGGAGCTCAGGGTCACTGTAATTCACAAACCTGCAGAGTTATAAATGACAGCTATCGTCCAAAAATATACTGAAGTAAGGCTGCCAAGAGGACTTGAAAGCGGGGCAGAATTGCAGGAAACCGATTTCAGGAGGTAGACTGGAATTGCATTTAAAGCATAGGAAAAGAGGCAGAACGTCCACAATGATGCACTTGGCCAAAAAGGGCGTATGCGTTTTTTCCTGAATATATTCAGGAAAAAACGCATACGCCCTTTTTGGCCAACCAAGCAAGCTTGCAAAGGAAATCTGCACTACAATGAAGTCTCACTTCCCCCCGGTCAAAAGGGCCATCTGAAAAAAGTGTAAAATCCAGAAAGGCAGGACAGGCCATGGAGAACTGGGAGCCTTGTTATGCTGATGGGCGGGATGTAAATTGCCAAGAGCCACTCGGGAGAGGTGTATGGTGTTTCCTGAAACATCTAAAAAACAAAGCAACAGAGCCTAGGGCACTTCCACTTATGGTCCTATAGCTTAGGGAAATTAAAATCAAAAAGACACAGCCACCCCAAAGTTTGGGACGGCTCTGTTTACAAGAACCTCGTTTACGGTACAAGTTCAATATCGCAGAAAGTGAAAAATGGATAAAGAAGTTGTGGTACTTACGTACAATGCAATATCACTCAGCAATGAAATCTATGTCATCAGGCCCGTAGCAGCATAATGAGTGGATTCAGGTATGATGATTCTAACTGAAATAAGTCACACAGAAAAAGAAACATCATAAGATATCACTAATACACGGGATGTAAACTTGGCTACACAGGAACTGGATTACAAAACAGAACAGGGTCTCAAATTTAGAAAACCAACTTATGCTTGCTTAAGGGGAAAGGTGAGTTGGGGTGCTGCATCAAACCAGAGATTGAAATGAGCACAGATAAAGTTCCTTAAGCCAAATATGGAATAGACAAGAACTACTCCTTGCTCAACGAAATGGACTCAACACCCCATATTAAACGCCTAAGAATGTACCTGACTAGTAAGTATCTTAAAACCTATGGATTGCTATGTCTCTGAAAGAAAATCAAGCGTGTGTACAGGGGCATAAACGCAGCAGTGATAGGATTGGAGAGGTTCGGTGAGCAAATGAAGACCCTTTGAAGTCATATTGCATGGTACCCATTCCACGGGTCTCAACTCTCCAGGTTTAAGGGATTCTGCCTTCAGGTAAAACATGCACGTGGAACCCAGAGTATGATCAACCGTGTGATCGGGAGACGTGTTCCAATATGTCTCAGTTCTCGTCCCCTTGTACTCGGGTGCAACATTCCAGACGCTTTACTAACACTCTCCCGACTTGGAGAGTCAGTGCCTTTAACCTCCTGTTTGGCCCAGTTTGCAATTTCTGCGGAAGATGAACAGGAATAGGGAGAACCAATGAGAGACTAGGTGGAGGTGTCTGGACGGGCAAATTTAACTCTCATTTCCCACCAGGAAGAGGAATTAACCAAAGGCTCAGCGTGCCGTGCCGGAACCAGATTAGGGCCTGAAGCAATCCTGTGGTGTTGCGGCCAGCTCACAAGAAAGTGAGTTGAAGAAAGGAGCTCAGGGTCACTGTAATTCACAAACCTGCAGAGTTATAAATGACAGCTATCGTCCAAAAATATACTGAAGTAAGGCTGCCAAGAGGACTTGAAAGCGGGGCAGAATTGCAGGAAACCGATTTCAGGAGGTAGACTGGAATTGCATTTAAAGCATAGGAAAAGAGGCAGAACGTCCACAATGATGCACTTGGCCAAAAAGGGCGTATGCGTTTTTTCCTGAATATATTCAGGAAAAAACGCATACGCCCTTTTTGGCCAACCAAGCAAGCTTGCAAAGGAAATCTGCACTACAATGAAGTCTCACTTCCCCCCGGTCAAAAGGGCCATCTGAAAAAAGTGTAAAATCCAGAAAGGCAGGACAGGCCATGGAGAACTGGGAGCCTTGTTATGCTGATGGGCGGGATGTAAATTGCCAAGAGCCACTCGGGAGAGGTGTATGGTGTTTCCTGAAACATCTAAAAAACAAAGCAACAGAGCCTAGGGCACTTCCACTTATGGTCCTATAGCTTAGGGAAATTAAAATCAAAAAGACACAGCCACCCCAAAGTTTGGGACGGCTCTGTTTACAAGAACCTCGTTTACGGTACAAGTTCAATATCGCAGAAAGTGAAAAATGGATAAAGAAGTTGTGGTACTTACGTACAATGCAATATCACTCAGCAATGAAATCTATGTCATCAGGCCCGTAGCAGCATAATGAGTGGATTCAGGTATGATGATTCTAACTGAAATAAGTCACACAGAAAAAGAAACATCATAAGATATCACTAATACACGGGATGTAAACTTGGCTACACAGGAACTGGATTACAAAACAGAACAGGGTCTCAAATTTAGAAAACCAACTTATGCTTGCTTAAGGGGAAAGGTGAGTTGGGGTGCTGCATCAAACCAGAGATTGAAATGAGCACAGATAAAGTTCCTTAAGCCAAATATGGAATAGACAAGAACTACTCCTTGCTCAACGAAATGGACTCAACACCCCATATTAAACGCCTAAGAATGTACCTGACTAGTAAGTATCTTAAAACCTATGGATTGCTATGTCTCTGAAAGAAAATCAAGCGTGTGTACAGGGGCATAAACGCAGCAGTGATAGGATTGGAGAGGTTCGGTGAGCAAATGAAGACCCTTTGAAGTCATATTGCATGGTACCCATTCCACGGGTCTCAACTCTCCAGGTTTAAGGGATTCTTCCTTCAGCTAAAACATGCACGTGGAACCCAGAGTATGATCAACCGTGTGATCGGGAGACGTGTTCCAATATGTCTCAGTTCTCGTCCCCTGGTACTCGGGTGCAACATTCCAGACGCTTTACTAACACTCTCCCGACTTGGAGAGTCAGTGCCTTTAACCTCCTGTTTGGCCCAGTTTGCAATTTCTGCGGAAGATGAACAGGAATAGGGAGAACCAATGAGAGACTAGCTGGAGGTGTCTGGACGGGCAAATTTAACTCTCATTTCCCACCAGGAAGAGGAATTAACCAAAGGCTCAGCGTGCCGTGCCGGAACCAGATTAGGGCCTGAAGCAATCCTGCGGTGTTGCGGCCAGCTCACAAGAAAGCGAGTTGAAGAAAGGAGCTCAGGGGCACTGTAATTCACAAACCTGCAGAGTTATAAATGACAGCTATCGTCCAAAAATATACTGAAGTAAGGCTGCCAAGAGGACTTGAAAGCGGGGCAGAATTGCAGGAAACCGATTTCAGGAGGTAGACTGGAATTGCATTTAAAGCATAGGAAAAGAGGCAGAACGCCCACAATGATGCACTTGGCCAAAAAGGGCGTATGCGTTTTTTCCTGAATATATTCAGGAAAAAACGCATACGCCCTTTTTGGCCAACCAAGCAAGCTTGCAAAGGAAATCTGCACTACAATGAAGTCTCACTTCCCCCCGGTCAAAAGGGCCATCTGAAAAAAGTGTAAAATCCAGAAAGGCAGGACAGGCCATGGAGAACTGGGAGCCTTGTTATGCTGATGGGCGGGATGTAAATTGCCAAGAGCCACTTGGGAGAGGTGTATGGTGTTTCCTGAAACATCTAAAAAACAAAGCAACAGAGCCTAGGGCACTTCCACTTATGGTCCTATAGCTTAGGGAAATTAAAATCAAAAAGACACAGCCACCCCAAAGTTTGGGACGGCTCTGTTTACAAGAACCTCGTTTACGGTACAAGTTCAATATCGCAGAAAGTGAAAAATGGATAAAGAAGTTGTGGTACTTACGTACAATGCAATATCACTCAGCAATGAAATCTATGTCATCAGGCCCGTAGCAGCATAATGAGTGGATTCAGGTATGATGATTCTAACTGAAATAAGTCACACAGAAAAAGAAACATCATAAGATATCACTAATACACGGGATGTAAACTTGGCTACACAGGAACTGGATTACAAAACAGAACAGGGTCTCAAATTTAGAAAACCAACTTATGCTTGCTTAAGGGGAAAGGTGAGTTGGGGTGCTGCATAAAACCAGAGATTGAAATGAGCACAGATAAAGTTCCTTAAGCCAAATATGGAATAGACAAGAACTACTCCTTGCTCAACGAAATGGACTCAACACCCCATATTAAACGCCTAAGAATGTACCTGACTAGTAAGTATCTTAAAACCTATGGATTGCTATGTCTCTGAAAGAAAATCAAGCGTGTGTACAGGGGCATAAATGCAGCAGTGATAGGATTGGAGAGGTTCGGTGAGCAAATGAAGACCCTTTGAAGTCATATTGCATGGTACCCATTCCACGGGTCTCAACTCTCCAGGTTTAAGGGATTCTTCCTTCAGCTAAAACATGCACGTGGAACCCAGAGTATGATCAACCGTGTGATCGGGAGACGTGTTCCAATATGTCTCAGTTCTCGTCCCCTGGTACTCGGGTGCAACATTCCAGACGCTTTACTAACACTCTCCCGACTTGGAGAGTCACTGCCTTTAACCTCCTGTTTGGCCCAGTTTGCAATTTCTGCGGAAGATGAACAGGAATAGGGAGAACCAATGAGAGACTAGCTGGAGGTGTCTGGACGGGCAAATTTAACTCTCATTTCCCACCAGGAAGAGGAATTAACCAAAGGCTCTGCGTGCCGTGCCGGAACCAGATTAGGGCCTGAAGCAATCCTGCGGTGTTGCGGCCAGCTCACAAGAAAGCGAGTTGAAGAAAGGAGCTCAGGGGCACTGTAATTCACAAACCTGCAGAGTTATAAATGACAGCTATCGTCCAAAAATATACTGAAGTAAGGCTGCCAAGAGGACTTGAAAGCGGGGCAGAATTGCAGGAAACCGATTTCAGGAGGTAGACTGGAATTGCATTTAAAGCATAGGAAAAGAGGCAGAACGCCCACAATGATGCACTTGGCCAAAAAGGGCGTATGCGTTTTTTCCTGAATATATTCAGGAAAAAACGCATACGCCCTTTTTGGCCAACCAAGCAAGCTTGCAAAGGAAATCTGCACTACAATGAAGTCTCACTTCCCCCCGGTCAAAAGGGCCATCTGAAAAAAGTGTAAAATCCAGAAAGGCAGGACAGGCCATGGAGAACTGGGAGCCTTGTTATGCTGATGGGCGGGATGTAAATTGCCAACAGCCACTCGGGAGAGGTGTATGGTGTTTCCTGAAACATCTAAAAAACAAAGCAACAGAGCCTAGGGCACTTCCACTTATGGTCCTATAGCTTAGGGAAATTAAAATCAAAAAGACACAGCCACCCCAAAGTTTGGGACGGCTCTGTTTACAAGAACCTCGTTTACGGTACAAGTTCAATATCGCAGAAAGTGAAAAATGGATAAAGAAGTTGTGGTACTTACGTACAATGCAATATCACTCAGCAATGAAATCTATGTCATCAGGCCCGTAGCAGCATAATGAGTGGATTCAGGTATGATGATTCTAACTGAAATAAGTCACACAGAAAAAGAAACATCATAAGATATCACTAATACACGGAATGTAAACTTGGCTACACAGGAACTGGATTACAAAACAGAACAGGGTCTCAAATTTAGAAAACCAACTTATGCTTGCTTAAGGGGAAAGGTGAGTTGGGGTGCTGCATAAAACCAGAGATTGAAATGAGCACAGATAAAGTTCCTTAAGCCAAATATGGAATAGACAAGAACTACTCCTTGCTCAACGAAATGGACTCAACACCCCATATTAAACGCCTAAGAATGTACCTGACTAGTAAGTATCTTAAAACCTATGGATTGCTATGTCTCTGAAAGAAAATCAAGCGTGTGTACAGGGGCATAAACGCAGCAGTGATAGGATTGGAGAGGTTCGGTGAGCAAATGAAGACCCTTTGAAGTCATATTGCATGGTACCCATTCCACGGGTCTCAACTCTCCAGGTTTAAGGGATTCTTCCTTCAGCTAAAACATGCACGTGGAACCCAGAGTATGATCAACCGTGTGATCGGGAGACGTGTTCCAATATGTCTCAGTTCTCGTCCCCTGGTACTCGGGTGCAACATTCCAGACGCTTTACTAACACTCTCCCGACTTGGAGAGTCACTGCCTTTAACCTCCTGTTTGGCCCAGTTTGCAATTTCTGCGGAAGATGAACAGGAATAGGGAGAACCAATGAGAGACTAGCTGGAGGTGTCTGGACGGGCAAATTTAACTCTCATTTCCCACCAGGAAGAGGAATTAACCAAAGGCTCAGCGTGCCGTGCCGGAACCAGATTAGGGCCTGAAGCAATCCTGCGGTGTTGCGGCCAGCTCACAAGAAAGCGAGTTGAAGAAAGGAGCTCAGGGGCACTGTAATTCACAAACCTGCAGAGTTATAAATGACAGCTATCGTCCAAAAATATACTGAAGTAAGGCTGCCAAGAGGACTTGAAAGCGGGGCAGAATTGCAGGAAACCGATTTCAGGAGGTAGACTGGAATTGCATTTAAAGCATAGGAAAAGAGGCAGAACGCCCACAATGATGCACTTGACCAAAAAGGGCGTATGCGTTTTTTCCTGAATATATTCAGGAAAAAACGCATACGCCCTTTTTGGCCAACCAAGCAAGCTTGCAAAGGAAATCTGCACTACAATGAAGTCTCACTTCCCCCCGGTCAAAAGGGCCATCTGAAAAAAGTGTAAAATCCAGAAAGGCAGGACAGGCCATGGAGAACTGGGAGCCTTGTTATGCTGATGGGCGGGATGTAAATTGCCAACAGCCACTCGGGAGAGGTGTATGGTGTTTCCTGAAACATCTAAAAAACAAAGCAACAGAGCCTAGGGCACTTCCACTTATGGTCCTATAGCTTAGGGAAATTAAAATCAAAAAGACACAGCCACCCCAAAGTTTGGGACGGCTCTGTTTACAAGAACCTCGTTTACGGTACAAGTTCAATATCGCAGAAAGTGAAAAATGGATAAAGAAGTTGTGGTACTTACGTACAATGCAATATCACTCAGCAATGAAATCTATGTCATCAGGCCCGTAGCAGCATAATGAGTGGATTCAGGTATGATGATTCTAACTGAAATAAGTCACACAGAAAAAGAAACATCATAAGATATCACTAATACACGGGATGTAAACTTGGCTACACAGGAACTGGATTACAAAACAGAACAGGGTCTCAAATTTAGAAAACCAACTTATGCTTGCTTAAGGGGAAAGGTGAGTTGGGGTGCTGCATCAAACCAGAGATTGAAATGAGCACAGATAAAGTTCCTTAAGCCAAATATGGAATAGACAAGAACTACTCCTTGCTCAACGAAATGGACTCAACACCCCATATTAAACGCCTAAGAATGTACCTGACTAGTAAGTATCTTAAAACCTATGGATTGCTATGTCTCTGAAAGAAAATCAAGCGTGTGTACAGGGGCATAAACGCAGCAGTGATAGGATTGGAGAGGTTCGGTGAGCAAATGAAGACCCTTTGAAGTCATATTGCATGGTACCCATTCCACGGGTCTCAACTCTCCAGGTTTAAGGGATTCTTCCTTCAGCTAAAACATGCACGTGGAACCCAGAGTATGATCAACCGTGTGATCGGGAGACGTGTTCCAATATGTCTCAGTTCTCGTCCCCTGGTACTCGGGTGCAACATTCCAGACGCTTTACTAACACTCTCCCGACTTGGAGAGTCACTGCCTTTAACCTCCTGTTTGGCCCAGTTTGCAATTTCTGCGGAAGATGAACAGGAATAGGGAGAACCAATGAGAGACTAGCTGGAGGTGTCTGGACGGGCAAATTTAACTCTCATTTCCCACCAGGAAGAGGAATTAACCAAAGGCTCAGCGTGCCGTGCCGGAACCAGATTAGGGCCTGAAGCAATCCTGCGGTGTTGCGGCCAGCTCACAAGAAAGCGAGTTGAAGAAAGGAGCTCAGGGGCACTGTAATTCACAAACCTGCAGAGTTATAAATGACAGCTATCGTCCAAAAATATACTGAAGTAAGGCTGCCAAGAGGACTTGAAAGCGGGGCAGAATTGCAGGAAACCGATTTCAGGAGGTAGACTGGAATTGCATTTAAAGCATAGGAAAAGAGGCAGAACGCCCACAATGATGCACTTGACCAAAAAGGGCGTATGCGTTTTTTCCTGAATATATTCAGGAAAAAACGCATACGCCCTTTTTGGCCAACCAAGCAAGCTTGCAAAGGAAATCTGCACTACAATGAAGTCTCACTTCCCCCCGGTCAAAAGGGCCATCTGAAAAAAGTGTAAAATCCAGAAAGGCAGGACAGGCCATGGAGAACTGGGAGCCTTGTTATGCTGATGGGCGGGATGTAAATTGCCAACAGCCACTCGGGAGAGGTGTATGGTGTTTCCTGAAACATCTAAAAAACAAAGCAACAGAGCCTAGGGCACTTCCACTTATGGTCCTATAGCTTAGGGAAATTAAAATCAAAAAGACACAGCCACCCCAAAGTTTGGGACGGCTCTGTTTACAAGAACCTCGTTTACGGTACAAGTTCAATATCGCAGAAAGTGAAAAATGGATAAAGAAGTTGTGGTACTTACGTACAATGCAATATCACTCAGCAATGAAATCTATGTCATCAGGCCCGTAGCAGCATAATGAGTGGATTCAGGTATGATGATTCTAACTGAAATAAGTCACACAGAAAAAGAAACATCATAAGATATCACTAATACACGGGATGTAAACTTGGCTACACAGGAACTGGATTACAAAACAGAACAGGGTCTCAAATTTAGAAAACCAACTTATGCTTGCTTAAGGGGAAAGGTGAGTTGGGGTGCTGCATCAAACCAGAGATTGAAATGAGCACAGATAAAGTTCCTTAAGCCAAATATGGAATAGACAAGAACTACTCCTTGCTCAACGAAATGGACTCAACACCCCATATTAAACGCCTAAGAATGTACCTGACTAGTAAGTATCTTAAAACCTATGGATTGCTATGTCTCTGAAAGAAAATCAAGCGTGTGTACAGGGGCATAAACGCAGCAGTGATA
Organism: Leucopleurus acutus; assembly: GCF_964270905.1. Classification (NCBI taxonomy): domain Eukaryota; kingdom Metazoa; phylum Chordata; class Mammalia; order Artiodactyla; family Delphinidae; genus Leucopleurus; species Leucopleurus acutus. Next base: position 1,917,366 of record NW_028139226.1, on the reverse strand, counting down.
GGATTGGAGAGGTTCGGTGAGCAAATGAAGACCCTTTGAAGTCATATTGCATGGTACCCATTCCACGGGTCTCAACTCTCCAGGTTTAAGGGATTCTGCCTTCAGGTAAAACATGCACGTGGAACCCAGAGTATGATCAACCGTGTGATCGGGAGACGTGTTCCAATATGTCTCAGTTCTCGTCCCCTTGTACTCGGGTGCAACATTCCAGACGCTTTACTAACACTCTCCCGACTTGGAGAGTCAGTGCCTTTAACCTCCTGTTTGGCCCAGTTTGCAATTTCTGCGGAAGATGAACAGGAATAGGGAGAACCAATGAGAGACTAGCTGGAGGTGTCTGGACGGGCAAATTTAACTCTCATTTCCCACCAGGAAGAGGAATTAACCAAAGGCTCAGCGTGCCGTGCCGGAACCAGATTAGGGCCTGAAGCAATCCTGCGGTGTTGCGGCCAGCTCACAAGAAAGCGAGTTGAAGAAAGGAGCTCAGGGGCACTGTAATTCACAAACCTGCAGAGTTATAAATGACAGCTATCGTCCAAAAATATACTGAAGTAAGGCTGCCAAGAGGACTTGAAAGCGGGGCAGAATTGCAGGAAACCGATTTCAGGAGGTAGACTGGAATTGCATTTAAAGCATAGGAAAAGAGGCAGAACGTCCACAATGATGCACTTGGCCAAAAAGGGCGTATGCGTTTTTTCCTGAATATATTCAGGAAAAAACGCATACGCCCTTTTTGGCCAACCAAGCAAGCTTGCAAAGGAAATCTGCACTACAATGAAGTCTCACTTCCCCCCGGTCAAAAGGGCCATCTGAAAAAAGTGTAAAATCCAGAAAGGCAGGACAGGCCATGGAGAACTGGGAGCCTTGTTATGCTGATGGGCGGGATGTAAATTGCCAAGAGCCACTCCGGAGAGGTGTATGGTGTTTCCTGAAACATCTAAAAAACAAAGCAACAGAGCCTAGGGCACTTCCACTTATGGTCCTATAGCTTAGGGAAATTAAAATCAAAAAGACACAGCCACCCCAAAGTTTGGGACGGCTCTGTTTACAAGAACCTCGTTTACGGTACAAGTTCAATATCGCAGAAAGTGAAAAATGGATAAAGAAGTTGTGGTACTTACGTACAATGCAATATCACTCAGCAATGAAATCTATGTCATCAGGCCCGTAGCAGCATAATGAGTGGATTCAGGTATGATGATTCTAACTGAAATAAGTCACACAGAAAAAGAAACATCATAAGATATCACTAATACACGGGATGTAAACTTGGCTACACAGGAACTGGATTACAAAACAGAACAGGGTCTCAAATTTAGAAAACCAACTTATGCTTGCTTAAGGGGAAAGGTGAGTTGGGGTGCTGCATCAAACCAGAGATTGAAATGAGCACAGATAAAGTTCCTTAAGCCAAATATGGAATAGACAAGAACTACTCCTTGCTCAACGAAATGGACTCAACACCCCATATTAAACGCCTAAGAATGTACCTGACTAGTAAGTATCTTAAAACCTATGGATTGCTATGTCTCTGAAAGAAAATCAAGCGTGTGTACAGGGGCATAAACGCAGCAGTGATAGGATTGGAGAGGTTCGGTGAGCAAATGAAGACCCTTTGAAGTCATATTGCATGGTACCCATTCCACGGGTCTCAACTCTCCAGGTTTAAGGGATTCTGCCTTCAGGTAAAACATGCACGTGGAACCCAGAGTATGATCAACCGTGTGATCGGGAGACGTGTTCCAATATGTCTCAGTTCTCGTCCCCTTGTACTCGGGTGCAACATTCCAGACGCTTTACTAACACTCTCCCGACTTGGAGAGTCAGTGCCTTTAACCTCCTGTTTGGCCCAGTTTGCAATTTCTGCGGAAGATGAACAGGAATAGGGAGAACCAATGAGAGACTAGGTGGAGGTGTCTGGACGGGCAAATTTAACTCTCATTTCCCACCAGGAAGAGGAATTAACCAAAGGCTCAGCGTGCCGTGCCGGAACCAGATTAGGGCCTGAAGCAATCCTGTGGTGTTGCGGCCAGCTCACAAGAAAGTGAGTTGAAGAAAGGAGCTCAGGGTCACTGTAATTCACAAACCTGCAGAGTTATAAATGACAGCTATCGTCCAAAAATATACTGAAGTAAGGCTGCCAAGAGGACTTGAAAGCGGGGCAGAATTGCAGGAAACCGATTTCAGGAGGTAGACTGGAATTGCATTTAAAGCATAGGAAAAGAGGCAGAACGTCCACAATGATGCACTTGGCCAAAAAGGGCGTATGCGTTTTTTCCTGAATATATTCAGGAAAAAACGCATACGCCCTTTTTGGCCAACCAAGCAAGCTTGCAAAGGAAATCTGCACTACAATGAAGTCTCACTTCCCCCCGGTCAAAAGGGCCATCTGAAAAAAGTGTAAAATCCAGAAAGGCAGGACAGGCCATGGAGAACTGGGAGCCTTGTTATGCTGATGGGCGGGATGTAAATTGCCAAGAGCCACTCGGGAGAGGTGTATGGTGTTTCCTGAAACATCTAAAAAACAAAGCAACAGAGCCTAGGGCACTTCCACTTATGGTCCTATAGCTTAGGGAAATTAAAATCAAAAAGACACAGCCACCCCAAAGTTTGGGACGGCTCTGTTTACAAGAACCTCATTTACGGTACAAGTTCAATATCACAGAAAGTGAAAAATGGATAAAGAAGTTGTGGTACTTACGTACAATGCCATATCACTCAGCAATGAAATCTATGTCATCAGGCCCGTAGCAGCATAATGAGTGGATTCAGGTATGATGATTCTAACTGAAATAAGTCACACAGAAAAAGAAACATCATAAGATATCACTAATACACGGGATGTAAACTTGGCTACACAGGAACTGGATTACAAAACAGAACAGGGTCTCAAATTTAGAAAACCAACTTATGCTTGCTTAAGGGGAAAGGTGAGTTGGGGTGCTGCATAAAACCAGAGATTGAAATGAGCACAGATAAAGTTCCTTAAGCCAAATATGGAATAGACAAGAACTACTCCTTGCTCAACGAAATGGACTCAACACCCCATATTAAACGCCTAAGAATGTACCTGACTAGTAAGTATCTTAAAACCTATGGATTGCTATGTCTCTGAAAGAAAATCAAGCGTGTGTACAGGGGCATAAACGCAGCAGTGATAGGATTGGAGAGGTTCGGTGAGCAAATGAAGACCCTTTGAAGTCATATTGCATGGTACCCATTCCACGGGTCTCAACTCTCCAGGTTTAAGGGATTCTTCCTTCAGCTAAAACATGCACGTGGAACCCAGAGTATGATCAACCGTGTGATCGGGAGACGTGTTCCAATATGTCTCAGTTCTCGTCCCCTGGTACTCGGGTGCAACATTCCAGACGCTTTACTAACACTCTCCCGACTTGGAGAGTCAGTGCCTTTAACCTCCTGTTTGACCCAGTTTGCAATTTCTGCGGAAGATGAACAGGAATAGGGAGAACCAATGAGAGACTAGCTGGAGGTGTCTGGACGGGCAAATTTAACTCTCATTTCCCACCAGGAAGAGGAATTAACCAAAGGCTCAGCGTGCCGTGCCGGAACCAGATTAGGGCCTGAAGCAATCCTGCGGTGTTGCGGCCAGCTCACAAGAAAGCGAGTTGAAGAAAGGAGCTCAGGGGCACTGTAATTCACAAACCTGCAGAGTTATAAATGACAGCTATCGTCCAAAAATATACTGAAGTAAGGCTGCCAAGAGGACTTGAAAGCGGGGCAGAATTGCAGGAAACCGATTTCAGGAGGTAGACTGGAATTGCATTTAAAGCATAGGAAAAGAGGCAGAACGTCCACAATGATGCACTTGGCCAAAAAGGGCGTATGCGTTTTTTCCTGAATATATTCAGGAAAAAACGCATACGCCCTTTTTGGCCAACCAAGCAAGCTTGCAAAGGAAATCTGCACTACAATGAAGTCTCACTTCCCCCCGGTCAAAAGGGCCATCTGAAAAAAGTGTAAAATCCAGAAAGGCAGGACAGGCCATGGAGAACTGGGAGCCTTGTTATGTTGATGGGCGGGATGTAAATTGCCAACAGCCACTCGGGAGAGGTGTATGGTGTTTCCTGAAACATCTAAAAAACAAAGCAACAGAGCCTAGGGCACTTCCACTTATGGTCCTATAGCTTAGGGAAATTAAAATCAAAAAGACACAGCCACCCCAAAGTTTGGGACGGCTCTGTTTACAAGAACCTCGTTTACGGTACAAGTTCAATATCGCAGAAAGTGAAAAATGGATAAAGAAGTTGTGGTACTTACGTACAATGCAATATCACTCAGCAATGAAATCTATGTCATCAGGCCCGTAGCAGCATAATGAGTGGATTCAGGTATGATGATTCTAACTGAAATAAGTCACACAGAAAAAGAAACATCATAAGATATCACTAATACACGGGATGTAAACTTGGCTACACAGGAACTGGATTACAAAACAGAACAGGGTCTCAAATTTAGAAAACCAACTTATGCTTGCTTAAGGGGAAAGGTGAGTTGGGGTGCTGCATAAAACCAGAGATTGAAATGAGCACAGATAAAGTTCCTTAAGCCAAATATGGAATAGACAAGAACTACTCCTTGCTCAACGAAATGAACTCAACACCCCATATTAAACGCCTAAGAATGTACCTGACTAGTAAGTATCTTAAAACCTATGGATTGCTATGTCTCTGAAAGAAAATCAAGCGTGTGTACAGGGGCATAAACGCAGCAGTGATAGGATTGGAGAGGTTCGGTGAGCAAATGAAGACCCTTTGAAGTCATATTGCATGGTACCCATTCCACGGGTCTCAACTCTCCAGGTTTAAGGGATTCTTCCTTCAGCTAAAACATGCACGTGGAACCCAGAGTATGATCAACCGTGTGATCGGGAGACGTGTTCCAATATGTCTCAGTTCTCGTCCCCTGGTACTCGGGTGCAACATTCCAGACGCTTTACTAACACTCTCCCGACTTGGAGAGTCAGTGCCTTTAACCTCCTGTTTGGCCCAGTTTGCGATTTCTGCGGAAGATGAACAGGAATAGGGAGAACCAATGAGAGACTAGCTGGAGGTGTCTGGACGGGCAAATTTAACTCTCATTTCCCACCAGGAAGAGGAATTAACCAAAGGCTCAGCGTGCCGTGCCGGAACCAGATTAGGGCCTGAAGCAATCCTGCGGTGTTGCGGCCAGCTCACAAGAAAGCGAGTTGAAGAAAGGAGCTCAGGGGCACTGTAATTCACAAACCTGCAGAGTTATAAATGACAGCTATCGTCCAAAAATATACTGAAGTAAGGCTGCCAAGAGGACTTGAAAGCGGGGCAGAATTGCAGGAAACCGATTTCAGGAGGTAGACTGGAATTGCATTTAAAGCATAGGAAAAGAGGCAGAACGCCCACAATGATGCACTTGGCCAAAAAGGGCGTATGCGTTTTTTCCTGAATATATTCAGGAAAAAACGCATACGCCCTTTTTGGCCAACCAAGCAAGCTTGCAAAGGAAATCTGCACTACAATGAAGTCTCACTTCCCCCCGGTCAAAAGGGCCATCTGAAAAAAGTGTAAAATCCAGAAAGGCAGGACAGGCCATGGAGAACTGGGAGCCTTTTTATGCTGATGGGCGGGATGTAAATTGCCAAGAGCCACTTGGGAGAGGTGTATGGTGTTTCCTGAAACATCTAAAAAACAAAGCAACAGAGCCTAGGGCACTTCCACTTATGGTCCTATAGCTTAGGGAAATTAAAATCAAAAAGACACAGCCACCCCAAAGTTTGGGACGGCTCTGTTTACAAGAACCTCGTTTACGGTACAAGTTCAATATCGCAGAAAGTGAAAAATGGATAAAGAAGTTGTGGTACTTACGTACAATGCAATATCACTCAGCAATGAAATCTATGTCATCAGGCCCGTAGCAGCATAATGAGTGGATTCAGGTATGATGATTCTAACTGAAATAAGTCACACAGAAAAAGAAACATCATAAGATATCACTAATACACGGGATGTAAACTTGGCTACACAGGAACTGGATTACAAAACAGAACAGGGTCTCAAATTTAGAAAACCAACTTATGCTTGCTTAAGGGGAAAGGTGAGTTGGGGTGCTGCATCAAACCAGAGATTGAAATGAGCACAGATAAAGTTCCTTAAGCCAAATATGGAATAGACAAGAACTACTCCTTGCTCAACGAAATGGACTCAACACCCCATATTAAACGCCTAAGAATGTACCTGACTAGTAAGTATCTTAAAACCTATGGATTGCTATGTCTCTGAAAGAAAATCAAGCGTGTGTACAGGGGCATAAATGCAGCAGTGATAGGATTGGAGAGGTTCGGTGAGCAAATGAAGACCCTTTGAAGTCATATTGCATGGTACCCATTCCACGGGTCTCAACTCTCCAGGTTTAAGGGATTCTTCCTTCAGCTAAAACATGCACGTGGAACCCAGAGTATGATCAACCGTGTGATCGGGAGACGTGTTCCAATATGTCTCAGTTCTCGTCCCCTGGTACTCGGGTGCAACATTCCAGACGCTTTACTAACACTCTCCCGACTTGGAGAGTCACTGCCTTTAACCTCCTGTTTGGCCCAGTTTGCAATTTCTGCGGAAGATGAACAGGAATAGGGAGAACCAATGAGAGACTAGCTGGAGGTGTCTGGACGGGCAAATTTAACTCTCATTTCCCACCAGGAAGAGGAATTAACCAAAGGCTCTGCGTGCCGTGCCGGAACCAGATTAGGGCCTGAAGCAATCCTGCGGTGTTGCGGCCAGCTCACAAGAAAGCGAGTTGAAGAAAGGAGCTCAGGGGCACTGTAATTCACAAACCTGCAGAGTTATAAATGACAGCTATCGTCCAAAAATATACTGAAGTAAGGCTGCCAAGAGGACTTGAAAGCGGGGCAGAATTGCAGGAAACCGATTTCAGGAGGTAGACTGGAATTGCATTTAAAGCATAGGAAAAGAGGCAGAACGCCCACAATGATGCACTTGGCCAAAAAGGGCGTATGCGTTTTTTCCTGAATATATTCAGGAAAAAACGCATACGCCCTTTTTGGCCAACCAAGCAAGCTTGCAAAGGAAATCTGCACTACAATGAAGTCTCACTTCCCCCCGGTCAAAAGGGCCATCTGAAAAAAGTGTAAAATCCAGAAAGGCAGGACAGGCCATGGAGAACTGGGAGCCTTGTTATGCTGATGGGCGGGATGTAAATTGCCAACAGCCACTCGGGAGAGGTGTATGGTGTTTCCTGAAACATCTAAAAAACAAAGCAACAGAGCCTAGGGCACTTCCACTTATGGTCCTATAGCTTAGGGAAATTAAAATCAAAAAGACACAGCCACCCCAAAGTTTGGGACGGCTCTGTTTACAAGAACCTCGTTTACGGTACAAGTTCAATATCGCAGAAAGTGAAAAATGGATAAAGAAGTTGTGGTACTTACGTACAATGCAATATCACTCAGCAATGAAATCTATGTCATCAGGCCCGTAGCAGCATAATGAGTGGATTCAGGTATGATGATTCTAACTGAAATAAGTCACACAGAAAAAGAAACATCATAAGATATCACTAATACACGGAATGTAAACTTGGCTACACAGGAACTGGATTACAAAACAGAACAGGGTCTCAAATTTAGAAAACCAACTTATGCTTGCTTAAGGGGAAAGGTGAGTTGGGGTGCTGCATAAAACCAGAGATTGAAATGAGCACAGATAAAGTTCCTTAAGCCAAATATGGAATAGACAAGAACTACTCCTTGCTCAACGAAATGGACTCAACACCCCATATTAAACGCCTAAGAATGTACCTGACTAGTAAGTATCTTAAAACCTATGGATTGCTATGTCTCTGAAAGAAAATCAAGCGTGTGTACAGGGGCATAAACGCAGCAGTGATAGGATTGGAGAGGTTCGGTGAGCAAATGAAGACCCTTTGAAGTCATATTGCATGGTACCCATTCCACGGGTCTCAACTCTCCAGGTTTAAGGGATTCTTCCTTCAGCTAAAACATGCACGTGGAACCCAGAGTATGATCAACCGTGTGATCGGGAGACGTGTTCCAATATGTCTCAGTTCTCGTCCCCTGGTACTCGGGTGCAACATTCCAGACGCTTTACTAACACTCTCCCGACTTGGAGAGTCACTGCCTTTAACCTCCTGTTTGGCCCAGTTTGCAATTTCTGCGGAAGATGAACAGGAATAGGGAGAACCAATGAGAGACTAGCTGGAGGTGTCTGGACGGGCAAATTTAACTCTCATTTCCCACCAGGAAGAGGAATTAACCAAAGGCTCAGCGTGCCGTGCCGGAACCAGATTAGGGTCTGAAGCAATCCTGCGGTGTTGCGGCCAGCTCACAAGAAAGCGAGTTGAAGAAAGGAGCTCAGGGGCACTGTAATTCACAAACCTGCAGAGTTATAAATGACAGCTATCGTCCAAAAATATACTGAAGTAAGGCTGCCAAGAGGACTTGAAAGCGGGGCAGAATTGCAGGAAACCGATTTCAGGAGGTAGACTGGAATTGCATTTAAAGCATAGGAAAAGAGGCAGAACGTCCACAATGATGCACTTGGCCAAAAAGGGCGTATGCGTTTTTTCCTGAATATATTCAGGAAAAAACGCATACGCCCTTTTTGGCCAACCAAGCAAGCTTGCAAAGGAAATCTGCACTACAATGAAGTCTCACTTCCCCCCGGTCAAAAGGGCCATCTGAAAAAAGTGTAAAATCCAGAAAGGCAGGACAGGCCATGGAGAACTGGGAGCCTTGTTATGCTGATGGGCGGGATGTAAATTGCCAACAGCCACTCGGGAGAGGTGTATGGTGTTTCCTGAAACATCTAAAAAACAAAGCAACAGAGCCTAGGGCACTTCCACTTATGGTCCTATAGCTTAGGGAAATTAAAATCAAAAAGACACAGCCACCCCAAAGTTTGGGACGGCTCTGTTTACAAGAACCTCGTTTACGGTACAAGTTCAATATCGCAGAAAGTGAAAAATGGATAAAGAAGTTGTGGTACTTACGTACAATGCAATATCACTCAGCAATGAAATCTATGTCATCAGGCCCGTAGCAGCATAATGAGTGGATTCAGGTATGATGATTCTAACTGAAATAAGTCACACAGAAAAAGAAACATCATAAGATATCACTAATACACGGGATGTAAACTTGGCTACACAGGAACTGGATTACAAAACAGAACAGGGTCTCAAATTTAGAAAACCAACTTATGCTTGCTTAAGGGGAAAGGTGAGTTGGGGTGCTGCATCAAACCAGAGATTGAAATGAGCACAGATAAAGTTCCTTAAGCCAAATATGGAATAGACAAGAACTACTCCTTGCTCAACGAAATGGACTCAACACCCCATATTAAACGCCTAAGAATGTACCTGACTAGTAAGTATCTTAAAACCTATGGATTGCTATGTCTCTGAAAGAAAATCAAGCGTGTGTACAGGGGCATAAACGCAGCAGTGATAGGATTGGAGAGGTTCGGTGAGCAAATGAAGACCCTTTGAAGTCATATTGCATGGTACCCATTCCACGGGTCTCAACTCTCCAGGTTTAAGGGATTCTTCCTTCAGCTAAAACATGCACGTGGAACCCAGAGTATGATCAACCGTGTGATCGGGAGACGTGTTCCAATATGTCTCAGTTCTCGTCCCCTGGTACTCGGGTGCAACATTCCAGACGCTTTACTAACACTCTCCCGACTTGGAGAGTCAGTGCCTTTAACCTCCTGTTTGGCCCAGTTTGCAATTTCTGCGGAAGATGAACAGGAATAGGGAGAACCAATGAGAGACTAGCTGGAGGTGTCTGGACGGGCAAATTTAACTCTCATTTCCCACCAGGAAGAGGAATTAACCAAAGGCTCAGCGTGCCGTGCCGGAACCAGATTAGGGCCTGAAGCAATCCTGCGGTGTTGCGGCCAGCTCACAAGAAAGCGAGTTGAAGAAAGGAGCTCAAGGGCACTGTAATTCACAAACCTGCAGAGTTATAAATGACAGCTATCGTCCAAAAATATACTGAAGTAAGGCTGCCAAGAGGACTTGAAAGCGGGGCAGAATTGCAGGAAACCGATTTCAGGAGGTAGACTGGAATTGCATTTAAAGCATAGGAAAAGAGGCAGAACGCCCACAATGATGCACTTGACCAAAAAGGGCGTATGCGTTTTTTCCTGAATATATTCAGGAAAAAACGCATACGCCCTTTTTGGCCAACCAAGCAAGCTTGCAAAGGAAATCTGCACTACAATGAAGTCTCACTTCCCCCCGGTCAAAAGGGCCATCTGAAAAAAGTGTAAAATCCAGAAAGGCAGGACAGGCCATGGAGAACTGGGAGCCTTGTTATGCTGATGGGCGGGATGTAAATTGCCAACAGCCACTCGGGAGAGGTGTATGGTGTTTCCTGAAACATCTAAAAAACAAAGCAACAGAGCCTAGGGCACTTCCACTTATGGTCCTATAGCTTAGGGAAATTAAAATCAAAAAGACACAGCCACCCCAAAGTTTGGGACGGCTCTGTTTACAAGAACCTCGTTTACGGTACAAGTTCAATATCGCAGAAAGTGAAAAATGGATAAAGAAGTTGTGGTACTTACGTACAATGCAATATCACTCAGCAATGAAATCTATGTCATCAGGCCCGTAGCAGCATAATGAGTGGATTCAGGTATGATGATTCTAACTGAAATAAGTCACACAGAAAAAGAAACATCATAAGATATCACTAATACACGGGATGTAAACTTGGCTACACAGGAACTGGATTACAAAACAGAACAGGGTCTCAAATTTAGAAAACCAACTTATGCTTGCTTAAGGGGAAAGGTGAGTTGGGGTGCTGCATCAAACCAGAGATTGAAATGAGCACAGATAAAGTTCCTTAAGCCAAATATGGAATAGACAAGAACTACTCCTTGCTCAACGAAATGGACTCAACACCCCATATTAAACGCCTAAGAATGTACCTGACTAGTAAGTATCTTAAAACCTATGGATTGCTATGTCTCTGAAAGAAAATCAAGCGTGTGTACAGGGGCATAAACGCAGCAGTGATAGGATTGGAGAGGTTCGGTGAGCAAATGAAGACCCTTTGAAGTCATATTGCATGGTACCCATTCCACGGGTCTCAACTCTCCAGGTTTAAGGGATTCTGCCTTCAGGTAAAACATGCACGTGGAACCCAGAGTATGATCAACCGTGTGATCGGGAGACGTGTTCCAATATGTCTCAGTTCTCGTCCCCTTGTACTCGGGTGCAACATTCCAGACGCTTTACTAACACTCTCCCGACTTGGAGAGTCAGTGCCTTTAACCTCCTGTTTGGCCCAGTTTGCAATTTCTGCGGAAGATGAACAGGAATAGGGAGAACCAATGAGAGACTAGCTGGAGGTGTCTGGACGGGCAAATTTAACTCTCATTTCCCACCAGGAAGAGGAATTAACCAAAGGCTCAGCGTGCCGTGCCGGAACCAGATTAGGGCCTGAAGCAATCCTGCGGTGTTGCGGCCAGCTCACAAGAAAGCGAGTTGAAGAAAGGAGCTCAGGGGCACTGTAATTCACAAACCTGCAGAGTTATAAATGACAGCTATCGTCCAAAAATATACTGAAGTAAGGCTGCCAAGAGGACTTGAAAGCGGGGCAGAATTGCAGGAAACCGATTTCAGGAGGTAGACTGGAATTGCATTTAAAGCATAGGAAAAGAGGCAGAACGTCCACAATGATGCACTTGGCCAAAAAGGGCGTATGCGTTTTTTCCTGAATATATTCAGGAAAAAACGCATACGCCCTTTTTGGCCAACCAAGCAAGCTTGCAAAGGAAATCTGCACTACAATGAAGTCTCACTTCCCCCCGGTCAAAAGGGCCATCTGAAAAAAGTGTAAAATCCAGAAAGGCAGGACAGGCCATGGAGAACTGGGAGCCTTGTTATGCTGATGGGCGGGATGTAAATTGCCAAGAGCCACTCCGGAGAGGTGTATGGTGTTTCCTGAAACATCTAAAAAACAAAGCAACAGAGCCTAGGGCACTTCCACTTATGGTCCTATAGCTTAGGGAAATTAAAATCAAAAAGACACAGCCACCCCAAAGTTTGGGACGGCTCTGTTTACAAGAACCTCGTTTACGGTACAAGTTCAATATCGCAGAAAGTGAAAAATGGATAAAGAAGTTGTGGTACTTACGTACAATGCAATATCACTCAGCAATGAAATCTATGTCATCAGGCCCGTAGCAGCATAATGAGTGGATTCAGGTATGATGATTCTAACTGAAATAAGTCACACAGAAAAAGAAACATCATAAGATATCACTAATACACGGGATGTAAACTTGGCTACACAGGAACTGGATTACAAAACAGAACAGGGTCTCAAATTTAGAAAACCAACTTATGCTTGCTTAAGGGGAAAGGTGAGTTGGGGTGCTGCATCAAACCAGAGATTGAAATGAGCACAGATAAAGTTCCTTAAGCCAAATATGGAATAGACAAGAACTACTCCTTGCTCAACGAAATGGACTCAACACCCCATATTAAACGCCTAAGAATGTACCTGACTAGTAAGTATCTTAAAACCTATGGATTGCTATGTCTCTGAAAGAAAATCAAGCGTGTGTACAGGGGCATAAACGCAGCAGTGATAGGATTGGAGAGGTTCGGTGAGCAAATGAAGACCCTTTGAAGTCATATTGCATGGTACCCATTCCACGGGTCTCAACTCTCCAGGTTTAAGGGATTCTGCCTTCAGGTAAAACATGCACGTGGAACCCAGAGTATGATCAACCGTGTGATCGGGAGACGTGTTCCAATATGTCTCAGTTCTCGTCCCCTTGTACTCGGGTGCAACATTCCAGACGCTTTACTAACACTCTCCCGACTTGGAGAGTCAGTGCCTTTAACCTCCTGTTTGGCCCAGTTTGCAATTTCTGCGGAAGATGAACAGGAATAGGGAGAACCAATGAGAGACTAGGTGGAGGTGTCTGGACGGGCAAATTTAACTCTCATTTCCCACCAGGAAGAGGAATTAACCAAAGGCTCAGCGTGCCGTGCCGGAACCAGATTAGGGCCTGAAGCAATCCTGTGGTGTTGCGGCCAGCTCACAAGAAAGTGAGTTGAAGAAAGGAGCTCAGGGTCACTGTAATTCACAAACCTGCAGAGTTATAAATGACAGCTATCGTCCAAAAATATACTGAAGTAAGGCTGCCAAGAGGACTTGAAAGCGGGGCAGAATTGCAGGAAACCGATTTCAGGAGGTAGACTGGAATTGCATTTAAAGCATAGGAAAAGAGGCAGAACGTCCACAATGATGCACTTGGCCAAAAAGGGCGTATGCGTTTTTTCCTGAATATATTCAGGAAAAAACGCATACGCCCTTTTTGGCCAACCAAGCAAGCTTGCAAAGGAAATCTGCACTACAATGAAGTCTCACTTCCCCCCGGTCAAAAGGGCCATCTGAAAAAAGTGTAAAATCCAGAAAGGCAGGACAGGCCATGGAGAACTGGGAGCCTTGTTATGCTGATGGGCGGGATGTAAATTGCCAAGAGCCACTCGGGAGAGGTGTATGGTGTTTCCTGAAACATCTAAAAAACAAAGCAACAGAGCCTAGGGCACTTCCACTTATGGTCCTATAGCTTAGGGAAATTAAAATCAAAAAGACACAGCCACCCCAAAGTTTGGGACGGCTCTGTTTACAAGAACCTCATTTACGGTACAAGTTCAATATCACAGAAAGTGAAAAATGGATAAAGAAGTTGTGGTACTTACGTACAATGCCATATCACTCAGCAATGAAATCTATGTCATCAGGCCCGTAGCAGCATAATGAGTGGATTCAGGTATGATGATTCTAACTGAAATAAGTCACACAGAAAAAGAAACATCATAAGATATCACTAATACACGGGATGTAAACTTGGCTACACAGGAACTGGATTACAAAACAGAACAGGGTCTCAAATTTAGAAAACCAACTTATGCTTGCTTAAGGGGAAAGGTGAGTTGGGGTGCTGCATAAAACCAGAGATTGAAATGAGCACAGATAAAGTTCCTTAAGCCAAATATGGAATAGACAAGAACTACTCCTTGCTCAACGAAATGGACTCAACACCCCATATTAAACGCCTAAGAATGTACCTGACTAGTAAGTATCTTAAAACCTATGGATTGCTATGTCTCTGAAAGAAAATCAAGCGTGTGTACAGGGGCATAAACGCAGCAGTGATAGGATTGGAGAGGTTCGGTGAGCAAATGAAGACCCTTTGAAGTCATATTGCATGGTACCCATTCCACGGGTCTCAACTCTCCAGGTTTAAGGGATTCTTCCTTCAGCTAAAACATGCACGTGGAACCCAGAGTATGATCAACCGTGTGATCGGGAGACGTGTTCCAATATGTCTCAGTTCTCGTCCCCTGGTACTCGGGTGCAACATTCCAGACGCTTTACTAACACTCTCCCGACTTGGAGAGTCAGTGCCTTTAACCTCCTGTTTGACCCAGTTTGCAATTTCTGCGGAAGATGAACAGGAATAGGGAGAACCAATGAGAGACTAGCTGGAGGTGTCTGGACGGGCAAATTTAACTCTCATTTCCCACCAGGAAGAGGAATTAACCAAAGGCTCAGCGTGCCGTGCCGGAACCAGATTAGGGCCTGAAGCAATCCTGCGGTGTTGCGGCCAGCTCACAAGAAAGTGAGTTGAAGAAAGGAGCTCAGGGGCACTGTAATTCACAAACCTGCAGAGTTATAAATGACAGCTATCGTCCAAAAATATACTGAAGTAAGGCTGCCAAGAGGACTTGAAAGCGGGGCAGAATTGCAGGAAACCGATTTCAGGAGGTAGACTGGAATTGCATTTAAAGCATAGGAAAAGAGGCAGAACGTCCACAATGATGCACTTGGCCAAAAAGGGCGTATGCGTTTTTTCCTGAATATATTCAGGAAAAAACGCATACGCCCTTTTTGGCCAACCAAGCAAGCTTGCAAAGGAAATCTGCACTACAATGAAGTCTCACTTCCCCCCGGTCAAAAGGGCCATCTGAAAAAA
The DNA here is from genome assembly GCF_964270905.1 of Leucopleurus acutus. Classification (NCBI taxonomy): domain Eukaryota; kingdom Metazoa; phylum Chordata; class Mammalia; order Artiodactyla; family Delphinidae; genus Leucopleurus; species Leucopleurus acutus. The sequence goes on along the minus strand of NW_028139226.1, from coordinate 1,902,328 downwards.
GTGTAAAATCCAGAAAGGCAGGACAGGCCATGGAGAACTGGGAGCCTTGTTATGTTGATGGGCGGGATGTAAATTGCCAACAGCCACTCGGGAGAGGTGTATGGTGTTTCCTGAAACATCTAAAAAACAAAGCAACAGAGCCTAGGGCACTTCCACTTATGGTCCTATAGCTTAGGGAAATTAAAATCAAAAAGACACAGCCACCCCAAAGTTTGGGACGGCTCTGTTTACAAGAACCTCGTTTACGGTACAAGTTCAATATCGCAGAAAGTGAAAAATGGATAAAGAAGTTGTGGTACTTACGTACAATGCAATATCACTCAGCAATGAAATCTATGTCATCAGGCCCGTAGCAGCATAATGAGTGGATTCAGGTATGATGATTCTAACTGAAATAAGTCACACAGAAAAAGAAACATCATAAGATATCACTAATACACGGGATGTAAACTTGGCTACACAGGAACTGGATTACAAAACAGAACAGGGTCTCAAATTTAGAAAACCAACTTATGCTTGCTTAAGGGGAAAGGTGAGTTGGGGTGCTGCATCAAACCAGAGATTGAAATGAGCACAGATAAAGTTCCTTAAGCCAAATATGGAATAGACAAGAACTACTCCTTGCTCAGCGAAATGGACTCAACACCCCATATTAAACGCCTAAGAATGTACCTGACTAGTAAGTATCTTAAAACCTATGGATTGCTATGTCTCTGAAAGAAAATCAAGCGTGTGTACAGGGGCATAAACGCAGCAGTGATAGGATTGGAGAGGTTCTGTGAGCAAATGAAGACCCTTTGAAGTCATATTGCATGCTACCCATTCCACGGGTCTCAACTCTCCAGGTTTAAGGGATTCTGCCTTCAGGTAAAACATGCACGTGGAACCCAGAGTATGATCAACCGTGTGATCGGGAGACGTGTTCCAATATGTCTCAGTTCTCGTCCCCTGGTACTCGGGTGCAACATTCCAGACGCTTTACTAACACTCTCCCGACTTGGAGAGTCAGTGCCTTTAACCTCCTGTTTGGCCCAGTTTGCAATTTCTGCGGAAGATGAACAGGAATAGGGAGAACCAATGAGAGACTAGGTGGAGGTGTCTGGACGGGCAAATTTAACTCTCATTTCCCACCAGGAAGAGGAATTAACCAAAGGCTCAGCGTGCCGTGCCGGAACCAGATTAGGGCCTGAAGCAATCCTGCGGTGTTGCGGCCAGCTCACAAGAAAGCGAGTTGAAGAAAGGAGCTCAGGGGCACTGTAATTCACAAACCTGCAGAGTTATAAATGACAGCTATCGTCCAAAAATATACTGAAGTAAGGCTGCCAAGAGCACTTGAAAGCGGGGCAGAATTGCAGGAAACCGATTTCAGGAGGTAGACTGGAATTGCATTTAAAGCATAGGAAAAGAGGCAGAACGTCCACAATGATGCACTTGGCCAAAAAGGGCGTATGCGTTTTTTCCTGAATATATTCAGGAAAAAACGCATACGCCCTTTTTGGCCAACCAAGCAAGCTTGCAAAGGAAATCTGCACTACAATGAAGTCTCACTTCCCCCCGGTCAAAAGGGCCATCTGAAAAAAGTGTAAAATCCAGAAAGGCAGGACAGGCCATGGAGAACTGGGAGCCTTGTTATGCTGATGGGCGGGATGTAAATTGCCAACAGCCACTCGGGAGAGGTGTATGGTACTTCCTGAAACATCTAAAAAACAAAGCAACAGAGCCTAGGGCACTTCCACTTATGGTCCTATAGCTTAGGGAAATTAAAATCAAAAAGACACAGCCACCCCAAAGTTTGGGACGGCTCTGTTTACAAGAACCTCGTTTACGGAACAAGTTCAATATCGCAGAAAGTGAAAAATGGATAAAGAAGTTGTGGTACTTACGTACAATGCAATATCACTCAGCAATGAAATCTATGTCATCAGGCCCATAGCAGCATAATGAGTGGATTCAGGTATGATGATTCTAACTGAAATAAGTCACACAGAAAAAGAAACATCATAAGATATCACTAATACACGGAATGTAAACTTGGCTACACAGGAACTGGATTACAAAACAGAACAGGGTCTCAAATTTAGAAAACCAACTTATGCTTGCTTAAGGGGAAAGGTGAGTTGGGGTGCTGCATCAAACCAGAGATTGAAATGAGCAAAGATAAAGTTCCTTAAGCCAAATATGGAATAGACAAGAACTACTCCTTGCTCAACGAAATGGACTCAACAACCCATATTAAACGCCTAAGAATGTACCTGACTAGTAAGTATCTTAAAACCTATGGATTGCTATGTCTCTGAAAGAAAATCAAGCGTGTGTACAGGGGCATAAACGCAGCAGTGATAGGATTGGAGAGGTTCGGTGAGCAAATGAAGACCCTTTGAAGTCATATTGCATGGTACCCATTCCACGGGTCTCAACTCTCCAGGTTTAAGGGATTCTGCCTTCAGGTAAAACATGCACGTGGAACCCAGAGTATGATCAACCGTGTGATCGGGAGACGTGTTCCAATATGTCTCAGTTCTCGTCCCCTGGTACTCGGGTGCAACATTCCACACGCTTTACTAACACTCTCCCGACTTGGAGAGTCAGTGCCTTTAACCTTCTGTTTGGCCCAGTTTGCAATTTCTGCGGAAGATGAACAGGAATAGGGAGAACCAATGAGAGACTAGGTGGAGGTGTCTGGACGGGCAAATTTAACTCTCATTTCCCACCAGGAAGAGGAATTAACCAAAGGCTCAGCGTGCCGTGCCGGAACCAGATTAGGGCCTGAAGCAATCCTGTGGTGTTGCGGCCAGCTCACAAGAAAGCGAGTTGAAGAAAGGAGCTCAGGGGCACTGTAATTCACAAACCTGCAGAGTTATAAATGACAGCTATCGTCCAAAAATATACTGAAGTAAGGCTGCCAAGAGGACTTGAAAGCGGGGCAGAATTGCAGGAAACCGATTTCAGGAGGTAGACTGGAATTGCATTTAAAGCATAGGAAAAGAGGCAGAACGTCCACAATGATGCACTTGGCCAAAAAGGGCGTATGCGTTTTTTCCTGAATATATTCAGGAAAAAACGCATACGCCCTTTTTGGCCAACCAAGCAAGCTTGCAAAGGAAATCTGCACTACAATGAAGTCTCACTTCCCCCCGGTCAAAAGGGCCATCTGAAAAAAGTGTAAAATCCAGAAAGGCAGGACAGGCCATGGAGAACTGGGAGCCTTGTTATGCTGATGGGCGGGATGTAAATTGCCAAGAGCCACTCGGGAGAGGTGTATGGTGTTTCCTGAAACATCTAAAAAACAAAGCAACAGAGCCTAGGGCACTTCCACTTATGGTCCTATAGCTTAGGGAAATTAAAATCAAAAAGACACAGCCACCCCAAAGTTTGGGACGGCTCTGTTTACAAGAACCTCATTTACGGTACAAGTTCAATATCACAGAAAGTGAAAAATGGATAAAGAAGTTGTGGTACTTACGTACAATGCCATATCACTCAGCAATGAAATCTATGTCATCAGGCCCGTAGCAGCATAATGAGTGGATTCAGGTATGATGATTCTAACTGAAATAAGTCACACAGAAAAAGAAACATCATAAGATATCACTAATACACGGGATGTAAACTTGGCTACACAGGAACTGGATTACAAAACAGAACAGGGTCTCAAATTTAGAAAACCAACTTATGCTTGCTTAAGGGGAAAGGTGAGTTGGGGTGCTGCATAAAACCAGAGATTGAAATGAGCACAGATAAAGTTCCTTAAGCCAAATATGGAATAGACAAGAACTACTCCTTGCTCAACGAAATGGACTCAACACCCCATATTAAACGCCTAAGAATGTACCTGACTAGTAAGTATCTTAAAACCTATGGATTGCTATGTCTCTGAAAGAAAATCAAGCGTGTGTACAGGGGCATAAACGCAGCAGTGATAGGATTGGAGAGGTTCGGTGAGCAAATGAAGACCCTTTGAAGTCATATTGCATGGTACCCATTCCACGGGTCTCAACTCTCCAGGTTTAAGGGATTCTTCCTTCAGCTAAAACATGCACGTGGAACCCAGAGTATGATCAACCGTGTGATCAGGAGACGTGTTCCAATATGTCTCAGTTCTCGTCCCCTGGTACTCGGGTGCAACATTCCAGACGCTTTACTAACACTCTCCCGACTTGGAGAGTCAGTGCCTTTAACCTCCTGTTTGGCCCAGTTTGCAATTTCTGCGGAAGATGAACAGGAATAGGGAGAACCAATGAGAGACTAGCTGGAGGTGTCTGGACGGGCAAATTTAACTCTCATTTCCCACCAGGAAGAGGAATTAACCAAAGGCTCAGCGTGCCGTGCCGGAACCAGATTAGGGCCTGAAGCAATCCTGCGGTGTTGCGGCCAGCTCACAAGAAAGCGAGTTGAAGAAAGGAGCTCAGGGGCACTGTAATTCACAAACCTGCAGAGTTATAAATGACAGCTATCGTCCAAAAATATACTGAAGTAAGGCTGCCAAGAGGACTTGAAAGCGGGGCAGAATTGCAGGAAACCGATTTCAGGAGGTAGACTGGAATTGCATTTAAAGCATAGGAAAAGAGGCAGAACGTCCACAATGATGCACTTGGCCAAAAAGGGCGTATGCGTTTTTTCCTGAATATATTCAGGAAAAAACGCATACGCCCTTTTTGGCCAACCAAGCAAGCTTGCAAAGGAAATCTGCACTACAATGAAGTCTCACTTCCCCCCGGTCAAAAGGGCCATCTGAAAAAAGTGTAAAATCCAGAAAGGCAGGACAGGCCATGGAGAACTGGGAGCCTTGTTATGCTGATGGGCGGGATGTAAATTGCCAAGAGCCACTCCGAAGAGGTGTATGGTGTTTCCTGAAACATCTAAAAAACAAAGCAACAGAGCCTAGGGCACTTCCACTTATGGTCCTATAGCTTAGGGAAATTAAAATCAAAAAGACACAGCCACCCCAAAGTTTGGGACGGCTCTGTTTACAAGAACCTCGTTTACGGTACAAGTTCAATATCGCAGAAAGTGAAAAATGGATAAAGAAGTTGTGGTACTTACGTACAATGCAATATCACTCAGCAATGAAATCTATGTCATCAGGCCCATAGCAGCATAATGAGTGGATTCAGGTATGATGATTCTAACTGAAATAAGTCACACAGAAAAAGAAACATCATAAGATATCACTAATACACGGAATGTAAACTTGGCTACACAGGAACTGGATTACAAAACAGAACAGGGTCTCAAATTTAGAAAACCAACTTATGCTTGCTTAAGGGGAAAGGTGAGTTGGGGTGCTGCATCAAACCAGAGATTGAAATGAGCACAGATAAAGTTCCTTAAGCCAAATATGGAATAGACAAGAACTACTCCTTGCTCAACGAAATGGACTCAACACCCCATATTAAACGCCTAAGAATGTACCTGACTAGTAAGTATCTTAAAACCTATGGATTGCTATGTCTCTGAAAGAAAATCAAGCGTGTGTACAGGGGCATAAACGCAGCAGTGATAGGATTGGAGAGGTTCGGTGAGCAAATGAAGACCCTTTGAAGTCATATTGCATGGTACCCATTCCACGGGTCTCAACTCTCCAGGTTTAAGGGATTCTGCCTTCAGGTAAAACATGCACGTGGAACCCAGAGTATGATCAACCGTGTGATCGGGAGACGTGTTCCAATATGTCTCAGTTCTCGTCCCCTTGTACTCGGGTGCAACATTCCAGACGCTTTACTAACACTCTCCCGACTTGGAGAGTCAGTGCCTTTAACCTCCTGTTTGGCCCAGTTTGCAATTTCTGCGGAAGATGAACAGGAATAGGGAGAACCAATGAGAGACTAGGTGGAGGTGTCTGGACGGGCAAATTTAACTCTCATTTCCCACCAGGAAGAGGAATTAACCAAAGGCTCAGCGTGCCGTGCCGGAACCAGATTACGGCCTGAAGCAATCCTGTGGTGTTGCGGCCAGCTCACAAGAAAGTGAGTTGAAGAAAGGAGCTCAGGGTCACTGTAATTCACAAACCTGCAGAGTTATAAATGACAGCTATCGTCCAAAAATATACTGAAGTAAGGCTGCCAAGAGGACTTGAAAGCGGGGCAGAATTGCAGGAAACCGATTTCAGGAGGTAGACTGGAATTGCATTTAAAGCATAGGAAAAGAGGCAGAACGTCCACAATGATGCACTTGGCCAAAAAGGGCGTATGCGTTTTTTCCTGAATATATTCAGGAAAAAACGCATACGCCCTTTTTGGCCAACCAAGCAAGCTTGCAAAGGAAATCTGCACTACAATGAAGTCTCACTTCCCCCCGGTCAAAAGGGCCATCTGAAAAAAGTGTAAAATCCAGAAAGGCAGGACAGGCCATGGAGAACTGGGAGCCTTGTTATGCTGATGGGCGGGATGTAAATTGCCAAGAGCCACTCGGGAGAGGTGTATGGTGTTTCCTGAAACATCTAAAAAACAAAGCAACAGAGCCTAGGGCACTTCCACTTATGGTCCTATAGCTTAGGGAAATTAAAATCAAAAAGACACAGCCACCCCAAAGTTTGGGACGGCTCTGTTTACAAGAACCTCATTTACGGTACAAGTTCAATATCACAGAAAGTGAAAAATGGATAAAGAAGTTGTGGTACTTACGTACAATGCCATATCACTCAGCAATGAAATCTATGTCATCAGGCCCGTAGCAGCATAATGAGTGGATTCAGGTATGATGATTCTAACTGAAATAAGTCACACAGAAAAAGAAACATCATAAGATATCACTAATACACGGAATGTAAACTTGGCTACACAGGAACTGGATTACAAAACAGAACAGGGTCTCAAATTTAGAAAACCAACTTATGCTTGCTTAAGGGGAAAGGTGAGTTGGGGTGCTGCATAAAACCAGAGATTGAAATGAGCACAGATAAAGTTCCTTAAGCCAAATATAGAATAGACAAGAACTACTCCTTGCTCAACGAAATGGACTCAACACCCCATATTAAATGCCTAAGAATGTACCTGACTAGTAAGTATCTTAAAACCTATGCACTGCTATGTCTCTGAAAGAAAATCAAGCATGTGTACAGGGGCATAAACGCAGCAGTGATAGGATTGGAGAGGTTCGGTGAGCAAATGAAGACCCTTTGAAGTCATATTGCATGGTACCCATTCCACGGGACTCAACTCTCCAGGTTTAAGGGATTCTGCCTTCAGGTAAAACATGCACGTGGAACCCAGAGTATGATCAACCGTGTGATCGGGAGACGTGTTCCAATATGTCTCAGTTCTCGTCCCCTGGTACTCGGGTGCAACATTCCACACGCTTTACTAACACTCTCCCTACTTGGAGAGTCAGTGCCTTTATCCTCCTGTTTGGCCCATTTGCAATTTCTGAGGAAGATGAACAGGAATAGGGAGAACCAATGAGAGACTAGCTGGAGGTGTCTGGACTGGCAAATTTAACTCTCATTTCCCACCAGGAAGAGGAATTAACCAAAAGCTCAGCGTGCCGTGCCGGAACCAGAATAGGGCCTGAAGCAATCCTGCGGTGTTGCGGCCAGCTCACAAGAAAGCGAGTTGAAGAAAGGAGCTCAGGGGCACTGTAATTCACAAACCTGCAGAGTTATAAATGACAGCTATCGTCCAAAAATATACTGAAGTAAGGCTGCCAAGAGGACTTGAAAGCGGGGCAGAATTGCAGGAAACCAATTTCAGGAGGTAGACTGGAATTGCATTTAAAGCATAGGAAAAGAGGCAGAACGTCCACAATGATGCACTTGGCCAAAAAGGGCGTATGCGTTTTTTCCTGAATATATTCAGGAAAAAACGCATACGCCCTTTTGGCCAACCAAGCAAGCTTGCAAAGGAAATCTGCACTACAATGAAGTCTCACTTCGCCCCGGTCAAAAGGGCCATCTGAAAAAAGTGTAAAATCCAGAAAGGCAGGACAGGCCATGGAGAACTGGGAGCCTTGTTATGCTGATGGGCGGGATGTAAATTGCCAACAGCCACTCGGGAGAGGTGTATGGTGTTTCCTGAAACATCTAAAAAACAAAGCAAAAGAGCCTAGGGCACTTCCACTTATGGTCCTATAGCTTAGGGAAATTAAAATCAAAAAGACACAGCCACCCCAAAGTTTGGGACGGCTCTGTTTACAAGAACCTCGTTTACGGTACAAGTTCAATATCGCAGAAAGTGAAAAATGGATAAAGAAGTTGTGGTACTTACGTACAATGCAATATCACTCAGCAATGAAATCTATGTCATCAGGCCCGTAGCAGCATAATGAGTGGATTCAGGTATGATGATTCTAACTGAAATAAGTCACACAGAAAAAGAAACATCATAAGATATCACTAATACACGGAATGTAAACTTGGCTACACAGGAACTGGATTACAAAACAGAACAGGGTCTCAAATTTAGAAAACCAACTTATGCTTGCTTAAGGGGAAAGGTGAGTTGGGGTGCTGCATAAAACCAGAGATTGAAATGAGCACAGATAAAGTTCCTTAAGCCAAATATAGAATAGACAAGAACTACTCCTTGCTCAACGAAATGGACTCAACACCCCATACTAAACGCCTAAGAATGTACCTGACTAGTAAGTATCTTAAAACCTATGCACTGCTATGTCTCTGAAAGAAAAGCAAGCGTGTGTACAGGGGCATAAACGCAGCAGTGATAGGATTGGAGAGGTTCGGTGAGCAAATGAAGACCCTTTGAAGTCATATTGCATGGTACCCATTCCACGGGTCTCAACTCTCCAGGTTTAAGGGATTCTTCCTTCAGCTAAAACATGCACGTGGAACCCAGAGTATGATCAACCGTGTGATCGGGAGACGTGTTCCAATATGTCTCAGTTCTCGTCCCCTGGTACTCGGGTGCAACATTCCAGACGCTTTACTAACACTCTCCCGACTTGGAGAGTCAGTGCCTTTAAACTCCTGTTTGGCCCAGTTTGCAATTTCTGCGGAAGATGAACAGGAATAGGGAGAACCAATGAGAGACTAGCTGGAGGTGTCTGGACGGGCAAATTTAACTCTCATTTCCCACCAAGAAGAGGAATTAACCAAAGGCTCAGCGTGCCGTGCCGGAACCAGATTAGGGCCTGAAGCAATCCTGCGGTGTTGTGGCCAGCTCACAAGAAAGCGAGTTGAAGAAAGGAGCTCAGGGGCACTGTAATTCACAAACCTGCAGAGTTATAAATGACAGCTATCGTCCAAAAATATACTGAAGTAAGGCTGCCAAGAGGACTTGAAAGCGGGGCAGAATTGCAGGAAACCGATTTCAGGAGGTAGACTGGAATTGCATTTAAAGCATAGGAAAAGAGGCAGAACGTCCACAATGATGCACTTGGCCAAAAATGGCATATGCGTTTTTTCCTGAATATATTCAGGAAAAAACGCATACGCCCTTTTTGGCCAACAATGAAGTCTCACTTCCCCCCGGTCAAAAGGGCCATCTGAAAAAAGTGTAAAATCCAGAAAGGCAGGACAGGCCATGGAGAACTGGGAGCCTTGTTATGCTGATGGGCGGGATGTAAATTGCCAACAGCCACTCGGGAGAGGTGTATGGTGTTTCCTGAAACATCTAAAAAACAAAGCAACAGAGCCTAGGGCACTTCCACTTATGGTCCTATAGCTTAGGGAAATTAAAATCAAAAAGACACAGCCACCCCAAAGTTTGGGACGGCTCTGTTTACAAGAACCTCATTTACAGTACAAGTTCAATATCGCAGAAAGTGAAAAATGGATAAAGAAGTTGTGGTACTTACGTACAATGCAATATCACTCAGCAATGAAATCTATGTCATCAGGCCCGTAGCAGCATAATGAGTGGATTCAGGTATGATGATTCTAACTGAAATAAGTCACACAGAAAAAGAAACATCATAAGATATCACTAATACACGGAATGTAAACTTGGCTACACAGGAACTGGATTACAAAACAGAACAGGGTCTCAAATTTAGAAAACCAACTTATGCTTGCTTAAGGGGAAAGGTGAGTTGGCGTGCTGCATCAAACCAGAGATTGAAATGAGCACAGATAAAGTTCCTTAAGCCAAATATAGAATAGACAAGAACTACTCCTTGCTCAACGAAATGGACTCAACACCCCATACTAAACGCCTAAGAATGTACCTGACTAGTAAGTATCTTAAAACCTATGCACTGCTATGTCTCTGAAAGAAAATCAAGCATGTGTACAGGGGCATAAACGCAGCAGTGATAGGATTGGAGAGGTTCGGTGAGCAAATGAAGACCCTTTGAAGTCATATTGCATGGTACCCATTCCACGGGTCTCAACTCTCCAGGTTTAAGGGATTCTTCCTTCAGCTAAAACATGCACGTGGAACCCAGAGTATGATCAACCGTGTGATCGGGAGACGTGTTCCAATATGTCTCAGTTCTCGTCCCCTGGTACTCGGGTGCAACATTCCAGACGCTTTACTAACACTCTCCCGACTTGGAGAGTCAGTGCCTTTAACCTCCTGTTTGGCCCAGTTTGCAATTTCTGCGGAAGATGAACAGGAATAGGGAAAACCAATGAGAGACTAGCTGGAGGTGTCTGGACTGGCAAATTTAACTCTCATTTCCCACCAGGAAGAGGAATTAACCAAAGGCTCAGCGTGCCGTGCCGGAACCAGATTAGGGCCTGAAGCAAACCTGCGGTGTTATGGCCAGCTCACAAGAAAGCGAGTTGAAGAAAGGAGCTCAGGGGCACTGTAATTCACAAACCTGCAGAGTTATAAATGACAGCTATCGTCCAAAAATATACTGAAGTAAGGCTGCCAAGAGGACTTGAAAGCGGGGCAGAATTGCAGGAAACCGATTTCAGGAGGTAGACTGGAATTGCATTTAAAGCATAGGAAAAGAGGCAGAACGTCCACAATGATGCACTTGGCCAAAAAGGGCGTATGCGTTTTTTCCTGAATATATTCAGGAAAAAACGCATACGCCCTTTTTGGCCAACCAAGCAAGCTTGCAAAGGAAATCTGCACTACAATGAAGTCTCACTTCCCCCCGTTCAAAAGGGCCATCTGAAAAAAGTGTAAAATCCAGAAAGGCAGGACAGGCCATGGAGAACTGGGAGCCTTGTTATGCTGATGGGCGGGATGTAAATTGCCAACAGCCACTCGGGAGAGGTGTATGGTGTTTCCTGAAACATCTAAAAAACAAAGCAACAGAGCCTAGGGCACTTCCACTTATGGTCCTATAGCTTAGGGAAATTAAAATCAAAAAGACACAGCCACCCCAAAGTTTGGGACGGCTCTGTTTACAAGAACCTCGTTTACGGTACAAGTTCAATATCGCAGAAAGTGAAAAATGGATAAAGAAGTTGTGGTACTTACGTACAATGCAATATCACTCAGCAATGAAATCTATGTCATCAGGCCCGTAGCAGCATAATGAGTGGATTCAGGTATGATGATTCTAACTGAAATAAGTCACACAGAAAAAGAAACATCATAAGATATCACTAATACACGGAATGTAAACTTGGCTACACAGGAACTGGATTACAAAACAGAACAGGGTCTCAAATTTAGAAAACCAACTTATGCTTGCTTAAGGGGAAAGGTGAGTTGGGGTGCTGCATAAAACCAGAGATTGAAATGAGCACAGATAAAGTTCCTTAAGCCAAATATGGAATAGACAAGAACTACTCCTTGCTCAACGAAATGGACTCAACACCCCATATTAAACTCCTTAGAATGTACCTGACTAGTAAGTATCTTAAAACCTATGGATTGCTATGTCTCTGAAAGAAAATCAAGCTTGTGTACAGGGGCATAAACGCAGCAGTGATAGGATTGGAGAGGTTCGGTGAGCAAATGAAGACCCTTTGAAGTCATATTGCATGGTACCCATTCCACGGGTCTCAACTCTCCAGGTTTAAGGGATTCTGCCTTCAGGTAAAACATGCACGTGGAACCCAGAGTATGATCAACCGTGTGATCGGGAGACGTGTTCCAATATGTCTCAGTTCTCGTCCCCTGGTACTCGGGTGCAACATTCCACACGATTTACTAACACTCTCCCGACTTGGAGAGTCAGTGCCTTTATCCTCCTGTTTGGCCCATTTGCAATTTCTGAGGAAGATGAACAGGAATAGGGAGAACCAATGAGAGACTAGCTGGAGGTGTCAGGACGGGCAAATTTAACTCTCATTTCCCACCTGGAAGAGGAATTAACCAAAAGCTCAGCGTGCCGTGCCGGAACCAGATTAGGGCCTGAAGCAATCCTGCGGTGTTGCGGCCAGCTCACAAGAAAGCGAGTTGAAGAAAGGAGCTCAGGGGCACTGTAATTCACAAACCTGCAGAGTTATAAATGACAGCTATCGTCCAAAAATATACTGAAGTAAGGCTGCCAAGAGGACTTGAAAGCGGGGCAGAATTGCAGGAAACCGATTTCAGGAGGTAGACTGGAATTGCATTTAAAGCATAGGAAAAGAGGCAGAACGTCCACAATGATGCGCTTGGCCAAAAAGGGTGTATGCGTTTTTTCCTGAATATATTCAGGAAAAAACGCATACGCCCTTTTTGGCCAACCAAGCAAGCTTGCAAAGGAAATCTGCACTACAATGAAGTCTCACTTCCCCCCGGTCAAAAGGGCCATCTGAAAAAAGTGTAAAATCCAGAAAGGCAGGACAGGCCATGGAGAACTGGGAGCCTTGTTATGCTGATGGGCGGGATGTAAATTGCCAACAGCCACTCGGGAGAGGTGTATGGTGTTTCCTGAAACATCTAAAAAACAAAGCAACAGAGCCTAGGGCACTTCCACTTATGGTCCTATAGCTTAGGGAAATTAAAATCAAAAAGACACAGCCACCCCAAAGTTTGGGACAGCTCTGTTTACAAGAACCTCGTTTACGGTACAAGTTCAATATCGCAGAAAGTGAAAAATGGATAAAGAAGTTGTGGTACTTACGTACAATGCAATATCACTCAGCAATGAAATCTATGTCATCAGGCCCGTAGCAGCATAATGAGTGGATTCAGGTATGATGATTCTAACTGAAATAAGTCACACAGAAAAAGAAACATCATAAGATATCACTAATACACGGAATGTAAACTTGGCTACACAGGAACTGGATTACAAAACAGAACAGGGTCTCAAATTTAGAAAACCAACTTATGCTTGCTTAAGGGGAAAGGTGAGTTGGGGTGCTGCATCAAACCAGAGATTGAAATGAGCACAGATAAAGTTCCTTAAGCCAAATATGGAATAGACAAGAACTACTCCTTGCTCAACGAAATGGACTCAACACCCCATATTAAACTCCTAAGAATGTACCTGACTAGTAAGTATCTTAAAACCTATGGATTGCTATGTCTCTGAAAGAAAATCAAGCTTGTGTACAGGGGCATAAACGCAGCAGTGATAGGATTGGAGAGGTTCGGTGAGCAAATGAAGACCCTTTGAAGTCATATTGCATGGTACCCATTCCACGGGTCTCAACTCTCCAGGTTTAAGGGATTCTGCCTTCAGGTAAAACATGCACGTGGAACCCAGAGTATGATCAACCGTGTGATCGGGAGACGTGTTCCAATATGTCTCAGTTCTCGTCCCCTGGTACTCGGGTGCAACATTCCACACGATTTACTAACACTCTCCCGACTTGGAGAGTCAGTGCCTTTATCCTCCTGTTTGGCCCATTTGCAATTTCTGAGGAAGATGAACAGGAATAGGGAGAACCAATGAGAGACTAGCTGGAGGTGTCAGGACGGGCAAATTTAACTCTCATTTCCCACCTGGAAGAGGAATTAACCAAAAGCTCACCGTGCCGTGCCGGAACCAGATTAGGGCCTGAAGCAATCCTGCGGTGTTGCGGCCAGCTCACAAGAAAGCGAGTTGAAGAAAGGAGCTCAGGGGCACTGTAATTCACAAACCTGCAGAGTTATAAATGACAGCTATCGTCCAAAAATATACTGAAGTAAGGCTGCCAAGAGGACTTGAAAGCGGGGCAGAATTGCAGGAAACCGATTTCAGGAGGTAGACTGGAATTGCATTTAAAGCATAGGAAAAGAGGCAGAACGTCCACAATGATGCGCTTGGCCAAAAAGGGCGTATGCGTTTTTTCCTGAATATATTCAGGAAAAAACGCATACGCCCTTTTTGGCCAACCAAGCAAGCTTGCAAAGGAAATCTGCACTACAATGAAGTCTCACTTCCCCCCGGTCAAAAGGGCCATCTGAAAAAAGTGTAAAATCCAGAAAGGCAGGACAGGCCATGGAGAACTGGGAGCCTTGTTATGCTGATGGGCGGGATGTAAATTGCCAACAGCCACTCGGGAGAGGTGTATGGTGTTTCCTGAAACATCTAAAAAACAAAGCAACAGAGCCTAGGGCACTTCCACTTATGGTCCTATAGCTTAGGGAAATTAAAATCAAAAAGACACAGCCACCCCAAAGTTTGGGACGGCTCTGTTTACAAGAACCTCGTTTACGGTACAAGTTCAATATCGCAGAAAGTGAAAAATGGATAAAGAAGTTGTGGTACTTACGTACAATGCAATATCACTCAGCAATGAAATCTATGTCATCAGGCCCGTAGCAGCATAATGAGTGGATTCAGGTATGATGATTCTAACTGAAATAAGTCACACAGAAAAAGAAACATCATAAGATATCACTAATACACGGAATGTAAACTTGGCTACACAGGAACTGGATTACAAAACAGAACAGGGTCTCAAATTTAGAAAACCAACTTATGCTTGCTTAAGGGGAAAGGTGAGTTGGGGTGCTGCATAAAACCAGAGATTGAAATGAGCACAGATAAAGTTCCTTAAGCCAAATATAGAATAGACAAGAACTACTCCTTGCTCAACGAAATGGACTCAACACCCCATATTAAACGCCTAAGAATGTACCTGACTAGTAAGTATCTTAAAACCTATGCACTGCTATGTCTCTGAAAGAAAATCAAGCGTGTGTACAGGGGCATAAACGCAGCAGTGATAGGATTGGAGAGGTTCGGTGAGCAAATGAAGACCCTTTGAAGTCATATTGCATGGTACCCATTCCACGGGTCTCAACTCTCCAGGTTTAAGGGATTCTTCCTTCAGCTAAAACATGCACGTGGAACCCAGAGTATGATCAACCGTGTGATCGGGAGACGTGTTCCAATATGTCTCAGTTCTCGTCCCCTGGTACTCGGGTGCAACATTCCAGACGCTTTACTAACACTCTCCCGACTTGGAGAGTCAGTGCCTTTAACCTCCTGTTTGGCCCAGTTTGCAATTTCTGCGGAAGATGAACAGGAATAGGGAGAACCAATGAGAGACTAGCTGGAGGTGTCTGGACGGGCAAATTTAACTCTCATTTCCCACCAGGAAGAGGAATTAACCAAAGGCTCAGCGTGCCGTGCCGGAACCAGATTAGGGCCTGAAGCAATCCTGCGGTGTTGCGGCCAGCTCACAAGAAAGCGAGTTGAAGAAAGGAGCTCAGGGGCACTGTAATTCACAAACCTGCAGAGTTATAAATGACAGCTATCGTCCAAAAATATACTGAAGTAAGGCTGCCAAGAGGACTTGAAAGCGGGGCAGAATTGCAGGAAACCGATTTCAGGAGGTAGACTGGAATTGCATTTAAAGCATAGGAAAAGAGGCAGAACGTCCACAATGATGCACTTGGCCAAAAAGGGCGTATGCGTTTTTTCCTGAATATATTCAGGAAAAAACGCATACGCCCTTTTTGGCCAACAATGAAGTCTCACTTCCCCCCGGTCAAAAGGGCCATCTGAAAAAAGTGTAAAATCCAGAAAGGCAGGACAGGCCATGGAGAACTGGGAGCCTTGTTATGCTGATGGGCGGGATGTAAATTGCCAAGAGCCACTCGGGAGAGGTGTATGGTGTTTCCTGAAACATCTAAAAAACAAAGCAACAGAGCCTAGGGCACTTCCACTTATGGTCCTATAGCTTAGGGAAATTAAAATCAAAAAGACACAGCCACCCCAAAGTTTGGGACGGCTCTGTTTACAAGAACCTCATTTACAGTACAAGTTCAATATCGCAGAAAGTGAAAAATGGATAAAGATGTTGTGGTACTTACGTACAATGCAATATCACTCAGCAATGAAATCTATGTCATCAGGCCCGTAGCAGCATAATGAGTGGATTCAGGTATGATGATTCTAACTGAAATAAGTCACACAGAAAAAGAAACATCATAAGATATCACTAATACACGGAATGTAAACTTGGCTACACAGGAACTGGATTACAAAACAGAACAGGGTCTCAAATTTAGAAAACCAACTTATGCTTGCTTAAGGGGAAAGGTGAGTTGGGGTGCTGCATCAAACCAGAGATTGAAATGAGCACAGATAAAGTTCCTTAAGCCAAATATGGAATAGACAAGAACTACTCCTTGCTCAACGAAATGGACTCAACACCCCATATTAAACGCCTAAGAATGTACCTGACTAGTAAGTATCTTAAAACCTATGCACTGCTATGTCTCTGAAAGAAAATCAAGCATGTGTACAGGGGCATAAACGCAGCAGTGATAGGATTGGAGAGGTTCGGTGAGCAAATGAAGACCCTTTGAAGTCATATTGCATGGTACCCATTCCACGGGTCTCAACTCTCCAGGTTTAAGGGATTCTTCCTTCAGCTAAAACATGCACGTGGAACCCAGAGTATGATCAACCGTGTGATCGGGAGACGTGTTCCAATATGTCTCAGTTCTCGTCCCCTGGTACTCGGGTGCAACATTCCAGACGCTTTACTAACACTCTCCCGACTTGGAGAGTCAGTGCCTTTAACCTCCTGTTTGGCCCAGTTTGCAATTTCTGCGGAAGATGAACAGGAATAGGGAAAACCAATGAGAGACTAGCTGGAGGTGTCTGGACTGGCAAATTTAACTCTCATTTCCCACCAGGAAGAGGAATTAACCAAAGGCTCAGCGTGCCGTGCCGGAACCAGATTAGGGCCTGAAGCAAACCTGCGGTGTTATGGCCAGCTCACAAGAAAGCGAGTTGAAGAAAGGAGCTCAGGGGCACTGTAATTCACAAACCTGCAGAGTTATAAATGACAGCTATCGTCCAAAAATATACTGAAGTAAGGCTGCCAAGAGGACTTGAAAGCGGGGCAGAATTGCAGGAAACCGATTTCAGGAGGTAGACTGGAATTGCATTTAAAGCATAGGAAAAGAGGCAGAACGTCCACAATGATGCACTTGGCCAAAAAGGGCGTATGCGTTTTTTCCTGAATATATTCAGGAAAAAACGCATACGCCCTTTTTGGCCAACCAAGCAAGCTTGCAAAGGAAATCTGCACTACAATGAAGTCTCACTTCCCCCCGTTCAAAAGGGCCATCTGAAAAAAGTGTAAAATCCAGAAAGGCAGGACAGGCCATGGAGAACTGGGAGCCTTGTTATGCTGATGGGCGGGATGTAAATTGCCAACAGCCACTCGGGAGAGGTGTATGGTGTTTCCTGAAACATCTAAAAAACAAAGCAACAGAGCCTAGGGCACTTCCACTTATGGTCCTATAGCTTAGGGAAATTAAAATCAAAAAGACACAGCCACCCCAAAGTTTGGGACGGCTCTGTTTACAAGAACCTCGTTTACGGTACAAGTTCAATATCGCAGAAAGTGAAAAATGGATAAAGAAGTTGTGGTACTTACGTACAATGCAATATCACTCAGCAATGAAATCTATGTCATCAGGCCCGTAGCAGCATAATGAGTGGATTCAGGTATGATGATTCTAACTGAAATAAGTCACACAGAAAAAGAAACATCATAAGATATCACTAATACACGGAATGTAAACTTGGCTACACAGGAACTGGATTACAAAACAGAACAGGGTCTCAAATTTAGAAAACCAACTTATGCTTGCTTAAGGGGAAAGGTGAGTTGGGGTGCTGCATCAAACCAGAGATTGAAATGAGCACAGATAAAGTTCCTTAAGCCAAATATGGAATAGACAAGAACTACTCCTTGCTCAACGAAATGGACTCAACACCCCATATTAAACTCCTTAGAATGTACCTGACTAGTAAGTATCTTAAAACCTATGGATTGCTATGTCTCTGAAAGAAAATCAAGCTTGTGTACAGGGGCATAAACGCAGCAGTGATAGGATTGGAGAGGTTCGGTGAGCAAATGAAGACCCTTTGAAGTCATATTGCATGGTACCCATTCCACGGGTCTCAACTCTCCAGGTTTAAGGGATTCTGCCTTCAGGTAAAACATGCACGTGGAACCCAGAGTATGATCAACCGTGTGATCGGGAGACGTGTTCCAATATGTCTCAGTTCTCGTCCCCTGGTACTAGGGTGCAACATTCCACACGATTTACTAACACTCTCCCGACTTGGAGAGTCAGTGCCTTTATCCTCCTGTTTGGCCCATTTGCAATTTCTGAGGAAGATGAACAGGAATAGGGAGAACCAATGAGAGACTAGCTGGAGGTGTCAGGACGGGCAAATTTAACTCTCATTTCCCACCTGGAAGAGGAATTAACCAAAAGCTCAGCGTGCCGTGCCGGAACCAGATTAGGGCCTGAAGCAATCCTGCGGTGTTGCGGCCAGCTCACAAGAAAGCGAGTTGAAGAAAGGAGCTCAGGGGCACTGTAATTCACAAACCTGCAGAGTTATAAATGACAGCTATCGTCCAAAAATATACTGAAGTAAGGCTGCCAAGAGGACTTGAAAGCGGGGCAGAATTGCAGGAAACCGATTTCAGGAGGTAGACTGGAATTGCATTTAAAGCATAGGAAAAGAGGCAGAACGTCCACAATGATGCGCTTGGCCAAAAAGGGCGTATGCGTTTTTTCCTGAATATATTCAGGAAAAAACGCATACGCCCTTTTTGGCCAACCAAGCAAGCTTGCAAAGGAAATCTGCACTACAATGAAGTCTCACTTCCCCCCGGTCAAAAGGGCCATCTGAAAAAAGTGTAAAATCCAGAAAGGCAGGACAGGCCATGGAGAACTGGGAGCCTTGTTATGCTGATGGGTGGGATGTAAATTGCCAAGAGCCACTCGGGAGAGGTGTATGGTGTTTCCTGAAACATCTAAAAAACAAAGCAACAGAGCCTAGGGCACTTCCACTTATGGTCCTATAGCTTAGGGAAATTAAAATCAAAAAGACACAGCCACCCCAAAGTTTGGGACGGCTCTGTTTACAAGAACCTCGTTTACGGTACAAGTTCAATATCGCAGAAAGTGAAAAATGGATAAAGAAGTTGTGGTACTTACGTACAATGCAATATCACTCAGCAATGAAATCTATGTCATCAGGCCCGTAGCAGCATAATGAGTGGATTCAGGTATGATGATTCTAACTGAAATAAGTCACACAGAAAAAGAAACATCATAAGATATCACTAATACACGGAATGTAAACTTGGCTACACAGGAACTGGATTACAAAACAGAACAGGGTCTCAAATTTAGAAAACCAACTTATGCTTGCTTAAGGGGAAAGGTGAGTTGGGGTGCTGCATCAAACCAGAGATTGAAATGAGCACAGATAAAGTTCCTTAAGCCAAATATGGAATAGACAAGAACTACTCCTTGCTCAACGAAATGGACTCAACACCCCATATTAAACTCCTAAGAATGTACCTGACTAGTAAGTATCTTAAAACCTATGGATTGCTATGTCTCTGAAAGAAAATCAAGCTTGTGTACAGGGGCATAAACGCAGCAGTGATAGGATTGGAGAGGTTCGGTGAGCAAATGAAGACCCTTTGAAGTCATATTGCATGGTACCCATTCCACGGGTCTCAACTCTCCAGGTTTAAGGGATTCTGCCTTCAGGTAAAACATGCACGTGGAACCCAGAGTATGATCAACCGTGTGATCGGGAGACGTGTTCCAATATGTCTCAGTTCTCGTCCCCTGGTACTCGGGTGCAACATTCCACACGATTTACTAACACTCTCCCGACTTGGAGAGTCAGTGCCTTTATCCTCCTGTTTGGCCCATTTGCAATTTCTGAGGAAGATGAACAGGAATAGGGAGAACCAATGAGAGACTAGCTGGAGGTGTCAGGACGGGCAAATTTAACTCTCATTTCCCACCTGGAAGAGGAATTAACCAAAAGCTCAGCGTGCCGTGCCGGAACCAGATTAGGGCCTGAAGCAATCCTGCGGTGTTGCGGCCAGCTCACAAGAAAGCGAGTTGAAGAAAGGAGCTCAGGGGCACTGTAATTCACAAACCTGCAGAGTTATAAATGACAGCTATCGTCCAAAAATATACTGAAGTAAGGCTGCCAAGAGGACTTGAAAGCGGGGCAGAATTGCAGGAAACCGATTTCAGGAGGTAGACTGGAATTGCATTTAAAGCATAGGAAAAGAGGCAGAACGTCCACAATGATGCGCTTGGCCAAAAAGGGCGTATGCGTTTTTTCCTGAATATATTCAGGAAAAAACGCATACGCCCTTTTTGGCCAACCAAGCAAGCTTGCAAAGGAAATCTGCACTACAATGAAGTCTCACTTCCCCCCGGTCAAAAGGGCCATCTGAAAAAAGTGTAAAATCCAGAAAGGCAGGACAGGCCATGGAGAACTGGGAGCCTTGTTATGCTGATGGGCGGGATGTAAATTGCCAACAGCCACTCGGGAGAGGTGTATGGTGTTTCCTGAAACATCTAAAAAACAAAGCAACAGAGCCTAGGGCACTTCCACTTATGGTCCTATAGCTTAGGGAAATTAAAATCAAAAAGACACAGCCACCCCAAAGTTTGGGACGGCTCTGTTTACAAGAACCTCGTTTACGGTACAAGTTCAATATCGCAGAAAGTGAAAAATGGATAAAGAAGTTGTGGTACTTACGTACAATGCAATATCACTCAGCAATGAAATCTATGTCATCAGGCCCGTAGCAGCATAATGAGTGGATTCAGGTATGATGATTCTAACTGAAATAAGTCACACAGAAAAAGAAACATCATAAGATATCACTAATACACGGAATGTAAACTTGGCTACACAGGAACTGGATTACAAAACAGAACAGGGTCTCAAATTTAGAAAACCAACTTATGCTTGCTTAAGGGGAAAGGTGAGTTGGGGTGCTGCATAAAACCAGAGATTGAAATGAGCACAGATAAAGTTCCTTAAGCCAAATATAGAATAGACAAGAACTACTCCTTGCTCAACGAAATGGACTCAACACCCCATATTAAACGCCTAAGAATGTACCTGACTAGTAAGTATCTTAAAACCTATGCACTGCTATGTCTCTGAAAGAAAATCAAGCATGTGTACAGGGGCATAAACGCAGCAGTGATAGGATTGGAGAGGTTCGGTGAGCAAATGAAGACCCTTTGAAGTCATATTGCATGGTACCCATTCCACGGGTCTCAACTCTCCAGGTTTAAGGGATTCTTCCTTCAGCTAAAACATGCACGTGGAACCCAGAGTATGATCAACCGTGTGATCGGGAGACGTGTTCCAATATGTCTCAGTTCTCGTCCCCTGGTACTCGGGTGCAACATTCCAGACGCTTTACTAACACTCTCCCGACTTGGAGAGTCAGTGCCTTTAACCTCCTGTTTGGCCCAGTTTGCAATTTCTGCGGAAGATGAACAGGAATAGGGAGAACCAATGAGAGACTAGCTGGAGGTGTCTTGACGGGCAAATTTAACTCTCATTTCCCACCAGGAAGAGGAATTAACCAAAGGCTCAGCGTGCCGTGCCGGAACCAGATTAGGGCCTGAAGCAATCCTGCGGTGTTGCGGCCAGCTCACAAGAAAGCGAGTTGAAGAAAGGAGCTCAGGGGCACTGTAATTCACAAACCTGCAGAGTTATAAATGACAGCTATCGTCCAAAAATATACTGAAGTAAGGCTGCCAAGAGGACTTGAAAGCGGGGCAGAATTGCAGGAAACCGATTTCAGGAGGTAGACTGGAATTGCATTTAAAGCATAGGAAAAGAGGCAGAACGTCCACAATGATGCACTTGGCCAAAAAGGGCGTATGCGTTTTTTCCTGAATATATTCAGGAAAAAACGCATACGCCCTTTTTGGCCAACCAAGCAAGCTTGCAAAGGAAATCTGCACTACAATGAAGTCTCACTTCCCCCCGGTCAAAAGGGCCATCTGAAAAAAGTGTAAAATCCAGAAAGGCAGGACAGGCCATGGAGAACTGGGAGCCTTGTTATGCTGATGGGCGGGATGTAAATTGCCAAGAGCCACTCGGGAGAGGTGTATGGTGTTTCCTGAAACATCTAAAAAACAAAGCAACAGAGCCTAGGGCACTTCCACTTATGGTCCTATAGCTTAGGGAAATTAAAATCAAAAAGACACAGCCACCCCAAAGTTTGGGACGGCTCCGTTTACAAGAACCTCGTTTACAGTACAAGTTCAATATCGCAGAAAGTGAAAAATGGATAAAGATGTTGTGGTACTTACGTACAATGCAATATCACTCAGCAATGAAATCTATGTCATCAGGCCCGTAGCAGCATAATGAGTGGATTCAGGTATGATGATTCTAACTGAAATAAGTCACACAGAAAAAGAAACATCATAAGATATCACTAATACACGGAATGTAAACTTGGCTACACAGGAACTGGATTACAAAACAGAACAGGGTCTCAAATTTAGAAAACCAACTTATGCTTGCTTAAGGGGAAAGGTGAGTTGGGGTGCTGCATAAAACCAGAGATTGAAATGAGCACAGATAAAGTTTCTTAAGCCAAATATAGAATAGACAAGAACTACTCCTTGCTCAACGAAATGGACTCAACACCCCATATTAAACGCCTAAGAATGTACCTGACTAGTAAGTATCTTAAAACCTATGGATTGCTATGTCTCTGAAAGAAAATCAAGCATGTGTACAGGGGCATAAACGCAGCAGTGATAGGATTGGAGAGGTTCGGTGAGCAAATGAAGACCCTTTGAAGTCATATTGCATGGTACCCATTCCACGGGTCTCAACTCTCCAGGTTTAAGGGATTCTTCCTTCAGCTAAAACATGCACGTGGAACCCAGAGTATGATCAACCGTGTGATCGGGAGACGTGTTCCAATATGTCTCAGTTCTCGTCCCCTGGTACTCGGGTGCAACATTCCAGACGCTTTACTAACACTCTCCCGACTTGGAGAGTCAGTGCCTTTAACCTCCTGTTTGGCCCAGTTTGCAATTTCTGCGGAAGATGAACAGGAATAGGGAGAACCAATGAGAGACTAGCTGGAGGTGTCTGGACGGGCAAATTTAACTCTCATTTCCCACCAGGAAGAGGAATTAACCAAAGGCTCAGCGTGCCGTGCCGGAACCAGATTAGGGCCTGAAGCAATCCTGCGGTGTTGCGGCCAGCTCACAAGAAAGCGAGTTGAAGAAAGGAGCTCAGGGGCACTGTAATTCACAAACCTGCAGAGTTATAAATGACAGCTATCGTCCAAAAATATACTGAAGTAAGGCTGCCAAGAGGACTTGAAAGCGGGGCAGAATTGCAGGAAACCGATTTCAGGAGGTAGACTGGAATTGCATTTAAAGCATAGGAAAAGAGGCAGAACGTCCACAATGATGCACTTGGCCAAAAAGGGCGTATGCGTTTTTTCCTGAATATATTTTTCCTGAATATATATATTCAGGAAAAAACGCATACGCCCTTTTTGGCCAACCAAGCAAGCTTGCAAAGGAAATCTGCACTACAATGAAGTCTCACTTCCCCCCGTTCAAAAGGGCCATCTGAAAAAAGTGTAAAATCCAGAAAGGCAGGACAGGCCATGGAGAACTGGGAGCCTTGTTATGCTGATGGGCGGGATGTAAATTGCCAACAGCCACTCGGGAGAGGTGTATGGTGTTTCCTGAAACATCTAAAAAACAAAGCAACAGAGCCTAGGGCACTTCCACTTATGGTCCTATAGCTTAGGGAAATTAAAATCAAAAAGACACAGCCACCCCAAAGTTTGGGACGGCTCTGTTTACAAGAACCTCGTTTACGGTACAAGTTCAATATCGCAGAAAGTGAAAAATGGATAAAGAAGTTGTGGTACTTACGTACAATGCAATATCACTCAGCAATGAAATCTATGTCATCAGGCCCGTAGCAGCATAATGAGTGGATTCAGGTATGATGATTCTAACTGAAATAAGTCACACAGAAAAAGAAACATCATAAGATATCACTAATACACGGAATGTAAACTTGGCTACACAGGAACTGGATTACAAAACAGAACAGGGTCTCAAATTTAGAAAACCAACTTATGCTTGCTTACGGGGAAAGGTGAGTTGGGGTGCTGCATAAAACCAGAGATTTAAATGAACACAGATAAAGTTCCTTAAGCCAAATATGGAATAGACAAGAACTACTCCTTGCTCAACGAAATGGACTCAACACCCCATATTAAACGCCTAAGAATGTACCTGACTAGTAAGTATCTTAAAACCTATGAATTGCTATGTCTCTGAAAGAAAATCAAGCGTGTGTACAGGGGCATAAACGCCGCAGTGATAGGATTGGAGAGGTTCGGTGAGCAAATGAAGACCCTTTGAAGTCATATTGCATGGTACCCATTCCACGGGTCTCAACTCTCCAGGTTTAAGGGATTCTGCCTTCAGGTAAAACATGCACGTGGAACCCAGAGTATGATCACCCGTGTGATCGGGAGACATGTTCCAATATGTCTCAGTTCTCGTACCCTGGTACTCGGGTGCAACATTCCAGACGCTTTACTAACACTCTCCCCACTTGGAGAGTCAGTGCCTTTAACCTCCTGTTTGGCCCAGTTTGCAATTTCTGCGGAAGATGAACAGGAATAGGGAGAACCAATGAGAGACTAGGTGGAGGTGTCTGGACGGGCAAATTGAACTCTCATTTCCCACCAGGAAGAGGAATTAACCAAAGGCTCAGCGTGCCGTGCCGGAACCAGATTAGGGCCTGAAGCAATCCTGCGGTGTTGCGGCCAGCTCACAAGAAAGCGAGTTGAAGAAAGGAGCTCAGGGGCACTGTAATTCACAAACCTGCAGAGTTATAAATGACAGCTATCGTCCAAAAATATACTGAAGTAAGGCTGCCAAGAGGACTTGAAAGCGGGGCAGAATTGCAGGAAACCGATTTCAGGAGGTAGACTGGAATTGCATTTAAAGCATAGGAAAAGAGGCAGAACGTCCACAATGATGCACTTGGCCAAAAAGGGCGTATGCGTTTTTTCCTGAATATATTCAGGAAAAAACGCATACGCCCTTTTTTGGCCAACCAAGCAAGCTTGCAAAGGAAATCTGCACTACAATGAAGTCTCACTTCCCCCCGGTCAAAAGGGCCATCTGAAAAAAGTGTAAAATCCAGAAAAGTAGGACAGGCCATGGAGAACTGGGAGCCTTGTTATGCTGATGGGCGGGATGTAAATTGCCAAGAGCCACTCGGGAGAGGTGTATGGTGTTTCCTGAAACATCTAAAAAACAAAGCAACAGAGCCTAGGGCACTTCCACTTATGGTCCTATAGCTTAGGGAAATTAAAATCAAAAAGACACAGCCACCCCAAAGTTTGGGACGGCTCTGTTTACAAGAACCTCGTTTACGGTACAAGTTCAATATCGCAGAAAGTGAAAAATGGATAAAGAAGTTGTGGTACTTACGTACAATGCAATATCACTCAGCAATGAAATCTATGTCATCAGGCCCGTAGCAGCATAATGAGTGGATTCAGGTATGATGATTCTAACTGAAATAAGTCACACAGAAAAAGAAACATCATAAGATATCACTAATACACGGGATGTAAACTTGGCTACACAGGAACTGGATTACAAAACAGAACAGGGTCTCAAATTTAGAAAACCAACTTATGCTTGCTTAAGGGGAAAGGTGAGTTGGGGTGCTGCATAAAACCAGAGATTGAAATGAGCACAGATAAAGTTCCTTAAGCCAAATATGGAATAGACAAGAACTACTCCTTGCTCAACGAAATGGACTCAACACCCCATATTAAACGCCTAAGAATGTACCTGACTAGTAAGTATCTTAAAACCTATGGATTGCTATGTCTCTGAAAGAAAATCAAGCGTGTGTACAGGGGCATAAACGCAGCAGTGATAGGATTGGAGAGGTTCGGTGAGCAAATGAAGACCCTTTGAAGTCATATTGCATGGTACCCATTCCACGGGTCTCAACTCTCCAGGTTTAAGGGATTCTGCCTTCAGCTAAAACATGCACGTGGAACCCAGAGTATGATCAACCGTGTGATCGGGAGACGTGTTCCAATATGTCTCAGTTCTCGTCCCCTGGTACTCGGGTGCAACATTCCACACGCTTTACTAACACTCTCCCGACTTGGAGAGTCAGTGCCTTTAACCTCCTGTTTGGCCCAGTTTGCAATTTCTGCGGAAGATGAACAGGAATAGGGAGAACCAATGAGAGACTAGCTGGAGGTGTCTGGACGGGCAAATTTAACTCTCATTTCCCACCAGGAAGAGGAATTAACCAAAGGCTCAGCGTGCCGTGCCAGAACCAGATTAGGGCCTGAAGCAATCCTGCGGTGTTGCGGCCAGCTCACAAGAAAGCGAGTTGAAGAAAGGAGCTCAGGGGCACTGTAATTCACAAACCTGCAGAGTTATAAATGACAGCTATCGTCCAAAAATATACTGAAGTAAGGCTGCCAAGAGGACTTGAAAGCGGGGCAGAATTGCAGGAAACCGATTTCAGGAGGTAGACTGGAATTGCATTTAAAGCATAGGAAAAGAGGCAGAACGTCCACAATGATGCACTTGGCCAAAAAGGGCGTATGCGTTTTTTCCTGAATATATTCAGGAAAAAACGCATACGCCCTTTTTGGCCAACCAAGCAAGCTTGCAAAGGAAATCTGCACTACAATGAAGTCTCACTTCCCCCCGGTCAAAAGGGCCATCTGAAAAAAGTGTAAAATCCAGAAAGGCAGGACAGGCCATGGAGAACTGGGAGCCTTGTTATGCTGATGGGCGGGATGTAAATTGCCAACAGCCACTCGGGAGAGGTGTATGGTGTTTCCTGAAACATCTAAAAAACAAAGCAACAGAGCCTAGGGCACTTCCACTTATGGTCCTATAGCTTAGGGAAATTAAAATCAAAAAGACACAGCCACCCCAAAGTTTGGGACGGCTCTGTTTACAAGAACCTCGTTTACGGTACAAGTTCAATATCGCAGAAAGTGAAAAATGGATAAAGAAGTTGTGGTACTTACGTACAATGCAATATCACTCAGCAATGAAATCTATGTCATCAGGCCCGTAGCAGCATAATGAGTGGATTCAGGTATGATGATTCTAACTGAAATAAGTCACACAGAAAAAGAAACATCATAAGATATCACTAATACACGGAATGTAAACTTGGCTACACAGGAACTGGATTACAAAACAGAACAGGGTCTCAAATTTAGAAAACCAACTTATGCTTGCTTACGGGGAAAGGTGAGTTGGGGTGCTGCATCAAACCAGAGATTTAAATGAACACAGATAAAGTTCCTTAAGCCAAATATGGAATAGACAAGAACTACTCCTTGCTCAACGAAATGGACTCAACACCCCATATTAAACGCCTAAGAATGTACCTGACTAGTAAGTATCTTAAAACCTATGAATTGCTATGTCTCTGAAAGAAAATCAAGCGTGTGTACAGGGGCATAAACGCCGCAGTGATAGGATTGGAGAGGTTCGGTGAGCAAATGAAGACCCTTTGAAGTCATATTGCATGGTACCCATTCCACGGGTCTCAACTCTCCAGGTTTAAGGGTTTCTTCCTTCAGCTAAAACATGCACGTGGAACCCAGAGTATGATCAACCGTGTGATCGGGAGACGTGTTCCAATATGTCTCAGTTCTCGTCCCCTGGTACTCGGGTGCAACATTCCAGACGCTTTACTAACACTCTCCCGACTTGGAGAGTCAGTGCCTTTAACCTCCTGTTTGGCCCAGTTTGCAATTTCTGCGGAAGATGAACAGGAATAGGGAGAACCAATGAGAGACTAGCTGGAGGTGTCTGGACGGGCAAATTTAACTCTCATTTCCCACCAGGAAGAGGAATTAACCAAAGGCTCAGCGTGCCGTGCCGGAACCAGATTAGGGCCTGAAGCAATCCTGCGGTGTTGCGGCCAGCTCACAAGAAAGCGAGTTGAAGAAAGGAGCTCAGGGGCACTGTAATTCACAAACCTGCAGAGTTATAAATGACAGCTATCGTCCAAAAATATACTGAAGTAAGGCTGCCAAGAGGACTTGAAAGCGGGGCAGAATTGCAGGAAACCGATTTCAGGAGGTAGACTGGAATTGCATTTAAAGCATAGGAAAAGAGGCAGAACGTCCACAATGATGCACTTGGCCAAAAAGGGCGTATGCGTTTTTTCCTGAATATATTCAGGAAAAAACGCATACGCCCTTTTTGGCCAACCAAGCAAGCTTGCAAAGGAAATCTGCACTACAATGAAGTCTCACTTCCCCCCGGTCAAAAGGGCCATCTGAAAAAAGTGTAAAATCCAGAAAGGCAGGACAGGCCATGGAGAACTGGGAGCCTTGTTATGCTGATGGGCGGGATGTAAATTGCCAAGAGCCACTCGGGAGAGGTGTATGGTGTTTCCTGAAACATCTAAAAAACAAAGCAACAGAGCCTAGGGCACTTCCACTTATGGTCCTATAGCTTAGGGAAATTAAAATCAAAAAGACACAGCCACCCCAAAGTTTGGGACGGCTCTGTTTACAAGAACCTCGTTTACGGTACAAGTTCAATATCGCAGAAAGTGAAAAATGGATAAAGAAGTTGTGGTACTTACGTACAATGCAATATCACTCAGCAATGAAATCTATGTCATCAGGCCCGTAGCAGCATAATGAGTGGATTCAGGTATGATGATTCTAACTGAAATAAGTCACACAGAAAAAGAAACATCATAAGATATCACTAATACACGGAATGTAAACTTGGCTACACAGGAACTGGATTACAAAACAGAACAGGGTCTCAAATTTAGAAAACCAACTTATGCTTGCTTAAGGGGAAAGGTGAGTTGGGGTGCTGCATCAAACCAGAGATTGAAATGAGCACAGATAAAGTTCCTTAAGCCAAATATGGAATAGACAAGAACTACTCCTTGCTCAACGAAATGGACTCAACACCCCATATTAAACGCCTAAGAATGTACCTGACTAGTAAGTATCTTAAAACCTATGGATTGCTATGTCTCTGAAAGAAAATCAAGCGTGTGTACAGGGGCATAAACGCAGCAGTGATAGGATTGGAGAGGTTCGGTGAGCAAATGAAGACCCTTTGAAGTCATATTGCATGGTACCCATTCCACGGGTCTCAACTCTCCAGGTTTAAGGGATTCTGCCTTCAGCTAAAACATGCACGTGGAACCCAGAGTATGATCAACCGTGTGATCGGGAGACGTGTTCCAATATGTCTCAGTTCTCGTCCCCTGGTACTCGGGTGCAACATTCCAGACGCTTTACTAACACTCTCCCGACTTGGAGAGTCAGTGCCTTTAACCTCCTGTTTGGCCCAGTTTGCAATTTCTGCGGAAGATGAACAGGAATAGGGAGAACCAATGAGAGACTAGCTGGAGGTGTCTGGACGGGCAAATTTAACTCTCATTTCCCACCAGGAAGAGGAATTAACCAAAGGCTCAGCGTGCCGTGCCGGAACCAGATTAGGGCCTGAAGCAATCCTGCGGTGTTGCGGCCAGCTCACAAGAAAGCGAGTTGAAGAAAGGAGCTCAGGGGCACTGTAATTCACAAACCTGCAGAGTTATAAATGACAGCTATCGTCCAAAAATATACTGAAGTAAGGCTGCCAAGAGGACTTGAAAGCGGGGCAGAATTGCAGGAAACCGATTTCAGGAGGTAGACTGGAATTGCATTTAAAGCATAGGAAAAGAGGCAGAACGTCCACAATGATGCACTTGGCCAAAAAGGGCGTATGCGTTTTTTCCTGAATATATTCAGGAAAAAACGCATACGCCCTTTTTGGCCAACCAAGCAAGCTTGCAAAGGAAATCTGCACTACAATGAAGTCTCACTTCCCCCCGGTCAAAAGGGCCATCTGAAAAAAGTGTAAAATCCAGAAAGGCAGGACAGGCCATGGAGAACTGGGAGCCTTGTTATGCTGATGGGCGGGATGTAAATTGCCAAGAGCCACTCGGGAGAGGTGTATGGTGTTTCCTGAAACATCTAAAAAACAAAGCAACAGAGCCTAGGGCACTTCCACTTATGGTCCTATAGCTTAGGGAAATTAAAATCAAAAAGACACAGCCACCCCAAAGTTTGGGACAGCTCTGTTTACAAGAACCTCGTTTACGGTACAAGTTCAATATCGCAGAAAGTGAAAAATGGATAAAGAAGTTGTGGTACTTACGTACAATGCCATATCACTCAGCAATGAAATCTATGTCATCAGGCCTGTAGCAGCATAATGAGTGGATTCAGGTATGATGATTCTAACTGAAATAAGTCACACAGAAAAAGAAACATCATAAGATATCACTAATACATGGAACTTGGCTACACAGGAACTGGATTACAAAACAGAACAGGGTCTCAAATTTAGAAAACCAACTTATGCTTGCTTAAGGGGAAAGGTGAGTTGGGGTGCTGCATCAAACCAGAGATTGAAATGAGCACAGATAAAGTTCCTTAAGCCAAATATGGAATAGACAAGAACTACTCCTTGCTCAACGAAATGGACTCAACACCCCATATTAAACGCCTAAGAATGTACCTGACTAGTAAGTATCTTAAAACCTATGCACTGCTATGTGTCTGAAAGAAAATCAAGCATGTGTACAGGGGCATAAACGCAGCAGTGATAGGATTGGAGAGGTTCGGTGAGCAAATGAAGACCCTTTGAAGTCATATTGCATGGTACCCATTCCACGGGTCTCAACTCTCCAGGTTTAAGGGATTCTTCCTTCAGCTAAAACATGCACGTGGAACCCAGAGTATGATCAACCGTGTGATCGGGAGACGTGTTCCAATATGTCTCAGTTCTCGTCCCCTGGTACTCGGGTGCAACATTCCAGACGCTTTACTAACACTCTCCCGACTTGGAGAGTCAGTGCCTTTAACCTCCTGTTTGGCCCAGTTTGCAATTTCTGCGGAAGATGAACAGGAATAGGGAGAACCAATGAGAGACTAGCTGGAGGTGTCTGGACGGGCAAATTTAACTCTCATTTCCCACCAGGAAGAGGAATTAACCAAAGGCTCAGCGTGCCGTGCCGGAACCAGATTAGGGCCTGAAGCAATCCTGCGGTGTTGCGGCCAGCTCACAAGAAAGCGAGTTGAAGAAAGGAGCTCAGGGGCACTGTAATTCACAAACCTGCAGAGTTATAAATGACAGCTATCGTCCAAAAATATACTGAAGTAAGGCTGCCAAGAGGACTTGAAAGCGGGGCAGAATTGCAGGAAACCGATTTCAGGAGGTAGACTGGAATTGCATTTAAAGCATAGGAAAAGAGGCAGAACGTCCACAATGATGCACTTGGCCAAAAAGGGCGTATGCGTTTTTTCCTGAATATATTCAGGAAAAAACGCAAACGCCGTTTTTGGCCAACCAAGCAAGCTTGCAAAGGAAATCTGCACTACAATGAAGTCTCACTTCCCCCCGGTCAAAAGGGCCATCTGAAAAAAGTGTAAAATCCACAAAGGCAGGACAGGCCATGGAGAACTGGGAGCCTTGTTATGCTGATGGGCGGGATGTAAATTGCCAAGAGCCACTCCGGAGAGGTGTATGGTGTTTCCTGAAACATCTAAAAAACAAAGCAACAGAGCCTAGGGCACTTCCACTTATGGTCCTATAGCTTAGGGAAATTAAAATCAAAAAGACACAGCCACCCCAAAGTTTGGGACGGCTCTGTTTACAAGAACCTCGTTTACGGTACAAGTTCAATATCGCAGAAAGTGAAAAATGGATAAAGAAGTTGTGGTACTTACGTACAATGCAATATCACTCAGCAATGAAATCTATGTCATCAGGCCCGTAGCAGCATAATGAGTGGATTCAGGTATGATGATTCTAACTGAAATAAGTCACACAGAAAAAGAAACATCATAAGATATCACTAATACACGGAATGTAAACTTGGCTACACAGGAACTGGATTACAAAACAGAACAGGGTCTCAAATTTAGAAAACCAACTTATGCTTGCTTACGGGGAAAGGTGAGTTGGGGTGCTGCATAAAACCAGAGATTTAAATGAACACAGATAAAGTCCCTTAAGCCAAATATGGAATAGACAAGAACTACTCCTTGCTCAACGAAATGGACTCAACACCCCATATTAAACGCCTAAGAATGTACCTGACTAGTAAGTATCTTAAAACCTATGGATTGCTATGTCTCTGAAAGAAAATCAAGCGTGTGTACAGGGACATAAACGCAGCAGTGATAGGATTGGAGAGGTTCGGTGAGCAAATGAAGACCCTTTGAAGTCATATTGCATGGTACCCATTCCACGGGTCTCAACTCTCCAGGTTTAAGGGATTCTGCCTTCAGCTAAAACATGCACGTGGAACCCAGAGTATGATCAACCGTGTGATCGGGAGACGTGTTCCAATATGTCTCAGTTCTCGTCCCCTGGTACTCGGGTGCAACATTCCACACGCTTTACTAACACTCTCCCGACTTGGAGAGTCAGTGCCTTTAACCTCCTGTTTGGCCCATTTGCAATTTCTGAGGAAGATGAATAGGAATAGGGAGAACCAATGAGAGACTAGGTGGAGGTGTCTGGACGGGCAAATTTAACTCTCATTTCCCACCAGGAAGAGGAATTAACCAAAGGCTCAGCGTGCCGTGCCGGAACCAGATTAGGGCCTGAAGCAATCCTGCGGTGTTGCGGCCAGCTCACAAGAAAGCGAGTTGAAGAAAGGAGCTCAGGGGCACTGTAATTCACAAACCTGCAGAGTTATAAATGACAGCTATCGTCCAAAAATATACTGAAGTAAGGCTGCCAAGAGGACTTGAAAGCGGGGCAGAATTGCAGGAAACCGATTTCAGGAGGTAGACTGGAATTGCATTTAAAGCATAGGAAAAGAGGAAGAACGTCCACAATGATGCGCTTGGCCAAAAAGGGCGTATGCGTTTTTTCCTGAATATATTCAGGAAAAAACGCATACGCCCTTTTTGGCCAACCAAGCAAGCTTGCAAAGGAAATCTGCACTACAATGAAGTCTCACTTCCCCCCGGTCAAAAGGGCCATCTGAAAAAAGTGTAAAATCCAGAAAGGCAGGACAGGCCATGGAGAACTGGGAGCCTTGTTATGCTGATGGGCGGGATGTAAATTGCCAAGAGCCACTCGGGAGAGGTGTATGGTGTTTCCTGAAACATCTAAAAAACAAAGCAACAGAGCCTAGGGCACTTCCACTTATGGTCCTATAGCTTAGGGAAATTAAAATCAAAAAGACACAGCCACCCCAAAGTTTGGGACGGCTCTGTTTACAAGAACCTCGTTTACGGTACAAGTTCAATATCGCAGAAAGTGAAAAATGGATAAAGAAGTTGTGGTACTTACGTACAATGCAATATCACTCAGCAATGAAATCTATGTCATCAGGCCCGTAGCAGCATAATGAGTGGATTCAGGTATGATGATTCTAACTGAAATAAGTCACACAGAAAAAGAAACATCATAAGATATCACTAATACACGGGATGTAAACTTGGCTACACAGGAACTGGATTACAAAACAGAACAGGGTCTCAAATTTAGAAAACCAACTTATGCTTGCTTAAGGGGAAAGGTGAGTTGGGGTGCTGCATAAAACCAGAGATTGAAATGAGCACAGATAAAGTTTCTTAAGCCAAATATAGAATAGACAAGAACTACTCCTTGCTCAACGAAATGGACTCAACACCCCATATTAAACGCCTAAGAATGTACCTGACTAGTAAGTATCTTAAAACCTATGGATTGCTATGTCTCTGAAAGAAAATCAAGCATGTGTACAGGGGCATAAACGCAGCAGTGATAGGATTGGAGAGGTTCGGTGAGCAAATGAAGACCCTTTGAAGTCATATTGCATGGTACCCATTCCACGGGTCTCAACTCTCCAGGTTTAAGGGATTCTTCCTTCAGCTAAAACATGCACGTGGAACCCAGAGTATGATCAACCGTGTGATCGGGAGACGTGTTCCAATATGTCTCAGTTCTCGTCCCCTGGTACTCGGGTGCAACATTCCAGACGCTTTACTAACACTCTCCCGACTTGGAGAGTCACTGCCTTTAACCTCCTGTTTGGCCCAGTTTGCAATTTCTGCGGAAGATGAACAGGAATAGGGAGAACCAATGAGAGACTAGCTGGAGGTGTCTGGACGGGCAAATTTAACTCTCATTTCCCACCAGGAAGAGGAATTAACCAAAGGCTCAGCGTGCCGTGCCGGAACCAGATTAGGGCCTGAAGCAATCCTGCGGTGTTGCGGCCAGCTCACAAGAAAGCGAGTTGAAGAAAGGAGCTCAGGGGCACTGTAATTCACAAACCTGCAGAGTTATAAATGACAGCTATCGTCCAAAAATATACTGAAGTAAGGCTGCCAAGAGGACTTGAAAGCGGGGCAGAATTGCAGGAAACCGATTTCAGGAGGTAGACTGGAATTGCATTTAAAGCATAGGAAAAGAGGCAGAACGTCCACAATGATGCACTTGGCCAAAAAGGGCGTATGCATTTTTTCCTGAATATATTTTTCCTGAATATATATATTCAGGAAAAAACGCATACGCCCTTTTTGGCCAACCAAGCAAGCTTGCAAAGGAAATCTGCACTACAATGAAGTCTCACTTCCCCCCGTTCAAAAGGGCCATCTGAAAAAAGTGTAAAATCCAGAAAGGCAGGACAGGCCATGGAGAACTGGGAGCCTTGTTATGCTGATGGGCGGGATGTAAATTGCCAACAGCCACTCGGGAGAGGTGTATGGTGTTTCCTGAAACATCTAAAAAACAAAGCAACAGAGCCTAGGGCACTTCCACTTATGGTCCTATAGCTTAGGGAAATTAAAATCAAAAAGACACAGCCACCCCAAAGTTTGGGACGGCTCTGTTTACAAGAACCTCGTTTACGGTACAAGTTCAATATCGCAGAAAGTGAAAAATGGATAAAGAAGTTGTGGTACTTACGTACAATGCAATATCACTCAGCAATGAAATCTATGTCATCAGGCCCGTAGCAGCATAATGAGTGGATTCAGGTATGATGATTCTAACTGAAATAAGTCACACAGAAAAAGAAACATCATAAGATATCACTAATACACGGAATGTAAACTTGGCTACACAGGAACTGGATTACAAAACAGAACAGGGTCTCAAATTTAGAAAACCAACTTATGCTTGCTTACGGGGAAAGGTGAGTTGGGGTGCTGCATAAAACCAGAGATTTAAATGAACACAGATAAAGTTCCTTAAGCCAAATATGGAATAGACAAGAACTACTCCTTGCTCAACGAAATGGACTCAACACCCCATATTAAACGCCTAAGAATGTACCTGACTAGTAAGTATCTTAAAACCTATGAATTGCTATGTCTCTGAAAGAAAATCAAGCGTGTGTACAGGGGCATAAACGCCGCAGTGATAGGATTGGAGAGGTTCGGTGAGCAAATGAAGACCCTTTGAAGTCATATTGCATGGTACCCATTCCACGGGTCTCAACTCTCCAGGTTTAAGGGATTCTGCCTTCAGGTAAAACATGCACGTGGAACCCAGAGTATGATCACCCGTGTGATCGGGAGACATGTTCCAATATGTCTCAGTTCTCGTACCCTGGTACTCGGGTGCAACATTCCAGACGCTTTACTAACACTCTCCCCACTTGGAGAGTCAGTGCCTTTAACCTCCTGTTTGGCCCAGTTTGCAATTTCTGCGGAAGATGAACAGGAATAGGGAGAACCAATGAGAGACTAGGTGGAGGTGTCTGGACGGGCAAATTGAACTCTCATTTCCCACCAGGAAGAGGAATTAACCAAAGGCTCAGCGTGCCGTGCCGGAACCAGATTAGGGCCTGAAGCAATCCTGCGGTGTTGCGGCCAGCTCACAAGAAAGCGAGTTGAAGAAAGGAGCTCAGGGGCACTGTAATTCACAAACCTGCAGAGTTATAAATGACAGCTATCGTCCAAAAATATACTGAAGTAAGGCTGCCAAGAGGACTTGAAAGCGGGGCAGAATTGCAGGAAACCGATTTCAGGAGGTAGACTGGAATTGCATTTAAAGCATAGGAAAAGAGGCAGAACGTCCACAATGATGCACTTGGCCAAAAAGGGCGTATGCGTTTTTTCCTGAATATATTCAGGAAAAAACGCATACGCCCTTTTTTGGCCAACCAAGCAAGCTTGCAAAGGAAATCTGCACTACAATGAAGTCTCACTTCCCCCCGGTCAAAAGGGCCATCTGAAAAAAGTGTAAAATCCAGAAAAGCAGGACAGGCCATGGAGAACTGGGAGCCTTGTTATGCTGATGGGCGGGATGTAAATTGCCAAGAGCCACTCGGGAGAGGTGTATGGTGTTTCCTGAAACATCTAAAAAACAAAGCAACAGAGCCTAGGGCACTTCCACTTATGGTCCTATAGCTTAGGGAAATTAAAATCAAAAAGACACAGCCACCCCAAAGTTTGGGACGGCTCTGTTTACAAGAACCTCGTTTACGGTACAAGTTCAATATCGCAGAAAGTGAAAAATGGATAAAGAAGTTGTGGTACTTACGTACAATGCAATATCACTCAGCAATGAAATCTATGTCATCAGGCCCGTAGCAGCATAATGAGTGGATTCAGGTATGATGATTCTAACTGAAATAAGTCACACAGAAAAAGAAACATCATAAGATATCACTAATACACGGGATGTAAACTTGGCTACACAGGAACTGGATTACAAAACAGAACAGGGTCTCAAATTTAGAAAACCAACTTATGCTTGCTTAAGGGGAAAGGTGAGTTGGGGTGCTGCATAAAACCAGAGATTGAAATGAGCACAGATAAAGTTCCTTAAGCCAAATATGGAATAGACAAGAACTACTCCTTGCTCAACGAAATGGACTCAACACCCCATATTAAACGCCTAAGAATGTACCTGACTAGTAAGTATCTTAAAACCTATGGATTGCTATGTCTCTGAAAGAAAATCAAGCGTGTGTACAGGGGCATAAACGCAGCAGTGATAGGATTGGAGAGGTTCGGTGAGCAAATGAAGACCCTTTGAAGTCATATTGCATGGTACCCATTCCACGGGTCTCAACTCTCCAGGTTTAAGGGATTCTGCCTTCAGCTAAAACATGCACGTGGAACCCAGAGTATGATCAACCGTGTGATCGGGAGACGTGTTCCAATATGTCTCAGTTCTCGTCCCCTGGTACTCGGGTGCAACATTCCACACGCTTTACTAACACTCTCCCGACTTGGAGAGTCAGTGCCTTTAACCTCCTGTTTGGCCCAGTTTGCAATTTCTGCGGAAGATGAACAGGAATAGGGAGAACCAATGAGAGACTAGCTGGAGGTGTCTGGACGGGCAAATTTAACTCTCATTTCCCACCAGGAAGAGGAATTAACCAAAGGCTCAGCGTGCCGTGCCGGAACCAGATTAGGGCCTGAAGCAATCCTGCGGTGTTGCGGCCAGCTCACAAGAAAGCGAGTTGAAGAAAGGAGCTCAGGGGCACTGTAATTCACAAACCTGCAGAGTTATAAATGACAGCTATCGTCCAAAAATATACTGAAGTAAGGCTGCCAAGAGGACTTGAAAGCGGGGCAGAATTGCAGGAAACCGATTTCAGGAGGTAGACTGGAATTGCATTTAAAGCATAGGAAAAGAGGCAGAACGTCCACAATGATGCACTTGGCCAAAAAGGGCATATGCGTTTTTTCCTGAATATATTCAGGAAAAAACGCATACGCCCTTTTTGGCCAACCAAGCAAGCTTGCAAAGGAAATCTGCACTACAATGAAGTCTCACTTCCCCCCGGTCAAAAGGGCCATCTGAAAAAAGTGTAAAATCCAGAAAGGCAGGACAGGCCATGGAGAACTGGGAGCCTTGTTATGCTGATGGGCGGGATGTAAATTGCCAAGAGCCACTCGGGAGAGGTGTATGGTGTTTCCTGAAACATCTAAAAAACAAAGCAACAGAGCCTAGGGCACTTCCACTTATGGTCCTATAGCTTAGGGAAATTAAAATCAAAAAGACACAGCCACCCCAAAGTTTGGGACGGCTCTGTTTACAAGAACCTCGTTTACGGTACAAGTTCAATATCGCAGAAAGTGAAAAATGGATAAAGAAGTTGTGGTACTTACGTACAATGCAATATCACTCAGCAATGAAATCTATGTCATCAGGCCCGTAGCAGCATAATGAGTGGATTCAGGTATGATGATTCTAACTGAAATAAGTCACACAGAAAAAGAAACATCATAAGATATCACTAATACACGGAATGTAAACTTGGCTACACAGGAACTGGATTACAAAACAGAACAGGGTCTCAAATTTAGAAAACCAACTTATGCTTGCTTAAGGGGAAAGGTGAGTTGGGGTGCTGCATCAAACCAGAGATTGAAATGAGCACAGATAAAGTTCCTTAAGCCAAATATGGAATAGACAAGAACTACTCCTTGCTCAACGAAATGGACTCAACACCCCATATTAAACGCCTAAGAATGTACCTGACTAGTAAGTATCTTAAAACCTATGGATTGCTATGTCTCTGAAAGAAAATCAAGCGTGTGTACAGGGGCATAAACGCAGCAGTGATAGGATTGGAGAGGTTCGGTGAGCAAATGAAGACCCTTTGAAGTCATATTGCATGGTACCCATTCCACGGGTCTCAACTCTCCAGGTTTAAGGGATTCTGCCTTCAGCTAAAACATGCACGTGGAACCCAGAGTATGATCAACCGTGTGATCGGGAGACGTGTTCCAATATGTCTCAGTTCTCGTCCCCTGGTACTCGGGTGCAACATTCCACACGCTTTACTAACACTCTCCCGACTTGGAGAGTCAGTGCCTTTAACCTCCTGTTTGGCCCAGTTTGCAATTTCTGCGGAAGATGAACAGGAATAGGGAGAACCAATGAGAGACTAGCTGGAGGTGTCTGGACGGGCAAATTTAACTCTCATTTCCCACCAGGAAGAGGAATTAACCAAAGGCTCAGCGTGCCGTGCCGGAACCAGATTAGGGCCTGAAGCAATCCTGCGGTGTTGCGGCCAGCTCACAAGAAAGCGAGTTGAAGAAAGGAGCTCAGGGGCACTGTAATTCACAAACCTGCAGAGTTATAAATGACAGCTATCGTCCAAAAATATACTGAAGTAAGGCTGCCAAGAGGACTTGAAAGCGGGGCAGAATTGCAGGAAACCGATTTCAGGAGGTAGACTGGAATTGCATTTAAAGCATAGGAAAAGAGGCAGAACGTCCACAATGATGCACTTGGCCAAAAAGGGCGTATGCGTTTTTTCCTGAATATATTCAGGAAAAAACGCATACGCCCTTTTTGGCCAACCAAGCAAGCTTGCAAAGGAAATCTGCACTACAATGAAGTCTCACTTCCCCCCGGTCAAAAGGGCCATCTGAAAAAAGTGTAAAATCCAGAAAGGCAGGACAGGCCATGGAGAACTGGGAGCCTTGTTATGCTGATGGGCGGGATGTAAATTGCCAAGAGCCACTCGGGAGAGGTGTATGGTGTTTCCTGAAACATCTAAAAAACAAAGCAACAGAGCCTAGGGCACTTCCACTTATGGTCCTATAGCTTAGGGAAATTAAAATCAAAAAGACACAGCCACCCCAAAGTTTGGGACAGCTCTGTTTACAAGAACCTCGTTTACGGTACAAGTTCAATATCGCAGAAAGTGAAAAATGGATAAAGAAGTTGTGGTACTTACGTACAATGCCATATCACTCAGCAATGAAATCTATGTCATCAGGCCTGTAGCAGCATAATGAGTGGATTCAGGTATGATGATTCTAACTGAAATAAGTCACACAGAAAAAGAAACATCATAAGATATCACTAATACATGGAACTTGGCTACACAGGAACTGGATTACAAAACAGAACAGGGTCTCAAATTTAGAAAACCAACTTATGCTTGCTTAAGGGGAAAGGTGAGTTGGGGTGCTGCATCAAACCAGAGATTGAAATGAGCACAGATAAAGTTCCTTAAGCCAAATATGGAATAGACAAGAACTACTCCTTGCTCAACGAAATGGACTCAACACCCCATATTAAACGCCTAAGAATGTACCTGACTAGTAAGTATCTTAAAACCTATGCACTGCTATGTGTCTGAAAGAAAATCAAGCATGTGTACAGGGGCATAAACGCAGCAGTGATAGGATTGGAGAGGTTCGGTGAGCAAATGAAGACCCTTTGAAGTCATATTGCATGGTACCCATTCCACGGGTCTCAACTCTCCAGGTTTAAGGGATTCTTCCTTCAGCTAAAACATGCACGTGGAACCCAGAGTATGATCAACCGTGTGATCGGGAGACGTGTTCCAATATGTCTCAGTTCTCGTCCCCTGGTACTCGGGTGCAACATTCCAGACGCTTTACTAACACTCTCCCGACTTGGAGAGTCAGTGCCTTTAACCTCCTGTTTGGCCCAGTTTGCAATTTCTGCGGAAGATGAACAGGAATAGGGAGAACCAATGAGAGACTAGCTGGAGGTGTCTGGACGGGCAAATTTAACTCTCATTTCCCACCAGGAAGAGGAATTAACCAAAGGCTCAGCGTGCCGTGCCGGAACCAGATTAGGGCCTGAAGCAATCCTGCGGTGTTGCGGCCAGCTCACAAGAAAGCGAGTTGAAGAAAGGAGCTCAGGGGCACTGTAATTCACAAACCTGCAGAGTTATAAATGACAGCTATCGTCCAAAAATATACTGAAGTAAGGCTGCCAAGAGGACTTGAAAGCGGGGCAGAATTGCAGGAAACCGATTTCAGGAGGTAGACTGGAATTGCATTTAAAGCATAGGAAAAGAGGCAGAACGTCCACAATGATGCACTTGGCCAAAAAGGGCGTATGCGTTTTTTCCTGAATATATTCAGGAAAAAACGCAAACGCCGTTTTTGGCCAACCAAGCAAGCTTGCAAAGGAAATCTGCACTACAATGAAGTCTCACTTCCCCCCGGTCAAAAGGGCCATCTGAAAAAAGTGTAAAATCCACAAAGGCAGGACAGGCCATGGAGAACTGGGAGCCTTGTTATGCTGATGGGCGGGATGTAAATTGCCAAGAGCCACTCCGGAGAGGTGTATGGTGTTTCCTGAAACATCTAAAAAACAAAGCAACAGAGCCTAGGGCACTTCCACTTATGGTCCTATAGCTTAGGGAAATTAAAATCAAAAAGACACAGCCACCCCAAAGTTTGGGACGGCTCTGTTTACAAGAACCTCGTTTACGGTACAAGTTCAATATCGCAGAAAGTGAAAAATGGATAAAGAAGTTGTGGTACTTACGTACAATGCAATATCACTCAGCAATGAAATCTATGTCATCAGGCCCGTAGCAGCATAATGAGTGGATTCAGGTATGATGATTCTAACTGAAATAAGTCACACAGAAAAAGAAACATCATAAGATATCACTAATACACGGAATGTAAACTTGGCTACACAGGAACTGGATTACAAAACAGAACAGGGTCTCAAATTTAGAAAACCAACTTATGCTTGCTTACGGGGAAAGGTGAGTTGGGGTGCTGCATAAAACCAGAGATTTAAATGAACACAGATAAAGTCCCTTAAGCCAAATATGGAATAGACAAGAACTACTCCTTGCTCAACGAAATGGACTCAACACCCCATATTAAACGCCTAAGAATGTACCTGACTAGTAAGTATCTTAAAACCTATGGATTGCTATGTCTCTGAAAGAAAATCAAGCGTGTGTACAGGGACATAAACGCAGCAGTGATAGGATTGGAGAGGTTCGGTGAGCAAATGAAGACCCTTTGAAGTCATATTGCATGGTACCCATTCCACGGGTCTCAACTCTCCAGGTTTAAGGGATTCTGCCTTCAGCTAAAACATGCACGTGGAACCCAGAGTATGATCAACCGTGTGATCGGGAGACGTGTTCCAATATGTCTCAGTTCTCGTCCCCTGGTACTCGGGTGCAACATTCCACACGCTTTACTAACACTCTCCCGACTTGGAGAGTCAGTGCCTTTAACCTCCTGTTTGGCCCAGTTTGCAATTTCTGCGGAAGATGAACAGGAATAGGGAGAACCAATGAGAGACTAGCTGGAGGTGTCTGGACGGGCAAATTTAACTCTCATTTCCCACCAGGAAGAGGAATTAACCAAAGGCTCAGCGTGCCGTGCCGGAACCAGATTAGGGCCTGAAGCAATCCTGCGGTGTTGCGGCCAGCTCACAAGAAAGCGAGTTGAAGAAAGGAGCTCAGGGGCACTGTAATTCACAAACCTGCAGAGTTATAAATGACAGCTATCGTCCAAAAATATACTGAAGTAAGGCTGCCAAGAGGACTTGAAAGCGGGGCAGAATTGCAGGAAACCGATTTCAGGAGGTAGACTGGAATTGCATTTAAAGCATAGGAAAAGAGGAAGAACGTCCACAATGATGCGCTTGGCCAAAAAGGGCGTATGCGTTTTTTCCTGAATATATTCAGGAAAAAACGCATACGCCCTTTTTGGCCAACCAAGCAAGCTTGCAAAGGAAATCTGCACTACAATGAAGTCTCACTTCCTCCCGGTCAAAAGGGCCATCTGAAAAAAGTGTAAAATCCAGAAAGGCAGGACAGGCCATGGAGAACTGGGAGCCTTGTTTTGCTGATGGGCGGGATGTAAATTGCCAAGAGCCACTCGGGAGAGGTGTATGGTGTTTCCTGAAACATCTAAAAAACAAAGCAACAGAGCCTAGGGCACTTCCACTTATAGTCCTATAGCTTAGGGAAATTAAAATCAAAAAGACACAGCCACCCCAAAGTTTGGGACGGCTCTGTTTACAAGGACCTCGTTTACGGTACAAGTTCAATATCGCAGAAAGTGAAAAATGGATAAAGAAGTTGTGGTACTTACGTACAATGCAATATCACTCAGCAATGAAATCTATGTCATCAGGCCCGTAGCAGCATAATGAGTGGATTCAGGTATGATGATTCTAACTGAAATAAGTCACACAGAAAAAGAAACATCATAAGATATCACTAATACACGGAATGTAAACTTGGCTACACAGGAACTTGATTACAAAACAGAACAGGGTCTCAAATTTAGAAAACCAACTTATGCTTGCTTAAGGGAAAAGGTGAGTTGGGGTGCTGCATAAAACCAGAGATTGAAATGAGCACAGATAAAGTTCCTTAAGCCAAATATAGAATAGACAAGAA
Organism: Leucopleurus acutus; assembly: GCF_964270905.1. Lineage (NCBI taxonomy): Eukaryota > Metazoa > Chordata > Mammalia > Artiodactyla > Delphinidae > Leucopleurus > Leucopleurus acutus. The sequence continues at coordinate 1,859,095 of NW_028139226.1, read as the reverse complement.
CTACTCCTTGCTCAACGAAATGGACTCAACACCCCATATTAAACGCCTAAGAATGTACCTGACTAGTAAGTATCTTAAAACCTATGCACTGCTATGTCTCTGAAAGAAAATCAAGCATGTGTACAGGGGCATAAACGCAGCAGTGATAGGATTGGAGAGGTTCGGTGAGCAAATGAAGACCCTTTGAAGTCATATTGCATGGTACCCATTCCACGGGTCTCAACTCTCCAGGTTTAAGGGATTCTTCCTTCAGCTAAAACATGCACGTGGAACCCAGAGTATGATCAACCGTGTGATCGGGAGACGTGTTCCAATATGTCTCAGTTCTCGTCCCCTGGTACTCGGGTGCAACATTCCAGACGCTTTACTAACACTCTCCCGACTTGGAGAGTCAGTGCCTTTAACCTCCTGTTTGGCCCAGTTTGCAATTTCTGCGGAAGATGAACAGGAATAGGGAGAACCAATGAGAGACTAGCTGGAGGTGTCTGGACGGGCAAATTTAACTCTCATTTCCCACCAGGAAGAGGAATTAACGAAAGGCTCAGCGTGCCGTGCCGGAACCAGATTAGGGCCTGAAGCAATCCTGCGGTGTTGCGGCCAGCTCACAAGAAAGCGAGTTGAAGAAAGGAGCTCAGGGGCACTGTAATTCACAAACCTGCAGAGTTATAAATGACAGCTATCGTCCAAAAATATACTGAAGTAAGGCTGCCAAGAGGACTTGAAAGCGGGGCAGAATTGCAGGAAACCGATTTCAGGAGGTAGACTGGAATTGCATTTAAAGCATAGGAAAAGAGGCAGAACGTCCACAATGATGCACTTGGCCAAAAAGGGCGTATGCGTATTTTCATGCAGGAAAAAACGCATACACCCTTTTTGGCCAACCAAGCAAGCTTGCAAAGGAAATCTGCACTACAATGAAGTCTCACTTCCCGCCAGTCAAAGGGGCCATCTGAAAAAAGTGTAAAATCAAGAAAGGCAGGACAGGCCATGGAGAACTGGGAGCCTTGTTATGCTGATGGGCGGGATGTAAATTGCCAACAGCCACTCGGGAGAGGTGTATGGTGTTTCCTGAAACATCTAAAAAACAAAGCAACAGAGCCTAGGGCACTTCCACTTATGGTCCTATAGCTTAGGGAAATTAAAATCAAAAAGACACAGCCAGCCCAAAGTTTGGGACAGCTCTGTTTACAAGAACCTCGTTTACGGAACAAGTTCAATATCGCAGAAAGTGAAAAATGGATAAAGAAGTTGTGGTACTTACGTACAATGCAATATCACTCAGCAATGAAATCTATGTCATCAGGCCCGTAGCAGCATAATGAGTGGATTCAGGTATGATGATTCTAACTGAAATAAGTCACACAGAAAAAGAAACATCATAAGATATCACTAATACACGGAATGTAAACTTGGCTACACAGGAACTGGATTACAAAACAGAACAGGGTCTCAAATTTAGAAAACCAACTTATGCTTGCTTAAGGGGAAAGGTGAGTTGGGGTGCTGCATCAAACCAGAGATTGAAATGAGCACAGATAAAGTTCCTTAAGCCAAATATGGAATAGACAAGAACTACTCCTTGCTCAACGAAATGGACTCAACACCCCATATTAAACGCCTAAGAATGTACCTGACTAGTAAGTAACTTAAAACCTATGGATTGCTATGTCTCTGAAAGAAAATCAAGCGTGTGTACAGGGGCATAAACGCAGCAGTGATAGGATTGGAGAGGTTCGGTGAGCAAATGAAGACCCTTTGAAGTCATATTGCATGGTACCCATTCCACGGGTCTCAACTCTCCAGGTTTAAGGGATTCTTCCTTCAGCTAAAACATGCACGTGGAACCCAGAGTATGATCAACCGTGTGATCGGGAGACGTGTTCCAATATGTCTCAGTTCTCGTCCCCTGGTACTCGGGTGCAACATTCCAGACGCTTTACTAACACTCTCCCGACTTGGAGAGTCAGTGCCTTTAACCTCCTGTTTGGCCCAGTTTGCAATTTCTGCGGAAGATGAACAGGAATAGGGAGAACCAATGAGAGACTAGCTGGAGGTGTCTGGACGGGCAAATTTAACTCTCATTTCCCACCAGGAAGAGGAATTAACCAAAGGCTCAGCGTGCCGTGCCAGAACCAGATTAGGGCCTGAAGCAATCCTGCGGTGTTGCGGCCAGCTCACAAGAAAGCGAGTTGAAGAAAGGAGCTCAGGGGCACTGTAATTCACAAACCTGCAGAGTTATAAATGACAGCTATCGTCCAAAAATATACTGAAGTAAGGCTGCCAAGAGGACTTGAAAGCGGGGCAGAATTGCAGGAAACCGATTTCAGGAGGTAGACTGGAATTGCATTTAAAGCATAGGAAAAGAGGCAGAACGTCCACAATGATGCACTTGGCCAAAAAGGGCGTATGCGTTTTTTCCTGAATATATTCAGGAAAAAACGCATACGCCCTTTTTGGCCAACCAAGCAAGCTTGCAAAGGAAATCTGCACTACAATGAAGTCTCACTTCCCCCCGGTCAAAAGGGCCATCTGAAAAAAGTGTAAAATCCAGAAAGGCAGGACAGGCCATGGAGAACTGGGAGCCTTGTTATGCTGATGGGCGGGATGTAAATTGCCAACAGCCACTCGGGAGAGGTGTATGGTGTTTCCTGAAACATCTAAAAAACAAAGCAACAGAGCCTAGGGCACTTCCACTTATGGTCCTATAGCTTAGGGAAATTAAAATCAAAAAGACACAGCCACCCCAAAGTTTGGGACAGCTCTGTTTACAAGAACCTCGTTTACGGTACAAGTTCAATATCGCAGAAAGTGAAAAATGGATAAAGAAGTTGTGGTACTTACGTACAATGCAATATCACTCAGCAATGAAATCTATGTCATCAGGCCCGTAGCAGCATAATGAGTGGATTCAGGTATGATGATTCTAACTGAAATAAGTCACACAGAAAAAGAAACATCATAAGATATCACTAATACACGGAACTTGGCTACACAGGAACTGGATTACAAAACAGAACAGGGTCTCAAATTTAGAAAACCAACTTATGCTTGCTTAAGGGGAAAGGTGAGTTGGGGTGCTGCATCAAACCAGAGATTGAAATGAGCACAGATAAAGTTCCTTAAGCCAAATATGGAATAGACAAGAACTACTCCTTGCTCAACGAAATGGACTCAACACCCCATATTAAACGCCTAAGAATGTACCTGACTAGTAAGTATCTTAAAACCTATGGATTGCTATGTCGCTGAAAGAAAATCAAGCGTGTGTACAGGGGCATAAACGCAGCAATGATAGGATTGGAGAGGTTCGGTGAGCAAATGAAGACCCTTTGAAGTCATATTGCATGGTACCCATTCCACGGGTCTCAACTCTCGAGGTTTAAGGGATTCTTCCTTCAGCTAAAACATGCACGTGGAACCCAGAGTATGATCAACCGTGTGATCGGGAGACGTGTTCCAATATGTCTCAGTTCTCGTCCCCTGGTACTCGGGTGCAACATTCCAGACGCTTTACTAACACTCTCCCGACGTGGAGAGTCAGTGCCTTTAACCTCTTGTTTGGCCCATTTGCAATTTCTGAGGAAGATGAACAGGAATAGGGAGAACCAATGAGAGACTAGCTGGAGGTGTCTGGACGGGCAAATTTAACTCTCATTTCCCACCAGGAAGAGGAATTAACCAAAGGCTCAGCGTGCCGTGCCGGAACCAGATTAGGGCCTGAAGCAATCCTGCGGGGTTGCGGCCAGCTCACAAGAAAGCGAGTTGAAGAAAGGAGCTCAGGGGCACTGTAATTCACAAACCTGCAGAGTTATAAATGACAGCTATCGTCCAAAAATATACTGAAGTAAGGCTGCCAAGAGGACTTGAAAGCGGGGCAGAATTGCAGGAAACCGATTTCAGGAGGTAGACTGGAATTGCATTTAAAGCATAGGAAAAGAGGCAGAACGTCCACAATGATGCACTTGGCCAAAAAGGGCGTATGCGTTTTTTCCTGAATATATTCAGGAAAAAACGCATACGCCCTTTTTGGCCAACCAAGCAAGCTTGCAAAGGAAATCTGCACTACAATGAAGTCTCACTTCCCCCCGGTCAAAAGGGCCATCTGAAAAAAGTGTAAAATCCAGAAAGGCAGGACAGGCCATGGAGAACTGGGAGCCTTGTTATGCTGATGGGCGGGATGTAAATTGCCAACAGCCACTCGGGAGAGGTGTATGGTGTTTCCTGAAACATCTAAAAAACAAAGCAACAGAGCCTAGGGCACTTCCACTTATGGTCCTATAGCTTAGGGAAATTAAAATCAAAAAGACACAGCCACCCCAAAGTTTGGGACGGCTCTGTTTACAAGAACCTCGTTTACGGTACAAGTTCAATATCGCAGAAAGTGAAAAATGGATAAAGAAGTTCTGGTACTTATGTACAATGCAATATCACTCAGCAATGAAATCTATGTCATCAGGCCCGTAGCAGCATAATGAGTGGATTCAGGTATGATGATTCTAACTGAAATAAGTCACACAGAAAAAGAAACATCATAAGATATCACTAATACACGGGATGTAAACTTGGCTACACAGGAACTGGATTACAAAACAGAACAGGGTCTCAAATTTAGAAAACCAACTTATGCTTGCTTAAGGGGAAAGCTGAGTTGGGGTGCTGCATAAAACCAGAGATTGAAATGAGCACAGATAAAGTTCCTTAAGCCAAATATGGAATAGACAAGAACTACTCCTTGCTCAACGAAATGGACTCAACACCCCATATTAAACGCCTAAGAATGTACCTGACTAGTAAGTATCTTAAAACCTATGGATTGCTATGTCTCTGAAAGAAAATCAAGCGTGTGTACAGGGGCACAAACGCAGCAGTGATAGGATTGGAGAGGTTCGGTGAGCAAATGAAGACCCTTTGAAGTCATATTGCATGGTACCCATTCCACGGGTCTCAACTCTCCAGGTTTAAGGGATTCTGCCTTCAGCTAAAACATGCACGTGGAACCCAGAGTATGATCAACCGTGTGATCGGGAGACGTGTTCCAATATGTCTCAGTTCTCGTCCCCTGGTACTCGGGTGCAACATTCCAGACGCTTTACTAACACTCTCCCGACTTGGAGAGTCAGTGCCTTTAACCTCCTGTTTGGCCCAGTTTGCAATTTCTGCGGAAGATGAACAGGAATAGGGAGAACCAATGAGAGACTAGCTGGAGGTGTCTGGACGGGCAAATTTAACTCTCATTTCCCACCAGGAAGAGGAATTAACCAAAGGCTCAGCGTGCCGTGCCGGAACCAGATTAGGGCCTGAAGCAATCCTGTGGTGTTGCGGCCAGCTCACAAGAAAACGAGTTGAAGAAAGGAGCTCAGGGGCACTGTAATTCACAAACCTGCAGAGTTATAAATGACAGCTATCGTCCAAAAATATACTGAAGTAAGGCTGCCAAGAGGACTTGAAAGCGGGGCAGAATTGCAGGAAACCGATTTCAGGAGGTAGACTGGAATTGCATTTAAAGCATAGGAAAAGAGGCAGAACGTCCACAATGATGCACTTGGCCAAAAAGGGCGTATGCGTTTTTTCCTGAATATATTCAGGAAAAAACGCATACGCCCTTTTTGGCCAACCAAGCAAGCTTGCAAAGGAAATCTGCACTACAATGAAGTCTCACTTCCCCCCGGTCAAAAGGGCCATCTGAAAAAAGTGTAAAATCCAGAAAGGCAGGACAGGCCATGGAGAACTGGGAGCCTTGTTATGCTGATGGGCGGGATGTAAATTGCCAAGAGCCACTCGGGAGAGGTGTATGGTGTTTCCTGAAACATCTAAAAAACAAAGCAACAGAGCCTAGGGCACTTCCACTTATGGTCCTATAGCTTAGGGAAATTAAAATCAAAAAGACACAGCCACCCCAAAGTTTGGGACGGCTCTGTTTACAAGAACCTCATTTACGGTACAAGTTCAATATCACAGAAAGTGAAAAATGGATAAAGAAGTTGTGGTACTTACGTACAATGCCATATCACTCAGCAATGAAATCTATGTCATCAGGCCCATAGCAGCATAATGAGTGGATTCAGGTATGATGATTCTAACTGAAATAAGTCACACAGAAAAAGAAACATCATAAGATATCACTAATACACGGGATGTAAACTTGGCTACACAGGAACTGGATTACAAAACAGAACAGGGTCTCAAATTTAGAAAACCAACTTATGCTTGCTTAAGGGGAAAGCTGAGTTGGGGTGCTGCATAAAACCAGAGATTGAAATGAGCACAGATAAAGTTCCTTAAGCCAAATATAGAATAGACAAGAACTACTCCTTGCTCAATGAAATGGACTCAACACCCCATATTAAACGCCTAAGAATGTACCTGACTAGTAAGTATCTTAAAACCTATGGATTGCTATGTCTCTGAAAGAAAATCAAGCGTGTGTACAGGGGCATAAACGCAGCAGTGATAGGATTGGAGAGGTTCGGTGAGCAAATGAAGACCCTTTGAAGTCATATTGCATGGTACCCATTCCACGGGTCTCAACTCTCCAGGTTTAAGGGATTCTTCCTTCAGCTAAAACATGCACGTGGAACCCAGAGTATGATCAACCGTGTGATCGGGAGACGTGTTCCAATATGTCTCAGTTCTCGTCCCCTGGTACTCGGGTGCAACATTCCAGACGCTTTACTAACACTCTCCCGACTTGGAGAGTCAGTGCCTTTAACCTCCTGTTTGGCCCAGTTTGCAATTTCTGCGGAAGATGAACAGGAATAGGGAGAACCAATGAGAGACTAGCTGGAGGTGTCTGGACGGGCAAATTTAACTCTCATTTCCCACCAGGAAGAGGAATTAACCAAAGGCTCAGCGTGCCGTGCCGGAACCAGATTAGGGCCTGAAGCAATCCTGCGGTGTTGCGGCCAGCTCACAAGAAAACGAGTTGAAGAAAGGAGCTCAGGGGCACTGTAATTCACAAACCTGCAGAGTTATAAATGACAGCTATCGTCCAAAAATATACTGAAGTAAGGCTGCCAAGAGGACTTGAAAGCGGGGCAGAATTGCAGGAAACCGATTTCAGGAGGTAGACTGGAATTGCATTTAAAGCATAGGAAAAGAGGCAGAACGTCCACAATGATGCACTTGGCCAAAAAGGGCGTATGCGTTTTTTCCTGAATATATTCAGGAAAAAACGCATACGCCCTTTTTGGCCAACCAAGCAAGCTTGCAAAGGAAATCTGCACTACAATGAAGTCTCACTTCCCCCCGGTCAAAAGGGCCATCTGAAAAAAGTGTAAAATCCAGAAAGGCAGGACAGGCCATGGAGAACTGGGAGCCTTGTTATGCTGATGGGCGGGATGTAAATTGCCAAGAGCCACTCCGGAGAGGTGTATGGTGTTTCCTGAAACATCTAAAAAACAAAGCAACAGAGCCTAGGGTACTTCCACTTATGGTCCTATAGCTTAGGGAAATTAAAATCAAAAAGACACAGCCACCCCAAAGTTTGGGACGGCTCTGTTTACAAGAACCTCGTTTACGGTACAAGTTCAATATCGCAGAAAGTGAAAAATGGATAAAGAAGTTGTGGTACTTACGTACAATGCAATATCACTCAGCAATGAAATCTATGTCATCAGGCCCATAGCAGCATAATGAGTGGATTCAGGTATGATGATTCTAACTGAAATAAGTCACACAGAAAAAGAAACATCATAAGATATCACTAATACACGGAATGTAAACTTGGCTACACAGGAACTGGATTACAAAACAGAACAGGGTCTCAAATTTAGAAAACCAACTTATGCTTGCTTAAGGGGAAAGGTGAGTTGGGGTGCTGCATAAAACCAGAGATTGAAATGAACACAGATAAAGTTCCTTAAGCCAAATATGGAATAGACAAGAACTACTCCTTGCTCAACGAAATGGACTCAACACCCCATATTAAACGCCTAAGAATGTACCTGACTAGTAAGTATCTTAAAACCTATGAATTGCTATGTCTCTGAAAGAAAATCAAGCGTGTGTACAGGGGCATAAACGCAGCAGTGATAGGATTGGAGAGGTTCGGTGAGCAAATGAAGACCCTTTGAAGTCATATTGCATGGTACCCATTCCACGGGTCTCAACTCTCCAGGTTTAAGGGATTCTGCCTTCAGCTAAAACATGCACGTGGAACCCAGAGTATGATCACCCGTGATCGGGAGACATGTTCCAATATGTCTCAGTTCTCGTCCCCTGGTACTCGGGTGCAACATTCCAGACGCTTTACTAACACTCTCCCGACTTGGAGAGTCAGTGCCTTTAACCTCCTGTTTGGCCCAGTTTGCAATTTCTGCGGAAGATGAACAGGAATAGGGAGAACCAATGAGAGACTAGCTGGAGGTGTCTGGACGGGCAAATTTAACTCTCATTTCCCACCAGGAAGAGGAATTAACCAAAGGCTCAGCGTGCCGTGCCGGAACCAGATTAGGGCCTGAAGCAATCCTGCGGTGTTGCGGCCAGCTCACAAGAAAGCGAGTTGAAGAAAGGAGCTCAGGGGCACTGTAATTCACAAACCTGCAGAGTTATAAATGACAGCTATCGTCCAAAAATATACTGAAGTAAGGCTGCCAAGAGGACTTGAAAGCGGGGCAGAATTGCAGGAAACCGATTTCAGGAGGTAGACTGGAATTGCATTTAAAGCATAGGAAAAGAGGCAGAACGTCCACAATGATGCACTTGGCCAAAAAGGGCGTATGCGTTTTTTCCTGAATATATTCAGGAAAAAACGCATACGCCCTTTTTGGCCAACCAAGCAAGCTTGCAAAGGAAATCTGCACTACAATGAAGTCTCACTTCCCCCCGGTCAAAAGGGCCATCTGAAAAAAGTGTAAAATCCAGAAAGGCAGGACAGGCCATGGAGAACTGGGAGCCTTGTTATGCTGATGGGCGGGATGTAAATTGCCAAGAGCCACTCGGGAGAGGTGTATGGTGTTTCCTGAAACATCTAAAAAACAAAGCAACAGAGCCTAGGGCACTTCCACTTATGGTCCTATAGCTTAGGGAAATAAAAATCAAAAAGACACAGCCACCCCAAAGTTTGGGACGGCTCTGTTTACAAGAACCTCGTTTACGGTACAAGTTCAATATCGCAGAAAGTGAAAAATGGATAAAGAAGTTGTGGTACTTACGTACAATGCAATATCACTCAGCAATGAAATCTATGTCATCAGGCCCGTAGCAGCATAATGAGTGGATTCAGGTATGATGATTCTAACTGAAATAAGTCACACAGAAAAAGAAACATCATAAGATATCACTAATACACGGAATGTAAACTTGGCTACACAGGAACTTGATTACAAAACAGAACAGGGTCTCAAATTTAGAAAACCAACTTATGCTTGCTTAAGGGGAAAGGTGAGTTGGGGTGCTGCATCAAACCAGAGATTGAAATGAGCACAGATAAAGTTCCTTAAGCCAAATATGGAATAGACAAGAACTACTCCTTGCTCAACGAAATGGACTCAACACCCCATATTAAACGCCTAAGAATGTACCTGACTAGTAAGTATCTTAAAACCTATGGATTGCTATGTCTCTGAAAGAAAATCAAGCGTGTGTACAGGGGCCTAAACGCAGCAGTGATAGGATTGGAGAGGTTCGGTGAGCAAATGAAGACCCTTTGAAGTCATATTGCATGGTACCCATTCCACGGGTCTCAACTCTCCAGGTTTAAGGGATTCTTCCTTCAGCTAAAACATGCACGTGGAACCCAGAGTATGATCAACTGTGCGATCGGGAGACGTGTTCCAATATGTCTCAGTTCTCGTCCCCTGGTACTCGGGTGCAACATTCCAGACGCTTTACTAACACTCTCCTGACTTGGAGAGTCAGTGCCTTTAACCTCCTGTTTGGCCCAGTTTGCAATTTCTGTGGAAGATGAACAGGAATAGGGAGAACCAATGAGAGACTAGCTGGAGGTGTCTGGACGGGCAAATTTAACTCTCATTTCCCACCAGGAAGAGGAATTAACCAAAGGCTCAGCGTGCCGTGCCCGAACCAGATTAGGGCCTGAAGCAATCCTGCGGTGTTGCGGCCAGCTCACAAGAAAGCGAGTTGAAGAAAGGAGCTCAGGGGCACTGTAATTCACAAACCTGCAGAGTTATAAATGACAGCTATCGTCCAAAAATATACTGAAGTAAGGCTGCCAAGAGGACTTGAAAGCGGGGCAGAATTGCAGGAAACCGATTTCAGGAGGTAGACTGGAATTGCATTTAAAGCATAGGAAAAGAGGCAGAACGTCCACAATGATGCACTTGGCCAAAAAGGGCGTATGCGTTTTTTCCTGAATATATTCAGGAAAAAACGCATACGCCCTTTTTGGCCAACCAAGCAAGCTTGCAAAGGAAATCTGCACTACAATGAAGTCTCACTTCCCCCCGGTCAAAAGGGCCATCTGAAAAAAGTGTAAAATCCAGAAAGGCAGGACAGGCCATGGAGAACTGGGAGCCTTGTTATGCTAATGGGCGGGATGTAAATTGCCAAGAGCCACTCGGGAGAGGTGTATGGTGTTTCCTGAAACATCTAAAAAACAAAGCAACAGAGCCTAGGGCACTTCCACTTATGGTCCTATAGCTTAGGGAAATTAAAATCAAAAAGACACAGCCACCCCAAAGTTTGGGACGGCTCTGTTTACAAGAACCTCGTTTACGGTACAAGTTCAATATCGCAGAAAGTGAAAAATGGATAAAGAAGTTGTGGTACTTACGTACAATGCAATATCACTCAGCAATGAAATCTATGTCATCAGGCCCGTAGCAGCATAATGAGTGGATTCAGGTATGATGATTCTAACTGAAATAAGTCACACAGAAAAAGAAACATCATAAGATATCACTAATACACGGGATGTAAACTTGGCTACACAGGAACTGGATTACAAAACAGAACAGGGTCTCAAATTTAGAAAACCAACTTATGCTTGCTTAAGGGGAAAGGTGAGTTGGGGTGCTGCATAAAACCAGAGATTGAAATGAGCACAGATAAAGTTCCTTAAGCCAAATATGGAATAGACAAGAACTACTCCTTGCTCAACGAAATGGACTCAACACCCCATATTAAACGCCTAAGAATGTACCTGACTAGTAAGTATCTTAAAACCTATGGATTGCTATGTCTCTGAAAGAAAATCAAGCGTGTGTACAGGGGCATAAACGCAGCAGTGATAGGATTGGAGAGGTTCGGTGAGCAAATGAAGACCCTTTGAAGTCATATTGCATGGTACCCATTCCACGGGTCTCAACTCTCCAGGTTTAAGGGATTCTGCCTTCAGGTAAAACATGCACGTGGAACCCAGAGTATGATCAACCGTGTGATCGGGAGACGTGTTCAATATGTCTCAGTTCTCGTCCCCTGGTACTCGGGTGCAACATTCCAGACGCTTTACTAACACTCTCCCGACTTGGAGAGTCAGTGCCTTTAACCTCCTGTTTGGCCCAGTTTGCAATTTCTGCGGAAGATGAACAGGAATAGGGAGAACCAATGAGAGACTAGCTGGAGGTGTCTGGACGGGCAAATTTAACTCTCATTTCCCACCAGGAAGAGGAATTAACCAAAGGCTCAGCGTGCCGTGCCGGAACCAGATTAGGGCCTGAAGCAATCCTGCGGTGTTGCGGCCAGCTCACAAGAAAGCGAGTTGAAGAAAGGAGCTCAGGGGCACTGTAATTCACAAACCTGCAGAGTTATAAATGACAGCTATCGTCCAAAAATATACTGAAGTAAGGCTGCCAAGAGGACTTGAAAGCGGGGCAGAATTGCAGGAAACCGATTTCAGGAGGTAGACTGGAATTGCATTTAAAGCATAGGAAAAGAGGCAGAACGTCCACAATGATGCACTTGGCCAAAAAGGGCGTATGCGTTTTTTCCTGAATATATTCAGGAAAAAACGCATACGCCCTTTTTGGCCAACCAAGCAAGCTTGCAAAGGAAATCTGCACTACAATGAAGTCTCACTTCCCCCCGGTCAAAAGGGCCATCTGAAAAAAGTGTAAAATCCAGAAAGGCAGGACAGGCCATGGAGAACTGGGAGCCTTGTTATGCTGATGGGCGGGATGTAAATTGCCAAGAGCCACTCGGGAGAGGTGTATGGTGTTTCCTGAAACATCTAAAAAACAAAGCAACAGAGCCTAGGGCACTTCCACTTATGGTCCTATAGCTTAGGGAAATTAAAATCAAAAAGACACAGCCACCCCAAAGTTTGGGACGGCTCTGTTTACAAGAACCTCGTTTACGGTACAAGTTCAATATCACAGAAAGTGAAAAATGGATAAAGAAGTTGTGGTACTTACGTACAATGCAATATCACTCAGCAATGAAATCTATGTCATCAGGCCCGTAGCAGCATAATGAGTGGATTCAGGTATGATGATTCTAACTGAAATAAGTCACACAGAAAAAGAAACATCATAAGATATCACTAATACACGGGATGTAAACTTGGCTACACAGGAACTGGATTACAAAACAGAACAGGGTCTCAAATTTAGAAAACCAACTTATGCTTGCTTAAGGGGAAAGGTGAGTTGGGGTGCTGCATAAAACCAGAGATTGAAATGAGCACAGATAAAGTTCCTTAAGCCAAATATGGAATAGACAAGAACTACTCCTTGCTCAACGAAATGGACTCAACACCCCATATTAAACGCCTAAGAATGTACCTGACTAGTAAGTATCTTAAAACCTATGGATTGCTATGTCTCTGAAAGAAAATCAAGCGTGTGTACAGGGGCATAAACGCAGCAGTGATAGGATTGGAGAGGTTCGGTGAGCAAATGAAGACCCTTTGAAGTCATATTGCATGGTACCCATTCCACGGGTCTCAACTCTCCAGGTTTAAGGGATTCTTCCTTCAGCTAAAACATGCACGTGGAACCCAGAGTATGATCAACCGTGTGATCGGGAGACGTGTTCCAATATGTCTCAGTTCTCGTCCCCTGGTACTCGGGTGCAACATTCCAGACGCTTTACTAACACTCTCCCGACTTGGAGAGTCACTGCCTTTAACCTCCTGTTTGGCCCAGTTTGCAATTTCTGCGGAAGATGAACAGGAATAGGGAGAACCAATGAGAGACTAGCTGGAGGTGTCTGGACGGGCAAATTTAACTCTCATTTCCCACCAGGAAGAGGAATTAACCAAAGGCTCAGCGTGCCGTGCCGGAACCAGATTAGGGCCTGAAGCAATCCTGCGGTGTTGCGGCCAGCTCACAAGAAAGCGAGTTGAAGAAAGGAGCTCAGGGGCACTGTAATTCACAAACCTGCAGAGTTATAAATGACAGCTATCGTCCAAAAATATACTGAAGTAAGGCTGCCAAGAGGACTTGAAAGCGGGGCAGAATTGCAGGAAACCGATTTCAGGAGGTAGACTGGAATTGCATTTAAAGCATAGGAAAAGAGGCAGAACGTCCACAATGATGCACTTGGCCAAAAAGGGCGTATGCGTTTTTTCCTGAATATATTCAGGAAAAAACGCATACGCCCTTTTTGGCCAACCAAGCAAGCTTGCAAAGGAAATCTGCACTACAATGAAGTCTCACTTCCCCCCGGTCAAAAGGGCCATCTGAAAAAAGTGTAAAATCCAGAAAGGCAGGACAGGCCATGGAGAACTGGGAGCCTTGTTATGCTGATGGGCGGGATGTAAATTGCCAAGAGCCACTCGGGAGAGGTGTATGGTGTTTCCTGAAACATCTAAAAAACAAAGCAACAGAGCCTAGGGCACTTCCACTTATGGTCCTATAGCTTAGGGAAATTAAAATCAAAAAGACACAGCCACCCCAAAGTTTGGGACGGCTCTGTTTACAAGAACCTCATTTACGGTACAAGTTCAATATCACAGAAAGTGAAAAATGGATAAAGAAGTTGTGGTACTTACGTACAATGCAATATCACTCAGCAATGAAATCTATGTCATCAGGCCCGTAGCAGCATAATGAGTGGATTCAGGTATGATGATTCTAACTGAAATAAGTCACACAGAAAAAGAAACATCATAAGATATCACTAATACACGGGATGTAAACTTGGCTACACAGGAACTGGATTACAAAACAGAACAGGGTCTCAAATTTAGAAAACCAACTTATGCTTGCTTAAGGGGAAAGGTGAGTTGGGGTGCTGCATAAAACCAGAGATTTAAATGAACACAGATAAAGTTCCTTAAGCCAAATATGGAATAGACAAGAACTACTCCTTGCTCAACGAAATGGACTCAACACCCCATATTAAACGCCTAAGAATGTACCTGACTAGTAAGTATCTTAAAACCTATGGATTGCTATGTCTCTGAAAGAAAATCAAGCGTGTGTACAGGGGCATAAACGCAGCAGTGATAGGATTGGAGAGGTTCGGTGAGCAAATGAAGACCCTTTGAAGTCATATTGCATGGTACCCATTCCACGGGTCTCAACTCTCCAGGTTTAAGGGATTCTGCCTTCAGCTAAAACATGCACGTGGAACCCAGAGTATGATCAACCGTGTGATCGGGAGACGTGTTCCAATATGTCTCAGTTCTCGTCCCCTGGTACTCGGGTGCAACATTCCAGACGCTTTACTAACACTCTCCCGACTTGGAGAGTCAGTGCCTTTAACCTCCTGTTTGGCCCAGTTTGCAATTTCTGCGGAAGATGAACAGGAATAGGGAGAACCAATGAGAGACTAGCTGGAGGTGTCTGGACGGGCAAATTTAACTCTCATTTCCCACCAGGAAGAGGAATTAACCAAAGGCTCAGTGTGCCGTGCCGGAACCAGATTAGGGCCTGAAGCAATCCTGCGGTGTTGCGGCCAGCTCACAAGAAAGCGAGTTGAAGAAAGGAGCTCAGGGGCACTGTAATTCACAAACCTGCAGAGTTATAAATGACAGCTATCGTCCAAAAATATACTGAAGTAAGGCTGCCAAGAGGACTTGAAAGCGGGGCAGAATTGCAGGAAACCGATTTCAGGAGGTAGACTGGAATTGCATTTAAAGCATAGGAAAAGAGGCAGAACGTCCACAATGATGCACTTGGCCAAAAAGGGCGTATGCGTTTTTTCCTGAATATATTCAGGAAAAAACGCATACGCCCTTTTTGGCCAACCAAGCAAGCTTGCAAAGGAAATCTGCACTACAATGAAGTCTCACTTCCCCCCGGTCAAAAGGGCCATCTGAAAAAAGTGTAAAATCCAGAAAGGCAGGACAGGCCATGGAGAACTGGGAGCCTTGTTATGCTGATGGGCGGGATGTAAATTGCCAAGAGCCACTCGGGAGAGGTGTATGGTGTTTCCTGAAACATCTAAAAAACAAAGCAACAGAGCCTAGGGCACTTCCACTTATGGTCCTATAGCTTAGGGAAATTAAAATCAAAAAGACACAGCCACCCCAAAGTTTGGGACGGCTCTGTTTACAAGAACCTCATTTACGGTACAAGTTCAATATCACAGAGAGTGAAAAATGGATAAAGAAGTTGTGGTACTTACGTACAATGCCATATCACTCAGCAATGATATCTATGTCATCAGGCCCATAGCAGCATAATGAGTGGATTCAGGTATGATGATTCTAACTGAAATAAGTCACACAGAAAAAGAAACATCATAAGATATCACTAATACACGGGATGTAAACTTGGCTACACAGGAACTGGATTACAAAACAGAACAGGGTCTCAAATTTAGAAAACCAACTTATGCTTGCTTAAGGGGAAAGGTGAGTTGGGGTGCTGCATAAAACCAGAGATTGAAATGAGCACAGATAAAGTTCCTTAAGCCAAATATAGAATAGACAAGAACTACTCCTTGCTCAATGAAATGGACTCAACACCCCATATTAAACGCCTAAGAATGTACCTGACTAGTAAGTATCTTAAAACCTATGCACTGCTATGTCTCTGAAAGAAAATCAAGCATGTGTACAGGGGCATAAACGCAGCAGTGATAGGATTGGAGAGGTTCGGTGAGCAAATGAAGACCCTTTGAAGTCATATTGCATGGTACCCATTCCACGGGTCTCAACTCTCCAGGTTTAAGGGATTCTTCCTTCAGCTAAAACATGCACGTGGAACCCAGAGTATGATCAACCGTGTGATCGGGAGACGTGTTCCAATATGTCTCAGTTCTCGTCCCCTGGTACTCGGGTGCAACATTCCAGACGCTTTACTAACACTCTCCCGACTTGGAGAGTCAGTGCCTTTAACCTCCTGTTTGGCCCAGTTTGCAATTTCTGCGGAAGATGAACAGGAATAGGGAGAACCAATGAGAGACTAGCTGGAGGTGTCTGGACGGGCAAATTTAACTCTCATTTCCCACCAGGAAGAGGAATTAACCAAAGGCTCAGCGTGCCGTGCCGGAACCAGATTAGGGCCTGAAGCAATCCTGCGGTGTTGCGGCCAGCTCACAAGAAAGCGAGTTGAAGAAAGGAGCTCAGGGGCACTGTAATTCACAAACCTGCAGAGTTATAAATGACAGCTATCGTCCAAAAATATACTGAAGTAAGGCTGCCAAGAGGACTTGAAAGCGGGGCAGAATTGCAGGAAACCGATTTCAGGAGGTAGACTGGAATTGCATTTAAAGCATAGGAAAAGAGGCAGAACGTCCACAATGATGCACTTGGCCAAAAAGGGCGTATGCGTTTTTTCCTGAATATATTCAGGAAAAAACGCATACGCCCTTTTTGGCCAACCAAGCAAGCTTGCAAAGGAAATCTGCACTACAATGAAGTCTCACTTCCCCCCGGTCAAAAGGGCCATCTGAAAAAAGTGTAAAATCCAGAAAGGCAGGACAGGCCATGGAGAACTGGGAGCCTTGTTATGCTGATGGGCGGGATGTAAATTGCCAAGAGCCACTCGGGAGAGGTGTATGGTGTTTCCTGAAACATCTAAAAAACAAAGCAACAGAGCCTAGGGCACTTCCACTTATGGTCCTATAGCTTAGGGAAATTAAAATCAAAAAGACACAGCCACCCCAAAGTTTGGGACGGCTCTGTTTACAAGAACCTCATTTACGGTACAAGTTCAATATCACAGAAAGTGAAAAATGGATAAAGAAGTTGTGGTACTTACGTACAATGCAATATCACTCAGCAATGAAATCTATGTCATCAGGCCCGTAGCAGCATAATGAGTGGATTCAGGTATGATGATTCTAACTGAAATAAGTCACACAGAAAAAGAAACATCATAAGATATCACTAATACACGGGATGTAAACTTGGCTACACAGGAACTGGATTACAAAACAGAACAGGGTCTCAAATTTAGAAAACCAACTTATGCTTGCTTAAGGGGAAAGCTGAGTTGGGGTGCTGCATAAAACCAGAGATTGAAATGAGCACAGATAAAGTTCCTTAAGCCAAATATGGAATAGACAAGAACTACTCCTTGCTCAACGAAATGGACTCAACACCCCATATTAAACGCCTAAGAATGTACCTGACTAGTAAGTATCTTAAAACCTATGGATTGCTATGTCTCTGAAAGAAAATCAAGCGTGTGTACAGGGGCATAAACGCAGCAGTGATAGGATTGGAGAGGTTCGGTGAGCAAATGAAGACCCTTTGAAGTCATATTGCATGGTACCCATTCCACGGGTCTCAACTCTCCAGGTTTAAGGGATTCTTCCTTCAGCTAAAACATGCACGTGGAACCCAGAGTATGATCAACCGTGTGATCGGGAGACGTGTTCCAATATGTCTCAGTTCTCGTCCCCTGGTACTCGGGTGCAACATTCCAGACGCTTTACTAACACTCTCCCGACTTGGAGAGTCAGTGCCTTTAACCTCCTGTTTGGCCCAGTTTGCAATTTCTGCGGAAGATGAACAGGAATAGGGAGAACCAATGAGAGACTAGCTGGAGGTGTCTGGACGGGCAAATTTAACTCTCATTTCCCACCAGGAAGAGGAATTAACCAAAGGCTCAGCGTGCCGTGCCGGAACCAGATTAGGGCCTGAAGCAATCCTGCGGTGTTGCGGCCAGCTCACAAGAAAGCGAGTTGAAGAAAGGAGCTCAGGGGCACTGTAATTCACAAACCTGCAGAGTTATAAATGACAGCTATCGTCCAAAAATATACTGAAGTAAGGCTGCCAAGAGGACTTGAAAGCGGGGCAGAATTGCAGGAAACCGATTTCAGGAGGTAGACTGGAATTGCATTTAAAGCATAGGAAAAGAGGCAGAACGTCCACAATGATGCACTTGGCCAAAAAGGGCGTATGCGTTTTTTCCTGAATATATTCAGGAAAAAACGCATACGCCCTTTTTGGCCAACCAAGCAAGCTTGCAAAGGAAATCTGCACTACAATGAAGTCTCACTTCCCCCCGGTCAAAAGGGCCATCTGAAAAAAGTGTAAAATCCAGAAAGGCAGGACAGGCCATGGAGAACTGGGAGCCTTGTTATGCTGATGGGCGGGATGTCAATTGCCAAGAGCCACTCGGGAGAGGTGTATGGTGTTTCCTGAAACATCTAAAAAACAAAGCAACAGAGCCTAGGGCACTTCCACTTATGGTCCTATAGCTTAGGGAAATTAAAATCAAAAAGACACAGCCACCCCAAAGTTTGGGACGGCTCTGTTTACAAGAACCTCATTTACGGTACAAGTTCAATATCACAGAGAGTGAAAAATGGATAAAGAAGTTGTGGTACTTACGTACAATGCCATATCACTCAGCAATGATATCTATGTCATCAGGCCCATAGCAGCATAATGAGTGGATTCAGGTATGATGATTCTAACTGAAATAAGTCACACAGAAAAAGAAACATCATAAGATATCACTAATACACGGGATGTAAACTTGGCTACACAGGAACTGGATTACAAAACAGAACAGGGTCTCAAATTTAGAAAACCAACTTATGCTTGCTTAAGGGGAAAGGTGAGTTGGGGTGCTGCATAAAACCAGAGATTGAAATGAGCACAGATAAAGTTCCTTAAGCCAAATATGGAATAGACAAGAACTACTCCTTGCTCAACGAAATGGACTCAACACCCCATATTAAACGCCTAAGAATGTACCTGACTAGTAAGTATCTTAAAACCTATGGATTGCTATGTCTCTGAAAGAAAATCAAGCGTGTGTACAGGGGCATAAACGCAGCAGTGATAGGATTGGAGAGGTTCGGTGAGCAAATGAAGACCCTTTGAAGTCATATTGCATGGTACCCATTCCACGGGTCTCAACTCTCCAGGTTTAAGGGATTCTTCCTTCAGCTAAAACATGCACGTGGAACCCAGAGTATGATCAACCGTGTGATCGGGAGACGTGTTCAATATGTCTCAGTTCTCGTCCCCTGGTACTCGGGTGCAACATTCCAGACGCTTTACTAACACTCTCCCGACTTGGAGAGTCAGTGCCTTTAACCTCCTGTTTGGCCCAGTTTGCAATTTCTGCGGAAGATGAACAGGAATAGGGAGAACCAATGAGAGACTAGCTGGAGGTGTCTGGACGGGCAAATTTAACTCTCATTTCCCACCAGGAAGAGGAATTAACCAAAGGCTCAGCGTGCCGTGCCGGAACCAGATTAGGGCCTGAAGCAATCCTGCGGTGTTGCGGCCAGCTCACAAGAAAGCGAGTTGAAGAAAGGAGCTCAGGGGCACTGTAATTCACAAACCTGCAGAGTTATAAATGACAGCTATCGTCCAAAAATATACTGAAGTAAGGCTGCCAAGAGGACTTGAAAGCGGGGCAGAATTGCAGGAAACCGATTTCAGGAGGTAGACTGGAATTGCATTTAAAGCATAGGAAAAGAGGCAGAACGTCCACAATGATGCACTTGGCCAAAAAGGGCGTATGCGTTTTTTCCTGAATATATTCAGGAAAAAACGCATACGCCCTTTTTGGCCAACCAAGCAAGCTTGCAAAGGAAATCTGCACTACAATGAAGTCTCACTTCCCCCCGGTCAAAAGGGCCATCTGAAAAAAGTGTAAAATCCAGAAAGGCAGGACAGGCCATGGAGAACTGGGAGCCTTGTTATGCTGATGGGCGGGATGTAAATTGCCAAGAGCCACTCGGGAGAGGTGTATGGTGTTTCCTGAAACATCTAAAAAACAAAGCAACAGAGCCTAGGGCACTTCCACTTATGGTCCTATAGCTTAGGGAAATTAAAATCAAAAAGACACAGCCACCCCAAAGTTTGGGACGGCTCTGTTTACAAGAACCTCGTTTACGGTACAAGTTCAATATCGCAGAAAGTGAAAAATGGATAAAGAAGTTGTGGTACTTACGTACAATGCAATATCACTCAGCAATGAAATCTATGTCATCAGGCCCGTAGCAGCATAATGAGTGGATTCAGGTATGATGATTCTAACTGAAATAAGTCACACAGAAAAAGAAACATCATAAGATATCACTAATACACGGGATGTAAACTTGGCTACACAGGAACTGGATTACAAAACAGAACAGGGTCTCAAATTTAGAAAACCAACTTATGCTTGCTTAAGGGGAAAGGTGAGTTGGGGTGCTGCATAAAACCAGAGATTGAAATGAGCACAGATAAAGTTCCTTAAGCCAAATATGGAATAGACAAGAACTACTCCTTGCTCAACGAAATGGACTCAACACCCCATATTAAACGCCTAAGAATGTACCTGACTAGTAAGTATCTTAAAACCTATGGATTGCTATGTCTCTGAAAGAAAATCAAGCGTGTGTACAGGGGCATAAACGCAGCAGTGATAGGATTGGAGAGGTTCGGTGAGCAAATGAAGACCCTTTGAAGTCATATTGCATGGTACCCATTCCACGGGTCTCAACTCTCCAGGTTTAAGGGATTCTTCCTTCAGCTAAAACATGCACGTGGAACCCAGAGTATGATCAACCGTGTGATCGGGAGACGTGTTCCAATATGTCTCAGTTCTCGTCCCCTGGTACTCGGGTGCAACATTCCAGACGCTTTACTAACACTCTCCCGACTTGGAGAGTCACTGCCTTTAACCTCCTGTTTGGCCCAGTTTGCAATTTCTGCGGAAGATGAACAGGAATAGGGAGAACCAATGAGAGACTAGCTGGAGGTGTCTGGACGGGCAAATTTAACTCTCATTTCCCACCAGGAAGAGGAATTAACCAAAGGCTCAGCGTGCCGTGCCGGAACCAGATTAGGGCCTGAAGCAATCCTGCGGTGTTGCGGCCAGCTCACAAGAAAGCGAGTTGAAGAAAGGAGCTCAGGGGCACTGTAATTCACAAACCTGCAGAGTTATAAATGACAGCTATCGTCCAAAAATATACTGAAGTAAGGCTGCCAAGAGGACTTGAAAGCGGGGCAGAATTGCAGGAAACCGATTTCAGGAGGTAGACTGGAATTGCATTTAAAGCATAGGAAAAGAGGCAGAACGTCCACAATGATGCACTTGGCCAAAAAGGGCGTATGCGTTTTTTCCTGAATATATTCAGGAAAAAACGCATACGCCCTTTTTGGCCAACCAAGCAAGCTTGCAAAGGAAATCTGCACTACAATGAAGTCTCACTTCCCCCCAGTCAAAAGGGCCATCTGAAAAAAGTGTAAAATCCAGAAAGGCAGGACAGGCCATGGAGAACTGGGAGCCTTGTTATGCTGATGGGCGGGATGTAAATTGCCAAGAGCCACTCGGGAGAGGTGTATGGTGTTTCCTGAAACATCTAAAAAACAAAGCAACAGAGCCTAGGGCACTTCCACTTATGGTCCTATAGCTTAGGGAAATTAAAATCAAAAAGACACAGCCACCCCAAAGTTTGGGACGGCTCTGTTTACAAGAACCTCATTTACGGTACAAGTTCAATATCACAGAAAGTGAAAAATGGATAAAGAAGTTGTGGTACTTACGTACAATGCCATATCACTCAGCAATGATATCTATGTCATCAGGCCCGTAGCAGCATAATGAGTGGATTCAGGTATGATGATTCTAACTGAAATAAGTCACACAGAAAAAGAAACATCATAAGATATCACTAATACACGGGATGTAAACTTGGCTACACAGGAACTGGATTACAAAACAGAACAGGGTCTCAAATTTAGAAAACCAACTTATGCTTGCTTAAGGGGAAAGGTGAGTTGGGGTGCTGCATAAAACCAGAGATTGAAATGAGCACAGATAAAGTTCCTTAAGCCAAATATAGAATAGACAAGAACTACTCCTTGCTCAATGAAATGGACTCAACACCCCATATTAAACGCCTAAGAATGTACCTGACTAGTAAGTATCTTAAAACCTATGCACTGCTATGTCTCTGAAAGAAAATCAAGCGTGTGTACAGGGGCATAAACGCAGCAGTGATAGGATTGGAGAGGTTCGGTGAGCAAATGAAGACCCTTTGAAGTCATATTGCATGGTACCCATTCCACGGGTCTCAACTCTCCAGGTTTAAGGGATTCTTCCTTCAGCTAAAACATGCACGTGGAACCCAGAGTATGATCAACCATGTGATCGGGAGACGTGTTCCAATATGTCTCAGTTCTCGTCCCCTGGTACTCGGGTGCAACATTCCAGACGCTTTACTAACACTCTCCCGACTTGGAGAGTCAGTGCCTTTAACCTCCTGTTTGGCCCAGTTTGCAATTTCTGCGGAAGATGAACAGGAATAGGGAGAACCAATGAGAGACTAGCTGGAGGTGTCTGGACGGGCAAATTTAACTCTCATTTCCCACCAGGAAGAGGAATTAACCAAAGGCTCAGCGTGCCGTGCCGGAACCAGATTAGGGCCTGAAGCAATCCTGCGGTGTTGCGGCCAGCTCACAAGAAAGCGAGTTGAAGAAAGGAGCTCAGGGGCACTGTAATTCACAAACCTGCAGAGTTATAAATGACAGCTATCGTCCAAAAATATACTGAAGTAAGGCTGCCAAGAGGACTTGAAAGCGGGGCAGAATTGCAGGAAACCGATTTCAGGAGGTAGACTGGAATTGCATTTAAAGCATAGGAAAAGAGGCAGAACGTCCACAATGATGCACTTGGCCAAAAAGGGCGTATGCGTTTTTTCCTGAATATATTCAGGAAAAAACGCATACGCCCTTTTTGGCCAACCAAGCAAGCTTGCAAAGGAAATCTGCACTACAATGAAGTCTCACTTCCCCCCGGTCAAAAGGGCCATCTGAAAAAAGTGTAAAATCCAGAAAGGCAGGACAGGCCATGGAGAACTGGGAGCCTTGTTATGCTGATGGGCGGGATGTAAATTGCCAAGAGCCACTCGGGAGAGGTGTATGGTGTTTCCTGAAACATCTAAAAAACAAAGCAACAGAGCCTAGGGCACTTCCACTTATGGTCCTATAGCTTAGGGAAATTAAAATCAAAAAGACACAGCCACCCCAAAGTTTGGGACGGCTCTGTTTACAAGAACCTCGTTTACGGTACAAGTTCAATATCGCAGAAAGTGAAAAATGGATAAAGAAGTTGTGGTACTTACGTACAATGCAATATCACTCAGCAATGAAATCTATGTCATCAGGCCCGTAGCAGCATAATGAGTGGATTCAGGTATGATGATTCTAACTGAAATAAGTCACACAGAAAAAGAAACATCATAAGATATCACTAATACACGGGATGTAAACTTGGCTACACAGGAACTGGATTACAAAACAGAACAGGGTCTCAAATTTAGAAAACCAACTTATGCTTGCTTAAGGGGAAAGGTGAGTTGGGGTGCTGCATAAAACCAGAGATTGAAATGAGCACAGATAAAGTTCCTTAAGCCAAATATAGAATAGACAAGAACTACTCCTTGCTCAATGAAATGGACTCAACACCCCATATTAAACGCCTAAGAATGTACCTGACTAGTAAGTATCTTAAAACCTATGGATTGCTATGTCTCTGAAAGAAAATCAAGCGTGTGTACAGGGGCATAAACGCAGCAGTGATAGGATTGGAGAGGTTCGGTGAGCAAATGAAGACCCTTTGAAGTCATATTGCATGGTACCCATTCCACGGGTCTCAACTCTCCAGGTTTAAGGGATTCTTCCTTCAGCTAAAACATGCACGTGGAACCCAGAGTATGATCAACCGTGTGATCGGGAGACGTGTTCCAATATGTCTCAGTTCTCGTCCCCTGGTACTCGGGTGCAACATTCCAGACGCTTTACTAACACTCTCCCGACTTGGAGAGTCAGTGCCTTTAACCTCCTGTTTGGCCCAGTTTGCAATTTCTGCGGAAGATGAACAGGAATAGGGAGAACCAATGAGAGACTAGCTGGAGGTGTCTGGACGGGCAAATTTAACTCTCATTTCCCACCAGGAAGAGGAATTAACCAAAGGCTCAGCGTGCCGTGCCGGAACCAGATTAGGGCCTGAAGCAATCCTGTGGTGTTGCGGCCAGCTCACAAGAAAACGAGTTGAAGAAAGGAGCTCAGGGGCACTGTAATTCACAAACCTGCAGAGTTATAAATGACAGCTATCGTCCAAAAATATACTGAAGTAAGGCTGCCAAGAGGACTTGAAAGCGGGGCAGAATTGCAGGAAACCGATTTCAGGAGGTAGACTGGAATTGCATTTAAAGCATAGGAAAAGAGGCAGAACGTCCACAATGATGCACTTGGCCAAAAAGGGCGTATGCGTTTTTTCCTGAATATATTCAGGAAAAAACGCATACGCCCTTTTTGGCCAACCAAGCAAGCTTGCAAAGGAAATCTGCACTACAATGAAGTCTCACTTCCCCCCGGTCAAAAGGGCCATCTGAAAAAAGTGTAAAATCCAGAAAGGCAGGACAGGCCATGGAGAACTGGGAGCCTTGTTATGCTGATGGGCGGGATGTAAATTGCCAACAGCCACTCGGGAGAGGTGTATGGTGTTTCCTGAAACATCTAAAAAACAAAGCAACAGAGCCTAGGGCACTTCCACTTATGGTCCTATAGCTTAGGGAAATTAAAATCAAAAAGACACAGCCACCCCAAAGTTTGGGACGGCTCTGTTTACAAGAACCTCGTTTACGGTACAAGTTCAATATCGCAGAAAGTGAAAAATGGATAAAGAAGTTGTGGTACTTACGTACAATGCAATATCACTCAGCAATGAAATCTATGTCATCAGGCCCGTAGCAGCATAATGAGTGGATTCAGGTATGATGATTCTAACTGAAATAAGTCACACAGAAAAAGAAACATCATAAGATATCACTAATACACGGAATGTAAACTTGGCTACACAGGAACTTGATTACAAAACAGAACAGGGTCTCAAATTTAGAAAACCAACTTATGCTTGCTTAAGGGGAAAGGTGAGTTGGGGTGCTGCATAAAACCAGAGATTGAAATGAGCACAGATAAAGTTCCTTAAGCCAAATATGGAATAGACAAGAACTACTCCTTGCTCAACGAAATGGACTCAACACCCCATATTAAACGCCTAAGAATGTACCTGACTAGTAAGTATCTTAAAACCTATGGATTGCTATGTCTCTGAAAGAAAATCAAGCGTGTGTACAGGGGCCTAAACGCAGCAGTGATAGGATTGGAGAGGTTCGGTGAGCAAATGAAGACCCTTTGAAGTCATATTGCATGGTACCCATTCCACGCGTCTCAACTCTCCATGTTTAAGGGATTCTTCCTTCAGCTAAAACATGCACGTGGAACCCAGAGTATGATCAACTGTGCGATCGGGAGACGTGTTCCAATATGTCTCAGTTCTCGTCCCCTGGTACTCGGGTGCAACATTCCAGACGCTTTACTAACACTCTCCCGACTTGGAGAGTCAGTGCCTTTAACCTCCTGTTTGGCCCAGTTTGCAATTTCTGTGGAAGATGAACAGGAATAGGGAGAACCAATGAGAGACTAGCTGGAGGTGTCTGGACGGGCAAATTTAACTCTCATTTCCCACCAGGAAGAGGAATTAACCAAAGGCTCAGCGTGCCGTGCCGGAACCAGATTAGGGCCTGAAGCAATCCTGCGGTGTTGCGGCCAGCTCACAAGAAAGCGAGTTGAAGAAAGGAGCTCAGGGGCACTGTAATTCACAAACCTGCAGAGTTATAAATGACAGCTATCGTCCAAAAATATACTGAAGTAAGGCTGCCAAGAGGACTTGAAAGCGGGGCAGAATTGCAGGAAACCGATTTCAGGAGGTAGACTGGAATTGCATTTAAAGCATAGGAAAAGAGGCAGAACGTCCACAATGATGCACTTGGCCAAAAAGGGCGTATGCGTTTTTTCCTGAATATATTCAGGAAAAAACGCATACGCCCTTTTTGGCCAACCAAGCAAGCTTGCAAAGGAAATCTGCACTACAATGAAGTCTCACTTGCCCCCGGTCAAAAGGGCCATCTGAAAAAAGTGTAAAATCCAGAAAGGCAGGACAGGCCATGGAGAACTGGGAGCCTTGTTATGCTGATGGGCGGGATGTAAATTGCCAACAGCCACTCGGGAGAGGTGTATGGTGTTTCCTGAAACATCTAAAAAACAAAGCAACAGAGCCTAGGGCACTTCCACTTATGGTCCTATAGCTTAGGGAAATTAAAATCAAAAAGACACAGCCACCCCAAAGTTTGGGACGGCTCTGTTTACAAGAACCTCGTTTACGGTACAAGTTCAATATCGCAGAAAGTGAAAAATGGATAAAGAAGTTGTGGTACTTACGTACAATGCAATATCACTCAGCAATGAAATCTATGTCATCAGGCCCGTAGCAGCATAATGAGTGGATTCAGGTATGATGATTCTAACTGAAATAAGTCACACAGAAAAAGAAACATCATAAGATATCACTAATACACGGGATGTAAACTTGGCTACACAGGAACTGGATTACAAAACAGAACAGGGTCTCAAATTTAGAAAACCAACTTATGCTTGCTTAAGGGGAAAGGTGAGTTGGGGTGCTGCATCAAACCAGAGATTGAAATGAGCACAGATAAAGTTCCTTAAGCCAAATATGGAATAGACAAGAACTACTCCTTGCTCAACGAAATGGACTCAACACCCCATATTAAACGCCTAAGAATGTACCTGACTAGTAAGTATCTTAAAACCTATGGATTGCTATGTCTCTGAAAGAAAATCAAGCGTGTGTACAGGGGCATAAACGCAGCAGTGATAGGATTGGAGAGGTTCGGTGAGCAAATGAAGACCCTTTGAAGTCATATTGCATGGTACCCATTCCACGGGTCTCAACTCTCCAGGTTTAAGGGATTCTTCCTTCAGCTAAAACATGCACGTGGAACCCAGAGTATGATCAACCGTGTGATCGGGAGACGTGTTCAATATGTCTCAGTTCTCGTCCCCTGGTACTCGGGTGCAACATTCCAGACGCTTTACTAACACTCTCCCGACTTGGAGAGTCAGTGCCTTTAACCTCCTGTTTGGCCCAGTTTGCAATTTCTGCGGAAGATGAACAGGAATAGGGAGAACCAATGAGAGACTAGCTGGAGGTGTCTGGACGGGCAAATTTAACTCTCATTTCCCACCAGGAAGAGGAATTAACCAAAGGCTCAGCGTGCCGTGCCGGAACCAGATTAGGGCCTGAAGCAATCCTGCGGTGTTGCGGCCAGCTCACAAGAAAGCGAGTTGAAGAAAGGAGCTCAGGGGCACTGTAATTCACAAACCTGCAGAGTTATAAATGACAGCTATCGTCCAAAAATATACTGAAGTAAGGCTGCCAAGAGGACTTGAAAGCGGGGCAGAATTGCAGGAAACCGATTTCAGGAGGTAGACTGGAATTGCATTTAAAGCATAGGAAAAGAGGCAGAACGTCCACAATGATGCACTTGGCCAAAAAGGGCGTATGCGTTTTTTCCTGAATATATTCAGGAAAAAACGCATACGCCCTTTTTGGCCAACCAAGCAAGCTTGCAAAGGAAATCTGCACTACAATGAAGTCTCACTTCCCCCCGGTCAAAAGGGCCATCTGAAAAAAGTGTAAAATCCAGAAAGGCAGGACAGGCCATGGAGAACTGGGAGCCTTGTTATGCTGATGGGCGGGATGTAAATTGCCAACAGCCACTCGGGAGAGGTGTATGGTGTTTCCTGAAACATCTAAAAAACAAAGCAACAGAGCCTAGGGCACTTCCACTTATGGTCCTATAGCTTAGGGAAATTAAAATCAAAAAGACACAGCCACCCCAAAGTTTGGGACGGCTCTGTTTACAAGAACCTCGTTTACGGTACAAGTTCAATATCACAGAAAGTGAAAAATGGATAAAGAAGTTGTGGTACTTACGTACAATGCAATATCACTCAGCAATGAAATCTATGTCATCAGGCCCGTAGCAGCATAATGAGTGGATTCAGGTATGATGATTCTAACTGAAATAAGTCACACAGAAAAAAAAACATCATAAGATATCACTAATACACGGGATGTAAACTTGGCTACACAGGAACTGGATTACAAAACAGAACAGGGTCTCAAATTTAGAAAACCAACTTATGCTTGCTTAAGGGGAAAGGTGAGTTGGGGTGCTGCATAAAACCAGAGATTGAAATGAGCACAGATAAAGTTCCTTAAGCCAAATATGGAATAGACAAGAACTACTCCTTGCTCAACGAAATGGACTCAACACCCCATATTAAACGCCTAAGAATGTACCTGACTAGTAAGTATCTTAAAACCTATGGATTGCTATGTCTCTGAAAGAAAATCAAGCGTGTGTACAGGGGCATAAACGCAGCAGTGATAGGATTGGAGAGGTTCGGTGAGCAAATGAAGACCCTTTGAAGTCATATTGCATGGTACCCATTCCACGGGTCTCAACTCTCCAGGTTTAAGGGATTCTTCCTTCAGCTAAAACATGCACGTGGAACCCAGAGTATGATCAACCGTGTGATCGGGAGACGTGTTCCAATATGTCTCAGTTCTCGTCCCCTGGTACTCGGGTGCAACATTCCAGACGCTTTACTAACACTCTCCCGACTTGGAGAGTCAGTGCCTTTAACCTCCTGTTTGGCCCAGTTTGCAATTTCTGCGGAAGATGAACAGGAATAGGGAGAACCAATGAGAGACTAGCTGGAGGTGTCTGGACGGGCAAATTTAACTCTCATTTCCCACCAGGAAGAGGAATTAACCAAAGGCTCAGCGTGCCGTGCCGGAACCAGATTAGGGCCTGAAGCAATCCTGCGGTGTTGCGGCCAGCTCACAAGAAAGCGAGTTGAAGAAAGGAGCTCAGGGGCACTGTAATTCACAAACCTGCAGAGTTATAAATGACAGCTATCGTCCAAAAATATACTGAAGTAAGGCTGCCAAGAGGACTTGAAAGCGGGGCAGAATTGCAGGAAACCGATTTCAGGAGGTAGACTGGAATTGCATTTAAAGCATAGGAAAAGAGGCAGAACGTCCACAATGATGCACTTGGCCAAAAAGGGCGTATGCGTTTTTTCCTGAATATATTCAGGAAAAAACGCATACGCCCTTTTTGGCCAACCAAGCAAGCTTGCAAAGGAAATCTGCACTACAATGAAGTCTCACTTCCCCCCGGTCAAAAGGGCCATCTGAAAAAAGTGTAAAATCCAGAAAGGCAGGACAGGCCATGGAGAACTGGGAGCCTTGTTATGCTGATGGGCGGGATGTAAATTGCCAAGAGCCACTCGGGAGAGGTGTATGGTGTTTCCTGAAACATCTAAAAAACAAAGCAACAGAGCCTAGGGCACTTCCACTTATGGTCCTATAGCTTAGGGAAATTAAAATCAAAAAGACACAGCCACCCCAAAGTTTGGGACGGCTCTGTTTACAAGAACCTCATTTACGGTACAAGTTCAATATCACAGAAAGTGAAAAATGGATAAAGAAGTTGTGGTACTTACGTACAATGCAATATCACTCAGCAATGAAATCTATGTCATCAGGCCCGTAGCAGCATAATGAGTGGATTCAGGTATGATGATTCTAACTGAAATAAGTCACACAGAAAAAGAAACATCATAAGATATCACTAATACACGGGATGTAAACTTGGCTACACAGGAACTGGATTACAAAACAGAACAGGGTCTCAAATTTAGAAAACCAACTTATGCTTGCTTAAGGGGAAAGGTGAGTTGGGGTGCTGCATAAAACCAGAGATTGAAATGAGCACAGATAAAGTTCCTTAAGCCAAATATGGAATAGACAAGAACTACTCCTTGCTCAACGAAATGGACTCAACACCCCATATTAAACGCCTAAGAATGTACCTGACTAGTAAGTATCTTAAAACCTATGGATTGCTATGTCTCTGAAAGAAAATCAAGCGTGTGTACAGGGGCATAAACGCAGCAGTGATAGGATTGGAGAGGTTCGGTGAGCAAATGAAGACCCTTTGAAGTCATATTGCATGGTACCCATTCCACGGGTCTCAACTCTCCAGGTTTAAGGGATTCTTCCTTCAGCTAAAACATGCACGTGGAACCCAGAGTATGATCAACCGTGTGATCGGGAGACGTGTTCCAATATGTCTCAGTTCTCGTCCCCTGGTACTCGGGTGCAACATTCCAGACGCTTTACTAACACTCTCCCGACTTGGAGAGTCACTGCCTTTAACCTCCTATTTGGCCCAGTTTGCAATTTCTGCGGAAGATGAACAGGAATAGGGAGAACCAATGAGAGACTAGCTGGAGGTGTCTGGACGGGCAAATTTAACTCTCATTTCCCACCAGGAAGAGGAATTAACCAAAGGCTCAGCGTGCCGTGCCGGAACCAGATTAGGGCCTGAAGCAATCCTGCGGTGTTGCGGCCAGCTCACAAGAAAGCGAGTTGAAGAAAGGAGCTCAGGGGCACTGTAATTCACAAACCTGCAGAGTTATAAATGACAGCTATCGTCCAAAAATATACTGAAGTAAGGCTGCCAAGAGGACTTGAAAGCGGGGCAGAATTGCAGGAAACCGATTTCAGGAGGTAGACTGGAATTGCATTTAAAGCATAGGAAAAGAGGCAGAACGTCCACAATGATGCACTTGGCCAAAAAGGGCGTATGCGTTTTTTCCTGAATATATTCAGGAAAAAACGCATACGCCCTTTTTGGCCAACCAAGCAAGCTTGCAAAGGAAATCTGCACTACAATGAAGTCTCACTTCCCCCCGGTCAAAAGGGCCATCTGAAAAAAGTGTAAAATCCAGAAAGGCAGGACAGGCCATGGAGAACTGGGAGCCTTGTTATGCTGATGGGCGGGATGTCAATTGCCAAGAGCCACTCGGGAGAGGTGTATGGTGTTTCCTGAAACATCTAAAAAACAAAGCAACAGAGCCTAGGGCACTTCCACTTATGGTCCTATAGCTTAGGGAAATTAAAATCAAAAAGACACAGCCACCCCAAAGTTTGGGACGGCTCTGTTTACAAGAACCTCATTTACGGTACAAGTTCAATATCACAGAGAGTGAAAAATGGATAAAGAAGTTGTGGTACTTACGTACAATGCCATATCACTCAGCAATGATATCTATGTCATCAGGCCCATAGCAGCATAATGAGTGGATTCAGGTATGATGATTCTAACTGAAATAAGTCACACAGAAAAAGAAACATCATAAGATATCACTAATACACGGGATGTAAACTTGGCTACACAGGAACTGGATTACAAAACAGAACAGGGTCTCAAATTTAGAAAACCAACTTATGCTTGCTTAAGGGGAAAGGTGAGTTGGGGTGCTGCATAAAACCAGAGATTGAAATGAGCACAGATAAAGTTCCTTAAGCCAAATATAGAATAGACAAGAACTACTCCTTGCTCAATGAAATGGACTCAACACCCCATATTAAACGCCTAAGAATGTACCTGACTAGTAAGTATCTTAAAACCTATGCACTGCTATGTCTCTGAAAGAAAATCAAGCATGTGTACAGGGGCATAAACGCAGCAGTGATAGGATTGGAGAGGTTCGGTGAGCAAATGAAGACCCTTTGAAGTCATATTGCATGGTACCCATTCCACGGGTCTCAACTCTCCAGGTTTAAGGGATTCTTCCTTCAGCTAAAACATGCACGTGGAACCCAGAGTATGATCAACCGTGTGATCGGGAGACGTGTTCCAATATGTCTCAGTTCTCGTCCCCTGGTACTCGGGTGCAACATTCCAGACGCTTTACTAACACTCTCCCGACTTGGAGAGTCAGTGCCTTTAACCTCCTGTTTGGCCCAGTTTGCAATTTCTGCGGAAGATGAACAGGAATAGGGAGAACCAATGAGAGACTAGCTGGAGGTGTCTGGACGGGCAAATTTAACTCTCATTTCCCACCAGGAAGAGGAATTAACCAAAGGCTCTGCGTGCCGTGCCGGAACCAGATTAGGGCCTGAAGCAATCCTGCGGTGTTGCGGCCAGCTCACAAGAAAGCGAGTTGAAGAAAGGAGCTCAGGGGCACTGTAATTCACAAACCTGCAGAGTTATAAATGACAGCTATCGTCCAAAAATATACTGAAGTAAGGCTGCCAAGAGGACTTGAAAGCGGGGCAGAATTGCAGGAAACCGATTTCAGGAGGTAGACTGGAATTGCATTTAAAGCATAGGAAAAGAGGCAGAACGCCCACAATGATGCACTTGGCCAAAAAGGGCGTATGCGTTTTTTCCTGAATATATTCAGGAAAAAACGCATACGCCCTTTTTGGCCAACCAAGCAAGCTTGCAAAGGAAATCTGCACTACAATGAAGTCTCACTTCCCCCCGGTCAAAAGGGCCATCTGAAAAAAGTGTAAAATCCAGAAAGGCAGGACAGGCCATGGAGAACTGGGAGCCTTGTTATGCTGATGGGCGGGATGTAAATTGCCAACAGCCACTCGGGAGAGGTGTATGGTGTTTCCTGAAACATCTAAAAAACAAAGCAACAGAGCCTAGGGCACTTCCACTTATGGTCCTATAGCTTAGGGAAATTAAAATCAAAAAGACACAGCCACCCCAAAGTTTGGGACGGCTCTGTTTACAAGAACCTCGTTTACGGTACAAGTTCAATATCGCAGAAAGTGAAAAATGGATAAAGAAGTTGTGGTACTTACGTACAATGCAATATCACTCAGCAATGAAATCTATGTCATCAGGCCCATAGCAGCATAATGAGTGGATTCAGGTATGATGATTCTAACTGAAATAAGTCACACAGAAAAAGAAACATCATAAGATATCACTAATACACGGGATGTAAACTTGGCTACACAGGAACTGGATTACAAAACAGAACAGGGTCTCAAATTTAGAAAACCAACTTATGCTTGCTTAAGGGGAAAGGTGAGTTGGGGTGCTGCATAAAACCAGAGATTGAAATGAGCACAGATAAAGTTCCTTAAGCCAAATATGGAATAGACAAGAACTACTCCTTGCTCAACGAAATGGACTCAACACCCCATATTAAACGCCTAAGAATGTACCTGACTAGTAAGTATCTTAAAACCTATGGATTGCTATGTCTCTGAAAGAAAATCAAGCGTGTGTACAGGGGCATAAACGCAGCAGTGATAGGATTGGAGAGGTTCGGTGAGCAAATGAAGACCCTTTGAAGTCATATTGCATGGTACCCATTCCACGGGTCTCAACTCTCCAGGTTTAAGGGATTCTTCCTTCAGCTAAAACATGCACGTGGAACCCAGAGTATGATCAACCGTGTGATCGGGAGACGTGTTCCAATATGTCTCAGTTCTCGTCCCCTTGTACTCGGGTGCAACATTCCAGACGCTTTACTAACACTCTCCCGACTTGGAGAGTCAGTGCCTTTAACCTCCTGTTTGGCCCAGTTTGCAATTTCTGCGGAAGATGAACAGGAATAGGGAGAACCAATGAGAGACTAGCTGGAGGTGTCTGGACGGGCAAATTTAACTCTCATTTCCCACCAGGAAGAGGAATTAACCAAAGGCTCAGCGTGCCGTGCCGGAACCAGATTAGGGCCTGAAGCAATCCTGCGGTGTTGCGGCCAGCTCACAAGAAAGCGAGTTGAAGAAAGGAGCTCAGGGGCACTGTAATTCACAAACCTGCAGAGTTATAAATGACAGCTATCGTCCAAAAATATACTGAAGTAAGGCTGCCAAGAGGACTTGAAAGCGGGGCAGAATTGCAGGAAACCGATTTCAGGAGGTAGACTGGAATTGCATTTAAAGCATAGGAAAAGAGGCAGAACGTCCACAATGATGCACTTGGCCAAAAAGGGCGTATGCGTTTTTTCCTGAATATATTCAGGAAAAAACGCATACGCCCTTTTTGGCCAACCAAGCAAGCTTGCAAAGGAAATCTGCACTACAATGAAGTCTCACTTCCCCCCGGTCAAAAGGGCCATCTGAAAAAAGTGTAAAATCCAGAAAGGCAGGACAGGCCATGGAGAACTGGGAGCCTTGTTATGCTGATGGGCGGGATGTAAATTGCCAAGAGCCACTCGGGAGAGGTGTATGGTGTTTCCTGAAACATCTAAAAAACAAAGCAACAGAGCCTAGGGCACTTCCACTTATGGTCCTATAGCTTAGGGAAATTAAAATCAAAAAGACACAGCCACCCCAAAGTTTGGGACGGCTCTGTTTACAAGAACCTCGTTTACGGTACAAGTTCAATATCGCAGAAAGTGAAAAATGGATAAAGAAGTTGTGGTACTTACGTACAATGCAATATCACTCAGCAATGAAATCTATGTCATCAGGCCCGTAGCAGCATAATGAGTGGATTCAGGTATGATGATTCTAACTGAAATAAGTCACACAGAAAAAGAAACATCATAAGATATCACTAATACACGGGATGTAAACTTGGCTACACAGGAACTGGATTACAAAACAGAACAGGGTCTCAAATTTAGAAAACCAACTTATGCTTGCTTAAGGGGAAAGGTGAGTTGGGGTGCTGCATAAAACCAGAGATTGAAATGAGCACAGATAAAGTTCCTTAAGCCAAATATGGAATAGACAAGAACTACTCCTTGCTCAACGAAATGGACTCAACACCCCATATTAAACGCCTAAGAATGTACCTGACTAGTAAGTATCTTAAAACCTATGGATTGCTATGTCTCTGAAAGAAAATCAAGCGTGTGTACAGGGGCATAAACGCAGCAGTGATAGGATTGGAGAGGTTCGGTGAGCAAATGAAGACCCTTTGAAGTCATATTGCATGGTACCCATTCCACGGGTCTCAACTCTCCAGGTTTAAGGGATTCTTCCTTCAGCTAAAACATGCACGTGGAACCCAGAGTATGATCAACCGTGTGATCGGGAGACGTGTTCCAATATGTCTCAGTTCTCGTCCCCTGGTACTCGGGTGCAACATTCCAGACGCTTTACTAACACTCTCCCGACTTGGAGAGTCAGTGCCTTTAACCTCCTGTTTGGCCCAGTTTGCAATTTCTGCGGAAGATGAACAGGAATAGGGAGAACCAATGAGAGACTAGCTGGAGGTGTCTGGACGGGCAAATTTAACTCTCATTTCCCACCAGGAAGAGGAGTTAACCAAAGGCTCAGCGTGCCGTGCCGGAACCAGATTAGGGCCTGAAGCAATCCTGCGGTGTTGCGGCCAGCTCACAAGAAAGCGAGTTGAAGAAAGGAGCTCAGGGGCACTGTAATTCACAAACCTGCAGAGTTATAAATGACAGCTATCGTCCAAAAATATACTGAAGTAAGGCTGCCAAGAGGACTTGAAAGCGGGGCAGAATTGCAGGAAACCGATTTCAGGAGGTAGACTGGAATTGCATTTAAAGCATAGGAAAAGAGGCAGAACGTCCACAATGATGCACTTGGCCAAAAAGGGCGTATGCGTTTTTTCCTGAATATATTCAGGAAAAAACGCATACGCCCTTTTTGGCCAACCAAGCAAGCTTGCAAAGGAAATCTGCACTACAATGAAGTCTCACTTCCCCCCGGTCAAAAGGGCCATCTGAAAAAAGTGTAAAATCCAGAAAGGCAGGACAGGCCATGGAGAACTGGGAGCCTTGTTATGCTGATGGGCGGGATGTAAATTGCCAACAGCCACTCGGGAGAGGTGTATGGTGTTTCCTGAAACATCTAAAAAACAAAGCAACAGAGCCTAGGGCACTTCCACTTATGGTCCTATAGCTTAGGGAAATTAAAATCAAAAAGACACAGCCACCCCAAAGTTTGGGACGGCTCTGTTTACAAGAACCTCGTTTATGGTACAAGTTCAATATCGCAGAAAGTGAAAAATGGATAAAGAAGTTGTGGTACTTACGTACAATGCAATATCACTCAGCAATGAAATCTATGTCATCAGGCCCGTAGCAGCATAATGAGTGGATTCAGGTATGATGATTCTAACTGAAATAAGTCACACAGAAAAAGAAACATCATAAGATATCACTAATACACGGGATGTAAACTTGGCTACACAGGAACTGGATTACAAAACAGAACAGGGTCTCAAATTTAGAAAACCAACTTATGCTTGCTTAAGGGGAAAGGTGAGTTGGGGTGCTGCATAAAACCAGAGATTGAAATGAGCACAGATAAAGTTCCTTAAGCCAAATATGGAATAGACAAGAACTACTCCTTGCTCAACGAAATGAACTCAACACCCCATATTAAACGCCTAAGAATGTACCTGACTAGTAAGTATCTTAAAACCTATGGATTGCTATGTCTCTGAAAGAAAATCAAGCGTGTGTACAGGGGCATAAACGCAGCAGTGATAGGATTGGAGAGGTTCGGTGAGCAAATGAAGACCCTTTGAAGTCATATTGCATGGTACCCATTCCACGGGTCTCAACTCTCCAGGTTTAAGGGATTCTTCCTTCAGCTAAAACATGCACGTGGAACCCAGAGTATGATCAACCGTGTGATCGGGAGACGTGTTCCAATATGTCTCAGTTCTCGTCCCCTGGTACTCGGGTGCAACATTCCAGACGCTTTACTAACACTCTCCCGACTTGGAGAGTCAGTGCCTTTAACCTCCTGTTTGGCCCAGTTTGCAATTTCTGCGGAAGATGAACAGGAATAGGGAGAACCAATGAGAGACTAGCTGGAGGTGTCTGGACGGGCAAATTTAACTCTCATTTCCCACCAGGAAGAGGAATTAACCAAAGGCTCAGCGTGCCGTGCCGGAACCAGATTAGGGCCTGAAGCAATCCTGCGGTGTTGCGGCCAGCTCACAAGAAAGCGAGTTGAAGAAAGGAGCTCAGGGGCACTGTAATTCACAAACCTGCAGAGTTATAAATGACAGCTATCGTCCAAAAATATACTGAAGTAAGGCTGCCAAGAGGACTTGAAAGCGGGGCAGAATTGCAGGAAACCGATTTCAGGAGGTAGACTGGAATTGCATTTAAAGCATAGGAAAAGAGGCAGAACGCCCACAATGATGCACTTGGCCAAAAAGGGCGTATGCGTTTTTTCCTGAATATATTCAGGAAAAAACGCATACGCCCTTTTTGGCCAACCAAGCAAGCTTGCAAAGGAAATCTGCACTACAATGAAGTCTCACTTCCCCCCGGTCAAAAGGGCCATCTGAAAAAAGTGTAAAATCCAGAAAGGCAGGACAGGCCATGGAGAACTGGGAGCCTTGTTATGCTGATGGGCGGGATGTAAATTGCCAAGAGCCACTCGGGAGAGGTGTATGGTGTTTCCTGAAACATCTAAAAAACAAAGCAACAGAGCCTAGGGCACTTCCACTTATGGTCCTATAGCTTAGGGAAATTAAAATCAAAAAGACACAGCCACCCCAAAGTTTGGGACGGCTCTGTTTACAAGAACCTCGTTTACGGTACAAGTTCAATATCGCAGAAAGTGAAAAATGGATAAAGAAGTTGTGGTACTTACGTACAATGCAATATCACTCAGCAATGAAATCTATGTCATCAGGCCCGTAGCAGCATAATGAGTGGATTCAGGTATGATGATTCTAACTGAAATAAGTCACACAGAAAAAGAAACATCATAAGATATCACTAATACACGGGATGTAAACTTGGCTACACAGGAACTGGATTACAAAACAGAACAGGGTCTCAAATTTAGAAAACCAACTTATGCTTGCTTAAGGGGAAAGGTGAGTTGGGGTGCTGCATAAAACCAGAGATTGAAATGAGCACAGATAAAGTTCCTTAAGCCAAATATGGA
This sequence comes from Leucopleurus acutus, assembly GCF_964270905.1. Lineage (NCBI taxonomy): Eukaryota > Metazoa > Chordata > Mammalia > Artiodactyla > Delphinidae > Leucopleurus > Leucopleurus acutus. The sequence continues at coordinate 1,821,206 of NW_028139226.1, read as the reverse complement.
ATAGACAAGAACTACTCCTTGCTCAACGAAATGGACTCAACACCCCATATTAAACGCCTAAGAATGTACCTGACTAGTAAGTATCTTAAAACCTATGGATTGCTATGTCTCTGAAAGAAAATCAAGCGTGTGTACAGGGGCATAAACGCAGCAGTGATAGGATTGGAGAGGTTCGGTGAGCAAATGAAGACCCTTTGAAGTCATATTGCATGGTACCCATTCCACGGGTCTCAACTCTCCAGGTTTAAGGGATTCTTCCTTCAGCTAAAACATGCACGTGGAACCCAGAGTATGATCAACCGTGTGATCGGGAGACGTGTTCCAATATGTCTCAGTTCTCGTCCCCTGGTACTCGGGTGCAACATTCCAGACGCTTTACTAACACTCTCCCGACTTGGAGAGTCAGTGCCTTTAACCTCCTGTTTGGCCCAGTTTGCAATTTCTGCGGAAGATGAACAGGAATAGGGAGAACCAATGAGAGACTAGCTGGAGGTGTCTGGACGGGCAAATTTAACTCTCATTTCCCACCAGGAAGAGGAATTAACCAAAGGCTCAGCGTGCCGTGCCGGAACCAGATTAGGGCCTGAAGCAATCCTGCGGTGTTGCGGCCAGCTCACAAGAAAGCGAGTTGAAGAAAGGAGCTCAGGGGCACTGTAATTCACAAACCTGCAGAGTTATAAATGACAGCTATCGTCCAAAAATATACTGAAGTAAGGCTGCCAAGAGGACTTGAAAGCGGGGCAGAATTGCAGGAAACCGATTTCAGGAGGTAGACTGGAATTGCATTTAAAGCATAGGAAAAGAGGCAGAACGTCCACAATGATGCACTTGGCCAAAAAGGGCGTATGCGTTTTTTCCTGAATATATTCAGGAAAAAACGCATACGCCCTTTTTGGCCAACCAAGCAAGCTTGCAAAGGAAATCTGCACTACAATGAAGTCTCACTTCCCCCCGGTCAAAAGGGCCATCTGAAAAAAGTGTAAAATCCAGAAAGGCAGGACAGGCCATGGAGAACTGGGAGCCTTGTTATGCTGATGGGCGGGATGTAAATTGCCAACAGCCACTCGGGAGAGGTGTATGGTGTTTCCTGAAACATCTAAAAAACAAAGCAACAGAGCCTAGGGCACTTCCACTTATGGTCCTATAGCTTAGGGAAATTAAAATCAAAAAGACACAGCCACCCCAAAGTTTGGGACGGCTCTGTTTACAAGAACCTCATTTACGGTACAAGTTCAATATCACAGAAAGTGAAAAATGGATAAAGAAGTTGTGGTACTTACGTACAATGCAATATCACTCAGCAATGAAATCTATGTCATCAGGCCCGTAGCAGCATAATGAGTGGATTCAGGTATGATGATTCTAACTGAAATAAGTCACACAGAAAAAGAAACATCATAAGATATCACTAATACACGGGATGTAAACTTGGCTACACAGGAACTGGATTACAAAACAGAACAGGGTCTCAAATTTAGAAAACCAACTTATGCTTGCTTAAGGGGAAAGGTGAGTTGGGGTGCTGCATAAAACCAGAGATTGAAATGAGCACAGATAAAGTTCCTTAAGCCAAATATGGAATAGACAAGAACTACTCCTTGCTCAACGAAATGGACTCAACACCCCATATTAAACGCCTAAGAATGTACCTGACTAGTAAGTATCTTAAAACCTATGGATTGCTATGTCTCTGAAAGAAAATCAAGCGTGTGTACAGGGGCATAAACGCAGCAGTGATAGGATTGGAGAGGTTCGGTGAGCAAATGAAGACCCTTTGAAGTCATATTGCATGGTACCCATTCCACGGGTCTCAACTCTCCAGGTTTAAGGGATTCTTCCTTCAGCTAAAACATGCACGTGGAACCCAGAGTATGATCAACCGTGTGATCGGGAGACGTGTTCCAATATGTCTCAGTTCTCGTCCCCTGGTACTCGGGTGCAACATTCCAGACGCTTTACTAACACTCTCCCGACTTGGAGAGTCAGTGCCTTTAACCTCCTGTTTGGCCCAGTTTGCAATTTCTGCGGAAGATGAACAGGAATAGGGAGAACCAATGAGAGACTAGCTGGAGGTGTCTGGACGGGCAAATTTAACTCTCATTTCCCACCAGGAAGAGGAATTAACCAAAGGCTCAGCGTGCCGTGCCGGAACCAGATTAGGGCCTGAAGCAATCCTGCGGTGTTGCGGCCAGCTCACAAGAAAGCGAGTTGAAGAAAGGAGCTCAGGGGCACTGTAATTCACAAACCTGCAGAGTTATAAATGACAGCTATCGTCCAAAAATATACTGAAGTAAGGCTGCCAAGAGGACTTGAAAGCGGGGCAGAATTGCAGGAAACCGATTTCAGGAGGTAGACTGGAATTGCATTTAAAGCATAGGAAAAGAGGCAGAACGTCCACAATGATGCACTTGGCCAAAAAGGGCGTATGCGTTTTTTCCTGAATATATTCAGGAAAAAACGCATACGCCCTTTTTGGCCAACCAAGCAAGCTTGCAAAGGAAATCTGCACTACAATGAAGTCTCACTTCCCCCCGGTCAAAAGGGCCATCTGAAAAAAGTGTAAAATCCAGAAAGGCAGGACAGGCCATGGAGAACTGGGAGCCTTGTTATGCTGATGGGCGGGATGTAAATTGCCAACAGCCACTCGGGAGAGGTGTATGGTGTTTCCTGAAACATCTAAAAAACAAAGCAACAGAGCCTAGGGCACTTCCACTTATGGTCCTATAGCTTAGGGAAATTAAAATCAAAAAGACACAGCCACCCCAAAGTTTGGGACGGCTCTGTTTACAAGAACCTCGTTTACGGTACAAGTTCAATATCGCAGAAAGTGAAAAATGGATAAAGAAGTTGTGGTACTTACGTACAATGCAATATCACTCAGCAATGAAATCTATGTCATCAGGCCCGTAGCAGCATAATGAGTGGATTCAGGTATGATGATTCTAACTGAAATAAGTCACACAGAAAAAGAAACATCATAAGATATCACTAATACACGGGATGTAAACTTGGCTACACAGGAACTGGATTACAAAACAGAACAGGGTCTCAAATTTAGAAAACCAACTTATGCTTGCTTAAGGGGAAAGGTGAGTTGGGGTGCTGCATAAAACCAGAGATTGAAATGAGCACAGATAAAGTTCCTTAAGCCAAATATGGAATAGACAAGAACTACTCCTTGCTCAACGAAATGAACTCAACACCCCATATTAAACGCCTAAGAATGTACCTGACTAGTAAGTATCTTAAAACCTATGGATTGCTATGTCTCTGAAAGAAAATCAAGCGTGTGTACAGGGGCATAAACGCAGCAGTGATAGGATTGGAGAGGTTCGGTGAGCAAATGAAGACCCTTTGAAGTCATATTGCATGGTACCCATTCCACGGGTCTCAACTCTCCAGGTTTAAGGGATTCTTCCTTCAGCTAAAACATGCACGTGGAACCCAGAGTATGATCAACCGTGTGATCGGGAGACGTGTTCCAATATGTCTCAGTTCTCGTCCCCTGGTACTCGGGTGCAACATTCCAGACGCTTTACTAACACTCTCCCGACTTGGAGAGTCAGTGCCTTTAACCTCCTGTTTGGCCCAGTTTGCAATTTCTGCGGAAGATGAACAGGAATAGGGAGAACCAATGAGAGACTAGCTGGAGGTGTCTGGACGGGCAAATTTAACTCTCATTTCCCACCAGGAAGAGGAATTAACCAAAGGCTCAGCGTGCCGTGCCGGAACCAGATTAGGGCCTGAAGCAATCCTGTGGTGTTGCGGCCAGCTCACAAGAAAGCGAGTTGAAGAAAGGAGCTCAGGGGCACTGTAATTCACAAACCTGCAGAGTTATAAATGACAGCTATCGTCCAAAAATATACTGAAGTAAGGCTGCCAAGAGGACTTGAAAGCGGGGCAGAATTGCAGGAAACCGATTTCAGGAGGTAGACTGGAATTGCATTTAAAGCATAGGAAAAGAGGCAGAACGCCCACAATGATGCACTTGGCCAAAAAGGGCATATGCGTTTTTTCCTGAATATATTCAGGAAAAAACGCATACGCCCTTTTTGGCCAACCAAGCAAGCTTGCAAAGGAAATCTGCACTACAATGAAGTCTCACTTCCCCCCGGTCAAAAGGGCCATCTGAAAAAAGTGTAAAATCCAGAAAGGCAGGACAGGCCATGGAGAACTGGGAGCCTTGTTATGCTGATGGGCGGGATGTAAATTGCCAAGAGCCACTTGGGAGAGGTGTATGGTGTTTCCTGAAACATCTAAAAAACAAAGCAACAGAGCCTAGGGCACTTCCACTTATGGTCCTATAGCTTAGGGAAATTAAAATCAAAAAGACACAGCCACCCCAAAGTTTGGGACGGCTCTGTTTACAAGAACCTCGTTTACGGTACAAGTTCAATATCGCAGAAAGTGAAAAATGGATAAAGAAGTTGTGGTACTTACGTACAATGCAATATCACTCAGCAATGAAATCTATGTCATCAGGCCCGTAGCAGCATAATGAGTGGATTCAGGTATGATGATTCTAACTGAAATAAGTCACACAGAAAAAGAAACATCATAAGATATCACTAATACACGGGATGTAAACTTGGCTACACAGGAACTGGATTACAAAACAGAACAGGGTCTCAAATTTAGAAAACCAACTTATGCTTGCTTAAGGGGAAAGGTGAGTTGGGGTGCTGCATAAAACCAGAGATTGAAATGAGCACAGATAAAGTTCCTTAAGCCAAATATGGAATAGACAAGAACTACTCCTTGCTCAACGAAATGGACTCAACACCCCATATTAAACGCCTAAGAATGTACCTGACTAGTAAGTATCTTAAAACCTATGGATTGCTATGTCTCTGAAAGAAAATCAAGCGTGTGTACAGGGGCATAAATGCAGCAGTGATAGGATTGGAGAGGTTCGGTGAGCAAATGAAGACCCTTTGAAGTCATATTGCATGGTACCCATTCCACGGGTCTCAACTCTCCAGGTTTAAGGGATTCTTCCTTCAGCTAAAACATGCACGTGGAACCCAGAGTATGATCAACCGTGTGATCGGGAGACGTGTTCCAATATGTCTCAGTTCTCGTCCCCTGGTACTCGGGTGCAACATTCCAGACGCTTTACTAACACTCTCCCGACTTGGAGAGTCACTGCCTTTAACCTCCTGTTTGGCCCAGTTTGCAATTTCTGCGGAAGATGAACAGGAATAGGGAGAACCAATGAGAGACTAGCTGGAGGTGTCTGGACGGGCAAATTTAACTCTCATTTCCCACCAGGAAGAGGAATTAACCAAAGGCTCTGCGTGCCGTGCCGGAACCAGATTAGGGCCTGAAGCAATCCTGCGGTGTTGCGGCCAGCTCACAAGAAAGCGAGTTGAAGAAAGGAGCTCAGGGGCACTGTAATTCACAAACCTGCAGAGTTATAAATGACAGCTATCGTCCAAAAATATACTGAAGTAAGGCTGCCAAGAGGACTTGAAAGCGGGGCAGAATTGCAGGAAACCGATTTCAGGAGGTAGACTGGAATTGCATTTAAAGCATAGGAAAAGAGGCAGAACGCCCACAATGATGCACTTGGCCAAAAAGGGCGTATGCGTTTTTTCCTGAATATATTCAGGAAAAAACGCATACGCCCTTTTTGGCCAACCAAGCAAGCTTGCAAAGGAAATCTGCACTACAATGAAGTCTCACTTCCCCCCGGTCAAAAGGGCCATCTGAAAAAAGTGTAAAATCCAGAAAGGCAGGACAGGCCATGGAGAACTGGGAGCCTTGTTATGCTGATGGGCGGGATGTAAATTGCCAACAGCCACTCGGGAGAGGTGTATGGTGTTTCCTGAAACATCTAAAAAACAAAGCAACAGAGCCTAGGGCACTTCCACTTATGGTCCTATAGCTTAGGGAAATTAAAATCAAAAAGACACAGCCACCCCAAAGTTTGGGACGGCTCTGTTTACAAGAACCTCGTTTACGGTACAAGTTCAATATCGCAGAAAGTGAAAAATGGATAAAGAAGTTGTGGTACTTACGTACAATGCAATATCACTCAGCAATGAAATCTATGTCATCAGGCCCATAGCAGCATAATGAGTGGATTCAGGTATGATGATTCTAACTGAAATAAGTCACACAGAAAAAGAAACATCATAAGATATCACTAATACACGGGATGTAAACTTGGCTACACAGGAACTGGATTACAAAACAGAACAGGGTCTCAAATTTAGAAAACCAACTTATGCTTGCTTAAGGGGAAAGGTGAGTTGGGGTGCTGCATAAAACCAGAGATTGAAATGAGCACAGATAAAGTTCCTTAAGCCAAATATGGAATAGACAAGAACTACTCCTTGCTCAACGAAATGGACTCAACACCCCATATTAAACGCCTAAGAATGTACCTGACTAGTAAGTATCTTAAAACCTATGGATTGCTATGTCTCTGAAAGAAAATCAAGCGTGTGTACAGGGGCATAAACGCAGCAGTGATAGGATTGGAGAGGTTCGGTGAGCAAATGAAGACCCTTTGAAGTCATATTGCATGGTACCCATTCCACGGGTCTCAACTCTCCAGGTTTAAGGGATTCTTCCTTCAGCTAAAACATGCACGTGGAACCCAGAGTATGATCAACCGTGTGATCGGGAGACGTGTTCCAATATGTCTCAGTTCTCGTCCCCTGGTACTCGGGTGCAACATTCCAGACGCTTTACTAACACTCTCCCGACTTGGAGAGTCACTGCCTTTAACCTCCTGTTTGGCCCAGTTTGCAATTTCTGCGGAAGATGAACAGGAATAGGGAGAACCAATGAGAGACTAGCTGGAGGTGTCTGGACGGGCAAATTTAACTCTCATTTCCCACCAGGAAGAGGAATTAACCAAAGGCTCAGCGTGCCGTGCCGGAACCAGATTAGGGCCTGAAGCAATCCTGCGGTGTTGCGGCCAGCTCACAAGAAAGCGAGTTGAAGAAAGGAGCTCAGGGGCACTGTAATTCACAAACCTGCAGAGTTATAAATGACAGCTATCGTCCAAAAATATACTGAAGTAAGGCTGCCAAGAGGACTTGAAAGCGGGGCAGAATTGCAGGAAACCGATTTCAGGAGGTAGACTGGAATTGCATTTAAAGCATAGGAAAAGAGGCAGAACGTCCACAATGATGCACTTGGCCAAAAAGGGCGTATGCGTTTTTTCCTGAATATATTCAGGAAAAAACGCATACGCCCTTTTTGGCCAACCAAGCAAGCTTGCAAAGGAAATCTGCACTACAATGAAGTCTCACTTCCCCCCGGTCAAAAGGGCCATCTGAAAAAAGTGTAAAATCCAGAAAGGCAGGACAGGCCATGGAGAACTGGGAGCCTTGTTATGCTGATGGGCGGGATGTAAATTGCCAACAGCCACTCGGGAGAGGTGTATGGTGTTTCCTGAAACATCTAAAAAACAAAGCAACAGAGCCTAGGGCACTTCCACTTATGGTCCTATAGCTTAGGGAAATTAAAATCAAAAAGACACAGCCACCCCAAAGTTTGGGACGGCTCTGTTTACAAGAACCTCGTTTACGGTACAAGTTCAATATCGCAGAAAGTGAAAAATGGATAAAGAAGTTGTGGTACTTACGTACAATGCAATATCACTCAGCAATGAAATCTATGTCATCAGGCCCGTAGCAGCATAATGAGTGGATTCAGGTATGATGATTCTAACTGAAATAAGTCACACAGAAAAAGAAACATCATAAGATATCACTAATACACGGGATGTAAACTTGGCTACACAGGAACTGGATTACAAAACAGAACAGGGTCTCAAATTTAGAAAACCAACTTATGCTTGCTTAAGGGGAAAGGTGAGTTGGGGTGCTGCATCAAACCAGAGATTGAAATGAGCACAGATAAAGTTCCTTAAGCCAAATATGGAATAGACAAGAACTACTCCTTGCTCAACGAAATGGACTCAACACCCCATATTAAACGCCTAAGAATGTACCTGACTAGTAAGTATCTTAAAACCTATGGATTGCTATGTCTCTGAAAGAAAATCAAGCGTGTGTACAGGGGCATAAACGCAGCAGTGATAGGATTGGAGAGGTTCGGTGAGCAAATGAAGACCCTTTGAAGTCATATTGCATGGTACCCATTCCACGGGTCTCAACTCTCCAGGTTTAAGGGATTCTTCCTTCAGCTAAAACATGCACGTGGAACCCAGAGTATGATCAACCGTGTGATCGGGAGACGTGTTCCAATATGTCTCAGTTCTCGTCCCCTGGTACTCGGGTGCAACATTCCAGACGCTTTACTAACACTCTCCCGACTTGGAGAGTCACTGCCTTTAACCTCCTGTTTGGCCCAGTTTGCAATTTCTGCGGAAGATGAACAGGAATAGGGAGAACCAATGAGAGACTAGCTGGAGGTGTCTGGACGGGCAAATTTAACTCTCATTTCCCACCAGGAAGAGGAATTAACCAAAGGCTCTGCGTGCCGTGCCGGAACCAGATTAGGGCCTGAAGCAATCCTGCGGTGTTGCGGCCAGCTCACAAGAAAGCGAGTTGAAGAAAGGAGCTCAGGGGCACTGTAATTCACAAACCTGCAGAGTTATAAATGACAGCTATCGTCCAAAAATATACTGAAGTAAGGCTGCCAAGAGGACTTGAAAGCGGGGCAGAATTGCAGGAAACCGATTTCAGGAGGTAGACTGGAATTGCATTTAAAGCATAGGAAAAGAGGCAGAACGCCCACAATGATGCACTTGGCCAAAAAGGGCGTATGCGTTTTTTCCTGAATATATTCAGGAAAAAACGCATACGCCCTTTTTGGCCAACCAAGCAAGCTTGCAAAGGAAATCTGCACTACAATGAAGTCTCACTTCCCCCCGGTCAAAAGGGCCATCTGAAAAAAGTGTAAAATCCAGAAAGGCAGGACAGGCCATGGAGAACTGGGAGCCTTGTTATGCTGATGGGCGGGATGTAAATTGCCAACAGCCACTCGGGAGAGGTGTATGGTGTTTCCTGAAACATCTAAAAAACAAAGCAACAGAGCCTAGGGCACTTCCACTTATGGTCCTATAGCTTAGGGAAATTAAAATCAAAAAGACACAGCCACCCCAAAGTTTGGGACGGCTCTGTTTACAAGAACCTCGTTTACGGTACAAGTTCAATATCGCAGAAAGTGAAAAATGGATAAAGAAGTTGTGGTACTTACGTACAATGCAATATCACTCAGCAATGAAATCTATGTCATCAGGCCCATAGCAGCATAATGAGTGGATTCAGGTATGATGATTCTAACTGAAATAAGTCACACAGAAAAAGAAACATCATAAGATATCACTAATACACGGGATGTAAACTTGGCTACACAGGAACTGGATTACAAAACAGAACAGGGTCTCAAATTTAGAAAACCAACTTATGCTTGCTTAAGGGGAAAGGTGAGTTGGGGTGCTGCATAAAACCAGAGATTGAAATGAGCACAGATAAAGTTCCTTAAGCCAAATATGGAATAGACAAGAACTACTCCTTGCTCAACGAAATGGACTCAACACCCCATATTAAACGCCTAAGAATGTACCTGACTAGTAAGTATCTTAAAACCTATGGATTGCTATGTCTCTGAAAGAAAATCAAGCGTGTGTACAGGGGCATAAACGCAGCAGTGATAGGATTGGAGAGGTTCGGTGAGCAAATGAAGACCCTTTGAAGTCATATTGCATGGTACCCATTCCACGGGTCTCAACTCTCCAGGTTTAAGGGATTCTTCCTTCAGCTAAAACATGCACGTGGAACCCAGAGTATGATCAACCGTGTGATCGGGAGACGTGTTCCAATATGTCTCAGTTCTCGTCCCCTGGTACTCGGGTGCAACATTCCAGACGCTTTACTAACACTCTCCCGACTTGGAGAGTCACTGCCTTTAACCTCCTGTTTGGCCCAGTTTGCAATTTCTGCGGAAGATGAACAGGAATAGGGAGAACCAATGAGAGACTAGCTGGAGGTGTCTGGACGGGCAAATTTAACTCTCATTTCCCACCAGGAAGAGGAATTAACCAAAGGCTCAGCGTGCCGTGCCGGAACCAGATTAGGGCCTGAAGCAATCCTGCGGTGTTGCGGCCAGCTCACAAGAAAGCGAGTTGAAGAAAGGAGCTCAGGGGCACTGTAATTCACAAACCTGCAGAGTTATAAATGACAGCTATCGTCCAAAAATATACTGAAGTAAGGCTGCCAAGAGGACTTGAAAGCGGGGCAGAATTGCAGGAAACCGATTTCAGGAGGTAGACTGGAATTGCATTTAAAGCATAGGAAAAGAGGCAGAACGCCCACAATGATGCACTTGACCAAAAAGGGCGTATGCGTTTTTTCCTGAATATATTCAGGAAAAAACGCATACGCCCTTTTTGGCCAACCAAGCAAGCTTGCAAAGGAAATCTGCACTACAATGAAGTCTCACTTCCCCCCGGTCAAAAGGGCCATCTGAAAAAAGTGTAAAATCCAGAAAGGCAGGACAGGCCATGGAGAACTGGGAGCCTTGTTATGCTGATGGGCGGGATGTAAATTGCCAACAGCCACTCGGGAGAGGTGTATGGTGTTTCCTGAAACATCTAAAAAACAAAGCAACAGAGCCTAGGGCACTTCCACTTATGGTCCTATAGCTTAGGGAAATTAAAATCAAAAAGACACAGCCACCCCAAAGTTTGGGACGGCTCTGTTTACAAGAACCTCGTTTACGGTACAAGTTCAATATCGCAGAAAGTGAAAAATGGATAAAGAAGTTGTGGTACTTACGTACAATGCAATATCACTCAGCAATGAAATCTATGTCATCAGGCCCGTAGCAGCATAATGAGTGGATTCAGGTATGATGATTCTAACTAAAATAAGTCACACAGAAAAAGAAACATCATAAGATATCACTAATACACGGGATGTAAACTTGGCTACACAGGAACTGGATTACAAAACAGAACAGGGTCTCAAATTTAGAAAACCAACTTATGCTTGCTTAAGGGGAAAGGTGAGTTGGGGTGCTGCATCAAACCAGAGATTGAAATGAGCACAGATAAAGTTCCTTAAGCCAAATATGGAATAGACAAGAACTACTCCTTGCTCAACGAAATGGACTCAACACCCCATATTAAACGCCTAAGAATGTACCTGACTAGTAAGTATCTTAAAACCTATGGATTGCTATGTCTCTGAAAGAAAATCAAGCGTGTGTACAGGGGCATAAACGCAGCAGTGATAGGATTGGAGAGGTTCGGTGAGCAAATGAAGACCCTTTGAAGTCATATTGCATGGTACCCATTCCACGGGTCTCAACTCTCCAGGTTTAAGGGATTCTTCCTTCAGCTAAAACATGCACGTGGAACCCAGAGTATGATCAACCGTGTGATCGGGAGACGTGTTCCAATATGTCTCAGTTCTCGTCCCCTGGTACTCGGGTGCAACATTCCAGACGCTTTACTAACACTCTCCCGACTTGGAGAGTCACTGCCTTTAACCTCCTGTTTGGCCCAGTTTGCAATTTCTGCGGAAGATGAACAGGAATAGGGAGAACCAATGAGAGACTAGCTGGAGGTGTCTGGACGGGCAAATTTAACTCTCATTTCCCACCAGGAAGAGGAATTAACCAAAGGCTCAGCGTGCCGTGCCGGAACCAGATTAGGGCCTGAAGCAATCCTGCGGTGTTGCGGCCAGCTCACAAGAAAGCGAGTTGAAGAAAGGAGCTCAGGGGCACTGTAATTCACAAACCTGCAGAGTTATAAATGACAGCTATCGTCCAAAAATATACTGAAGTAAGGCTGCCAAGAGGACTTGAAAGCGGGGCAGAATTGCAGGAAACCGATTTCAGGAGGTAGACTGGAATTGCATTTAAAGCATAGGAAAAGAGGCAGAACGCCCACAATGATGCACTTGACCAAAAAGGGCGTATGCGTTTTTTCCTGAATATATTCAGGAAAAAACGCATACGCCCTTTTTGGCCAACCAAGCAAGCTTGCAAAGGAAATCTGCACTACAATGAAGTCTCACTTCCCCCCGGTCAAAAGGGCCATCTGAAAAAAGTGTAAAATCCAGAAAGGCAGGACAGGCCATGGAGAACTGGGAGCCTTGTTATGCTGATGGGCGGGATGTAAATTGCCAACAGCCACTCGGGAGAGGTGTATGGTGTTTCCTGAAACATCTAAAAAACAAAGCAACAGAGCCTAGGGCACTTCCACTTATGGTCCTATAGCTTAGGGAAATTAAAATCAAAAAGACACAGCCACCCCAAAGTTTGGGACGGCTCTGTTTACAAGAACCTCGTTTACGGTACAAGTTCAATATCGCAGAAAGTGAAAAATGGATAAAGAAGTTGTGGTACTTACGTACAATGCAATATCACTCAGCAATGAAATCTATGTCATCAGGCCCGTAGCAGCATAATGAGTGGATTCAGGTATGATGATTCTAACTAAAATAAGTCACACAGAAAAAGAAACATCATAAGATATCACTAATACACGGGATGTAAACTTGGCTACACAGGAACTGGATTACAAAACAGAACAGGGTCTCAAATTTAGAAAACCAACTTATGCTTGCTTAAGGGGAAAGGTGAGTTGGGGTGCTGCATCAAACCAGAGATTGAAATGAGCACAGATAAAGTTCCTTAAGCCAAATATGGAATAGACAAGAACTACTCCTTGCTCAACGAAATGGACTCAACACCCCATATTAAACGCCTAAGAATGTACCTGACTAGTAAGTATCTTAAAACCTATGGATTGCTATGTCTCTGAAAGAAAATCAAGCGTGTGTACAGGGGCATAAACGCAGCAGTGATAGGATTGGAGAGGTTCGGTGAGCAAATGAAGACCCTTTGAAGTCATATTGCATGGTACCCATTCCACGGGTCTCAACTCTCCAGGTTTAAGGGATTCTGCCTTCAGGTAAAACATGCACGTGGAACCCAGAGTATGATCAACCGTGTGATCGGGAGACGTGTTCCAATATGTCTCAGTTCTCGTCCCCTTGTACTCGGGTGCAACATTCCAGACGCTTTACTAACACTCTCCCGACTTGGAGAGTCAGTGCCTTTAACCTCCTGTTTGGCCCAGTTTGCAATTTCTGCGGAAGATGAACAGGAATAGGGAGAACCAATGAGAGACTAGCTGGAGGTGTCTGGACGGGCAAATTTAACTCTCATTTCCCACCAGGAAGAGGAATTAACCAAAGGCTCAGCGTGCCGTGCCGGAACCAGATTAGGGCCTGAAGCAATCCTGTGGTGTTGCGGCCAGCTCACAAGAAAGTGAGTTGAAGAAAGGAGCTCAGGGTCACTGTAATTCACAAACCTGCAGAGTTATAAATGACAGCTATCGTCCAAAAATATACTGAAGTAAGGCTGCCAAGAGGACTTGAAAGCGGGGCAGAATTGCAGGAAACCGATTTCAGGAGGTAGACTGGAATTGCATTTAAAGCATAGGAAAAGAGGCAGAACGTCCACAATGATGCACTTGGCCAAAAAGGGCGTATGCGTTTTTTCCTGAATATATTCAGGAAAAAACGCATACGCCCTTTTTGGCCAACCAAGCAAGCTTGCAAAGGAAATCTGCACTACAATGAAGTCTCACTTCCCCCCGGTCAAAAGGGCCATCTGAAAAAAGTGTAAAATCCAGAAAGGCAGGACAGGCCATGGAGAACTGGGAGCCTTTTTATGCTGATGGGCGGGATGTAAATTGCCAACAGCCACTCGGGAGAGGTGTATGGTGTTTCCTGAAACATCTAAAAAACAAAGCAACAGAGCCTAGGGCACTTCCACTTATGGTCCTATAGCTTAGGGAAATTAAAATCAAAAAGACACAGCCACCCCAAAGTTTGGGACGGCTCTGTTTACAAGAACCTCGTTTACGGTACAAGTTCAATATCGCAGAAAGTGAAAAATGGATAAAGAAGTTGTGGTACTTACGTACAATGCAATATCACTCAGCAATGAAATCTATGTCATCAGGCCCGTAGCAGCATAATGAGTGGATTCAGGTATGATGATTCTAACTGAAATAAGTCACACAGAAAAAGAAACATCATAAGATATCACTAATACACGGGATGTAAACTTGGCTACACAGGAACTGGATTACAAAACAGAACAGGGTCTCAAATTTAGAAAACCAACTTATGCTTGCTTAAGGGGAAAGGTGAGTTGGGGTGCTGCATCAAACCAGAGATTGAAATGAGCACAGATAAAGTTCCTTAAGCCAAATATGGAATAGACAAGAACTACTCCTTGCTCAACGAAATGGACTCAACACCCCATATTAAACGCCTAAGAATGTACCTGACTAGTAAGTATCTTAAAACCTATGGATTGCTATGTCTCTGAAAGAAAATCAAGCGTGTGTACAGGGGCATAAACGCAGCAGTGATAGGATTGGAGAGGTTCGGTGAGCAAATGAAGACCCTTTGAAGTCATATTGCATGGTACCCATTCCACGGGTCTCAACTCTCCAGGTTTAAGGGATTCTGCCTTCAGGTAAAACATGCACGTGGAACCCAGAGTATGATCAACCGTGTGATCGGGAGACGTGTTCCAATATGTCTCAGTTCTCGTCCCCTTGTACTCGGGTGCAACATTCCAGACGCTTTACTAACACTCTCCCGACTTGGAGAGTCAGTGCCTTTAACCTCCTGTTTGGCCCAGTTTGCAATTTCTGCGGAAGATGAACAGGAATAGGGAGAACCAATGAGAGACTAGGTGGAGGTGTCTGGACGGGCAAATTTAACTCTCATTTCCCACCAGGAAGAGGAATTAACCAAAGGCTCAGCGTGCCGTGCCGGAACCAGATTAGGGCCTGAAGCAATCCTGTGGTGTTGCGGCCAGCTCACAAGAAAGTGAGTTGAAGAAAGGAGCTCAGGGTCACTGTAATTCACAAACCTGCAGAGTTATAAATGACAGCTATCGTCCAAAAATATACTGAAGTAAGGCTGCCAAGAGGACTTGAAAGCGGGGCAGAATTGCAGGAAACCGATTTCAGGAGGTAGACTGGAATTGCATTTAAAGCATAGGAAAAGAGGCAGAACGTCCACAATGATGCACTTGGCCAAAAAGGGCGTATGCGTTTTTTCCTGAATATATTCAGGAAAAAACGCATACGCCCTTTTTGGCCAACCAAGCAAGCTTGCAAAGGAAATCTGCACTACAATGAAGTCTCACTTCCCCCCGGTCAAAAGGGCCATCTGAAAAAAGTGTAAAATCCAGAAAGGCAGGACAGGCCATGGAGAACTGGGAGCCTTGTTATGCTGATGGGCGGGATGTAAATTGCCAAGAGCCACTCGGGAGAGGTGTATGGTGTTTCCTGAAACATCTAAAAAACAAAGCAACAGAGCCTAGGGCACTTCCACTTATGGTCCTATAGCTTAGGGAAATTAAAATCAAAAAGACACAGCCACCCCAAAGTTTGGGACGGCTCTGTTTACAAGAACCTCGTTTACGGTACAAGTTCAATATCGCAGAAAGTGAAAAATGGATAAAGAAGTTGTGGTACTTACGTACAATGCAATATCACTCAGCAATGAAATCTATGTCATCAGGCCCGTAGCAGCATAATGAGTGGATTCAGGTATGATGATTCTAACTGAAATAAGTCACACAGAAAAAGAAACATCATAAGATATCACTAATACACGGGATGTAAACTTGGCTACACAGGAACTGGATTACAAAACAGAACAGGGTCTCAAATTTAGAAAACCAACTTATGCTTGCTTAAGGGGAAAGGTGAGTTGGGGTGCTGCATCAAACCAGAGATTGAAATGAGCACAGATAAAGTTCCTTAAGCCAAATATGGAATAGACAAGAACTACTCCTTGCTCAACGAAATGGACTCAACACCCCATATTAAACGCCTAAGAATGTACCTGACTAGTAAGTATCTTAAAACCTATGGATTGCTATGTCTCTGAAAGAAAATCAAGCGTGTGTACAGGGGCATAAACGCAGCAGTGATAGGATTGGAGAGGTTCGGTGAGCAAATGAAGACCCTTTGAAGTCATATTGCATGGTACCCATTCCACGGGTCTCAACTCTCCAGGTTTAAGGGATTCTTCCTTCAGCTAAAACATGCACGTGGAACCCAGAGTATGATCAACCGTGTGATCGGGAGACGTGTTCCAATATGTCTCAGTTCTCGTCCCCTGGTACTCGGGTGCAACATTCCAGACGCTTTACTAACACTCTCCCGACTTGGAGAGTCAGTGCCTTTAACCTCCTGTTTGGCCCAGTTTGCAATTTCTGCGGAAGATGAACAGGAATAGGGAGAACCAATGAGAGACTAGCTGGAGGTGTCTGGACGGGCAAATTTAACTCTCATTTCCCACCAGGAAGAGGAATTAACCAAAGGCTCAGCGTGCCGTGCCGGAACCAGATTAGGGCCTGAAGCAATCCTGCGGTGTTGCGGCCAGCTCACAAGAAAGCGAGTTGAAGAAAGGAGCTCAGGGGCACTGTAATTCACAAACCTGCAGAGTTATAAATGACAGCTATCGTCCAAAAATATACTGAAGTAAGGCTGCCAAGAGGACTTGAAAGCGGGGCAGAATTGCAGGAAACCGATTTCAGGAGGTAGACTGGAATTGCATTTAAAGCATAGGAAAAGAGGCAGAACGTCCACAATGATGCACTTGGCCAAAAAGGGCGTATGCGTTTTTTCCTGAATATATTCAGGAAAAAACGCATACGCCCTTTTTGGCCAACCAAGCAAGCTTGCAAAGGAAATCTGCACTACAATGAAGTCTCACTTCCCCCCGGTCAAAAGGGCCATCTGAAAAAAGTGTAAAATCCAGAAAGGCAGGACAGGCCATGGAGAACTGGGAGCCTTGTTATGCTGATGGGCGGGATGTAAATTGCCAAGAGCCACTCGGGAGAGGTGTATGGTGTTTCCTGAAACATCTAAAAAACAAAGCAACAGAGCCTAGGGCACTTCCACTTATGGTCCTATAGCTTAGGGAAATTAAAATCAAAAAGACACAGCCACCCCAAAGTTTGGGACGGCTCTGTTTACAAGAACCTCGTTTACGGTACAAGTTCAATATCGCAGAAAGTGAAAAATGGATAAAGAAGTTGTGGTACTTACGTACAATGCAATATCACTCAGCAATGAAATCTATGTCATCAGGCCCGTAGCAGCATAATGAGTGGATTCAGGTATGATGATTCTAACTGAAATAAGTCACACAGAAAAAGAAACATCATAAGATATCACTAATACACGGGATGTAAACTTGGCTACACAGGAACTGGATTACAAAACAGAACAGGGTCTCAAATTTAGAAAACCAACTTATGCTTGCTTAAGGGGAAAGGTGAGTTGGGGTGCTGCATAAAACCAGAGATTGAAATGAGCACAGATAAAGTTCCTTAAGCCAAATATGGAATAGACAAGAACTACTCCTTGCTCAACGAAATGAACTCAACACCCCATATTAAACGCCTAAGAATGTACCTGACTAGTAAGTATCTTAAAACCTATGGATTGCTATGTCTCTGAAAGAAAATCAAGCGTGTGTACAGGGGCATAAACGCAGCAGTGATAGGATTGGAGAGGTTCGGTGAGCAAATGAAGACCCTTTGAAGTCATATTGCATGGTACCCATTCCACGGGTCTCAACTCTCCAGGTTTAAGGGATTCTTCCTTCAGCTAAAACATGCACGTGGAACCCAGAGTATGATCAACCGTGTGATCGGGAGACGTGTTCCAATATGTCTCAGTTCTCGTCCCCTGGTACTCGGGTGCAACATTCCAGACGCTTTACTAACACTCTCCCGACTTGGAGAGTCAGTGCCTTTAACCTCCTGTTTGGCCCAGTTTGCAATTTCTGCGGAAGATGAACAGGAATAGGGAGAACCAATGAGAGACTAGCTGGAGGTGTCTGGACGGGCAAATTTAACTCTCATTTCCCACCAGGAAGAGGAATTAACCAAAGGCTCAGCGTGCCGTGCCGGAACCAGATTAGGGCCTGAAGCAATCCTGCGGTGTTGCGGCCAGCTCACAAGAAAGCGAGTTGAAGAAAGGAGCTCAGGGGCACTGTAATTCACAAACCTGCAGAGTTATAAATGACAGCTATCGTCCAAAAATATACTGAAGTAAGGCTGCCAAGAGGACTTGAAAGCGGGGCAGAATTGCAGGAAACCGATTTCAGGAGGTAGACTGGAATTGCATTTAAAGCATAGGAAAAGAGGCAGAACGCCCACAATGATGCACTTGGCCAAAAAGGGCGTATGCGTTTTTTCCTGAATATATTCAGGAAAAAACGCATACGCCCTTTTTGGCCAACCAAGCAAGCTTGCAAAGGAAATCTGCACTACAATGAAGTCTCACTTCCCCCCGGTCAAAAGGGCCATCTGAAAAAAGTGTAAAATCCAGAAAGGCAGGACAGGCCATGGAGAACTGGGAGCCTTGTTATGTTGATGGGCGGGATGTAAATTGCCAACAGCCACTCGGGAGAGGTGTATGGTGTTTCCTGAAACATCTAAAAAACAAAGCAACAGAGCCTAGGGCACTTCCACTTATGGTCCTATAGCTTAGGGAAATTAAAATCAAAAAGACACAGCCACCCCAAAGTTTGGGACGGCTCTGTTTACAAGAACCTCGTTTACGGTACAAGTTCAATATCGCAGAAAGTGAAAAATGGATAAAGAAGTTGTGGTACTTACGTACAATGCAATATCACTCAGCAATGAAATCTATGTCATCAGGCCCGTAGCAGCATAATGAGTGGATTCAGGTATGATGATTCTAACTGAAATAAGTCACACAGAAAAAGAAACATCATAAGATATCACTAATACACGGAATGTAAACTTGGCTACACAGGAACTGGATTACAAAACAGAACAGGGTCTCAAATTTAGAAAACCAACTTATGCTTGCTTAAGGGGAAAGGTGAGTTGGGGTGCTGCATAAAACCAGAGATTGAAATGAGCACAGATAAAGTTCCTTAAGCCAAATATGGAATAGACAAGAACTACTCCTTGCTCAACGAAATGGACTCAACACCCCATATTAAACGCCTAAGAATGTACCTGACTAGTAAGTATCTTAAAACCTATGGATTGCTATGTCTCTGAAAGAAAATCAAGCGTGTGTACAGGGGCATAAACGCAGCAGTGATAGGATTGGAGAGGTTCGGTGAGCAAATGAAGACCCTTTGAAGTCATATTGCATGGTACCCATTCCACGGGTCTCAACTCTCCAGGTTTAAGGGATTCTTCCTTCAGCTAAAACATGCACGTGGAACCCAGAGTATGATCAACCGTGTGATCGGGAGACGTGTTCCAATATGTCTCAGTTCTCGTCCCCTGGTACTCGGGTGCAACATTCCAGACGCTTTACTAACACTCTCCCGACTTGGAGAGTCACTGCCTTTAACCTCCTGTTTGGCCCAGTTTGCAATTTCTGCGGAAGATGAACAGGAATAGGGAGAACCAATGAGAGACTAGCTGGAGGTGTCTGGACGGGCAAATTTAACTCTCATTTCCCACCAGGAAGAGGAATTAACCAAAGGCTCAGCGTGCCGTGCCGGAACCAGATTAGGGCCTGAAGCAATCCTGCGGTGTTGCGGCCAGCTCACAAGAAAGCGAGTTGAAGAAAGGAGCTCAGGGGCACTGTAATTCACAAACCTGCAGAGTTATAAATGACAGCTATCGTCCAAAAATATACTGAAGTAAGGCTGCCAAGAGGACTTGAAAGCGGGGCAGAATTGCAGGAAACCGATTTCAGGAGGTAGACTGGAATTGCATTTAAAGCATAGGAAAAGAGGCAGAACGTCCACAATGATGCACTTGGCCAAAAAGGGCGTATGCGTTTTTTCCTGAATATATTCAGGAAAAAACGCATACGCCCTTTTTGGCCAACCAAGCAAGCTTGCAAAGGAAATCTGCACTACAATGAAGTCTCACTTCCCCCCGGTCAAAAGGGCCATCTGAAAAAAGTGTAAAATCCAGAAAGGCAGGACAGGCCATGGAGAACTGGGAGCCTTGTTATGCTGATGGGCGGGATGTAAATTGCCAAGAGCCACTCGGGAGAGGTGTATGGTGTTTCCTGAAACATCTAAAAAACAAAGCAACAGAGCCTAGGGCACTTCCACTTATGGTCCTATAGCTTAGGGAAATTAAAATCAAAAAGACACAGCCACCCCAAAGTTTGGGACGGCTCTGTTTACAAGAACCTCGTTTACGGTACAAGTTCAATATCGCAGAAAGTGAAAAATGGATAAAGAAGTTGTGGTACTTACGTACAATGCAATATCACTCAGCAATGAAATCTATGTCATCAGGCCCGTAGCAGCATAATGAGTGGATTCAGGTATGATGATTCTAACTGAAATAAGTCACACAGAAAAAGAAACATCATAAGATATCACTAATACACGGGATGTAAACTTGGCTACACAGGAACTGGATTACAAAACAGAACAGGGTCTCAAATTTAGAAAACCAACTTATGCTTGCTTAAGGGGAAAGGTGAGTTGGGGTGCTGCATAAAACCAGAGATTGAAATGAGCACAGATAAAGTTCCTTAAGCCAAATATGGAATAGACAAGAACTACTCCTTGCTCAACGAAATGAACTCAACACCCCATATTAAACGCCTAAGAATGTACCTGACTAGTAAGTATCTTAAAACCTATGGATTGCTATGTCTCTGAAAGAAAATCAAGCGTGTGTACAGGGGCATAAACGCAGCAGTGATAGGATTGGAGAGGTTCGGTGAGCAAATGAAGACCCTTTGAAGTCATATTGCATGGTACCCATTCCACGGGTCTCAACTCTCCAGGTTTAAGGGATTCTTCCTTCAGCTAAAACATGCACGTGGAACCCAGAGTATGATCAACCGTGTGATCGGGAGACGTGTTCCAATATGTCTCAGTTCTCGTCCCCTGGTACTCGGGTGCAACATTCCAGACGCTTTACTAACACTCTCCCGACTTGGAGAGTCAGTGCCTTTAACCTCCTGTTTGGCCCAGTTTGCAATTTCTGCGGAAGATGAACAGGAATAGGGAGAACCAATGAGAGACTAGCTGGAGGTGTCTGGACGGGCAAATTTAACTCTCATTTCCCACCAGGAAGAGGAATTAACCAAAGGCTCAGCGTGCCGTGCCGGAACCAGATTAGGGCCTGAAGCAATCCTGCGGTGTTGCGGCCAGCTCACAAGAAAGCGAGTTGAAGAAAGGAGCTCAGGGGCACTGTAATTCACAAACCTGCAGAGTTATAAATGACAGCTATCGTCCAAAAATATACTGAAGTAAGGCTGCCAAGAGGACTTGAAAGCGGGGCAGAATTGCAGGAAACCGATTTCAGGAGGTAGACTGGAATTGCATTTAAAGCATAGGAAAAGAGGCAGAACGCCCACAATGATGCACTTGGCCAAAAAGGGCGTATGCGTTTTTTCCTGAATATATTCAGGAAAAAACGCATACGCCCTTTTTGGCCAACCAAGCAAGCTTGCAAAGGAAATCTGCACTACAATGAAGTCTCACTTCCCCCCGGTCAAAAGGGCCATCTGAAAAAAGTGTAAAATCCAGAAAGGCAGGACAGGCCATGGAGAACTGGGAGCCTTGTTATGTTGATGGGCGGGATGTAAATTGCCAACAGCCACTCGGGAGAGGTGTATGGTGTTTCCTGAAACATCTAAAAAACAAAGCAACAGAGCCTAGGGCACTTCCACTTATGGTCCTATAGCTTAGGGAAATTAAAATCAAAAAGACACAGCCACCCCAAAGTTTGGGACGGCTCTGTTTACAAGAACCTCGTTTACGGTACAAGTTCAATATCGCAGAAAGTGAAAAATGGATAAAGAAGTTGTGGTACTTACGTACAATGCAATATCACTCAGCAATGAAATCTATGTCATCAGGCCCGTAGCAGCATAATGAGTGGATTCAGGTATGATGATTCTAACTGAAATAAGTCACACAGAAAAAGAAACATCATAAGATATCACTAATACACGGAATGTAAACTTGGCTACACAGGAACTGGATTACAAAACAGAACAGGGTCTCAAATTTAGAAAACCAACTTATGCTTGCTTAAGGGGAAAGGTGAGTTGGGGTGCTGCATAAAACCAGAGATTGAAATGAGCACAGATAAAGTTCCTTAAGCCAAATATGGAATAGACAAGAACTACTCCTTGCTCAACGAAATGGACTCAACACCCCATATTAAACGCCTAAGAATGTACCTGACTAGTAAGTATCTTAAAACCTATGGATTGCTATGTCTCTGAAAGAAAATCAAGCGTGTGTACAGGGGCATAAACGCAGCAGTGATAGGATTGGAGAGGTTCGGTGAGCAAATGAAGACCCTTTGAAGTCATATTGCATGGTACCCATTCCACGGGTCTCAACTCTCCAGGTTTAAGGGATTCTTCCTTCAGCTAAAACATGCACGTGGAACCCAGAGTATGATCAACCGTGTGATCGGGAGACGTGTTCCAATATGTCTCAGTTCTCGTCCCCTGGTACTCGGGTGCAACATTCCAGACGCTTTACTAACACTCTCCCGACTTGGAGAGTCACTGCCTTTAACCTCCTGTTTGGCCCAGTTTGCAATTTCTGCGGAAGATGAACAGGAATAGGGAGAACCAATGAGAGACTAGCTGGAGGTGTCTGGACGGGCAAATTTAACTCTCATTTCCCACCAGGAAGAGGAATTAACCAAAGGCTCAGCGTGCCGTGCCGGAACCAGATTAGGGCCTGAAGCAATCCTGCGGTGTTGCGGCCAGCTCACAAGAAAGCGAGTTGAAGAAAGGAGCTCAGGGGCACTGTAATTCACAAACCTGCAGAGTTATAAATGACAGCTATCGTCCAAAAATATACTGAAGTAAGGCTGCCAAGAGGACTTGAAAGCGGGGCAGAATTGCAGGAAACCGATTTCAGGAGGTAGACTGGAATTGCATTTAAAGCATAGGAAAAGAGGCAGAACGTCCACAATGATGCACTTGGCCAAAAAGGGCGTATGCGTTTTTTCCTGAATATATTCAGGAAAAAACGCATACGCCCTTTTTGGCCAACCAAGCAAGCTTGCAAAGGAAATCTGCACTACAATGAAGTCTCACTTCCCCCCGGTCAAAAGGGCCATCTGAAAAAAGTGTAAAATCCAGAAAGGCAGGACAGGCCATGGAGAACTGGGAGCCTTGTTATGCTGATGGGCGGGATGTAAATTGCCAACAGCCACTCGGGAGAGGTGTATGGTGTTTCCTGAAACATCTAAAAAACAAAGCAACAGAGCCTAGGGCACTTCCACTTATGGTCCTATAGCTTAGGGAAATTAAAATCAAAAAGACACAGCCACCCCAAAGTTTGGGACGGCTCTGTTTACAAGAACCTCGTTTACGGTACAAGTTCAATATCGCAGAAAGTGAAAAATGGATAAAGAAGTTGTGGTACTTACGTACAATGCAATATCACTCAGCAATGAAATCTATGTCATCAGGCCCGTAGCAGCATAATGAGTGGATTCAGGTATGATGATTCTAACTGAAATAAGTCACACAGAAAAAGAAACATCATAAGATATCACTAATACACGGGATGTAAACTTGGCTACACAGGAACTGGATTACAAAACAGAACAGGGTCTCAAATTTAGAAAACCAACTTATGCTTGCTTAAGGGGAAAGGTGAGTTGGGGTGCTGCATCAAACCAGAGATTGAAATGAGCACAGATAAAGTTCCTTAAGCCAAATATGGAATAGACAAGAACTACTCCTTGCTCAACGAAATGGACTCAACACCCCATATTAAACGCCTAAGAATGTACCTGACTAGTAAGTATCTTAAAACCTATGGATTGCTATGTCTCTGAAAGAAAATCAAGCGTGTGTACAGGGGCATAAACGCAGCAGTGATAGGATTGGAGAGGTTCGGTGAGCAAATGAAGACCCTTTGA
Organism: Leucopleurus acutus; assembly: GCF_964270905.1. Lineage (NCBI taxonomy): Eukaryota > Metazoa > Chordata > Mammalia > Artiodactyla > Delphinidae > Leucopleurus > Leucopleurus acutus. Next base: position 1,797,308 of record NW_028139226.1, on the reverse strand, counting down.
AGTCATATTGCATGGTACCCATTCCACGGGTCTCAACTCTCCAGGTTTAAGGGATTCTTCCTTCAGCTAAAACATGCACGTGGAACCCAGAGTATGATCAACCGTGTGATCGGGAGACGTGTTCCAATATGTCTCAGTTCTCGTCCCCTGGTACTCGGGTGCAACATTCCAGACGCTTTACTAACACTCTCCCGACTTGGAGAGTCACTGCCTTTAACCTCCTGTTTGGCCCAGTTTGCAATTTCTGCGGAAGATGAACAGGAATAGGGAGAACCAATGAGAGACTAGCTGGAGGTGTCTGGACGGGCAAATTTAACTCTCATTTCCCACCAGGAAGAGGAATTAACCAAAGGCTCAGCGTGCCGTGCCGGAACCAGATTAGGGCCTGAAGCAATCCTGCGGTGTTGCGGCCAGCTCACAAGAAAGCGAGTTGAAGAAAGGAGCTCAGGGGCACTGTAATTCACAAACCTGCAGAGTTATAAATGACAGCTATCGTCCAAAAATATACTGAAGTAAGGCTGCCAAGAGGACTTGAAAGCGGGGCAGAATTGCAGGAAACCGATTTCAGGAGGTAGACTGGAATTGCATTTAAAGCATAGGAAAAGAGGCAGAACGCCCACAATGATGCACTTGACCAAAAAGGGCGTATGCGTTTTTTCCTGAATATATTCAGGAAAAAACGCATACGCCCTTTTTGGCCAACCAAGCAAGCTTGCAAAGGAAATCTGCACTACAATGAAGTCTCACTTCCCCCCGGTCAAAAGGGCCATCTGAAAAAAGTGTAAAATCCAGAAAGGCAGGACAGGCCATGGAGAACTGGGAGCCTTGTTATGCTGATGGGCGGGATGTAAATTGCCAACAGCCACTCGGGAGAGGTGTATGGTGTTTCCTGAAACATCTAAAAAACAAAGCAACAGAGCCTAGGGCACTTCCACTTATGGTCCTATAGCTTAGGGAAATTAAAATCAAAAAGACACAGCCACCCCAAAGTTTGGGACGGCTCTGTTTACAAGAACCTCGTTTACGGTACAAGTTCAATATCGCAGAAAGTGAAAAATGGATAAAGAAGTTGTGGTACTTACGTACAATGCAATATCACTCAGCAATGAAATCTATGTCATCAGGCCCGTAGCAGCATAATGAGTGGATTCAGGTATGATGATTCTAACTGAAATAAGTCACACAGAAAAAGAAACATCATAAGATATCACTAATACACGGGATGTAAACTTGGCTACACAGGAACTGGATTACAAAACAGAACAGGGTCTCAAATTTAGAAAACCAACTTATGCTTGCTTAAGGGGAAAGGTGAGTTGGGGTGCTGCATCAAACCAGAGATTGAAATGAGCACAGATAAAGTTCCTTAAGCCAAATATGGAATAGACAAGAACTACTCCTTGCTCAACGAAATGGACTCAACACCCCATATTAAACGCCTAAGAATGTACCTGACTAGTAAGTATCTTAAAACCTATGGATTGCTATGTCTCTGAAAGAAAATCAAGCGTGTGTACAGGGGCATAAACGCAGCAGTGATAGGATTGGAGAGGTTCGGTGAGCAAATGAAGACCCTTTGAAGTCATATTGCATGGTACCCATTCCACGGGTCTCAACTCTCCAGGTTTAAGGGATTCTGCCTTCAGGTAAAACATGCACGTGGAACCCAGAGTATGATCAACCGTGTGATCGGGAGACGTGTTCCAATATGTCTCAGTTCTCGTCCCCTTGTACTCGGGTGCAACATTCCAGACGCTTTACTAACACTCTCCCGACTTGGAGAGTCAGTGCCTTTAACCTCCTGTTTGGCCCAGTTTGCAATTTCTGCGGAAGATGAACAGGAATAGGGAGAACCAATGAGAGACTAGCTGGAGGTGTCTGGACGGGCAAATTTAACTCTCATTTCCCACCAGGAAGAGGAATTAACCAAAGGCTCAGCGTGCCGTGCCGGAACCAGATTAGGGCCTGAAGCAATCCTGCGGTGTTGCGGCCAGCTCACAAGAAAGCGAGTTGAAGAAAGGAGCTCAGGGGCACTGTAATTCACAAACCTGCAGAGTTATAAATGACAGCTATCGTCCAAAAATATACTGAAGTAAGGCTGCCAAGAGGACTTGAAAGCGGGGCAGAATTGCAGGAAACCGATTTCAGGAGGTAGACTGGAATTGCATTTAAAGCATAGGAAAAGAGGCAGAACGTCCACAATGATGCACTTGGCCAAAAAGGGCGTATGCGTTTTTTCCTGAATATATTCAGGAAAAAACGCATACGCCCTTTTTGGCCAACCAAGCAAGCTTGCAAAGGAAATCTGCACTACAATGAAGTCTCACTTCCCCCCGGTCAAAAGGGCCATCTGAAAAAAGTGTAAAATCCAGAAAGGCAGGACAGGCCATGGAGAACTGGGAGCCTTGTTATGCTGATGGGCGGGATGTAAATTGCCAAGAGCCACTCCGGAGAGGTGTATGGTGTTTCCTGAAACATCTAAAAAACAAAGCAACAGAGCCTAGGGCACTTCCACTTATGGTCCTATAGCTTAGGGAAATTAAAATCAAAAAGACACAGCCACCCCAAAGTTTGGGACGGCTCTGTTTACAAGAACCTCGTTTACGGTACAAGTTCAATATCGCAGAAAGTGAAAAATGGATAAAGAAGTTGTGGTACTTACGTACAATGCAATATCACTCAGCAATGAAATCTATGTCATCAGGCCCGTAGCAGCATAATGAGTGGATTCAGGTATGATGATTCTAACTGAAATAAGTCACACAGAAAAAGAAACATCATAAGATATCACTAATACACGGGATGTAAACTTGGCTACACAGGAACTGGATTACAAAACAGAACAGGGTCTCAAATTTAGAAAACCAACTTATGCTTGCTTAAGGGGAAAGGTGAGTTGGGGTGCTGCATCAAACCAGAGATTGAAATGAGCACAGATAAAGTTCCTTAAGCCAAATATGGAATAGACAAGAACTACTCCTTGCTCAACGAAATGGACTCAACACCCCATATTAAACGCCTAAGAATGTACCTGACTAGTAAGTATCTTAAAACCTATGGATTGCTATGTCTCTGAAAGAAAATCAAGCGTGTGTACAGGGGCATAAACGCAGCAGTGATAGGATTGGAGAGGTTCGGTGAGCAAATGAAGACCCTTTGAAGTCATATTGCATGGTACCCATTCCACGGGTCTCAACTCTCCAGGTTTAAGGGATTCTTCCTTCAGCTAAAACATGCACGTGGAACCCAGAGTATGATCAACCGTGTGATCGGGAGACGTGTTCCAATATGTCTCAGTTCTCGTCCCCTGGTACTCGGGTGCAACATTCCAGACGCTTTACTAACACTCTCCCGACTTGGAGAGTCACTGCCTTTAACCTCCTGTTTGGCCCAGTTTGCAATTTCTGCGGAAGATGAACAGGAATAGGGAGAACCAATGAGAGACTAGCTGGAGGTGTCTGGACGGGCAAATTTAACTCTCATTTCCCACCAGGAAGAGGAATTAACCAAAGGCTCAGCGTGCCGTGCCGGAACCAGATTAGGGCCTGAAGCAATCCTGCGGTGTTGCGGCCAGCTCACAAGAAAGCGAGTTGAAGAAAGGAGCTCAGGGGCACTGTAATTCACAAACCTGCAGAGTTATAAATGACAGCTATCGTCCAAAAATATACTGAAGTAAGGCTGCCAAGAGGACTTGAAAGCGGGGCAGAATTGCAGGAAACCGATTTCAGGAGGTAGACTGGAATTGCATTTAAAGCATAGGAAAAGAGGCAGAACGCCCACAATGATGCACTTGACCAAAAAGGGCGTATGCGTTTTTTCCTGAATATATTCAGGAAAAAACGCATACGCCCTTTTTGGCCAACCAAGCAAGCTTGCAAAGGAAATCTGCACTACAATGAAGTCTCACTTCCCCCCGGTCAAAAGGGCCATCTGAAAAAAGTGTAAAATCCAGAAAGGCAGGACAGGCCATGGAGAACTGGGAGCCTTGTTATGCTGATGGGCGGGATGTAAATTGCCAAGAGCCACTCCGGAGAGGTGTATGGTGTTTCCTGAAACATCTAAAAAACAAAGCAACAGAGCCTAGGGCACTTCCACTTATGGTCCTATAGCTTAGGGAAATTAAAATCAAAAAGACACAGCCACCCCAAAGTTTGGGACGGCTCTGTTTACAAGAACCTCGTTTACGGTACAAGTTCAATATCGCAGAAAGTGAAAAATGGATAAAGAAGTTGTGGTACTTACGTACAATGCAATATCACTCAGCAATGAAATCTATGTCATCAGGCCCGTAGCAGCATAATGAGTGGATTCAGGTATGATGATTCTAACTGAAATAAGTCACACAGAAAAAGAAACATCATAAGATATCACTAATACACGGGATGTAAACTTGGCTACACAGGAACTGGATTACAAAACAGAACAGGGTCTCAAATTTAGAAAACCAACTTATGCTTGCTTAAGGGGAAAGGTGAGTTGGGGTGCTGCATCAAACCAGAGATTGAAATGAGCACAGATAAAGTTCCTTAAGCCAAATATGGAATAGACAAGAACTACTCCTTGCTCAACGAAATGGACTCAACACCCCATATTAAACGCCTAAGAATGTACCTGACTAGTAAGTATCTTAAAACCTATGGATTGCTATGTCTCTGAAAGAAAATCAAGCGTGTGTACAGGGGCATAAACGCAGCAGTGATAGGATTGGAGAGGTTCGGTGAGCAAATGAAGACCCTTTGAAGTCATATTGCATGGTACCCATTCCACGGGTCTCAACTCTCCAGGTTTAAGGGATTCTGCCTTCAGGTAAAACATGCACGTGGAACCCAGAGTATGATCAACCGTGTGATCGGGAGACGTGTTCCAATATGTCTCAGTTCTCGTCCCCTTGTACTCGGGTGCAACATTCCAGACGCTTTACTAACACTCTCCCGACTTGGAGAGTCAGTGCCTTTAACCTCCTGTTTGGCCCAGTTTGCAATTTCTGCGGAAGATGAACAGGAATAGGGAGAACCAATGAGAGACTAGCTGGAGGTGTCTGGACGGGCAAATTTAACTCTCATTTCCCACCAGGAAGAGGAATTAACCAAAGGCTCAGCGTGCCGTGCCGGAACCAGATTAGGGCCTGAAGCAATCCTGCGGTGTTGCGGCCAGCTCACAAGAAAGCGAGTTGAAGAAAGGAGCTCAGGGGCACTGTAATTCACAAACCTGCAGAGTTATAAATGACAGCTATCGTCCAAAAATATACTGAAGTAAGGCTGCCAAGAGGACTTGAAAGCGGGGCAGAATTGCAGGAAACCGATTTCAGGAGGTAGACTGGAATTGCATTTAAAGCATAGGAAAAGAGGCAGAACGTCCACAATGATGCACTTGGCCAAAAAGGGCGTATGCGTTTTTTCCTGAATATATTCAGGAAAAAACGCATACGCCCTTTTTGGCCAACCAAGCAAGCTTGCAAAGGAAATCTGCACTACAATGAAGTCTCACTTCCCCCCGGTCAAAAGGGCCATCTGAAAAAAGTGTAAAATCCAGAAAGGCAGGACAGGCCATGGAGAACTGGGAGCCTTGTTATGCTGATGGGCGGGATGTAAATTGCCAAGAGCCACTCCGGAGAGGTGTATGGTGTTTCCTGAAACATCTAAAAAACAAAGCAACAGAGCCTAGGGCACTTCCACTTATGGTCCTATAGCTTAGGGAAATTAAAATCAAAAAGACACAGCCACCCCAAAGTTTGGGACGGCTCTGTTTACAAGAACCTCGTTTACGGTACAAGTTCAATATCGCAGAAAGTGAAAAATGGATAAAGAAGTTGTGGTACTTACGTACAATGCAATATCACTCAGCAATGAAATCTATGTCATCAGGCCCGTAGCAGCATAATGAGTGGATTCAGGTATGATGATTCTAACTGAAATAAGTCACACAGAAAAAGAAACATCATAAGATATCACTAATACACGGGATGTAAACTTGGCTACACAGGAACTGGATTACAAAACAGAACAGGGTCTCAAATTTAGAAAACCAACTTATGCTTGCTTAAGGGGAAAGGTGAGTTGGGGTGCTGCATCAAACCAGAGATTGAAATGAGCACAGATAAAGTTCCTTAAGCCAAATATGGAATAGACAAGAACTACTCCTTGCTCAACGAAATGGACTCAACACCCCATATTAAACGCCTAAGAATGTACCTGACTAGTAAGTATCTTAAAACCTATGGATTGCTATGTCTCTGAAAGAAAATCAAGCGTGTGTACAGGGGCATAAACGCAGCAGTGATAGGATTGGAGAGGTTCGGTGAGCAAATGAAGACCCTTTGAAGTCATATTGCATGGTACCCATTCCACGGGTCTCAACTCTCCAGGTTTAAGGGATTCTGCCTTCAGGTAAAACATGCACGTGGAACCCAGAGTATGATCAACCGTGTGATCGGGAGACGTGTTCCAATATGTCTCAGTTCTCGTCCCCTTGTACTCGGGTGCAACATTCCAGACGCTTTACTAACACTCTCCCGACTTGGAGAGTCAGTGCCTTTAACCTCCTGTTTGGCCCAGTTTGCAATTTCTGCGGAAGATGAACAGGAATAGGGAGAACCAATGAGAGACTAGCTGGAGGTGTCTGGACGGGCAAATTTAACTCTCATTTCCCACCAGGAAGAGGAATTAACCAAAGGCTCAGCGTGCCGTGCCGGAACCAGATTAGGGCCTGAAGCAATCCTGCGGTGTTGCGGCCAGCTCACAAGAAAGCGAGTTGAAGAAAGGAGCTCAGGGGCACTGTAATTCACAAACCTGCAGAGTTATAAATGACAGCTATCGTCCAAAAATATACTGAAGTAAGGCTGCCAAGAGGACTTGAAAGCGGGGCAGAATTGCAGGAAACCGATTTCAGGAGGTAGACTGGAATTGCATTTAAAGCATAGGAAAAGAGGCAGAACGTCCACAATGATGCACTTGGCCAAAAAGGGCGTATGCGTTTTTTCCTGAATATATTCAGGAAAAAACGCATACGCCCTTTTTGGCCAACCAAGCAAGCTTGCAAAGGAAATCTGCACTACAATGAAGTCTCACTTCCCCCCAGTCAAAAGGGCCATCTGAAAAAAGTGTAAAATCCAGAAAGGCAGGACAGGCCATGGAGAACTGGGAGCCTTGTTATGCTGATGGGCGGGATGTAAATTGCCAAGAGCCACTCCGGAGAGGTGTATGGTGTTTCCTGAAACATCTAAAAAACAAAGCAACAGAGCCTAGGGCACTTCCACTTATGGTCCTATAGCTTAGGGAAATTAAAATCAAAAAGACACAGCCACCCCAAAGTTTGGGACGGCTCTGTTTACAAGAACCTCGTTTACGGTACAAGTTCAATATCGCAGAAAGTGAAAAATGGATAAAGAAGTTGTGGTACTTACGTACAATGCAATATCACTCAGCAATGAAATCTATGTCATCAGGCCCGTAGCAGCATAATGAGTGGATTCAGGTATGATGATTCTAACTGAAATAAGTCACACAGAAAAAGAAACATCATAAGATATCACTAATACACGGGATGTAAACTTGGCTACACAGGAACTGGATTACAAAACAGAACAGGGTCTCAAATTTAGAAAACCAACTTATGCTTGCTTAAGGGGAAAGGTGAGTTGGGGTGCTGCATCAAACCAGAGATTGAAATGAGCACAGATAAAGTTCCTTAAGCCAAATATGGAATAGACAAGAACTACTCCTTGCTCAACGAAATGGACTCAACACCCCATATTAAACGCCTAAGAATGTACCTGACTAGTAAGTATCTTAAAACCTATGGATTGCTATGTCTCTGAAAGAAAATCAAGCGTGTGTACAGGGGCATAAACGCAGCAGTGATAGGATTGGAGAGGTTCGGTGAGCAAATGAAGACCCTTTGAAGTCATATTGCATGGTACCCATTCCACGGGTCTCAACTCTCCAGGTTTAAGGGATTCTTCCTTCAGCTAAAACATGCACGTGGAACCCAGAGTATGATCAACCGTGTGATCGGGAGACGTGTTCCAATATGTCTCAGTTCTCGTCCCCTGGTACTCGGGTGCAACATTCCAGACGCTTTACTAACACTCTCCCGACTTGGAGAGTCACTGCCTTTAACCTCCTGTTTGGCCCAGTTTGCAATTTCTGCGGAAGATGAACAGGAATAGGGAGAACCAATGAGAGACTAGCTGGAGGTGTCTGGACGGGCAAATTTAACTCTCATTTCCCACCAGGAAGAGGAATTAACCAAAGGCTCAGCGTGCCGTGCCGGAACCAGATTAGGGCCTGAAGCAATCCTGCGGTGTTGCGGCCAGCTCACAAGAAAGCGAGTTGAAGAAAGGAGCTCAGGGGCACTGTAATTCACAAACCTGCAGAGTTATAAATGACAGCTATCGTCCAAAAATATACTGAAGTAAGGCTGCCAAGAGGACTTGAAAGCGGGGCAGAATTGCAGGAAACCGATTTCAGGAGGTAGACTGGAATTGCATTTAAAGCATAGGAAAAGAGGCAGAACGCCCACAATGATGCACTTGACCAAAAAGGGCGTATGCGTTTTTTCCTGAATATATTCAGGAAAAAACGCATACGCCCTTTTTGGCCAACCAAGCAAGCTTGCAAAGGAAATCTGCACTACAATGAAGTCTCACTTCCCCCCGGTCAAAAGGGCCATCTGAAAAAAGTGTAAAATCCAGAAAGGCAGGACAGGCCATGGAGAACTGGGAGCCTTGTTATGCTGATGGGCGGGATGTAAATTGCCAACAGCCACTCGGGAGAGGTGTATGGTGTTTCCTGAAACATCTAAAAAACAAAGCAACAGAGCCTAGGGCACTTCCACTTATGGTCCTATAGCTTAGGGAAATTAAAATCAAAAAGACACAGCCACCCCAAAGTTTGGGACGGCTCTGTTTACAAGAACCTCGTTTACGGTACAAGTTCAATATCGCAGAAAGTGAAAAATGGATAAAGAAGTTGTGGTACTTACGTACAATGCAATATCACTCAGCAATGAAATCTATGTCATCAGGCCCGTAGCAGCATAATGAGTGGATTCAGGTATGATGATTCTAACTGAAATAAGTCACACAGAAAAAGAAACATCATAAGATATCACTAATACACGGGATGTAAACTTGGCTACACAGGAACTGGATTACAAAACAGAACAGGGTCTCAAATTTAGAAAACCAACTTATGCTTGCTTAAGGGGAAAGGTGAGTTGGGGTGCTGCATCAAACCAGAGATTGAAATGAGCACAGATAAAGTTCCTTAAGCCAAATATGGAATAGACAAGAACTACTCCTTGCTCAACGAAATGGACTCAACACCCCATATTAAACGCCTAAGAATGTACCTGACTAGTAAGTATCTTAAAACCTATGGATTGCTATGTCTCTGAAAGAAAATCAAGCGTGTGTACAGGGGCATAAACGCAGCAGTGATAGGATTGGAGAGGTTCGGTGAGCAAATGAAGACCCTTTGAAGTCATATTGCATGGTACCCATTCCACGGGTCTCAACTCTCCAGGTTTAAGGGATTCTGCCTTCAGGTAAAACATGCACGTGGAACCCAGAGTATGATCAACCGTGTGATCGGGAGACGTGTTCCAATATGTCTCAGTTCTCGTCCCCTTGTACTCGGGTGCAACATTCCAGACGCTTTACTAACACTCTCCCGACTTGGAGAGTCAGTGCCTTTAACCTCCTGTTTGGCCCAGTTTGCAATTTCTGCGGAAGATGAACAGGAATAGGGAGAACCAATGAGAGACTAGCTGGAGGTGTCTGGACGGGCAAATTTAACTCTCATTTCCCACCAGGAAGAGGAATTAACCAAAGGCTCAGCGTGCCGTGCCGGAACCAGATTAGGGCCTGAAGCAATCCTGCGGTGTTGCGGCCAGCTCACAAGAAAGCGAGTTGAAGAAAGGAGCTCAGGGGCACTGTAATTCACAAACCTGCAGAGTTATAAATGACAGCTATCGTCCAAAAATATACTGAAGTAAGGCTGCCAAGAGGACTTGAAAGCGGGGCAGAATTGCAGGAAACCGATTTCAGGAGGTAGACTGGAATTGCATTTAAAGCATAGGAAAAGAGGCAGAACGTCCACAATGATGCACTTGGCCAAAAAGGGCGTATGCGTTTTTTCCTGAATATATTCAGGAAAAAACGCATACGCCCTTTTTGGCCAACCAAGCAAGCTTGCAAAGGAAATCTGCACTACAATGAAGTCTCACTTCCCCCCGGTCAAAAGGGCCATCTGAAAAAAGTGTAAAATCCAGAAAGGCAGGACAGGCCATGGAGAACTGGGAGCCTTGTTATGCTGATGGGCGGGATGTAAATTGCCAAGAGCCACTCCGGAGAGGTGTATGGTGTTTCCTGAAACATCTAAAAAACAAAGCAACAGAGCCTAGGGCACTTCCACTTATGGTCCTATAGCTTAGGGAAATTAAAATCAAAAAGACACAGCCACCCCAAAGTTTGGGACGGCTCTGTTTACAAGAACCTCGTTTACGGTACAAGTTCAATATCGCAGAAAGTGAAAAATGGATAAAGAAGTTGTGGTACTTACGTACAATGCAATATCACTCAGCAATGAAATCTATGTCATCAGGCCCGTAGCAGCATAATGAGTGGATTCAGGTATGATGATTCTAACTGAAATAAGTCACACAGAAAAAGAAACATCATAAGATATCACTAATACACGGGATGTAAACTTGGCTACACAGGAACTGGATTACAAAACAGAACAGGGTCTCAAATTTAGAAAACCAACTTATGCTTGCTTAAGGGGAAAGGTGAGTTGGGGTGCTGCATCAAACCAGAGATTGAAATGAGCACAGATAAAGTTCCTTAAGCCAAATATGGAATAGACAAGAACTACTCCTTGCTCAACGAAATGGACTCAACACCCCATATTAAACGCCTAAGAATGTACCTGACTAGTAAGTATCTTAAAACCTATGGATTGCTATGTCTCTGAAAGAAAATCAAGCGTGTGTACAGGGGCATAAACGCAGCAGTGATAGGATTGGAGAGGTTCGGTGAGCAAATGAAGACCCTTTGAAGTCATATTGCATGGTACCCATTCCACGGGTCTCAACTCTCCAGGTTTAAGGGATTCTGCCTTCAGGTAAAACATGCACGTGGAACCCAGAGTATGATCAACCGTGTGATCGGGAGACGTGTTCCAATATGTCTCAGTTCTCGTCCCCTTGTACTCGGGTGCAACATTCCAGACGCTTTACTAACACTCTCCCGACTTGGAGAGTCAGTGCCTTTAACCTCCTGTTTGGCCCAGTTTGCAATTTCTGCGGAAGATGAACAGGAATAGGGAGAACCAATGAGAGACTAGCTGGAGGTGTCTGGACGGGCAAATTTAACTCTCATTTCCCACCAGGAAGAGGAATTAACCAAAGGCTCAGCGTGCCGTGCCGGAACCAGATTAGGGCCTGAAGCAATCCTGCGGTGTTGCGGCCAGCTCACAAGAAAGCGAGTTGAAGAAAGGAGCTCAGGGGCACTGTAATTCACAAACCTGCAGAGTTATAAATGACAGCTATCGTCCAAAAATATACTGAAGTAAGGCTGCCAAGAGGACTTGAAAGCGGGGCAGAATTGCAGGAAACCGATTTCAGGAGGTAGACTGGAATTGCATTTAAAGCATAGGAAAAGAGGCAGAACGTCCACAATGATGCACTTGGCCAAAAAGGGCGTATGCGTTTTTTCCTGAATATATTCAGGAAAAAACGCATACGCCCTTTTTGGCCAACCAAGCAAGCTTGCAAAGGAAATCTGCACTACAATGAAGTCTCACTTCCCCCCGGTCAAAAGGGCCATCTGAAAAAAGTGTAAAATCCAGAAAGGCAGGACAGGCCATGGAGAACTGGGAGCCTTGTTATGCTGATGGGCGGGATGTAAATTGCCAAGAGCCACTCGGGAGAGGTGTATGGTGTTTCCTGAAACATCTAAAAAACAAAGCAACAGAGCCTAGGGCACTTCCACTTATGGTCCTATAGCTTAGGGAAATTAAAATCAAAAAGACACAGCCACCCCAAAGTTTGGGACGGCTCTGTTTACAAGAACCTCATTTACGGTACAAGTTCAATATCACAGAAAGTGAAAAATGGATAAAGAAGTTGTGGTACTTACGTACAATGCCATATCACTCAGCAATGAAATCTATGTCATCAGGCCCGTAGCAGCATAATGAGTGGATTCAGGTATGATGATTCTAACTGAAATAAGTCACACAGAAAAAGAAACATCATAAGATATCACTAATACACGGGATGTAAACTTGGCTACACAGGAACTGGATTACAAAACAGAACAGGGTCTCAAATTTAGAAAACCAACTTATGCTTGCTTAAGGGGAAAGGTGAGTTGGGGTGCTGCATAAAACCAGAGATTGAAATGAGCACAGATAAAGTTCCTTAAGCCAAATATGGAATAGACAAGAACTACTCCTTGCTCAACGAAATGGACTCAACACCCCATATTAAACGCCTAAGAATGTACCTGACTAGTAAGTATCTTAAAACCTATGGATTGCTATGTCTCTGAAAGAAAATCAAGCGTGTGTACAGGGGCATAAACGCAGCAGTGATAGGATTGGAGAGGTTCGGTGAGCAAATGAAGACCCTTTGAAGTCATATTGCATGGTACCCATTCCACGGGTCTCAACTCTCCAGGTTTAAGGGATTCTTCCTTCAGCTAAAACATGCACGTGGAACCCAGAGTATGATCAACCGTGTGATCGGGAGACGTGTTCCAATATGTCTCAGTTCTCGTCCCCTGGTACTCGGGTGCAACATTCCAGACGCTTTACTAACACTCTCCCGACTTGGAGAGTCAGTGCCTTTAACCTCCTGTTTGGCCCAGTTTGCAATTTCTGCGGAAGATGAACAGGAATAGGGAGAACCAATGAGAGACTAGCTGGAGGTGTCTGGACGGGCAAATTTAACTCTCATTTCCCACCAGGAAGAGGAATTAACCAAAGGCTCAGCGTGCCGTGCCGGAACCAGATTAGGGCCTGAAGCAATCCTGCGGTGTTGCGGCCAGCTCACAAGAAAGTGAGTTGAAGAAAGGAGCTCAGGGGCACTGTAATTCACAAACCTGCAGAGTTATAAATGACAGCTATCGTCCAAAAATATACTGAAGTAAGGCTGCCAAGAGGACTTGAAAGCGGGGCAGAATTGCAGGAAACCGATTTCAGGAGGTAGACTGGAATTGCATTTAAAGCATAGGAAAAGAGGCAGAACGTCCACAATGATGCACTTGGCCAAAAAGGGCGTATGCGTTTTTTCCTGAATCAGGAAAAAACGCATACGCCCTTTTTGGCCAACCAAGCAAGCTTGCAAAGGAAATCTGCACTACAATGAAGTCTCACTTCCCCCCGGTCAAAAGGGCCATCTGAAAAAAGTGTAAAATCCAGAAAGGCAGGACAGGCCATGGAGAACTGGGAGCCTTGTTATGTTGATGGGCGGGATGTAAATTGCCAACAGCCACTCGGGAGAGGTGTATGGTGTTTCCTGAAACATCTAAAAAACAAAGCAACAGAGCCTAGGGCACTTCCACTTATGGTCCTATAGCTTAGGGAAATTAAAATCAAAAAGACACAGCCACCCCAAAGTTTGGGACGGCTCTGTTTACAAGAACCTCGTTTACGGTACAAGTTCAATATCGCAGAAAGTGAAAAATGGATAAAGAAGTTGTGGTACTTACGTACAATGCAATATCACTCAGCAATGAAATCTATGTCATCAGGCCCGTAGCAGCATAATGAGTGGATTCAGGTATGATGATTCTAACTGAAATAAGTCACACAGAAAAAGAAACATCATAAGATATCACTAATACACGGGATGTAAACTTGGCTACACAGGAACTGGATTACAAAACAGAACAGGGTCTCAAATTTAGAAAACCAACTTATGCTTGCTTAAGGGGAAAGGTGAGTTGGGGTGCTGCATCAAACCAGAGATTGAAATGAGCACAGATAAAGTTCCTTAAGCCAAATATGGAATAGACAAGAACTACTCCTTGCTCAACGAAATGGACTCAACACCCCATATTAAACGCCTAAGAATGTACCTGACTAGTAAGTATCTTAAAACCTATGGATTGCTATGTCTCTGAAAGAAAATCAAGCGTGTGTACAGGGGCATAAACGCAGCAGTGATAGGATTGGAGAGGTTCTGTGAGCAAATGAAGACCCTTTGAAGTCATATTGCATGCTACCCATTCCACGGGTCTCAACTCTCCAGGTTTAAGGGATTCTGCCTTCAGGTAAAACATGCACGTGGAACCCAGAGTATGATCAACCGTGTGATCGGGAGACGTGTTCCAATATGTCTCAGTTCTCGTCCCCTGGTACTCGGGTGCAACATTCCAGACGCTTTACTAACACTCTCCCGACTTGGAGAGTCAGTGCCTTTAACCTCCTGTTTGGCCCAGTTTGCAATTTCTGCGGAAGATGAACAGGAATAGGGAGAACCAATGAGAGACTAGGTGGAGGTGTCTGGACGGGCAAATTTAACTCTCATTTCCCACCAGGAAGAGGAATTAACCAAAGGCTCAGCGTGCCGTGCCGGAACCAGATTAGGGCCTGAAGCAATCCTGCGGTGTTGCGGCCAGCTCACAAGAAAGCGAGTTGAAGAAAGGAGCTCAGGGGCACTGTAATTCACAAACCTGCAGAGTTATAAATGACAGCTATCGTCCAAAAATATACTGAAGTAAGGCTGCCAAGAGCACTTGAAAGCGGGGCAGAATTGCAGGAAACCGATTTCAGGAGGTAGACTGGAATTGCATTTAAAGCATAGGAAAAGAGGCAGAACGTCCACAATGATGCACTTGGCCAAAAAGGGCGTATGCGTTTTCTCCTGAATATATTCAGGAAAAAACGCATACGCCCTTTTTGGCCAACCAAGCAAGCTTGCAAAGGAAATCTGCACTACAATGAAGTCTCACTTCCCCCCGGTCAAAAGGGCCATCTGAAAAAAGTGTAAAATCCAGAAAGGCAGGACAGGCCATGGAGAACTGGGAGCCTTGTTATGCTGATGGGCGGGATGTAAATTGCCAAGAGCCACTCGGGAGAGGTGTATGGTGCTTCCTGAAACATCTAAAAAACAAAGCAACAGAGCCTAGGGCACTTCCACTTATGGTCCTATAGCTTAGGGAAATTAAAATAAAAAAGACACAGCCACCCCAAAGTTTGGGACGGCTCTGTTTACAAGAACCTCGTTTACGGAACAAGTTCAATATCGCAGAAAGTGAAAAATGGATAAAGAAGTTGTGGTACTTACGTACAATGCAATATCACTCAGCAATGAAATCTATGTCATCAGGCCCATAGCAGCATAATGAGTGGATTCAGGTATGATGATTCTAACTGAAATAAGTCACACAGAAAAAGAAACATCATAAGATATCACTAATACACGGAATGTAAACTTGGCTACACAGGAACTGGATTACAAAACAGAACAGGGTCTCAAATTTAGAAAACCAACTTATGCTTGCTTAAGGGGAAAGGTGAGTTGGGGTGCTGCATCAAACCAGAGATTGAAATGAGCAAAGATAAAGTTCCTTAAGCCAAATATGGAATAGACAAGAACTACTCCTTGCTCAACGAAATGGACTCAACAACCCATATTAAACGCCTAAGAATGTACCTGACTAGTAAGTATCTTAAAACCTATGGATTGCTATGTCTCTGAAAGAAAATCAAGCGTGTGTACAGGGGCATAAACGCAGCAGTGATAGGATTGGAGAGGTTCGGTGAGCAAATGAAGACCCTTTGAAGTCATATTGCATGGTACCCATTCCACGGGTCTCAACTCTCCAGGTTTAAGGGATTCTGCCTTCAGGTAAAACATGCACGTGGAACCCAGAGTATGATCAACCGTGTGATCGGGAGACGTGTTCCAATATGTCTCAGTTCTCGTCCCCTGGTACTCGGGTGCAACATTCCACACGCTTTACTAACACTCTCCCGACTTGGAGAGTCAGTGCCTTTAACCTTCTGTTTGGCCCAGTTTGCAATTTCTGCGGAAGATGAACAGGAATAGGGAGAACCAATGAGAGACTAGGTGGAGGTGTCTGGACGGGCAAATTTAACTCTCATTTCCCACCAGGAAGAGGAATTAACCAAAGGCTCAGCGTGCCGTGCCGGAACCAGATTAGGGCCTGAAGCAATCCTGTGGTGTTGCGGCCAGCTCACAAGAAAGCGAGTTGAAGAAAGGAGCTCAGGGGCACTGTAATTCACAAACCTGCAGAGTTATAAATGACAGCTATCGTCCAAAAATATACT
The DNA here is from genome assembly GCF_964270905.1 of Leucopleurus acutus. NCBI lineage: Eukaryota > Metazoa > Chordata > Mammalia > Artiodactyla > Delphinidae > Leucopleurus > Leucopleurus acutus. The sequence goes on along the minus strand of NW_028139226.1, from coordinate 1,781,004 downwards.
GAAGTAAGGCTGCCAAGAGGACTTGAAAGCGGGGCAGAATTGCAGGAAACCGATTTCAGGAGGTAGACTGGAATTGCATTTAAAGCATAGGAAAAGAGGCAGAACGTCCACAATGATGCACTTGGCCAAAAAGGGCGTATGCGTTTTTTCCTGAATATATTCAGGAAAAAACGCATACGCCCTTTTTGGCCAACCAAGCAAGCTTGCAAAGGAAATCTGCACTACAATGAAGTCTCACTTCCCCCCGGTCAAAAGGGCCATCTGAAAAAAGTGTAAAATCCAGAAAGGCAGGACAGGCCATGGAGAACTGGGAGCCTTGTTATGCTGATGGGCGGGATGTAAATTGCCAAGAGCCACTCGGGAGAGGTGTATGGTGTTTCCTGAAACATCTAAAAAACAAAGCAACAGAGCCTAGGGCACTTCCACTTATGGTCCTATAGCTTAGGGAAATTAAAATCAAAAAGACACAGCCACCCCAAAGTTTGGGACGGCTCTGTTTACAAGAACCTCATTTACGGTACAAGTTCAATATCACAGAAAGTGAAAAATGGATAAAGAAGTTGTGGTACTTACGTACAATGCCATATCACTCAGCAATGAAATCTATGTCATCAGGCCCGTAGCAGCATAATGAGTGGATTCAGGTATGATGATTCTAACTGAAATAAGTCACACAGAAAAAGAAACATCATAAGATATCACTAATACACGGGATGTAAACTTGGCTACACAGGAACTGGATTACAAAACAGAACAGGGTCTCAAATTTAGAAAACCAACTTATGCTTGCTTAAGGGGAAAGGTGAGTTGGGGTGCTGCATAAAACCAGAGATTGAAATGAGCACAGATAAAGTTCCTTAAGCCAAATATGGAATAGACAAGAACTACTCCTTGCTCAACGAAATGGACTCAACACCCCATATTAAACGCCTAAGAATGTACCTGACTAGTAAGTATCTTAAAACCTATGGATTGCTATGTCTCTGAAAGAAAATCAAGCGTGTGTACAGGGGCATAAACGCAGCAGTGATAGGATTGGAGAGGTTCGGTGAGCAAATGAAGACCCTTTGAAGTCATATTGCATGGTACCCATTCCACGGGTCTCAACTCTCCAGGTTTAAGGGATTCTTCCTTCAGCTAAAACATGCACGTGGAACCCAGAGTATGATCAACCGTGTGATCAGGAGACGTGTTCCAATATGTCTCAGTTCTCGTCCCCTGGTACTCGGGTGCAACATTCCAGACGCTTTACTAACACTCTCCCGACTTGGAGAGTCAGTGCCTTTAACCTCCTGTTTGGCCCAGTTTGCAATTTCTGCGGAAGATGAACAGGAATAGGGAGAACCAATGAGAGACTAGCTGGAGGTGTCTGGACGGGCAAATTTAACTCTCATTTCCCACCAGGAAGAGGAATTAACCAAAGGCTCAGCGTGCCGTGCCGGAACCAGATTAGGGCCTGAAGCAATCCTGCGGTGTTGCGGCCAGCTCACAAGAAAGCGAGTTGAAGAAAGGAGCTCAGGGGCACTGTAATTCACAAACCTGCAGAGTTATAAATGACAGCTATCGTCCAAAAATATACTGAAGTAAGGCTGCCAAGAGGACTTGAAAGCGGGGCAGAATTGCAGGAAACCGATTTCAGGAGGTAGACTGGAATTGCATTTAAAGCATAGGAAAAGAGGCAGAACGTCCACAATGATGCACTTGGCCAAAAAGGGCGTATGCGTTTTTTCCTGAATATATTCAGGAAAAAACGCATACGCCCTTTTTGGCCAACCAAGCAAGCTTGCAAAGGAAATCTGCACTACAATGAAGTCTCACTTCCCCCCGGTCAAAAGGGCCATCTGAAAAAAGTGTAAAATCCAGAAAGGCAGGACAGGCCATGGAGAACTGGGAGCCTTGTTATGCTGATGGGCGGGATGTAAATTGCCAAGAGCCACTCCGGAGAGGTGTATGGTGTTTCCTGAAACATCTAAAAAACAAAGCAACAGAGCCTAGGGCACTTCCACTTATGGTCCTATAGCTTAGGGAAATTAAAATCAAAAAGACACAGCCACCCCAAAGTTTGGGACGGCTCTGTTTACAAGAACCTCGTTTACGGTACAAGTTCAATATCGCAGAAAGTGAAAAATGGATAAAGAAGTTGTGGTACTTACGTACAATGCAATATCACTCAGCAATGAAATCTATGTCATCAGGCCCATAGCAGCATAATGAGTGGATTCAGGTATGATGATTCTAACTGAAATAAGTCACACAGAAAAAGAAACATCATAAGATATCACTAATACACGGGATGTAAACTTGGCTACACAGGAACTGGATTACAAAACAGAACAGGGTCTCAAATTTAGAAAACCAACTTATGCTTGCTTAAGGGGAAAGGTGAGTTGGGGTGCTGCATCAAACCAGAGATTGAAATGAGCACAGATAAAGTTCCTTAAGCCAAATATGGAATAGACAAGAACTACTCCTTGCTCAACGAAATGGACTCAACACCCCATATTAAACGCCTAAGAATGTACCTGACTAGTAAGTATCTTAAAACCTATGGATTGCTATGTCTCTGAAAGAAAATCAAGCGTGTGTACAGGGGCATAAACGCAGCAGTGATAGGATTGGAGAGGTTCGGTGAGCAAATGAAGACCCTTTGAAGTCATATTGCATGGTACCCATTCCACGGGTCTCAACTCTCCAGGTTTAAGGGATTCTGCCTTCAGGTAAAACATGCACGTGGAACCCAGAGTATGATCAACCGTGTGATCGGGAGACGTGTTCCAATATGTCTCAGTTCTCGTCCCCTTGTACTCGGGTGCAACATTCCAGACGCTTTACTAACACTCTCCCGACTTGGAGAGTCAGTGCCTTTAACCTCCTGTTTGGCCCAGTTTGCAATTTCTGCGGAAGATGAACAGGAATAGGGAGAACCAATGAGAGACTAGGTGGAGGTGTCTGGACGGGCAAATTTAACTCTCATTTCCCACCAGGAAGAGGAATTAACCAAAGGCTCAGCGTGCCGTGCCGGAACCAGATTAGGGCCTGAAGCAATCCTGTGGTGTTGCGGCCAGCTCACAAGAAAGTGAGTTGAAGAAAGGAGCTCAGGGTCACTGTAATTCACAAACCTGCAGAGTTATAAATGACAGCTATCGTCCAAAAATATACTGAAGTAAGGCTGCCAAGAGGACTTGAAAGCGGGGCAGAATTGCAGGAAACCGATTTCAGGAGGTAGACTGGAATTGCATTTAAAGCATAGGAAAAGAGGCAGAACGTCCACAATGATGCACTTGGCCAAAAAGGGCGTATGCGTTTTTTCCTGAATATATTCAGGAAAAAACGCATACGCCCTTTTTGGCCAACCAAGCAAGCTTGCAAAGGAAATCTGCACTACAATGAAGTCTCACTTCCCCCCGGTCAAAAGGGCCATCTGAAAAAAGTGTAAAATCCAGAAAGGCAGGACAGGCCATGGAGAACTGGGAGCCTTGTTATGCTGATGGGCGGGATGTAAATTGCCAAGAGCCACTCGGGAGAGGTGTATGGTGTTTCCTGAAACATCTAAAAAACAAAGCAACAGAGCCTAGGGCACTTCCACTTATGGTCCTATAGCTTAGGGAAATTAAAATCAAAAAGACACAGCCACCCCAAAGTTTGGGACGGCTCTGTTTACAAGAACCTCATTTACGGTACAAGTTCAATATCACAGAAAGTGAAAAATGGATAAAGAAGTTGTGGTACTTACGTACAATGCCATATCACTCAGCAATGAAATCTATGTCATCAGGCCCGTAGCAGCATAATGAGTGGATTCAGGTATGATGATTCTAACTGAAATAAGTCACACAGAAAAAGAAACATCATAAGATATCACTAATACACGGGATGTAAACTTGGCTACACAGGAACTGGATTACAAAACAGAACAGGGTCTCAAATTTAGAAAACCAACTTATGCTTGCTTAAGGGGAAAGGTGAGTTGGGGTGCTGCATAAAACCAGAGATTGAAATGAGCACAGATAAAGTTCCTTAAGCCAAATATGGAATAGACAAGAACTACTCCTTGCTCAACGAAATGGACTCAACACCCCATATTAAACGCCTAAGAATGTACCTGACTAGTAAGTATCTTAAAACCTATGGATTGCTATGTCTCTGAAAGAAAATCAAGCGTGTGTACAGGGGCATAAACGCAGCAGTGATAGGATTGGAGAGGTTCGGTGAGCAAATGAAGACCCTTTGAAGTCATATTGCATGGTACCCATTCCACGGGTCTCAACTCTCCAGGTTTAAGGGATTCTTCCTTCAGCTAAAACATGCACGTGGAACCCAGAGTATGATCAACCGTGTGATCGGGAGACGTGTTCCAATATGTCTCAGTTCTCGTCCCCTGGTACTCGGGTGCAACATTCCAGACGCTTTACTAACACTCTCCCGACTTGGAGAGTCAGTGCCTTTAACCTCCTGTTTGGCCCAGTTTGCAATTTCTGCGGAAGATGAACAGGAATAGGGAGAACCAATGAGAGACTAGCTGGAGGTGTCTGGACGGGCAAATTTAACTCTCATTTCCCACCAGGAAGAGGAATTAACCAAAGGCTCAGCGTGCCGTGCCGGAACCAGATTAGGGCCTGAAGCAATCCTGTGGTGTTGCGGCCAGCTCACAAGAAAGTGAGTTGAAGAAAGGAGCTCAGGGGCACTGTAATTCACAAACCTGCAGAGTTATAAATGACAGCTATCGTCCAAAAATATACTGAAGTAAGGCTGCCAAGAGGACTTGAAAGCGGGGCAGAATTGCAGGAAACCGATTTCAGGAGGTAGACTGGAATTGCATTTAAAGCATAGGAAAAGAGGCAGAACGTCCACAATGATGCACTTGGCCAAAAAGGGCGTATGCGTTTTTTCCTGAATATATTCAGGAAAAAACGCATACGCCCTTTTTGGCCAACCAAGCAAGCTTGCAAAGGAAATCTGCACTACAATGAAGTCTCACTTCCCCCCGGTCAAAAGGGCCATCTGAAAAAAGTGTAAAATCCAGAAAGGCAGGACAGGCCATGGAGAACTGGGAGCCTTGTTATGTTGATGGGCGGGATGTAAATTGCCAACAGCCACTCGGGAGAGGTGTATGGTGTTTCCTGAAACATCTAAAAAACAAAGCAACAGAGCCTAGGGCACTTCCACTTATGGTCCTATAGCTTAGGGAAATTAAAATCAAAAAGACACAGCCACCCCAAAGTTTGGGACGGCTCTGTTTACAAGAACCTCGTTTACGGTACAAGTTCAATATCGCAGAAAGTGAAAAATGGATAAAGAAGTTGTGGTACTTACGTACAATGCAATATCACTCAGCAATGAAATCTATGTCATCAGGCCCGTAGCAGCATAATGAGTGGATTCAGGTATGATGATTCTAACTGAAATAAGTCACACAGAAAAAGAAACATCATAAGATATCACTAATACACGGGATGTAAACTTGGCTACACAGGAACTGGATTACAAAACAGAACAGGGTCTCAAATTTAGAAAACCAACTTATGCTTGCTTAAGGGGAAAGGTGAGTTGGGGTGCTGCATCAAACCAGAGATTGAAATGAACACAGATAAAGTTCCTTAAGCCAAATATGGAATAGACAAGAACTACTCCTTGCTCAACGAAATGGACTCAACACCCCATATTAAACGCCTAAGAATGTACCTGACTAGTAAGTATCTTAAAACCTATGGATTGCTATGTCTCTGAAAGAAAATCAAGCGTGTGTACAGGGGCATAAACGCAGCAGTGATAGGATTGGAGAGGTTCGGTGAGCAAATGAAGACCCTTTGAAGTCATATTGCATGCTACCCATTCCACGGGTCTCAACTCTCCAGGTTTAAGGGATTCTGCCTTCAGGTAAAACATGCACGTGGAACCCAGAGTATGATCAACCGTGTGATCGGGAGACGTGTTCCAATATGTCTCAGTTCTCGTCCCCTGGTACTCGGGTGCAACATTCCAGACGCTTTACTAACACTCTCCCGACTTGGAGAGTCAGTGCCTTTAACCTCCTGTTTGGCCCAGTTTGCAATTTCTGCGGAAGATGAACAGGAATAGGGAGAACCAATGAGAGACTAGGTGGAGGTGTCTGGACGGGCAAATTTAACTCTCATTTCCCACCAGGAAGAGGAATTAACCAAAGGCTCAGCGTGCCGTGCCGGAACCAGATTAGGGCCTGAAGCAATCCTGCGGTGTTGCGGCCAGCTCACAAGAAAGCGAGTTGAAGAAAGGAGCTCAGGGGCACTGTAATTCACAAACCTGCAGAGTTATAAATGACAGCTATCGTCCAAAAATATACTGAAGTAAGGCTGCCAAGAGCACTTGAAAGCGGGGCAGAATTGCAGGAAACCGATTTCAGGAGGTAGACTGGAATTGCATTTAAAGCATAGGAAAAGAGGCAGAACGTCCACAATGATGCACTTGGCCAAAAAGGGCGTATGCGTTTTCTCCTGAATATATTCAGGAAAAAACGCATACGCCCTTTTTGGCCAACCAAGCAAGCTTGCAAAGGAAATCTGCACTACAATGAAGTCTCACTTCCCCCCGGTCAAAAGGGCCATCTGAAAAAAGTGTAAAATCCAGAAAGGCAGGACAGGCCATGGAGAACTGGGAGCCTTGTTATGCTGATGGGCGGGATGTAAATTGCCAAGAGCCACTCGGGAGAGGTGTATGGTGCTTCCTGAAACATCTAAAAAACAAAGCAACAGAGCCTAGGGCACTTCCACTTATGGTCCTATAGCTTAGGGAAATTAAAATAAAAAAGACACAGCCACCCCAAAGTTTGGGACGGCTCTGTTTACAAGAACCTCGTTTACGGAACAAGTTCAATATCGCAGAAAGTGAAAAATGGATAAAGAAGTTGTGGTACTTACGTACAATGCAATATCACTCAGCAATGAAATCTATGTCATCAGGCCCATAGCAGCATAATGAGTGGATTCAGGTATGATGATTCTAACTGAAATAAGTCACACAGAAAAAGAAACATCATAAGATATCACTAATACACGGAATGTAAACTTGGCTACACAGGAACTGGATTACAAAACAGAACAGGGTCTCAAATTTAGAAAACCAACTTATGCTTGCTTAAGGGGAAAGGTGAGTTGGGGTGCTGCATCAAACCAGAGATTGAAATGAGCAAAGATAAAGTTCCTTAAGCCAAATATGGAATAGACAAGAACTACTCCTTGCTCAACGAAATGGACTCAACAACCCATATTAAACGCCTAAGAATGTACCTGACTAGTAAGTATCTTAAAACCTATGGATTGCTATGTCTCTGAAAGAAAATCAAGCGTGTGTACAGGGGCATAAACGCAGCAGTGATAGGATTGGAGAGGTTCGGTGAGCAAATGAAGACCCTTTGAAGTCATATTGCATGGTACCCATTCCACGGGTCTCAACTCTCCAGGTTTAAGGGATTCTGCCTTCAGGTAAAACATGCACGTGGAACCCAGAGTATGATCAACCGTGTGATCGGGAGACGTGTTCCAATATGTCTCAGTTCTCGTCCCCTGGTACTCGGGTGCAACATTCCACACGCTTTACTAACACTCTCCCGACTTGGAGAGTCAGTGCCTTTAACCTCCTGTTTGGCCCAGTTTGCAATTTCTGCGGAAGATGAACAGGAATAGGGAGAACCAATGAGAGACTAGGTGGAGGTGTCTGGACGGGCAAATTTAACTCTCATTTCCCACCAGGAAGAGGAATTAACCAAAGGCTCAGCGTGCCGTGCCGGAACCAGATTAGGGCCTGAAGCAATCCTGTGGTGTTGCGGCCAGCTCACAAGAAAGCGAGTTGAAGAAAGGAGCTCAGGGGCACTGTAATTCACAAACCTGCAGAGTTATAAATGACAGCTATCGTCCAAAAATATACTGAAGTAAGGCTGCCAAGAGGACTTGAAAGCGGGGCAGAATTGCAGGAAACCGATTTCAGGAGGTAGACTGGAATTGCATTTAAAGCATAGGAAAAGAGGCAGAACGTCCACAATGATACACTTGGCCAAAAAGGGCGTATGCGTTTTTTCCTGAATATATTCAGGAAAAAACGCATACGCCCTTTTTGGCCAACCAAGCAAGCTTGCAAAGGAAATCTGCACTACAATGAAGTCTCACTTCCCCCCGGTCAAAAGGGCCATCTGAAAAAAGTGTAAAATCCAGAAAGGCAGGACAGGCCATGGAGAACTGGGAGCCTTGTTATGCTGATGGGCGGGATGTAAATTGCCAACAGCCACTCGGGAGAGGTGTATGGTGTTTCCTGAAACATCTAAAAAACAAAGCAACAGAGCCTAGGGCACTTCCACTTATGGTCCTATAGCTTAGGGAAATTAAAATCAAAAAGACACAGCCACCCCAAAGTTTGGGACGGCTCTGTTTACAAGAACCTCGTTTACGGAACAAGTTCAATATCGCAGAAAGTGAAAAATGGATAAAGAAGTTGTGGTACTTACGTACAATGCAATATCACTCAGCAATGAAATCTATGTCATCAGGCCCATAGCAGCATAATGAGTGGATTCAGGTATGATGATTCTAACTGAAATAAGTCACACAGAAAAAGAAACATCATAAGATATCACTAATACACGGGATGTAAACTTGGCTACACAGGAACTGGATTACAAAACAGAACAGGGTCTCAAATTTAGAAAACCAACTTATGCTTGCTTAAGGGGAAAGGTGAGTTGGGGTGCTGCATCAAACCAGAGATTGAAATGAGCACAGATAAAGTTCCTTAAGCCAAATATGGAATAGACAAGAACTACTCCTTGCTCAACGAAATGGACTCAACACCCCATATTAAACGCCTAAGAATGTACCTGACTAGTAAGTATCTTAAAACCTATGGATTGCTATGTCTCTGAAAGAAAATCAAGCGTGTGTACAGGGGCATAAACGCAGCAGTGATAGGATTGGAGAGGTTCGGTGAGCAAATGAAGACCCTTTGAAGTCATATTGCATGGTACCCATTCCACGGGTCTCAACTCTCCAGGTTTAAGGGATTCTTCCTTCAGCTAAAACATGCACGTGGAACCCAGAGTATGATCAACCGTGTGATCGGGAGACGTGTTCCAATATGTCTCAGTTCTCGTCCCCTGGTACTCGGGTGCAACATTCCAGACGCTTTACTAACACTCTCCCGACTTGGAGAGTCAGTGCCTTTAACCTCCTGTTTGGCCCAGTTTGCAATTTCTGCGGAAGATGAACAGGAATAGGGAGAACCAATGAGAGACTAGCTGGAGGTGTCTGGACGGGCAAATTTAACTCTCATTTCCCACCAGGAAGAGGAATTAACCAAAGGCTCAGCGTGCCGTGCCGGAACCAGATTAGGGCCTGAAGCAATCCTGCGGTGTTGCGGCCAGCTCACAAGAAAGCGAGTTGAAGAAAGGAGCTCAGGGGCACTGTAATTCACAAACCTGCAGAGTTATAAATGACAGCTATCGTCCAAAAATATACTGAAGTAAGGCTGCCAAGAGGACTTGAAAGCGGGGCAGAATTGCAGGAAACCGATTTCAGGAGGTAGACTGGAATTGCATTTAAAGCATAGGAAAAGAGGCAGAACGTCCACAATGATGCACTTGGCCAAAAAGGGCGTATGCGTTTTTTCCTGAATATATTCAGGAAAAAACGCATACGCCCTTTTTGGCCAACCAAGCAAGCTTGCAAAGGAAATCTGCACTACAATGAAGTCTCACTTCCCCCCGGTCAAAAGGGCCATCTGAAAAAAGTGTAAAATCCAGAAAGGCAGGACAGGCCATGGAGAACTGGGAGCCTTGTTATGCTGATGGGCGGGATGTAAATTGCCAAGAGCCACTCGGGAGAGGTGTATGGTGTTTCCTGAAACATCTAAAAAACAAAGCAACAGAGCCTAGGGCACTTCCACTTATGGTCCTATAGCTTAGGGAAATTAAAATCAAAAAGACACAGCCACCCCAAAGTTTGGGACGGCTCTGTTTACAAGAACCTCGTTTACGGTACAAGTTCAATATCGCAGAAAGTGAAAAATGGATAAAGAAGTTGTGGTACTTACGTACAATGCAATATCACTCAGCAATGAAATCTATGTCATCAGGCCCGTAGCAGCATAATGAGTGGATTCAGGTATGATGATTCTAACTGAAATAAGTCACACAGAAAAAGAAACATCATAAGATATCACTAATACACGGGATGTAAACTTGGCTACACAGGAACTGGATTACAAAACAGAACAGGGTCTCAAATTTAGAAAACCAACTTATGCTTGCTTAAGGGGAAAGGTGAGTTGGGGTGCTGCATAAAACCAGAGATTGAAATGAGCACAGATAAAGTTCCTTAAGCCAAATATGGAATAGACAAGAACTACTCCTTGCTCAACGAAATGAACTCAACACCCCATATTAAACGCCTAAGAATGTACCTGACTAGTAAGTATCTTAAAACCTATGGATTGCTATGTCTCTGAAAGAAAATCAAGCGTGTGTACAGGGGCATAAACGCAGCAGTGATAGGATTGGAGAGGTTCGGTGAGCAAATGAAGACCCTTTGAAGTCATATTGCATGGTACCCATTCCACGGGTCTCAACTCTCCAGGTTTAAGGGATTCTTCCTTCAGCTAAAACATGCACGTGGAACCCAGAGTATGATCAACCGTGTGATCGGGAGACGTGTTCCAATATGTCTCAGTTCTCGTCCCCTGGTACTCGGGTGCAACATTCCAGACGCTTTACTAACACTCTCCCGACTTGGAGAGTCAGTGCCTTTAACCTCCTGTTTGGCCCAGTTTGCAATTTCTGCGGAAGATGAACAGGAATAGGGAGAACCAATGAGAGACTAGCTGGAGGTGTCTGGACGGGCAAATTTAACTCTCATTTCCCACCAGGAAGAGGAATTAACCAAAGGCTCAGCGTGCCGTGCCGGAACCAGATTAGGGCCTGAAGCAATCCTGCGGTGTTGCGGCCAGCTCACAAGAAAGCGAGTTGAAGAAAGGAGCTCAGGGGCACTGTAATTCACAAACCTGCAGAGTTATAAATGACAGCTATCGTCCAAAAATATACTGAAGTAAGGCTGCCAAGAGGACTTGAAAGCGGGGCAGAATTGCAGGAAACCGATTTCAGGAGGTAGACTGGAATTGCATTTAAAGCATAGGAAAAGAGGCAGAACGCCCACAATGATGCACTTGGCCAAAAAGGGCGTATGCGTTTTTTCCTGAATATATTCAGGAAAAAACGCATACGCCCTTTTTGGCCAACCAAGCAAGCTTGCAAAGGAAATCTGCACTACAATGAAGTCTCACTTCCCCCCGGTCAAAAGGGCCATCTGAAAAAAGTGTAAAATCCAGAAAGGCAGGACAGGCCATGGAGAACTGGGAGCCTTGTTATGCTGATGGGCGGGATGTAAATTGCCAAGAGCCACTCGGGAGAGGTGTATGGTGTTTCCTGAAACATCTAAAAAACAAAGCAACAGAGCCTAGGGCACTTCCACTTATGGTCCTATAGCTTAGGGAAATTAAAATCAAAAAGACACAGCCACCCCAAAGTTTGGGACGGCTCTGTTTACAAGAACCTCATTTACGGTACAAGTTCAATATCACAGAAAGTGAAAAATGGATAAAGAAGTTGTGGTACTTACGTACAATGCCATATCACTCAGCAATGAAATCTATGTCATCAGGCCCGTAGCAGCATAATGAGTGGATTCAGGTATGATGATTCTAACTGAAATAAGTCACACAGAAAAAGAAACATCATAAGATATCACTAATACACGGGATGTAAACTTGGCTACACAGGAACTGGATTACAAAACAGAACAGGGTCTCAAATTTAGAAAACCAACTTATGCTTGCTTAAGGGGAAAGGTGAGTTGGGGTGCTGCATAAAACCAGAGATTGAAATGAGCACAGATAAAGTTCCTTAAGCCAAATATGGAATAGACAAGAACTACTCCTTGCTCAACGAAATGGACTCAACACCCCATATTAAACGCCTAAGAATGTACCTGACTAGTAAGTATCTTAAAACCTATGGATTGCTATGTCTCTGAAAGAAAATCAAGCGTGTGTACAGGGGCATAAACGCAGCAGTGATAGGATTGGAGAGGTTCGGTGAGCAAATGAAGACCCTTTGAAGTCATATTGCATGGTACCCATTCCACGGGTCTCAACTCTCCAGGTTTAAGGGATTCTTCCTTCAGCTAAAACATGCACGTGGAACCCAGAGTATGATCAACCGTGTGATCGGGAGACGTGTTCCAATATGTCTCAGTTCTCGTCCCCTGGTACTCGGGTGCAACATTCCAGACGCTTTACTAACACTCTCCCGACTTGGAGAGTCACTGCCTTTAACCTCCTGTTTGGCCCAGTTTGCAATTTCTGCGGAAGATGAACAGGAATAGGGAGAACCAATGAGAGACTAGCTGGAGGTGTCTGGACGGGCAAATTTAACTCTCATTTCCCACCAGGAAGAGGAATTAACCAAAGGCTCAGCGTGCCGTGCCGGAACCAGATTAGGGCCTGAAGCAATCCTGCGGTGTTGCGGCCAGCTCACAAGAAAGTGAGTTGAAGAAAGGAGCTCAGGGGCACTGTAATTCACAAACCTGCAGAGTTATAAATGACAGCTATCGTCCAAAAATATACTGAAGTAAGGCTGCCAAGAGGACTTGAAAGCGGGGCAGAATTGCAGGAAACCGATTTCAGGAGGTAGACTGGAATTGCATTTAAAGCATAGGAAAAGAGGCAGAACGTCCACAATGATGCACTTGGCCAAAAAGGGCGTATGCGTTTTTTCCTGAATCAGGAAAAAACGCATACGCCCTTTTTGGCCAACCAAGCAAGCTTGCAAAGGAAATCTGCACTACAATGAAGTCTCACTTCCCCCCGGTCAAAAGGGCCATCTGAAAAAAGTGTAAAATCCAGAAAGGCAGGACAGGCCATGGAGAACTGGGAGCCTTGTTATGTTGATGGGCGGGATGTAAATTGCCAACAGCCACTCGGGAGAGGTGTATGGTGTTTCCTGAAACATCTAAAAAACAAAGCAACAGAGCCTAGGGCACTTCCACTTATGGTCCTATAGCTTAGGGAAATTAAAATCAAAAAGACACAGCCACCCCAAAGTTTGGGACGGCTCTGTTTACAAGAACCTCGTTTACGGTACAAGTTCAATATCGCAGAAAGTGAAAAATGGATAAAGAAGTTGTGGTACTTACGTACAATGCAATATCACTCAGCAATGAAATCTATGTCATCAGGCCCGTAGCAGCATAATGAGTGGATTCAGGTATGATGATTCTAACTGAAATAAGTCACACAGAAAAAGAAACATCATAAGATATCACTAATACACGGGATGTAAACTTGGCTACACAGGAACTGGATTACAAAACAGAACAGGGTCTCAAATTTAGAAAACCAACTTATGCTTGCTTAAGGGGAAAGGTGAGTTGGGGTGCTGCATCAAACCAGAGATTGAAATGAGCACAGATAAAGTTCCTTAAGCCAAATATGGAATAGACAAGAACTACTCCTTGCTCAACGAAATGGACTCAACACCCCATATTAAACGCCTAAGAATGTACCTGACTAGTAAGTATCTTAAAACCTATGGATTGCTATGTCTCTGAAAGAAAATCAAGCGTGTGTACAGGGGCATAAACGCAGCAGTGATAGGATTGGAGAGGTTCTGTGAGCAAATGAAGACCCTTTGAAGTCATATTGCATGCTACCCATTCCACGGGTCTCAACTCTCCAGGTTTAAGGGATTCTGCCTTCAGGTAAAACATGCACGTGGAACCCAGAGTATGATCAACCGTGTGATCGGGAGACGTGTTCCAATATGTCTCAGTTCTCGTCCCCTGGTACTCGGGTGCAACATTCCAGACGCTTTACTAACACTCTCCCGACTTGGAGAGTCAGTGCCTTTAACCTCCTGTTTGGCCCAGTTTGCAATTTCTGCGGAAGATGAACAGGAATAGGGAGAACCAATGAGAGACTAGGTGGAGGTGTCTGGACGGGCAAATTTAACTCTCATTTCCCACCAGGAAGAGGAATTAACCAAAGGCTCAGCGTGCCGTGCCGGAACCAGATTAGGGCCTGAAGCAATCCTGCGGTGTTGCGGCCAGCTCACAAGAAAGCGAGTTGAAGAAAGGAGCTCAGGGGCACTGTAATTCACAAACCTGCAGAGTTATAAATGACAGCTATCGTCCAAAAATATACTGAAGTAAGGCTGCCAAGAGCACTTGAAAGCGGGGCAGAATTGCAGGAAACCGATTTCAGGAGGTAGACTGGAATTGCATTTAAAGCATAGGAAAAGAGGCAGAACGTCCACAATGATGCACTTGGCCAAAAAGGGCGTATGCGTTTTCTCCTGAATATATTCAGGAAAAAACGCATACGCCCTTTTTGGCCAACCAAGCAAGCTTGCAAAGGAAATCTGCACTACAATGAAGTCTCACTTCCCCCCGGTCAAAAGGGCCATCTGAAAAAAGTGTAAAATCCAGAAAGGCAGGACAGGCCATGGAGAACTGGGAGCCTTGTTATGCTGATGGGCGGGATGTAAATTGCCAAGAGCCACTCGGGAGAGGTGTATGGTGCTTCCTGAAACATCTAAAAAACAAAGCAACAGAGCCTAGGGCACTTCCACTTATGGTCCTATAGCTTAGGGAAATTAAAATAAAAAAGACACAGCCACCCCAAAGTTTGGGACGGCTCTGTTTACAAGAACCTCGTTTACGGAACAAGTTCAATATCGCAGAAAGTGAAAAATGGATAAAGAAGTTGTGGTACTTACGTACAATGCAATATCACTCAGCAATGAAATCTATGTCATCAGGCCCATAGCAGCATAATGAGTGGATTCAGGTATGATGATTCTAACTGAAATAAGTCACACAGAAAAAGAAACATCATAAGATATCACTAATACACGGAATGTAAACTTGGCTACACAGGAACTGGATTACAAAACAGAACAGGGTCTCAAATTTAGAAAACCAACTTATGCTTGCTTAAGGGGAAAGGTGAGTTGGGGTGCTGCATCAAACCAGAGATTGAAATGAGCAAAGATAAAGTTCCTTAAGCCAAATATGGAATAGACAAGAACTACTCCTTGCTCAACGAAATGGACTCAACAACCCATATTAAACGCCTAAGAATGTACCTGACTAGTAAGTATCTTAAAACCTATGGATTGCTATGTCTCTGAAAGAAAATCAAGCGTGTGTACAGGGGCATAAACGCAGCAGTGATAGGATTGGAGAGGTTCGGTGAGCAAATGAAGACCCTTTGAAGTCATATTGCATGGTACCCATTCCACGGGTCTCAACTCTCCAGGTTTAAGGGATTCTGCCTTCAGGTAAAACATGCACGTGGAACCCAGAGTATGATCAACCGTGTGATCGGGAGACGTGTTCCAATATGTCTCAGTTCTCGTCCCCTGGTACTCGGGTGCAACATTCCACACGCTTTACTAACACTCTCCCGACTTGGAGAGTCAGTGCCTTTAACCTTCTGTTTGGCCCAGTTTGCAATTTCTGCGGAAGATGAACAGGAATAGGGAGAACCAATGAGAGACTAGGTGGAGGTGTCTGGACGGGCAAATTTAACTCTCATTTCCCACCAGGAAGAGGAATTAACCAAAGGCTCAGCGTGCCGTGCCGGAACCAGATTAGGGCCTGAAGCAATCCTGTGGTGTTGCGGCCAGCTCACAAGAAAGCGAGTTGAAGAAAGGAGCTCAGGGGCACTGTAATTCACAAACCTGCAGAGTTATAAATGACAGCTATCGTCCAAAAATATACTGAAGTAAGGCTGCCAAGAGGACTTGAAAGCGGGGCAGAATTGCAGGAAACCGATTTCAGGAGGTAGACTGGAATTGCATTTAAAGCATAGGAAAAGAGGCAGAACGTCCACAATGATGCACTTGGCCAAAAAGGGCGTATGCGTTTTTTCCTGAATATATTCAGGAAAAAACGCATACGCCCTTTTTGGCCAACCAAGCAAGCTTGCAAAGGAAATCTGCACTACAATGAAGTCTCACTTCCCCCCGGTCAAAAGGGCCATCTGAAAAAAGTGTAAAATCCAGAAAGGCAGGACAGGCCATGGAGAACTGGGAGCCTTGTTATGCTGATGGGCGGGATGTAAATTGCCAAGAGCCACTCGGGAGAGGTGTATGGTGTTTCCTGAAACATCTAAAAAACAAAGCAACAGAGCCTAGGGCACTTCCACTTATGGTCCTATAGCTTAGGGAAATTAAAATCAAAAAGACACAGCCACCCCAAAGTTTGGGACGGCTCTGTTTACAAGAACCTCATTTACGGTACAAGTTCAATATCACAGAAAGTGAAAAATGGATAAAGAAGTTGTGGTACTTACGTACAATGCCATATCACTCAGCAATGAAATCTATGTCATCAGGCCCGTAGCAGCATAATGAGTGGATTCAGGTATGATGATTCTAACTGAAATAAGTCACACAGAAAAAGAAACATCATAAGATATCACTAATACACGGGATGTAAACTTGGCTACACAGGAACTGGATTACAAAACAGAACAGGGTCTCAAATTTAGAAAACCAACTTATGCTTGCTTAAGGGGAAAGGTGAGTTGGGGTGCTGCATAAAACCAGAGATTGAAATGAGCACAGATAAAGTTCCTTAAGCCAAATATGGAATAGACAAGAACTACTCCTTGCTCAACGAAATGGACTCAACACCCCATATTAAACGCCTAAGAATGTACCTGACTAGTAAGTATCTTAAAACCTATGGATTGCTATGTCTCTGAAAGAAAATCAAGCGTGTGTACAGGGGCATAAACGCAGCAGTGATAGGATTGGAGAGGTTCGGTGAGCAAATGAAGACCCTTTGAAGTCATATTGCATGGTACCCATTCCACGGGTCTCAACTCTCCAGGTTTAAGGGATTCTTCCTTCAGCTAAAACATGCACGTGGAACCCAGAGTATGATCAACCGTGTGATCAGGAGACGTGTTCCAATATGTCTCAGTTCTCGTCCCCTGGTACTCGGGTGCAACATTCCAGACGCTTTACTAACACTCTCCCGACTTGGAGAGTCAGTGCCTTTAACCTCCTGTTTGGCCCAGTTTGCAATTTCTGCGGAAGATGAACAGGAATAGGGAGAACCAATGAGAGACTAGCTGGAGGTGTCTGGACGGGCAAATTTAACTCTCATTTCCCACCAGGAAGAGGAATTAACCAAAGGCTCAGCGTGCCGTGCCGGAACCAGATTAGGGCCTGAAGCAATCCTGCGGTGTTGCGGCCAGCTCACAAGAAAGCGAGTTGAAGAAAGGAGCTCAGGGGCACTGTAATTCACAAACCTGCAGAGTTATAAATGACAGCTATCGTCCAAAAATATACTGAAGTAAGGCTGCCAAGAGGACTTGAAAGCGGGGCAGAATTGCAGGAAACCGATTTCAGGAGGTAGACTGGAATTGCATTTAAAGCATAGGAAAAGAGGCAGAACGTCCACAATGATGCACTTGGCCAAAAAGGGCGTATGCGTTTTTTCCTGAATATATTCAGGAAAAAACGCATACGCCCTTTTTGGCCAACCAAGCAAGCTTGCAAAGGAAATCTGCACTACAATGAAGTCTCACTTCCCCCCGGTCAAAAGGGCCATCTGAAAAAAGTGTAAAATCCAGAAAGGCAGGACAGGCCATGGAGAACTGGGAGCCTTGTTATGCTGATGGGCGGGATGTAAATTGCCAAGAGCCACTCCGGAGAGGTGTATGGTGTTTCCTGAAACATCTAAAAAACAAAGCAACAGAGCCTAGGGCACTTCCACTTATGGTCCTATAGCTTAGGGAAATTAAAATCAAAAAGACACAGCCACCCCAAAGTTTGGGACGGCTCTGTTTACAAGAACCTCGTTTACGGTACAAGTTCAATATCGCAGAAAGTGAAAAATGGATAAAGAAGTTGTGGTACTTACGTACAATGCAATATCACTCAGCAATGAAATCTATGTCATCAGGCCCATAGCAGCATAATGAGTGGATTCAGGTATGATGATTCTAACTGAAATAAGTCACACAGAAAAAGAAACATCATAAGATATCACTAATACACGGGATGTAAACTTGGCTACACAGGAACTGGATTACAAAACAGAACAGGGTCTCAAATTTAGAAAACCAACTTATGCTTGCTTAAGGGGAAAGGTGAGTTGGGGTGCTGCATCAAACCAGAGATTGAAATGAGCACAGATAAAGTTCCTTAAGCCAAATATGGAATAGACAAGAACTACTCCTTGCTCAACGAAATGGACTCAACACCCCATATTAAACGCCTAAGAATGTACCTGACTAGTAAGTATCTTAAAACCTATGGATTGCTATGTCTCTGAAAGAAAATCAAGCGTGTGTACAGGGGCATAAACGCAGCAGTGATAGGATTGGAGAGGTTCGGTGAGCAAATGAAGACCCTTTGAAGTCATATTGCATGGTACCCATTCCACGGGTCTCAACTCTCCAGGTTTAAGGGATTCTGCCTTCAGGTAAAACATGCACGTGGAACCCAGAGTATGATCAACCGTGTGATCGGGAGACGTGTTCCAATATGTCTCAGTTCTCGTCCCCTTGTACTCGGGTGCAACATTCCAGACGCTTTACTAACACTCTCCCGACTTGGAGAGTCAGTGCCTTTAACCTCCTGTTTGGCCCAGTTTGCAATTTCTGCGGAAGATGAACAGGAATAGGGAGAACCAATGAGAGACTAGGTGGAGGTGTCTGGACGGGCAAATTTAACTCTCATTTCCCACCAGGAAGAGGAATTAACCAAAGGCTCAGCGTGCCGTGCCGGAACCAGATTAGGGCCTGAAGCAATCCTGTGGTGTTGCGGCCAGCTCACAAGAAAGTGAGTTGAAGAAAGGAGCTCAGGGTCACTGTAATTCACAAACCTGCAGAGTTATAAATGACAGCTATCGTCCAAAAATATACTGAAGTAAGGCTGCCAAGAGGACTTGAAAGCGGGGCAGAATTGCAGGAAACCGATTTCAGGAGGTAGACTGGAATTGCATTTAAAGCATAGGAAAAGAGGCAGAACGTCCACAATGATGCACTTGGCCAAAAAGGGCGTATGCGTTTTTTCCTGAATATATTCAGGAAAAAACGCATACGCCCTTTTTGGCCAACCAAGCAAGCTTGCAAAGGAAATCTGCACTACAATGAAGTCTCACTTCCCCCCGGTCAAAAGGGCCATCTGAAAAAAGTGTAAAATCCAGAAAGGCAGGACAGGCCATGGAGAACTGGGAGCCTTGTTATGCTGATGGGCGGGATGTAAATTGCCAAGAGCCACTCGGGAGAGGTGTATGGTGTTTCCTGAAACATCTAAAAAACAAAGCAACAGAGCCTAGGGCACTTCCACTTATGGTCCTATAGCTTAGGGAAATTAAAATCAAAAAGACACAGCCACCCCAAAGTTTGGGACGGCTCTGTTTACAAGAACCTCATTTACGGTACAAGTTCAATATCACAGAAAGTGAAAAATGGATAAAGAAGTTGTGGTACTTACGTACAATGCCATATCACTCAGCAATGAAATCTATGTCATCAGGCCCGTAGCAGCATAATGAGTGGATTCAGGTATGATGATTCTAACTGAAATAAGTCACACAGAAAAAGAAACATCATAAGATATCACTAATACACGGGATGTAAACTTGGCTACACAGGAACTGGATTACAAAACAGAACAGGGTCTCAAATTTAGAAAACCAACTTATGCTTGCTTAAGGGGAAAGGTGAGTTGGGGTGCTGCATAAAACCAGAGATTGAAATGAGCACAGATAAAGTTCCTTAAGCCAAATATGGAATAGACAAGAACTACTCCTTGCTCAACGAAATGGACTCAACACCCCATATTAAACGCCTAAGAATGTACCTGACTAGTAAGTATCTTAAAACCTATGGATTGCTATGTCTCTGAAAGAAAATCAAGCGTGTGTACAGGGGCATAAACGCAGCAGTGATAGGATTGGAGAGGTTCGGTGAGCAAATGAAGACCCTTTGAAGTCATATTGCATGGTACCCATTCCACGGGTCTCAACTCTCCAGGTTTAAGGGATTCTTCCTTCAGCTAAAACATGCACGTGGAACCCAGAGTATGATCAACCGTGTGATCGGGAGACGTGTTCCAATATGTCTCAGTTCTCGTCCCCTGGTACTCGGGTGCAACATTCCAGACGCTTTACTAACACTCTCCCGACTTGGAGAGTCAGTGCCTTTAACCTCCTGTTTGGCCCAGTTTGCAATTTCTGCGGAAGATGAACAGGAATAGGGAGAACCAATGAGAGACTAGCTGGAGGTGTCTGGACGGGCAAATTTAACTCTCATTTCCCACCAGGAAGAGGAATTAACCAAAGGCTCAGCGTGCCGTGCCGGAACCAGATTAGGGCCTGAAGCAATCCTGCGGTGTTGCGGCCAGCTCACAAGAAAGTGAGTTGAAGAAAGGAGCTCAGGGGCACTGTAATTCACAAACCTGCAGAGTTATAAATGACAGCTATCGTCCAAAAATATACTGAAGTAAGGCTGCCAAGAGGACTTGAAAGCGGGGCAGAATTGCAGGAAACCGATTTCAGGAGGTAGACTGGAATTGCATTTAAAGCATAGGAAAAGAGGCAGAACGTCCACAATGATGCACTTGGCCAAAAAGGGCGTATGCGTTTTTTCCTGAATATATTCAGGAAAAAACGCATACGCCCTTTTTGGCCAACCAAGCAAGCTTGCAAAGGAAATCTGCACTACAATGAAGTCTCACTTCCCCCCGGTCAAAAGGGCCATCTGAAAAAAGTGTAAAATCCAGAAAGGCAGGACAGGCCATGGAGAACTGGGAGCCTTGTTATGTTGATGGGCGGGATGTAAATTGCCAACAGCCACTCGGGAGAGGTGTATGGTGTTTCCTGAAACATCTAAAAAACAAAGCAACAGAGCCTAGGGCACTTCCACTTATGGTCCTATAGCTTAGGGAAATTAAAATCAAAAAGACACAGCCACCCCAAAGTTTGGGACGGCTCTGTTTACAAGAACCTCGTTTACGGTACAAGTTCAATATCGCAGAAAGTGAAAAATGGATAAAGAAGTTGTGGTACTTACGTACAATGCAATATCACTCAGCAATGAAATCTATGTCATCAGGCCCGTAGCAGCATAATGAGTGGATTCAGGTATGATGATTCTAACTGAAATAAGTCACACAGAAAAAGAAACATCATAAGATATCACTAATACACGGGATGTAAACTTGGCTACACAGGAACTGGATTACAAAACAGAACAGGGTCTCAAATTTAGAAAACCAACTTATGCTTGCTTAAGGGGAAAGGTGAGTTGGGGTGCTGCATCAAACCAGAGATTGAAATGAACACAGATAAAGTTCCTTAAGCCAAATATGGAATAGACAAGAACTACTCCTTGCTCAACGAAATGGACTCAACACCCCATATTAAACGCCTAAGAATGTACCTGACTAGTAAGTATCTTAAAACCTATGGATTGCTATGTCTCTGAAAGAAAATCAAGCGTGTGTACAGGGGCATAAACGCAGCAGTGATAGGATTGGAGAGGTTCGGTGAGCAAATGAAGACCCTTTGAAGTCATATTGCATGCTACCCATTCCACGGGTCTCAACTCTCCAGGTTTAAGGGATTCTGCCTTCAGGTAAAACATGCACGTGGAACCCAGAGTATGATCAACCGTGTGATCGGGAGACGTGTTCCAATATGTCTCAGTTCTCGTCCCCTGGTACTCGGGTGCAACATTCCAGACGCTTTACTAACACTCTCCCGACTTGGAGAGTCAGTGCCTTTAACCTCCTGTTTGGCCCAGTTTGCAATTTCTGCGGAAGATGAACAGGAATAGGGAGAACCAATGAGAGACTAGGTGGAGGTGTCTGGACGGGCAAATTTAACTCTCATTTCCCACCAGGAAGAGGAATTAACCAAAGGCTCAGCGTGCCGTGCCGGAACCAGATTAGGGCCTGAAGCAATCCTGCGGTGTTGCGGCCAGCTCACAAGAAAGCGAGTTGAAGAAAGGAGCTCAGGGGCACTGTAATTCACAAACCTGCAGAGTTATAAATGACAGCTATCGTCCAAAAATATACTGAAGTAAGGCTGCCAAGAGCACTTGAAAGCGGGGCAGAATTGCAGGAAACCGATTTCAGGAGGTAGACTGGAATTGCATTTAAAGCATAGGAAAAGAGGCAGAACGTCCACAATGATGCACTTGGCCAAAAAGGGCGTATGCGTTTTCTCCTGAATATATTCAGGAAAAAACGCATACGCCCTTTTTGGCCAACCAAGCAAGCTTGCAAAGGAAATCTGCACTACAATGAAGTCTCACTTCCCCCCGGTCAAAAGGGCCATCTGAAAAAAGTGTAAAATCCAGAAAGGCAGGACAGGCCATGGAGAACTGGGAGCCTTGTTATGCTGATGGGCGGGATGTAAATTGCCAAGAGCCACTCGGGAGAGGTGTATGGTGCTTCCTGAAACATCTAAAAAACAAAGCAACAGAGCCTAGGGCACTTCCACTTATGGTCCTATAGCTTAGGGAAATTAAAATAAAAAAGACACAGCCACCCCAAAGTTTGGGACGGCTCTGTTTACAAGAACCTCGTTTACGGAACAAGTTCAATATCGCAGAAAGTGAAAAATGGATAAAGAAGTTGTGGTACTTACGTACAATGCAATATCACTCAGCAATGAAATCTATGTCATCAGGCCCATAGCAGCATAATGAGTGGATTCAGGTATGATGATTCTAACTGAAATAAGTCACACAGAAAAAGAAACATCATAAGATATCACTAATACACGGAATGTAAACTTGGCTACACAGGAACTGGATTACAAAACAGAACAGGGTCTCAAATTTAGAAAACCAACTTATGCTTGCTTAAGGGGAAAGGTGAGTTGGGGTGCTGCATCAAACCAGAGATTGAAATGAGCAAAGATAAAGTTCCTTAAGCCAAATATGGAATAGACAAGAACTACTCCTTGCTCAACGAAATGGACTCAACAACCCATATTAAACGCCTAAGAATGTACCTGACTAGTAAGTATCTTAAAACCTATGGATTGCTATGTCTCTGAAAGAAAATCAAGCGTGTGTACAGGGGCATAAACGCAGCAGTGATAGGATTGGAGAGGTTCGGTGAGCAAATGAAGACCCTTTGAAGTCATATTGCATGGTACCCATTCCACGGGTCTCAACTCTCCAGGTTTAAGGGATTCTGCCTTCAGGTAAAACATGCACGTGGAACCCAGAGTATGATCAACCGTGTGATCGGGAGACGTGTTCCAATATGTCTCAGTTCTCGTCCCCTGGTACTCGGGTGCAACATTCCACACGCTTTACTAACACTCTCCCGACTTGGAGAGTCAGTGCCTTTAACCTCCTGTTTGGCCCAGTTTGCAATTTCTGCGGAAGATGAACAGGAATAGGGAGAACCAATGAGAGACTAGGTGGAGGTGTCTGGACGGGCAAATTTAACTCTCATTTCCCACCAGGAAGAGGAATTAACCAAAGGCTCAGCGTGCCGTGCCGGAACCAGATTAGGGCCTGAAGCAATCCTGTGGTGTTGCGGCCAGCTCACAAGAAAGCGAGTTGAAGAAAGGAGCTCAGGGGCACTGTAATTCACAAACCTGCAGAGTTATAAATGACAGCTATCGTCCAAAAATATACTGAAGTAAGGCTGCCAAGAGGACTTGAAAGCGGGGCAGAATTGCAGGAAACCGATTTCAGGAGGTAGACTGGAATTGCATTTAAAGCATAGGAAAAGAGGCAGAACGTCCACAATGATACACTTGGCCAAAAAGGGCGTATGCGTTTTTTCCTGAATATATTCAGGAAAAAACGCATACGCCCTTTTTGGCCAACCAAGCAAGCTTGCAAAGGAAATCTGCACTACAATGAAGTCTCACTTCCCCCCGGTCAAAAGGGCCATCTGAAAAAAGTGTAAAATCCAGAAAGGCAGGACAGGCCATGGAGAACTGGGAGCCTTGTTATGCTGATGGGCGGGATGTAAATTGCCAACAGCCACTCGGGAGAGGTGTATGGTGTTTCCTGAAACATCTAAAAAACAAAGCAACAGAGCCTAGGGCACTTCCACTTATGGTCCTATAGCTTAGGGAAATTAAAATCAAAAAGACACAGCCACCCCAAAGTTTGGGACGGCTCTGTTTACAAGAACCTCGTTTACGGAACAAGTTCAATATCGCAGAAAGTGAAAAATGGATAAAGAAGTTGTGGTACTTACGTACAATGCAATATCACTCAGCAATGAAATCTATGTCATCAGGCCCATAGCAGCATAATGAGTGGATTCAGGTATGATGATTCTAACTGAAATAAGTCACACAGAAAAAGAAACATCATAAGATATCACTAATACACGGGATGTAAACTTGGCTACACAGGAACTGGATTACAAAACAGAACAGGGTCTCAAATTTAGAAAACCAACTTATGCTTGCTTAAGGGGAAAGGTGAGTTGGGGTGCTGCATCAAACCAGAGATTGAAATGAGCACAGATAAAGTTCCTTAAGCCAAATATGGAATAGACAAGAACTACTCCTTGCTCAACGAAATGGACTCAACACCCCATATTAAACGCCTAAGAATGTACCTGACTAGTAAGTATCTTAAAACCTATGGATTGCTATGTCTCTGAAAGAAAATCAAGCGTGTGTACAGGGGCATAAACGCAGCAGTGATAGGATTGGAGAGGTTCGGTGAGCAAATGAAGACCCTTTGAAGTCATATTGCATGGTACCCATTCCACGGGTCTCAACTCTCCAGGTTTAAGGGATTCTTCCTTCAGCTAAAACATGCACGTGGAACCCAGAGTATGATCAACCGTGTGATCGGGAGACGTGTTCCAATATGTCTCAGTTCTCGTCCCCTGGTACTCGGGTGCAACATTCCAGACGCTTTACTAACACTCTCCCGACTTGGAGAGTCAGTGCCTTTAACCTCCTGTTTGGCCCAGTTTGCAATTTCTGCGGAAGATGAACAGGAATAGGGAGAACCAATGAGAGACTAGCTGGAGGTGTCTGGACGGGCAAATTTAACTCTCATTTCCCACCAGGAAGAGGAATTAACCAAAGGCTCAGCGTGCCGTGCCGGAACCAGATTAGGGCCTGAAGCAATCCTGCGGTGTTGCGGCCAGCTCACAAGAAAGCGAGTTGAAGAAAGGAGCTCAGGGGCACTGTAATTCACAAACCTGCAGAGTTATAAATGACAGCTATCGTCCAAAAATATACTGAAGTAAGGCTGCCAAGAGGACTTGAAAGCGGGGCAGAATTGCAGGAAACCGATTTCAGGAGGTAGACTGGAATTGCATTTAAAGCATAGGAAAAGAGGCAGAACGTCCACAATGATGCACTTGGCCAAAAAGGGCGTATGCGTTTTTTCCTGAATATATTCAGGAAAAAACGCATACGCCCTTTTTGGCCAACCAAGCAAGCTTGCAAAGGAAATCTGCACTACAATGAAGTCTCACTTCCCCCCGGTCAAAAGGGCCATCTGAAAAAAGTGTAAAATCCAGAAAGGCAGGACAGGCCATGGAGAACTGGGAGCCTTGTTATGCTGATGGGCGGGATGTAAATTGCCAAGAGCCACTCGGGAGAGGTGTATGGTGTTTCCTGAAACATCTAAAAAACAAAGCAACAGAGCCTAGGGCACTTCCACTTATGGTCCTATAGCTTAGGGAAATTAAAATCAAAAAGACACAGCCACCCCAAAGTTTGGGACGGCTCTGTTTACAAGAACCTCGTTTACGGTACAAGTTCAATATCGCAGAAAGTGAAAAATGGATAAAGAAGTTGTGGTACTTACGTACAATGCAATATCACTCAGCAATGAAATCTATGTCATCAGGCCCGTAGCAGCATAATGAGTGGATTCAGGTATGATGATTCTAACTGAAATAAGTCACACAGAAAAAGAAACATCATAAGATATCACTAATACACGGGATGTAAACTTGGCTACACAGGAACTGGATTACAAAACAGAACAGGGTCTCAAATTTAGAAAACCAACTTATGCTTGCTTAAGGGGAAAGGTGAGTTGGGGTGCTGCATAAAACCAGAGATTGAAATGAGCACAGATAAAGTTCCTTAAGCCAAATATGGAATAGACAAGAACTACTCCTTGCTCAACGAAATGAACTCAACACCCCATATTAAACGCCTAAGAATGTACCTGACTAGTAAGTATCTTAAAACCTATGGATTGCTATGTCTCTGAAAGAAAATCAAGCGTGTGTACAGGGGCATAAACGCAGCAGTGATAGGATTGGAGAGGTTCGGTGAGCAAATGAAGACCCTTTGAAGTCATATTGCATGGTACCCATTCCACGGGTCTCAACTCTCCAGGTTTAAGGGATTCTTCCTTCAGCTAAAACATGCACGTGGAACCCAGAGTATGATCAACCGTGTGATCGGGAGACGTGTTCCAATATGTCTCAGTTCTCGTCCCCTGGTACTCGGGTGCAACATTCCAGACGCTTTACTAACACTCTCCCGACTTGGAGAGTCAGTGCCTTTAACCTCCTGTTTGGCCCAGTTTGCAATTTCTGCGGAAGATGAACAGGAATAGGGAGAACCAATGAGAGACTAGCTGGAGGTGTCTGGACGGGCAAATTTAACTCTCATTTCCCACCAGGAAGAGGAATTAACCAAAGGCTCAGCGTGCCGTGCCGGAACCAGATTAGGGCCTGAAGCAATCCTGCGGTGTTGCGGCCAGCTCACAAGAAAGCGAGTTGAAGAAAGGAGCTCAGGGGCACTGTAATTCACAAACCTGCAGAGTTATAAATGACAGCTATCGTCCAAAAATATACTGAAGTAAGGCTGCCAAGAGGACTTGAAAGCGGGGCAGAATTGCAGGAAACCGATTTCAGGAGGTAGACTGGAATTGCATTTAAAGCATAGGAAAAGAGGCAGAACGCCCACAATGATGCACTTGGCCAAAAAGGGCGTATGCGTTTTTTCCTGAATATATTCAGGAAAAAACGCATACGCCCTTTTTGGCCAACCAAGCAAGCTTGCAAAGGAAATCTGCACTACAATGAAGTCTCACTTCCCCCCGGTCAAAAGGGCCATCTGAAAAAAGTGTAAAATCCAGAAAGGCAGGACAGGCCATGGAGAACTGGGAGCCTTGTTATGTTGATGGGCGGGATGTAAATTGCCAACAGCCACTCGGGAGAGGTGTATGGTGTTTCCTGAAACATCTAAAAAACAAAGCAACAGAGCCTAGGGCACTTCCACTTATGGTCCTATAGCTTAGGGAAATTAAAATCAAAAAGACACAGCCACCCCAAAGTTTGGGACGGCTCTGTTTACAAGAACCTCGTTTACGGTACAAGTTCAATATCGCAGAAAGTGAAAAATGGATAAAGAAGTTGTGGTACTTACGTACAATGCAATATCACTCAGCAATGAAATCTATGTCATCAGGCCCGTAGCAGCATAATGAGTGGATTCAGGTATGATGATTCTAACTGAAATAAGTCACACAGAAAAAGAAACATCATAAGATATCACTAATACACGGAATGTAAACTTGGCTACACAGGAACTGGATTACAAAACAGAACAGGGTCTCAAATTTAGAAAACCAACTTATGCTTGCTTAAGGGGAAAGGTGAGTTGGGGTGCTGCATAAAACCAGAGATTGAAATGAGCACAGATAAAGTTCCTTAAGCCAAATATGGAATAGACAAGAACTACTCCTTGCTCAACGAAATGGACTCAACACCCCATATTAAACGCCTAAGAATGTACCTGACTAGTAAGTATCTTAAAACCTATGGATTGCTATGTCTCTGAAAGAAAATCAAGCGTGTGTACAGGGGCATAAACGCAGCAGTGATAGGATTGGAGAGGTTCGGTGAGCAAATGAAGACCCTTTGAAGTCATATTGCATGGTACCCATTCCACGGGTCTCAACTCTCCAGGTTTAAGGGATTCTTCCTTCAGCTAAAACATGCACGTGGAACCCAGAGTATGATCAACCGTGTGATCGGGAGACGTGTTCCAATATGTCTCAGTTCTCGTCCCCTGGTACTCGGGTGCAACATTCCAGACGCTTTACTAACACTCTCCCGACTTGGAGAGTCACTGCCTTTAACCTCCTGTTTGGCCCAGTTTGCAATTTCTGCGGAAGATGAACAGGAATAGGGAGAACCAATGAGAGACTAGCTGGAGGTGTCTGGACGGGCAAATTTAACTCTCATTTCCCACCAGGAAGAGGAATTAACCAAAGGCTCAGCGTGCCGTGCCGGAACCAGATTAGGGCCTGAAGCAATCCTGCGGTGTTGCGGCCAGCTCACAAGAAAGCGAGTTGAAGAAAGGAGCTCAGGGGCACTGTAATTCACAAACCTGCAGAGTTATAAATGACAGCTATCGTCCAAAAATATACTGAAGTAAGGCTGCCAAGAGGACTTGAAAGCGGGGCAGAATTGCAGGAAACCGATTTCAGGAGGTAGACTGGAATTGCATTTAAAGCATAGGAAAAGAGGCAGAACGTCCACAATGATGCACTTGGCCAAAAAGGGCGTATGCGTTTTTTCCTGAATATATTCAGGAAAAAACGCATACGCCCTTTTTGGCCAACCAAGCAAGCTTGCAAAGGAAATCTGCACTACAATGAAGTCTCACTTCCCCCCGGTCAAAAGGGCCATCTGAAAAAAGTGTAAAATCCAGAAAGGCAGGACAGGCCATGGAGAACTGGGAGCCTTGTTATGCTGATGGGCGGGATGTAAATTGCCAACAGCCACTCGGGAGAGGTGTATGGTGTTTCCTGAAACATCTAAAAAACAAAGCAACAGAGCCTAGGGCACTTCCACTTATGGTCCTATAGCTTAGGGAAATTAAAATCAAAAAGACACAGCCACCCCAAAGTTTGGGACGGCTCTGTTTACAAGAACCTCGTTTACGGTACAAGTTCAATATCGCAGAAAGTGAAAAATGGATAAAGAAGTTGTGGTACTTACGTACAATGCAATATCACTCAGCAATGAAATCTATGTCATCAGGCCCGTAGCAGCATAATGAGTGGATTCAGGTATGATGATTCTAACTGAAATAAGTCACACAGAAAAAGAAACATCATAAGATATCACTAATACACGGGATGTAAACTTGGCTACACAGGAACTGGATTACAAAACAGAACAGGGTCTCAAATTTAGAAAACCAACTTATGCTTGCTTAAGGGGAAAGGTGAGTTGGGGTGCTGCATCAAACCAGAGATTGAAATGAGCACAGATAAAGTTCCTTAAGCCAAATATGGAATAGACAAGAACTACTCCTTGCTCAACGAAATGGACTCAACACCCCATATTAAACGCCTAAGAATGTACCTGACTAGTAAGTATCTTAAAACCTATGGATTGCTATGTCTCTGAAAGAAAATCAAGCGTGTGTACAGGGGCATAAACGCAGCAGTGATAGGATTGGAGAGGTTCGGTGAGCAAATGAAGACCCTTTGAAGTCATATTGCATGGTACCCATTCCACGGGTCTCAACTCTCCAGGTTTAAGGGATTCTTCCTTCAGCTAAAACATGCACGTGGAACCCAGAGTATGATCAACCGTGTGATCGGGAGACGTGTTCCAATATGTCTCAGTTCTCGTCCCCTGGTACTCGGGTGCAACATTCCAGACGCTTTACTAACACTCTCCCGACTTGGAGAGTCACTGCCTTTAACCTCCTGTTTGGCCCAGTTTGCAATTTCTGCGGAAGATGAACAGGAATAGGGAGAACCAATGAGAGACTAGCTGGAGGTGTCTGGACGGGCAAATTTAACTCTCATTTCCCACCAGGAAGAGGAATTAACCAAAGGCTCAGCGTGCCGTGCCGGAACCAGATTAGGGCCTGAAGCAATCCTGCGGTGTTGCGGCCAGCTCACAAGAAAGCGAGTTGAAGAAAGGAGCTCAGGGGCACTGTAATTCACAAACCTGCAGAGTTATAAATGACAGCTATCGTCCAAAAATATACTGAAGTAAGGCTGCCAAGAGGACTTGAAAGCGGGGCAGAATTGCAGGAAACCGATTTCAGGAGGTAGACTGGAATTGCATTTAAAGCATAGGAAAAGAGGCAGAACGCCCACAATGATGCACTTGACCAAAAAGGGCGTATGCGTTTTTTCCTGAATATATTCAGGAAAAAACGCATACGCCCTTTTTGGCCAACCAAGCAAGCTTGCAAAGGAAATCTGCACTACAATGAAGTCTCACTTCCCCCCGGTCAAAAGGGCCATCTGAAAAAAGTGTAAAATCCAGAAAGGCAGGACAGGCCATGGAGAACTGGGAGCCTTGTTATGCTGATGGGCGGGATGTAAATTGCCAACAGCCACTCGGGAGAGGTGTATGGTGTTTCCTGAAACATCTAAAAAACAAAGCAACAGAGCCTAGGGCACTTCCACTTATGGTCCTATAGCTTAGGGAAATTAAAATCAAAAAGACACAGCCACCCCAAAGTTTGGGACGGCTCTGTTTACAAGAACCTCGTTTACGGTACAAGTTCAATATCGCAGAAAGTGAAAAATGGATAAAGAAGTTGTGGTACTTACGTACAATGCAATATCACTCAGCAATGAAATCTATGTCATCAGGCCCGTAGCAGCATAATGAGTGGATTCAGGTATGATGATTCTAACTGAAATAAGTCACACAGAAAAAGAAACATCATAAGATATCACTAATACACGGGATGTAAACTTGGCTACACAGGAACTGGATTACAAAACAGAACAGGGTCTCAAATTTAGAAAACCAACTTATGCTTGCTTAAGGGGAAAGGTGAGTTGGGGTGCTGCATCAAACCAGAGATTGAAATGAGCACAGATAAAGTTCCTTAAGCCAAATATGGAATAGACAAGAACTACTCCTTGCTCAACGAAATGGACTCAACACCCCATATTAAACGCCTAAGAATGTACCTGACTAGTAAGTATCTTAAAACCTATGGATTGCTATGTCTCTGAAAGAAAATCAAGCGTGTGTACAGGGGCATAAACGCAGCAGTGATAGGATTGGAGAGGTTCGGTGAGCAAATGAAGACCCTTTGAAGTCATATTGCATGGTACCCATTCCACGGGTCTCAACTCTCCAGGTTTAAGGGATTCTGCCTTCAGGTAAAACATGCACGTGGAACCCAGAGTATGATCAACCGTGTGATCGGGAGACGTGTTCCAATATGTCTCAGTTCTCGTCCCCTTGTACTCGGGTGCAACATTCCAGACGCTTTACTAACACTCTCCCGACTTGGAGAGTCAGTGCCTTTAACCTCCTGTTTGGCCCAGTTTGCAATTTCTGCGGAAGATGAACAGGAATAGGGAGAACCAATGAGAGACTAGCTGGAGGTGTCTGGACGGGCAAATTTAACTCTCATTTCCCACCAGGAAGAGGAATTAACCAAAGGCTCAGCGTGCCGTGCCGGAACCAGATTAGGGCCTGAAGCAATCCTGCGGTGTTGCGGCCAGCTCACAAGAAAGCGAGTTGAAGAAAGGAGCTCAGGGGCACTGTAATTCACAAACCTGCAGAGTTATAAATGACAGCTATCGTCCAAAAATATACTGAAGTAAGGCTGCCAAGAGGACTTGAAAGCGGGGCAGAATTGCAGGAAACCGATTTCAGGAGGTAGACTGGAATTGCATTTAAAGCATAGGAAAAGAGGCAGAACGTCCACAATGATGCACTTGGCCAAAAAGGGCGTATGCGTTTTTTCCTGAATATATTCAGGAAAAAACGCATACGCCCTTTTTGGCCAACCAAGCAAGCTTGCAAAGGAAATCTGCACTACAATGAAGTCTCACTTCCCCCCGGTCAAAAGGGCCATCTGAAAAAAGTGTAAAATCCAGAAAGGCAGGACAGGCCATGGAGAACTGGGAGCCTTGTTATGCTGATGGGCGGGATGTAAATTGCCAAGAGCCACTCCGGAGAGGTGTATGGTGTTTCCTGAAACATCTAAAAAACAAAGCAACAGAGCCTAGGGCACTTCCACTTATGGTCCTATAGCTTAGGGAAATTAAAATCAAAAAGACACAGCCACCCCAAAGTTTGGGACGGCTCTGTTTACAAGAACCTCGTTTACGGTACAAGTTCAATATCGCAGAAAGTGAAAAATGGATAAAGAAGTTGTGGTACTTACGTACAATGCAATATCACTCAGCAATGAAATCTATGTCATCAGGCCCGTAGCAGCATAATGAGTGGATTCAGGTATGATGATTCTAACTGAAATAAGTCACACAGAAAAAGAAACATCATAAGATATCACTAATACACGGGATGTAAACTTGGCTACACAGGAACTGGATTACAAAACAGAACAGGGTCTCAAATTTAGAAAACCAACTTATGCTTGCTTAAGGGGAAAGGTGAGTTGGGGTGCTGCATCAAACCAGAGATTGAAATGAGCACAGATAAAGTTCCTTAAGCCAAATATGGAATAGACAAGAACTACTCCTTGCTCAACGAAATGGACTCAACACCCCATATTAAACGCCTAAGAATGTACCTGACTAGTAAGTATCTTAAAACCTATGGATTGCTATGTCTCTGAAAGAAAATCAAGCGTGTGTACAGGGGCATAAACGCAGCAGTGATAGGATTGGAGAGGTTCGGTGAGCAAATGAAGACCCTTTGAAGTCATATTGCATGGTACCCATTCCACGGGTCTCAACTCTCCAGGTTTAAGGGATTCTTCCTTCAGCTAAAACATGCACGTGGAACCCAGAGTATGATCAACCGTGTGATCGGGAGACGTGTTCCAATATGTCTCAGTTCTCGTCCCCTGGTACTCGGGTGCAACATTCCAGACGCTTTACTAACACTCTCCCGACTTGGAGAGTCACTGCCTTTAACCTCCTGTTTGGCCCAGTTTGCAATTTCTGCGGAAGATGAACAGGAATAGGGAGAACCAATGAGAGACTAGCTGGAGGTGTCTGGACGGGCAAATTTAACTCTCATTTCCCACCAGGAAGAGGAATTAACCAAAGGCTCAGCGTGCCGTGCCGGAACCAGATTAGGGCCTGAAGCAATCCTGCGGTGTTGCGGCCAGCTCACAAGAAAGCGAGTTGAAGAAAGGAGCTCAGGGGCACTGTAATTCACAAACCTGCAGAGTTATAAATGACAGCTATCGTCCAAAAATATACTGAAGTAAGGCTGCCAAGAGGACTTGAAAGCGGGGCAGAATTGCAGGAAACCGATTTCAGGAGGTAGACTGGAATTGCATTTAAAGCATAGGAAAAGAGGCAGAACGCCCACAATGATGCACTTGACCAAAAAGGGCGTATGCGTTTTTTCCTGAATATATTCAGGAAAAAACGCATACGCCCTTTTTGGCCAACCAAGCAAGCTTGCAAAGGAAATCTGCACTACAATGAAGTCTCACTTCCCCCCGGTCAAAAGGGCCATCTGAAAAAAGTGTAAAATCCAGAAAGGCAGGACAGGCCATGGAGAACTGGGAGCCTTGTTATGCTGATGGGCGGGATGTAAATTGCCAACAGCCACTCGGGAGAGGTGTATGGTGTTTCCTGAAACATCTAAAAAACAAAGCAACAGAGCCTAGGGCACTTCCACTTATGGTCCTATAGCTTAGGGAAATTAAAATCAAAAAGACACAGCCACCCCAAAGTTTGGGACGGCTCTGTTTACAAGAACCTCGTTTACGGTACAAGTTCAATATCGCAGAAAGTGAAAAATGGATAAAGAAGTTGTGGTACTTACGTACAATGCAATATCACTCAGCAATGAAATCTATGTCATCAGGCCCGTAGCAGCATAATGAGTGGATTCAGGTATGATGATTCTAACTGAAATAAGTCACACAGAAAAAGAAACATCATAAGATATCACTAATACACGGGATGTAAACTTGGCTACACAGGAACTGGATTACAAAACAGAACAGGGTCTCAAATTTAGAAAACCAACTTATGCTTGCTTAAGGGGAAAGGTGAGTTGGGGTGCTGCATCAAACCAGAGATTGAAATGAGCACAGATAAAGTTCCTTAAGCCAAATATGGAATAGACAAGAACTACTCCTTGCTCAACGAAATGGACTCAACACCCCATATTAAACGCCTAAGAATGTACCTGACTAGTAAGTATCTTAAAACCTATGGATTGCTATGTCTCTGAAAGAAAATCAAGCGTGTGTACAGGGGCATAAACGCAGCAGTGATAGGATTGGAGAGGTTCGGTGAGCAAATGAAGACCCTTTGAAGTCATATTGCATGGTACCCATTCCACGGGTCTCAACTCTCCAGGTTTAAGGGATTCTGCCTTCAGGTAAAACATGCACGTGGAACCCAGAGTATGATCAACCGTGTGATCGGGAGACGTGTTCCAATATGTCTCAGTTCTCGTCCCCTTGTACTCGGGTGCAACATTCCAGACGCTTTACTAACACTCTCCCGACTTGGAGAGTCAGTGCCTTTAACCTCCTGTTTGGCCCAGTTTGCAATTTCTGCGGAAGATGAACAGGAATAGGGAGAACCAATGAGAGACTAGCTGGAGGTGTCTGGACGGGCAAATTTAACTCTCATTTCCCACCAGGAAGAGGAATTAACCAAAGGCTCAGCGTGCCGTGCCGGAACCAGATTAGGGCCTGAAGCAATCCTGCGGTGTTGCGGCCAGCTCACAAGAAAGCGAGTTGAAGAAAGGAGCTCAGGGGCACTGTAATTCACAAACCTGCAGAGTTATAAATGACAGCTATCGTCCAAAAATATACTGAAGTAAGGCTGCCAAGAGGACTTGAAAGCGGGGCAGAATTGCAGGAAACCGATTTCAGGAGGTAGACTGGAATTGCATTTAAAGCATAGGAAAAGAGGCAGAACGTCCACAATGATGCACTTGGCCAAAAAGGGCGTATGCGTTTTTTCCTGAATATATTCAGGAAAAAACGCATACGCCCTTTTTGGCCAACCAAGCAAGCTTGCAAAGGAAATCTGCACTACAATGAAGTCTCACTTCCCCCCGGTCAAAAGGGCCATCTGAAAAAAGTGTAAAATCCAGAAAGGCAGGACAGGCCATGGAGAACTGGGAGCCTTGTTATGCTGATGGGCGGGATGTAAATTGCCAAGAGCCACTCCGGAGAGGTGTATGGTGTTTCCTGAAACATCTAAAAAACAAAGCAACAGAGCCTAGGGCACTTCCACTTATGGTCCTATAGCTTAGGGAAATTAAAATCAAAAAGACACAGCCACCCCAAAGTTTGGGACGGCTCTGTTTACAAGAACCTCGTTTACGGTACAAGTTCAATATCGCAGAAAGTGAAAAATGGATAAAGAAGTTGTGGTACTTACGTACAATGCAATATCACTCAGCAATGAAATCTATGTCATCAGGCCCGTAGCAGCATAATGAGTGGATTCAGGTATGATGATTCTAACTGAAATAAGTCACACAGAAAAAGAAACATCATAAGATATCACTAATACACGGGATGTAAACTTGGCTACACAGGAACTGGATTACAAAACAGAACAGGGTCTCAAATTTAGAAAACCAACTTATGCTTGCTTAAGGGGAAAGGTGAGTTGGGGTGCTGCATCAAACCAGAGATTGAAATGAGCACAGATAAAGTTCCTTAAGCCAAATATGGAATAGACAAGAACTACTCCTTGCTCAACGAAATGGACTCAACACCCCATATTAAACGCCTAAGAATGTACCTGACTAGTAAGTATCTTAAAACCTATGGATTGCTATGTCTCTGAAAGAAAATCAAGCGTGTGTACAGGGGCATAAACGCAGCAGTGATAGGATTGGAGAGGTTCGGTGAGCAAATGAAGACCCTTTGAAGTCATATTGCATGGTACCCATTCCACGGGTCTCAACTCTCCAGGTTTAAGGGATTCTGCCTTCAGGTAAAACATGCACGTGGAACCCAGAGTATGATCAACCGTGTGATCGGGAGACGTGTTCCAATATGTCTCAGTTCTCGTCCCCTTGTACTCGGGTGCAACATTCCAGACGCTTTACTAACACTCTCCCGACTTGGAGAGTCAGTGCCTTTAACCTCCTGTTTGGCCCAGTTTGCAATTTCTGCGGAAGATGAACAGGAATAGGGAGAACCAATGAGAGACTAGCTGGAGGTGTCTGGACGGGCAAATTTAACTCTCATTTCCCACCAGGAAGAGGAATTAACCAAAGGCTCAGCGTGCCGTGCCGGAACCAGATTAGGGCCTGAAGCAATCCTGCGGTGTTGCGGCCAGCTCACAAGAAAGCGAGTTGAAGAAAGGAGCTCAGGGGCACTGTAATTCACAAACCTGCAGAGTTATAAATGACAGCTATCGTCCAAAAATATACTGAAGTAAGGCTGCCAAGAGGACTTGAAAGCGGGGCAGAATTGCAGGAAACCGATTTCAGGAGGTAGACTGGAATTGCATTTAAAGCATAGGAAAAGAGGCAGAACGTCCACAATGATGCACTTGGCCAAAAAGGGCGTATGCGTTTTTTCCTGAATATATTCAGGAAAAAACGCATACGCCCTTTTTGGCCAACCAAGCAAGCTTGCAAAGGAAATCTGCACTACAATGAAGTCTCACTTCCCCCCGGTCAAAAGGGCCATCTGAAAAAAGTGTAAAATCCAGAAAGGCAGGACAGGCCATGGAGAACTGGGAGCCTTGTTATGCTGATGGGCGGGATGTAAATTGCCAAGAGCCACTCGGGAGAGGTGTATGGTGTTTCCTGAAACATCTAAAAAACAAAGCAACAGAGCCTAGGGCACTTCCACTTATGGTCCTATAGCTTAGGGAAATTAAAATCAAAAAGACACAGCCACCCCAAAGTTTGGGACGGCTCTGTTTACAAGAACCTCATTTACGGTACAAGTTCAATATCACAGAAAGTGAAAAATGGATAAAGAAGTTGTGGTACTTACGTACAATGCCATATCACTCAGCAATGAAATCTATGTCATCAGGCCCGTAGCAGCATAATGAGTGGATTCAGGTATGATGATTCTAACTGAAATAAGTCACACAGAAAAAGAAACATCATAAGATATCACTAATACACGGGATGTAAACTTGGCTACACAGGAACTGGATTACAAAACAGAACAGGGTCTCAAATTTAGAAAACCAACTTATGCTTGCTTAAGGGGAAAGGTGAGTTGGGGTGCTGCATAAAACCAGAGATTGAAATGAGCACAGATAAAGTTCCTTAAGCCAAATATGGAATAGACAAGAACTACTCCTTGCTCAACGAAATGGACTCAACACCCCATATTAAACGCCTAAGAATGTACCTGACTAGTAAGTATCTTAAAACCTATGGATTGCTATGTCTCTGAAAGAAAATCAAGCGTGTGTACAGGGGCATAAACGCAGCAGTGATAGGATTGGAGAGGTTCGGTGAGCAAATGAAGACCCTTTGAAGTCATATTGCATGGTACCCATTCCACGGGTCTCAACTCTCCAGGTTTAAGGGATTCTTCCTTCAGCTAAAACATGCACGTGGAACCCAGAGTATGATCAACCGTGTGATCGGGAGACGTGTTCCAATATGTCTCAGTTCTCGTCCCCTGGTACTCGGGTGCAACATTCCAGACGCTTTACTAACACTCTCCCGACTTGGAGAGTCAGTGCCTTTAACCTCCTGTTTGGCCCAGTTTGCAATTTCTGCGGAAGATGAACAGGAATAGGGAGAACCAATGAGAGACTAGCTGGAGGTGTCTGGACGGGCAAATTTAACTCTCATTTCCCACCAGGAAGAGGAATTAACCAAAGGCTCAGCGTGCCGTGCCGGAACCAGATTAGGGCCTGAAGCAATCCTGCGGTGTTGCGGCCAGCTCACAAGAAAGTGAGTTGAAGAAAGGAGCTCAGGGGCACTGTAATTCACAAACCTGCAGAGTTATAAATGACAGCTATCGTCCAAAAATATACTGAAGTAAGGCTGCCAAGAGGACTTGAAAGCGGGGCAGAATTGCAGGAAACCGATTTCAGGAGGTAGACTGGAATTGCATTTAAAGCATAGGAAAAGAGGCAGAACGTCCACAATGATGCACTTGGCCAAAAAGGGCGTATGCGTTTTTTCCTGAATCAGGAAAAAACGCATACGCCCTTTTTGGCCAACCAAGCAAGCTTGCAAAGGAAATCTGCACTACAATGAAGTCTCACTTCCCCCCGGTCAAAAGGGCCATCTGAAAAAAGTGTAAAATCCAGAAAGGCAGGACAGGCCATGGAGAACTGGGAGCCTTGTTATGTTGATGGGCGGGATGTAAATTGCCAACAGCCACTCGGGAGAGGTGTATGGTGTTTCCTGAAACATCTAAAAAACAAAGCAACAGAGCCTAGGGCACTTCCACTTATGGTCCTATAGCTTAGGGAAATTAAAATCAAAAAGACACAGCCACCCCAAAGTTTGGGACGGCTCTGTTTACAAGAACCTCGTTTACGGTACAAGTTCAATATCGCAGAAAGTGAAAAATGGATAAAGAAGTTGTGGTACTTACGTACAATGCAATATCACTCAGCAATGAAATCTATGTCATCAGGCCCGTAGCAGCATAATGAGTGGATTCAGGTATGATGATTCTAACTGAAATAAGTCACACAGAAAAAGAAACATCATAAGATATCACTAATACACGGGATGTAAACTTGGCTACACAGGAACTGGATTACAAAACAGAACAGGGTCTCAAATTTAGAAAACCAACTTATGCTTGCTTAAGGGGAAAGGTGAGTTGGGGTGCTGCATCAAACCAGAGATTGAAATGAGCACAGATAAAGTTCCTTAAGCCAAATATGGAATAGACAAGAACTACTCCTTGCTCAACGAAATGGACTCAACACCCCATATTAAACGCCTAAGAATGTACCTGACTAGTAAGTATCTTAAAACCTATGGATTGCTATGTCTCTGAAAGAAAATCAAGCGTGTGTACAGGGGCATAAACGCAGCAGTGATAGGATTGGAGAGGTTCTGTGAGCAAATGAAGACCCTTTGAAGTCATATTGCATGCTACCCATTCCACGGGTCTCAACTCTCCAGGTTTAAGGGATTCTGCCTTCAGGTAAAACATGCACGTGGAACCCAGAGTATGATCAACCGTGTGATCGGGAGACGTGTTCCAATATGTCTCAGTTCTCGTCCCCTGGTACTCGGGTGCAACATTCCAGACGCTTTACTAACACTCTCCCGACTTGGAGAGTCAGTGCCTTTAACCTCCTGTTTGGCCCAGTTTGCAATTTCTGCGGAAGATGAACAGGAATAGGGAGAACCAATGAGAGACTAGGTGGAGGTGTCTGGACGGGCAAATTTAACTCTCATTTCCCACCAGGAAGAGGAATTAACCAAAGGCTCAGCGTGCCGTGCCGGAACCAGATTAGGGCCTGAAGCAATCCTGCGGTGTTGCGGCCAGCTCACAAGAAAGCGAGTTGAAGAAAGGAGCTCAGGGGCACTGTAATTCACAAACCTGCAGAGTTATAAATGACAGCTATCGTCCAAAAATATACTGAAGTAAGGCTGCCAAGAGCACTTGAAAGCGGGGCAGAATTGCAGGAAACCGATTTCAGGAGGTAGACTGGAATTGCATTTAAAGCATAGGAAAAGAGGCAGAACGTCCACAATGATGCACTTGGCCAAAAAGGGCGTATGCGTTTTCTCCTGAATATATTCAGGAAAAAACGCATACGCCCTTTTTGGCCAACCAAGCAAGCTTGCAAAGGAAATCTGCACTACAATGAAGTCTCACTTCCCCCCGGTCAAAAGGGCCATCTGAAAAAAGTGTAAAATCCAGAAAGGCAGGACAGGCCATGGAGAACTGGGAGCCTTGTTATGCTGATGGGCGGGATGTAAATTGCCAACAGCCACTCGGGAGAGGTGTATGGTGCTTCCTGAAACATCTAAAAAACAAAGCAACAGAGCCTAGGGCACTTCCACTTATGGTCCTATAGCTTAGGGAAATTAAAATAAAAAAGACACAGCCACCCCAAAGTTTGGGACGGCTCTGTTTACAAGAACCTCGTTTACGGAACAAGTTCAATATCGCAGAAAGTGAAAAATGGATAAAGAAGTTGTGGTACTTACGTACAATGCAATATCACTCAGCAATGAAATCTATGTCATCAGGCCCATAGCAGCATAATGAGTGGATTCAGGTATGATGATTCTAACTGAAATAAGTCACACAGAAAAAGAAACATCATAAGATATCACTAATACACGGAATGTAAACTTGGCTACACAGGAACTGGATTACAAAACAGAACAGGGTCTCAAATTTAGAAAACCAACTTATGCTTGCTTAAGGGGAAAGGTGAGTTGGGGTGCTGCATCAAACCAGAGATTGAAATGAGCAAAGATAAAGTTCCTTAAGCCAAATATGGAATAGACAAGAACTACTCCTTGCTCAACGAAATGGACTCAACACCCCATATTAAACGCCTAAGAATGTACCTGACTAGTAAGTATCTTAAAACCTATGGATTGCTATGTCTCTGAAAGAAAATCAAGCGTGTGTACAGGGGCATAAACGCAGCAGTGATAGGATTGGAGAGGTTCGGTGAGCAAATGAAGACCCTTTGAAGTCATATTGCATGGTACCCATTCCACGGGTCTCAACTCTCCAGGTTTAAGGGATTCTGCCTTCAGGTAAAACATGCACGTGGAACCCAGAGTATGATCAACCGTGTGATCGGGAGACGTGTTCCAATATGTCTCAGTTCTCGTCCCCTGGTACTCGGGTGCAACATTCCACACGCTTTACTAACACTCTCCCGACTTGGAGAGTCAGTGCCTTTAACCTTCTGTTTGGCCCAGTTTGCAATTTCTGCGGAAGATGAACAGGAATAGGGAGAACCAATGAGAGACTAGGTGGAGGTGTCTGGACGGGCAAATTTAACTCTCATTTCCCACCAGGAAGAGGAATTAACCAAAGGCTCAGCGTGCCGTGCCGGAACCAGATTAGGGCCTGAAGCAATCCTGTGGTGTTGCGGCCAGCTCACAAGAAAGCGAGTTGAAGAAAGGAGCTCAGGGGCACTGTAATTCACAAACCTGCAGAGTTATAAATGACAGCTATCGTCCAAAAATATACTGAAGTAAGGCTGCCAAGAGGACTTGAAAGCGGGGCAGAATTGCAGGAAACCGATTTCAGGAGGTAGACTGGAATTGCATTTAAAGCATAGGAAAAGAGGCAGAACGTCCACAATGATGCACTTGGCCAAAAAGGGCGTATGCGTTTTTTCCTGAATATATTCAGGAAAAAACGCATACGCCCTTTTTGGCCAACCAAGCAAGCTTGCAAAGGAAATCTGCACTACAATGAAGTCTCACTTCCCCCCGGTCAAAAGGGCCATCTGAAAAAAGTGTAAAATCCAGAAAGGCAGGACAGGCCATGGAGAACTGGGAGCCTTGTTATGCTGATGGGCGGGATGTAAATTGCCAAGAGCCACTCGGGAGAGGTGTATGGTGTTTCCTGAAACATCTAAAAAACAAAGCAACAGAGCCTAGGGCACTTCCACTTATGGTCCTATAGCTTAGGGAAATTAAAATCAAAAAGACACAGCCACCCCAAAGTTTGGGACGGCTCTGTTTACAAGAACCTCATTTACGGTACAAGTTCAATATCACAGAAAGTGAAAAATGGATAAAGAAGTTGTGGTACTTACGTACAATGCCATATCACTCAGCAATGAAATCTATGTCATCAGGCCCGTAGCAGC
The DNA here is from genome assembly GCF_964270905.1 of Leucopleurus acutus. Lineage (NCBI taxonomy): Eukaryota > Metazoa > Chordata > Mammalia > Artiodactyla > Delphinidae > Leucopleurus > Leucopleurus acutus. The sequence continues at coordinate 1,739,307 of NW_028139226.1, read as the reverse complement.
ATAATGAGTGGATTCAGGTATGATGATTCTAACTGAAATAAGTCACACAGAAAAAGAAACATCATAAGATATCACTAATACACGGGATGTAAACTTGGCTACACAGGAACTGGATTACAAAACAGAACAGGGTCTCAAATTTAGAAAACCAACTTATGCTTGCTTAAGGGGAAAGGTGAGTTGGGGTGCTGCATAAAACCAGAGATTGAAATGAGCACAGATAAAGTTCCTTAAGCCAAATATGGAATAGACAAGAACTACTCCTTGCTCAACGAAATGGACTCAACACCCCATATTAAACGCCTAAGAATGTACCTGACTAGTAAGTATCTTAAAACCTATGGATTGCTATGTCTCTGAAAGAAAATCAAGCGTGTGTACAGGGGCATAAACGCAGCAGTGATAGGATTGGAGAGGTTCGGTGAGCAAATGAAGACCCTTTGAAGTCATATTGCATGGTACCCATTCCACGGGTCTCAACTCTCCAGGTTTAAGGGATTCTTCCTTCAGCTAAAACATGCACGTGGAACCCAGAGTATGATCAACCGTGTGATCAGGAGACGTGTTCCAATATGTCTCAGTTCTCGTCCCCTGGTACTCGGGTGCAACATTCCAGACGCTTTACTAACACTCTCCCGACTTGGAGAGTCAGTGCCTTTAACCTCCTGTTTGGCCCAGTTTGCAATTTCTGCGGAAGATGAACAGGAATAGGGAGAACCAATGAGAGACTAGCTGGAGGTGTCTGGACGGGCAAATTTAACTCTCATTTCCCACCAGGAAGAGGAATTAACCAAAGGCTCAGCGTGCCGTGCCGGAACCAGATTAGGGCCTGAAGCAATCCTGCGGTGTTGCGGCCAGCTCACAAGAAAGCGAGTTGAAGAAAGGAGCTCAGGGGCACTGTAATTCACAAACCTGCAGAGTTATAAATGACAGCTATCGTCCAAAAATATACTGAAGTAAGGCTGCCAAGAGGACTTGAAAGCGGGGCAGAATTGCAGGAAACCGATTTCAGGAGGTAGACTGGAATTGCATTTAAAGCATAGGAAAAGAGGCAGAACGTCCACAATGATGCACTTGGCCAAAAAGGGCGTATGCGTTTTTTCCTGAATATATTCAGGAAAAAACGCATACGCCCTTTTTGGCCAACCAAGCAAGCTTGCAAAGGAAATCTGCACTACAATGAAGTCTCACTTCCCCCCGGTCAAAAGGGCCATCTGAAAAAAGTGTAAAATCCAGAAAGGCAGGACAGGCCATGGAGAACTGGGAGCCTTGTTATGCTGATGGGCGGGATGTAAATTGCCAAGAGCCACTCCGGAGAGGTGTATGGTGTTTCCTGAAACATCTAAAAAACAAAGCAACAGAGCCTAGGGCACTTCCACTTATGGTCCTATAGCTTAGGGAAATTAAAATCAAAAAGACACAGCCACCCCAAAGTTTGGGACGGCTCTGTTTACAAGAACCTCGTTTACGGTACAAGTTCAATATCGCAGAAAGTGAAAAATGGATAAAGAAGTTGTGGTACTTACGTACAATGCAATATCACTCAGCAATGAAATCTATGTCATCAGGCCCATAGCAGCATAATGAGTGGATTCAGGTATGATGATTCTAACTGAAATAAGTCACACAGAAAAAGAAACATCATAAGATATCACTAATACACGGGATGTAAACTTGGCTACACAGGAACTGGATTACAAAACAGAACAGGGTCTCAAATTTAGAAAACCAACTTATGCTTGCTTAAGGGGAAAGGTGAGTTGGGGTGCTGCATCAAACCAGAGATTGAAATGAGCACAGATAAAGTTCCTTAAGCCAAATATGGAATAGACAAGAACTACTCCTTGCTCAACGAAATGGACTCAACACCCCATATTAAACGCCTAAGAATGTACCTGACTAGTAAGTATCTTAAAACCTATGGATTGCTATGTCTCTGAAAGAAAATCAAGCGTGTGTACAGGGGCATAAACGCAGCAGTGATAGGATTGGAGAGGTTCGGTGAGCAAATGAAGACCCTTTGAAGTCATATTGCATGGTACCCATTCCACGGGTCTCAACTCTCCAGGTTTAAGGGATTCTGCCTTCAGGTAAAACATGCACGTGGAACCCAGAGTATGATCAACCGTGTGATCGGGAGACGTGTTCCAATATGTCTCAGTTCTCGTCCCCTTGTACTCGGGTGCAACATTCCAGACGCTTTACTAACACTCTCCCGACTTGGAGAGTCAGTGCCTTTAACCTCCTGTTTGGCCCAGTTTGCAATTTCTGCGGAAGATGAACAGGAATAGGGAGAACCAATGAGAGACTAGGTGGAGGTGTCTGGACGGGCAAATTTAACTCTCATTTCCCACCAGGAAGAGGAATTAACCAAAGGCTCAGCGTGCCGTGCCGGAACCAGATTAGGGCCTGAAGCAATCCTGTGGTGTTGCGGCCAGCTCACAAGAAAGTGAGTTGAAGAAAGGAGCTCAGGGTCACTGTAATTCACAAACCTGCAGAGTTATAAATGACAGCTATCGTCCAAAAATATACTGAAGTAAGGCTGCCAAGAGGACTTGAAAGCGGGGCAGAATTGCAGGAAACCGATTTCAGGAGGTAGACTGGAATTGCATTTAAAGCATAGGAAAAGAGGCAGAACGTCCACAATGATGCACTTGGCCAAAAAGGGCGTATGCGTTTTTTCCTGAATATATTCAGGAAAAAACGCATACGCCCTTTTTGGCCAACCAAGCAAGCTTGCAAAGGAAATCTGCACTACAATGAAGTCTCACTTCCCCCCGGTCAAAAGGGCCATCTGAAAAAAGTGTAAAATCCAGAAAGGCAGGACAGGCCATGGAGAACTGGGAGCCTTGTTATGCTGATGGGCGGGATGTAAATTGCCAAGAGCCACTCGGGAGAGGTGTATGGTGTTTCCTGAAACATCTAAAAAACAAAGCAACAGAGCCTAGGGCACTTCCACTTATGGTCCTATAGCTTAGGGAAATTAAAATCAAAAAGACACAGCCACCCCAAAGTTTGGGACGGCTCTGTTTACAAGAACCTCATTTACGGTACAAGTTCAATATCACAGAAAGTGAAAAATGGATAAAGAAGTTGTGGTACTTACGTACAATGCCATATCACTCAGCAATGAAATCTATGTCATCAGGCCCGTAGCAGCATAATGAGTGGATTCAGGTATGATGATTCTAACTGAAATAAGTCACACAGAAAAAGAAACATCATAAGATATCACTAATACACGGGATGTAAACTTGGCTACACAGGAACTGGATTACAAAACAGAACAGGGTCTCAAATTTAGAAAACCAACTTATGCTTGCTTAAGGGGAAAGGTGAGTTGGGGTGCTGCATAAAACCAGAGATTGAAATGAGCACAGATAAAGTTCCTTAAGCCAAATATGGAATAGACAAGAACTACTCCTTGCTCAACGAAATGGACTCAACACCCCATATTAAACGCCTAAGAATGTACCTGACTAGTAAGTATCTTAAAACCTATGGATTGCTATGTCTCTGAAAGAAAATCAAGCGTGTGTACAGGGGCATAAACGCAGCAGTGATAGGATTGGAGAGGTTCGGTGAGCAAATGAAGACCCTTTGAAGTCATATTGCATGGTACCCATTCCACGGGTCTCAACTCTCCAGGTTTAAGGGATTCTTCCTTCAGCTAAAACATGCACGTGGAACCCAGAGTATGATCAACCGTGTGATCGGGAGACGTGTTCCAATATGTCTCAGTTCTCGTCCCCTGGTACTCGGGTGCAACATTCCAGACGCTTTACTAACACTCTCCCGACTTGGAGAGTCAGTGCCTTTAACCTCCTGTTTGGCCCAGTTTGCAATTTCTGCGGAAGATGAACAGGAATAGGGAGAACCAATGAGAGACTAGCTGGAGGTGTCTGGACGGGCAAATTTAACTCTCATTTCCCACCAGGAAGAGGAATTAACCAAAGGCTCAGCGTGCCGTGCCGGAACCAGATTAGGGCCTGAAGCAATCCTGTGGTGTTGCGGCCAGCTCACAAGAAAGTGAGTTGAAGAAAGGAGCTCAGGGGCACTGTAATTCACAAACCTGCAGAGTTATAAATGACAGCTATCGTCCAAAAATATACTGAAGTAAGGCTGCCAAGAGGACTTGAAAGCGGGGCAGAATTGCAGGAAACCGATTTCAGGAGGTAGACTGGAATTGCATTTAAAGCATAGGAAAAGAGGCAGAACGTCCACAATGATGCACTTGGCCAAAAAGGGCGTATGCGTTTTTTCCTGAATATATTCAGGAAAAAACGCATACGCCCTTTTTGGCCAACCAAGCAAGCTTGCAAAGGAAATCTGCACTACAATGAAGTCTCACTTCCCCCCGGTCAAAAGGGCCATCTGAAAAAAGTGTAAAATCCAGAAAGGCAGGACAGGCCATGGAGAACTGGGAGCCTTGTTATGTTGATGGGCGGGATGTAAATTGCCAACAGCCACTCGGGAGAGGTGTATGGTGTTTCCTGAAACATCTAAAAAACAAAGCAACAGAGCCTAGGGCACTTCCACTTATGGTCCTATAGCTTAGGGAAATTAAAATCAAAAAGACACAGCCACCCCAAAGTTTGGGACGGCTCTGTTTACAAGAACCTCGTTTACGGTACAAGTTCAATATCGCAGAAAGTGAAAAATGGATAAAGAAGTTGTGGTACTTACGTACAATGCAATATCACTCAGCAATGAAATCTATGTCATCAGGCCCGTAGCAGCATAATGAGTGGATTCAGGTATGATGATTCTAACTGAAATAAGTCACACAGAAAAAGAAACATCATAAGATATCACTAATACACGGGATGTAAACTTGGCTACACAGGAACTGGATTACAAAACAGAACAGGGTCTCAAATTTAGAAAACCAACTTATGCTTGCTTAAGGGGAAAGGTGAGTTGGGGTGCTGCATCAAACCAGAGATTGAAATGAACACAGATAAAGTTCCTTAAGCCAAATATGGAATAGACAAGAACTACTCCTTGCTCAACGAAATGGACTCAACACCCCATATTAAACGCCTAAGAATGTACCTGACTAGTAAGTATCTTAAAACCTATGGATTGCTATGTCTCTGAAAGAAAATCAAGCGTGTGTACAGGGGCATAAACGCAGCAGTGATAGGATTGGAGAGGTTCGGTGAGCAAATGAAGACCCTTTGAAGTCATATTGCATGCTACCCATTCCACGGGTCTCAACTCTCCAGGTTTAAGGGATTCTGCCTTCAGGTAAAACATGCACGTGGAACCCAGAGTATGATCAACCGTGTGATCGGGAGACGTGTTCCAATATGTCTCAGTTCTCGTCCCCTGGTACTCGGGTGCAACATTCCAGACGCTTTACTAACACTCTCCCGACTTGGAGAGTCAGTGCCTTTAACCTCCTGTTTGGCCCAGTTTGCAATTTCTGCGGAAGATGAACAGGAATAGGGAGAACCAATGAGAGACTAGGTGGAGGTGTCTGGACGGGCAAATTTAACTCTCATTTCCCACCAGGAAGAGGAATTAACCAAAGGCTCAGCGTGCCGTGCCGGAACCAGATTAGGGCCTGAAGCAATCCTGCGGTGTTGCGGCCAGCTCACAAGAAAGCGAGTTGAAGAAAGGAGCTCAGGGGCACTGTAATTCACAAACCTGCAGAGTTATAAATGACAGCTATCGTCCAAAAATATACTGAAGTAAGGCTGCCAAGAGCACTTGAAAGCGGGGCAGAATTGCAGGAAACCGATTTCAGGAGGTAGACTGGAATTGCATTTAAAGCATAGGAAAAGAGGCAGAACGTCCACAATGATGCACTTGGCCAAAAAGGGCGTATGCGTTTTCTCCTGAATATATTCAGGAAAAAACGCATACGCCCTTTTTGGCCAACCAAGCAAGCTTGCAAAGGAAATCTGCACTACAATGAAGTCTCACTTCCCCCCGGTCAAAAGGGCCATCTGAAAAAAGTGTAAAATCCAGAAAGGCAGGACAGGCCATGGAGAACTGGGAGCCTTGTTATGCTGATGGGCGGGATGTAAATTGCCAAGAGCCACTCGGGAGAGGTGTATGGTGCTTCCTGAAACATCTAAAAAACAAAGCAACAGAGCCTAGGGCACTTCCACTTATGGTCCTATAGCTTAGGGAAATTAAAATAAAAAAGACACAGCCACCCCAAAGTTTGGGACGGCTCTGTTTACAAGAACCTCGTTTACGGAACAAGTTCAATATCGCAGAAAGTGAAAAATGGATAAAGAAGTTGTGGTACTTACGTACAATGCAATATCACTCAGCAATGAAATCTATGTCATCAGGCCCATAGCAGCATAATGAGTGGATTCAGGTATGATGATTCTAACTGAAATAAGTCACACAGAAAAAGAAACATCATAAGATATCACTAATACACGGAATGTAAACTTGGCTACACAGGAACTGGATTACAAAACAGAACAGGGTCTCAAATTTAGAAAACCAACTTATGCTTGCTTAAGGGGAAAGGTGAGTTGGGGTGCTGCATCAAACCAGAGATTGAAATGAGCAAAGATAAAGTTCCTTAAGCCAAATATGGAATAGACAAGAACTACTCCTTGCTCAACGAAATGGACTCAACAACCCATATTAAACGCCTAAGAATGTACCTGACTAGTAAGTATCTTAAAACCTATGGATTGCTATGTCTCTGAAAGAAAATCAAGCGTGTGTACAGGGGCATAAACGCAGCAGTGATAGGATTGGAGAGGTTCGGTGAGCAAATGAAGACCCTTTGAAGTCATATTGCATGGTACCCATTCCACGGGTCTCAACTCTCCAGGTTTAAGGGATTCTGCCTTCAGGTAAAACATGCACGTGGAACCCAGAGTATGATCAACCGTGTGATCGGGAGACGTGTTCCAATATGTCTCAGTTCTCGTCCCCTGGTACTCGGGTGCAACATTCCACACGCTTTACTAACACTCTCCCGACTTGGAGAGTCAGTGCCTTTAACCTCCTGTTTGGCCCAGTTTGCAATTTCTGCGGAAGATGAACAGGAATAGGGAGAACCAATGAGAGACTAGGTGGAGGTGTCTGGACGGGCAAATTTAACTCTCATTTCCCACCAGGAAGAGGAATTAACCAAAGGCTCAGCGTGCCGTGCCGGAACCAGATTAGGGCCTGAAGCAATCCTGTGGTGTTGCGGCCAGCTCACAAGAAAGCGAGTTGAAGAAAGGAGCTCAGGGGCACTGTAATTCACAAACCTGCAGAGTTATAAATGACAGCTATCGTCCAAAAATATACTGAAGTAAGGCTGCCAAGAGGACTTGAAAGCGGGGCAGAATTGCAGGAAACCGATTTCAGGAGGTAGACTGGAATTGCATTTAAAGCATAGGAAAAGAGGCAGAACGTCCACAATGATACACTTGGCCAAAAAGGGCGTATGCGTTTTTTCCTGAATATATTCAGGAAAAAACGCATACGCCCTTTTTGGCCAACCAAGCAAGCTTGCAAAGGAAATCTGCACTACAATGAAGTCTCACTTCCCCCCGGTCAAAAGGGCCATCTGAAAAAAGTGTAAAATCCAGAAAGGCAGGACAGGCCATGGAGAACTGGGAGCCTTGTTATGCTGATGGGCGGGATGTAAATTGCCAACAGCCACTCGGGAGAGGTGTATGGTGTTTCCTGAAACATCTAAAAAACAAAGCAACAGAGCCTAGGGCACTTCCACTTATGGTCCTATAGCTTAGGGAAATTAAAATCAAAAAGACACAGCCACCCCAAAGTTTGGGACGGCTCTGTTTACAAGAACCTCGTTTACGGAACAAGTTCAATATCGCAGAAAGTGAAAAATGGATAAAGAAGTTGTGGTACTTACGTACAATGCAATATCACTCAGCAATGAAATCTATGTCATCAGGCCCATAGCAGCATAATGAGTGGATTCAGGTATGATGATTCTAACTGAAATAAGTCACACAGAAAAAGAAACATCATAAGATATCACTAATACACGGGATGTAAACTTGGCTACACAGGAACTGGATTACAAAACAAAACAGGGTCTCAAATTTAGAAAACCAACTTATGCTTGCTTAAGGGGAAAGGTGAGTTGGGGTGCTGCACCAAACCAGAGATTGAAATGAGCACAGATAAAGTTCCTTAAGCCAAATATGGAATAGACAAGAACTACTCCTTGCTCAACGAAATGGACTCAACACCCCATATTAAACGCCTAAGAATGTACCTGACTAGTAAGTATCTTAAAACCTATGGATTGCTATGTCTCTGAAAGAAAATCAAGCGTGTGTACAGGGGCACAAACGCAGCAGTGATAGGATTGGAGAGGTTCGGTGAGCAAATGAAGACCCTTTGAAGTCATATTGCATGGTACCCATTCCACGGGTCTCAACTCTCCAGGTTTAAGGGATTCTGCCTTCAGGTAAAACATGCACGTGGAACCCAGAGTATGATCAACCGTGTGATCGGGAGACGTGTTCCAATATGTCTCAGTTCTCGTCCCCTGGTACTCGGGTGCAACATTCCACACGCTTTACTAACACTCTCCCGACTTGGAGAGTCAGTGCCTTTAACCTCCTGTTTGGCCCAGTTTGCAATTTCTGTGGAAGATGAACAGGAATAGGGAGAACCAATGAGAGACTAGGTGGAGGTGTCTGGACGGGCAAATTTAACTCTCATTTGCCACCAGGAAGAGGAATTAACCAAAGGCTCAGCGTGCCGTGCCGGAACCAGATTAGGGCCTGAAGCAATCCTGCGGTGTTGCGGCCAGCTCACAAGAAAGCGAGTTGAAGAAAGGAGCTCAGGGGCACTGTAATTCACAAACCTGCAGAGTTATAAATGACAGCTATCGTCCAAAAATATACTGAAGTAAGGCTGCCAAGAGGACTTGAAAGCGGGGCAGAATTGCAGGAAACCGATTTCAGGAGGTAGACTGGAATTGCATTTAAAGCATAGGAAAAGAGGCAGAACGTCCACAATGATGCACTTGGCCAAAAAGGGCGTATGCGTTTTTTCCTGAATATATTCAGGAAAAAACGCATACGCCCTTTTTGGCCAACCAAGCAAGCTTGCAAAGGAAATCTGCACTACAATGAAGTCTCACTTCCCCCCGGTCAAAAGGACCATCTGAAAAAAGTGTAAAATCCAGAAAGGCAGGACAGGCCATGGAGAACTGGGAGCCTTGTTATGCTGATGGGCGGAATGTAAATTGCCAACAGCCACTCGGGAGAGGTGTATGGTGTTTCCTGAAACATCTAAAAAACAAAGCAACAGAGCCTAGGGCACTTCCACTTATGGTCCTATAGCTTAGGGAAATTAAAATCAAAAAGACACAGCCACCCCAAAGTTTGGGACGGCTCTGTTTACAAGAACCTCGTTTACGGAACAAGTTCAATATCGCAGAAAGTGAAAAATGGATAAAGAAGTTGTGGTACTTACGTACAATGCAATATCACTCAGCAATGAAATCTATGTCATCAGGCCCGTAGCAGCATAATGAGTGGATTCAGGTATGATGATTCTAACTGAAATAAGTCACACAGAAAAAGAAACATCATAAGATATCACTAACACACGGGATGTAAACTTGGCTACACAGGAACTGGATTACAAAACAGAACAGGGTCTCAAATTTAGAAAACCAACTTATGCTTGCTTAAGGGGAAAGGTGAGTTGGGGTGCTGCATAAAACCAGAGATTGAAATGAGCACAGATAAAGTTCCTTAAGCCAAATATAGAATAGACAAGAACTACTCCTTGCTCAACGAAATGGACTCAACACCCCATATTAAACGCCTAAGAATGTACCTGACTAGTAAGTATCTTAAAACCTATGGATTGCTATGTCTCTGAAAGAAAATCAAGCGTGTGTACAGGGGCACAAACGCAGCAGTGATAGGATTGGAGAGGTTCGGTGAGCAAATGAAGACCCTTTGAAGTCATATTGCATGGTACCCATTCCACGGGTCTCAACTCTCCAGGTTTAAGGGATTCTTCCTTCAGCTAAAACATGCACGTGGAACCCAGAGTATGATCAACCGTGTGATCGGGAGACGTGTTCCAATATGTCTCAGTTCTCGTCCCCTGGTACTCGGGTGCAACATTCCAGACGCTTTACTAACACTCTCCCGACTTGGAGAGTCAGTGCCTTTAACCTCCTGTTTGGCCCAGTTTGCAATTTCTGCGGAAGATGTACAGGAATAGGGAGAACCAATGAGAGACTAGCTGGAGGTGTCTGGACGGGCAAATTTAACTCTCATTTCCCACCAGGAAGAGGAATTAACCAAAGGCTCAGCGTGCCGTGATGGAACCAGATTAGGGCCTGAAACAATCCTGCGGTGTTGCGGCCAGCTCACAAGAAAGCGAGTTGAAGAAAGGAGCTCAGGGGCACTGTAATTCACAAACCTGCAGAGTTATAAATGACAGCTATCGTCCAAAAATATACTGAAGTAAGGCTGCCAAGAGCACTTGAAAGCGGGGCAGAATTGCAGGAAACCGATTTCAGGAGGTAGACTGGAATTGCATTTAAAGCATAGGAAAAGAGGCAGAACGTCCACAATGATGCACTTGGCCAAAAAGGGCGTATGCGTTTTTTCCTGAATATATTCAGGAAAAAACGCATACGCCCTTTTTGGCCAACCAAGCAAGCTTGCAAAGGAAATCTGCACTACAATGAAGTCTCACTTCCCCCCGGTCAAAAGGGCCATCTGAAAAAAGTGTAAAATCCAGAAAGGCAGGACAGGCCATGGAGAACTGGGAGCCTTGTTATGCTGATGGGCGGAATGTAAATTGCCAACAGCCACTCGGGAGAGGTGTATGGTGTTTCCTGAAACATCTAAAAAACAAAGCAACAGAGCCTAGGGCACTTCCACTTATGGTCCTATAGCTTAGGGAAATTAAAATCAAAAAGACACAGCCACCCCAAAGTTTGGGACGGCTCTGTTTACAAGAACCTCGTTTACGGAACAAGTTCAATATCGCAGAAAGTGAAAAATGGATAAAGAAGTTGTGGTACTTACGTACAATGCAATATCACTCAGCAATGAAATCTATGTCATCAGGCCCATAGCAGCATAATGAGTGGATTCAGGTATGATGATTCTAACTGAAATAAGTCACACAGAAAAAGAAACATCATAAGATATCACTAATACACGGGATGTAAACTTGGCTACACAGGAACTGGATTACAAAACAGAACAGGGTCTCAAATTTAGAAAACCAACTTATGCTTGCTTAAGGGGAAAGGTGAGTTGGGGTGCTGCATCAAACCAGAGATTGAAATGAGCACAGATAAAGTTCCTTAAGCCAAATATGGAATAGACAAGAACTACTCCTTGCTCAACGAAATGGACTCAACACCCCATATTAAACGCCTAAGAATGTACCTGACTAGTAAGTATCTTAAAACCTATGGATTGCTATGTCTCTGTAAGAAAATCAAGCGTGTGTACAGGGGCACAAACGCAGCAGTGATAGGATTGGAGAGGTTCGGTGAGCAAATGAAGACCCTTTGAAGTCATATTGCATGGTACCCATTCCACGGGTCTCAACTCTCCAGGTTTAAGGGATTCTTCCTTCAGCTAAAACATGCACGTGGAACCCAGAGTATGATCAACCGTGTGATCGGGAGACGTGTTCCAATATGTCTCAGTTCTCGTCCCCTGGTACTCGGGTGCAACATTCCAGACGCTTTACTAACACTCTCCCGACTTGGAGAGTCAGTGCCTTTAACCTCCTGTTTGGCCCAGTTTGCAATTTCTGCGGAAGATGAACAGGAATAGGGAGAACAAATGAGAGACTAGCTGGAGGTGTCTGGACGGGCAAATTTAACTCTCATTTCCCACCAGGAAGAGGAATTAACCAAAGGCTCAGCGTGCCGTGCCGGAACCAGATTAGGGCCTGAAGCAATCCTGCGGTGTTGCGGCCAGCTCACAAGAAAGCGAGTTGAAGAAAGGAGCTCAGGGGCACTGTAATTCACAAACCTGCAGAGTTATAAATGACAGCTATCGTCCAAAAATATACTGAAGTAAGGCTGCCAAGAGGACTTGAAAGCGGGGCAGAATTGCAGGAAACCGATTTCAGGAGGTAGACTGGAATTGCATTTAAAGCATAGGAAAAGAGGCAGAACGTCCACAATGATGCACTTGGCCAAAAAGGGCGTATGCGTTTTTTCCTGAATATATTCAGGAAAAAACGCATACGCCCTTTTTGGCCAACCAAGCAAGCTTGCAAAGGAAATCTGCACTACAATGAAGTCTCACTTCCCCCCGGTCAAAGGGACCATCTGAAATAAGTGTAAAATCCAGAAAGGCAGGACAGGCCATGGAGAACTGGGAGCCTTGTTATGCTGATGGGCGGGATGTAAATTGCCAACAGCCACTCGGGAGAGGTGTATGGTGTTTCCTGAAACATCTAAAAAACAAAGCAACAGAGCCTAGGGCACTTCCACTTATGGTCCTATAGCTTAGGGAAATAAAAATCAAAAAGACACAGCCACCCCAAAGTTTGGGACGGCTCTGTTTACAAGAACCTCGTTTACGGTACAAGTTCAATATCGCAGAAAGTGAAAAATGGATAAAGAAGTTGTGGTACTTACGTACAATGCAATATCACTCAGCAATGAAATCTATGTCATCAGGCCCGTAGCAGCATAATGAGTGGATTCAGGTATGATGATTCTAACTGAAATAAGTCACACAGAAAAAGAAACATCATAAGATATCACTAATACACGGAATGTAAACTTGGCTACACAGGAACTGGATTACAAAACAGAACAGGGTCTCAAATTTAGAAAACCAACTTATGCTTGCTTAAGGGGAAAGGTGAGTTGGGGTGCTGCATCAAACCAGAGATTGAAATGAGCACAGATAAAGTTCCTTAAGCCAAATATGGAATAGACAAGAACTACTCCTTGCTCAACGAAATGGACTCAACACCCCATATTAAACGCCTAAGAATGTACCTGACTAGTAAGTATCTTAAAACCTATGGATTGCTATGTCTCTGAAAGAAAATCAAGCGTGTGTACAGGGGCATAAACGCAGCAGTGATAGGATTGGAGAGGTTCGGTGAGCAAATGAAGACCCTTTGAAGTCATATTGCATGGTACCCATTCCACGGGTCTCAACTCTCCAGGTTTAAGGGATTCTGCCTTCAGGTAAAACATGCACGTGGAACCCAGAGTATGATCAACCGTGTGATCGGGAGACGTGTTCCAATATGTCTCAGTTCTCGTCCCCTTGTACTCGGGTGCAACATTCCAGACGCTTTACTAACACTCTCCCGACTTGGAGAGTCAGTGCCTTTAACCTCCTGTTTGGCCCAGTTTGCAATTTCTGCGGAAGATGAACAGGAATAGGGAGAACCAATGAGAGACTAGGTGGAGGTGTCTGGACGGGCAAATTTAACTCTCATTTCCCACCAGGAAGAGGAATTAACCAAAGGCTCAGCGTGCCGTGCCGGAACCAGATTAGGGCCTGAAGCAATCCTGTGGTGTTGCGGCCAGCTCACAAGAAAGTGAGTTGAAGAAAGGAGCTCAGGGTCACTGTAATTCACAAACCTGCAGAGTTATAAATGACAGCTATCGTCCAAAAATATACTGAAGTAAGGCTGCCAAGAGGACTTGAAAGCGGGGCAGAATTGCAGGAAACCGATTTCAGGAGGTAGACTGGAATTGCATTTAAAGCATAGGAAAAGAGGCAGAACGTCCACAATGATGCACTTGGCCAAAAAGGGCGTATGCGTTTTTTCCTGAATATATTCAGGAAAAAACGCATACGCCCTTTTTGGCCAACCAAGCAAGCTTGCAAAGGAAATCTGCACTACAATGAAGTCTCACTTCCCCCCAGTCAAAAGGGCCATCTGAAAAAAGTGTAAAATCCAGAAAGGCAGGACAGGCCATGGAGAACTGGGAGCCTTGTTATGCTGATGGGCGGGATGTAAATTGCCAAGAGCCACTCGGGAGAGGTGTATGGTGTTTCCTGAAACATCTAAAAAACAAAGCAACAGAGCCTAGGGCACTTCCACTTATGGTCCTATAGCTTAGGGAAATTAAAATCAAAAAGACACAGCCACCCCAAAGTTTGGGACGGCTCTGTTTACAAGAACCTCATTTACGGTACAAGTTCAATATCACAGAAAGTGAAAAATGGATAAAGAAGTTGTGGTACTTACGTACAATGCAATATCACTCAGCAATGAAATCTATGTCATCAGGCCCGTAGCAGCATAATGAGTGGATTCAGGTATGATGATTCTAACTGAAATAAGTCACACAGAAAAAGAAACATCATAAGATATCACTAATACACGGGATGTAAACTTGGCTACACAGGAACTGGATTACAAAACAGAACAGGGTCTCAAATTTAGAAAACCAACTTATGCTTGCTTAAGGGGAAAGGTGAGTTGGGGTGCTGCATAAAACCAGAGATTGAAATGAGCACAGATAAAGTTCCTTAAGCCAAATATGGAATAGACAAGAACTACTCCTTGCTCAACGAAATGGACTCAACACCCCATATTAAACGCCTAAGAATGTACCTGACTAGTAAGTATCTTAAAACCTATGGATTGCTATGTCTCTGAAAGAAAATCAAGCGTGTGTACAGGGGCATAAACGCAGCAGTGATAGGATTGGAGAGGTTCGGTGAGCAAATGAAGACCCTTTGAAGTCATATTGCATGGTACCCATTCCACGGGTCTCAACTCTCCAGGTTTAAGGGATTCTTCCTTCAGCTAAAACATGCACGTGGAACCCAGAGTATGATCAACCGTGTGATCGGGAGACGTGTTCCAATATGTCTCAGTTCTCGTCCCCTGGTACTCGGGTGCAACATTCCAGACGCTTTACTAACACTCTCCCGACTTGGAGAGTCAGTGCCTTTAACCTCCTGTTTGGCCCAGTTTGCAATTTCTGCGGAAGATGAACAGGAATAGGGAGAACCAATGAGAGACTAGCTGGAGGTGTCTGGACGGGCAAATTTAACTCTCATTTCCCACCAGGAAGAGGAATTAACCAAAGGCTCAGCGTGCCGTGCCGGAACCAGATTAGGGCCTGAAGCAATCCTGCGGTGTTGCGGCCAGCTCACAAGAAAGTGAGTTGAAGAAAGGAGCTCAGGGGCACTGTAATTCACAAACCTGCAGAGTTATAAATGACAGCTATCGTCCAAAAATATACTGAAGTAAGGCTGCCAAGAGGACTTGAAAGCGGGGCAGAATTGCAGGAAACCGATTTCAGGAGGTAGACTGGAATTGCATTTAAAGCATAGGAAAAGAGGCAGAACGTCCACAATGATGCACTTGGCCAAAAAGGGCGTATGCGTTTTTTCCTGAATATATTCAGGAAAAAACGCATACGCCCTTTTTGGCCAACCAAGCAAGCTTGCAAAGGAAATCTGCACTACAATGAAGTCTCACTTCCCCCCGGTCAAAAGGGCCATCTGAAAAAAGTGTAAAATCCAGAAAGGCAGGACAGGCCATGGAGAACTGGGAGCCTTGTTATGTTGATGGGCGGGATGTAAATTGCCAACAGCCACTCGGGAGAGGTGTATGGTGTTTCCTGAAACATCTAAAAAACAAAGCAACAGAGCCTAGGGCACTTCCACTTATGGTCCTATAGCTTAGGGAAATTAAAATCAAAAAGACACAGCCACCCCAAAGTTTGGGACGGCTCTGTTTACAAGAACCTCGTTTACGGTACAAGTTCAATATCGCAGAAAGTGAAAAATGGATAAAGAAGTTGTGGTACTTACGTACAATGCAATATCACTCAGCAATGAAATCTATGTCATCAGGCCCGTAGCAGCATAATGAGTGGATTCAGGTATGATGATTCTAACTGAAATAAGTCACACAGAAAAAGAAACATCATAAGATATCACTAATACACGGGATGTAAACTTGGCTACACAGGAACTGGATTACAAAACAGAACAGGGTCTCAAATTTAGAAAACCAACTTATGCTTGCTTAAGGGGAAAGGTGAGTTGGGGTGCTGCATAAAACCAGAGATTGAAATGAGCACAGATAAAGTTCCTTAAGCCAAATATGGAATAGACAAGAACTACTCCTTGCTCAACGAAATGGACTCAACACCCCATATTAAACGCCTAAGAATGTACCTGACTAGTAAGTATCTTAAAACCTATGGATTGCTATGTCTCTGAAAGAAAATCAAGCGTGTGTACAGGGGCATAAACGCAGCAGTGATAGGATTGGAGAGGTTCGGTGAGCAAATGAAGACCCTTTGAAGTCATATTGCATGGTACCCATTCCACGGGTCTCAACTCTCCAGGTTTAAGGGATTCTGCCTTCAGCTAAAACATGCACGTGGAACCCAGAGTATGATCAACCGTGTGATCGGGAGACGTGTTCCAATATGTCTCAGTTCTCGTCCCCTTGTACTCGGGTGCAACATTCCAGACGCTTTACTAACACTCTCCCGACTTGGAGAGTCAGTGCCTTTAACCTCCTGTTTGGCCCAGTTTGCAATTTCTGCGGAAGATGAACAGGAATAGGGAGAACCAATGAGAGACTAGGTGGAGGTGTCTGGACGGGCAAATTTAACTCTCATTTCCCACCAGGAAGAGGAATTAACCAAAGGCTCAGCGTGCCGTGCCGGAACCAGATTAGGGCCTGAAGCAATCCTGTGGTGTTGCGGCCAGCTCACAAGAAAGTGAGTTGAAGAAAGGAGCTCAGGGTCACTGTAATTCACAAACCTGCAGAGTTATAAATGACAGCTATCGTCCAAAAATATACTGAAGTAAGGCTGCCAAGAGGACTTGAAAGCGGGGCAGAATTGCAGGAAACCGATTTCAGGAGGTAGACTGGAATTGCATTTAAAGCATAGGAAAAGAGGCAGAACGTCCACAATGATGCACTTGGCCAAAAAGGGCGTATGCGTTTTTTCCTGAATATATTCAGGAAAAAACGCATACGCCCTTTTTGGCCAACCAAGCAAGCTTGCAAAGGAAATCTGCACTACAATGAAGTCTCACTTCCCCCCGGTCAAAAGGGCCATCTGAAAAAAGTGTAAAATCCAGAAAGGCAGGACAGGCCATGGAGAACTGGGAGCCTTGTTATGCTGATGGGCGGGATGTAAATTGCCAACAGCCACTCGGGAGAGGTGTATGGTGTTTCCTGAAACATCTAAAAAACAAAGCAACAGAGCCTAGGGCACTTCCACTTATGGTCCTATAGCTTAGGGAAATTAAAATCAAAAAGACACAGCAACCCCAAAGTTTGGGACGGCTCTGTTTACAAGAACCTCATTTACGGTACAAGTTCAATATCACAGAAAGTGAAAAATGGATAAAGAAGTTGTGGTACTTACGTACAATGCCATATCACTCAGCAATGAAATCTATGTCATCAGGCCCGTAGCAGCATAATGAGTGGATTCAGGTATGATGATTCTAACTGAAATAAGTCACACAGAAAAAGAAACATCATAAGATATCACTAATACACGGGATGTAAACTTGGCTACACAGGAACTGGATTACAAAACAGAACAGGGTCTCAAATTTAGAAAACCAACTTATGCTTGCTTAAGGGGAAAGGTGAGTTGGGGTGCTGCATAAAACCAGAGATTGAAATGAGCACAGATAAAGTTCCTTAAGCCAAATATGGAATAGACAAGAACTACTCCTTGCTCAACGAAATGGACTCAACACCCCATATTAAACGCCTAAGAATGTACCTGACTAGTAAGTATCTTAAAACCTATGGATTGCTATGTCTCTGAAAGAAAATCAAGCGTGTGTACAGGGGCATAAACGCAGCAGTGATAGGATTGGAGAGGTTCGGTGAGCAAATGAAGACCCTTTGAAGTCATATTGCATGGTACCCATTCCACGGGTCTCAACTCTCCAGGTTTAAGGGATTCTTCCTTCAGCTAAAACATGCACGTGGAACCCAGAGTATGATCAACCGTGTGATCGGGAGACGTGTTCCAATATGTCTCAGTTCTCGTCCCCTGGTACTCGGGTGCAACATTCCAGACGCTTTACTAACACTCTCCCGACTTGGAGAGTCAGTGCCTTTAACCTCCTGTTTGGCCCAGTTTGCAATTTCTGCGGAAGATGAACAGGAATAGGGAGAACCAATGAGAGACTAGCTGGAGGTGTCTGGACGGGCAAATTTAACTCTCATTTCCCACCAGGAAGAGGAATTAACCAAAGGCTCAGCGTGCCGTGCCGGAACCAGATTAGGGCCTGAAGCAATCCTGCGGTGTTGCGGCCAGCTCACAAGAAAGTGAGTTGAAGAAAGGAGCTCAGGGGCACTGTAATTCACAAACCTGCAGAGTTATAAATGACAGCTATCATCCAAAAATATACTGAAGTAAGGCTGCCAAGAGGACTTGAAAGCGGGGCAGAATTGCAGGAAACCGATTTCAGGAGGTAGACTGGAATTGCATTTAAAGCATAGGAAAAGAGGCAGAACGTCCACAATGATGCACTTGGCCAAAAAGGGCGTATGCGTTTTTTCCTGAATATATTCAGGAAAAAACGCATACGCCCTTTTTGGCCAACCAAGCAAGCTTGCAAAGGAAATCTGCACTACAATGAAGTCTCACTTCCCCCCGGTCAAAAGGGCCATCTGAAAAAAGTGTAAAATCCAGAAAGGCAGGACAGGCCATGGAGAACTGGGAGCCTTGTTATGTTGATGGGCGGGATGTAAATTGCCAACAGCCACTCGGGAGAGGTGTATGGTGTTTCCTGAAACATCTAAAAAACAAAGCAACAGAGCCTAGGGCACTTCCACTTATGGTCCTATAGCTTAGGGAAATTAAAATCAAAAAGACACAGCCACCCCAAAGTTTGGGACGGCTCTGTTTACAAGAACCTCGTTTACGGTACAAGTTCAATATCGCAGAAAGTGAAAAATGGATAAAGAAGTTGTGGTACTTACGTACAATGCAATATCACTCAGCAATGAAATCTATGTCATCAGGCCCGTAGCAGCATAATGAGTGGATTCAGGTATGATGATTCTAACTGAAATAAGTCACACAGAAAAAGAAACATCATAAGATATCACTAATACACGGGATGTAAACTTGGCTACACAGGAACTGGATTACAAAACAGAACAGGGTCTCAAATTTAGAAAACCAACTTATGCTTGCTTAAGGGGAAAGGTGAGTTGGGGTGCTGCATCAAACCAGAGATTGAAATGAGCACAGATAAAGTTCCTTAAGCCAAATATGGAATAGACAAGAACTACTCCTTGCTCAACGAAATGGACTCAACACCCCATATTAAACGCCTAAGAATGTACCTGACTAGTAAGTATCTTAAAACCTATGGATTGCTATGTCTCTGAAAGAAAATCAAGCGTGTGTACAGGGGCATAAACGCAGCAGTGATAGGATTGGAGAGGTTCTGTGAGCAAATGAAGACCCTTTGAAGTCATATTGCATGCTACCCATTCCACGGGTCTCAACTCTCCAGGTTTAAGGGATTCTGCCTTCAGGTAAAACATGCACGTGGAACCCAGAGTATGATCAACCGTGTGATCGGGAGACGTGTTCCAATATGTCTCAGTTCTCGTCCCCTGGTACTCGGGTGCAACATTCCAGACGCTTTACTAACACTCTCCCGACTTGGAGAGTCAGTGCCTTTAACCTCCTGTTTGGCCCAGTTTGCAATTTCTGCGGAAGATGAACAGGAATAGGGAGAACCAATGAGAGACTAGGTGGAGGTGTCTGGACGGGCAAATTTAACTCTCATTTCCCACCAGGAAGAGGAATTAACCAAAGGCTCAGCGTGCCGTGCCGGAACCAGATTAGGGCCTGAAGCAATCCTGCGGTGTTGCGGCCAGCTCACAAGAAAGCGAGTTGAAGAAAGGAGCTCAGGGGCACTGTAATTCACAAACCTGCAGAGTTATAAATGACAGCTATCGTCCAAAAATATACTGAAGTAAGGCTGCCAAGAGGACTTGAAAGCGGGGCAGAATTGCAGGAAACCGATTTCAGGAGGTAGACTGGAATTGCATTTAAAGCATAGGAAAAGAGGCAGAACGTCCACAATGATGCACTTGGCCAAAAAGGGCGTATGCGTTTTCTCCTGAATATATTCAGGAAAAAACGCATACGCCCTTTTTGGCCAACCAAGCAAGCTTGCAAAGGAAATCTGCACTACAATGAAGTCTCACTTCCCCCCGGTCAAAAGGGCCATCTGAAAAAAGTGTAAAATCCAGAAAGGCAGGACAGGCCATGGAGAACTGGGAGCCTTGTTATGCTGATGGGCGGGATGTAAATTGCCAAGAGCCACTCGGGAGAGGTGTATGGTGCTTCCTGAAACATCTAAAAAACAAAGCAACAGAGCCTAGGGCACTTCCACTTATGGTCCTATAGCTTAGGGAAATTAAAATAAAAAAGACACAGCCACCCCAAAGTTTGGGACGGCTCTGTTTACAAGAACCTCGTTTACGGAACAAGTTCAATATCGCAGAAAGTGAAAAATGGATAAAGAAGTTGTGGTACTTACGTACAATGCAATATCACTCAGCAATGAAATCTATGTCATCAGGCCCATAGCAGCATAATGAGTGGATTCAGGTATGATGATTCTAACTGAAATAAGTCACACAGAAAAAGAAACATCATAAGATATCACTAATACACGGAATGTAAACTTGGCTACACAGGAACTGGATTACAAAACAGAACAGGGTCTCAAATTTAGAAAACCAACTTATGCTTGCTTAAGGGGAAAGGTGAGTTGGGGTGCTGCATCAAACCAGAGATTGAAATGAGCAAAGATAAAGTTCCTTAAGCCAAATATGGAATAGACAAGAACTACTCCTTGCTCAACGAAATGGACTCAACAACCCATATTAAACGCCTAAGAATGTACCTGACTAGTAAGTATCTTAAAACCTATGGATTGCTATGTCTCTGAAAGAAAATCAAGCGTGTGTACAGGGGCACAAACGCAGCAGTGATAGGATTGGAGAGGTTCGGTGAGCAAATGAAGACCCTTTGAAGTCATATTGCATGGTACCCATTCCACGGGTCTCAACTCTCCAGGTTTAAGGGATTCTGCCTTCAGGTAAAACATGCACGTGGAACCCAGAGTATGATCAACCGTGTGATCGGGAGACGTGTTCCAATATGTCTCAGTTCTCGTCCCCTGGTACTCGGGTGCAACATTCCACACGCTTTACTAACACTCTCCCGACTTGGAGAGTCAGTGCCTTTAACCTCCTGTTTGGCCCAGTTTGCAATTTCTGTGGAAGATGAACAGGAATAGGGAGAACCAATGAGAGACTAGGTGGAGGTGTCTGGACGGGCAAATTTAACTCTCATTTGCCACCAGGAAGAGGAATTAACCAAAGGCTCAGCGTGCCGTGCCGGAACCAGATTAGGGCCTGAAGCAATCCTGCGGTGTTGCGGCCAGCTCACAAGAAAGCGAGTTGAAGAAAGGAGCTCAGGGGCACTGTAATTCACAAACCTGCAGAGTTATAAATGACAGCTATCGTCCAAAAATATACTGAAGTAAGGCTGCCAAGAGGACTTGAAAGCGGGGCAGAATTGCAGGAAACCGATTTCAGGAGGTAGACTGGAATTGCATTTAAAGCATAGGAAAAGAGGCAGAACGTCCACAATGATGCACTTGGCCAAAAAGGGCGTATGCGTTTTTTCCTGAATATATTCAGGAAAAAACGCATACGCCCTTTTTGGCCAACCAAGCAAGCTTGCAAAGGAAATCTGCACTACAATGAAGTCTCACTTCCCCCCGGTCAAAAGGACCATCTGAAAAAAGTGTAAAATCCAGAAAGGCAGGACAGGCCATGGAGAACTGGGAGCCTTGTTATGCTGATGGGCGGAATGTAAATTGCCAACAGCCACTCGGGAGAGGTGTATGGTGTTTCCTGAAACATCTAAAAAACAAAGCAACAGAGCCTAGGGCACTTCCACTTATGGTCCTATAGCTTAGGGAAATTAAAATCAAAAAGACACAGCCACCCCAAAGTTTGGGACGGCTCTGTTTACAAGAACCTCGTTTACGGAACAAGTTCAATATCGCAGAAAGTGAAAAATGGATAAAGAAGTTGTGGTACTTACGTACAATGCAATATCACTCAGCAATGAAATCTATGTCATCAGGCCCGTAGCAGCATAATGAGTGGATTCAGGTATGATGATTCTAACTGAAATAAGTCACACAGAAAAAGAAACATCATAAGATATCACTAACACACGGGATGTAAACTTGGCTACACAGGAACTGGATTACAAAACAGAACAGGGTCTCAAATTTAGAAAACCAACTTATGCTTGCTTAAGGGGAAAGGTGAGTTGGGGTGCTGCATAAAACCAGAGATTGAAATGAGCACAGATAAAGTTCCTTAAGCCAAATATAGAATAGACAAGAACTACTCCTTGCTCAACGAAATGGACTCAACACCCCATATTAAACGCCTAAGAATGTACCTGACTAGTAAGTATCTTAAAACCTATGGATTGCTATGTCTCTGAAAGAAAATCAAGCGTGTGTACAGGGGCACAAACGCAGCAGTGATAGGATTGGAGAGGTTCGGTGAGCAAATGAAGACCCTTTGAAGTCATATTGCATGGTACCCATTCCACGGGTCTCAACTCTCCAGGTTTAAGGGATTCTTCCTTCAGCTAAAACATGCACGTGGAACCCAGAGTATGATCAACCGTGTGATCGGGAGACGTGTTCCAATATGTCTCAGTTCTCGTCCCCTGGTACTCGGGTGCAACATTCCAGACGCTTTACTAACACTCTCCCGACTTGGAGAGTCAGTGCCTTTAACCTCCTGTTTGGCCCAGTTTGCAATTTCTGCGGAAGATGTACAGGAATAGGGAGAACCAATGAGAGACTAGCTGGAGGTGTCTGGACGGGCAAATTTAACTCTCATTTCCCACCAGGAAGAGGAATTAACCAAAGGCTCAGCGTGCCGTGCCGGAACCAGATTAGGGCCTGAAGCAATCCTGCGGTGTTGCGGCCAGCTCACAAGAAAGCGAGTTGAAGAAAGGAGCTCAGGGGCACTGTAATTCACAAACCTGCAGAGTTATAAATGACAGCTATCGTCCAAAAATATACTGAAGTAAGGCTGCCAAGAGGACTTGAAAGCGGGGCAGAATTGCAGGAAACCGATTTCAGGAGGTAGACTGGAATTGCATTTAAAGCATAGGAAAAGAGGCAGAACGTCCACAATGATGCACTTGGCCAAAAAGGGCGTATGCGTTTTTTCCTGAATATATTCAGGAAAAAACGCATACGCCCTTTTTGGCCAACCAAGCAAGCTTGCAAAGGAAATCTGCACTACAATGAAGTCTCACTTCCCCCCGGTCAAAAGGGCCATCTGAAAAAAGTGTAAAATCCAGAAAGGCAGGACAGGCCATGGAGAACTGGGAACCTTGTTATGCTGATGGGCGGGATGTAAATTGCCAAGAGCCACTCGGGAGAGGTGTATGGTGTTTCCTGAAACATCTAAAAAACAAAGCAACAGAGCCTAGGGCACTTCCACTTATGGTCCTATAGCTTAGGGAAATTAAAATCAAAAAGACACAGCCACCCCAAAGTTTGGGACGGCTCTGTTTACAAGAACCTCGTTTACGGAACAAGTTCAATATCGCAGAAAGTGAAAAATGGATAAAGAAGTTGTGGTACTTACGTACAATGCAATATCACTCAGCAATGAAATCTATGTCATCAGGCCCATAGCAGCATAATGAGTGGATTCAGGTATGATGATTCTAACTGAAATAAGTCACACAGAAAAAGAAACATCATAAGATATCACTAATACACGGGATGTAAACTTGGCTACACAGGAACTGGATTACAAAACAGAACAGGGTCTCAAATTTAGAAAACCAACTTATGCTTGCTTAAGGGGAAAGGTGAGTTGGGGTGCTGCATCAAACCAGAGATTGAAATGAGCACAGATAAAGTTCCTTAAGCCAAATATGGAATAGACAAGAACTACTCCTTGCTCAACGAAATGGACTCAACACCCCATATTAAACGCCTAAGAATGTACCTGACTAGTAAGTATCTTAAAACCTATGGATTGCTATGTCTCTGTAAGAAAATCAAGCGTGTGTACAGGGGCACAAACGCAGCAGTGATAGGATTGGAGAGGTTCGGTGAGCAAATGAAGACCCTTTGAAGTCATATTGCATGGTACCCATTCCACGGGTCTCAACTCTCCAGGTTTAAGGGATTCTTCCTTCAGCTAAAACATGCACGTGGAACCCAGAGTATGATCAACCGTGTGATCGGGAGACGTGTTCCAATATGTCTCAGTTCTCGTCCCCTGGTACTCGGGTGCAACATTCCAGACGCTTTACTAACACTCTCCCGACTTGGAAAGTCAGTGCCTTTAACCTCCTGTTTGGCCCAGTTTGCAATTTCTGCGGAAGATGAACAGGAATAGGGAGAACCAATGAGAGACTAGCTGGAGGTGTCTGGACGGGCAAATTTAACTCTCATTTCCCACCAGGAAGAGGAATTAACCAAAGGCTCAGCGTGCCGTGCCGGAACCAGATTAGGGCCTGAAGCAATCCTGCGGTGTTGCGGCCAGCTCACAAGAAAGCGAGTTGAAGAAAGGAGCTCAGGGGCACTGTAATTCACAAACCTGCAGAGTTATAAATGACAGCTATCGTCCAAAAATATACTGAAGTAAGGCTGCCAAGAGGACTTGAAAGCGGGGCAGAATTGCAGGAAACCGATTTCAGGAGGTAGACTGGAATTGCATTTAAAGCATAGGAAAAGAGGCAGAACGTCCACAATGATGCACTTGGCCAAAAAGGGCGTATGCGTTTTTTCCTGAATATATTCAGGAAAAAACGCATACGCCCTTTTTGGCCAACCAAGCAAGCTTGCAAAGGAAATCTGCACTACAATGAAGTCTCACTTCCCCCCGGTCAAAAGGACCATCTGAAAAAAGTGTAAAATCCAGAAAGGCAGGACAGGCCATGGAGAACTGGGAGCCTTGTTATGCTGATGGGCGGGATGTAAATTGCCAACAGCCACTCGGGAGAGGTGTATGGTGTTTCCTGAAACATCTAAAAAACAAAGCAACAGAGCCTAGGGCACTTCCACTTATGGTCCTATAGCTTAGGGAAATAAAAATCAAAAAGACACAGCCACCCCAAAGTTTGGGACGGCTCTGTTTACAAGAACCTCGTTTACGGTACAAGTTCAATATCGCAGAAAGTGAAAAATGGATAAAGAAGTTGTGGTACTTACGTACAATGCAATATCACTCAGCAATGAAATCTATGTCATCAGGCCCGTAGCAGCATAATGAGTGGATTCAGGTATGATGATTCTAACTGAAATAAGTCACACAGAAAAAGAAACATCATAAGATATCACTAATACACGGAATGTAAACTTGGCTACACAGGAACTGGATTACAAAACAGAACAGGGTCTCAAATTTAGAAAACCAACTTATGCTTGCTTAAGGGGAAAGGTGAGTTGGGGTGCTGCATCAAACCAGAGATTGAAATGAGCACAGATAAAGTTCCTTAAGCCAAATATGGAATAGACAAGAACTACTCCTTGCTCAACGAAATGGACTCAACACCCCATATTAAACGCCTAAGAATGTACCTGACTAGTAAGTATCTTAAAACCTATGGATTGCTATGTCTCTGAAAGAAAATCAAGCGTGTGTACAGGGGCATAAACGCAGCAGTGATAGGATTGGAGAGGTTCGGTGAGCAAATGAAGACCCTTTGAAGTCATATTGCATGGTACCCATTCCACGGGTCTCAACTCTCCAGGTTTAAGGGATTCTGCCTTCAGGTAAAACATGCACGTGGAACCCAGAGTATGATCAACCGTGTGATCGGGAGACGTGTTCCAATATGTCTCAGTTCTCGTCCCCTGGTACTCGGGTGCAACATTCCACACGCTTTACTAACACTCTCCCGACTTGGAGAGTCAGTGCCTTTAACCTCCTGTTTGGCCCAGTTTGCAATTTCTGCGGAAGATGTACAGGAATAGGGAGAACCAATGAGAGACTAGCTGGAGGTGTCTGGACGGGCAAATTTAACTCTCATTTCCCACCAGGAAGAGGAATTAACCAAAGGCTCAGCGTGCCGTGACGGAACCAGATTAGGGCCTGAAGCAATCCTGCGGTGTTGCGGCCAGCTCACAAGAAAGCGAGTTGAAGAAAGGAGCTCAGGGGCACTGTAATTCACAAACCTGCAGAGTTATAAATGACAGCTATCGTCCAAAAATATACTGAAGTAAGGCTGCCAAGAGGACTTGAAAGCGGGGCAGAATTGCAGGAAACCGATTTCAGGAGGTAGACTGGAATTGCATTTAAAGCATAGGAAAAGAGGCAGAACGTCCACAATGATGCACTTGGCCAAAAAGGGCGTATGCGTTTTTTCCTGAATATATTCAGGAAAAAACGCATACGCCCTTTTTGGCCAACCAAGCAAGCTTGCAAAGGAAATCTGCACTACAATGAAGTCTCACTTCCCCCCGGTCAAAAGGGCCATCTGAAAAAAGTGTAAAATCCAGAAAGGCAGGACAGGCCATGGAGAACTGGGAACCTTGTTATGCTGATGGGCGGGATGTAAATTGCCAAGAGCCACTCGGGAGAGGTGTATGGTGTTTCCTGAAACATCTAAAAAACAAAGCAACAGAGCCTAGGGCACTTCCACTTATGGTCCTATAGCTTAGGGAAATTAAAATCAAAAAGACACAGCCACCCCAAAGTTTGGGACGGCTCTGTTTACAAGAACCTCGTTTACGGAACAAGTTCAATATCGCAGAAAGTGAAAAATGGATAAAGAAGTTGTGGTACTTACGTACAATGCAATATCACTCAGCAATGAAATCTATGTCATCAGGCCCATAGCAGCATAATGAGTGGATTCAGGTATGATGATTCTAACTGAAATAAGTCACACAGAAAAAGAAACATCATAAGATATCACTAATACACGGGATGTAAACTTGGCTACACAGGAACTGGATTACAAAACAGAACAGGGTCTCAAATTTAGAAAACCAACTTATGCTTGCTTAAGGGGAAAGGTGAGTTGGGGTGCTGCATCAAACCAGAGATTGAAATGAGCACAGATAAAGTTCCTTAAGCCAAATATGGAATAGACAAGAACTACTCCTTGCTCAACGAAATGGACTCAACACCCCATATTAAACGCCTAAGAATGTACCTGACTAGTAAGTATCTTAAAACCTATGGATTGCTATGTCTCTGTAAGAAAATCAAGCGTGTGTACAGGGGCACAAACGCAGCAGTGATAGGATTGGAGAGGTTCGGTGAGCAAATGAAGACCCTTTGAAGTCATATTGCATGGTACCCATTCCACGGGTCTCAACTCTCCAGGTTTAAGGGATTCTGCCTTCAGGTAAAACATGCACGTGGAACCCAGAGTATGATCAACCGTGTGATCGGGAGACGTGTTCCAATATGTCTCAGTTCTCGTCCCCTGGTACTCGGGTGCAACATTCCAGACGCTTTACTAACACTCTCCCGACTTGGAGAGTCAGTGCCTTTAACCTCCTGTTTGGCCCAGTTTGCAATTTCTGCGGAAGATGAACAGGAATAGGGAGAACCAATGAGAGACTAGGTGGAGGTGTCTGGACGGGCAAATTTAACTCTCATTTCCCACCAGGAAGAGGAATTAACCAAAGGCTCAGCGTGCCGTGCCGGAACCAGATTAGGGCCTGAAGCAATCCTGCGGTGTTGCGGCCAGCTCACAAGAAAGCGAGTTGAAGAAAGGAGCTCAGGGGCACTGTAATTCACAAACCTGCAGAGTTATAAATGACAGCTATCGTCCAAAAATATACTGAAGTAAGGCTGCCAAGAGGACTTGAAAGCGGGGCAGAATTGCAGGAAACCGATTTCAGGAGGTAGACTGGAATTGCATTTAAAGCATAGGAAAAGAGGCAGAACGTCCACAATGATGCACTTGGCCAAAAAGGGCTTATGCGTTTTTTCCTGAATATATTCAGGAAAAAACGCATACGCCCTTTTTGGCCAACCAAGCAAGCTTGCAAAGGAAATCTGCACTACAATGAAGTCTCACTTCCCCCCGGTCAAAAGGACCATCTGAAAAAAGTGTAAAATCCAGAAAGGCAGGACAGGCCATGGAGAACTGGGAGCCTTGTTATGCTGATGGGCGGGATGTAAATTGCCAACAGCCACTCGGGAGAGGTGTATGGTGTTTCCTGAAACATCTAAAAAACAAAGCAACAGAGCCTAGGGCACTTCCACTTATGGTCCTATAGCTTAGGGAAATTAAAATCAAAAAGACACAGCCACCCCAAAGTTTGGGACGGCTCTGTTTACAAGAACCTCGTTTACGGAACAAGTTCAATATCGCAGAAAGTGAAAAATGGATAAAGAAGTTGTGGTACTTACGTACAATGCAATATCACTCAGCAATGAAATCTATGTCATCAGGCCCGTAGCAGCATAATGAGTGGATTCAGGTATGATGATTCTAACTGAAATAAGTCACACAGAAAAAGAAACATCATAAGATATCACTAACACACGGGATGTAAACTTGGCTACACAGGAACTGGATTACAAAACAGAACAGGGTCTCAAATTTAGAAAACCAACTTATGCTTGCTTAAGCGGAAAGGTGAGTTGGGGTGCTGCATAAAACCAGAGATTGAAATGAGCACAGATAAAGTTCCTTAAGCCAAATATAGAATAGACAAGAACTACTCCTTGCTCAACGAAATGGACTCAACACCCCATATTAAACGCCTAAGAATGTACCTGACTAGTAAGTATCTTAAAACCTATGGATTGCTATGTCTCTGAAAGAAAATCAAGCGTGTGTACAGGGGCACAAACGCAGCAGTGATAGGATTGGAGAGGTTCGGTGAGCAAATGAAGACCCTTTGAAGTCATATTGCATGGTACCCATTCCACGGGTCTCAACTCTCCAGGTTTAAGGGATTCTTCCTTCAGCTAAAACATGCACGTGGAACCCAGAGTATGATCAACCATGTGATCGGGAGACGTGTTCCAATATGTCTCAGTTCTCGTCCCCTGGTACTCGGGTGCAACATTCCAGACGCTTTACTAACACTCTCCCGACTTGGAGAGTCAGTGCCTTTAACCTCCTGTTTGGCCCAGTTTGCAATTTCTGCGGAAGATGAACAGGAATAGGGAGAACCAATGAGAGACTAGCTGGAGGTGTCTGGACGGGCAAATTTAACTCTCATTTCCCACCAGGAAGAGGAATTAACCAAAGGCTCAGCGTGCCGTGCGGAACCAGATTAGGGCCTGAAGCAATCCTGCGGTGTTGCGGCCAGCTCACAAGAAAGCGAGTTGAAGAAAGGAGCTCAGGGGCACTGTAATTCACAAACCTGCAGAGTTATAAATGACAGCTATCGTCCAAAAATATACTGAAGTAAGGCTGCCAAGAGGACTTGAAAGCGGGGCAGAATTGCAGGAAACCGATTTCAGGAGGTAGACTGGAATTGCATTTAAAGCATAGGAAAAGAGGCAGAACGTCCACAATGATGCACTTGGCCAAAAAGGGCGTATGCGTTTTTTCCTGAATATATTCAGGAAAAAACGCATACGCCCTTTTTGGCCAACCAAGCAAGCTTGCAAAGGAAATCTGCACTACAATGAAGTCTCACTTCCCCCCGGTCAAAAGGACCATCTGAAAAAAGTGTAAAATCCAGAAAGGCAGGACAGGCCATGGAGAACTGGGAGCCTTGTTATGCTGATGGGCGGGATGTAAATTGCCAACAGCCACTCGGGAGAGGTGTATGGTGTTTCCTGAAACATCTAAAAAACAAAGCAACAGAGCCTAGGGCACTTCCACTTATGGTCCTATAGCTTAGGGAAATTAAAATCAAAAAGACACAGCCACCCCAAAGTTTGGGACGGCTCTGTTTACAAGAACCTCGTTTACGGTACAAGTTCAATATCGCAGAAAGTGAAAAATGGATAAAGAAGTTGTGGTACTTACGTACAATGCAATATCACTCAGCAATGAAATCTATGTCATCAGGCCCGTAGCAGCATAATGAGTGGATTCAGGTATGATGATTCTAACTGAAATAAGTCACACAGAAAAAGAAACATCATAAGATATCACTAATACACGGAATGTAAACTTGGCTACACAGGAACTGGATTACAAAACAGAACAGGGTCTCAAATTTAGAAAACCAACTTATGCTTGCTTAAGGGGAAAGGTGAGTTGGGGTGCTGCATCAAACCAGAGATTGAAATGAGCACAGATAAAGTTCCTTAAGCCAAATATGGAATAGACAAGAACTACTCCTTGCTCAACGAAATGGACTCAACACCCCATATTAAACGCCTAAGAATGTACCTGACTAGTAAGTATCTTAAAACCTATGGATTGCTATGTCTCTGAAAGAAAATCAAGCGTGTGTACAGGGGCATAAACGCAGCAGTGATAGGATTGGAGAGGTTCGGTGAGCAAATGAAGACCCTTTGAAGTCATATTGCATGGTACCCATTCCACGGGTCTCAACTCTCCAGGTTTAAGGGATTCTGCCTTCAGGTAAAACATGCACGTGGAACCCAGAGTATGATCAACCGTGTGATCGGGAGACGTGTTCCAATATGTCTCAGTTCTCGTCCCCTGGTACTCGGGTGCAACATTCCAGACGCTTTACTAACACTCTCCCGACTTGGAGAGTCAGTGCCTTTAACCTCCTGTTTGGCCCAGTTTGCAATTTCTGCGGAAGATGAACAGGAATAGGGAGAACCAATGAGAGACTAGCTGGAGGTGTCTGGACGGGCAAATTTAACTCTCATTTCCCACCAGGAAGAGGAATTAACCAAAGGCTCAGCGTGCCGTGCCGGAACCAGATTAGGGCCTGAAGCAATCCTGCGGTGTTGCGGCCAGCTCACAAGAAAGCGAGTTGAAGAAAGGAGCTCAGGGGCACTGTAATTCACAAACCTGCAGAGTTATAAATGACAGCTATCGTCCAAAAATATACTGAAGTAAGGCTGCCAAGAGGACTTGAAAGCGGGGCAGAATTGCAGGAAACCGATTTCAGGAGGTAGACTGGAATTGCATTTAAAGCATAGGAAAAGAGGCAGAACGTCCACAATGATGCACTTGGCCAAAAAGGGCGTATGCGTTTTTTCCTGAATATATTCAGGAAAAAACGCATACGCCCTTTTTGGCCAACCAAGCAAGCTTGCAAAGGAAATCTGCACTACAATGAAGTCTCACTGCCCCCCGGTCAAAAGGGCCATCCGAAAAAAGTGTAAAATCCAGACAGGCAGGACAGGCCAAGGAGAACTAGGAGCCTTCTTATGTTGATGGGTGGGATGTAAATTGCCAGCAGCCACTCTGGAGAAGTGTATGGTGTTTCCTGAAACATCCAAAAAACAAAGCAACAGAGCCTAGGGCACTTCCACTTATGGTCCTATAGCTTAGGGAAATTAAAATCAAAAAGACACAGCCACCCCAATGTTTGGGACGGCTCTGTTTACAAGAACCTCGTTTACGGTACAAGTTCAATATCACAGAAAGCGAAAAATGGATAAAGAAGTTGTGGTACTTACGTACAATGCAATATCACTCAGCAATGAAATCTATGTCATCAGGCCCGTAGCAGCATAATGAGTGGATTCAGGTACGATGATTCTAAGTGAAATAAGTCACACAGAAAAAGAAACATCATAAGATATCACTAACACACGGAATGTAAACTTGGCTACACAAGAACTGAATTACAAAACAGAACAGGGTGTCAAATGTAGAAAACCAACTTATGCTTGCTTAAGGGGAAAGGTGAGTTGGGGTGCTGCATAAAACCAGAGATTGAAATTAGCACAGATACCGTTCCATAAGCCAAATATGTAATAGACAAGAGCTACTCCTTGCTCAACGAAGTGGACTCAACACCCCATATTAAACGCCTAAGAATCTACCTGACTAGTAAGAATCTTAAAACCTATGGATTTATATGTCTCCGAAAGAGAATCAAGCGTCTGTACAGCGGCATAAACGCAGCAGTGATAGGACTGGTGAGGTTCGGTGAGCAAATGCAGACCCTTTGAAGTCATATTGCATGGTACCCATTCCATGGGTCTCAACTCTCCCTGTTTAAGGGATTCTTCCTTCAGCTAAAACATTCATGTGGAACCCAGAGTATGATCCACCGTGTTATCGGAAAACGTGTTCAAATGTGTCTCAGTTTTCGTCCCCTGGTACTCGGGTGCAACATTCCAGACTCTTTACTAACACTCTCCCCACTTGGAGAGTCAGTGCCTTTAACCTCCTGTTTGGCCCAGTTTGCAATTTCTGCGGAAAATGAACAGGAATAGGGAGAACCAATGAGAGACTAGCTGGAGGTGTCTGGACGGGCAAATTTAACTCTCATTTCCCACCAGGAAGAGGAATTAACCAAAGGCTCAGCATGCCGTGCCGGAACCAAACTAGGGCCTGAAGCAATCCTGCGGTGTTACGGCCAGCTCACAAGAAAGCGAGTTGAAGAAAGGAGCTCAGGGGCACTGTAATTCACAAACCTGCAGAGTTATAAATGACAGCTATCTTCGAAAACTATATTGAAGTAAGGCTGCCAAGAGGAGTTGAAAGCGGGCAGAATTGCAGGAAACCGATTTCAGGAGGTAGACTGGAATTGCACGTAAAGCATAGGAAAAGAGGCAGAACGTCCACAATGATGCACTTGGCCAAAACGGGCGTAGGCGTTTTTTCCTGAATATATTCAGGAAAAAACGCATACGCCCTTTTTGGCCAACCAAGCAAGCTTGCAAAGGAAATCTGCACTACAATTAAGTCTCACTGCCCCCCGGTCAAAAGGGCCATCCGAAAAATGTGTAAAATCCAGAAAGGCAGGACAGGCCAAGGAGAACTAGGAGCCTTCTTATGCTGATGGGCGGGATGTAAATTGCCAGCAGCCACTCTGGAGAAGTGTATGGTGTTTCCTGAAACATCCAAAAAACAAAGCAACAGAGCCTAGGGCACTTCCACTTATGGTCCTATAGCTTAGGGAAATTAAAATCAAAAAGACACAGCCACCCCAAAGTTTGGGACGGCTCTGTTTACAAGAACCTCGTTTACGGTACAAGATCAATATCACAGAAAGCGAAAAATGGATAAAGAAGTTGTGGTACTTACGTACAATGCAATATCACTCAGCAATGAAATCTATGTCATCAGGCCCGTAGCAGCATAATGAGTGGATTCAGGTACGATGATTCTAAGTGAAATAAGTCACACAGAAAAAGAAACATCATAAGATAACACTACTACACGGAATGTAAACTTGGCTACACAGGAACTGAATTACAAAACAGAACAGGGTGTCAAATGTAGAAAACCAACTTATGCTTGCTTAAGGGGAAAGGTGAGTTGGGGTGCTGCATAAAATCAGAGATTGAAATTAGCACAGATACCGTTCCATAAGCCAAACATGTAATAGACAAGAGCTACTCCTTGCTCAACGAAGTGGACTCAACACCCCATATTAAACGCCTAAGAATATACCTGACTAGTAAGAAACTTAAAACCTATGGATTTATATGTGTCCGAAAGAGAATCAAGCGTTTGTACAGCGACATAAACGCAGCAGTGATAGGATTGGTGAGGTTCGGTGAGCAAATGCAGACCCTTTGAAGTCATATTGCATGGTACCCATTCTATGGGTCTCAACTCTCCAGGTTTAAGGGATTCTTCCTTCAGCTAAAACATGGATGTGGAACCCAGAGTATGATCCACCGTGTGATTGGGAAACGTGTTCAAATGTGTCTCAGTTTTCGTCCCCAGGTACTCGGGTGCAACATTCCAGACGCTTTACTAACACTCTCCTCACTTGGAGAGTCAGTGCCTTTAACCTCCTGTTTGGCCCAGTTTGCAATTTCTGTGGAAAATGAACAGGAATAGGGAGAACCAATGAGAGACTAGCTGGAGGTGTCTGGACGGGCAAATTTAACTCTCATTTCCCACCAGGAAGAGGAATTAACCAAAGGCTCAGCATGCCGTTCCGGAACCAAACTAGGGCCTGAAACAATCCTGCGGTGTTGCGGCCAGCTCACAAGAAAGCGACTTGAAGAAAGGAGCTCAGGGGCACTGTAATTCACAAACCTGCAGAGTCATAAATGACAGCTATCTTGCAAAAATATATTGAAGTAAGGCTGCCAAGAGGAGTTGAAAGCGGGCAGAATTGCAGGAAACCGATTTCAGGAGGTAGACTGGAATTGCATGTAAAGCATAGGAAAAGAGGCAGAAGTCCACAATGATGCACTTGGCCAAAAAGGGCGTATGCGTTTTTTCCTGAATATATTCAGGAAAAAACGCATACGCCCTTTTTGGCCAACCAAGCAAGCTTGCAAAGGAAATCTGCACTACAATGAAGTCTCACTGCCCCCCGGTCAAAAGGGCCATCTGAAAAAAGTGTAAAATCCAGAAAGGCAGGACAGGCCATGGAGAACTGGGACCCTTGTTATGCTGAAGGGCGGGATGTAAATTGCCAGCAGCCACTCTGGAGAAGTGTATGGTGTTTCCTGAAACATCCAAAAAACAAAGCAACAGAGCCTAGGGCACTTCCACTTATGGTCCTATAGCTTAGGGAAATTAAAATCAAACAGACACAGCCACCCCAAAGATTGGGACGGCTCTGTTTACAAGAACCTCGTTTACGGTACAAGTTCAATATCACACAAAGCGATAAATGGATAAAGAAGTTGTGATACTTACGTACAATGCAATATCACTCAGCAATGAAATCTATGTCATCAGGCCCATAGCAGCATAATGAGTGGATTCAGGTACGATGATTCTAAGTGAAATAAGTCACACAGAAAAAGAAACATCATAAGATATCACTACTACACTGAATGTAAACTTGGCTACACAGGAAGTGAATTACAAAACAGAACAGGATGTCAAATGTAGAAAACCAACTTATGCTTGCTTAAGGGGAAAGGTGAGTTGGGGTGTTGCATAAAACCAGAGATTGAAATTAGCACAGATACCGTTCCATAAGCCAAATATGTAATAGACAAGAGCTACTCCTTGCTCAACGAAGTGGACTCAACACCCCATATTAAACGCCTAAGAATATACCTGACTAGTAAGAATCTTAAAACCTATGGATTGATATGTCTCCGAAAGAGAATCAAGCGTGTGTACAGCGGCATAAACGCAGCAGTGATAGGACTGGTGAGGTTCGGTGAGCAAATGCAGACCCATTGAAGTCATATTGCATGGTACCCATTCCACGGGTCTCAACTCTCCATGTTTAAGGGATTCTTCCTTCAGCTAAAACATGCCTGTGGAACACAGAGTATGATCCACCGTGTGATCGGGAAACGTGTTCAAATGTGTCTCAGTTTTCGTCCCCTGGTACTCGGGTGCAACATTCCAGACGCTTTACTAACACTCTCCCCACTTGGAGAGTCAGTGCCTTTAACCTCCTGTTTGGCCCAGTTTGCAATTTCTGTGGAAAATGAACAGGAATAGGGAGAACCAATGAGAGACTAGGTGGAGGTTTCTGGTCGGGCAAATTTAACTCTCATTTCGCACCAGGAAGAGGAATTAACCAAAGGCTCAGCATGCCGTGCCGGAACCAAACTAGGGCCTGAAGCAATCCTGTGGTGTTGCAGCCAGCTCACAAGAAAGCGAGTTGAAGAAAGGAGCTCAGGGGCACTGTAATTTACAAACCTGCAGAGTTTTAAATGACAGTTATCTTGCAAAAATATATTGAAGTAAGGCTGCCAAGAGGAGTTGAAAGCGGGCAGAATTGCAGGAAACCGATTTCAGGAGGTAGACTGGAATTGCATGTAAAGCATAGGAAAAGAGGCAGAAGTCCACAATGATGCACTTGGCCAAAAAGGGCGTATGAGTCAGGAAAAAACGCATACGCCCTTTTTGGCCAACCAAGCAAGCTTGCAAAGGAAATCTGCACTACAATGAAGTCTCACTGCCCCCCGGTCAAAAGGGCCATCTGAAAAAAGTGTAAAATCCAGAAAGGCAGGACAGGCCATGGAGAACTGGGAGCCTAGTTATGCTGATGGGCGCGATGTAAATTGCCAGCAGCCACTCTGGAGAAGTGTATGGTGTTTCCTGAAACATCCAAAAAACAAAGCAACAGAGCCTAGGGCACTTCCACATATGGTCCTATAGCTTAGGGAAATTAAAATCAAAAAGACACAGCCACCCCAAAGTTTGGGACGGCTCTGTTTACAAGAACCTCGTTTACGGTACAAGTTCAATATCACAGAAAGCGAAAAATGGATAAAGAAGTTGTGGTACTTACGTACAATGCAATATCACTCAACAATGAAATCTATGTCATCAGGCCCGTAGCAGCATAATGAGTGGATTCAGGTACGATGATTCTAAGTGAAATAAGTCACACAGAAAAAGAAACATCATAAGATATCACTACTACACGGAATGTAAACTTGGCTACACAGGAACTGAATTACAAAACAGAACAGGGTGTCAAATGTAGAAAACCTACTTATGCTTGCTTAAGGGGAAAGGTGAGTTGGGGTGCTGCATAAAACCAGAGATTGAAATGAGCACAGATACCGTTCCATAAGCCAAATATGTAATAGACAAGAGCTACTCCTTGCTCAACGAAGTGGACTCAACACCCCATATTAAACGCCTAAGAATATACCTGACTAGTAAGAATCTTAAAACCTATGGATTTATATGTCTCCGAAAGAGAATCAAGCGTGTGTACAGAGGCATAAACGTAGCAGTGATAGGATTGGTGAGGTTTGGTTAGCAAATGCAGACCCTTTGAAGTCATATTGCATGGTACCCATTCCATGGGTCTCAACTCTCCATGTTTAAGGGATTCTTCCTTCAGCTAAAACATGCATGTGGAACCCAGAGTATGATCTACCGTGTGATCGGAAAACGTGTTCAAATGTGTCTCAGATTTCATCCCCTGGTACTCGGGTGCAACATTCCAGACGCTTTACTAACACTCTCCCCACTAGGAGAGTCAGTGCCTAAAAGCTCCTGTTTGGCCCAGTTTGCAATTTCTGTGGAAAATGAACAGGAATAGGGAGAACCAATGAGAGAATAGGTGGAGGTGTCTGGACGGGCAAATTTAACTCTCATTTCCCACCAGGAAGAGAAATTAACCAAAGGCTCAGCATGCCGTGCCGGAACCAAACTAGGGCCTGAAGCAATCCTGCGGTGTTGCGGCCAGCTCACAAGAAAGCGAGTTGAAGAAAGGAGCTCAGGGGCACTGTAGTTCAGAAACCTGCAGAGTTATAAATGACAGCTATCTTGCAAAAATATATTGAAGTAAGGCTGCCAAGAGGAGTTGAAAGCGGGCAGAATTGCAGGAAACCGATTTCAGGAGGTAGACTGGAATTGCATGTAAAGCATAGGAAAAGAGGCAGAACGTCCACAATAATGCACTTGGCCAAAAAGGGCGTATGCGTTTTTTCCTGAATATATTCAGGAAAAAACGCATACGCCCTTTTTGGCCAACCAAGCAAGCTTGCAAAGGAAATCTGCACTACAATGAAGTCTCACTGCCCCCCGGTCAAAAGGGCCATCTGAAAAAAGTGTAAAATCCAGAAAGGCAGGACAGGCCATGGAGAACTGGGAGCCTAGTTATGCTGATGGGCGGGATGTAAATTGCCAGCAGCCACTCTGGAGAAGTGTATGGTGTTTCCTGAAACATCCAAAAAACAAAGCAACAGAGCCTAGGGCACTTCCACTTATGGTCCTATAGCTTAGGGAAATTAAAATCAAAAAGACACAGCCACCCCAAAGTTTGGGACGGCTCTGTTTACAAGAACCTCGTTTACGGTACAAGTTCAATATCACAGAAAGTGAAAAATGGATAAAGAAGTTCTGGTACTTACGTACAATGCAATATCACTCAGCAATGAAATCTATGTCATCAGGCCCGTAGCAGCATAATGAGTGGATTCAGGTACGATGATTCTAAGTGAAATTAGTCACACAGAAAAAGAAACATCATAAGATATCACTAATACACGGAATGTAAACTTGGCTACACAAGAACTGAATTACAAAACAGAACAGGGTGTCAAATGTAGAAAACCAACTTATGCTTGCTTAAGGGGACGGGTGAGTTGGGGTGCTGCATAAAACCAGAGATTGAAATGAGCACAGATACCGTTCCATAAGCCAAATATGTAATAGACAAGACCTACTCCTTGCTCAACGAAGTGGACTCAACACCCCATATTAAACGCCTAAGAATATACCTGACTAGTAAGAATCTACCTGACTAGTAAGAATCTTAAAACCTATGGATTTATATGTCTCCGAAAGAGAATCAAGCGTGTGTACAGCAGCATAAACGCAGCAGTGATAGGATTGGTGAGGTTCGGTGAGCAAATGCAGACCCTTTGAAGTCATATTGCATGGTACCCATTCCATGGGTCTCAACTGTCCCTGTTTAAGGGATTCTTCCTTCAGCTAAAACATGCATGTGGAACCCAGAGTATGATCCACCGTGTGATCGGAAAACGTGTTCAAATGTGTCTCAGTTTTCGTCCCCTGGTACTCGGGTGCAACATTCCAGACGCTTTACTAACACTCTCCCCACTTGGAGAGTCAGTGCCTTTAACCTCCTGTTTGGCCCAGTTAGCAATTTCTGCGGAAGATGAACAGGAATAGGGAGAACCAATGAGAGATTAGGTGGAGGTGTCCGGACGGGCAAATTTAACTCTCATTTCCCACCAGGAAGAGGAATTAACTAAAGGCTCAGCATGCCGTGCCGGAACCAAACTAGGGCCTGAAGCAATCCTGCGGTGTTGCGGCCAGCTCTCAAGAAAGCGAGTTGAAGAAAGGAGCTCAGGGGCACTGTAATTCACAAACCTGCAGAGTTATAAATGACAGCTATCTTCCAAAAATATATTGAATTAGGCTGCCAAGAGGAGTTGAAAGCAGGGCAGAATTGCAGGAAACCGATTTCAGGAGGTACACTGGAATTGCATGTAAAGCATAGGAAAAGAGGCAGAACGTCCACAATGATGCACTTGGCCAAAAAGGGCGTATGCGTTTTTTCCTGAATATATTCAGGAAAAAACGCATACGCCCTTTTTGGCCAACCAAGCAAGCTTGCAAAGGAAATCTGCACTACAATGAAGTCTCACTGCCCCCCGGTCAAAAGGGCCATCTGAAAAAAGTGTAAAATCCAGAAAGGCAGGACAGGCCATGGAGAACTGGGAGCCTAGTTATGCTGATGGGCGGGATGTAAATTGCCAGCAGCCACTCTGGAGAAGTGTATGGTGTTTCCTGAAACATCCAAAAAACAAAGCAACAGAGCCTAGGGCACTTCCACTTATGGTCCTATAGCTTAGGGAAATTAAAATCAAAAAGACACAGCCACCCCAAAGTTTGGGACGGCTCTGTTTACAAGAACCTCGTTTACGGTACAAGTTCAATATCACAGAAAGCGAAAAATGGATAAAGAAATTGTGGTACTTATGTACAATGCAATATCACTCAGCAATGAAATCTATGTCATCAGGCCCGTAGCAGCATAATGAGTGGATTCAGGTACGATGATTCTAAGTGAAATTAGTCACACAGAAAAAGAAACATCATAAGATATCACTAATACACGGAATGTAAACTTGGCTACACAAGAACTGAATTACAAAACAGAACAGGGTGTCAAATGTAGAAAACCAACTTATGCTTGCTTAAGGGGACGGGTGAGTTGGGGTGCTGCATAAAACCAGAGATTGAAATTAGCACAGATACCGTTCCATAAGCCAAATATGTAATAGACAAGAGCTACTCCTTGCTCAACGAAGTGGACTCAACACCCCATATTAAACGCCTAAGAATATACCTGACTAGTAAGAATCTACCTGACTAGTAAGAATCTTAAAACCTATGGATTTATATGTCTCCGAAAGAGAATCAAGCGTGTGTACAGCGGCATAAATGCAGCAGTGATAGGATTGGTGAGGTTCGGTGAGCAAATGCAGACCCTTTGAAGTCATATTGCATGGTACCCATTCCATGGGTCTCAACTCTCCCTGTTTAAGGGATTCTTCCTTCAGCTAAAACATTCATGTGGAACCCAGAGTATGATCCACCGTGTGATCGGAAAACGTGTTCAAATGTGTCTCAGTTTTCGTCCCCTGGTACTCGGGTGCAACATTCCAGACGCTTTACTAACACTCTCCCCACATGGAGAGTCAGTGCCTTTAACCTCCTGTTTGGCCCAGTTTGCAATTTCTGTGGAAAATGAACAGGAATAGGGAGAACCAATGAGAGACTAGGTGGAGGTGTCCAGACGGGCAAATTTAACTCTCATTTCCCACCAGGAAGAGGAATTAACCAAAGGATCAGCATGCCATGCAGGAACCACACTAGGACCAGAAGCAATCCTGCGGTGTTGCGGCCAGCTCACAAGAAAGCGAGTTGAAGAAAGGAGCTCAGGGGCACTGTAATTCACAAACCTGCAGAGTTATAAATGACAGCTATCTTCCAAAAATATATTGAAGTAAGGCTGCCAAGAGGAGTTGAAAGCAGGGCAGAATTGCAGGAAACCGATTTCAGGAGGTAGACTGGAATTGCATGTAAAGCATAGGAAAAGAGGCAGAACGTCCACAATGATGCACTTGGCCAAAAAGGGCGTATGCGTTTTTTCCTGAATATATTCAGGAAAAAACGCATACGCACTTTTTGGCCAACCAAGCAAGCTTGCAAAGGAAATCTGCACTACAATGAAGTCTCACTGCCCCCCGGTCAAAAGGGCCATCTGAAAAAAGTGTAAAATCCAGAAAGGCAGGACAGGCCATGGAGAACTGGGAGCCTTGTTATGCTGATGGGCGGGATTTAAATTGCCAGCAGCCACTCTGGAGAAGTGTATGGTGTTTCCTGAAACATCCAAACAACAAAGCAACAGAGCCTAGGGCACTTCCACTTATGGTCCTATAGCTTAGGGAAATTAAAATCAAAAAGACACAGCCACCCCAAAGTTTGGGACGGCTCTGTTTACAAGAACCTCGTTTACCGAACAAGTTCAGTATCACAGAAAGCGAAAAATGGATAAAGAAGTTGTGGTACTTATGTACAATGCAATATCACTCTGCAATGAAATCTATGTCATCAGGCCCGTAGCAGCATAATGAGTGGATTCAGGTACGATGATTCTAAGTGAAATTAGTCACACAGAAAAAGAAACATCATAAGGTATCACTAATACACGGAATGTAAACTTGGCTACACAAGAACTGAATTACAAAACAGAACAGGGTGTCAAATGTAGAAAACCAACTTATGCTTGCTTAAGGGGACGGGTGAGTTGGGGTGCTGCATAAAACCAGAGATTGAAATTAGCACAGATACCGTTCCATAAGCCAAATATATAACAGACAAGAGCTACTCCTTGCTCAACGAAGTGGACTCAACACCCCATATTAAACGCCTAAGAATATACCTGACTAGTAAGAATCTACCTGACTAGTAAGAATCTTAAAACCTATGGATTTATATGTCTCCGAAAGAGAATCAAGCGTGTGTACAGCGGCATAAACGCAGCAGTGATAGTTTTGCTGAGGTTCGGTGAGCAAATGCAGACCCTTTGAAGTCATATTGCATGGTACCCATTCCATGGGTCTCAACTCTCCCTGTTTAAGGGATTCTTCCTTCAGCTAAAACATGCATGTGGAACCCAGAGTATGATCCACCGTGTGATTGGAAAACGTGTTCAAATGTGTCTCAGTTTTCGTCCCCTGGTACTCGGGTGCAACATTCCACACGCTTTACTAACACTCTCCCCACTTGGAGAGTCAGTGCCTTTAACCTCCTGTTTGGCCCAGTTTGCAATTTCTATGGAAAATGAACAGGAATAGGGAGAACCAATGAGAGACTAGGTGGAGGTGTCCAGACGGGCAAATTTAACTCTCATTTCCCACCAGGAAGAGGAATTAACCAAAGGCTCAGCGTGCCATCCCGGAACCACACTAGGACCAGAAGCAATCCTGCGGTGTTGCGGCCAGCTCACAAAAAAGCGAGTTGAAGAAAGGAGCTCAGGGGCACTGTAATTCACAAACCTGCAGAGTTATAAATGACAGCTATCTTCCAAAAATATATTGAAGTAAGGCTGCCAAGAGGAGTTGAAAGGGGAGCAGAATTGCAGGAAACCGATTTCAGGAGGTAGACTGGAATTGCATGTAAAGCATAGGAAAAGAGGCAGAACGTCCACAATGATGCACTTGGCCAAAAATGGCGTATGCGTTTTTTCCTGAATATATTCAGGAAAAAACGCATACGCCATTTTTGGCCAACCAAGCAAGCTTGCAAAGGAAATCTGCAGTACAATGAAGTCTCACTGCCTCCCGGTCAAAAGGGCCATCTGAAAAAAGTGTAAAATCCAGAAAGGCAGGACAGGCCATAGAGAACTGGGAGCCTAGTTATGCTGATGGGCGGGATGTAAATTGCCAGCAGCCACTCTGGAGAAGTGTATGGTGTTTCCTGAAACATCCAAAAAACAAAGCAACAGAGCCTAGGGCACTTCCACTTATGGTCCTATAGCTTAGGGAAATTAAAAACAAAAAGACACAGCCACCCCAAAGTTTGGGACGGCTCTGTTTACAAGAACCTCGTTTACGGTACAAGTTCAATATCACAGAAAGCGAAAAATGGATAAAGAAATTGTGGTACTTACGTACAATGCAATATCACTCAGCAGTGAAATCTATGTCATCAGGCCCGTAGCAGCATAATGAGTGGATTCAGGTACGATGATTCTAAGTGAAATTAGTCACACAGAAAAAGAAACATCATAAGATATCACTAATACACGGAATGTAAACTTGGCTACACAAGAACGGAATTACAAAACAGAACAGGGTGTCAAATGTAGAAAACCAACTTATGCTTGCTTCAGGGGACGGGTGAGTTGGGGTGCTGCATAAAACCAGAGATTGAAATTAGCACAGATACCGTTCCATAAGCCAAATATGTAATAGACAAGAGCTACTCCTTGCTCAACGAAGTGGACTCAACACCCCATATTAAACGCCTAACAATATACCTGACTAGTAAGAATCTACCTGACTAGTAAGAATCTTAAAACCTATGGATTTATATGTCTCCCAAAGAGAATCAAGCGTGTGTACAGCGGCATAAACGCAGCAGTGATAGGATTGCTGAGGTTCGGTGAGCAAATGCAGACCCTTTGAAGTCATATTGCATGGTACCCATTCCATGGGTCTCAACACTCCAGGTTTAAGGGATTCTTCCTTTAGCTAAAACATGCATGTGGAACCCAGAGTATGATCCACCGTGTGATTGGAAAACGTGTTCAAATGTGTCTCAGTTTTCGTCCCCTGGTACTCGGGTGGAACATTCCAGACGCTTTACTAACACTCTCCCCACTTGGAGTGTCCGTGCCTTTAACCTCCTGTTTGGCCCAGTTTGCAATTTCTGTGAAAAATGAACAGGAATAGGGAGAACCAATGAGAGACGAGTTGGAGGTGTCCGGACGGGCAAATTTAACTCTCATTTCCCACCAGGAAGAGGAATTAACCAAAGGCTCAGCATGCCGTGCCGGAACCAAACTAGGGCCTGAAGCAATCCTGCGGTGTTGCGGCCAGCTCACAAGAAAGCGAGTTGAAGAAAGGAGCTCAGG
Organism: Leucopleurus acutus; assembly: GCF_964270905.1. NCBI lineage: Eukaryota > Metazoa > Chordata > Mammalia > Artiodactyla > Delphinidae > Leucopleurus > Leucopleurus acutus. The sequence goes on along the minus strand of NW_028139226.1, from coordinate 1,695,703 downwards.
GGCACTGTAATTCACAAACCTGCAGAGTTATAAATGACAGCTATCGTCCAAAAATATACTGAAGTAAGGCTGCCAAGAGGACTTGAAAGCGGGGCAGAATTGCAGGAAACCGATTTCAGGAGGTAGACTGGAATTGCATTTAAAGCATAGGAAAAGAGGCAGAACGTCCACAATGATGCACTTGGTCAAAAAGGGCGTATGCGTTTTTTCCTGAATATATTCAGGAAAATATATTCAGGAAAAAACGCATACGCCCTTTTTGGCCAACCAAGCAAGCTTGCAAAGGAAATCTGCACTACAATGAAGTCTCACTTCCCCCCGGTCAAAAGGGCCATCTGAAAAAAGTGTAAAATCCAGAAAGGCAGGACAGGCCATGGAGAACTGGGAGCCTTGTTATGATGATGGGCGGGATGTAAATTGCCAAGAGCCACTTGGGAGAGGTGTATGGTGTTTCCTGAAACATCTAAAAAACAAAGCAACAGAGCCTAGGGCACTTCCACTTATGGTCCTATAGCTTAGGGAAATTAAAATCAAAAAGACACAGCCACCCCAAAGTTTGGGACGGCTCTGTTTACAAGAACCTCGTTTACGGTACAAGTTCAATATCGCAGAAAGTGAAAAATGGATAAAGAAGTTGTGGTACTTACGTACAATGCAATATCACTCAGCAATGAAATCTATGTCATCAGGCCCGTAGCAGCATAATGAGTGGATTCAGGTATGATGATTCTAACTGAAATAAGTCACACAGAAAAAGAAACATCATAAGATATCACTAATACACGGAATGTAAACTTGGCTACACAGGAACTGGATTACAAAACAGAACAGGGTCTCAAATTTAGAAAACCAACTTATGCTTGCTTAAGGGGAAAGGTGAGTTGGGGTGCTGCATAAAACCAGAGATTTAAATGAACACAGATAAAGTTCCTTAAGCCAAATATGGAATAGACAAGAACTACTCCTTGCTCAACGAAATGGACTCAACACCCCATATTAAACGCCTAAGAATGTACCTGACTAGTAAGTATCTTAAAACCTATGAATTGCTATGTCTCTGAAAGAAAATCAAGCGTGTGTACAGGGGCATAAACGCAGCAGTGATAGGATTGGAGAGGTTCGGTGAGCAAATGAAGACCCTTTGAAGTCATATTGCATGGTACCCATTCCACGGGTCTCAACTCTCCAGGTTTAAGGGATTCTGCCTTCAGGTAAAACATGCACGTGGAACCCAGAGTATGATCACCCATGTGATCGGGAGACATGTTCCAATATGTCTCAGTTCTCGTCCCCTGGTACTCAGGTGCAACATTCCAGACGCTTTACTAACACTCTCCCCACTTGGAGAGTCAGTGCCTTTAACCTCCTGTTTGGCCCAGTTTGCAATTTCTGTGGAAAATGAACAGGAATAGGGAGAACCAATGAGAGACTAGGTTGAGGTGTCCGGACGGGCAAATTTAACTCTCATTTCCCACCAGGAAGAGGAATTAACCAAAGGCTCAGCATGCCGTGCCGGAACCAAACTAGGGCCTGAAGCAATCCTGCGGTGTTGCGGCCAGCTCACAAGAAAGCGAGTTGAAGAAAGGAGCTCAGGGGCACTGTAATTCACAAACCTGCAGAGTTATAAATGACAGCTATCTTCCAAAAATATATTGAAGTAAGGCTGCCAAGAGGAGTTGAAAGCGGCAGAATTGCAAGAAACCGATTTCAGGAGGTAGACTGGAATTGCACGTAAAGCATAGGAAAAGAGGCAGAACGTCCACAATGATGCACTTGGCCAAAAAGGGCGTATGCGTTTTTTCCTGAATATATTCAGGAAAAAACGCATACGCCCTTTTTGGCCAACCAAGCAAGCTTGCAAAGGAAATCTGCACTACAATGAAGTCTCACTGCCCCCCGGTCAAAAGAGCCATCCGAAAAAAGTGTAAAATCCAGACAGGCAGAACAGGCCAAGGAGAACTAGGAGCCTTCTTATGTTGATGGGTGGGATGTAAATTGCCAGCAGCCACTCTGGAGAAGTGTATGGTGTTTCCTGAAACATCCAAAAAACAAAGCAACAGAGCCTAGGGCACTTCCACTTATGGTCCTATAGCTTAGGGAAATTAAAATCAAAAAGACACAGCCACCCCAATGTTTGGGACGGCTCTGTTTACAAGAACCTCGTTTACGGTACAAGTTTAATATCACAGAAAGCGAAAAATGGATAAAGAAGTTGTGGTACTTACGTACAATGCAATATCACTCAGCAATGAAATCTATGTCATCAGGCCCGTAGCAGCATAATGAGTGGATTCAGGTACGATGATTCTAAGTGAAATAAGTCACACAGAAAAAGAAACATCATAAGATATCACTAACACACGGAATGTAAACTTGGCTACACAAGAACTGAATTACAAAACAGAACAGGGTGTCAAATGTAGAAAACCAACTTATGCTTGCTTAAGGGGAAAGGTGAGTTGGGGTGCTGCATAAAACCAGAGATTGAAATTAGCACAGATACCGTTCCATAAGCCAAATATGTAATAGACAAGAGCTACTCCTTGCTCAACGAAGTGGACTCAACACCCCATATTAAACGCCTAAGAATCTACCTGACTAGTAAGAATCTTAAAACCTATGGATTTATATGTCTCCGAAAGAGAATCAAGCGTCTGTACAGCGGCATAAACGCAGCAGTGATAGGACTGGTGAGGTTCGGTGAGCAAATGCAGACCCTTTGAAGTCATATTGCATGGTACCCATTCCATGGGTCTCAACTCTCCCTGTTTAAGGGATTCTTCCTTCAGCTAAAACATTCATGTGGAACCCAGAGTATGATCCACCGTGTTATCGGAAAACGTGTTCAAATGTGTCTCAGTTTTCGTCCCCTGGTACTCGGGTGCAACATTCCAGACTCTTTACTAACACTCTCCCCACTTGGAGAGTCAGTGCCTTTAACCTCCTGTTTGGCCCAGTTTGCAATTTCTGCGGAAAATGAACAGGAATAGGGAGAACCAATGAGAGACTAGCTGGAGGTGTCTGGACGGGCAAATTTAACTCTCATTTCCCACCAGGAAGAGGAATTAACCAAAGGCTCAGCATGCCGTGCCGGAACCAAACTAGGGCCTGAAGCAATCCTGCGGTGTTACGGCCAGCTCACAAGAAAGCGAGTTGAAGAAAGGAGCTCAGGGGCACTGTAATTCACAAACCTGCAGAGTTATAAATGACAGCTATCTTCGAAAACTATATTGAAGTAAGGCTGCCAAGAGGAGTTGAAAGCGGGCAGAATTGCAGGAAACCGATTTCAGGAGGTAGACTGGAATTGCACGTAAAGCATAGGAAAAGAGGCAGAACGTCCACAATGATGCACTTGGCCAAAACGGGCGTAGGCGTTTTTTCCTGAATATATTCAGGAAAAAACGCATACGCCCTTTTTGGCCAACCAAGCAAGCTTGCAAAGGAAATCTGCACTACAATTAAGTCTCACTGCCCCCCGGTCAAAAGGGCCATCCGAAAAATGTGTAAAATCCAGAAAGGCAGGACAGGCCAAGGAGAACTAGGAGCCTTCTTATGCTGATGGGCGGGATGTAAATTGCCAGCAGCCACTCTGGAGAAGTGTATGGTGTTTCCTGAAACATCCAAAAAACAAAGCAACAGAGCCTAGGGCACTTCCACTTATGGTCCTATAGCTTAGGGAAATTAAAATCAAAAAGACACAGCCACCCCAAAGTTTGGGACGGCTCTGTTTACAAGAACCTCGTTTACGGTACAAGATCAATATCACAGAAAGCGAAAAATGGATAAAGAAGTTGTGGTACTTACGTACAATGCAATATCACTCAGCAATGAAATCTATGTCATCAGGCCCGTAGCAGCATAATGAGTGGATTCAGGTACGATGATTCTAAGTGAAATAAGTCACACAGAAAAAGAAACATCATAAGATAACACTACTACACGGAATGTAAACTTGGCTACACAGGAACTGAATTACAAAACAGAACAGGGTGTCAAATGTAGAAAACCAACTTATGCTTGCTTAAGGGGAAAGGTGAGTTGGGGTGCTGCATAAAATCAGAGATTGAAATTAGCACAGATACCGTTCCATAAGCCAAACATGTAATAGACAAGAGCTACTCCTTGCTCAACGAAGTGGACTCAACACCCCATATTAAACGCCTAAGAATATACCTGACTAGTAAGAAACTTAAAACCTATGGATTTATATGTGTCCGAAAGAGAATCAAGCGTTTGTACAGCGACATAAACGCAGCAGTGATAGGATTGGTGAGGTTCGGTGAGCAAATGCAGACCCTTTGAAGTCATATTGCATGGTACCCATTCTATGGGTCTCAACTCTCCAGGTTTAAGGGATTCTTCCTTCAGCTAAAACATGGATGTGGAACCCAGAGTATGATCCACCGTGTGATTGGGAAACGTGTTCAAATGTGTCTCAGTTTTCGTCCCCAGGTACTCGGGTGCAACATTCCAGACGCTTTACTAACACTCTCCTCACTTGGAGAGTCAGTGCCTTTAACCTCCTGTTTGGCCCAGTTTGCAATTTCTGTGGAAAATGAACAGGAATAGGGAGAACCAATGAGAGACTAGGTGGAGGTGTCTGGACGGGCAAATTTAACTCTCATTTCCCACCAGGAAGAGGAATTAACCAAAGGCTCAGCATGCCGTTCCGGAACCAAACTAGGGCCTGAAACAATCCTGCGGTGTTGCGGCCAGCTCACAAGAAAGCGACTTGAAGAAAGGAGCTCAGGGGCACTGTAATTCACAAACCTGCAGAGTCATAAATGACAGCTATCTTGCAAAAATATATTGAAGTAAGGCTGCCAAGAGGAGTTGAAAGCGGGCAGAATTGCAGGAAACCGATTTCAGGAGGTAGACTGGAATTGCATGTAAAGCATAGGAAAAGAGGCAGAAGTCCACAATGATGCACTTGGCCAAAAAGGGCGTATGCGTTTTTTCCTGAATATATTCAGGAAAAAACGCATACGCCCTTTTTGGCCAACCAAGCAAGCTTGCAAAGGAAATCTGCACTACAATGAAGTCTCACTGCCCCCCGGTCAAAAGGGCCATCTGAAAAAAGTGTAAAATCCAGAAAGGCAGGACAGGCCATGGAGAACTGGGACCCTTGTTATGCTGAAGGGCGGGATGTAAATTGCCAACAGCCACTCTGGAGAAGTGTATGGTGTTTCCTGAAACATCCAAAAAACAAAGCAACAGAGCCTAGGGCACTTCCACTTATGGTCCTATAGCTTAGGGAAATTAAAATCAAACAGACACAGCCACCCCAAAGATTGGGACGGCTCTGTTTACAAGAACCTCGTTTACGGTACAAGTTCAATGTCACAAAAAGCGATAAATGGATAAAGAAGTTGTGATACTTACGTACAATGCAATATCACTCAGCAATGAAATCTATGTCATCAGGCCCATAGCAGCATAATGAGTGGATTCAGGTACGATGATTCTAAGTGAAATAAGTCACACAGAAAAAGAAACATCATAAGATATCACTACTACACTGAATGTAAACTTGGCTACACAGGAAGTGAATTACAAAACAGAACAGGATGTCAAATGTAGAAAACCAACTTATGCTTGCTTAAGGGGAAAGGTGAGTTGGGGTGTTGCATAAAACCAGAGATTGAAATTAGCACAGATACCGTTCCATAAGCCAAATATGTAATAGACAAGAGCTACTCCTTGCTCAACGAAGTGGACTCAACACCCCATATTAAACGCCTAAGAATATACCTGACTAGTAAGAATCTTAAAACCTATGGATTGATATGTCTCCGAAAGAGAATCAAGCGTGTGTACAGCGGCATAAACGCAGCAGTGATAGGACTGGTGAGGTTCGGTGAGCAAATGCAGACCCATTGAAGTCATATTGCATGGTACCCATTCCACGGGTCTCAACTCTCCATGTTTAAGGGATTCTTCCTTCAGCTAAAACATGCCTGTGGAACACAGAGTATGATCCACCGTGTGATCGGGAAACGTGTTCAAATGTGTCTCAGTTTTCGTCCCCTGGTACTCGGGTGCAACATTCCAGACGCTTTACTAACACTCTCCCCACTTGGAGAGTCAGTGCCTTTAACCTCCTGTTTGGCCCAGTTTGCAATTTCTGTGGAAAATGAACAGGAATAGGGAGAACCAATGAGAGACTAGGTGGAGGTTTCTGGTCGGGCAAATTTAACTCTCATTTCCCACCAGGAAGAGGAATTAACCAAAGGCTCAGCATGCCGTGCCGGAACCAAACTAGGGCCTGAAGCAATCCTGTGGTGTTGCAGCCAGCTCACAAGAAAGCGAGTTGAAGAAAGGAGCTCAGGGGCACTGTAATTTACAAACCTGCAGAGTTTTAAATGACAGTTATCTTGCAAAAATATATTGAAGTAAGGCTGCCAAGAGGAGTTGAAAGCGGGCAGAATTGCAGGAAACCGATTTCAGGAGGTAGACTGGAATTGCATGTAAAGCATAGGAAAAGAGGCAGAAGTCCACAATGATGCACTTGGCCAAAAAGGGCGTATGAGTCAGGAAAAAACGCATACGCCCTTTTTGGCCAACCAAGCAAGCTTGCAAAGGAAATCTGCACTACAATGAAGTCTCACTGCCCCCCGGTCAAAAGGGCCATCCGAAAAAAGTGTAAAATCCAGAAAGGCAGGACAGGCCATGGAGAACTGGGAGCCTTGTTATGCTGATGGGCGGGATGTGAATTTCCAGCAGCCACTCTGGAGAAGTGTATGGTGTTTCCTGAAACATCCAAAAAACAAAGCAACAGAGCCTAGGGCACTTCCACTTATGGTCCTATAGCTTAGGGAAATTAAAATCAAAAAGACACAGCCACCCCAAAGTTTGGGACGGCTCTGTTTACAAGAACCTCGTTTACGGTACAAGTTCAATATCACAGAAAGCGAAAAATGGATAAAGAAGTTGTGGTACTTACGTACAATGCAATATCACTCAGCAATGAAATCTATGTCATCAGGCCCGTAGCAGCATAATGAGTGGATTCAGGTACGATGATTCTAAGTGAAATAAGTCACACAGAAAAAGAAACATCATAAGATATCACTACTACACGGAATGTAAACTTGGCTTCACAAGAACTGAATTACAAAACAGAACAGGGTGTCAAATGTAGAAAACCAACTTATGCTTGCTTAAGGGGAAAGGTGAGTTGGGGTGCTGCATAAAACCAGAGATTGAAATGAGCACAGATACCATTCCATAAGCCAAATATGTAATAGACAAGAGCTACTCCTTGCTCAACGAAGTGGACTCAACACCCCATATTAAACGCCTAAGAATATACATGACTAGTAAGAATCTTAAAACCTATGGATTTATATGTCTCCGAAAGAGAATCAAGCGTGTGTACAGCGGCATAAACGCAGCAGTGATAGGACTGGTGAGGTTCGGTGAGCAAATGCAGACCCTTTGAAGTCATATTGCATGGTACCCATTCCATGGGTCTCAACTCTCCATGTTTAAGGGATTCTTCCTTCAGCTAAAACATGCATGTGGAACCCAGAGTATGATCCACCGTGTGATCCGGAAACGTGTTCAAATGTGTCTCAGTTTTCGTCCCCTGGTACTCGGGTGCAACATTCCAGACGCTTTACTAACACTCTCCCCACTTGGAGAGTCAGTGCCTTTAACCTCCTGTTTGGCCCAGTTTGCAATTTCTGTGGAAAATGAACAGGAATAGGGAGAACCAATGAGAGATTAGGTGGAGGTGTCTGGACGGGCAAATTTAACTCTCATTTCCCACCAGGAAGAGGAATTAACCAAAGGCTCAGCATGCCGTGCCGGATCCAAACTAGGGCCTGAAGCAATCCTGCGGTGTTGCAGCCAGCTCACAAGAAAGCGAGTTGAAGAAAGGTGCTCAGGGGCACTGTAATTCACAAACCTGCAGAGTTATAAATGACAACTGTCTTCCAAAAATATATTGAAGTAAGGCAGCCAAGAGGAGTTGAAAGCCGGGCAGAATTGCAGGAAACCCATTTCAGGAGGTAGACTGGAATTGCATGTAAAGCATAGGAAAAGAGGCAGAACGTCCACAATGATGCACTTGGCCAAAAAGGGCGTATGCGTTTTTTCCTGAATATATTCAGGAAAAAACGCATACGCCCTTTTTGGCCAACCAAGCAAGCTTGCAAAGGAAATCTGCACTACAATGAAGTCTCACTGCCCCCCGGTCAAAAGGGCCATCTGAAAAAAGTGTAAAATCCAGAAAGGCAGGACAGGCCATGGAGAACTGGGAGCCTAGTTATGCTGATGGGCGCGATGTAAATTGCCAGCAGCCACTCTGGAGAAGTGTATGGTGTTTCCTGAAACATCCAAAAAACAAAGCAACAGAGCCTAGGGCACTTCCACATATGGTCCTATAGCTTAGGGAAATTAAAATCAAAAAGACACAGCCACCCCAAAGTTTGGGACGGCTCTGTTTACAAGAACCTCGTTTACGGTACAAGTTCAATATCACAGAAAGCGAAAAATGGATAAAGAAGTTGTGGTACTTACGTACAATGCAATATCACTCAGCAATGAAATCTATGTCATCAGGCCCGTAGCAGCATAATGAGTGGATTCAGGTACGATGATTCTAAGTGAAATAAGTCACACAGAAAAAGAAACATCATAAGATATCACTACTACACGGAATGTAAACTTGGCTACACAGGAACTGAATTACAAAACAGAACAGGGTGTCAAATGTAGAAAACCTACTTATGCTTGCTTAAGGGGAAAGGTGAGTTGGGGTGCTGCATAAAACCAGAGATTGAAATGAGCACAGATACCGTTCCATAAGCCAAATATGTAATAGACAAGAGCTACTCCTTGCTCAACGAAGTGGACTCAACACCCCATATTAAACGCCTAAGAATATACCTGACTAGTAAGAATCTTAAAACCTATGGATTTATATGTCTCCGAAAGAGAATCAAGCGTGTGTACAGAGGCATAAACGTAGCAGTGATAGGATTGGTGAGGTTTGGTTAGCAAATGCAGACCCTTTGAAGTCATATTGCATGGTACCCATTCCATGGGTCTCAACTCTCCATGTTTAAGGGATTCTTCCTTCAGCTAAAACATGCATGTGGAACCCAGAGTATGATCTACCGTGTGATCGGAAAACGTGTTCAAATGTGTCTCAGTTTTCATCCCCTGGTACTCGGGTGCAACATTCCAGACGCTTTACTAACACTCTCCCCACTTGGAGAGTCAGTGCCTAAAAGCTACTGTTTGGCCCAGTTTGCAATTTCTGTGGAAAATGAACAGGAATAGGGAGAACCAATGAGAGAATAGGTGGAGGTGTCTGGACGGGCAAATTTAACTCTCATTTCCCACCAGGAAGAGAAATTAACCAAAGGCTCAGCATGCCGTGCCGGAACCAAACTAGGGCCTGAAGCAATCCTGCGGTGTTGCGGCCAGCTCACAAGAAAGCGAGTTGAAGAAAGGAGCTCAGGGGCACTGTAGTTCAGAAACCTGCAGAGTTATAAATGACAGCTATCTTGCAAAAATATATTGAAGTAAGGCTGCCAAGAGGAGTTGAAAGCGGGCAGAATTGCAGGAAACCGATTTCAGGAGGTAGACTGGAATTGCATGTAAAGCATAGGAAAAGAGGCAGAACGTCCACAATAATGCACTTGGCCAAAAAGGGCGTATGCGTTTTTTCCTGAATATATTCAGGAAAAAACGCATACGCCCTTTTTGGCCAACCAAGCAAGCTTGCAAAGGAAATCTGCACTACAATGAAGTCTCACTGCCCCCCGGTCAAAAGGGCCATCTGAAAAAAGTGTAAAATCCAGAAAGGCAGGACAGGCCATGGAGAACTGGGAGCCTAGTTATGCTGATGGGCGGGATGTAAATTGCCAGCAGCCACTCTGGAGAAGTGTATGGTGTTTCCTGAAACATCCAAAAAACAAAGCAACAGAGCCTAGGGCACTTCCACTTATGGTCCTATAGCTTAGGGAAATTAAAATCAAAAAGACACAGCCACCCCAAAGTTTGGGACGGCTCTGTTTACAAGAACCTCGTTTACGGTACAAGTTCAATATCACAGAAAGTGAAAAATGGATAAAGAAGTTCTGGTACTTACGTACAATGCAATATCACTCAGCAATGAAATCTATGTCATCAGGCCCGTAGCAGCATAATGAGTGGATTCAGGTACGATGATTCTAAATGAAATTAGTCACACAGAAAAAGAAACATCATAAGATATCACTAATACACGGAATGTAAACTTGGCTACACAAGAACTGAATTACAAAACAGAACAGGGTGTCAAATGTAGAAAACCAACTTATGCTTGCTTAAGGGGACGGGTGAGTTGGGGTGCTGCATAAAACCAGAGATTGAAATGAGCACAGATACCGTTCCATAAGCCAAATATGTAATAGACAAGACCTACTCCTTGCTCAACGAAGTGGACTCAACACCCCATATTAAACGCCTAAGAATATACCTGACTAGTAAGAATCTACCTGACTAGTAAGAATCTTAAAACCTATGGATTTATATGTCTCCGAAAGAGAATCAAGCGTGTGTACAGCAGCATAAACGCAGCAGTGATAGGATTGGTGAGGTTCGGTGAGCAAATGCAGACCCTTTGAAGTCATATTGCATGGTACCCATTCCATGGGTCTCAACTCTCCCTGTTTAAGGGATTCTTCCTTCAGCTAAAACATGCATGTGGAACCCAGAGTATGATCCACCGTGTGATCGGAAAACGTGTTCAAATGTGTCTCAGTTTTCGTCCCCTGGTACTCGGGTGCAACATTCCAGACGCTTTACTAACACTCTCCCCACTTGGAGAGTCAGTGCCTTTAACCTCCTGTTTGGCCCAGTTAGCAATTTCTGCGGAAGATGAACAGGAATAGGGAGAACCAATGAGAGATTAGGTGGAGGTGTCCGGACGGGCAAATTTAACTCTCATTTCCCACCAGGAAGAGGAATTAACTAAAGGCTCAGCATGCCGTGCCGGAACCAAACTAGGGCCTGAAGCAATCCTGCGGTGTTGCGGCCAGCTCTCAAGAAAGCGAGTTGAAGAAAGGAGCTCAGGGGCACTGTAATTCACAAACCTGCAGAGTTATAAATGACAGCTATCTTCCAAAAATATATTGAATTAGGCTGCCAAGAGGAGTTGAAAGCAGGGCAGAATTGCAGGAAACCGATTTCAGGAGGTACACTGGAATTGCATGTAAAGCATAGGAAAAGAGGCAGAACGTCCACAATGATGCACTTGGCCAAAAAGGGCGTATGCGTTTTTTCCTGAATATATTCAGGAAAAAACGCATACGCCCTTTTTGGCCAACCAAGCAAGCTTGCAAAGGAAATCTGCACTACAATGAAGTCTCACTGCCCCCCGGTCAAAAGGGCCATCTGAAAAAAGTGTAAAATCCAGAAAGGCAGGACAGGCCATGGAGAACTGGGAGCCTAGTTATGCTGATGGGCGGGATGTAAATTGCCAGCAGCCACTCTGGAGAAGTGTATGGTGTTTCCTGAAACATCCAAAAAACAAAGCAACAGAGCCTAGGGCACTTCCACTTATGGTCCTATAGCTTAGGGAAATTAAAATCAAAAAGACACAGCCACCCCAAAGTTTGGGACGGCTCTGTTTACAAGAACCTCGTTTACGGTACAAGTTCAATATCACAGAAAGCGAAAAATGGATAAAGAAATTGTGGTACTTATGTACAATGCAATATCACTCAGCAATGAAATCTATGTCATCAGGCCCGTAGCAGCATAATGAGTGGATTCAGGTACGATGATTCTAAGTGAAATTAGTCACACAGAAAAAGAAACATCATAAGATATCACTAATACACGGAATGTAAACTTGGCTACACAAGAACTGAATTACAAAACAGAACAGGGTGTCAAATGTAGAAAACCAACTTATGCTTGCTTAAGGGGACGGGTGAGTTGGGGTGCTGCATAAAACCAGAGATTGAAATGAGCACAGATAAAGTTCCTTAAGCCAAATATGGTATAGACAAGAACTACTCCTTGCTCAACGAAATGGACTCAACACCCCATATTAAACGCCTAAGAATGTACCTGACTAGTAAATATCTTAAAACCTATGCACTGCTATGTCTCTGAAAGAAAATCAAGCATGTGTACAGGGGCATAAACGAAGCACTGATAGGATTGGAGAGGTTCGGTGAGCAAATGAAGACCCTTTGAAGTCATATTGCATGGTACCCATTCCACGGGTCTCAACTCTCCAGGTTTAAGGGATTCTGCCTTCAGCTAAAACATGCATGTGGAACCCAGAGTATGATCAACCGTGTGATCGGGAGACGTGTTCCAATATGTCTCAGTTCTCGTCCCCTGGTACTCGGGTGCAACATTCCAGACGCTTTACTAACACTCTCCCGACTTGGAGAGTCAGTGCCTTTAACCTCCTGTTTGGCCCAGTTTGCAATTTCTGCGGAAGATGAACAGGAATAGGGAGAACCAATGAGAGACTAGCTGGAGGTGTCTGGACGGGCAAATTTAACTCTCATTTCCCACCAGGAAGAGGAATTAACCAAAGGCTCAGCGTGCCGTGCCCCAACCAGATTAGGGCCTGAAGCAATCCTGCGGTGTTGCGGCCAGCTCACAAGAAAGCGAGTTGAAGAAAGGAGCTCAGGGACACTATAATTCACAAACCTGCAGAGTTATAAATGACAGCTATCGTCCAAAAATATACTGAAGTAAGGCTGCCAAGAGGACTTGAAAGTGGGGCAGAATTGCAGGAAACCGATTTCAGGAGGTAGACTGGAATTGCATTTAAAGCATAGGAAAAGAGGCAGAACGCCGACAATGATGCACTAGGCCAAAAAGGGCGTATGCGTTTTTTCCTGAATATATTCGGGAAAAAAAGCATACGCCCTTTTTGGCCAACCAAGCAAGCTTGCAAAGGAAATCTGCACTACAATGAAGTCTCACTTCCCCCGGTCAAAAGGGCCACCTGAAAAAAGTGTAAAATCCAGAAAGGCAGGACAGGCCATGGAGAACTGGGAGCCTTGTTATGCTGATGGGCGGGATGTAAATTGCCAACAGCCACTAGGGAGAAGTGTATGGTGTTTCCTGAAACATCTAAAAAACAAAGCAACAGAGCCTAGGGCACTTCCACTTATGGTCCTATAGCTTAGGGAAATTCAAATCAAAAAGACACAGCCACCCCAAAATTTGGGATGGATCTCTTTAAAAGAACCTGGTTTATGGTACAAGCTAAATATCGCAGAAAGTGAAAAATGCATAAAGAAGCTGTGGTACTTACGTACAATGCAATATCACTCAGCAATGAAATCTACGTCATCAGGCCCGTAGCAGCATAATGAGTGGATTCAGGTATGATGATTCTAACTGAAATAAGTCACACAGAAAAAGAAACATCATAAGATATCACTAATACACGGAATGTAAACTTGGGTACCCAGGAACTGGATTACAAAACAGAACAGGGTCTCAAATTTAGAAAACCAACTTATGCTTGCTTAAGGGGAAAGGTGAGTTGGGGTGCTGCACAAAACCAGAGATTGAAATGAGCACAGATAAAGTTCCTTAAGCCAAATATGGAATAGACAAGAGCTACTCCTTGCTCAACAAAATGGACGCAACACCCCATATTAAACGCCTAAGAATGTACCTGACTTGTAAGTATCTTAAAACCTATGGATTGCTATGTCTCTGAAAGAGAATCAAGCGTGTGTACAGGGGCATAAACTCAGCCGTGATAGGATTGGAGAGGTTCGGTGAGCAAATGAAGACCCTTTGAAGTCATATTGCATGGTACCCATTCCACGGGTCTCAACTCTCCAGGTTTATGGGATTCTTCCTTCAGCTAAAACATCCATGTGGAACCCAGAGTATGATCAACCATGTGATCGGGAGACGTGTTCCAATATGTCTCAGTTCTCGTCCTCTGGTACTCGGGTGCAACATTCCAGACGCTTTACTAACACTCTCCCGACTTGGAGAGTCAATGCCTTTAACCTCCTGTTTGGCCCAGTTTGCAATTTCTGCGGAAGATGAACAGGAATAGGGAGAACCAATGAGAGACTAGCTGGAGGTGTCTGGACGGGCAAATTTAACTCTCATTTCCCACCAGGAAGAGGAATTAACCAAAGGCTCAGCGTGCCGTGCTGCAACCAGATTAGGGCCTGAAGCAATCCTGCGGTGTTGCGGCCAGCTCACAAGAAAGCGAGTTGAAGAAAGGAGCTCAGCGGCACTGTAATTCACAAACCTGCAGAGTTATAAATGACAGCTATCGTCCAAAAATATACTGAAGTAAGGCTGCCAAGAGGACTTGAATGCGGGGCAGAATTGCAGGAAACCGATTTCAGGAGGTAGACTGGAATTGCATTTAAAGCATAGGAAAAGAGGCAGAACGTCCACAATGATGCACTTGGCCAAAAAGGGCGTATGCGTTTTTTCCTGAATATATTCGGGAAAAAAAGCATACGCCCTTTTTGGCCAACCAAGCAAGCTTGCAAAGGAAATCTGCACTACCATGAAGTCTCACTTCCCCCCGGACAAAAGGGCCATCTGAAAAAAGTGTAAAATCCAGAAAGGCAGGACAGGCCATGGAGAACAGGGAGCCTTTTTATGCTGATGGGAGGGATGTAAATTGCCAACAGCCACTGGGAAGAAGTGTATGGTGTTTCCTGAAACATCTAAAAAACAAAGCAACAGAGCCTAGGGCACTTCCACTTATGGTCCTATAGCTTAGGGAAATTAAAATCAAAAAGACACAGCCACCCCAAAGTTTGGGACGGCTCTGTTTACAAGAACCTCGTTTTCGGGACAGGTTCAATATCGCAGAAAGCGAAAAATGGATAAAGAAGTTGTGATACTTACGTACAATGCAATATCACTCAGCAATGAAATCTATGTCATCAGGCCCGAAGCAGCATAATGAGTGGATTCAGGTATGATGATTCTAACTGAAATAAGTCACACAGAAAAAGAAACATCATAAGATATCACTAATACACGGAATGTAATCTTGGCTACACAGGAACTGGATTACAAAACAGAACAGGGTCTCAAATTTAGAAAACCAACTTATGCTTGCTTAAGGGGAAAGGTGAGTTGGGGTGCTGCATAAAACCAGAGATTGAAATGAGCACAGATAAATTTCCTTAAGCCAAATATGGAATAGACAAGAGCTACTCCTTGCTCAACGAAATGGACTCAACACCCCATATTAAACGCCTAAGAATGTACCTGACTAGTAAGTATCTTAAAAGCTATGGATTGCTATGTCTCCGAAAGAGATTCAAGCATGTGTACAGGGGCACAAACCTAGCACTGATAGGATTGGAGAGGTTCGGTGAGCAAATGAAGACCCTTTGAAATCATATTGCATGGTACCCATTCCACGGGTCTCAACTCTCCAGGTTTAAGGGATTCTGCCTTCAGCTAAAACATGCATGTGGAACCCAGAGTACGATCAACCGTGTGATCAGGAGACGTGTTCCAATATGTCTCAGTTCTCGTCCCCTGGTACTCGGGTGCAACATTCCAGACGCTTTACTAACACTCTCCCGACTTGGAGAGTCAGTGCCTTTAACCTCGTGTTTGGCCCAGTTTGCAATTTCTGCGGAAGATGAACAGGAATAGGGAGAACCAATGAGAGACTAGCTGGAGGTGTCTGGACGGGCAAATTTAACTCTCATTTCCCACCAGAAAGAGGAATTAACCAAAGGCTCAGCGTGCCGTGCCCCAACCAGATTAGGGCCTGAAGCAATCCTGCGGTGTTGCGGCCAGCTCACAAGAAAGCGAGTTGAAGAAAGGAGCTCAGGGACAGTATAATTCACAAACCTGCAGAGTTATAAATGACAGCTATCGTCCAAAAATATACTGAAGTAAGGCTGCCAAGAGGACTTGAAAGTGGGGCAGAATTGCAGGAAACCGATTTCAGGAGGTAGACTGGAATTGCATTTAAAGCATAGGAAAAGAGGCAGAACGCCGACAATGATGCACTAGGCCAAAAAGGGCGTATGCGTTTTTTCCTGAATATATCCGCGAAAAAACGCATACGCCCTTTGTGGCCAACCAAGCAAGCTTGCAAAGGAAATCTGCACTACAATGAAGTCTCACTTCCCCCGGTCAAAAGGGCCACCTGAAAAAAGTGTAAAATCCAGAAAGGCAGGACAGGCCATGGAGAACTGGGAGCCTTGTTATGCTGATGGGCGGGATGTAAATTGCCAACAGCCACTAGGGAGAAGTGTATGGTGTTTCCTGAAACATCTAAAAAACAAAGCAACAGAGCCTAGGGCACTTCCACTTATGGTCCTATAGCTTAGGGAAATTCAAATCAAAAAGACACAGCCACCCCAAAATTTGGGATGGATCTCTGTAAAAGAACCTGGTTTATGGTACAAGCTAAATATCGCAGAAAGTGAAAAATGCATAAAGAAGCTGTGGTACTTACGTACAATGCAATATCACTCAGCAATGAAATCTATGTCATCAGGCCCGTAGCAGCATAATGAGTGGATTCAGGTATGATGATTCTAACTGAAATAAGTCACACAGAAAAAGAAACATCATAAGATATCACTAATACACGGAATGTAAACTTGGGTACCCAGGAACTGGATTACAAAACAGAACAGGGTCTCAAATTTAGAAAACCAACTTATGCTTGCTTAAGGGGAAAGGTGAGTTGGGGTGCTGCACAAAACCAGAGATTGAAATGAGCACAGATAAAGTTCCTTAAGCCAAATATGGAATAGACAAGAGCTACTCCTTGCTCAACAAAATGGACGCAACACCCCATATTAAACGCCTAAGAATGTACCTGACTTGTAAGCATCTTAAAACCTATGGATTGCTATGTCTCTGAAAGAGAATCAAGCGTGTGTACAGGGGCATAAACTCAGCCGTGATAGGATTGGAGAGGTTCGGTGAGCAAATGAAGACCCTTTGAAGTCATATTGCATGGTACCCATTCCACGGGTCTCAACTCTCCAGGTTTATGGGATTCTTCCTTCAGCTAAAACATCCATGTGGAACCCAGAGTATGATCAACCATGTGATCGGGAGACGTGTTCCAATATGTCTCAGTTCTCGTCCTCTGGTACTCGGGTGCAACATTCCAGACGCTTTACTAACACTCTCCCGACTTGGAGAGTCAATGCCTTTAACCTCCTGTTTGGCCCAGTTTGCAATTTCTGCGGAAGATGAACAGGAATAGGGAGAACCAATGAGAGACTAGCTGGAGGTGTCTGGAAGGGCAAATTTAACTCTCATTTCCCACCAGGAAGAGGAATTAACCAAAGGCTCAGCGTGCCGTGCCGCAACCAGATTAGGGCCTGAAGCAATCCTGCGGTGTTGCGGCCAGCTCACAAGAAAGCGAGTTGAAGAAAGGAGCTCAGGGGCACTGTAATTCACAAACCTGCAGAGTTATAAATGACAGCTATCGTCCAAAAATATACTGAAGTAAGGCTGCCAAGAGGACTTGAATGCGGGGCAGAATTGCAGGAAACCGATATCAGGAGGTAGACTGGAATTGCATTTAAAGCATAGGAAAAGAGGCAGAACGTCCACAATGATGCACTTGGCCAAAAAGGGCGTATGCGTTTTTTCCTGAATATATTCGGGAAAAAAAGCATACGCCCTTTTTGGCCAACCAAGCAAGCTTGCAAAGGAAATCTGCACTACCATGAAGTCTCACTTCCCCCCGGACAAAAGGGCCATCTGAAAAAAGTGTAAAATCCAGAAAGGCAGGACAGGCCATGGAGAACAGGGAGCCTTTTTATGCTGATGGGAGGGATGTAAATTGCCAACAGCCACTGGGAAGAAGTGTATGGTGTTTCCTGAAACATCTAAAAAACAAAGCAACAGAGCCTAGGGCACTTCCACTTATGGTCCTATAGCTTAGGGAAATTAAAATCAAAAAGACACAGCCACCCCAAAGTTTGGGACGGCTCTGTTTACAAGAACCTCGTTTTCGGGACAAGTTCAATATCGCAGAAAGCGAAAAATGGATAAAGAAGTTGTGATACTTACGTACAATGCAATATCACTCAGCAATGAAATCTATGTCATCAGGCCCGAAGCAGCATAATGAGTGGATTCAGGTATGATGATTCTAACTGAAATAAGTCACACAGAAAAAGAAACATCATAAGATATCACTAATACACGGAATGTAATCTTGGCTACACAGGAACTGGATTACAAAACAGAACAGGGTCTCAAATTTAGAAAACCAACTTATGCTTGCTTAAGGGGAAAGGTGAGTTGGGGTGCTGCATAAAACCAGAGATTGAAATGAGCACAGATAAATTTCCTTAAGCCAAATATGGAATAGACAAGAGCTACTCCTTGCTCAACGAAATGGACTCAACACCCCATATTAAACGCCTAAGAATGTACCTGACTAGTAAGTATCTTAAAAGCTATGGATTGCTATGTCTCCGAAAGAGATTCAAGCGTGTGTACAGGGGCACAAACCTAGCACTGATAGGATTGGAGAGGTTCGGTGAGCAAATGAAGACCCTTTGAAATCATATTGCATGGTACCCATTCCACGGGTCTCAACTCTCCAGGTTTAAGGGATTCTGCCTTCAGCTAAAACATGCATGTGGAACCCAGAGTACGATCAACCGTGTGATCAGGAGACGTGTTCCAATATGTCTCAGTTCTCGTCCCCTGGTACTCGGGTGCAACATTCCAGACGCTTTACTAACACTCTCCCGACTTGGAGAGTCAGTGCCTTTAACCTCCTGTTTGGCCCAGTTTGCAATTTCTGCGGAAGATGAACAGGAATAGGGAGAACCAATGAGAGACTAGCTGGAGGTGTCTGGACGGGCAAATTTAACTCTCATTTCCCACCAGGAAGAGGAATTAACCAAAGGCTCAGCGTGCCTTGCAGGAACCAGATTAGGGCCTGAAGCAATCCTGTGGTGTTGCGGCCAGCTCACAAGAAAGCGAGTTGAAGAAAGGAGCTCAGGGGCACTGTAATTCACAAACCTGCAGAGTTATAAATGACAGCTATCGTCCAAAAATATACTGAAGTAAGGCTGCCAAGAGGACTTGAAAGCGGGGCAGAATTGCAGGAAACCGATTTCAGGAGGTAGACTGGAATTGCATTTAAAGCATAGGAAAAGAGGCAGAACTTTGACAATGAGGCACTTGGCCAAAAAGGGCGTATGCCTTTTTTCCTGAATATATTCAGGAAAAAACGCATACGCACTTTTTGGCCAACCAAGCAAGCTTGCAAAGGAAATCTGCACTACAATGAAGTCTCACTTCCCCCCGGACAAAAGGGCCATCTGAAAAAAGTGTAAAATCCAGAAAGGCAGGACAGGCCATGGAGAACTGGGAGCCTTGTTATGCTGATGGGAGGGATGTAAATTGCCAACCGCCACTGGGGAGAAGTGTATGGTGTTTCCTGAAACATCTAAAAAACAAAGCAACAGAGCCTAGGGCACTTCCAGTTATGGTCCTATAGTTTAGGGAAATTAAAATCAAAAAGACACAGCCACCCCAAATTTTGGGACAGCTCTGTTTACAAGAACCTCGTTTACGGTACAAGTTTAATATCGCAGAACGCGAAAAATGGATAAAGAAGATGTGGTACTTACGTACAATGCAATATCACTCAGCAATGAAATCTATGTCATCAGGCCCGTAGCAGCATAATGAGTGGATTCAGGTATGATGATTCTAACTGAAATAAGTCACACAGAAAAAGAAACATCATAAGATATCACTAATACACGGAATGTAAACTTGGCTATAGAGGAACTGGATTACAAAACAGAACAGGGCCTTAAATTTAGAAAACCAACTTATTCTTGCTTAAGGGGAAAGGTGAGTTGGGGTGCTGCATAAAACCAGAGATAGAAATGAGCACAGATAAAGTTCCTTAACCAAATATGGAATAGAAAAGAGCTACTCCTTGCTCAACGAAATGGACTCCACACCCCATATTAAATGCCTAAGAATGTACCTGACTAGTAAGTATCTTAAAACCTATGGATGGCTATGTCTCCGAAAGAGAATCAAGCGTCTGTACAGGGGCATAAATGCAGCAGTGATAGGATTGGAGTGGGTCGGTGAGCAAATGAAGACCCTTTGAAGTCATATTGCATAGTACCATTACACGGGATTGAACTGTCCAGGTTTAAGGGATTCTTCCTTCAGCTAAAACATGCATGTGGAACCCAGAGTATGATCAACCGTGTGATCGGTATACGTGTTCCAATATGTCTCAGTTCTCATCCTCTGGTACTCGGGTGCAACATTCCAGACGCTTTACTAACACTCTCCCGACTTTTAGAGTCAGTGCCTTTAACCTCCTGTTTGGCCCAGTTTGCAATTTCTGCGGAAGATGAACAGGAATAGGGAGAACCAATGAGAGACTAGCTGGAGGTGTCTGGACGGGCAAATTTAACTCTCATTTCCCACCAGGAAGAGGAATTAACCAAAGGCTCAGCGTGCCGTGCCGGAACCAGATTAGGGCCTGAAGCAATCCTGCGGTGTTGCGGCCAGCTCCCAAGAAAGCGAGTTGAAGAAAGGAGCTCAGGGGCACTGTAATTCACAAACCTGCAGAGTTATAAATGACAGCTATCGTCCAAAAATATACTGAAGTAAGGCTGCCAAGAGGACTTGAAAGCGGGGCAGAATTGCAGGAAACCGATTTCAGGAGGTAGACTGGAATTACATTTAAAGCATAGGAAAAGAGGCAGAACGTCCACAATGATGCACTTGGCCAAAAAGTGCGTATGCGTTTTTTCCTGAATGTATTCAAGAAAAAACGCATACGCACTTTATGGCCAACCAAGCAAGCTTGCAAAGGAAATCTGCACTACAATGAAGTCTCACTTCCCCCTGGTCAAAAGGGCCATCTGAAAAAAGTGTAAAATCCAGAAAGGCAGGACAGGCCATGGAGAACTGGGAGCCTTGTTATGCTGATGGGCGGGATGTAAATTGCCAACAGCCACTCCGGAGAAGTGTATGGTGTTTCCTGAAACATCTAAAAAACAAAGCAACAGAGCCTAGGGCACTTCCACTTATGGTCCTATAGCTTAGGGAAATTAAAATCAAAGAGACACAGCCACCCCAAATTTTAGGACGGCTCTGTTTACAAGATCCTCGTTTACGGTACAAGTTCAATAGCGCAGAAAGGAAAAATGGATAAAGAAGTTGTGGTACTTACGTACAATGCAATATCACTCAGCGATGAAATCTATGTCATCAGGCCCGTAGCAGCATAATGAGTGGATTCAGGTATGATGATTCTAACTGAAATAAGTCACACAGAAAAAGAAACATCATAAGATATCACTAATACACGGAATGTAAACTTGGCTACAGAGGAACTGGATTACAAAACAGAACAGGGCCTTAAATTTAGAAAACCAACTTATGCTTGCTTAAGGGGAAAGGTGAGTTGGGGTGCTGCATAAAACCAGAGATTGAAATGAGCACAGATAAAGTTCCTTAAGCCAAATATGGAATAGACAAGAGCTACTCCTTGCTCAACGAAATGGACTCAACACCCCATATTTAACGCCTAAGAATGTACCTGACTAGTAAGTATCTTAAAACCTATGGATTGCTATGTCTCTGAAAGAGAATGAAGCGAGTATACAGGGGCATAAACGCAGCAGTGATAGGATTGGAGAGGTTCCGTGAGCAAATGAAGACCCTTTGAAGTCATATTGCATGGTACCCATTCCACGGGTCTCAACTCTCCAGGTTTAAGGGATTCTTCCTTCAGCTAAAACATGCATGTGGAACCCAGAGTATGATCAACCGTGTGATCGGGAGACGTGTTCCAATATATCTCAGTTCTCGTCCCCTGGTACTCGGGTGCAACATTCCAGACTCTTTACTAACACTCTCCCGACTTGGAGAGTCAGTGCCTTTAACCTCCTGTTTGGCCCATTTGCAATTTCTGCGGAAGATGAACAGGAATAGGGAGAACCAATGAGAGACTAGCTGGAGGTGTCTGGACGGGCAAATTTAACTCTCATTCCCACCAGGAAGAGGAATTAACCAAAGGCTCAGCGTGCGGTGCCGGAACCAGATTAGGGCCTGAAGCAATCCTGCGGTGTTGCGGCCAGCTCACAAGAAAGCGAGTTGAAGAAAGGAGCTCAGGGGCACTGTAATTCACAAACCTGCAGAGTTATAAATGACAGCTATCGTCCAAAAATATACTGAAGTAAGGCTGCCAAGAGGACTTGAAAGCGGGGCAGAATTGCAGGAAACCAATTTCAGGAGGTAGACTGCAATTGCATTTAACGCATAGGAAAAGAGCAGAACGTCCACAATGATGCATTTGGCCAAAAAGGGCGTATGCGTTTTTTCCTGAATATATTCAGGAAAAAACGCATACGCCCTTTTTGGCCAACCAAGCAAGCTCGCAAAGGAAATCTGCACTACAATGAAGTCTCACTTCCCCCTGGTCAAAAGGGCCATCTGAAAAAAGTGTAAAATCCAGAAAGGCAGGACAGGCCATGGAGAACTGGGAGCCTTGTTATGCTGATGGGCGGGATGTCAATTGCCAACAGCCATTCGGGAGAAGTGCATGGTGTTTCCTGAAACATCTAAAAAACAAAGCAGCGGAGCATAGGGCACTTCCACTTATGGTCCTATAGCTTAGGGAAATTAAAATCAAAAAGACACAGCCACCCCAAAGTTTGGGATGGCTCTGTTTACAAGATCCTCGTTTACAGTACAAGTTCAATATCGCAGAAAGTGAAAAATGGATAAAGAAGTTGTGGTACTTACGTAAAATGCAATATCACTCAGCAATGAAATCTATGTCATCAGGCCCGTAGCAGCATAATGAGTGGATTCAGGTATGATGATTCTAACTGAAATAAGTCACACAGAAAAAGAAACATCATAAGATATCACTAATACACGGAATGTAAACTTGGCTACACAGGAACTGGATTACGAAACAGAACAGAGTCTCAAGTTTAGAAAACCAACTTATGCTTGCTTAAGGGGGAAGGTGAGTTGGGGTGCTGCCTAAAACCAGAGTTTGACATTAGCACAGATAGTGTTCCATAAGCCAAATATGTAATAGACAAGACCTACCCCTTGCTCAACAAAATGGACTCAACAATGAGGTATCACCTCACAGCTGATAGAATGGGCATCATCAGAAAATCTACAAACAAAAAATGCTGGAAAGGGTGTGGAGAAAAGGATCCCTCTTCCACTATTGTTGGGAATATAAATTGATACAGTCACTGGAGAACAATATGGAGTTCTTAAGAAACTAACAATAGAATTACCATATGATACAGTAATCCCAGTACTGGACATATACCCAGACAAAACCATAAATCAAAAAGAGACATTCACCGCAATGTTCATTGCATCACTATTTACAATATCGAGGTAATGGAAGCAACCTAAATGCCCACAGACAGACGAATGCATAAAGCTGTGGTACATATATAAAATGGAATATTACTAAGCCATGAAAAGGAATGAAATTGGGTCATTTGTAGAGACGTCGATGGGTCTAGAGACTGTCATACAGAGTGAAGTAAGTCAGAAAGAGAAAAACAAATCTTGTATATTCATGCATATATGTGGAACCTAGAAAAACTGTACAGATTAACCATTTTGCAAGGCATAAATAGAGCAACAGATGTAGACAACAAATGTATGGACAACAAGGGGGAAAAGCTGTTGGGGGGGTGGTGGTGGGAGGAGTTGAGAGACTGGGATTGGCATGTATACATTTATATGTATAAAATAGATAACCAATAAGAACCTGCTGTATAAAAATATAAAATAAAATTCAAAATTGAAAAGAAATAAAATTTAAAAAATAAAACAGAAAAAACAATTATTCCCTTCACATACATGTATTTATATGAATAAATTATTTCCATGCTTATATCTGTAAATACAAAAAAGAGGAATAAAATCTACCTTGAACCAAAAATGAAAAAGAGAAAAAAAACACAGAACCCACCAGTTACTCAGAGGAAAACCGTATCAGGGCACTTGCTCCAGTTGTAAACAATTCTGAAGTTGGTCAGTGGTGGGGAATCGTCTCCCATTCAGCCAGCAGCCCCCACGCAACAAGCGTCCTCATTGCAAAGCTGGGGCACCGTGCCGAGGCATCTGTGAGTAAACGTGAGTTGAGCCCCAGGCCAGTTGCTGCTGAACTATTCCCACCCATCCCAAGTAAAACACCTGAATATATACAAGGACTTGAAAGCCTAGAGGAAGGGCCATAGAGCCACACGAGTGACAGCATGCCGGCCGACTTGGTGCCTGCAGGCCAGCCAGGATGGTCCTGGCCCTGGGTGCTCTTCTGGAAGATTTCCATTTCCCTGCCTGAGATACCCGTCCTGTCCCTGCCCCCACTGCTTTTTTCCTTCCTCACCTCTGCCCAGGGAGAAATTCCAGCAGCAGGTATGGGTGACACATCCTCTTCTTTAGCAGGTGGCAGCCTGGCAACTGCTGCAGAAAGTCCAGCAGAGCTCCACTCACACTGGGCCACCCACAAAGCCGTGGCCTCTCACTCCCTCCCACCAGCCCAGCCCCGAGACTGCTGATAGGGCAGAGAAAATGGCGTCAGGCACGGCTGCAGGGGCTCTTGCTGCCTGGAGTGGTATTTATATTGATCTCAACCCAGGCACACCTGGGGAGGGCTGGCCGGCACGGTAAGGCTGCCCAGCTCAGCCAATCATCACCCCTCAGGGGCTCACAGTTGCAGAAAATGGAAATTGCTGAACCGGCCAGGTCCAAGGAACAGGTGTGGGCTCCTGAGAGTCAGGATAGACAAGGGGCTGCAGCTTTGGCTTGTTTTCTAATCATTTTATCTGGCCCATGAGTGGGAGACAACTTCAAGAAAACCCTCTCCTAATGAGAGGAACCCAGGAGTCAGGGAGAGGAGGAGTGGGTGGTGGTTGGAGACAGAGGCCTGGTGCCCTGGGTGCAGTGGAAGTCTCTGGAAGACCAGGTGGAGGGAGGCCGCACAGAGTGATGCCCAGGGTCACAGACCTGTCGCAGCTGCTGTTTGTTAGTTCAAGTCCTGCTCTGAGGTGCTCTGTGTCAGCTCTGAGCGACAGGTGAGCTGGGGGTGCTCTTCAATGAGGGCTATGTGCACGGTTCCTGTGTGCCCAGCCCTGCCACGGTACCTGCAAGGGTAGCTCTGTATCCTGGGAGGGGCCTGACCACGAGAGCCCCGTGGGCTGGGGTGGGGGGTGGGGTACCTGCCCAGGTGAGCTCCATATTCTGGGATTGGTCTGACCACGAGAGCCCCATGGGCTGCTGGGGACCTGGTAAAGGATGTCAGGACAGTCAGTGAAGCCACCGAGGATATACCTCCAGTTGCTCCTAATTCCTACACCCTGCTGGTCATTCTACCAACCACCAGGACATGGTATTCTGTATTAGTCTTCAATGATGCCTTCTTTTGTATTCCATTAGTCCCAGAGTCACAAGAAATTTTGGCTTGTGAGTGGCAGGACTCAACATACAACTAAAACAATACTTCCGGGCCGTCTTGCCCCAAGGGTTCAAAAATTCCCACACTATCTTTGGGGAAACCTTAGCTAAAGACCTAAAAGTTCTACCTCTGGAAAAGGAAACCCTCCTTCAGTACTCAGACGACATTCTGATTGCCAGCCCTACTAAGGAGGCCTCTGAACTACCAAGCCAATAAAGGATAGAAGTTGTCCAAGAAAAAGCTCAAATATCACAGACTGCAGTGACCTGCCTGGGCTTCATTCTCACACAAGGTCGGAGAAGCCCATCCCAGGAAAGGGAAGAAACCATTTTCGGCCTTACCCCTTTCTAAAACTAGAAGACAGCTTAGGGGTTCCTGGGGAGGCCAGGGTTTGCTGCTTCTGGATCCCTAACTACAGTCTACTAGCTGGACCTCTATATGAAACACTGAAAGGAAAAGATGATGATCCTTTTGAACAGAATCCAGAAGTGGCCTTTCAAGAATGGAAAGAGCAGTCAATTCAGACCCTTGCCCTGGAACTCCCTAATTTAGCTAAACCCTTTGACCTTTCCATTCCCGGTGAAAGGTGAATCGCCATTGGAGAATTAGTGCAAAAACTGGGACCACTTGAAATGGAACAATGCAAGAATGCCATCCAGGTAGGATAAACTACGGTCACCAAGGGGCTTGGCCCACTGCCGCATCTGGCCAAGATACTGGCGGTATCTAAAAACCTGGAAATCAGCAGCCCAAAAGGCCACCTCCCTCCTAAGGGAAAAGGACCCCACGTGGTGATCCTAACCACCAACCATGCCCTGAAGTTGCAGGGTTTGCTCCGTGGGCACACCAACCTCGAGTGAGGAGGCCCTCCAACTCCAACATCCAGAGAGATAACTGGGGGCAACAGGGCACCATGACGACTCGTGTGAACATCACTTGACCTGGAGTTTCTCTCATAAAACAACAAGAGTGTGTCCCAAAAGAGTAGACTACTGCTTGCAGGACTTACTGCACCCAGAGGGGAGCTAATAATCTTGGCGGGGGAACCGTATATCACACTGTCACCATAGAAAAGCCTACAGACACCATGATGATGGTGGCCAATAAGACCGGCTGGACTCCTGTTTACTTCAAAAGGCTGTTGACTCAGTGGCCATCATGGTCCTTGATCACCACTGACCCTGGACTGCCTGGGAGTTGTGCGGGCAGGGCTCTGACACCTGGTGCTGTTTGTACGTTAATTCAGGGGCCTAATTGAAGAAAGCACAGACTACAGTTCAGAGCATCTAGGCTGGCAGAAACGGTCAGCCTAAGGTGGCCGAACAAATGTGGGGCGGGGTGAAACCGGCCCCCACAGCGTCTCTGCACATCTCTTTCCTGGACCCTTAAAGGTCATTAGAATCTATAACGCTTCCAATGCTGGTGCTCAGGTGGACGAGCAGGGAGGCAGGGGGCCTGGGGACAATCAACGTCACCTGGAGGCTGCTGGGGAGAAGCTCTGACCCTCGCCCCTTGGTATGAGGGCTCCCAACTCAGCACTCAGCAGTTACAGAAGAAGGGTCTGCACCCTCAGCACTCCAAGAATGAGGAACGGGACAAAAGGCAGAGGAGGGGTTTGTCCCCAGCAAAGCCCATTAAAAATCCCTGGGAGATAAAAATAGAATCTGGGCAATAAAGTCAAGTCTGACCTTTTTTATCCTTTGTGCTTTGTCTAATTTCATGTGCTCCTAGGGTCCCGCATGCAGAGGTTCCACACCCGGCACTTCAGACCAGATTTCCTAGTGCAGAATGGCTGGGTCGACACCTAAGCTCCTGGGGCCCAGTGCAGACTCCGCGATATAGAGCCTGAGCTGCAGCCAACCCGGCCCTCGAGAGCTCCGCCCCCTCCCTCCCACTGACTCTGACAGGATCTCTACACAGCAGCCCAGCCCACAGCCCACAGGGTAGTGCATGCTCTCACCTCTCCATTCTCTGATCAAAATATAAAGTTTCCTTTGCTTGTGAACCAAACTCAGTCTCGATCTGTTGGCCCCAATGACACTGCACAGGGGGACACTTGTTGGGGTCCACTCTGGAGGATCAGTAACAGAAATTGAGACTATTGTAACCTCAATGAACAGATGTGTGAGCCAAACTGTAGTTAACATAGAACAGTGTATAAGGCTCGGGTAAAATAAGATGTTTCTAACGATTCCATTGGCTATTTCCATCACTTTATTATAAGCAAGTTCAGTGAAAAGGTTTGTCTTATTTGTCAGGTCAATATTAGAGAAACGAAGTGATTTCTTTCCAAGGATGTACATCTAATAATCTTGGTTAAAGCTTCAATCTTGTTTTAAATGCTTTTCCATTGAAAATGATACCTCTCTTTCAGCTCCCCCATTTCTGAGAAGTATAAAATCTTATAATTTATTATTACCAAAGCGGAAAGGTGGGAGGAGGGATAAATTAACAGTTTGGGATTAACACATACACACTGCTATGTATAAAATAGATCATCAACAAGGAACTACTGTATAGCACAGGGAACTACACTCAACATTTTGCAATAACCTATAAGGGGAAATAATCTGAAAAAGAATAGATATTTTTATTGACATCATCTATCAATGACAGTTAAAGTGTAACCTAGGGGAAGCTGGTGGTGAGTGCTTCTGACCCTGAAGACTTCAATCATCTAAAGTTTGGACTCTGCCTACTTCCCAAGGCCCTTAATGAACATATGTGTAGCCGTAGCTTAAAAAATTCCCCAGTTTGGGTTTCGGGGAGACACTGATTTTGAAAAAGCCCTGGTGTTCTCCTTACATGAATGGGACTCTTCCTACTGCTAAAACATGTCTGTCACACCCAGAGGATGGTATACCGTCTGATCGGGAAGAGTTTGGAAAAGGCATCTCATCTCCTCATCTCCTGGTGCTCGGGTTCACCCATCCAGCGTCTTTACTAACAGTCTCCCCACTTGGAGATGGCAGCACTGTCAACATCCTGTTGCGTACAGTTTGGAATTTGTCCAGAGGATGAAGCGGAAGGATGAGGAACAATGAGAGACAAGTCCTAGGTGTTCAGACAGGCACATGTCACTCTAATTTCCAATCAGGAAGACGAATTGACCAAAGGCTAGGGTTGCCCATGGAAACAGTATAGGGCTTGAGGAAATCCCGCTGCTTTGTGGCCAGTTCCCATAAACACAAGTTGAACAATGGAACTCAGGGACAGTAAAATTCACGAAATTGCAGAGTTGAAAATATCCATCACTGAAAAATGTCTTGAGGAAAGTCAGAGAAAAGGACTTGTAAGCAAGGGAGAATGGCAGGAAAGGGATTTGAGGAGGTAGAAAGGACTCGCCATTAAGCACAAGAAAAGGAGCTGAACATTGCCAACATTGCAGTTGGCCAAAAAGGGTGTATGCGTTTTTTTCTGTATATATTCAAGAAAAGGGCATACACTTTTTTAGCCAACCAAACAGGTGGGCACTGGAAGTCAATACTACAAGAGATATCACTTCGCATCAGTCAGAAGAGCCATCCTCATAAAGCGTAAACAACAAAAATGCAGGACAGGGCAAGGAGAAGAGGGAGCCCTGTGAGACTTATAGTGGAAATGTATATTGCCAACGGCCATTCTGGAGAAGTGTATTGTGTTTACTAAAGCATCTAAAAAATGAGCTACAGAGCATAGGGCACTTGCACTCATGGGCGTATATCTTGGGAAAAACAAAAATCGAGAGGACACAGGCACCCCAATGTTTACCCTCTCTCTGTTTAAAAGATCCTTGACTAGGATATAACTTAAATGTCTCTGGAGAGAAAAAATGGATAGAGATGTGGTACTTAGGTAGAGTGGAATATTATTCAGCCTGGAAATCAATGAAATATGGCCAGTTGTAACAACTCCGGAGGAGTTACGTATGATCATTCTAAGTGACATAATTCAAAAAGAAAAAGACACATATCATAAGATATCACTTAAAGGTGGAATCCAAAATGGCTACACATGAAATAAATTACAAAACAAAAACATAGTCAAATATGTAGAAAACACGCATAAGGCTGCTAAACGGGAAAGGTGGGGAGGGGTGAGGCATCATCCAGGAGGTTGAAATTAGCAAAGATACCATTCCAAATACCAAACTGATAATCAACAAGGCCTACACAGTAGCTAAAAGAACTGCACTCAGCACACTCAAGTCACCGGAAAAGAATATATACGACTGGTAAGAATCTGAAAAAGAATTTACTGATGTCTCTCTGTACGTGAATCAAGTGGATATACAGCAGCAAGAAACAGAGCTTTGAAAATCAGCTGTAACCAATATAGTAATAAATTGAAAAAAATAAACGACAGAGAGAAAACCTCTTACAACTTTTCCTCAGGGCCGGTGATGCAACATGGATTGAACACATCTAGACCCACAGCAGGATGAGACATAAGGCTGGAAACTGTTTGCACTAAGAGAAATGTGAGGGTGGGCGAGGAAATGCACACCCTTTAAAGTAATACTACCTGGTACCCATTCAATGGGTCCCAAATCTGCAGGTTCAAGGGATCTTCCTACAGCTAAAACATGCATGGAAAACCCAGAGGACTGTACACCATGTGATCGGGAGATGTGTCTAAAATGCAGCTCATTTATCCTCTCCTGGTGCTCCTGTTCACCATTCCAGCCACGTTACTTAGAATCTCCCCACTTGGAGAATCAGCACATTTCAACTTCTGTTTCACACATTTTGCAAATTGTGAGGAGGATGAACGGGAAGAGGGGGAACCAATGAGAGAATAGTTGTAGGGGTTCGGACGGGCACATATCACTCTAATTTCCCATTAAGAATAAGAATTAAAAAAAGGCTCAGCCCGCCTCGCCCGAGCCAAAATAGGGCCTGAAGCAATCCTGCGGGTTTGAGGCCAGCTCACAAAAGAGCAATTTAAAAAATGGAGCTCAGGGACACTGCAATTCACAAACCTGCAGAGTTATAAATGAAAACTAACGTCCAAAAATATGTTGAGGTAAGGCAAAGAAGAGGATCTGAATGCAAGACAGAATTGCAAGAAACAGATTTCAAGAGATAGATTGGACTCATCTTTAAAGCACATGAAAAGCGGCAGATTTTCGACAATGATGCAGTTGGCCCAAAAGGGCGTATGCGTTTTTTCCTGATTATATCCAGGAAAAAACGCATACGCACTTTATGGGGAACGAAGCAAGCAAGCAATGCAAATGTGCACAACAAAGAAGTCTCATTTCCCACTGGTCAAAAGGGCCATCCTAAAAAATTGTAAAAACCAGAAATGCAGGACAGGCCATGGAGAACAGGGAGCCTTTATACGCTGATGGGCAGTGTGTGAACTGCCGAGAGCCACTCTGGAGAAGTGTATGGTGGTTCCTAAATCATCTAAAAAACAGAGCTACAGAGCATAGGACACTTCCAATCATGGGAGTATATCTAGGGAAGTCTAAAAATCAACAAGACACAAGCACACCACAGTTTAGGGCTACTCTGTTTACAAGAACCTCAACTTCAGTACACCTTAAATATCCCAGGAAAGAGAACAATGGATAAAGAAGATGTGGTACTTATGTACAATGGAATATCTCTTCACCATGATATCAATGTAATAAGGCTAGTAGAAGGATAAAGAGTGGATTTAGGTCCGATAATACTACTTGAAATAAGTCAAACAGAAAAAGAAACATATCATAAGATATCACTTATAGAGGGAGGGTAAATATGGCTGCACAAGAAATGAATTACAGAACAGAACAGTGTCTCACATTTAGAAAACACACTTATTTCAGCTTAAGGGGAAAGGAGAGGTGGGGTGATGCATAAAACCAGAGTTTGAAATTAGCACAGATACCGTTCAATAAACCAAATAGATATTAGACAAGATCTACACCTTGCTCAATGAACTGGCCTCAACACACCCTATACACCGCAGGGAAATATATCTGAGTAATAAGAATCTTAAAACCCATGTATTGATATATCTCCATAAGGGAATCAAGTCTGTGCAGAGCGGCACAAACACAGCAGTGAAAATGAGCTAAACCCCATTATAGAAATAAATTTTAAAAACAAAACGCAGAAACAATGAAAGAGAGAAAAATTCTTACAAAATTCGCTCAGGGGCTGTGATGCAACCTGGAATGACCACATATAAACCCACAGCTGGATAAGACATAAGGCTGGACACTAGGGGCTGAGAGGATTGGTGAGCTTTGGTGAGCAACTGCCAAAAGTTTCATGCAATACTTCATGCTACTCATGCCAAGGGTCCCAACACTCCAGGGTGAAGGGAATCTTCCTACAGCTAAACCATGCTTGGGAAACCCAGCGACTGGTATACCATATGATCGGGAAAGGTTTCTAAAACGCACCTCATTTTTCCTCTCCTGGGGCTCCGGATCGACATTCCAGCCGCTTTACTAAAAATATCCCCACATGGAGAGTCAATGCCTTTAAGTTCTGGTATCGCACAGTCTGCAGTTAGTGCGGAGGATGAAAGGGAATAGGGGGAACCAGTGAGAAACTAGATGTAGCGGTTTCAATGGGCACATGTCACTCTAATTTCACATCAGTAAGAAGAATAACCCTAACCCTAACCCTTCCCCGAAGCTTTCCCCTCACCCGTCCCCTAATCCTAACACGTATGCTCACACTAACCCGCGCCCTCACATGTACGCTCCCCCTAAACTGCTGTCATACCATCACATGGACCCTAAACCGTCCCCGTCCCCTAAACCTAACCCTAGCCCGAACCCTAACCCTAACCCTTCCCCGAAGCCGTCCCCTCACCCGTCCCCTAATCTTAACCCGTACGCTCACACTAACCCGCGCCCTCACACATACGCTCCCCCTAAACCGTTGTCGTACCCTCACCTGGACCCTCAACCGTCCCCGTCCCCTAACCCTAACCCTAGCCTGAACCCTAACCCTAACTCTTCCCAAAAGCCTTCCCCTCACCCGTCCCCTAATCCTAACCCGTACGCTCACAATAACCCGCGCCCTCACACGTACGCTCCCCCTAAAGCGTTGTCGTACCCTCCTGGACCCTAAACCGTCCCCGTCCCCTAACCCTAACCCTAGCCCGAACCGTAACCCTAACCCTTCCCCAAAGACTTCAACTCACCCGTAACATATTCCTAACCCGTACCCTCACACTAACACGCGCCCTCACACGTACACTCCCCCTAAACCGTTGTCGTACCCTCACCTGGACCCTAAACCGTCCCCGTCCCCTAACCCTAACCCTAGCACGAACCCTAACCCTCACCCTTCCCCGAAGCCTTCCCCTCACCCGTCTCCTAATCCTAACCCGTACGCTCACACTAACACGCGCCCTCACACGTACACTCCCCCTAAAGCGTTGTCGTACACTCACCTGGACCCTAAACCATCCCCTTCCCCTAACCCTAACCCTAGACCGAAACCTAAGCCTAACCCTTCCCCGAAGCCTGACCCAACACGTCCCCTAATCCTAACCCGTACACTAACGCTAATCAGCGCCCTCACACGTATGCTAAACCTAAAGCGTTGTCGTACCCTCACCTGGACCCTAAACCGTCACCATCCCCTAAACCTAACCCTAGCCCGAACCCTAACCCTAACACTTCCACGAAGCCTTCCCCTCACCAGTCCCCTAATTCTAACCCGTACGCTCACACTAACCCATGCCCTCACACGTACGCTCCCCCTAAACCATTGTCGTACCCTCACCTGGACCCTAAACCGTCCCCGTCCCCTAACCCTAACCCTAATCCTAGCCCGAAACCTAACCCTAAACTTCCCCGAAGCCTTCCCCTCACCCGTCCCCTAATCCTAAACCGTACGCTCACACTATCCCGCGACCTCACATGTACACACCCCCTAAACCGTTGTCGTACACTCACCTGGACCCTAAACCGTCCCCGTCCCCTAACCCTAACCCTAGCCCGAACCCTAACCCTAACTCTTCCCCGAAGACTTCCCCTCACCCGTCCCCTAATCCTAACCCGTACACGTGCACTAACCCGCGCCCTCACACATACGCTCGCCGTAAACCTTTGTCGTACCCTCACCTGGACACTAAACCGTCCCCGTCCCCTAACCCTAACCCTAGCCCGAACCCTAACCCTAACCCTTCCCCGAAGCCTTCCCCTCACCCGTCCCCTAATCCTAACCCGTCCCCTAACACTAACCCACACCCTCACACGTACGCACCCCCTAAACCGTTGTCGTACCCTCACCTGGACTCTAAACCGTCCCCATCGCCTAACCCTAACCCTAACCCGAACCCTAACCCTAACCCTTCCCCGAAGCCTTCCCCTCACCCGTCCCCTAATCCTAACACGTACTCTCACACTAACCCGCGCCCTCACACATTCGCTCCCCCTAAACCGTTGTCGTACTCTCTCCTGGAACCTAAACCGTCCCCGTCCCCTAACCCTAACCCTAGCCCGAACACTAACCCTAACACATCCCCGAAGCCTTCCCCTCACCCGTCCCCTAATCCTAACCCGTATGCTCACACTAACCCATGCCCTCACACGTACGCTCCCCCTAAACCGTTGTCGTACCCTCACCTGGACCCTAAACCGTCCCCGTCCCCTAACACTAACCCTAGCCCGAACCCTAACCCTAACCCTTCCCTGAAGCCTTCCCCTCACCCGTCCCCTAATCCTAACCCTTACGCTCACACTAACCCGCGCCCTCAAATGTAACCTCCCCCTAAAGCGTTGTCATACCCTCACCTGGACCCTAAAGCGTCCCCGTCCAATAACCGTAACCCTAGCCCGAACCCTAACTGTAATACTTCCCCGAAGCCTTCCCCTCACCCGTCCCCTAATCCTAACCCGTACGCTCACACTAACCCGCACCCTCACACGTACGCTCCCCCTAAAGCTTTGTCATATCCTCACCTGGACCCTAAACCGTCCCTGTCCCCTAACCCTTACCCTAGCCCGAACCCTAACCCTAACCCTT
Source organism: Leucopleurus acutus (assembly GCF_964270905.1). Lineage (NCBI taxonomy): Eukaryota > Metazoa > Chordata > Mammalia > Artiodactyla > Delphinidae > Leucopleurus > Leucopleurus acutus. The sequence goes on along the minus strand of NW_028139226.1, from coordinate 1,661,299 downwards.
CCCCGAAACCTTCCCCTCACCCCTCCCCTAATCCTAACCCGTACGCTCACACTAACCCACGCCCTCACACGTACGCTTCCCCGAAACCGTTGTCGTACCCTCACCTGGACTTAAACCCTCCCTGTCCCCTAACCCTAACCCTAGCGCAAACCCTAAACCTAACCCTTCCCCAAAGCCTTCCTCTCACCCGTCCCCTAATCCTAACCGTACGGTGACACTAACCCACGCCCTCACACGTACGCTCCCCCTAAACCGTTGTCGTACCCTCATCTGGACCCTAAACCGTCCCCATCCCCTAAACCTAACCCTAGCACGAACCCTAACCCTAACTCTTCCCCTCACCCGTCCCCTAATCCTAACCCGTACGCGCACACTAAGCCGCGCCCTCACACGTACGCTTGCTGTAAACCTTTGTCGTACCCTCAACTGGACCCTAAACCGTCCCCGTCCCCTAACCCTAACACTAGCCCGAACCCTAACCCTAACCCTTCCCCGAAGCCTTCCCCTCACCCGTTCCCTAATCCTAACCCGTACCCTCACACTAACCCACGCCCTCACACGTACGCACCCCCTAAACCGTTGTCGTACTCTCACCTGGACCCTAAACCGTCCCCGTCCCCTAACCCTAACCCTAGCCCGAACCCTAACCGTAACCCTTCCCCGAAGCCTTCCCCTCACCCGTCCCCTAATCCTAACCCGTATGCTCACACTAACCCACGCCCTCACACGTACTCTCCCCCTAAACCGTTGTCGTACCCTCACCTGGACCCTAAACCGTCCCCATGCCCTAACTCTAAACCTAGCCCGTCCCCTAACCGTAACCCTTCCCCGAAGCCTTCCCCTCACCCGTCCCCTAATCCCATCCCGTACCCTCACACTAACCCGCGCCCTCACACGTACGCTCCCCTTAAACCTTTGTCGTACTCTCACCTGGACCCTAAACCGTCCCCGTCCCCTAACCCTAACCCTAGCCCGAACCCTAACCCTAACCCTTCCCCGAAGCCTTCCCCTCACCCTTCCCCTAATCCTAACCCGTACACTCACACTATCCCGCGCCCTCACACGTATGCTCCCCCTAGAGCGTTGTCGTACCCTCACCTGGACCCTAAACAGTCCCCGTCCCCTAACCTTAACCCTAGCCCGAACCCTAACCCTAACACTTCCCTGAAGCCTTCCCCTCACCCGTCCCCTAATCCTAACCCGTACGCTGACACTAACCCACGCCCTCACACGTACCCTCCCCCTAAAGTGTTGTCATACCCTCACCTGGACCCTAAACCGTCCCCGTCCCCTAACCCTAACCCTAGCCCAAACCCTAACCCTAACACTTCCCTGAAGCCTTCCCCTCACCCGTCCCCTAATCCTAACCCATATGCTCACACTAACCCTCGCCCTCACACGTACCCTCCCCCTGAAGCGTTGTCATACCCTCACCTGGACCCTAAATCGTCCCCGTCCCCTAACCCTAACCCTAGCCCAAACCCTAACCCTTCCCCGAAGCCTTCCCCTCACCCGTCCCCTAAATCTAACCCTTACGCTCACACTAACCCGCACCCTCACACGTACACTCCCCCTAAAGCCTTGTCGTAAACTCACCTTGACCCTGAACCGTCCCCGTCCCCTAACCGTAACCCTAGCCCGAACCATAACCCTAACCCTTCCCCGAAGCCTTCCCCTCACCCGTCCCCTAATCCTAACCCTTATGGTCACACTAACCCGCGCCCACACACGTACGCTCCCCCTAAAGCGTTGTCGTACCCTCACCTGGACCCTAAACCGTCCCCGTCCCCTAACCCTAACCCTAGACCGAACCCTAACCCTAACCCTTCCCCGAAGCCTTCCCCTCACCCATCCCCTAATCCTAACCCGTACGCTAACGCTAACCCACACCCTCACATGTACACTCCCCCAAAGCGTTGTCGTACCCTCACCTGGACACTAAACCGTCCCCGTCTCCTAACTCTAACCCTATCGCGAACCCTAACAGTAACACTTCCCCGAATCCTGACTCTCACCCGTCGCCTAATCCTAACCTGTACGCTCTCGCTAAACAGCGCCCTCACACGTACGCTCCCCCTAAAGCATTGTCGTACCCTCACCTGGACCCTAAACCGTCCCCATCCCCTAACCCTAACCCTAGCCCGAACCCTAACCCTAACACTTTCCCGAATCCTTCCCCTCACCTGTCCCCTAATCCTAACCCGTACGCTCACACTAACCCGCGCCCTCACACGTACGCTCCCCCTGAAGCGTTGTCGTACCCTCATCTGGACCCTAAACCATCCCCGTACCCTAACCCTAACCCTAGCCCGAAACCTAACCCTAACCTTTCCCCGAAGCCTTCCCCTCACCTGTCCCCTAATCCTATCCCGTATGATCACACTAACCCGCGCCCTCAGACGTACACTCCCCCTAAATCGTTGTCGTACCCTCACCTGGAACCTAAACCGTCCCCGTCCCCTAACCCTAACCCTAGCCCGAAACCTAACACTTCCCCGAAGCCTTCCCCTCACCCGTCCCCTAATCCTAACCCGTACGCTGACACTAACCCGCGCCCTAACACGTACGCTCCCCCTAAACCATTGTCGTACCCTCACCTGGACGCTATACCGTCCCCGTCCCCTAACCCTAACCCTAGCCCGAACCGTAACCCTAACCCTTCCCCGAAGCCTTCGCCTCACCCGTCCCCTAATCCTTACCCGTACGCTCACACTAACCAGCACCCTCACACGTACGCTCCCCCTAAAGGGTTGTCGTACCCTCACCTGGACCCTAAACCGTCCCCGTCCCCTAACCTTAACCCTAGCCCGAACAGTAACCCTAACCCTTCCCCGAAGACTTCACCTCACCCGTCCCCTAATCCTAACCCGTACGCTCACACTAACACGCGCCCTCACACGTACACTCCCCCTAAACCATTGTCGTACCCTCACCTGGACCCTAAACCGTCCCCGTCCCCTAACCCTAACCCTAGCCCAAACCCTAACCCTATCCCTTCCCCGAAGCCTTCCCCTCACCCGTCACCTAATCCTAACCCGTATGCTCACACTAACCCGCGCCGTCACATGTACGCTCGCCCTAAAGCATTGTCGTACCCTCACCTGGACCCTAAACCGTCCCCGTCTCTTAACCCTATACTTAGCCCGAACCCTAACCCTAACCCTTCCGCGAAGCCTTCCCCTCACCCGTCCCCTAATCCTAACCCGTACGCTCACACTAACCCGCGCCCTCATACGTACGCTCCACCTAAACCGTTGTCGTATCCTCAACTGGACCCTAAATCGTCCCCATCGCCTAACCCTAACCCTAACCCGAACCCTAACCCTAACCCTTCCCCGAAGCCTTCCCCTCACCCGTCCCCTAATCCTAACACGTACTCTCACACTAACCCGCGCCCTCACACATTCGCTCCCCCTAAACCGTTGTCGTACTCTCTCCTGGAACCTAAACCGTCCCCGTTCCCTAACCCTAACCCTAGCCCGAACACTAACCCTAACACTTCCCCGAAGCCTTCCCCTCACCCGTCCCCTAATCCTAACCCGTACGCTCACACTAACCCATGCCCTCACACATACGCTCCCCCTAAACCGTTGTCGTACCCTCACCTGGACCCTAAACCGTCCCCGTCCCCTAACACTAACCCTAGCCCGAACCCTAACCCTAACCCTTCCCTGAAGCCTTCCCCTCACCCGTCCCCTAATCCTAACCCTTACGCTCACACTAACCCGCGCCCTCAAATGTAACCTCCCCCTAAAGCGTTGTCATACCCTCACCTGGACCGTAAAGCGTCCCCGTCCAATAACCGTAACCCTAGCCCGAACCCTAACTGTAATACTTCCCCGAAGCCTTCCCCTCACCCGTCCCCTAATCCTAACCCATACGCTCACACTAACCCGCACCCTCACACGTACGCTCCCCCTAAAGCTTTGTCGTATCCTCACCTGGACCCTAAACCGTCCCTGTCCCCTAACCCTTACCCTAGCCCGAACCCTAACCCTAACCCTTCCCCGAAACCTTCCCCTCACCCCTCCCCTAATCCTAACCCGTACGCTCACACTAACCCACGCCCTCACACGTACGCTCCCCCGAAACCGTTGTCGTACCCTCACCTGGACCCTAAACCCTCCCTGTCCCCTAACCCTAACCATAGCGCAAACCCTAAACCTAACCCTTCCCCAAAGCCTTCCTCTCACCCGTCCCCTAATCCTAACCGTACGGTGACACTAACCCGCGCCCTCACACGTACGCTCCCCCTAAACCGTTGTCGTACCCTCATCTGGACCCTAAACCGTCCCCATCCCCTAAACCTAACCCTAGCACGAACCCTAACCCTAACTCTTCCCCTCACCCGTCCCCTAATCCTAACCCGTACGCGCACACTAACCCGCGCCCTCACACGTACGCTTGCTGTAAACCTTTTTCATACCCTCAACTGGACCCTAAACCGTCCCCGTCCCCTAACCCTAACACTAGCCCGAACCCTAACCCTAACCCTTCCCCGAAGCCTTCCCCTCACCCGTTCCCTAATCCTAACCCGTAACCTCACACTAACCCACGCCCTCACACGTACGCACCCCCTAAACCGTTGTCGTACTCTCACCTGGACCCTAAACCGTCCCCGTCCCCTAACCCTAACCCTAGCCCGAACCCTAACCGTAACTCTTCCCCGAAGCCTTCCCCTCACCCGTCCCCTAATCCTAACCCGTATGCTCACACTAACCCACGCCCTCACACGTACTCTCCCCCTAAACCGTTGTCGTACCCTCACTTGGACCCTAAACCGTCCCCATGCCCTAACTCTAAACCTAGCCCGTCCCCTAACCGTAACCCTTCCCCGAAGCCTTCCCCTCACCCGTCCCCTAATCCCATCCCGTACCCTCACACTAACCCGCGCCCTCACACGTACGCTCCCCTTAAACCTTTGTCGTACTCTCACCTGGACCCTAAACCGTCCCCGTCCCCTAACCCTAACCCTAGCCCGAACCCTAACCCTAACCCTTCCCCGAAGCCTTCCCCTCACCAGTCTCCTAATCCTAACCCGTACGCTCACACTGACCCGCGCCCTCACATGTACGCTCCCCTTAAAGCGTTGTCGTACCCTCTCCTGGACCCTAAACCGTCCCCGTCCCCTAACCCTAACCCTAGCCCGAACACTAAACCTAACCCTTACCCGAAGCCTTCCCCTCACCCGTCCCCTAATCCTAACCCGTACGCTCACACTAACACGCGCCCTCACACGTACGCTCCCCCTAAAGCTCTGTCGTACCCTCACCTGGACCCTAAACCGTCCCCGACCCCTAAACCTAAACCTAGCCTGAACGCTAACCCTACACCTTCCCCGAAGTCTTCCCCTCACCCGTCCCCTAATCCTAACCCGTACACTCACACTAACCCGCGCCGTCACACATACGCTCCCCCTCAACCGTTGTTGTACCCTCACCTGGACCCTAAACCGTCCCCATCCCCTAACCCTAACCCTAGCCCGAACCCTAACCCTAACCCTTCCCCGAAGCCTTCCCCTCACCGGTCCCATAATCCTAACCCTTACGGTCACACTAACCCACGCCCTCACACGTACGCTCGCCATAAACCGTTCTCGTAACCGAACCTGGACCCTAAACCATCCCCGTCCCCTAATCCTAACCCTAGCCCGAACGGTAACCCTAACCCTTCCCCGAAATCTTCCCCTCACCCGTCCCCTAATCCTAACCCGTATGTTCACACTAACCCGCCCCTCACACGTACGCTCCCCCGAAACCGCTATCGTACCATCACCTGGACCCTAAACCGTACCCGTTCCCTAACCCTAACCCTAGACCGAACCCTAAACCTAACCCTTCCCCGAAATCTTCCCCTCACACGTCCCCTAATCCTAACCCGTACCCTCACACTAACCCGCGCCCTCACACATTAGCTCCCCCTAAACGGTTGTTGTACCCTCACCTGGACCCTAAACCGTCCCTGTCCCCTAACCCTAACCCTAGCCCGAACACTAACCCTAACCCTTCCCCGAAGCCTTCCCCTCACCCTTCCCCTAATCCTAACCCATACGCTCACACTAACCCGCGCCCTCACACGTACGCTACCCCTAAACCGTTGTCATACCCTCACCTGGACCCTAAACCGTCCCCGTCCCCTAACACTAACCCTAGCCCGAACCCTAACCCTAACCCTTCCCCGAAGCCTTCCCCTCACCCGTCCCCTAATCCTAACCCGTACGCTCAGACTAACCCGCGCCCTCACACGTACGCTCCCCCTAAACCGTTGTCGTACCCTCACCTGGACCCTAAACCGTCCCCGTCCCCTAACCCTAACCCTAGCCCAAACCGTAATCCTAACCCTTCCCCGAAGCCTTCCCCTCACCCATCCCCTAATCCTAACCCGTACGCTCACACTAACCCGCGCCCTCACACGTACGCTCCCCCTAAACCGCTGTCGTACCCTCAACTGGACACTAAACCGTCCCCGTCACCTAACCCTAACCCTAGCCCGAACTCTAACCCTAACCCTTTCACGAAGCCTTCCCCTCACCAGTCCCCTAATCCTATCCCGTACGCTCACACTAACCCGCGCCCGCATACGTACAGTTCCCCTAAACCGTTGTCGTACACTCACTTGGACCCTAAACCGTCCCCGTCCCCGTCCCCTAACCTTAGACCGAACCCTAACGCTAACCCTTCCCCGAAGCCTTCCCCTCACCCGTCCCCTAATCCTAACCCGTACGTTCACACTGACCCGCACCCTCACATGTACGCTCCCCCTAAAGCGTTGTCGTACCCTCACCTGGACCCTAAACCGTCCCCGTCCCCTAACCCTAACCCTAGCCCGAACCGTAACCCTAACACTTCCTGGAAGCCTTCCCCTCACCCGTCCCCTAATCCTAACCCGTACGCTCACACTAACCACCGGACTCACACGTACGCTGCCCCTAAACCGTTGTCGTACCCTCACCTGGACCCTAAACAGTCCCAATCCCCTAACCCTAAACCTAGCCCAAACCCTAACCCTAACCCTTCCCCGAAGCCTTCCCCTCACCCATCCCCTAATCCTAACCCGTACCGTCACACTAACCCGCGCCCTCACACTAACCTTCCCCCTAAAGCGTTGTCGTACCCTCACCTGGACCCTAAACCGTCCCAGTCCCCTAACCCTAACCCTAGCCCGAACCCTAACCCTAACCCTTCCCCGAAGCCTTCCCCTCACCTGTCCCCTAAACCTAACCCGTACGCTCACACTAACCCATTCCCTCACATGTACGCTCCCCCTAAACCGCTGTCGTACCCTCACCTGGACCCTAAACCGTCCCCGTCCCCTAACCCTAACCCTAGCCCGAAACCTAACCCTAAACATTCCCCGAAGCCTTCCCCTCACGCGTCCCCTAATCCTAAATCGTACGCTCACACTAACCCGCGCCCTCACAGGTACGCTCCCCATAAACCGTTGTCGTACACTCACGTGGACCCTAAACCGTCCCCGTCCCCTAACCCTAACCCCAGCCAGAACCCTAACCCTAACCCTTCCCCGAAGCCTTCCCCTCACCCGTCCCCTAATCCTAACCCCTACGCTCACACTAACCCGCACCCTCACACGTACGCTCCCCCTAAACCTCTGTCGTACCCTCAAATGGACCCTAAACCGTCTCCGTCCCCTAACCCTAACCCTAGCCCGAACTCTAACCCTAACCCTTTCACGAAGCCTTCCCCTCACCCGTCCCCTAATCCTATCGCGTACGCTCACACTAATCCGCGCTCGCACACGTACAGTTCCCCTAAACCGTTGTCGTACACTCACTTGGACCCTAAACCGTCCCCGTCCCCGTCCCCTAACCCTAGCCCGAACCCTATCCTTAACCCTTCCCCGAAGCCTTCCCCTCACCCGTCACATGATCCTAACCCGTACGCTCACACTAACCCGCGCCCTTACACGTACGCTCCCCCTAAACTGCTGTCGTATCATCACATGGACCCTAAACCGTACCCATCCCCTAACCCTAACCCTAGCCTGAACCCTAACCCTAACCCTTCCCAAAAGCCTTCCCCTAACCCGTCCCCTAATCCTAACCCGTACGCTCACACAACCCCGCGCCCTCACACGTACACTCCCCCTAAAGCGTTGTCGTACCCTCACCTGGACCCTAAAACGTGCCCGTCCCCTAACCCTAACCCTAGCCCGAACCCTAACCCTAACCCTTCCCCGAAACCTTCCCCTCACCCGTCCCCTAATCCTAACCCGAACGCTCACACTAACCCGTGCCCTCACACGTACGCTACCCCTAAACCGTTGTCATACCCTCACCTGGACCCTAAACCGTCCCCATCCCCTAACCCTAACCCTAGCCCGAACCCTAACCCTAACACTTTCCCGAAATCTTCCCCTCACCCGTCCCCTAATCCTAACCCGTACGCACACACTAACCCACGCCCTCACACGTACGCTCCCCCTATAGCGTTGTCGTACCCTCACCTGGACACTAAACCGTCCACATCCCCTAATCCTAACCCTAGCCCGAACCCTAAACCTAACCCTTCCCCGAAGCCTTCCCTTCACCCGTGCCCTAATCCTAAACCGTACGCTCACACTAACCCGCGTCCTCACACGTGCTCTCCCCCTAAACCGTTGTCGTACCCTCACCTGGACCCTAAACCGTCTCGGTCCCCTAACCCTAACCCTAGCCCGAACCCTAACCCAAACACTTCCCCGAAGCCTTCCCCTCACCCGTCCCCTAATCCTAACTCGTACGCTCACACTAACCTGTGCCCTCACACGTACGCTCCCCCTAAACCACTCTCGTACCCTCAACTGTACCCTACACCGTCCCAGTCCCCTAACCCTAACCCTAGCCGGAACCCTAAACCTAACACTTCCCCGAAGCCTTCCCCTCACCCGTCCCCTAATCCTAACCCTTACGTTCACACTAACCCGCGCCCTCACACGTACGCTCCCCCTAAACTGTTGTCGTACCCTCACCTGGACCCTAAATGGTGCCCGTCCCCTAAACCTAACCCTAGCCCTAGCCCAAACCCTAAGCCTAACCCTTCCCCAAAGCCTTCCCCTCACCCGTCCCCTAATCCTAACCCGTACACTCACACTAACCCGTGCCCTCACACGTACGCTCCCCCTAAACCGTTGTCGTACCCTCACATGGAACCTAAACCGTCCCCGTCCCCTAACCCTAACCCTAGCCCGAACCCTAACCCTAAAACTTCCCCGAAGCCTTCCCCTCACCCGTCCCCTAATCCTAACCAGTACCCTCACACTAACCCGCGCCCTCACAGGTACCCTCCCCCTAAAGCGTTGTCGTACCCTCACCTCGACCCTAAACCGTCCCTGTCCCCTAACCCTAACCCTAGCCCGAACCCTAAACCTAACCCTTCCCCGAAGCCTTCCCCTCACACTTCGCCTAATCCTAACTCGTACGCTCACACTAACACGCGCCCTCACACGTACGCTCCCCCTAAAACGTTGTCATACCCTCACCTGGACCCTAAACCGTCCCTTTCCACTAACCCTAACCCTAGCCCGAACCCTAACCCTAACCTTTCCCCGAAGCCTTCCCCTCAAACATCCCCTAATCCTAACCCGTACCCTCACACTAACCCGCTCCCTCACACGTACCCTCCCCCTAAAGCATTGTCGTACCCTCACCTGGACCCTAAACCGTCCCCGTCCCCTAACACTAACCCTAGCCCGAACCCTAACCCTAACCCTTCCCCAAAGCCTTCCCCTCACCCGTCCCCTAATCCTAACCCGTACGGTCACACTAACCCACGACCTCACACGTACGCTTCCCCTAAAATGTTGTCGTACCCTCACCTGGACCCTAAACCGTCCCCGTCCCGTAACCCTAACCCTAGGCCGAACCCTAGCCCTAACCCTTCCCCGAAGCCTTCCCCTCACCCATCCCCTAATCCTAACCCGTACGCTCACACTAACCCGTGCCCTCACACGTACGCTCCCCCTAAACCGTTGTCATACCCTCACCTGGACCCTAAACAGTCCCCGTCCCCTAGCCCTAAGCCTAGCCCGAACCCTAACCCTAACCCTTCCCCGAAGCCTTCCCCTCACCCGTCCCCTAATCCTAACCTGTACGCTCAAACTAACCTGCGCCCTCACATGTACGCTCCCCCTAAACTGTTGTCATACACTCACCTGGACCCTAAACCGTCCCCATCCCCTAACCCTAACCCTAGCCCGAACCCTAAACCTTACACTTTCCTGAAGCCTTCCCCTCACCCGTCCCCTAATCCTAACTCGTACGCTCACACTAACACGCGCCCTCATACGTACGCTCCCCCTAAACCGTTGTCGTACCCTCACTTGGACCCTAAACCGTCCCCGTCCCCTAACCCTTACCCTAGCCCGAACCCTTCCACGAAGCTTTCCCCTCACCCGTCCCCTAATCCTAACCCGTACGCTCACACTAACCCACACCCTCACACATTCGCTCCCCCTAAACCATTGTCGTACCCTCACCTGGACCCTAAACCGTCCCCGTCCCGTAACCCTAACCCTAGCCCGAACCCTAACCCTAACTCTTCCCCGAAGCCTTCCCCTCACCCGTCCCCTAATCCTAACCCGTACGCTCACACTAACCCACGCACTCACACGTACACTCCCCCTAAACCATTGTCGTACCCTCACCTGGAGCGAAAACGGTCCCCGTCCCCTAACCCTAACCCTAGCCCGAAACCTAAACCTAACCATTCCCCGAAGTCTTCCCCTCACCCGTCCCCTAATCCTAACCCATACGCTCACACTAACCCGCGCCCTCACACGAACGCTCCCCCTAAACCGTTGTCGTACCCTCACCTGGACCCTAAACCGTCCCCGTCCCCTAACCCTAACCCTAGCCCGAACCCTTCCACGAAGCCTTCCACTCACCCGTCCCCTAATCCTAACCCGTACGCTCACACTAACCCGCAACCTCACACGTACGCTCCCCCGAAACTGTTGTCGTAACCTCATCTGGACCCTAAACCGTCCCCGTCCCCTAACCCTAACCCTAGCCCAAACCCTAACCCTAACTCTTCCCCGAAGCCTTCCCCTCACCCGTCCCCTAATCCTAACCCGTACACTCACACTAACCCGCGCCCTCACACGTACGCTCCCTCTAAACCGTTGTCGTACCCTCACATGGACCCTAAACCGTCCCCGTCCCCTAACCCTAACCCTAGCCCGAACCCTTCCATGAAGCCTTCCACTCACCCGTACCCTAATCCTAACCCGTACGCTCACACTAACCCGCAACCTCACACATTCGCTCCCCGTAAAGCGTTGTCGTACCCTCACCTGGACCCTAAACCGTCCCCGTCCCCTAACCCTAACCCTAGCCCGAACCCTAACCCTAACACTTCCCCGAAGCCTTCCCCTCACCCGTCCCTTAATCCTAACCCGTACGCTCACACTAACCCGCGCCCTCACACGTACGCTCACCCTAAACCGCTCTCATACCCTCAACTGGACCCGAAACCGTCCCCGTCCCCTAACCCTAACCCTAGCCTGAACCCTAACCCTAACCCTTCCCTGAAGCCTTCCCCTCACCCGTCCCCTAATCCTAACCCGTACGCTCACACTAACCCGCGTCCTCACACGTACGCTCCACCTAAACCGTTGTCGTATCCTCACCTTGACCCTAAACCGTCCCCGTCCCCGAGCCCTAACCCTAGCCCGAACCCTAAACCTAACCATTCCCCGAAGCCTTCCCCTCATCCGTCCCCTAATCCTAACCAGTACGCTCACACTAACCCGTGCCCTCACACGTACGCTCCCCCTAAACTGTTGTCGTACCCTCACCTGGACCCTAAACCGTCCCCATCCCCTAACCCTAACCCTAGCCCAAACCCTAACCCTAACACTTCCCCGAAGTCTTCCCCTCACCCGTCCCCTAATCCTAACCCATACGCTCACACTAACCCGCGCCCTCACACGTACGCTCCCCGTAAACCGTTGTCGTAACCTCACCTGGACCCTAAACCGTCCCCGTCCCCTAACCCTAACCCTAGCCCGAACCCTAACCCTAAATCTTCCCCGAAGTCTTCCCCTCACCCGTCCCCTAATCCTAACCCGTACGCTCACACTAAACCGCGCCCTCACACGTACTCTCCCCCGAAAGCGTTGTCGTACCCTCACCTGGACCCTAAACCGTCCCCGTCCCCTAACCCTAACCCTAGCCCGAACCCTAACCCTAACCCTTCCCCGAAGCCTTCCCCTCACCCGTCCCCTAATCCTAACCCATACACTCACACTAACCCGCGCCCTCACACGTACGCTCCCCCTAAACCGTTGTCGTACCCTCACATGGACCCTAAACCGTCCCCGTCCCCTAACCCTAACCCTAGCCCGAACCCTTCCACGAAGCCTTCCCCTCACCCGTCCCCTAATCCTAACCCTTACGCTCACACTAACCCGCGCCCTCACACGTACGCTCACCCTAAACCGCTCTCGTACCCTCAACTGGACCCGAAACCGTCCCCGTCCCCTAACCCTAAACCTAGCCTGAACCCTAACCCTAACCCTTCCCCGAAGCCTTCCCCTCACCCGTCCCCTAATCCTAACCCGTACGCTCACACTAACCCGCGCCCTCATACGTACGCTCCACCTAAACCGTTGTCGTATCCTCACCTGGACCCTAAACCGTCCCCGTCCCCGAGCCCTAACCCTAGCCCGAACCCTAATCCTAACACTTCCACGAAGCCTTCCCCTCACCCGTCCTCTAATCCTAACCCGTACGCTCACACTAACGCAAGCCCTCACACGTACGCTCCCCCAAAAGCGTTGTCGTACCCTCACCTTGACCCTAAACTCTCCCCGTCCCCTAAACCTAACCGTAACCCGAACCCTAACACGTACGCTCCGCCTAAACCATACTCGTACCTTCACCTGGACCCTAAACCGTCCCCGTCCCCTAACCCTAACCCTTCCCCGAAGCCTTCCCCTCACCCGTCCCCTAATCCTAACCTGTAAGGTCACACTAACCCACGACCTCACACGTACGGTTCCCCTAAAATGTTGTCGTACCCTCACCGGACCCTAAACCGTCCCCGTCCCCTAACCCTAACCCTAGGCCGAACCCTAGCCCTAACCCTTCCCCGAAGCCTTCCCCTCACCCGTCCCCTAATTCTAACCCGTACGCTCACACTAACCCGCGCCCTCACACGTATGCTCCCCCTAAACCGTTGTCATACCCTCACCTGGACCCTAAACCGTCCCCGTCCCCTAGCCCTAAGCCTAGCCAGAACACTAACCCTAACCCTTCCCCGAAGCCTTCCCCTCACCCGTCCCCTAAACCTAACCCGTACGCTCACACTAACCCGCGCCCTCACACGTACCCTCCCCGTAAAACGTTGTCGTACCCTCACCTGGAACCTAAACCGTCCCCGTCCCCTAACCCTAACCCTAGCCCGAACCCTAACCCTAAACCTTCCCCGAAGCCTTCCCCTCACCGTCCCCTAATCCTAACCCGTACGCTCACACTAACCCACGCCCACACACGTACGCTCCCCCTAAAGCGTTGTCGTACCCTCACCTGGACCCTAAACCGTCCCCGTCCCCTAACCCTAACCCTACCCCGAACCCTAACCCTAACCCTTCCCCGAAGCCTTCCCCTCAACCGTCCCCTAATCCTAACCCGTACGCTCACACTAACCCGTGCCCTCACACGTACACGCCCCCTAAACCGTTGTCGTACCCTCACCTGGACCCTAAACCGTCCCCGTTCCCCAACCCTAACCCTAGCCCGAACCCTAAACCTTACACTTTCCCGAAGCCTTCCCCTCACCCGTCCCCTAATCCTAACCCGTACGCTCACACTAACACGTGCCCTCACACATACGCTCACACTAAACCGTTGTCGTACCCTCACCTGGACCCTAAACCGTCCCCGTGCCGTAACCCTAAACCTAGCCCGAACCCTAACCCTAACTCTTCCCCGAAGCCTTCCCCTCACCCGTCCCCTAATCCTAACCCGTACGCTCACACAAACCCGCGCGCTCACACGTACACTCCCCCTAAACCATTGTCGTACCCTCACCAGCAGCGAAAACGGTCCCCGTCCCCTAACCCTAACCCTAGCCTGAACCCTAACCCTAACACTTCCCAGAAGCCTTCCCCTCCCCCGTCCCCTAATCCTAACCCGTACGGTCACACTAACCCGCGCCCTCACACGTACACTCCCCCTAAACCATTGTCGTACCCTCACCTGGAGCCAAAACGGTCCCCGTTCCCTAACCCTAACCCTAGCCCGAACCCTAACCCTAACCCTTCCCCGAAGCCTTCCCCTCACCCGTCCCCTAATCCTAACCCGTACACTCACACTAACCCGCGCCCTCACACGTACGCTCCCCCTAAACCATTGTCGTACCCTCACCTGGACCCTAAACCGTCCCCGTCCCCTAACCCTAACCCTAGCCCGAACACTTCCACGAAGCCTTCCACTCACCCGTTCCCTAATCCTAACCCGTACGCTCACACTAACCCACAACCTCACACATTCGCTCCCCCTAAAGCGTTGTCGTACCCTCACCTGGACCCTAAACCGTCCCCGTCCCCTAACCCTAACCCTAGCCCGAACCCAAACCCTAACCCTTCCCCGAAGCCTTCCCCTCACCCGTCCCCTAATCCTAAACCGTACGCTCACACTAACCCGCGCCCTCACACGTACGCTCCCCCTAAAGCGTTGTTGTAGCCTCACCTGGACCCTAAACCGTCCCCGTCCCCTAACCCTAACCCTAGCCCGAACCCTAACCCTAACACTTCCCCGAAGTCTTCCCCTCACCCGTCCCCTAATCCTAACCCGTACGCTCACACTAATCCGTGCCCTCACATGTACGCTCCCACTAAACCGTTGTCGTAACCTCACCTGGACCCTAAACCATCCCTGTCTCCTAACCCTAACCCTAGCCTGAACCCTAACCCTAACCCTTCCCCGAAGTCTTCCCCTCACCCGTCCCCTAATCCTAACCCGTACCCTCACACTAACCCACGCCCTCACACGTACGCTCCCCCTATAGCGTTGTCGTACCCTCACCTGGACACTAAACCGTCCCCATCCCCTAACCCTAACCCTAGCCAGAACCCTAAACCTAACCCTTCCCCGAAGCCTTCCCTTCACCCGTCCCCTAGTCCTAACCCGTACGCTCACACTATCCAGTCCGCTCACACGTACGCTGCCCCTAAACTGTTGTCGTACCCACAGCTGGACCCTAAACTGTCCCCATCCCCTAACACTAACCCTAGCCCGAACCCTAAACCTAACCCTTCCTCGAAGCCTTCCCCTCACCCGTCCCCTAATCCTAACCCGTACGCTCACACTAACCCACGCCCTCACACCTACGCTCCCCCTAAACCGTTGTCGTACCCTCACCTGGACCCTAAACCGTCCCCGTCCCCTAACCCTAACCATAGCCCGAACCCTAACCCTAACCCTTCCCCGAAGCCTTCCCCTCACCCGTCCCCTAATCCTAACCCGTACGCTCACACTAACCCGCACCCTCACACGTACGATCGCCCGAAACCGTTGTCGTACCCTAGCCTGGACCCTAATTCGTCCCCGTCCCCTAACCCTAACCCTAGTCCGAACCCTAAGCCTAAAACTTCCCCGAAGCCTTACCCTCACCCGTCCCCTAATCCTAAGCTGTACGCTCACATTAACCCGCGCCCTCAAACGTGCGCTCTCCCTAAACCGTTGTCGTACCCTCACCTGGACCCTAATTCGTCCCCGTCCCCAAACCCTAACCCTACCCCGAACCCTAACCCTAACCCTTTCCCGAAGCCTTCCACTCACCCGTCCCCTTATCCTAACCCGTACGCTCACACTAACCCGCGCCCTCACACGTACGCTCCCCCTAAACCGTTGTCGAACCCTCATCTGGACCGTAAACCGTCCCCGTCCCTTAACCCTAACTCTTCCCCGAAGCCTTCCCCTCACCCGTCCTCTAATCCTAACCCGTACGCTAACGCTAAACTACACCCTCACATGTACGCTCCCCCTAAAGCGTTGTCGTACACACACCTGGACACTAAACCGTCCCCGTCTCCTAACTCTAACCCTACCGCGAACCCTAACCCTAACCCTTCCCCGAAGCCTGACTCTCATCCGTCGCCTAATCCTAACCTGTACGCTCTCGCTAAACCGCGCCCTCACCCGTACGCTCCCCCTAAAGCATTGTCGTTCCCTCACCTGGACCCTAAACCGTCCCCATCCCCGTCCCCTAACCCTAGCCCGAACACTAACCCTAACCCTTCCCCGAAGCCTTCCCCTCACCTGTCCCTTAATCCTAACCCATACGCTCACACTAACCCGCGCCCTCACACGTACCCTCCCCCTAAAGCATTGTCGTACCCTCACCTGGACCCTAAACAGTCCCTATCCCCTAACCCTAACCCTAGCCTGAATCCTAACCCTAACACTTCCCCGAAGCCTTCCCCTCACCCATCCCCTAATCCTAACCCGTACGCTCACACTAACCCCCGCCCTCACACGTACGCTCCCCCTAAACCGTTGTCGTACCCTCACCTGGACCCTAAACCGTCCCCGTCCCCTAACCGTAACCCTAGCCCGAACCCTAACCCTAACCCTTCCCCGAAGCCTTCCCCTCACCCGTCCCTTAATCCTAACCCGTACGCTCACACTATCCAGTCCGCTCACATGGACGCTGCCCCTAAACCGTTGTCGTACCCACACCTGGACCCTAAACCGTCCCCATCCCCTAACCCTAACCCTAGCCCGAACCCTAACCCTAACCCGTCCCCAAAGCCTTCCCCTCACCCATCCCCTAATCCTAACCCATACGCTCACACTAACCCGTGCCCTCACACGTACGCTCCACCTAAACCGTTTTCGTTCCCTCACCTTGACCCTAAACCGTCCCCATCCCCTAACCCTAACCCTAGCCCGAACCCTAACCCTAACCCTTCCCCGAAGCCTTCCCCTCACCCGTCACCTAATCCTAACCCGTACGCTCACACTAACCCGCGCCCTCACACTTACTCTCCCCCTATACCGTTGTCGTACACTCACCTGGACCCTAAACCGTCCCCGGCCCCTAACCCTAACCCTAGCCCGAACCCTAACACTAAACCTTCCCCAAAGCCTTCCCCTCACCCGTCCCCTAATCCTAACCCGTACGCTCACACTAACCCACGCCCTCACACGTACCCTCCCCCTAAACCGTTGTCGTACCCTCACCTGGACCCTAAACCGTCCCCGTCCCCTAACCCTAACCCTAGCCCGAACCCTAACCCTAACCCTTCCCCGAAGCCTTCCCCTCACCCGTCCCCTAATCCTAGCCCGTACGCTCACACTAACCCGCGCCCTAACACGTACGCTCCCCATAAACCGTTGTCGTACCCTCACCTGGACCCTAAACTGTCCCCGTCCCCTAACCCTAACCCTAGCCCGGACCCTAACCCTAACCCTTCCCCGAAGCCTTCCCCTCACACGTCCCATAAGCCTAACCCGTACGCTCACACTAACCCGCGCGCTCACACATACGCTCCCCCTAAACCGTTGTCGTACCCTCACCAGGAACCTAAACCGTCTTCGTCCCCTAACACTAAACTTAGCCCGAAGCCTAAACCTAACACTTCCCCGAAGCCTTCCCCTCACCCGTCCCCTAATCCTATCCCGTACGCTCACACTAACCCATGCCCTCACACGTACGCTCCCCATAAACCGTTGTCGTACCCCCACCTGGACCCTAAACCGTCCCCATCCCCTAAACCTAACCCTAGCCCGAACCCTAACCCTAACCCTTCCCCGAAGCCTTCCCCTCACCCGTCCCCTAATCCTAACCAGTACGCTCACACTAACCCGCGCCCTCACATGTATGCTCCCCCTAAACCGTTGTCATACACTCACCTGGACCCTAAACCGTCCTCGTCCCTTAACCCTAACCCTACCCCGAACCCTAACCCTAACCCTTCCCCGAAGCCTACCCCTCACCCGTCCCCTAATCCTAATCCGTACGCTCACACTAACCCGTGCCCTCACACATACGCTCCCCCTAAACCGTTGTCGTACCCTCACCAGGAACCTAAACCGTCTTCGTCCCCTAACACTAAACTTAGCCCGAAGCCTAAACCTAACACTTCCCCGAAGCCTTCCCCTCAACCGTCCCTTAATCCTAACCCGTATGCTGACACTAACCCACACGCTCAAACGTACGCTCCCCCTCAACCGTTGTCATACCCTCACCTGGACCCTAAACCGTCTCCGTCCCCTAATCCTAACCCTAGCCAGAACCCTAACCCTAACCCTTCCCTGAAGCCTTCCCCTCACCCATCCCCTAATCCTAACCCGTACGCTCACACTAAACCGCGCCCTCACACGAACGGTCCCCCTAAACCGTTGTCGTACCCTCATCTGGACCCTAAACCGTCCCCCTCCCCTAACCCTAACCCTAGCCCGAACCCTAACCCTAACCCTTCCCCGAAGCCTTCCCCTCACCCGTCACCTAATCCTAACCCGTACGCTCACATAACCCACGCCCTCACACGTATGCTCCCCCTAAACCGTTGTCGTACCCTCACGTGGACTCTAAACCGTCCCCGTCCCCTAAACTTAACTCTAGCCCGAATCCTAACCCTAAACCTTCCCCGAATCCTTCCCCTCACCCATCACCTAATCCTAACCCGCATGCTCACACTAACCCGCGCCCTCACACGTACGCTCCCCCTAAAGCGTTGTCGTACGCTCACCTGGACCCTAAACCGTCCCTATCCCCTAACCCTAACCCTAGACTGAACCCTAACCCTAACCCGTCCCCGAAGCCTTCCCCTCACCCATCCCCTAATCCTAACCCGTACGCTCACACTAACCCGTGCCCTCACACGTACGCTCCACCTAAACCGTTTTCGTACCCTCACCTTGACCCTAAACCGTCCGCATCCCCTAACCCTAACCCTAGCCCGAACCCTAACCCTAACCCTTCCCTGAAGCCTTCCCCTCACCCATCCCCTAATCCTAACCCGTACGCTCACACTAACCCACGCCCTCACACGTACGCACCCCCTAAAATGTTGTCGTACCCTCACCTGGACCCTAAACTGTCCCCGTCCCCAAACCCTAACCCTAGCCCGAACCCTAACACTAACACTTTCCTGAAGCCTTCCCCTCACCCGTCCCCTAATCCTAACCCGTACGCTCACACTAACCCGCGCCCTCACACGTACGCTCCCCCTAAACCGTTGCCGTACCCTCAGCTGGACGCTAAACCGTCCCCGTCCCCTAATCCTAACCCTAGCCCGAACCCTAACCCTAACCCTTCCCCGAAGCCTTACCCTCACCCGTCCCCTAATCCTAACCCGTACGCTCACACTAACCCGCGCCCTCACACGTACGCTCCCCCTAAACCATTGTCGTGCCCTCACCTGGACCCTAAACTGTCCCCGTCCCCTAACACTAAACCTCCCCGAACCCTAACCCTAAACCTTCCCCGTAGCCTTCCCCTTACCTCTCCCCTAATTCTAAACCGTACGCTCACAATAACCCACGCCCTCACACGTACGCTCCCCCTAAACCGTTGTCGTACCCTCACCTGGACCCTAAACCGTCCCCGTCCCCTAACCCTAACACTAGCCCGAACCCTAACCCTAACTCTTCCCCGAAGACATCCCCTCACCCGTCCCCTAATCCTAACCCGTACGCTCACACTAACCCGCGCCCTCACACGTACGCTCCCCCTAAACCATTGTCGTGCCCTCACCTGGACCCTAAACCGTCCCCATCCCCTAACCCTAACCCTAGCCCGAACCTTAACCCTAACCCTTCCCCGAAGCCTTCCCCTCACCCGTCCCCTAATCCTAGCCCGTACGCTCACACTAAGCCACGCCCTAACATGTACGCTCCCCCTAAACTTTTGTCGTACCCTCACCTGGATCCTAAACTGTCCCCGTCCCCTAACCCTAAACCTAGCCCGAACCCTAACCCTAAACCTTCCCCGAAGCCTTTCCCTCACCCGTCCCCTAATCCTAACCCATACGCTCACACTAAACAGCCTGCTCACACGTACGCTGCCCCTAAACCGTTTTGGTACCCTCACCTGGACCCTAAACCGTCCCCATCCCCTAACCCTAACCCTACCCAAACCCTAACACTAACCCGTCCCCGAAGCCTTCCCCTCACCCGTCCCCTAATCCTAACCCGTACGCTCACACTAACCCGCGCCCTCACACGTACACTCCCTCTAAACCGTTGTCGTACCCTCACCTGGACCCTAAACCGTCCCTGTCCCCTAACCCTAACCCTAGCCCGAACCCTAACCCTAACCCTTCCCCGAAGCCTTCCCCTCACCCGTCCCCCAATCCTAACCCGTACGCTCACACTAACCTGCGCCCTCACACGTACGCTCCCTCTAAACCATTGTCGTACCCTCACCTGGACCCTAAACAGTTCCCGTCCCCTAACCCTAACCCTAGCCCGAACCCTAACCCTACCACTTCCCCGAAGCCTTCCTCTCACCCGTCCCCTAATCCTAACCCATACGCTCACACTAACCCGCGCCCTCACATGTTCGCTCCCCCTAAACAATTGTCGTGCCCTCACCTAGACCCTAAACCGTCCCCATCCCCTAACCCTAACCCTAGCCCGAACCTTAACCCTAACCATTCCCCGAAGCCTTCCCCTCACCCGTCCCCTAATCATAACCCGTACGCTCACACTAACCCACGTCTTCACACGTACGCTCCTCCTAAACCGTTTTCGTACCCTCACCTGTACCCGAAACCCTCCCCATCCCCGAACCTTAACCGTAGTCCGATCCCTAACCCTAACACTTCCCCAAAGCCTTCCCCTCACCCGTCCCCTAATTCTAACCCGTACGCTCACACTAAAACGCGCCCTCACACTTACGCTCCCCGTACACCGTTGTCGTACCCTCACCTGGACCCTAAACCGTCCCCGTCCCCTAACCCTAACCCTAGCCCGAACCCTAAACCTAACCCTTCCCCGAAGCCTTCCCCTCACACGTCCCCTAATCCTAACACGTACGCTCACACTAACCCGCGCCCTCACACGTACGCTCCCCCTAAACCGTTGTCGAACCCTCACCTGGACCCTAAACCGTCCCCGTCCCCTAACCCTAAACCTAGCCCAAACCCTAACCCTAACCCGTCCCCGAAGCCTTCCCCTCACCCATCCCCTAATCCTAAACCGTACGCTCACACTAACCCGTGCCCTCACATGTACGCTCCACCTAAACCGTTTTCGTACCCTTACCTTGACCCTAAACCGTCCCCATCCCCTAATCCTAACCCTAGCACGAACCCTAACCCTAACCCTTCCCCGAAGCCTTCCCCTCACCCGTCCCCTAATCCTAACCCGTACGCTCACACTAACCCGCGCCCTCACATGTACGCTCCCCCTAAACCGTTGTCGTACCCTCACCTGGACCTTAAACCATCCCCGTCCCCTAACCCTTACCCTAGCCTGAACCCTAACCCTAACATTTCCCCGAAGCCTTCCCCTCACCCGTCCCCTAAGCCTAACCCGTACGCTCACACTAACCCGCGCCCTCACACGTACACTCCGCCTAAACCGTTGTCGTACCCTCACCTGAACCCTAAACCGTCCCCATCCCCTAACCCTAACCCTAGCTCAAACCCTAACCCTACCCTTTCCCCGAAGTCTTCCCCTCACACATCCCCTAATCCTAACCCGTACGCTCACACTAACCCGCGCCCTCACACGTACGCACCCCCTAAAACGTTCTCGTACCGTCACCTGGACCCTAAACCGTCCCAGTACCCTAACACTAACCCTAGCCCGAACCCTAACCCTAACACTTCCGCGAAGCCTTCCCCTCACCCGTCCCCTAATCCTAACCAGTACGCTCACACTAATCAGCCCGCTCACACGTACGCCGCCCCTAAACCGTTGTCGTACCCTCACCTGGACCCTAAACTGTCCCCATCCCCTAACCCTAACCCTAGCTCGAACCATAACCCTAACCCGTCCCCGAAGTCTTCCCCTCACACATCCCCTAATCCTAACCCGTACGCTCACACTTACCCATGCCCTCACACGTACGCTCCCCCTAAACCGTGGTCGTACCCTCACCTGGACCCTAAACCGTCCCCGTCCCCTAACCCTAACCCTAGCCCGAACTCTAACCCTAACCCTTCCCCGAAGCCTTCCCCTCACCCGTCCCTTAATCCTAACCCGTACGCTCACACTAACCCGCGCCCTCACACGTACGCTCCCCCTAAAGCGTTGTCGAACCCTCACCTTGACCCTAAACCGTCCTCGTCCCCTAACCCTAACCCAAGCCCGAACCCTAACCCTAAACCTTCCCCGAAGCCTTCCCCTCACACGTTCCCTAATCCTAACCCGTACGCTCACACTAACCTGCGCCGTCACACGTACGCTCCCCCTAAACCGTTGTCTTACCCTCACCTGGACCCTAAACGGTCCCCGTCCCCTAACCCAAACCCTATCCCGAACCCTAACCCTAAACCTTCCCAGAAGCCTTCCCCTCACCCGTCCCCTAATCCTAACCCGTACGCTCAAACTAACCCACGTCTTCACACGTACATTCCCCCTAAAACCGTTGTCGTACCCTCACCTGTCCCTAAATCGTCCCCGTCCCCTAATCCGAACCCTAGCCCGAACCCTCACCCTAACCCTTCCCCGAAGCCTTCCCCTCACCCGTCCCCTAATCCGAACCCGTACGCTCACACTAACCCGCGCCCTCACACGTACGCTCCCCCTAAACCGTTGTCGTACCCTTACCTGGACCCTAAACCGTCCCCATCCCCTAACCCTAACCCTAGCCCGAACCATAACCCTCACCCTTCCCAGAAGCCTTCCCCTCACCCATCCCCGAATCCTAAACCGTTCGCTCACACTATCCAGCCCGCTCACACGTACGGTGCCCCTAAAGCGTTGTCATACCCACACCTGGACCCTAAACCGTCCCCATCCCCTAACCCTAACCCTAGCCCGAACCCTAACCCTAACCCTTCCCTGAAGCCTTCCCCTCAACGTCCCCTAATCCTAACCCGTACGCTCACACTAACCCGCGCCCTCACACTTACGCTCCCCCTAAACCGTTGTCGTACACTCACCTGGACCCTAAACCGTCCCCGTCCCCTAACACTAAACCTAGCCCGAACCCTAACCCTAACTCTTCCCCGAAGACATCCCGTCACCCGTCCCCTAATCCTAACGCGTACGCTCACACTAACACGCACCCTCACACGTACGCTTCCCCTAAACCATTGTCGTGCCCTCACCTGGACCCTAAACCGTCCCCATCCCCTAACCCTAACCCTAGCCCGAACCTTAACCCTAACCATTCCCCGAAGCCTTCCCCTCACCCGTCCCCTAATCCAAACCCGTACGCTAACACTAACCCACGTCTTCACACGTACGCTCCCCCTAAACCGTTGTCGTACCCTCACCTGGACCCTAAACCGTCCCCGTCCCCTAACCCTAACACTAGCCCGAACCCTAACCCTAACTCTTCCCCGAAGACATCCCCTCACCCGTCCCCTAATCCTAACCCGTACGCTCACACTAACCCGCGCCCTCACACGTACGCTCCCCCTAAACCATTGTCGTGCCCTCACCTGGACCCTAAACCGTCCCCATCCCCTAACCCTAACCCTAGCCCGAACCTTAACCCTAACCCTTCCCCGAAGCCTTCCCCTCACCCGTCCCCTAATCCTAGCCCGTACGCTCACACTAAGCCACGCCCTAACATGTACGCTCCCCCTAAACTTTTGTCGTACCCTCACCTGGATCCTAAACTGTCCCCGTCCCCTAACCCTAAACCTAGCCCGAACCCTAACCCTAAACCTTCCCCGAAGCCTTTCCCTCACCCGTCCCCTAATCCTAACCCATACGCTCACACTAAACAGCCTGCTCACACGTACGCTGCCCCTAAACCGTTGTGGTACCCTCACCTGGACCCTAAACCGTCCCCATCCCCTAACCCTAACCCTACCCAAACCCTAACACTAACCCGTCCCCGAAGCCTTCCCCTCACCCGTCCCCTAATCCTAACCCGTACGCTCACACTAACCCACGCCCTCACACGTACACTCCCTCTAAACCGTTGTCGTACCCTCACCTGGACCCTAAACCGTCCCTGTCCCCTAACCCTAACCCTAGCCCGAACCCTAACCCTAACCCTTCCCCGAAGCCTTCCCCTCACCCGTCCCCCAATCCTAACCCGTACGCTCACACTAACCTGCGCCCTCACACGTACGCTCCCTCTAAACCATTGTCGTACCCTCACCTGGACCCTAAACAGTTCCCGTCCCCTAACCCTAACCCTAGCCCGAACCCTAACCCTACCACTTCCCCGAAGCCTTCCTCTCACCCGTCCCCTAATCCTAACCCATACGCTCACACTAACCCGCGCCCTCACATGTTCGCTCCCCCTAAACAATTGTCGTGCCCTCACCTAGACCCTAAACCGTCCCCATCCCCTAACCCTAACCCTAGCCCGAACCTTAACCCTAACCATTCCCCGAAGCCTTCCCCTCACCCGTCCCCTAATCATAACCCGTACGCTCACACTAACCCACGTCTTCACACGTACGCTCCTCCTAAACCGTTTTCGTACCCTCACCTGTACCCGAAACCCTCCCCATCCCCGAACCTTAACCGTAGTCCGATCCCTAACCCTAACACTTCCCCGAAGCCTTCCCCTCACCCGTCCCCTAATTCTAACCCGTACGCTCACACTAAAACGCGCCCTCACACTTACGCTCCCCGTACACCGTTGTCGTACCCTCACCTGGACCCTAAACCGTCCCCGTCCCCTAACCCTAACCCTAGCCCGAACCCTAAACCTAACCCTTCCCCGAAGCCTTCCCCTCACACGTCCCCTAATCCTAACACGTACGCTCACACTAACCCGCGCCCTCACACGTACGCTCCCCCTAAACCGTTGTCGAACCCTCACCTGGACCCTAAACCGTCCCCGTCCCCTAACCCTAAACCTAGCCCAAACCCTAACCCTAACCCGTCCCCGAAGCCTTCCCCTCACCCATCCCCTAATCCTAAACCGTACGCTCACACTAACCCGTGCCCTCACATGTACGCTCCACCTAAACCGTTTTCGTACCCTTACCTTGACCCTAAACCGTCCCCATCCCCTAATCCTAACCCTAGCACGAACCCTAACCCTAACCCTTCCCCGAAGCCTTCCCCTCACCCGTCCCCTAATCCTAACCCGTACGCTCACACTAACCCGCGCCCTCACATGTACGCTCCCCCTAAACCGTTGTCGTACCCTCACCTGGACCTTAAACCATCCCCGTCCCCTAACCCTTACCCTAGCCTGAACCCTAACCCTAACATTTCCCCGAAGCCTTCCCCTCACCCGTCCCCTAAGCCTAACCCGTACGCTCACACTAACCTGCGCCCTCACACGTACACTCCGCCTAAACCATTGTCGTACCCTCACCTGAACCCTAAACCGTCCCCATCCCCTAACCCTAACCCTAGCTCAAACCCTAACCCTACCCTTTCCCCGAAGTCTTCCCCTCACACATCCCCTAATCCTAACCCGTACGCTCACACTAACCCGCGCCCTCACACGTACGCACCCCCTAAAACGTTCTCGTACCGTCACCTGGACCCTAAACCGTCCCAGTACCCTAACACTAACCCTAGCCCGAACCCTAACCCTAACACTTCCGCGAAGCCTTCCCCTCACCCGTCCCCTAATCCTAACCAGTACGCTCACACTAATCAGCCCGCTCACACGTACGCCGCCCCTAAACCGTTGTCGTACCCTCACCTGGACCCTAAACTGTCCCCATCCCCTAACCCTAACCCTAGCTCGAACCATAACCCTAACCCGTCCCCGAAGTCTTCCCCTCACACATCCCCTAATCCTAACCCGTACGCTCACACTTACCCATGCCCTCACACGTACGCTCCCCCTAAACCGTGGTCGTACCCTCACCTGGACCCTAAACCGTCCCCGTCCCCTAACCCTAACCCTAGCCCGAACTCTAACCCTAACCCTTCCCCGAAGCCTTCCCCTCACCCGTCCCTTAATCCTAACCCGTACGCTCACACTAACCCGCGCCCTCACACGTACGCTCCCCCTAAAGCGTTGTCGAACCCTCACCTTGACCCTAAACCGTCCTCGTCCCCTAACCCTAACCCAAGCCCGAACCCTAACCCTAAACCTTCCCCGAAGCCTTCCCCTCACACGTTCCCTAATCCTAACCCGTACGCTCACACTAACCTGCGCCGTCACACGTACGCTCCCCCTAAACCGTTGTCTTACCCTCACCTGGACCCTAAACGGTCCCCGTCCCCTAACCCAAACCCTATCCCGAACCCTAACCCTAAACCTTCCCAGAAGCCTTCCCCTCACCCGTCCCCTAATCCTAACCCGTACGCTCAAACTAACCCACGTCTTCACACGTACATTCCCCCTAAAACCGTTGTCGTACCCTCACCTGTCCCTAAATCGTCCCCGTCCCCTAATCCGAACCCTAGCCCGAACCCTCACCCTAACCCTTCCCCGAAGCCTTCCCCTCACCCGTCCCCTAATCCGAACCCGTACGCTCACACTAACCCGCGCCCTCACACGTACGCTCCCCCTAAACCGTTGTCGTACCCTTACCTGGACCCTAAACCGTCCCCATCCCCTAACCCTAACCCTAGCCCGAACCATAACCCTCACCCTTCCCAGAAGCCTTCCCCTCACCCGTCCCCTAATCCTAACCCGTACGCTCACACTATCCAGTCCGCTCACACGTACGCTGCCCCTAAACCGTTGTCGTACCCACACCTGGACCCTAAACCGTCCCCATCCCCTAACCCTAAACCTAGCCCGAACCCTAACCCTAACCCGTCCCCGAAGCCTTCCACTCACCCATCCCCTAATCCTAACCCGTACGCTCACACTAACCCGTGCCCTCACAGGTACGCTCCACCTAAACCGTTTTCGTACCCTCACCTTGACCCTAAACCGTCCCCATCCCCTAACCCTAAGCCTAGCCCGAACCCTAACCCTAACCCTTACCCGAAGCCTTCCCCTCACCCGTCCCCTAATCCTAACCCGTACGCTCACACTAATCTGCGCCCTCACACTTACGCTCCCCCTAAACCGTTGTTGTACACTCACCTGGACCCTAAACCGTCCCCGTCCCCTAACCCTAACCCTAGCCCGAACCCTAACCCTAAACCTTCCCCGAAGCCTTCCCCTCACCCGTCCCCTAATCCTAACCCGTACGCTCACAGTAACCCGTGCCCTCACACGTACGCTACCCCTAAACCGTTGTCGTACCCTCACCTGGACCCTAAATCGTCCCCGTCCCCTAACCCTAACCCTAGACCGAAACCTAACCCCAACACTTCCCCGAAGCCTTCCCCTCACCCGTCCCCTAATCCTAACCCGTACGCTCACATTAACCCGCGCCCTAACACGTACGCTCCCCCTATACCGTTGT
Organism: Leucopleurus acutus; assembly: GCF_964270905.1. Classification (NCBI taxonomy): domain Eukaryota; kingdom Metazoa; phylum Chordata; class Mammalia; order Artiodactyla; family Delphinidae; genus Leucopleurus; species Leucopleurus acutus. Next base: position 1,633,882 of record NW_028139226.1, on the reverse strand, counting down.
CGTACCCTCACCTGGACCCTAAACCGTCCCCGTCCCCTAACACTAACCCTAGCCCGAACCCTACCCTAACCCTTCCCCAAAAGCTTCCCCTCACCCGTCCCCTAATCCTAACCCGTACGCTCACACTAACCCGCGCTGTCACACGTACGCTACCCCTAAACCGTTGTCGTACCCTCACTGGACCCTAAACCGTCGCCGTCCCCTAACACTAAAACTAGCCCGAACCCTAACCCTAACACTTTCCCGAAGCCTTCCCCTCCCCCGTCCTCTAATCCTAACCCGTATGCTCACACTAACCCACGCCCTCACACGTATGCTCCCCCTAAACCGTTGTCGTACCCTCACCTGGAACCTAAACCGTCTCCGTCCCGTAACCCTAACCCTAGCCCGAACCCTAACCCTAACCCTTCCCCGAAGCCTTCCCCTCACCTGTCCCCTAATCCTAGCCCGTACGGTCACACTAACGCGCGCCCTCACACGTACGCTCCCCCTAAACCGTTGTCGTACCCTCACCTGGAACCTAAACCTTCCCCTTCCCTAACCCTAACCCTAGCCCCAACCCTAACCCTAACACTTCCCCGAAGCCTTCCCCTCACCCGTCCCCTAATCCTAACCCGTACGCTCACATTAACCTGCGCCCTCAAACGTACGCTCCCCCTAAACCGTCGTCGTACCCTCAACTGGACCCTAAACCGTCCCCGTCCCCTAACCCTAACCCTAGACCGAACCCTAAACCTAACCCTTCTTCGAAGCCTACCCCTCACCCTTCCCCTAATCCTAATCCGTACGCCCACACTAACCCGTGCCCTCAAACGTACGCTCCCCTTAAACCGCTGTCGTACCCTCAGCTGGACCCTAAACCGTCCCCGTCCCCTAACCCTAACCCTAGCCCGAACCCTAACCCTAACCCTTCCCCAAAGCCTTCCCCTCACCCGTCCCCTAATCCTAACCCGTACGCTCACACTAACCCACGCCCTCTCACGTACGCTACCCCTAAACCGTTGTTGTACCCTCACTGGACCCTAAACCGACACCGACCCCTAACCTTAACCCTAGCCCGAACCCTAACCCTAACACTTTCCCGAAGCCTTCCCCTCACCCGTCCCCAAATCCTAACCCGTACGCTCACACTAACCCGCGCCCTCACACGTACGCTCCCCCTAAACCGTTGTCGTACCCTCACCTTGACCCTAAACCGTCTCCGTCCCCTAACCCTAACCCTAGCCCGAAAACTAAACCTAACACTTCCCTGAAGCCTTCCCCTCACCCGTCCCCTAATCCTATCCCGTACGCTGAAACTAACCCACGCCCTCACACGTATGCTCCCCCTAAACCGTTGTCGTACCCTCACCTGGTCCCTAAACCGTCCCCGTCCCCTAACCCTTACCCTAGCCTGAACCCTAACCCTAAACCCTCCCCGAAGCCTTCCCCTCACCCGTCCCCTAATCCTAACCCGTACGCTCACACTAACACGCGCCCTCACACGTACGCTACCCCTAAACCGTTGTCGTACCCTCACTGGACCCTAAACCATCCCCGTCCCCTAACCCTAACCCTAGCCCGAACCCTAACCCTAACACTTACCCGAAGCCTTCCCCTCACCCGTGCCCTAATCCTAACCCGTACGCTCACACTAACCCGCTCCCTCACACGTACGCTCCCCGTAAACCGTTGTCGTACCCTCAACTGGACCCTAAACCGTCCCCGTCCCTTAACCATAACCCTAGCCCGAACCCTAACCATAACCCTTCCCCAAAGCCTTCCCCTCACGCGTCCCCAAATCCTAACCCGTACGCGCACACTAACCCACACCCTCACACGTAGGGTCCCCCTAAACCGTTGTCGTACCCTCACCTGGACCCTAAACCGTCCCCATCCCCTAACCCTAACCCTAGCCCGAACCCTAACCCTAACACTTACCCGAAGCCTTCCCCTCACCCGTCCCCTAATCCTAACCCGTATGGTTACACTAACCCGCGCCCTCACACGTACGCTCCCCCTAAACCGTTGTCGTACACTCACCTGGACCCTAAACCGTCCCCGTCCCCTAACCCTAACCCTAGCCCGAACCCTAACCCTAACTCTTCCCCGAAGCCTTCCCCTCACCTGTCCCCTAATCCTAACCCGTACGCTCACACTAACCCGCGCCCTCACACGTACGCTCACCCTAAACCGTTATCGTACCCTCACCTGGAACCTAAACCATCCCCGTCCACTAACCCTAACCCTAGCCCGAACCCTAACCCTAACCCTTCCCTGAAGCCTTCCCCTCACCCGTCCCCTAATCCTATCCCGTACGCTGAAACTAACCCGCGCCCTCACACGTATGCTCCCCCTAAACCGTTGTCGTACCCTCACCTGGTCCCTAAACCGTCCCCGTCCCCTAACCCTTACCCTAGCCTGAACCCTAACCCTAAACCCTCCCCGAAGCCTTCCCCTCACCCGTCCCCTAATCCTAACCCGTACGCTCACACTAACACGCGCCCTCACACGTACGCTACCCCTAAACCGTTGTCGTACCCTCACTGGACCCTAAACCATCCCCGTCCCCTAACCCTAACCCTAGCCCGAACCCTAACCCTAACACTTACCCGAAGCCTTCCCCTCACCCGTGCCCTAATCCTAACCCGTACGCTCACACTAACCCGCTCCCTCACAGGTACGCTCCCCGTAAACCGTTGTCGTACCCTCAACTGGACCCTAAACCGTCCCCGTCCCTTAACCATAACCCTAGCCCGAACCCTAACCATAACCCTTCCCCGAAGCCTTCCCCTCACGCGTCCCCAAATCCTAACCCGTACGCGCACACTAACCCACACCCTCACACGTAGGGTCCCCCTAAAACGTTGTCGTACCCTCACCTGGACCCTAAACCGTCCCCATCCCCTAACCCTAACCCTAGCCCGAACCCTAACCCTAACACTTACCCGAAGCCTTCCCCTCACCCGTCCCCTAATCCTAACCCGTACAGTCACACTAACCCGCGCCCTCACAGGTACGCTCCCCCTAAACCGTTGTCGTACACTCACCTGGACCCTAAACCGTCCCCGTCCCCTAACCCTAACCCTAGCCCGAACCCTAACCCTAACTCTTCCCCGAAGCCTTCCCCTCACCCGTCCCCTAATCCTAACCCGTACGCTCACACTAACCCGCGCCCTCACACGTACGCTCACCCTAAACCGTTATCGTACCCTCACCTGTAACCTAAACCATCCCCGTCCACTAACCCTAACCCTAGCCCGAACCCTAACCCTAACCCTTCCCTGAAGCCTTCCCCTCACCCGTCCCCTAATCCTAACCCGTAAGCTCACACTAACCCGCGCCCTCACACGTACGCTCGCCCTAAACCGTTGTCGTACCCTCACCTGGTCCCTAAACCGTCCCGTTCCCCTAACCCTAACCCTAGCCCGAACCCTAACCCTAAACCTTCCCCGAAGCCTTCCCCTCACCCGTCCCCTAATCCTAACCCGTACGCTCACACTAACCCGCGCCCTCACACGTACTCTCCCCCTAAACCATTGTCGTACACTCACGTGGACCCTAAACCGTCCCCGTCCCCTAACCCTAACCCTAACCAGAACCCCAAACCTAACCCTTCCCCGAAGCCTTCCCCTCACCCGTCCCCTAATCCTAACCCGTACGCTCACACTAAACCGTGCCCTCACACGTACGCTCTCCCTAAACCGTTGTCGTACCCCCACCTGGACCCTAAACCGTCCCCGTCCCCTAAACGTAACCGTAGCCCGAACCCTAACCCTAAACCTTCCCCAAAGCCTTCCCCTCACCCGTCCCCGAATCATAACCTGTACGCTCACACTAACCCGCGCCCTCACACGTACGCTCCCCCTAAACCGTTGTCGTACCCTCACCTGGACCCTAAACGGTCCCCGTCCCCTAACGCAAACCCTATCCCGAACCCTAACCCTAAACCTTCCCAGAAGCCTTCCCCTCACCCGTCCCCTAATCCTAACCCGTACGCTCACACTAACCCACGTCTTCACACGTACACTCCCCCTAAAACCGTTGTCGTACCCTCACCTGGACCCTAAATCATCCCCGTCCCCTAATCCGAACCCTAGCCCGAACCCTCATCCTAACACTTCCCCGAAGCCTTCCCCTCACCCGTCCCCTAATCCGAACCCGTACGCTCACACTAACCCGCGCCCTCACACGTACGCTCCCCCTAAACTGTTGTCGTACCCTTACCTGGACCCTAAACCGTCCCCATCCCCTAACCCTATCCCTAGCCCGAACCATAACCCTAACCCTTCCCAGAAGCCTTCCCCTCACCCATCCCCGAATCCTAACCCGTTCGCTCACACTATCCAGCCCGCTCACACGTACGCTGCCCCTAAAGCGTTGTCGTACCCACACCTGGACCCTAAACCGTCCTCATCCCCTAACCCTAAACCTAGCCCGAACCCTAACCCTAACCCGTCCCCGAAGCCTTCCCCTCACCCATCCCCTAATCCTAACCCGTACGCTCACACTAACCCGTGCCCTCACAGGTACGCTCCACCTAAACCATTTTCGTACCCTCACCTTGACCCTAAACCGTCCCCATCCCCTAACTCTAACCCTAGCCCGAACCCTAACCATAACCCTTCCCCGAAGCCTTCCCCTCACCCGTCCCCTAATCCTAACCCGTACGCTCACACTAACCCGCGCCCTCACACTTACGCTCCTCCTAAACCGTTGTTGTACACTCACCTGGACCCTAAACCGTCCCCGTCACCTAACCGTAACCCTAGCCCGAACCCTAACCCTAAAACTTCCCCGAAGCCTTCCCCTCACCCGTCCCCTAATCCTAACCCGTACGCTCACAGTAACCCGTACCCTCACACGTACGCTCCCCCTAAACCGTTGTCGTACACTCACCTGGACCCTAAATCGTCCCCGACCCCTAACCCTAACCCTAGCCCGAACCCTAACCCTAACACTTCCCCGAAGCCTTCCCCTCACCCGTCCCCTAATCCTAACCCGTACGCTCACACTAACCCGCGCCCTAACACGTACGCTCCCCCTATACCGTTGTCGTACCCTCACCTGGACCCTAAACTGTCCCCGTCCCCTAACCCTAACCCTAGCCCGAACCCTAACCCTAACCCTTCCCCGAAGCCTTCCCCTCACCCGTCCCCTAATCCTAACCCGTACGCTCACACTAACCCGCACCCTCACACGTATGCTCCCCCTAAACCGTTGTCGTACCCTCACCTGGAACCTAAACCTTCCCCTTCCCTAACCCTAACCCTAGCCTCAACCCTAACCCTAACCCTTCCCCGAAGCCTTCCCCTCACCCGTCCCCTAATCCTAACCCGTACGCTCACACTAACCTGCGCCCTCAAACGTACGCTCCCCCTAAACCGTTGTCATACCCTCAACTGGACCCTAAACCGTCCCCGTCCCCTAACCCTTACCCTAGACCGAACCCTAAACCTAACCCTTCCTCCAAGCCTACCACTCACCCTTCCCCTAATCCTAATCCGTACGCCCACACTAACCCGTGCCCTCACACGTAAGCTCCCCCTAAACCGCTGTCGTACCCTCAGCTGTACCCTAAACCGTCCCTGTCCCCTAAACCTAACACTAGCCCGAACCCTAACCCTAACCCTTCCCCAAAGCCTTCCCCTCACCCGTCCCCTAATCCTAACCCGTACGCTCACACTAACCCACCCCCTCACACGTAGGATCCCCCTAAACCGTTGTCGTACCCTGACCTGGACCCTAAACCGTCCCCATTCCCTAACCCTAACCCTAGCCCGAACCCTAACCCTAACCCTTACCCGAAGCCTTCCCCTCACCCGTCCCCTAATCCTAAACCGTACGCTCACACTAACCCACGCCCTCACACGTACGCTCCCCCTAAACCGTTGTCGTACCCTCACCTGGACCCTAAACCGTCCCCGTCCCCTAACCCTAACCCTAGCCCGAACCCTAACCCTAACTCTTCCCCGAAGCCTTCCCCTCACCCGTCCCCTAATCCTAACCCGTACGCTCACACTAACCCGCGCACTCACACGTACGCTCACCCTAAACCGTTATCGTACCCTCACCTGGAACCTAAACCGTCCCCGTCCCCTAACCCTAACCCTAGCCCGAACCCTAACCCTAACCCTTCCCTGAAGCCTTCCCCTCACCCGTCCCCTAATCCTACCCCGTACGCTCACACTAACCCACGCCCTCACACGTACGCTCGCCCTAAACCGTTGTCGTACCCTCACCTGGTCCCTAAACCGTCCCCATCCCCAACCCTAACCCTAGCCCGAACCCTAAACCTAAACCTTCCCCGAAGCCTTCCCCTCACCCGTCCCCTAATCCTAAACCGTACGCTCACACTAACCTGCGCCCTCAAACGTACGCTCCCCCTAAACCGTTGTCGTACCCTCAACTGTACCCTAAACCGTCCACGTCCCCTAACCCTAACCCTAGCCCGAACCCTAACCTTAACCCTTCGCCAAAGCCTTCCCCTCACCCGTCCCCTAATCCTAACCCGTACGCTCACACTGACCCACACCCTCACACGTACGCTCCCCCTAAACCGCTGTCGTACCCTCAACTGTACCCTAATCCGTCCCCGTCCCCTAACCCTAACCCTAGCCCGAACCCTAAACCTAACCCTTCCCTGAAGCCTTCCCCTCACCCGTGCCCTAATCCTATCCCGTACGCTCAAACTAACCCGTGCCCTAACACATAAACTCCCCCTGAACCGTTGTCATACCCTCACCTGGTCCCTAAACCATCCCCGTCCCCTAACCCTAACCCTAGCCTGAAACCTAACCCTAAACCCTCCCCGAAGCCTTCCCCTCACCCGTCCCCTAATCCTAACCCGTACGCTCACACTAACCCACGCCCTCACACGTACGCTCCCCCTAAACCGTTGTCGTACCCTCACCTGGAACCTAAACCGTCTCCGTCCCCTAACCCTAACCCTAGCCCGAAACCTAAACCTAACCCTTCCCCGAAGCCTTCCCCTCACCCGTCCCCTAATCCTATCCCGTACGCTCACACTAACCCGCGCCCTCACACGTACGCTCCCCCTAAACCGTTGTCGTACCCTCACCTGGTCCCTAAACCGTGCCCGTCCCCTAATCCTAACCCAGGCCCGAACCCTAACCCTAACCCTTCCGCGAAGCCTTCCCCTCACCTGTGCCCTATTCCTAACTCGACGCTCACACTAACTCGCGCCTTCACACGTACCCTCCCCCTAACCGTTCTCGTACCCTCACCTGGACCCTAAACCATCCCCGTCCCCTAACCCTAACCTCAGCCCGATCCCTAAAGCTAACACTTACCCGAAGCCATCCCCTCACCCGTCCCCTAATCCTAACCCGTACGCTCACACTAACCCGCGCCCTCACACGTACGCTCCCGCTAAACCGTTGTCATACACTCACCTGGACACTAAACCGTCCCCGTCCCCTAAACTTAACCCTAGCCCGAACCCTAACCGTAACCCTTCCCCAAAGCCTTCCGCTCACCCATCCCCGAATCCTAACCGTACGCTCACACTAACCCACGCCCTCACACGTACGCTCCCCCTAAAGCATTGTCGTACCCTCACCTGGACCCTAAACCGTCCCCGTCCCCTAACCCTAACCCTAGCCCGAACCCTAACCCTAAACCTTCCCCAAAGCCTTCCCCTCACCCGTCCCCTAATCCTAACCCGTAAGCTCACAGTAACCCGCGCCCTCACACATACGCAACCCCTAAACCGTTGTCGTACATTCACCTGGACCCTAAACCCTCCCCGTCCCCAAACCCTAACCCGAGCCCAAACCCTAACCCTAACCCTTCCCCGAAGCCTTCCCCTCACCCGTCCCCTAATCCTAACCTGTATGCTGACACTAATCCGCGCCCTCACACGTACGCTCCCCCTAAACCGTTGTCGTACCCTCACCTGGACCCTATACCGTCCCCGTCCCCTAACCCTAACCCTAGCCCGAACCCTAACCCTAACACTTCCCCGAAGCCATCCCCTCACCTGTCCCCTAATCCTTACCCGTACGCTCACACTGACCCGCGCACTCACATGTACGCTCCACCTAAAACGTTGTCGTACCGTCACCTGGACACTAAACCGTCCCCATCCCCTAACCCTAACCCTAGCCCAAACCCTAAGCCTAACCCTTCTCCGAAGCCTTTCCCTCACCCGTCCCCTAATCCTAACCCGTACGCTCACACTCACCCGCGCCCTCACACGTACGCTCCCCCGAAACCGTTTTCGTACACTCACCTGGACCCTAAACCGTCCCCGTCTCTTAACGCTAACCTTAGCCTGAACCCTAACCCTAACCCTTCCCCGAAGCCTTCCCCTCAGCCGTCCCCTATTCCTAACCCGTACGCTCACACTAACCCGCACCCTCACACGTATGCTCCCCCTAAAGCGTTGTCGTACCCTCACCTGGACCCTAAACCGACCCCATCCCCTAAACCTAACCCTAGCCCGAAACCTAACCCTTCCCCGAAGCCTTCCCCTCACCCGTACCCTAAATCTAACCCGTACGCTCACACTAAACCGTGCCCTCACATGTACACTCCCCCTAAATCGTTGTCGTACCCTCACCTGGACCCTAAACCGTCCCCGTCCCCTAACCCTATCCCTAGCCAGAACCCTAACCGTAACTCTTACCCGAAGCCTTCCCCTCACCCGTCCCCTAATCCTAACCCGTAAGCTCACACTAACCCGCGCCCTCACACCTACACTCCCCCTAAAGCGTTGTCGTACCCTCACCTGGACCCTAAACCGTCCCCATCGCCTAACCCTAACCCTAGACCGAACCCTAAACCTAACCCTTCCCCGAAGCCTTCCCCTCACCCGTCCCCTAATCCTAACACGTACCCGCACACTAACCCGCGCCCTCACACATTCGCTCTCCCTAAACCGTTGTTGTACTCTCACCTGGAACCTAAACCGTCCCCGTCCCCTAACCCTAACCCTAGCCCGAACACTAACCCTAACCCTTCTCCGAAGCCTTCCCCTCACCCGTCCCCTAATCCTAACCCGTACGCTCACACTAATCTGCGCCCTCACACGTGCGCTCCCCCTAAAGCGTTGTCGTACCCTCAACTGGACCCTAAACCGTCCCCGTCCCCTAACCCTAACCCTAGCCCGTACCCTAAATGTAACACTTCCCTGAAGCCTTCCCCTCACCCGTCCCATAATCCTAACCCGTTCGCTCACACTAACCCACGCCCTCATACGTACCCTACCCCTAAAGCATTGTCATACCCTAACCTGGACCCTAAACCGTCCCCGTCCCCTAAACCTAACCCTAGCCCGAACCCTAACCGTAACCCTTCCCCGAAGCCTTCCCCTCACCCGTGCCCTAATCCTAACCCGTACGCTCACACTAATCCACGCCCTCACAGTACTCTCCCTCTAAACCGATGTCGTACCCTCACCTGGACCCTAAACCGTCCCCATCCCCTAATTCTAAAACTAGCCCGAACCCTAACCGTAACTCTTCCCCGAAGCCTTCCCCTCACCCGTCCCCTAATCCCATCCCGTACCCTCACACTAACCCGCGCCCTCACACGTATGCTCCCCTTAAACCTTTGTCGTACTCTCACCTGGACCCTAAACTGTCCCCGTCCCCTAACCCTAACCCTAGCCCGAACCCTAACCCCTACCCTTCCCCGAAGCCTTCCCCTCACCCGTCCCCTAATCCTAACCCGTACTCTCACACTAACCCGTGCCCTCACACGTACGCTCCCCCTAAAGCGTTGTCGTACCCTCACCTGGACCCTAAACCGTCCCCGTCCCCTAACCCTAACCCTAGCCCCAACCCTAACCCTAACACTTCCCCGAAGCCTTCCCCTCACCCGTCCCCTAATCCTAACCCGTACGCTCACACTAACCCACGCCCTCACACGTACGCGCCCCCTGAACCATTGTCGTACCCTCATCTGGACCGTAAACCATCCCCGACCCTTAACCCTAACCCTTCCCCGAAGCCTTCCCCTCACCCGTCCTCTAATCCTAACCCGTACTCTAATGCTAACCCACACCCTCACATGTAAGCTCCCCCAAAGCGTTGTCTTACCCTCACCTGGACACTAAACCGTCCCCGTCTCCTAACTCTATCCCTACCGCGAACCCTAACCCTAACCCTTCCCCGAAGCCTGACTCTCACCCGTCCCCTAATCCTAACCTGTATGGTCTCGCTAAACCGCGCCCTCACACGTACGCTCCCCCTAAAGCATTGTCGTACCCTCAACTGGACCCTAAACCGTCCCCGTCCCCGTCCACTAAACCCAGCCCGAACCCTAACCCTAACCCTTCCCCGAAGCCTTCCCCTCACCCTTCCCCTAATCCTAACCCGTACGCTCACACTAACCCGCGCCCTCACACGTATGCTCCCCCTAAACCGTTGTCGTACACTCACCTGGACCCTAAACCTTCCCCGTCCCCTAACCCTAACCCGAGCCCGAACCCTAATCCTAACCCTTCCACGAAGCCTTCCCCTCACCCGTCCCCTAATCCTAACCCGTACACTCAAAGTAACCCACGCCCTCACACGTACGCTCCCCCTAAACCATTGTCGTACCCTCACCTGGACCCTAAACCGTCCCTGTCTCTTAACCCTATCCTTAGCCCAAACCCTAACCCTAACCCTTCCCCGAAGCCTTCCCCTAAACCGTCCCCTAATCCTAACCCGTACGCTCACACTAACCCGCGCCCTCACACGTACACTCCCCCTAAATCGTTGTCGTACCCTCACCTGGACCCTAAACCGTCCCCGTCCCCTAACCCTAACCCTAGCCCGAAACCTAACCCGTCCCCGAAGCCTTCCCCTCACCCGTCCCCTAATCCTAACCCGTACGCTCCCACTAACCCGCGCCCTCACACGTACGCTCCCCCTAAACCGTTGTCGTACCCTCACCTGGACCCTAAACAGTCCCCGTCACCTAACCCTAACCCTAGTCCGAACCCTAATCCTAACACTTCCCCGAAGCCTTCCCCTCACCCGTCCAATAATCCTAACCCGTATGCTCACAATAACCCGCACCCTCACACGTATTCTGCCCCTAAACCGTTGTCGTACCCTCACCTGCACCCTATATCGTCCCCGTCCCCTAACCCTCACCCTAGCCCGAACACTAACCCTAACACTTCCACGAAGCCTTCACCTCATCCGTCCCCTAATCCTAACCCGTACGCTCACACTAACCCATGCCCTCACACGTACGCTCCCCCTAAACCGTTGTTGTACCCTCACCTGGACCCTAAACCGTCCCCGTCCCCTAACCCTAACCCTAGCCGAAACCCTAACCCTAACCCTTCCCCTCACCCGTCCCCTAATCCTAACCCGTACGCTGACACTAACCCGCGCCCTCACACGTACGCTCCCCCTAAACCATTGTTGTACCCTCACCTGGACCCTATACCGTCTCCGTCCCCTAACCCTAAACCTAGCCCGAACCCTAACCCTAAACCTTCCCCGAAGCCTTCGCCTCACCCGTCCCCTAATCCTTACCCGTACGCTCACACTAACCAACACCCTCACACGTACGCTCCCCCTAAAGGCTTGTCGTACCGTCCTGGACCCTAAACCGTCCCCTAACCCTAACCCTAACCCTAGCCCGAACCCTAACCCTCACCCTTCCCCGAAGCCTTCCCCTCACCCGTCCCCTAATCCTAACCCGTACGCTCACACTAACACGCGCCCTCACACGTACACTCCCCCTAAACCGTTGTCGTACCCTCACCTGGACCCTAAACCATCCCCGTCCCCTAACCCTAACCCTAGCCCGAACCCTAACCCTAACACTTCCCCGAAGCCTGACCCAACACGTCCCCTAATCCTAACCCGTACACTAATGCTAATCAGCGCCCTCACACGTATGCTAAACCTAAAGCGTTGTCGTACCCTCACCTGGACCCTAAACCGTCACCATCCCCTAAACCTAACCCTAGCCCGAACCCTAACCCTAACGATTCCCCGAAGCCTGACACTCACCCGTCCCCTAATCCTAATCCGTACGCTAACACTAACACGCGCCCTTACACGTACGCTCTATCTAAAGCGTTGTCGTACCCTCAACTGGACCCTAAACCGTCCCCGTCCCCTAACCCTAACCCTAGGCCGAACTCTAACCCTAACCCTTCCCCGAATCCTGACCCTCACCCGTCACCTAATCCTAACCCGTACGCTAACACTAACCCGCGCTCTCACACGTACGCTCCCCCTAAAGCGTTGTCGTAACCTCACATGAACCATAAACCGTCCCGGTCCCCTAACCTTAACCCTAGCCTGATCCCTAACCCTAACCCTTCCCTGAAGCCTGACCCTCACCCGTCCCCTAATCCTAACCTGTACGCTAACACTGACATGCGCCCTCACAAGTACGCTACCCCTAAAGCGTTGTGATACCCGAAACTGGACCCTCAACCGTCCCAGTCCCCGTCCCCTAACCCTAGCCCGAACCCTAACCCTAACCCTTCCCCGAAGCCTGACGCTCACCCGTACCCTAATCCTAAACCGTACGCTCACACTAACCCGCGCCCTCACATGTACGCTCCCCCTATACCGTTGTCGTACCCTCACCTGGACCCTAAACCGTCCCCGTCCCCTAACACTAACCCTAGCCCGCACCCTAACCCTAACCCTTCCCAAAAGCCTACCCCTCACCCGTCCCCTAATCCTAACCCGTACGCACACACTAACTCGCGTCCTCACACGTAGGCTCCCCCTAAACCGTTGTCGTACACTCACCTGGACCCTAAACCGTCCCCGTCCCCTAACCCTAACCCTAGCCCGAACCCTAACCCTAACCCTTCCCCGAAGCCTTCCACTCACCAGTCCCCTAATCCTAACCCGTACGCTCACACTAACCCATGCTCTCACACGTACGCTCCCCCTAAAGCGTTGTCGTACCCTCACCTGGACCCTAAACCGTCCCCGTCCCCGTCCCCTAACCCTAGCCCGAAAGATAACCCTAAACCTTCCCCGAAGCCTTCCCCTCACCCGTTCCCTAATCCTAAACCGTACGCTCACACTGACCTGCGCCCTCACACTTACGCTCCCCCTAAAGCGTTGTCGTACCCTCACCTGGACCCTAAACCGTCCCCGTCCCCTAACCCTAACCCTAGCCCGAAACCTAACCCTTCCCCGAAGCCTTCCACTCACCCGTCCCCTAATCCTAACCCGTACGCTCACACTAACCCGCGCCCTCACACGTACGCTCCCCCTAAACCGTTGTCGTACCCTCACCTGGACCCTAAACCGTCCCCGTCCCCTAACCCTAACCCTAGTCCGAACCCTAATCCTAACACTTCCCCGAAGCCTTCCCCTCACCCATCCCATAATCCTAACCCGTACGCTCACAATAACCCGCGCCCTCACACGTATTCTCCCCCTAAACCGTTGTCGTACCCTCACCTGGACCCTATATCGTCCCAGTCCCCTAAACCTAACCCCAGCCCGAACCCTAACCCTAAAACTTCCACGAAGCCTTCACCTCACCCGTCCCCTAATCCTTACCCGTACGCTCACAATAACCAACACCCTCACACGTACGCTCCCCCTAAAGGGTTGTCGTACCCTCCTGGACCCTAAACCGTCCCCGTCCCCTAACCCTAACCCTAGCCCGAACCCTAACCCTAACCCTTCCCCTCACCCGTCCCCTAATCCTAAACCGTACGCTCACACTAACCCACGCCCTCACATGTACGCTCCCCCTAAACCATTGTCGTACCCTCACCTGGACCCTAAACCGTCCCCGTCCCCTAAACCTAACCCTAGCCCGAACCCTAACCCTAACACTTCCCCGAAGCCTTCCCCTCACCCGTCCCCGAATCCTAACCCGTACGCTCACACTAACCCGCGCCCTCACACGTACACTCCCCCTAAACCGTTGTCGAAACCTCACCTGGACCCTAAACCGTCTCCGTCCCCTAACCCTAACCCTAACCCGAACCCTAACCCTAACCCTTCCCCGAAGCCTTCCCTTCACCCGTCCCCAAATCCTAACCCATACGCTCAAACTAACCCAGGGCCTCACACGTACGCTCCCCCTAAAGCATTGTCGTACCCTCACCTGGACCCTAAACCATCCCCTTCCCCTAACCCTAACCCTAGACCGAAACCTAAGCCTAACCCTTCCCCGAAGCCTGACCCAACACGTCCCCTAATCCTAACCCGTACACTAACGCTAATCAGCGCCCTCACACGTATGCTAAACCTAAAGCGTTGTCGTACCCTCACCTGGACCCTAAACCGTCACCATCCCCTTAACCTAACCCTAGCCCGAACCCTAACCCTAACACTTCCACGAAGCCTTCCCCTCACCAGTCCCCTAATTCTAACCCGTACGCTCACACTAACCCATGCCCTCACACGTACGCTCCCCCTAAACCATTGTCGTACCCTCACCTGGACCCTAAACCGTCCCCGTCCCCTAACCCTAACCCTAATCCTAGCCCGAAACCTAACCCTAAACTTCCCCGAAGCCTTCCCCTCACCCGTCCCCTAATCCTAACCCGTACGCTCACACTATCCCGCGCCCTCACATGTACACTCCCCCTAAACCGTTGTCGTACACTCACCTGGACCCTAAACCGTCCCCGTCCCCTAATCCTAACCCTAGCCCGAACCCTAACTCTAACTCTTCCCCGAAGACTTCCCCTCACCCGTCCCCTAATCCTAACCCGTACACGCACACTAACCCGCGCCCTCACACATACGCTCGCCGTAAACCTTTGTCGTACCCTCACCTGGACACTAAACCGTCCCCGTCCCCTAACCCTAACCCTAGCCCGAACCCTAACCCTAACCCTTCCCCGAAGCCTTCCCCTCACCCGTCCCCTAATCCTAACCCGTCCCCTAACACTAACCCACACCCTCACACGTACGCACCCCCTAAACCGTTCTCGTACCCTCACCTGGACCCTAAACCGTCCCCATCGCCTAACCCTAACCCTAGCCCGAACCCTAACCCTAACCCTTCCCCGAAGCCTTCCCCTCACCCGTCCCCTAATCCTAACCCGTACGCTCACACTAACCCGCAACCTCACACGTACGCTCCCCCTAAAGCTTTGTCGTATCCTCACCTGGACCCTAAACCGTCCCTGTCCCCTAACCCTTACCCTAGCCCGAACCCTAACCCTAACCCTTCCCCGAAACCTTCCCCTCACCCCTCCCCTAATCCTAACCCGTACGCTCACACTAACCCACGCCCTCACACGTACGCTCCCCCGAAACCGTTGTCGTACCCTCACCTGGACCCTAAACCCTCCCTGTCCCCTAACCCTAACCCTAGCGCAAACCCTAAACCTAACCCTTCCCCAAAGCCTTCCTCTCACCCGTCCCCTAATCCTAACCGTACGGTGACACTAACCCGCGCCCTCACACGTACGCTCCCCCAAAGCGTTGTCGTACCCTCATCTGGACTCTAAACCGTCCCCATCCCCTAAACCTAACCCTAGCACGAACCCTAACCCTAACTCTTCCCCGAAGTCTTCCCCTCACCCGTCCCCTAATCCTAACCCGTACGCGCACACCAACACGCGCCCTCACACGTACGCTTGCTGTAAACCTTTGTCGTACCCTCAACTGGACCCTAAACCGTCCCCGTCCCCTAACCCTAACACTAGCCCGAACCCTAACCCTAACCCTTCCCCGAAGCCTTCCCCTCACCCGTTCCCTAATCCTAACCCGTACCCTCACACTAACCCACGCCCTCACACGTACGCTCCCCCTAAAGCGTTGTCGTACCCTCACCTGGACCCTAAACCGTCCCCGTCCCCTAACCCTAACCCTAGCCCGAACCCTAACCGTAACCCTTCCCTGAAGCCTTCCCCTCACCCGCCCCTAATACTAACCCGTACGCTCACACTAACGCACGCCCTCACACATACGCTCCCCCTAAACTGTTGTCGTACACTCACCTGGACCCTAAACCGTCCCCGTCTCCTAACCCTAACCCTAGCCGAACCCTAACCCTAACCCTTCCCCGAAGCCTTCAGGTCACCCGTCACCTAATCCTAACCAGTACCATCACACTACCCACGCCCTCACACGTTCGCTCCACCTAAAGCGTTGTCGTACCCACACCTGGACCCTAAACCGTCCCCATCCCCTAACCCTAACCCTAGCCCGAACCTTAACCCTAACCCTTCACCGAAGCTTTCCCCTCAACCGTCCCCTAATCCTAACCCGTAGGCTCACACTTTCCAGCCCGCTCACACATACGCTGCCCCTAAACCGTTGTCATACCCACACCTGGACCCTAAACCGTCCCCATCCCCTAACCCTAACCCTAGCCCGAACCCTAACCCAAACCCGTCCCTGAAGCCTTCCCCTCACCCATCCACTAATCCTAACCCGTATGCTCACACTAACCCGTGCACTCACACGTACGCTTCCCCTAAACCGTGGTCGTACCCTCACCTGGACCCTAAACCGTCCCCGTCCCCTAACCCTAACCCTAGCCCGAACCCTAACCCTAACCCTTCCCCGAAGCCTTCCCCTCAACCGTCCCTTAATCCTAACCCGTATGCTGACACTAACCCACACGCTCAAACGTACGCTCCCCCTCAACCGTTGTCGTACCCTCACCTGGACCCTAAACCGTCTCCGTCCCCTAATCCTAACCCTAGCCAGAACCCTAACCCTAACCCTTCCCTGAAGCGTTCCCATCACCCATCCCCTAATCCTAACCCGTACGCTCACACTAACCCGCGCCCTCACACGAACGGTCCCCCTAAACCGTTGTCGTACCCTCATCTGGACCCTAAACCGTCCCCCTCCCCTAACCCTAACCCTAGCCCGAACCCTAACACTAACCCTTCCCCGAAGCCTTCCCCTCACCCGTCACCTAATCCTAACCCGTACGCTCACATAACCCACGCCCTCACACGTATGCTCCCCCTAAACCGTTGTCGTACCCTCACGTGGACTCTAAACCGTCCCCGTCCCCTAAACTTAACTCTAGCCCGAATCCTAACCCTAAACCTTCCCCGAATCCTTCCCCTCACCCATCACCTAATCCTAACCCGCATGCTTACACTAACCCGCGCCCTCACACGTACGCTCCCCCTAAAGCGTTGTCGTACCCTCACCTGGACCCTAAACCGTCCCTATCCCCTAACCCTAACCCTAGCCTGAACCCTAACCCTAACCCGTCCCCGAAGCCTTCCCCTCACCCATCCCCTAATCCTAACCCGTACGCTCACACTAACCCGTGCCCTCACACGTACGCTCCACCGAAACCGTTTTCGTACCCTCACCTTGACCCTAAATCGTCCGCATCCCCTAAACCTAACCCTAGCCCGAACCCTAACCCTAACCCTTCCCTGAAGCCTTCCCCTCACCCATCCCCTAATCCTAACCCGTACGCTCACACTAACCCACGCCCTCACACGTACGCACCCCCTAAAGCGTTGTCGTACCCTCACCTGGACCCTAAACTGTCCCCGTCCCCTAACCCTAACCCTAGCCCGAACCCTAACACTAACACTTTCCTGAAGCCTTCCCCTCACCCGTCCCCTAATCCTAACCCGTACGCTCACACTAACCCGCGCCCTCACACGTACGCTCCCCCTAAACCGTTGCCGTACCCTCAGCTGGACGCTAAACCGTCCCCGTCCCCTAATCCTAACCCTAGCCCGAACCCTAACCCTAACCCTTCCCCGAAGCCTTACCCTCACACGTCCCCTAATCCTAACCCGTACGCTCACACTAACCCGCGCCCTCACACGTACGATCCCCCTAAACAGTGGTCGTACCCTCACCTGGACCCTAAACCGTCCCCGTCCCCTAACCCTAACCCTAGCCCGAACCCTAACCCTAACACTTCCTCGAAGCCTTCCCCTCACCCGTCCCCTAATCCTAACCCGTACGCTCACACTAAACAGCCCGCTCACACGTACGCTGCCCCTAAACCGTTGTGGTACCCTCACCTGGACCCTAAACCGACCCCATCCCCTAACCCTAACCCTACCCAAACCCTAACCCTTACCCGTCCCCGAAGCCTTCCCCTCACCCATCCCCTAATCCTAATCCTTATGCTCACACTAACCCGTGCCCTCACACGTACGCTCCCCCTAAACCGTGGTCGTACCCTCACCTGGACCCTAAACCGTCCCCGTCCCCTAACCTTAACTCTAGCCCGAATCCTACCCCTAACCCTTCCCCGAATCCTTCCCCTCACCCGTCCCCTAATCCTAACCCGTACGCTCACACTAACCCGCGCCCTCACACGTACGCTCCCCCTAAAGCGTTGTCGTACCCTCACCCGGACCCTAAACCGTCCCCGTCCCCTAACCCTAACCCTAGTCCTAACCCTAACCCTAACGCTTCCGCAAAGCCTTCCCCTCACCCGTCCCCTAATCCTAACCCGTACGCTCACACTAACCCACGTCTTCACACGTACACTCCCCCTAAAACCGTTGTCGTACCCTCACCTGGACCCTAAACCGTCCCCGTCACCTAATCCGAACCCTAGCCCGAACCCTCACCCTAACCCTTCCCCGAATCCTTCCCCTCACCCGTCCCCTAATCCGAACCCGTACACTCACACTAACCAGCGCCCTCACACTTACGCTCCCCCTAAACCATTGTCGTACCCTTATCTGGACCCTAAACCGTCCCCATCCCCTAACCCTAACCCTAGCCCAAACCATAACCCTAACCCTCCCCAGAAGCCTTCCCCTCACCCATCCCCAAATCCTAACCCGTACGCTCACACTATCCAGCCCGCTCACACGTACGCTGCCCCTAAAGCGTTGTCGTACCCACACCTGGACCCTAAACCGTCCCCATCCCCTAACCCTAACCCTACCCCGAACCCTAACCCTAACCCTTCCCCGAAGCCTTCCCCTCACCCGTCCCCTAATCCTAACCCGTACGCTCACACTAACCAGCGCCCTCACACTTACGCTCCCCCTAAACCGTTGTCGTACACTCACCTGGACCCTAAACTGTCCCCGTCCCCTAACACTAAACCTCCCCGAACCCTAACCCTAAACCTTCCCCGTAGCCTTCCCCTCACCTGTCCCCTAATTCTAAACCGTACGCTCACAATAACCCACGCCCTCACACGTACGCTCCCCCTAAACCGTTGTCGTACCCTCACCTGGACCCTAAACCGTCCCCGTCCCCTAACCCTAACACTAGCCCGAACCCTAACCCTAACTCTTCCCCGAAGACATCCCCTCACCCGTCCCCTAATGCTAACCCGTACGCTCACACTAACCCGCGCCCTCACACGTACGCTCCCCCTAAACCATTGTCGTGCCCTCACCTGGACCCTAAACCGTCCCCATCCCCTAACCCTAACCCTAGCCCGAACCTTAACCCTAACCCTTCCCCGAAGCCTTCCCCTCACCCGTCCCCTAATCCTAGCCCGTACGCTCACACTAAGCCACGCCCCAACACGTACGCTCCCCCTAAACTTTTGTCGTACCCTCACCTGGATCCTAAACTGTCCCCGTCCCCTAACCCTAACCCTAGCCCGAACCCTAACCCTAAACCTTCCCCGAAGCCTTTCCCTCACCCGTCCCCTAATCCTAACCCGTACGCTCACACTAAACAGCCCGCTCACACGTACGCTGCCCCTAAACCGTTGTGGTACCCTCACCTGGACCCTAAACCGTCCCCATCCCCTAACCCTAACCCTACCCAAACCCTAACACTAACCCGTCCCCGAAGCCTTCCACTCACCCGTCCCCTAATCCTAACCCGTACGCTCACACTAACCCGCGCCCTCACACGTACGCTCCCTCTAAACCGTTGTCGTACCCTCACCTGGACCCTAAACCGTCCCTGTCCCCTAACCCTAACCCTAGCCCGAACCCTAAACCTAACCCTTCCCCGAAGCCTTCCCCTCACCCGTCCCCCAATCCTAACCCGTACGCTCACACTAACCTGCGCCCTCACACGTACGCTCCCTCTAAACCATTGTCGTACCCTCACCTGGACCCTAAACAGTTCCCGTCCCCTAACCCTAACCCTAGCCCGAACCCTAACCCTACCACTTCCCCGAAGCCTTCCTCTCACCCGTCCCCTAATCCTAACCCGTACGCTCACACTAACCCGCGCCCTCACACGTTCGCTCCCCCTACACAATTGTCGTGCCCTCACCTAGACCCTAAACCGTCCCCATCCCCTAACCCTAACCCTAGCCCGAACCTTAACCCTAACCATTCCGCGA
The DNA here is from genome assembly GCF_964270905.1 of Leucopleurus acutus. Taxonomy (NCBI): domain Eukaryota; kingdom Metazoa; phylum Chordata; class Mammalia; order Artiodactyla; family Delphinidae; genus Leucopleurus; species Leucopleurus acutus. The sequence goes on along the minus strand of NW_028139226.1, from coordinate 1,613,728 downwards.
AGCCTTCCCCTCACCCGTCCCCTAATCATAACCCGTACGCTCACACTAACCCACGTCTTCACACGTACGCTCCTCCTAAACCGTTTTCGTACCCTCACCTGTACCCGAAACCCTCCCCATCCCCGAACCTTAACCTTAGTCCGATCCCTAACCCTAACACTTCCCCAAAGCCTTCCCCTCACCCGTCCCCTAATTCTAACCCGTACGCTCACACTAAAACGCGCCCTCACACTTACGCTCCCCGTACACCGTTGTCGTACCCTCACCTGGACCCTAAACCGTCCCCGTCCCCTAACCCTAACCCTAGCCCGAACCCTAACCCTAACACTTCCCCGAAGCCTTCCCCTCACACGTCCCCTAATCCTAACCCGTACGCTCACACTAACCCGCGCCCTCACACGTACGCTCCCCCTAAACCGTTGTCGTACCCTCAACTGGACCCTAAACCGTTCCCGTCCCCTAACCCTAACCCTAGCCCAAACCCTAACCCTAACCCGTCCCCGAAGCCTTCCCCTCACCCATCCCCTAATCCTAAACCGTACGCTCACACTAACCCGTGCCCTCACATGTACGCTCCACCTAAACCGTTTTCGTACCCTTACCTTGACCCTAAACCGTCCCCATCCCCTAACCCTAACCCTAGCATGAACCCTAACCCTAACCCTTCCCCGAAGCCTTCCCCTCACCCGTCCCCTAATCCTAACCCGTACGCTCACACTAACCCGTGCCCTAACACGTACGCTCCCCCTAAACCGTTGTCGTACCCTCACCTGGACCCTAAACTGTCCCCGTCCCCTAACCCTAACCCTAGCCCGAACCCTAACCCTAACCCTTCCCCGAAGCCTTTCCTCTCAACCGTCCCCTAATCCTAAACCGTACGCTGACACTTACCCACGCGCTCACACATACGCTCCCCCTCAAACGTTGTCGTACCCTCACCTGGACCCTAAACCGTTCCCGTCCCCTAACCCTAACCCTAGCCCGAACCCTAACCCTAACACTTCCCCGAAGCCTTCCCCTCACCTGTCCACTAATCCTAACCCGTACGCTCACACTAACCTGCGCCCTCACACGTACGCTCCTCCTAAACCGTTGTCGTACCCTCACCTGGACCCTAAACGGTCCCCGTCGCCTAACCAAACCCTAGCCCGAACCCTAACCCTAACACTTCCCTGAAGCCTGCCCCTCACCCGTCCCCTAAGCCTAACCCGTACGCTCACACTAACCCTCGCCCTCACATGTACACTCCCCCTAAACCGTTGTCGTACCCTCACCTGGACCCTAAACCGTCCCCATCCCCTAACCCTAACCCTAGCTCAAACCCTAACCCTACCCCTTCCCCGAAGTCTTCCCCTCACACATCCCCTAATCCTAACCCGTATGCTCACACTAACCCGCGCCCTCACACGTACACACCCCCTAAACCGTTGTCGTACCCTCACCTGGACCCTAAACCGTCCCAGTACCCTCACCAAACCCTAGCCCGAACCCTAACCCTAACCCTTCCCCGAAGCCTTCCCCTCACCCGTCCCCTAATCCTAACTCATACGCTCACACTAACCCGCGCCCTCACACGTACGGTCCCCCTAAACCGTTGTCATACCCTCACCTGGACCTTAAACCATCCCCGTCCCCTAACCCTTACCCTAGCCTGAACCCTAACCCTAACATTTCCCCGAAGCCTTCCCCTCACCCGTCCCCTAAGCCTAACCCGTACGCTCACACTAACCCGCGCCCTCACACGTACACTCCGCCTAAACCGTTGTCGTACCCTCACCTGAACCCTAAACCGTCCTCATCCCCTAACCCTAACCCTAGCTCAAACCCTAACCCTACCCTTTCCCCGAAGTCTTCCCCTCACACATCCCCTAATCCTAACCCGTACGCTCACACTAACCCGCGCCCTCACACGTACGCACCCCCTAAAACGTTCTCGTACCGTCACCTGGACCCTAAACCGTCCCAGTACCCTAACACTAACCCTAGCCCGAACCCTAACCCTAACACTTCCGCGAAGCCTTCCCCTCACCCGTCCCCTAATCCTAACCAGTACGCTCACACTAATCAGCCCGCTCACACGTACGCCGCCCCTAAACCGTTGTCGTACCCTCACCTGGACCCTAATCTGTCCCCATCCCCTAACCCTAACCCTAGCTCGAACCATAACCCTAACCCGTCCCCGAAGTCTTCCCCTCACACATCCCCTAATCCTAACCCGTACGCTCACACTTACCCATGCCCTCACACGTACGCTCCCCCTAAACCGTGGTCGTACCCTCACCTGGACCCTAAACCGTCCCCGTCCCCTAACCCTAACCCTAGCCCGAACTCTAACCCTAACCCTTCCCCGAAGCCTTCCCCTCACCCGTCCCTTAATCCTAACCCGTACGCTCACACTAACCCGCGCCCTCACACGTACGCTCCCCCTAAAGCTTTGTCGAACCCTCACCTTGACCCTAAACCGTCCTCTTCCCCTAACCCTAACCCAAGCCCGAACCCTAACCCTAAACTTTCCCCGAAGCCTTCCCCTCACACGTTCCCTAATCCTAACCCGTACGCTCACACTAACCTGCGCCGTCACACGTACGCTCCCCCTAAACCGTTGTCTTACCCTCACCTTGACCCTAAACGGTCCCCGTCCCCTAACCCAAACCCTATCCCGAACCCTAACCCTAAACCTTCCCAGAAGCCTTCCCCTCACCCGTCCCCTAATCCTAACCCGTACGCTCACACTAACCCACGTCTTCACACGTACATTCCCCCTAAAACCGTTGTCGTACCCTCACCTGTCCCTAAATCGTCCCCGTACCCTAATCCGAACCCTAGCCCGAACCCTCACCCTAACCCTTCCCCGAAGCCTTCCCCTCACCCATCCCCTAATCCGAACCCGTACGCTCACACTAACCCGCGCCCTCACACGTACGCTCCCCCTAAACCGTTGTCGTACCCTTACCTGGACCCTAAACCGTCCCCATCCCCTAACCCTAACCCTAGCCCGAACCATAACCCTCACCCTTCCCAGAAGCCTTCCCCTCACCCATCCCCGAATCCTAAACCGTTCGCTCACACTATCCAGCCCGCTCACACGTACGCTGCCCCTAAAGCGTTGTCGTACCCACACCTGGACCCTAAACCGTCCCCATCCCCTAACCCTAACCCTAGCCCGAACCCTAACCCTAACCCTTCCCCGAAGCCTTCCCCTCAACGTCCCCTAATCCTAACCCGTACGCTCACACTAACCCGCACCCTCACACTTACGCTCCCCCTAAACCGTTGTCGTACACTCACCTGGACACTAAACCGTCCCCGTCCCCTAACACTAAACCTCCCCGAACCCTAACCCTAAACCTTCCCCGAAGCCTTCCCCTCACCTGTCCCCTAATCCTAACCCGTACGCTCACACTAACCCGCACCCTCACACGTACGCTCCCCCTAAACCGTTGTCGTACCCTCACCTGGACCCTAAACCGTCCCCATCCCCTAACCCTAACCCTAGCCTGAACCCTAACTCTTCCCCGAAGACATCCCGTCACCCGTCCCCTAATCCTAACCCGTACGCTCACACTAACACGCGCCCTCACACGTACGCTTCCCCTAAACCATTGTCGTGCCCTCACCTGGACCCTAAACCGTCCCCATCCCCTAACCCTAACCCTAGCCCGAACCTTAACCCTAACCATTCCCCGAAGCCTTCCCCTCACCCGTCCCCTAATCCAAACCCGTACGCCTACACTAACCCACGTCTTCACACGTACGCTCCCCCTAAACCGTTGTCGTAACCTCACCTGGACCCTAAACCGTCCCCGTCACTTAAACCTAACCCTAGTCCGAACCCTAACCCTAACCCTTCCCCGAAGCCTTCCTCTCACCCGTCCCCTAATCCTAACCCGTACACTCACACTAACCCGCGCCCTCACACGTACGCTCCCCCTAAACCGTTGTCATACCCTCACCTGGACCCTAAACCATCCCCGTCCCCTAAACCTAACCCTAGCCCGAACCCTAACCCTAACCCTTCCCCGAAGCCTTCCCCTCACCAGTCCCCTAATCCTAGCCCGTACGCTCACACTAACCCGCGCCCTAACACGTACGCTCCCCCTAAACCGTTGTCGTACCCTCACCTGTACCCGAAACCCTGCCCATCCCCGAACCTTAGCCCTAGTCCGATCCCTAACCCTAAACCTTCCCCGAAGCCTTCCCCTCACCCGTCCCCTAATTCTAACCCGTACGCTCACACTGAAACGCGCCCTCACACTTACGCGCCCCCTACACCGTTGTCGTACCCTCACCTGGACCCTAAACCGTCCCCAACCCCTAGCACTAACCCTAGCCCGAACCCTCACCCTAACCATTCCCCGAAGCCTTCCCCTCACCCGTCCCCTAATCCTAACCCGTACGCTCACACTAACCCGCGCGCTCACACGTACGCTCCCCCTAAACCGTTGTCGTACCCTCACCTGGACCCTAAACCGTCCCCGTCCCCTAACCCTAACCCTAGCCCGAACCCTAAACCTAACCCTTCCCCGAAGCCTTCCCCTCACACTTCCCCAAATCCTAACCCGTACGCTCACACTAACCCGCGCTCTCACACGTACGCTCCCCCTAAACCGTTGTCGTACCCTCACCTGGACCCTAAACCGTCCCCGTCCCCTAACCCTAACCCTAGCCCGAACCCTAACCCTAAACCTTCCCCGAAGCCTTCCCCTCACCAGTCCCCTAATCCTAACCCGTACGCTCACACTATCCAGTCCGCTCACACGTACGCTGCCCCTAAACCGTTGTCGTACCCACACCTGGACCCTAAACCGTCCCCATCCCCTAACCCTAAACCTAGCCCGAACCCTAACCCTAACCCGTCCCCGAAGCCTTCCACTCACCCATCCCCTAATCCTAACCCGTACGCTCACACTAACCCGTGCCCTCACAGGTACGCTCCACCTAAACCGTTTTCGTACCCTCACCTTGACCCTAAACCGTCCCCATCCCCTAACCCTAATCCTAGCCCGAACCCTAACCCTAACCCTTCCCCGAAGCCTTCCCCTCACCCGTCCCCTAATCCTAACCCGTACGCTCACAGTAACCCGTGCCCTCACACGTACGCTACCCCTAAACCGTTGTCGTACACTCACCTGGACAATAAATCGTCCCCGTCCCCTAACCCTAACCCTAGCCCGAACCCTAACCCCAACACTTCCCCGAAGCCTTCCCCTCACCCGTCCCCTAATCCTAACCCGTACGCTCACATTAACCCGCGCCCTAACACGTACGCTCCCCCTATACCGTTGTCGTACCCTCACCTGGACCCTAAACTGTCCCTGTCCCCTAACCCTAACCCTAGCCCGAACCCTAAACCTAACCCTTCCCCGAAGCCTTCCCCTCACCCGTCCCCTAATCCTAACCCGTACGCTCAAACTAAACAGCCCGCTCACACGTACGCTGCCCCTAAACCGTTGTCGTACCCTCACCTTGACCCTAAACCGTCTCCGTCCCCTAACCCTAACCCTAGCCCGAAAACTAAACCTAACACTTCCCTGAAGCCTTCCCCTCACCCATCCCCTAATCCTATCCCGTACGCTGAAACTAACCCGCGCCCTCACACGTACGCTCCCCCTAAACCGTTGTCGTACCCTCACCTGGTCCCTAAACCTTCCCGATCCCCTAACCCTAACCCTAGCCCGAACCCTAACCCTAAACCTTCCCCAAAGCCTTCCCCTCACCCGTCCCCTAATCCTAACCCGTACGCTCACACTAACCCGCGCCCTCACACGTACTCTCCCCCTAAACCATTGTCGTACACTCACGTGGACCCTAAACCGTCCCCGTCCCCTAACCCTAACCCTAACCAGAACCCCAAACCTAACCCTTCCCCGAAGCCTTCCCCTCACCCGTCCCCTAATCCTAACCCGTACGCTCACACTAACCCGTGCCCTCACACGTACGCTCTCCCTAAACCGTTGTCGTACCCCCACCTGGACCCTAAACCGTCCCCGTCCCCTAAACGTAACCGTAGCCCGAACCCTAACCCTAAACCTTCCCCAAAGCCTTCCCCTCACCCGTCCCCGAATCATAACCTGTACGCTCACACTAACCCGCGCCCTCACACGTACGCTCCACCTAAACCGTTGTCGTACCCTCACCTGGACCCTAAAAGGTCCCCGTCCCCTAACGCAAACCCTATCCCGAACCCTAACCCTAAACCTTCCCAGAAACCTTCCCCTCACCCGTCCCCTAATTTGAACCCGTACGCTCACACTAACCCGCGCCCTCACACGTACGCTCCCCCTAAACTGTTGTCGTACCCTTACCTGGACCCTAAACCGTCCTCATCCCCTAACCCTAAACCTAGCCCGAACCCTAACCCTAAACCGTCCCCGAAGCCTTCCCCTCACCCATCCCCTAATCCTAACCCGTACGCTCACACTAACCTGTGCCCTCACAGGTACGCTCCACCTAAACAGTTTTCGTACCCTCACCTTGACCCTAAACCATCCCCATCCCCTAACCCTAACCCTAGCCCGAACCCTAACCATAACCCTTCCCCGAAGCCTTCCCCTCACCCGTCCCCTAATCCTAACCCGTACGCTCACACTAACCCGCGCCCTCACACTTACGCTCCTCCTAAACCGTTGTTGTACACTCACCTGGACCCTAAACCGTCCCCGTCACCTAACCCTAACCCTAGCCCGAACCCTAACCCTAAACCTTCCCTGAAGCCTTCCCCTCACCCGGCCCCTAATCCTAACCCGTACGCTCACACTAACCTGCGCCCTCAAACGTACGCTCCCCCTAAACCGTTGTCGTACCCTCAACTGGACCCTAAACCGTCCCCGTCCCCTAACCCTTACCCTAGACCGAACCCTAAACCTAACCCTTCCTCGAAGCCTACCCCTCACCCTTCCCCTAATCCTAATCCGTACTCCCACACTAACCCGTGCCCTCACACGTACGCTCCCCCTAAACCGCTGTCGTACCCTCAGCTGTACCCTAAACAGTCCCCGTCCCCTAAACCTAACACTAGCCCGAACCCTAACCCTAACCCTTCCCCAAAGCCTTCCCCTCACCCGTCCCCTAATCCTAACCCGTACGCTCACACTAACCCACCCCCTCACACGTAGGATCCCCCTAAACCGTTGTGGTACCCTGACCTGGACCCTAAACCGTCCCCATCCCCTAACCCTAACCCTAGCCAGAACCCTAACCCTAACCCTTACCCGAAGCCTTCCCCTCACCCGTCCCCTAATCCTAACCCGTACGCTCACACTAACCCACGCCCTCACACGTACGCTCCCCCTAAACCGTTGTCGTACCCTCACCTGGACCCTAAACCGTCCCCGTCCCCTAACCCTAACCCTAGCCCGAACCCTAACCCTAACTCTTCCCCGAAGCCTTCCCCTCACCCGTCCCCTAATCCTAACCCGTACGCTCACACTAACCCGCGACCTCACACGTACGCTCACCCTAAACCGTTGTCGTACCCTCACCTGGAACCTAAACCGTCCCCGTCCCCTAACCCTAACCCTAGCCCGAACCCTAACCCTAACCCTTCCCTGAAGGCTTCCCCTCACCCGTCCCCTAATCCTACCCCGTACGCTCACACTAACCCGCGCCCTCACACGTACGCTCGCCCTAAACCGTTGTCGTACCCTCACCTGTTCCCTAAACCGTCCCCATCCCCAACCCTAACCCTAGCCCGAACCCTAAACCTAAAACTTCCTCGAAGCCTTCCCCTCACCCGTCCCCTAATCCTAACCCGTACGCTCACACTAACACGCGCCCTCACACGTACTCTCCCCCTAAACCATTGTCGTACACTCACCTGTACCCTAAACCGTCCCCGTTCCCTAACCCTAACTCTAACCCGAACCCCAAACCTAACCCTTCCCCCAAGCCTTCCCCTCACTCGTCCCGTAATCCTAACCTGTACGCTCACACTAACCCGTGCCCTCACACGTACGCTCTCCCTAAACCGTTATCGTACCCCCACCTGGACCCTAAACCGTCCCCGTCCCCTAAACGTAACCGTAGCCCGAACCCTAACCCTAAACCTTCCCCAAAGCCTTCCCCTCACCCGTCCCCGAATCATAACCCGTACGCTCACACTAACCCGCGCCCTCACACGTATGCTCCCCCTAAAACGTTGTCGTACCTTCACCTGGACCCTAAACCGTCCCCATCCCCTAACCCTAACCCTAGCCCGAACTCTAACCCTAACACTTTCCCGGAGCCTTCCCCTCCCCCGTCCCCTAATCCTAACCCGTATGCTCACACTAACCCACGCCCTCACACGTACGCTCCCCCTAAACCGTTGTCGTACCCTCACCTGGAACCTAAACCGTCTCCGTCCCCTAACCCTAACCCTAGCCCGAACCCTAACACTAACACTTTCCCGAAGCCTTCCCCTCCCCCGTCTCCTAATCCTATCCCGTACGCTCACACTAACCCGCTCCCTCACACGTACGCTCCCCCTAAACCGTTGTCGTAACCTCACCTGGTCCCTAAACCGTCCCCGTCCCCTAACCCTAACCCTAGCCCGAACCCTAACCCTAACCATTCCCCGAAGCCTTCCCCTCACCTGTCCCCTAATCCTACCCCGTACGGTCACACTAACCCGCGCCCTCACACGTACGCTCCCCCTAAACCGTTGTCGTACCCTCACCTGGACCCTAAACCGTCCCAGTCCCCTAACCCTAACCCTAGCCCGAACCCTAACCCTAACCCTTCCCCGAAGCCTTCCCCTCACCCGTCCCCTAATCCTAACCCGTACGGTCACACTAACCCGCACCCTCACACGTACGCTCCCCATAAACCGTTGTCGTACCCTCACCTGGAACCTAAACCTTCCCTTTCCCTAACCCTAACCCTAGCCCCAACCCTAACCCTAACCCTTCCCCGAAGCCTTCCCCTCACCCGTCCCCTAATCCTAAACCGTACGCTCACACTAACCTGCGCCCTCAAACGTACGCTCCCCCTAAACCGTTGTCGTACCCTCAACTGTACCCTAATCCGTCCCCGTGCCCTAACCCTAACCCTAGCCCGAACCCTAAACCTAACCCTTTCTCGAAGCCTACCCCTCACCCTTCCCCTAATCCTAATCCGTACGCCCACACTAACCCGTGCCCTCACACGTACGCTCCCCCTAAACCGCTGTCGTACCCTCAACTGTACCCTAAACCGTCCACGTCCCCTAACCCTAACCCTAGCCCGAACCCTAACCTTAACCCTTCCCCAAAGCCTTCCCCTCACCCGTCCCCTAATCCTAACCCGTACGCTCACACTGACCCACGCCCTCACACGTACGCTCCCCCTAAACCGCTGTCGTACCCTCAACTGTACCCTAATCCGTCCCCGTCCCCTAACCCTAACCCTAGCCCGAACCCTAACCCGAACCCTTCCCCGAAGCCTTCCCCTCACCCATCCCCTAATCCTAACCCGTAAGCTCACACTAACCCGCGCCCTCACACGTACGCTCCCCCTAAACCGTTGTCGTACCCTCACCTGGACCCTAAACCGTCCCCGTCCCCTAACCCTAACCCTAGCCCGAACCCTAACCCTAACCCTTCCCCGAAGCCTTCCCCTCACCCGTCCCCTAATCGTAACCCGTACGCTCAAACTAAACAGCCCGCTCACACGTACGCTGCCCCTAAACCGTTGTGGTACTCTCACCTGGACCCTAAACCGTCCCCATCCCCGAACCCTAACCCTACCCAAACCCTAACCCTAACCCGTCCCCGAAGCCTTCCCCTCACCCATCACCTAATCCTAACCCGTACGCTCACACTAACCCGCGCCCTCACACGTATGCTCCCCCTAAACCGTTGTCTTCCCCTCACCTGGACCCTAAACCGTCCCCGTCCCCTAACCCTAACCCTAGCCCGAACCCTAACCCTAACCCGTCCCCGAAGCCTTCCCCTCACCCATCACCTAATCCTAACCCGTACGCTCACACTAACCTGCGCCCTCAAACGTACGCACCCCCTAAACCGTTGTCGTACCCTCTCCTGGACCCTAAACCGTCCCCGTTCCCTAACCCTAACCCTAGCCCGAACCCTAAACCTAACCCTTCCCCGAAGCCTACCCCTCACCCTTCCCCTAATCCTAATCCGTACGCTCACACTAACCCGTGCCCTCACACGTATGCTCCCCCTAAACCGTTATCGTACCCTCAACTTGACCCTAAACCGTCCCCGTCCCCGAACCCTAACCCTAGCACGAACCCTAACCCTAACCCTTCCCTGAAGCCTTCTCTCACCTGTCCCCTAATCCTAACCCGTACGCTCACACTAACCCACACCCTCACACATACCCTCCCCCTAAAGCGTTGTCATACCCTCACCTGGACCCTAAACCGTCCCCGTCCCCTAACCCTAACCCTAGCCCGAACCCTAACCATAACCCTTCCCCGAAGCCTTCCCCTCACCCGTCCCCTAATCCTAACCCGTACGCTAACACTAACCCACGCCCTCACACGTACGCACCCCCTAAATCGTTGTCGTACCCTCACCTGGAACCTAAACCGTCCCCGTCCCCTAACCCTAAACCTAGCACGAACCCTAACCCTAACCCTTCCCCGAAACCTTCCCCTCACCCGTCCCCTAATCCTAACCCGTACGCTCACACTAACCTGCGCCCACAAACGTACACTCCCCCTAAACCGTTGTCGTACACTCACCTGGACCCTAAACCGTCCCCGTCCCCTAACCCTAACCCTAGCCCGAACCCTAATCCTAACCCTTCCCCGAAGCCTACCCCTCACCCGTCCCCTAATCCTAACCCGTACGCTCACACTAACCCACGCCCTCACACGTACCCTCCCCCTAAAGCGTTGTCATACCGTCACCTGGACCCTAAACCGTCCCCGTCCCCTAACCCTAACCCTAGCCCGAACCCTACCCTAACCCTTCCCCAAAACCTTCCCCTCACCCGTCCCCTAATCCTAACCCGTACGCTCACACTAACCCGCGCCGTCACACGTACACTACCCCTAAACCGTTGTCGTACCCTCACTGGACCCTAAACCATCGCCGTCCCCTAACCCTAACCCTAGCCCGAACCCTAACACTAACACTTTCCCGAAGCCTTCCCCTCCCCCGTCTCCTAATCCTAACCCGTATGCTCACACTAAACCACGGCCTCAAACGTACGCTCCCCCTAAACCGTTGTCGTACCCTCACCTGGAACTTAAATCGTCTCCGTCCCCTAACCCTAACCCTAGCCCGAAACCTAAACCTAAGACTTTCCCGAAGCCTTCCCCTCACCCGTCCCCTAATCCTATCCTGTACGCTCACACTAACCCGCACCCTCACACGTACTCTCCCCCTAAACCGTTGTCGTACCCTCACATGGTCCCTAAACCGTCCCTGTCCCCTAAACCTAACCCTAGCCCGAACCCTAACCCTAACGCTTCCCCGAAGCCTTCCCCTCACCTGTCCCCTAATCCTACCCCGTACGGTCACACTAACCCGCGCCCTCACACGTACGCTCCCCCTAAACCGTTGTCGTACCCTCATCTGAACCCTAAACCGTCCCAGTCCCCTAACCCTAACCCTAGCCCGAACCCTAACCCTAACCCTTCCCCGAAGCATTCCCCTCACCTGTCCCCTAATCCTAACCCGTACGCTCACACTAACCCGCACCCTCACACGTACGCTCCCCCTAAACCGTTGTCGTACCCTCAACTGGACAATAAACCGTCCCCGTTCCCTAACCCTAACCCTAGCCCGAACCCTAAACCTAACCCTTCCCCGAAGCCTACCCCTCACCCTTCCCCTAATCCTAATCCGTACGCTCACACTAACCCGTGCCCTCACACGTACGCTCCCCCTAAACCGTTATCGTACCCTCAACTTGACCCTAAACCGTCCCCGTCCCCGAACCCTAACCCTAGCACGAACCCTAACCCTAACCCTTCCCTGAAGCCTTCTCTCACCTGTCCCCTAATCCTAACCCGTACGCTCACACTAACCCACACCCTCACACATACCCTCCCCCTAAAGCGTTGTCATACCCTCACCTGGACCCTAAACCGTCCCCGTCCCCTAACCCTAACCCTAGCCCGAACCCTAACCCTAACCCTTCCCCGAAGCCTTCCCCTCACCCGTCCCCTAATCCTAACCCGTACGCTAACACTAACCCACGCCCTCACACGTACGCACCCCCTAAATCGTTGTCGTACCCTCACCTGGAACCTAAACCGTCCCCGTCCCCTAACCCTAACCCTAGCACGAACCCTAACCCTAACCCTTCCCCGAAACCTTCCCCTCACCCGTCCCCTAATCCTAACCCGTACGCTCACACTAACCTGCGCCCACAAACGTACACTCCCCCTAAACCGTTGTCGTACACTCACCTGGACCCTAAACCGTCCCCGTCCCCTAACCCTAACCCTAGCCCGAACCCTAATCCTAACCCTTCCCCGAAGCCTACCCCTCACCCGTCCCCTAATCCTAACCCGTACGCTCACACTAACCCGCGCCGTCACACGTACACTACCCCTAAACCGTTGTCGTACCCTCACTGGACCCTAAACCATCGCCGTCCCCTAACCCTAACCCTAGCCCGAACCCTAACACTAACACTTTCCCGAAGCCTTCCCCTCCCCCGTCTCCTAATCCTAACCCGTATGCTCACACTAAACCACGGCCTCAAACGTACGCTCCCCCTAAACCGTTGTCGTACCCTCACCTGGAACTTAAATCGTCTCCGTCCCCTAACCCTAACCCTAGCCCGAAACCTAAACCTAAGACTTTCCCGAAGCCTTCCCCTCACCCGTCCCCTAATCCTATCCTGTACGCTCACACTAACCCGCACCCTCACACGTACTCTCCCCCTAAACCGTTGTCGTACCCTCACATGGTCCCTAAACCGTCCCTGTCCCCTAAACCTAACCCTAGCCCGAACCCTAACCCTAACGCTTCCCCGAAGCCTTCCCCTCACCTGTCCCCTAATCCTAGCCCGTACGGTCACACTAACCCGCGCCCTCACACGTACGCTCCCCCTAAACCGTTGTCGTACCCTCATCTGAACCCTAAACCGTCCCAGTCCCCTAACCCTAACCCTAGCCCGAACCCTAACCCTAACCCTTCCCCGAAGCATTCCCCTCACCTGTCCCCTAATCCTAACCTGTACGCTCACACTAACCCGCACCCTCACACGTACGCTCCCCCTAAACCGTTGTCGTACCCTCAACTGGACAATAAACCGTCCCCGTCCCCTAACCCTTACCCTAGACCGAACCCTACCCTAACCCTTCCTCGAAGCCTACCCCTCACCCTTCCCCTAATCCTAATCCGTACTCCCACACTAACCCGTGTCCTCACACGTACGCTCCCCCTAATCCGCTGTCGTACCCTCAGCTGTACCCTAAACAGTCCCCGTCCCCTAAACCTAACACTAGCCCGAACCCTAACCCTAACCCTTCCCCAAAGCCTTCCCCTCACCCGTCCCCTAATCCTAACCCGTACGCTCACACTAACCCACCCCCTCACACGTAGGATCCCCCTAAACCGTTGTCGTACCCTGACCTGGACCCTAAACCGTCCCCATCCCCTAACCCTAACCCTAGCCAGAACCCTAACCCTAACCCTTACCCGAAGCCTTCCCCTCACCCGTCCCCTAATCCTAACCCGTACGCTCACACTAACCCACGCCCTCACACGTACGCTCCCCCTAAACCGTTGTCGTACCCTCACCTGGACCCTAAACCGTCCCCGTCCCCTAACCCTAACCCTAGCCCGAACCCTAACCCTAACTCTTCCCCGAAGCCTTCCCCTCACCCGTCCCCTAATCCTAACCCGTACGCTCACACTAACCCGCGACCTCACACGTACGCTCACCCTAAACCGTTATCGTACCCTCACCTGGAACCTAAACCGTCCCCGTCCCCTAACCCTAACCCTAGCCCGAACCCTAACCCTAACCCTTCCCTGAAGGCTTCCCCTCACCCGTCCCCTAATCCTACCCCGTACGCTCACACTAACCCGCGCCCTCACAAGTACGCTCGCCCTAAACCGTTGTCGTACCCTCACCTGGTCCCTAAACCGTCCCCATCCCCAACCCTAACCCTAGCCCGAACCCTAAACCTAAAACTTCCTCGAAGCCTTCCCCTCACCCGTCCCTTAATCCTAACCCGTACGCTCACACTAACACGCGCCCTCACACGTACTCTCCCCCTAAACCATTGTCGTACACTCACCTGTACCCTAAACCGTCCCCGTTCCCTAACCCTAACCCTAACCCGAACCCCAAACCTAACCCTTCCCCCAAGCCTTCCCCTCACTCGTCCCGTAATCCTAACCCGTACGCTCACACTAACCCGTGCCCTCACACGTACGCTCTCCCTAAACCGTTGTCGTACCCCCACCTGGACCCTAAACCGTCCCCGTCCCCTAAACGTAACCGTAGCCCGAACCCTAACCCTAAACCTTCCCCAAAGCCTTCCCCTCACCCGTCCCCGAATCATAACCCGTACGCTCACACTAACCCGCGCCCTCACACGTATGCTCCCCCTAAAACGTTGTCGTACCTTCACCTGGACCCTAAACCGTCCCCATCCCCTAACCCTAACCCTAGCCCGAACTCTAACCCTAACACTTTCCCGGAGCCTTCCCCTCCCCCGTCCCCTAATCCTAACCCGTATGCTCACACTAACCCACGCCCTCACACGTACGCTCCCCCTAAACCGTTGTCGTACCCTCACCTGGAACCTAAACCGTCTCCGTCCCCTAACCCTAACCCTAGCCCGAAACCTAAACCTAACCCTTCCCCGAAGCCTTCCCCTCACCCGTCCCCTAATCCTATCCCGTACGCTCACACTAACCCGCTCCCTCACACGTACGCTCCCCCTAAACCGTTGTCGTAACCTCACCTGGTCCCTAAACCGTCCCCGTCCCCTAACCCTAACCCTAGCCCGAACCCTAACCCTAACCATTCCCCGAAGCCTTCCCCTCACCTGTCCCCTAATCCTACCCCGTACGGTCACACTAACCCGCGCCCTCACACGTACGCTCCCCCTAAACCGTTGTCGTACCCTCACCTGGACCCTAAACCGTCCCAGTCCCCTAACCCTAACCCTAGCCCGAACCCTAACCCTAACCCTTCCCCGAAGCCTTCCCCTCACCCGTCCCCTAATCCTTACCCGTACGCTCACACTAACCCGCGCCCTCACACGTACGCTCCCCCTAAAGCGTTGTCGTACCCTCACCTGGACCCTAAACCGTCCCCGTCCCCGTCCCCTAACCCTAGCCCGAAAGATAAACCTAAACCTTCCCCGAAGCCTTCCCCTCACCCGTCCCCTAATCCTAACCCGTACACTCACACTAACCCGCGCCCTCACACGTACCCTCCCCCTAAAACGTTGTCCTACCCTCACCTGGACCCTAAACCGTCCCCGTCCCCTAACCCTAACCCTAGCCCGAACCCTAACCCTAACCCTTACCCGAAGCCTTTCCCTCACCCGTCCCCTAATCCTAACCCATATGCTCACACTAACCCACGCCCTCACATGTACGCTCCCCCTAAAGAATTGTCGTACCCTCACCTGGACCCTAAACCGTCCCCGTCTCTTAACCCTATCCTTAGCCCGAACCATAACCCTAACCCTTCCCCGAAGCCTTCCCCTCACCCGTCCCCTAAATCTAACCCGTACGCTCACACTAACACACGCCCTCACACGTACACTCCCCCTAAACCGTTGTCGTACCCTCACCTTGACCCTAAACCGTCCCCGGCCCCTAACCCTAACCCTACCCCGAACCCTAACTGTAACCCTTCCCCGAAACCTTCACCTCACCCGTCCCATAACCCTAATCCGTACGCTTACACTAACCCGCGCCCTCACACGTATGCTCCCCCTAAACCATTGTCGTACCCTCACCTGGACCCTAAATCCTCCCCGTCCCCTAACCCTAACCCTAGCCGAAACCCTAAACCTAACCCTTCCCCGAAGCCTTCCCCTCACCCGTCCCCTAATCCTAACCCGTACGCTGACACTAACCCGCGCCCTCACACGTACGCTCCCCCTCAACCATTATCGTACCCTCACCTGGACCCTATACCGTCCCCGTCCCCTAACCCTAACCCTAGCCCGAACCCTAACCCTAACCCTTCCCCGAAGCCTTCGCCTCACCCGTCCCCTAATCCTTACCCGTACGCTCACACTAACCAGTGCCCTCACACGTACGCTCCCCCTAAAGTGTTGTCGTACCCTCACCTGGACCCTAAACCGTCCCCATCCCCTAAACCTAACCATAGCCTGAACCCTAACCCTTCCCCGAAGCCTTCCCCTCACCCGTCCCATAAATCTAACCCGTACGCTCACACTAAACCGCGCCCTCACACGTACACTCCCCCTAAACCGTTGTCGTACACTCACCTTGACCCTAAACCGTCCCCGTCCCCTAACTCTAACCCTAATCCTAGCCCGATCCCTAACCCTAACCCTTCCCCGAAGCCTTCCCCTCACCCGTCCCCTAATCCTAACCCGTACGCTCACACTAACCCGCGCCCTCACATGTACGCTCCCCCTAAACCGTTGTCGTACACTCACCTGGACCCTAAACCGTCCCCATCCCCTAACCCTATCCCTAGCCCAAACCCTAACCCTAACCCTTCCCGAAGCCTACCCCTCACCCGTCCCCTAGTCCTAATCTGTACGCTCACACTAACCCATGCCCTCACACGTACGCTCCCCCTAAACCGTTGTCGTACCCTCACCTGGACCCTAAACCGTCCCCGTCCCCTAACCCTAACCCTAGCCCGAACCCTAACCCTAACCCTTCCGCGAAGCCTTCCCCTCACCCGTGCCCTATTCCTAACTCGACGTTCACACTAACCCGCGCCCTCACACGTACCCTCCCCCTAACCGTTCTCGTACCCTCACCTGGACCCTAAACCATCCCCGTCCCCTAACCCTAACCTCAGCCCGATCCCTAAAGCTAACACTTACCCGAAGCCATCCCCTCACCCGTCCCCTAATCCTAACCCGTACGCTCACACTAACCCGCGCCCTCACACGTACGCTCCCGCTAAACCGTTGTCATACACTCACCTGGACACTAAACCGTCCCCGTCCCCTAAACTTAACCCTAGCCCGAACCCTAACCGTAACCCTTCCCCAAAGCCTTCCCCTCACCCATCCCCGAATCCTAACCCGTACGCTCACACTAACCCACGCCCTCACACGTACGCTCCCCCTAAAGCATTGTCGTACCCTAACCTGGACCCTAAACCGTCCCCGTCCCCTAACCCTAACCCTAGCCCGAACCCTAACCCTAAACCTTCCCCAAAGCCTTCCCCTCACCCGTCCCCTAATTCTAACCCGTAAGCTCACAGTAACCCGCGCCCTCACACATACGCTCCCCCTAAACCATTGTCGTACATTCACCTGGACCCTAAACCCTCCCCATCCCCAAACCCTAACCCGAGCCCAAACCCTAACCCTAACCCTTCCCCGAAGCCTTCCCCTCACCCGTCCCCTAATCCTAACCTGTATGCTGACACTAATCCGCGCCCTCACACGTACGCTCCCCCTAAACCGTTGTCGTACGCTCACCTGGACCCTATACCGTCCCCGTCCCCTAACCCTAACCCTAGCCCGAACCCTAACCCTAACCCTTCCCCGAAGCCTTCCCCTCACCTGTCCCCTAATCCTTACCCGTACGCTCACACTACCCGCGCCCTCACGTGTACGCTCCACCTAAAACGTTGTCGTACCGTCACCTGGACACTAAACCGTCCCCGTCCCCTAACCCTAACCCTAGCCCAAACCCTAAGCCTAACCCTTCTCCGAAGCCTTTCCCTCACCCGTCCCCTAATCCTAACCCGTACGCTCACACTCACCCGCGCCCTCACACGTATGCTCCCCCGAAACCGTTTTCGTACACTCACCTGGACCCTAAACCGTCCCCGTCTCTTAACGCTAACCTTAGCCTGAACCCTAACCCTAACCCTTCCCCGAAGCCTTCCCCTCAGCCGTCCCCTATTCCTAACCCGTACGCTCACACTAACCCGCACCCTCACACGTATGCTCCCCCTAAAGCGTTGTCGTACCCTCACCTGGACGCTAAACCGACCCCATCCCCTAAACCTAACCCTAGCCCGAACCCTAACACTTCCCCGAAGCCTTCCCCTCACCCGTACCCTAAATCTAACCCGTACGCTCACACTAACCCGTGCCCTCACATGTACACTCCCCCTAAATCGTTGTCGTACCCTCACCTGGACCCTAAACCGTCCCCGTCCCCTAACCCTATCCCTAGCCAGAACCCTAACCGTAACTCTTACCCGAAGCCTTCCCCTCACCCGTCCCCTAATCCTAAACCGTAAGCTCACACTAACCCGCGCCCTCACAGCTACACTCCCCCTAAAGCGTTGTCGTACCCTCACCTGGACCCTAAACCGTCCCCATCGCCTAACCCTACCCCTAGACCGAACCCTAAACCTAACCCTTCCCCGAAGCCTTCCCCTCACCCGTCCCCTAATCCTAACACGTACCCTCACACTAACCCGCGCCCTCACACATTCGCTCTCCCTAAACCGTTGTTGTACTCTCACCTGGAACCTAAACCGTCCCCATCCCCTAACCCTAACCCTAGCCCGAACCCTAACCCTAACCCTTCTCCGAAGCCTTCCCCTCACCCGTCCCCTAATCCTAACCCGTACGCTCACACTAATCTGCGCCCTCACACGTACGCTCCCCCTAAAGCGTTGTCATACCCTCAACTGTGCCCTAAACCGTCCCCGTCCCCTAACCCTAACCCTAGCCCGTACCCTAAACGTAACACTTCCCTGAAGCCTTCCCCTCACCCGTCCCATAATCCTAACCCGTTCGCTCACACTAACCCACGCCCTCACACGTACCCTACCCCTAAAGCGTTGTCATACCCTAACCTGGACCCTAAACCGTCCCCGTCCCCTAAACCTAACCCTAGCCCGAACCCTAACCGTAACCCTTCCCCGAAGCCTTCCCCTCACCCGTGCCCTAATCCTAACCCGTACGCTCACACTAATCCACGCCCTCACACGTACTCTCCCTCTAAACCGATGTCGTACCCTCACCTGGACCCTAAACCGTCCCCATCCCCTAATTCTAAAACTAGCCCGAACCCTAACCGTAACTCTTCCACGAAGCCTTCCCCTCACCCGTCTCCTAATCCCATCCCGTACCCTCACACTAACCCGCGCCCTCACACGTATGCTCCCCTTAAACCTTTGTCGTACTCTCACCTGGACCCTAAACCGTCCCCGTCCCCTAACCCTAACCCTAGCCCGAACCCTAACCCCTATCCTTCCCCGAAGCCTTCCCCTCACCCGTCCCCTAATCCTAACCCGTACGCTCACACTAACCCGCGCCCTCACACGTACGCTCCCCCTAAACCGTTGTCGTACTCTCTCCTGGAACCTAAACCGTCCCCGTCCCCTAACCCTAACCCTAGCCCGAAAACTAACCCTAACACTTCCGCGAAGCCTTCCCCTCACCCATCCCGTAATCCTAACCCGTAAGCTCACAGTAACCCGCGCCCTCTCACATACGCTCCCCCTAAACCGTTGTCGTACATTCACCTGGACCCTAAACCCTCCCCGTCCCCAAACCCTAACCCGAGCCCAAACCCTAACCCTAACCCTTCCCCGAAGCCTTCCCCTCACCCGTCCCCTAATCCTAACCTGTATGCTGACACTAATCCGCGCCCTCACACGTACGCTCCCCCTAAACCGTTGTCGTACCCTCACCTGGACCCTATACCGTCCCCGTCCCCTAACCCTAACCCTAGCCCGAACCCTAACCCTAACCCTTCCCCGAAGCCTTCCCCTCACCTGTCCCCTAATCCTTACCCGTACGCTCACACTGACCCGCGCCCTCACATGTACGCTCCACCTAAAACGTTGTCGTACCGTCACCTGGACACTAAACCGTCCCCGTCCCCTAACCCTAACCCTAGCCCGAAATCTAACCCGTCCCCGAAGCCTTCCCCTCACCCGTCCCCTAATCCTAACCCGTACGCTCACACTAACCCGCGCCCTCACACGTACGCTCCCCCTAAAGCGTTGTCGTACCCTCACCTGGACCCTAAACCGTCCCCGTCCCCTAACCCTAACCCTAGTCCGAACCCTAATCCTAACACTTCCCCGAAGCCTTCCCCTCACCCGTACAATAATCCTAACCCGTATGCTCACAATAACCCGCGCCCTCACACGTATTCTCCCCCTAAACCGTTGTCGTACCCTCACCTGCACCCTATATCGTCCCCGTCCCCTAACCCTCACCCTAGCCCGAACACTAACCCTAACACTTCCACGAAGCCTTCACCTCATCCGTCCCCTAATCCTAACCCGTACGCTCACACTAACCCATGCCCTCACACGTACGCTCCCCCTAAACCGTTGTTGTACCCTCACCTGGACCCTAAACCGTCCCCGTCCCCTAACCCTAACCCTAGCCGAAACCCTAACCCTAACCCTTCCCCTCACCCGTCCCCTAATCCTAACCCGTACGCTGACACTAACCCGCGCCCTCACACGTACGCTCCCCCTAAACCATTGTTGTACCCTCACCTGGACCCTATACCGTCTCCGTCCCCTAACCCTAAACCTAGCCCGAACCCTAACCCTAAACCTTCCCCGAAGCCTTCGCCTCACCCGTCCCCTAATCCTTACCCGTACGCTCACACTAACCAACACCCTCACACGTACGCTCCCCCTAAAGGGTTGTCGTACCCTCCTGGACCCTAAACCGTCCCCTTCCCCTAACCCTAACCCTAGCCCGAACCCTAACCCTCACCCTTCCCCGAAGCCTTCCCCTCACCCGTCCCCTAATCCTAACCCGTACGCTCACACTAACACGCGCCCTCACACGTACACTCCCCCTAAACCGTTGTCGTACCCTCACCTGGACCCTAAACCATCCCCGTCCCCTAACCCTAACCCTAGCCCGAACCCTAACCCTAACACTTCCCCGAAGCCTGACCCAACACGTCCCGTAATCCTAACCCGTACACTAATGCTAATCAGCGCCCTCACACGTATGCTAAACCTAAAGCGTTGTCGTACCCTCACCTGGACCCTAAACCGTCACCATCCCCTAAACCTAACCCTAGCCCGAACCCTAACCCTAACGATTCCCCGAAGCCTGACACTCACCCGTCCCCTAATCCTAATCCGTACGCTAACACTAACACGCGCCCTTACACGTACGCTCTATCTAAAGCGTTGTCGTACCCTCAACTGGACCCTAAACCGTCCCCGTCCCCTAACCCTAACCCTAGGCCGAACTCTAACCCTAACCCTTCCCCGAATCCTGACCCTCACCCGTCACCTAATCCTAACCCGTACGCTAACACTAACCCACGCTCTCACACGTACGCTCCCCCTAAAGCGTTGTCGTAACCTCACATGAACCATAAACCGTCCCGGTCCCCTAACCTTAACCCTAGCCTGATCCCTAACCCTAACCCTTCCCTGAAGCCTGACCCTCACCCGTCCCCTAATCCTAACCTGTACGCTAACACTGACATGCGCCCTCACAAGTACGCTACCCCTAAAGCGTTGTGATACCCGAAACTGGACCCTCAACCGTCCCAGTCCCCGTCCCCTAAACCTAGCCCGAACCCTAACCCTAACACTTCCCCGAAGCCTGACGCTCACCCGTACCCTAATCCTAAACCATACGCTCACACTAACCCGCGCCCTCACATGTACGCTCCCCCTAAACCGTTGTCGTACCCTCACCTGGACCCTAAACCGTCCCCGTCCCCTAACCCTAACCCTAGCCCGCACCCTAACCCTAACACTTCCCAAAAGCCTACCCCTCATCCGTCCCCTAATCCTAACCCGTACGCACAAACTAACTCGCGTCCTCACACGTAGGCTCCCCCTAAACCGTTGTCGTACCCTCACCTGGACCCTAAACCGTCCCCGTCCCCTAACCCTAACCCTAGCCCGAACCCTAACCCTAACCCTTCCCCGAAGCCTTCCACTCACCCGTCCCCTAATCCTAACCCGTACGCTCACACTAACCCATGCTCTCACACGTACGCTCCCCCTAAAGCGTTGTCGTACCCTCACCTGGACCCTAAACCGTCCCCGTCCCCGTCCCCTAACCCTAGCCCGAAAGATAACCCTAAACCTTCCCCGAAGCCTTCCCCTCACCCGTTCCCTAATCCTAACCCGTACGCTCACACTGACCTGCGCCCTCACACTTACGCTCCCCCTAAAGGGTTGTCGTACCCTCACCTGGACCCTAAACCGTCCCCGTCCCCTAACCCTAACCCTAGCCCGAAACCTAACCCTTCCCCGAAGCCTTCCACTCACCCGTCCCCTAATCCTAACCCGTACGCTCACACTAACCCGCGCCCTCACACGTACGCTCCCCCTAAACCGTTGTCGTACCCTCACCTGGACCCTAAACCGTCCCCGTACCCTAACCCTAACCCTAGTCCGAACCCTAATCCTAACACTTCCCCGAAGCCTTCCCCTCACCCATCCCATAATCCTAACCCGTACGCTCACAATAACCCGCGCCCTCACACGTACGCTCCCCCTAAAGCGTTGTCGTACCCTCCTGGACCCTAAACCGTCCCCGTCCCCTAACCCTAACCCTAGCCCGAACCGTAACCCTAACCCTTCCCCAAAGACTTCAACTCACCCGTAACATATTCCTAACCCGTACCCTCACACTAACACGCGCCCTCACACGTACACTCCCCCTAAACCGTTGTCGTACCCTCACCTGGACCCTAAACCGTCCCCATCCCCTAACCCTAACCCTAGCCCGAACCCTAACCCTCACCCTTCCCCGAAGCCTTCCCCTCACCCGTCTCCTAATCCTAACCCGTACGCTCACACTAACTCGCGCCCTCACACGTACACTCCCCCTAAAGCGTTGTCGTACACTCACCTGGACCCTAAACCATCCCCTTCCCCTAAGCCTAACCCTAGACCGAAACCTAAGCCTAACCCTTCCCCGAAGCCTGACCCAACACGTCCCCTAATCCTAACCCGTACACTAACGCTAATCAGCGCCCTCACACGTATGCTAAACCTAAAGCGTTGTCGTACCCTCACCTGGACCCTAAACCGTCACCATCCCCTAAACCTAACCCTAGCCCGAACCCTAACCCTAACACTTCCACGAAGCCTTCCCCTCACCAGTCCCCTAATTCTAACCCGTACGCTCACACTAACCCATGCCCTCACACGTACGCTCCCCCTAAACCATTGTCGTACCCTCACCTGGACCCTAAACCGTCCCCGTCCCCTAACCCTAACCCTAATCCTAGCCCGAAACCTAACCCTAAACTTCCCCGAAGCCTTCCCCTCACCCGTCCCCTAATCCTAAACCGTACGCTCACACTATCCCGCGCCCTCACATGTACACTCCCCCTAAACCGTTGTCGTACACTCACCTGGACCCTAAACCGTCCCCGTCCCCTAACCCTAACCCTAGCCCGAACCCTAACCCTAACTCTTCCCCGAAGACTTCCCCTCACCCGTCCCCTAATCCTAACCCGTACATGTGCACTAACCCGCGCCCTCACACATACGCTCGCCGTAAACCTTTGTCGTACCCTCACCTGGACACTAAACCGTCCCCGTCCCCTAACCCTAACCCTAGCCCGAACCCTAACCCTAACCCTTCCCCGAAGCCTTCCCCTCACCCGTCCCCTAATCCTAACCCGTCCCCTAACACTAACCCACACCCTCACACGTACGCACCCCCTAAACCGTTGTCGTACCCTCACCTGGACTCTAAACCGTCCCCATCGCCTAACCCTAACCCTAACCCGAACCCTAACCCTAACCCTTCCCCGAAGCCTTCCCCTCACCCGTCCCCTAATCCTAACACATACTCTCACACTAACCCGCGCCCTCACACATTCGCTCCCCCTAAACCGTTGTCGTACTCTCTCCTGGAACCTAAACCGTCCCCGTCCCCTAACCCTAACCCTAGCCCGAACACTAACCCTAACACTTCCCCGAAGCCTTCCCCTCACCCGTCCCCTAATCCTAACCCGTACGCTCACACTAACCCATGCCCTCACACGTACGCTCCCCCTAAACCGTTGTCGTACCCTCACCTGGACCCTAAACCGTCCCCGTCCCCTAACACTAACCCTAGCCCGAACCCTAACCCTAACCCTTCCCTGAAGCCTTCCCCTCACCCGTCCCCTAATCCTAACCCTTACGCTCACACTAACCCGCGCCCTCAAATGTAACCTCCCCCTAAAGCGTTGTCATACCCTCACCTGGACCCTAAAGCGTCCCCGTCCAATAACCGTAACCCTAGCCCGAACCCTAACTGTAATACTTCCCCGAAGCCTTCCCCTCACCCGTCCCCTAATCCTAACCCGTACGCTCACACTAACCCGCACCCTCACACGTACGCTCCCCCTAAAGCTTTGTTGTATCCTCACCTGGACCCTAAACCGTCCCTGTCCCCTAACCCTTACCCTAGCCCGAACCCTAACCCTAACCCTTCCCCGAAACCTTCCCCTCACCCCTCCCCTAATCCTAACCCGTACGCTCACACTAACCCACGCCCTCACACGTACGCTCCCCCGAAACCGTTGTCGTACCCTCACCTGGACCCTAAACCCTCCCTGTCCCCTAACCCTAACCCTAGCGCAAACCCTAAACCTAACCCTTCCCCAAAGCCTTCCTCTCACCCGTCCCCTAATCCTAACCGTACGGTGACACTAACCCACGCCCTCACACGTACGCTCCCCCTAAACCGTTGTCGTACCCTCATCTGGACCCTAAACCGTCCCCATCCCCTAAACCTAACCCTAGCACGAACCCTAACCCTAACTCTTCCCCTCACCCGTCCCCTAATCCTAACCCGTACGCGCACACTAACCCGCGCCCTCACACGTACGCTTGCTGTAAACCTTTGTCGTACCCTCATCTGGACCCTAAACCGTCCCCGTCCCCTAACCCTAACACTAGCCCGAACCCTAACCCTAACACTTCCCCGAAGCCTTCCCCTCACCCGTTCCCTAATCCTAACCCGTACCCTCACACTAACCCACGCCCTCACACGTACGCACCCCCTAAACCGTTGTCGTACTCTCACCTGGACCCTAAACCGTCCCCGTCCCCTAACCCTAACCCTAGCCCGAACCCTAACCGTAACCCTTCCCCGAAGCCTTCCCCTCACCCGTCCCCTAATCCTAACCCGTATGCTCACACTAACCCACGCCCTCACACGTACTCTCCCCCTAAACCGTTGTCGTACCCTCACCTGGACCCTAAACCGTCCCCATGCCCTAACTCTAAACCTAGCCCGTCCCCTAACCGTAACCCTTCCCCGAAGCCTTCCCCTCACCCATCCCCTAATCCCATCCCGTACCCTCACACTAACCCGCGCCCTCACACGTACGCTCCCCTTAAACCTTTGTCGTACTCTCACCTGGACCCTAAACCGTCCCCGTCCCCTAACCCTAACCCTAGCCCGAACCCTAACCCTAACCCTTCCCCGAAGCCTTCCCCTCACCCTTCCCCTAATCCTAACCCGTACACTCACACTAACCCGCGCCCTCACACGTATGCTCCCCCTAGAGCGTTGTCGTACCCTCACCTGGACCCTAAACAGTCCCCGTCCCCTAACCCTAACCCTAGCCCGAACCCTAACCCTAACACTTCCCTGAAGCCTTCCCCTCACCCGTCCCCTAATCCTAACCCGTACGCTCACACTAACCCACGCCCTCACACGTACCCTCCCCCTAAAGTGTTGTCATACCCTCACCTGGACCCTAAACCGTCCCCGTCCCCTAACCCTAACCCTAGCCCAAACCCTAACCCTAACACTTCGCTGAAGCCTTCCCCTCACCCGTCCCCTAATCCTAACCCATATGCTCACACTAACCCTCGCCCTCACACGTACCCTCCCCCTGAAGCGTTGTCATACCCTCACCTGGACCCTAAATCGTCCCCGTCCCCTAACCCTAACCCTAGCCCAAACCCTAACCCTTCACCGAAGCCTTCCCCTCACCCGTCCCCTAAATCTAACCCTTACGCTCACACTAACCCGCGCCCTCACACGTACACTCCCCCTAAAGCCTTGTCGTAAACTCACCTTGACCCTAAACCGTCCCCGTCCCCTAACCGTAACCCTAGCCCGAACCATAACCCTAACCCTTCCCCGAAGCCTTCCCCTCACCCGTCCCCTAATCCTAACCCTGATGGTCACACTAACCCGCGCCCACACACGTACGCTCCCCCTAAAGCGTTGTCGTACCCTCACCTGGACCCTAAACCGTCCCCGTCCCCTAACCCTAACCCTAGACCGAACCCTAACCCTAACCCTTCCCCGAAGCCTTCCCCTCACCCATCCCCTAATCCTAACCCGTACACTCACACTAACCCGCGCCCTCACACGTACGCTACCCCTAAAGCGTTGTCGTACCCTCACCTGGACCCTAAACCGTCCCCGTCCCCTAACCCTAACCCTAGCCCTTACCCTAACCCTAACCCTTCCCCGAAGCCTTCCCCTCACCCGTCCCCTAATCCTAACCAGTACGCTCACAGTAACCCGCGCCCTCACACGTACGCTCCCCTTAAACCGTTGTGCTACCCTCACCTGGACCCTAAACCGTCCCCGTCCCCTAACCCTAACCCTAGCCCGAACCCTAACCCTAACCCTTTCCCGAAGCCTTCCCCTCACCCGTCCCCTAATCCTAACCCGTATGCTCACACTAACCCGCGCCCTCACATGTACGCTCGCCCTAAAGCATTTTCGTACCCTCACCTGGACCCTAAACCATCCCCGTCTCTTAACCCTATCCTTAGCCCGAACCCTAACCCTAACCCTTCCGCGAACCATTCCCCTCACCCGTCCCCTAATCCTAACCCGTACGCTCACACTAACCCACGCCCTCACACGTACGCTCCACCTAAAGCGTTGTCGTACCCTCACCTTGACCCTAAACCGTCCCCGTCCCCTAAACCTAACCCTAGCCCGAACCCTAACCCTAACCCTTCCCCGAAGCCTTCCCCTCACCCGTCCGCTAATCCTAACCCGTACGCTCAGCCTAACCCGCGCCCTCACACGTACGCTCCCCCTAAACCGTTGTCGTACACTCACCTGGACCCTAAACTGTCCCCGTCCCCTAACCCTAACCCTAGCCCGAACCCTAACCCTAACCCTTCCCCGAAGCCTACCCCTCAGCCGTCCAGTAAATCTAACCCGTACGCTCACACTAACCCACGCCCTCACACGTTCACTCCCCCTAAACCGTTGTCGTACCCTCACCGTGACCCTAAACCGTCCCCGTACCCTAACACTAACCCTAGCCCGAACCCTAACCCTAACCCTTCCCCGAAGCCTTCCCCTCACCCGTCCCCTAATCCTAACCCGTCCCCTAACACTAACCCACACCCTCACACGTACGCACCCCCTAAACCGTTGTCGTACCCTCACCTGGACTCTAAAACGTCCCCATCGCCTAACCCTAACCCTAACCCGAACCCTAACCCTAACCCTTCCCCGAAGCCTTCCCCTCACCCGTCCCCTAATCCTAACACGTACTCTCACACTAACCCGCGCCCTCACACATTCGCTCCCCCTAAACCGTTGTCGTACTCTCTCCTGGAACCTAAACCGTCCCCGTCCCCTAACCCTAACCCTAGCCCGAACACTAACCCTAACACTTCCCCGAAGCCTTCCCCTCACCCGTCCCCTAATCCTAACCCGTACGCTCACACTAACCCATGCCCTCACAGGTACGCTCCCCCTAAACCGTTGTCGTACCCTCACCTGGACCCTAAACCGTCCCCGTCCCCTAACACTAACCCTAGCCCGAACCCTAACCCTAACCCTTCCCTGAAGCCTTCCCCTCACCCGTCCCCTAATCCTAACCCTTACGCTCACACTAACCCGCGCCCTCAAATGTAACCTCCCCCTAAAGCGTTGTCATACCCTCACCTGGACCCTAAAGCGTCCCCGTCCAATAACCGTAACCCTAGCCCGAACCCTAACTGTAATACTTCCCCGAAGCCTTCCCCTCACCCGTCCCCTAATCCTAACCCGTACGCTCACACTAACCCGCACCCTCACACGTACGCTCCCCCTAAAGCTTTGTCGTATCCTCACCTGGACCCTAAACCGTCCCTGTCCCCTAACCCTTACCCTAGCCCGAACCCTAACCCTAACCCTTCCCCGAAACCTTCCCCTCACCCCTCCCCTAATCCTAACCCGTACGCTCACACTAACCCACGCCCTCACACGTACGCTCCCCCGAAACCGTTGTCGTACCCTCACCTGGACCCTAAACCCTCCCTGTCCCCTAACCCTAACCCTAGCGCAAACCCTAAACCTAACCCTTCCCCAAAGCCTTCCTCTCACCCGTCCCCTAATCCTAACCGTACGGTGACACTAACCCGCGCCCTCACACGTACGCTCCCCCTAAACCGTTGTCGTACCCTCATCTGGACCCTAAACCGTCCCCATCCCCTAAACCTAACCCTAGCACGAACCCTAACCCTAACTCTTCCCCTCACCCGTCCCCTAATCCTAACCCGTACGCGCACACTAACCCGCGCCCTCACACGTACGCTTGCTGTAAACCTTTGTCGTACCCTCAACTGGACCCTAAACCGTCCCCGTCCCCTAACCCTAACACTAGCCCGAACCCTAAACCTAACCCTTCCCCGAAGCCTTCCCCTCACCCGTTCCCTAATCCTAACCCGTACCCTCACACTAACCCACGCCCTCACACGTACGCACCCCCTAAACCGTTGTTGTACCCTCACCTGGACCCTAAACCGTCCCCGTCCCCTAACCCTAGCCCTAGCCCGAACCCTAACCGTAACCCTTCCCCGAAGCCTTCCCCTCACCCGTCCCCTAATCCTAACCCGTATGCTCACACTAACCCACGCCCTCACACGTACTCTCCCCCTAAACCGTTGTCGTACCCTCACCTGGACCCTAAACCGTCCCCATGCCCTAACTCTAAACCTAGCCCGTCCCCTAACCGTAACCCTTCCCCGAAGCCTTCCCCTCACCCGTCCCCTAATCCCATCCCGTACCCTCACACTAACCCGCGCCCTCACACGTACGCTCCCCTTAAACCTTTGTCGTACTCTCACCTGGACCCTAAACCGTCCCCGTCCCCTAACCCTAACCCTAGCCCGAACCCTAACCCTAACCCTTCCCCGAAGCCTTCCCCTCACCCTTCCCCTAATCCTAACCCGTACACTCACACTAACCAGCGCCCTCACACGTATGCTCCCCCTAGAGCGTTGTCGTACCCTCACCTGGACCCTAAACAGTCCCCGTCCCCTAACCCTAACCCTAGCCCGAACCCTAACCCTAACACTTCCCTGAAGCCTTCCCCTCACCCGTCCCCTAATCCTAACCCGTACGCTCACACTAACCCACGCCCTCACACGTACCCTCCCCCTAAAGTGTTGTCATACCCTCACCTGGACCCTAAACCGTCCCCGTCCCCTAATCCTAACCCTAGCCCAAACCCTAACCCTAACACTTCCCTGAAGCCTTCCCCTCACCCGTCCCCTAATCCTAACCCATATGCTCACACTAACCCTCGCCCTCACATGTACCCTCCCCCTGAAGCGTTGTCATACCCTCACCTGGACCCTAAATCGTCCCCGTCCCCTAACCCTAACCCTAGCCCAAACCCTAACCCTTCACCGAAGCCTTCCCCTCACCCGTCCCCTAAATCTAACCCTTACGCTCACACTAACCCGCGCCCTCACACGTACACTCCCCCTAAAGCCTTGTCGTAAACTCACCTTGACCCTAAACCGTCCCCGTCCCCTAACCGTAACCCTAGCCCGAACCATAACCCTAACCCTTCCCCGAAGCCTTCCCCTCACCCGTCCCCTAATCCTAACCCTTATGGTCACACTAACCCGCGCCCACACACGTACGCTCCCCCTAAAGCGTTGTCGTACCCTCACCTGGACCCTAAACCGTCCCCGTCCCCTAACCCTAACCCTAGACCGAACCCTAACCCTAACCCTTCCCCGAAGCCTTCCCCTCACCCATCCCCTAATCCTAACCCGTACACTCACACTAACCCGCGCCCTCACACGTACGCTACCCCTAAAGCGTTGTCGTACCCTCACCTGGACCCTAAACCGTCCCCGTCCCCTAACCCTAACCCTAGCCCGAACCCTATCCCTAACCCTTCCCCGAAGCCTTCCCCTCACCCGTCCCCTAATCCTAACCAGTACGCTCACAGTAACCCGCGCCCTCACACGTACGCTCCCCTTAAACCGTTGTGCTACCCTCACCTGGACCCTAAACCGTCCCCGTCCCCTAACCCTAACCCTAGCCCGAACCCTAACCCTAACCCTTTCCCGCAGCCTTCCCCTCACCCGTCCCCTAATCCTAACCCGTATGCTCACACTAACCCGCGCCCTCACATGTACGCTCGCCCTAAAGCATTTTCGTACCCTCACCTGGACCCTAAACCATCCCCGTCTCTTAACCCTATCCTTAGCCCGAACCCTAACCCTAACCCTTCCGCGAAGCATTCCCCTCACCCGTCCCCTAATCCTAACCCGTACGCTCACACTAACCCACGCCCTCACACGTACACTCCCCCTAAAGCGTTGTCGTACCCTCACCTTGACCCTAAACCGTCCCCGTCCCCTAAACCTAACCCTAGCCCGAACCCTAACCCTAACCCTTCCCCGAAGCCTTCCCCTCACCCGTCCGCTAATCCTAACCCGTACGCTCAGCCTAACCCGCGCACTCACACGTACGCTCCCCCTAAACCGTTGTCGTACACTCACCTGGACCCTAAACTGTCCCCGTCCCCTAACCCTAACCCTAGCCCGAACCCTAACCCTAACCCTTCCCCGAAGCCTACCCCTCAGCCGTCCCCTAAATCTAACCCGTACGCTCACACTAACCCACGCCCTCACACGTTCACTCCCCCAAACCGTTGTCGTACCCTCACCGTGACCCTAAACCGTCCCCGTACCCTAACACTAACCCTAGCCCGAACCCTAACCCTAACCCTTCCCCGAAGCCTTCCCCTCACCCGTCCTCTAATCCTAACCCGTACGCTAACGCTAACCCACACCCTCACATGTACACTCCCCCAAAGCGTTGTCGTACCCTCACCTGGACACTAAACCGTCCCCGTCTCCTAACTCTAACCCTATCGCGAACCCTAACCCTAACACTTCCCCGAAGCCTGATTCTCACCCGTCGCCTAATCCTAACCTGTACGCTCTCGCTAAACAGCGCCCTCACACGTACGCTCCCCCTAAAGCATTGTCGTACCCTCACCTGGACCCTAAACCGTCCCCATCCCCTAACCCTAACCCTAGCCCGAACCCTAACCCTAACACTTTCCCGAATCCTTCCCCTCACCTGTCCCCTAATCCTAACCCGTACGCTCACACTAACCCGCGCCCTCACACGTACGCTCCCCCTGAAGCGTTGTCGTACCCTCATCTGGACCCTAAACCATCCCCGTACCCTAACCCTAACCCTAGCCCGAAACCTAACCCTAACCCTTCCCCGAAGCCTTCCCCTCACCTGTCCCCTAATCCTAACCCGTATGATCACACTAACCCGCGCCCTCAGACGTACACTCCCCCTAAATCGTTGTCGTACCCTCACCTGGAACCTAAACCGTCCCCGTCCCCTAACCCTAACCCTAGCCCGAAACCTAACACTTCCCCGAAGCCTTCCCCTCACCCGTCCCCTAATCCTAACCCGTACGCTGACACTAACCCGCGCCCTAACACGTACGCTCCCCCTAAACCATTGTCGTACCCTCACCTGGACGCTATACCGTCCCCGTCCCCTAACCCTAACCCTAGCCAGAACCGTAACCCTAACCCTTCCCCGAAGCCTTCGCCTCACCCGTCCCCTAATCCTTACCCGTACGCTCACACTAACCAGCACCCTCACACGTACGCTCCCCCTAAAGGGTTGTCGTACCCTCACCTGGACCCTAAACCGTCCCTGTACCCTAACCCTTACCCTAGCCCGAACCCTAACCCTAACCCTTCCCCGAAACCTTCCCCTCACCCCTCCCCTAATCCTAACCCGTACGCTCACACTAACCCACGCCCTCACACGTACGCTCCCCCGAAACCGTTGTGGTACGCTCTCCTGGACCCTAAACCGTCCCCGTCCCCTAACCCTAACCCTAGCCCAAACCCTAACACTAAACCTTCCCCAAAGCCTTCCCCTCACCCGTCCCCTAATCCTAACACGTACTCTCACACTAACCCGCGCCCTCACACATTCGCTCCCCCTAAACCGTTGTGGTACGCTCTCCTGGACCCTAAACCGTCCCCGTCCCCTAACCCTAACCCTAGCCCGAACCCTAACCGTAACCCTTCCCCGAAGCCTTCCCCTCACCCGTCCCCTAATCCTAACCCCTATGCTCACACTAACCCACGCCCTCACACGTACTCTCCCCCTAAAGCGTTGTCGTACCCTCACCTGGACCCTAAACCGTCCCCATGCCCTAACTCTAAACCTAGCCCGTCCCCTAACCGTAACCCTTCCCCAAAGCCTTCCCCTCACCCGTCCCCTAATCCCATCCCGTACCCTCACACTAACCCGCGCCCTCACACGTACGCTCCCCTTAAACCTTTGTCATACCCTCACCTGGACCCTAAATCATCCCCGTCCCCTAACCCTAACCCTAGCCCGAACCCTAACCCTAACCCTTCCCCAACCCGTCCCCTAATCCTAACCCGTACGCTCACACTAACCCACGCCCTCACACGTACTCTCCCCCGAAACCGTTGTCGTACCCTCACCTGGACCCTAAACCGTCCCCGTCCCCTAACCCTAACCCTAGCCCGAAACCTAACACTTCCCCGAAGCCTTCCCCTCACCCGTCCCCTAATCCTAACCCGTACGCTGACACTAACCCGCGCCCTAACACGTACGCTCCCCCTAAACCATTGTCGTACCCTCACCTGAACGCTATACCGTCCCCGTCCCCTAACCCTAACCCTAGCCCGAACCGTAACCCTAACCCTTCCCCGAAGCCTTCGCCTCACCCGTCCCCTAATCCTTACCCGTACGCTCACACTAACCAGCACCCTCACACGTACGCTCCCCCTAAAGGGTTGTCGTACCCTCACCTGGACCCTAAACCGTCCCCGTCCCCTAACCTTAACCCTAGCCCGAACCGTAACCCTAACCCTTCCCCGAAGACTTCACCTCACCCGTCCCCTAATCCTAACCCGTACGCTCACACTAACACGCGCCCTCACACGTACACTCCCCCTAAACCATTGTCGTACCCTCACCTGGACCCTAAACCGTCCCCGTCCCCTAACCCTAACCCTAGCCCAAACCCTAACCCTAACCCTTCCCCGAAGCCTTCCCCTCACCCGTCACCTAATCCTAACCCGTACGCTCAAACTAACCCAGGGCCTCACACGTACGCTCCCCCTAAAGCGTTGTCGTACTCTCATCTGGACCCTAAACCATCCCCTTCCCCTAACCCTAACCCTAGACCGAAACCTAAGCCTAACCCTTCCCCGAAGCCTTTCCCAACACGTCCCCTAATCCTAACCCGTACGCTAACGCTAATCAGCGCCCTCACACGTATGCTAAACCTAAAGCATTGTCGTACCCTCACCTGGACCCTAAACCGTCACCATCCCCTAAACCTCACCCTAGCCCGAACCCTAACCCTAACGATTCCCCGAAGCCTGACACTCACCCGTCCCCTAATCCTAATCCGTACGCTAACACTAACACGCGCCCTGACACGTACGCTCCATCTAAAGCGTTGTCGTACCCTCACCTGGACCCTAAACCGTCCCCGTCCCCTAACGCTAACCGTAGCCCGAACCCTAACCCTAACACTTCCCCGAAGCCTTCCCCTCACCCGTCCCCTAATCCTAACACGTACCCGCACACTAACCCACGCCCTCACACGTACGGACCCCCTAAACCATTGTCGTACCCTCACCTGGACCTTAAAACGTCCCCATCGCCTTACCCTAACCCTAGCCCGAACCCAACCCTAACCCTTCCCCGAAGCCTTCCCCTCACTCACCCGTCCCCTAATCCTAACACGTACTCTCACACTAACCCGCACCCTCACACATTCGCTCCCCCTAAATCGTTGTCGTACTCTCACCTGGAACCTAAACCGTTCCCGTCCCCTAACCCTAACCCTAGCCCGAACCCTAACCCTAACCCTTCCCCGAAGCCTTCCCCTCACCCGTCCCCTAATCCTAACCCGTACGCTCACACTAATCTGCGCCCTCACATGTACGCTCCCCCTAAAGCGTTGTCATACCCTCACCTGGACCCTAAACCGTCCCCGTCCCCTAACCCTAACCCTAGCCCGAACCCTAACCGTAACCCTTCCCCGAAGCCTTCCCCTCACCCGTCCCCTAATCCTAACCCGTACGCTCACACTAACCCACGCCCTCACACGTACTCTCCCCCTAAACCGTTGTCGTACCCTCACCTGGACCCTAAACCGTCCCCATACCCTAACTCTAAACCTAGCCCGAACCCTAACCGTAACACTTCCCCGAAGCCTTCCCCTCACCCGTCCCTTAATCTCATCCCGTACCCTCACACTAACCCACGCCCTCACACGTACGCTCCCCTTAAACCTTTGTCGTACTCTCACCTGGACCCTAAACTGTCCCCTGTCCCCTAACCCTAACCCTAGCCCGAACCCTAACACTAACCCTTCCCCGAAGCCTTCCCCTCACCCGTCCCCGAATCCTATCCCGTAAGGTCACTCTAACCCGCGCCCTCACACGTTCGCTCCCCCTAAACCGCTGACGTACCCTCACCTGGACCCTAAACCGTCCCTGTCCCCTAACCCTAACCCTAGCCCGAACCCTAACCCTAACCCTTCCCTGAAGCCTTGCCCTCACCCGTCCCCTAATTCTAACCCTTACGCTCACACTACCCCGCGCCCTCACATGTACCCTCCCCCTAAAGCGTTGTCATACCCTCACCTGGACCCTAAAGCGTCCCCGTCCCCTAACCGTAACCCTAGCCCGAAACCTAACCGTAATTCTTCCCCGAAGCCTTCCCGTCACCCGTCCCCTAATCCTAACCCGTACGCTCACACTAACCCGCACCCACACACGTACGCTCCCCCTAAAGCGTTGTCGTACCCTCACCTGGACCCTAAACCGTCCCTGTACCCTAACCCTTACCCTAGCCCGAACCCTAACCCTAACCCTTCCCCGAAACCTTCCCCTCACCCCTCCCCTAATCCTAACCCGTACGCTCACACTAACCCACGCCCTCACACGTACGCTGCCCCGAAACCGTTGTCGTACCCTCACCTGGACCCTAAACCCTCCCCGTCCCCTAACCCTAACCCTAGCCCAAACCCTAAACCTAACCCTTCCCCGAAGCCTTCCTCTCACCCGTCCCCTAATCCTAACCGTACGGTGACACTAACCCGTGCCCTCACACGTACGCTCCCCCTAAACCGTTGTCGTACCCTCATCTGGACCCTAAACTGTCCCCATCCCCTAAACCTAACCCTAGCCCGAACCCTAACCCTAACTCTTCCACGAAGTCTTCCCCTCACCCGTCCCCTAATCCTAACCCGTACGTGCACACTAACCCGCGCCCTCACATGTACACTCGTCGTAAACCTTTGTCGTACCCTCACCAGGACCCTAAACCGTCCCCGTCCCCTAACCCTAACCCTAGCCCGAATCCTAACCCTAACCCTTCCCCGAAGCCTGACCCTCACCCGTCCCCTAATCCTAACCCGTACCCTCACACTAACCCACTCCCTCACACGTACGCACCTCCTAAACCGTTGTCGTACCCTTACCTGGTCCCTAAACCGTCCCCATCGCCTAACCCTAACCCTAGCCCGAACCCTAACCCTAAACCTTCACCAAAGCCTTCCCCTCACCCGTCCCCTAATCCTAACACGTACTCTCACACTAACCCGCGCCCTCACACATTCGCTCCCCCTAAACCGTTGTGGTACGCTCTCCTGGACCCTAAACCGTCCCCGTCCCCTAACCCTAACCCTAGCCCGAACCCTAACCGTAACCCTTCCCCGAAGCCTTCCCCTCTCCCGTCCCCTAAATCTAACCCTTACGCTCACACTCACCCGCGCCCTCACACGTACACTCCCCCTAAAGCGTTGTCGTATCCTCACCTTGACCCTAAACCGTCCCCGTCCCCTAAACGTAACCCTAGCCCGAACTCTAACCCTAACCCTTCCCCGAAGCCTTCCCCTCACCCGTCCCCAATCCTAACCCGTACGCTCACACTAACCCATGCCCTCACACGTACCCTCCCCCTAAAGCGTTGTCATACCCTCACCTGGACCCTAAATAGTCCCCGTTCCCTAACCCTAACCCTAGCCCGAACCCTAACCCTAACACTTCCCCGAAGTCTTCCCCTCACCCGTCCCCTAATCCTAAACCGTACGCGCACACTAACCCGCGCCCTCACACGTACGCTCCCCGTAAACCGTTGTCGTACCCTCACCTGGACCCTAAACCGTCCCCGTCCCCTAACCCTAACCCTAGCCCGAACCCTAACCCTAACCCTTCCCCAACCCGTCCCCTAATCCTAACCCGTACGCTCACACTAACCCACGCCCTCACACGTACTCTCCCCCGAAACCGTTGTCGTACCCTCACCTGGACCCTAAACCGTCCCCATAACCTAACTCTAACCCTAGCCCGAACCCTAACCGTAAGCCTTCCCCGAAGCCTTCCCCTCATCCGTCCCCTAATCCCATCCCGTACCCTCACACTAACCCGCGCCCTCACACGTACGCTCCCCCTGAAGCGTTGTCGTACCCTCATCTGGACCCTAAACCATCCCCGTACCCTAACCCTAACCCTAGCCCGAACCCTAAGACTAACCCTTCCCCGAAGCCTTCCCCTCACCTGTCCCCTAATCCTAACCCGTATGATCACACTAACCCGCGCCCTCAGACGTACACTCCCCCTAAATCTTTGTCGTACCCTCACCTGGAACCTAAACCGTCCCCGTCCCCTAACCCTAACCCTAGCCCGAAACCTAACACTTCCCCGAAGCCTTCCCCTCACCCGTCCCCTAATCCTAACCCGTACGCTGACACTAACCCGCGCCCTAACACGTACGCTCCCCCTAAACCATTGTCGTACCCTCACCTGGACGCTATACCGTCCCCGTCCCCTAACCCTAACCCTAGCCCGAACCGTAACCCTAACCCTTCCCCGAAGCGTTCGCCTCACCCGTCCCCTAATCCTTACCCGTACGCTCACACTAACCAGCACCCTCACACGTACGCTCCCCCTAAAGGGTTGTCGTACCCTCACCTGGACCCTAAACCGTCCCCGTCCCCTAACCTTAACCCTAGCCCGAACCGTAACCCTAACCCTTCCCCGAAGACTTCACCTCACCCGTCCCCTAATCCTAACCCGTACGCTCACACTAACACGCGCCCTCACACGTACACTCCCCCTAAACCATTGTCGTACCCTCACCTGGACCCTAAACCGTCCCCGTCCCCTAACCCTAACCCTAGCCCAAACCCTAACCCTAACCCTTCCCCGAAGCCTTCCCCTCACCCGTCACCTAATCCTAACCCGTACGCTCAAACTAACCCAGGGCCTCACACGTACGCTCCCCCTAAAGCGTTGTCGTACTCTCATCTGGACCCTAAACCATCCCCTTCCCCTAACCCTAACCCTAGACCGAAACCTAAGCCTAACCCTTCCCCGAAGCCTTTCCCAACACGTCCCCTAATCCTAACCCGTACGCTAACGCTAATCAGCGCCCTCACACGTATGCTAAACCTAAAGCATTGTCGTACCCTCACCTGGACCCTAAACCGTCACCATCCCCTAAACCTCACCCTAGCCCGAACCCTAACCCTAACGATTCCCCGAAGCCTGACACTCACCCGTCCCCTAATCCTAATCCGTACGCTAACACTAACACGCGCCCTGACACGTACGCTCCATCTAAAGCGTTGTCGTACCCTCACCTGGACCCTAAACCGTCCCCGTCCCCTAACGCTAACCGTAGCCCGAACCCTAACCCTAACACTTCCCCGAAGCCTTCCCCTCACCCGTCCCCTAATCCTAACACGTACCCGCACACTAACCCACGCCCTCACACGTACGGACCCCCTAAACCATTGTCGTACCCTCACCTGGACCTTAAAACGTCCCCATCGCCTTACCCTAACCCTAGCCCGAACCCAACCCTAACCCTTCCCCGAAGCCTTCCCCTCACTCACCCGTCCCCTAATCCTAACACGTACTCTCACACTAACCCGCACCCTCACACATTCGCTCCCCCTAAATCGTTGTCGTACTCTCACCTGGAACCTAAACCGTTCCCGTCCCCTAACCCTAACCCTAGCCCGAACGCTAACCCTAACCCTTCCCCGAAGCCTTCCCCTCACCCGTCCCCTAATCCTAACCCGTACGCTCACACTAATCTGCGCCCTCACACGTACTCTCCCCCTAAACCGTTGTCGTACCCTCACCTGGACCCTAAACCGTCCCCATACCCTAACTCTAAACCTAGCCCGAACCCTAACCGTAACACTTCCCCGAAGCCTTCCCCTCACCCGTCCCTTAATCTCATCCCGTACCCTCACACTAACCCACGCCCTCACACGTACGCTCCCCTTAAACCTTTGTCGTACTCTCACCTGGACCCTAAACCGTCCCCTGTCCCCTAACCCTAACCCTAGCCCGAACCCTAACACTAACCCTTCCCCGAAGCCTTCCCCTCACCCGTCCCCGAATCCTATCCCGTAAGGTCACTCTAACCCACGCCCTCACACGTTCGCTCCCCCTAAACCGCTGACGTACCCTCACCTGGACCCTAAACCGTCCCTGTCCCCTAACCCTAACCCTAGCCCGAACCCTAACCCTAACCCTTCCCTGAAGCCTTGCCCTCACCCGTCCCCTAATTCTAAACCTTACGCTCACACTACCCCGCGCCCTCACATGTACCCTCCCCCTAAAGAGTTGTCATACCCTCACCTGGACCCTAAAGCGTCCCCGTCCCCTAACCGTAACCCTAGCCCGAAACCTAACCGTAATTCTTCCCCGAAGCCTTCCCGTCACCCGTCCCCTAATCCTAACCCGTACGCTCACACTAACCCGCACCCACACACGTACGCTCCCCCTAAAGCGTTGTCGTACCCTTACCTGGACCCTAAACCGTCCCTGTACCCTAACCCTTACCCTAGCCCGAACCTTAACCCTAACCCTTCCCCGAAACCTTCCCCTCACCCCTCCCCTAATCCTAACCCGTACGCTCACACTAACCCGTGCCCACACACGTATGCTCCCCCTAAAGCGTTGTCGTACCCTCACCTGGACCCTAAACCGTCCCCATCCCCTAACCCTAACCCTAGACCGAACCCTAACCCTAACACTTCCCCGAAGCCTTCCCCTCACACATCCCCTAATCCTAACCCGTACGCTCAAACTAACCCGTGCCCTCACACGTACGCTACCCCTAAAGCGTTGTCGTACCCTCACCTGGACCCTAAACCGTCCCCGTCCCCTAACCCCAACCCTAGCCCGAACCCTAACCCTAACCCTTCCCCGAAGCCTTCCCCTCACCCGTCCCCTAATCCTAACCAGTACGCTCACACTAACCCGCGCCCTCACACGTATGCTCCCCCTAAACCGTTGTCCTACCCTCACTTGGACCCTAAACCGTCCCCGTCCCCTAACCCTAACCCTAGCCCGAACCCTAACCCTCACCCTTCCCCGAAGCCTTCCCCTCACCCGTCCCCTAATCCTAACCCGTATGCTCACACTAACCCGCGCCGTCACATGTATGCTCGCCCTAAAGCATTGTCGTACCCTCACCTGGACCCTAAACCGTCCCCGTCTCTTAACCCTATACTTAGCCCGAACCCTAACCCTAACCCTTCCGCGAAGCCTTCCCCTCACCCGTCCCCTAATGCTAACCCGTACGCTCACACTAACCCGCGCCCTCACACGTACACTCCCACTATATCGTTTTCGTACCCTCACCTGGACCCTAAACCGTCCCCGTCCCCTAACCCTAACCCTAGCCCGAAACCTAACCCTTCCCCGAAGCCTTCCCCACACCCGTCCCCTAAATCTAACCCGTACGCTCACACTAACCCGCACCCTCACACGTACACTCCCC
Source organism: Leucopleurus acutus (assembly GCF_964270905.1). Classification (NCBI taxonomy): domain Eukaryota; kingdom Metazoa; phylum Chordata; class Mammalia; order Artiodactyla; family Delphinidae; genus Leucopleurus; species Leucopleurus acutus. Next base: position 1,573,641 of record NW_028139226.1, on the reverse strand, counting down.
CTAAACCGTTGTCGTACCCTCACCGTGACCCTAAACCTTCCCCGTACCCTAACCCTAACCCTAGCCCGAACCCTAACCCTAACCCTTCCCCGAAGCCTTCCCCTCACCCGTCCCCTAATCCTAACCCGTACGCTCACACTAACCCGCGCCCTCACACGTACGCTCCCCCTGAACCGTTGTCGTACCCTCATCTGGATCGTAAACCGTCCCCGTCCCTTAACCCTAACCCTTCCCCGAAGCCTTCCCCTCACCCGTCCTCTAATCCTAACCCGTATGCTAACGCTAACCCACACCCTCACATGTACGCTCCACCAAAGTGTTGTCGTACCCTCACCTGGACACTAAACCGTCCCCGTCTCCTAACTCTAACCCTACCGCGAACCCTAACCCTAGCACTTCCCCGAAGCCTGACTGTCAACCGTCGCCTAATCCTAACCTGTACGCTCTCGCTAAACCGCACCCTCACACGTACGCTCCCCCTAAAGCATTGTCGTACCCTCACCTGGACCCTAAACCGTCCCCGTCCCCTAACCCTAACCCTAGCCCGAACCCTAACCCTAACCCTTCCCCAACCCGTCCCCTAATCCTAAACTGTACGCTCACACTAAACCACGCCCTCACATAAACGCTCCCCCTAAAGCGTTGTCGTACCCTCACTTGGACCCTAAACCGTCCCCGTCCCCTAACCCTAACCGTAGCCCGAACCCTAAACCTAACCCATCCCCGAAGCCTTCCCCTCTCCCGTCCCCTAAATCTAACCCTTACGCTCACACTCACCCGCGCCCTCACACGTACACTCCCCCTAAAGCGTTGTCGTACCCTCACCTTGACCCTAAACCGTCCCCGTCCCCTAAACGTAACCCTAGCCCGAACTCTAACCCTAACCCTTCCCCGAAGTCTTCCCCTCACCCGTCCCCTAATCCTAAACCGTACGCGCACACTAACCCGCGCCCTCACACGTACGCTCCCCGTAAACCGTTGTCGTACCCTCACCTGGACCCTAAACCGTCCCCGTCCCCTAACCCTAACCCTAGCCCGAACCCTAACCCTAACCATTCCCCAACCCGTCCCCTAATCCTAACCCGTACGCTCACACTAACCCACGCCCTCACACGTACTCTCCCCCGAAACCGTTGTCGTACCCTCACCTGGACCCTAAACCGTCCCCATAACCTAACTCTAACCCTAGCCCGAACCCTAACCGTAAGCCTTCCCCGAAGCCTTCCCCTCATCCGTCCCCTAATCCCATCCCGTACCCTCACACTAACCCGCACCCTCACACGTACGCTCCCCTTAAACCTTTGTCATACTCTCACATGGACCCTAAACCGTCCCCGTCCCCTAACCCTACCCCGAACCCTAACCCTAACCCTTCCCCGAAGCCTTCCCCTCACCCGTCCCCTAATCCTTAACCGTACGCTCACACTAACCCGCGCCCTCACACATACGCTCCCCCTAAACCGTTGTCGTACCCTCACCTGGACCCTAAACCGTCCCCATCCCCTAACCCTAACCCTAGACCGAACCCTAACCCTAACCCTTCCCCGAAGCCTTACCTTCACCCGTCCCCTAATCCTAACCCGTACGCTCACACTAACCCGCGCCCTCACACGTTCACTCCCCCTAAACCATTGTCGTACCCTCACCTGGACCCTAAACCGCCCCATCCCCTAACCCTAACCCTAGCCCGAACACTAACCCTAACACTTCCCCAAGGCCTTCCCCTCACCCGTCCCCTAATCCTAACCCGTACGCTCACACTAACCCGCGCCCTCACACGTACTCTCCCCCTAAACCGTTGTCGTATCCTCATCTGGACCATAAACCGTCCCCGTCCCTTAACCCTAACACTTCCCCGAAGCCTTCCCCTCACCCGTCCCCTAATCCTAACCCGTACGCTCACACTAACCCACGCCCTCACACGTACTCTCCCCCTAAACCGTTGTCGTACCCTCACATGGACCATAAACCGTCCCCGTCCCCTAACCCTAACCCTAGCCCGAACCCTAACCCTAACACTTCCCTGAAGCCTTCCCCTCACCCGTCCCCTAATCCGAACCCGTATGCTCACACTAACCCGCGCCCTCACACGTACCCTTCCCCTAAAGCGTTGTCATACCCTCACCTGGACCCTAAACCGTCCACGTCCCCTAACCCTAATCCTAGCTCGAACCCTAACCCTAACCCTTCCCCGAAGCCTTCCCCTCACCCGTCCCCTAATCCTAACCTGTACGCTCACACTAACCCGTGCCCTCACACGTACCCTCCCCCTAAAGCGTTGTCATACCCTCACCTGGATCCTAAATCGTCCCCGTCCCCTAACCCTAACCCTAGCCCGAACCCTAACCCTTCCCCGAAGCCTTCCCCTCACCCGTCCCCTAAATCTAACCCTTACGCTCACACTCACCCGCGCCCTCACATGTACGCTCCCCCTAAAGCGTTGTCGTACCCTCACCTGGACCCTAAACCGTCCCCGTCCCCTAACCCGAACCCTAAACCGAACCCTAAACCTAAACTTTCCCCGAAGCCTTCCCCTCACCCGTCCCCTAATCCTAACCCGTACGCTCACACTAACCCGCGCCCTCACACGTACGCTCCCCCTAAACCGTTGTCATACCCTCACCTGGACCCTAAACCGTCCCGGTCCCCTAACCTTGACCCTAGCCCGAACCCTAACCCTAACACTTCCCTGAAGCCTTCCCCTCACCCGTCCCCTAATCCTAACCCGTACGTTCACAAAAACCCGCGCCCTCACACGTACCCTCCCCCTAAACAGTTGTCATACCCTCACCTGGACCCTAAACCGTCCCCGTCCCCTAACCCTAACCCTAGCCCGAACCCTAACCCTTACCTGAAGCCTTCCCCTCACCCTTCCCCTAATCCTAACCCATACGCTCACACTAACCCTCATGCTCACACGTACGCTCCCCGTAAACCGTTGTCGTACCCTCACCTGGACCCTAAACCGTCCCCGTCCCTTAACCGTAACCCTAGCCCGAAACCTAACCCTAACCCTTCCCCGAAGCCTTCCCCTCACCCCTCCCCTAATCCTAACCCGTACGCTCAAACTAACCCACGCCCTCACAAGTACGCTCCCCCTAAACCGTTGTCGTACCCTCACCTGCACCCTAAACCGTCCCCTTCCCCTAACACTAACCCTAGCCCAAACCCTAACCCTAACCCTTTCCCGAAGCCTTCCCCTCACCCGTCCCCTAATCCTAACCCGTACGCTCAACTTAACCCGCGCCCTCACACGTACGCTCCCCCTAAAGCGTTGTCGTACCCTCACCTGGACCATAAACCATCCCCGTCCCCTAACCCTAACCATAGCCCGAACCCTAACCCTATCCCTTCCCCGAAGCCTTCCCCTCACCCGTCCCCTAATCCTAACCTGTACGCTAAAACTGACATGCGCCCTCACAAGTACGCTACCCCTAGAGCGTTGTCATACCCTAACCTGGACCCTCAACCGTCCCAGTCCCCGTCCCCTAACCCTAGCCCGAACCCTAACCCTAACCCTTCCCCGAAGCCTGACCCTCACCCGTCCCCTAATCCTAACCGGTACGCTCACACTAACCCGCGCCCTCACATGTACGCTCCCCGTAAACCGTTGTCATACCCTCACCTGGACCCTAAACCGTCCCCGTCCCCAAACACCAACCCTAGCCCGAACCCTAACCCTAAACCTTCCCCGAAGCCTTCCCCTCACCCATCCCCTAATCCTAATCCGTACGCTCACACTAACCCGCACCCTCACACGTACGCTCCCCCTAAACCGTTGTCGTACCCTCACCTGGACCCTAAACCGTCCCCGTCCCCTAACCCTAACCATAGCCCGAACCCTAACACTAACACTTCCGCGAAGCCTTCCCCTCACACGTCCCCTAATCCTAACCCGTACGCTCACACTAACCCGCGCCCTCACACGTACGCTCGCCCTAAACCGTTGTCATACCCTCACCTTGACCCTAACCTGTCCCCGTCCCCTAACCCTAACCCTAGTCCGAACCCTAACCCTAACTCTTCCCCAAAGCCTTAACCTCACCCGTCCCCTAATCCTAACCCGTACGCTCACACTAACCCGCGCCCTCACACGTGCGCTCCCCCTAAACCGTTGTCGTACCCTCACCTGGACCCTAAACCGTCCCCGTCCCCTAACCCTAACCCTAGCCCGAACCCTAACCCTAACCCTTCCCTGAAGCCTTCCCCTCACCCGTCCCTTAATCCTAACCAGTACGCTCACACTAACCCGCGCGCTCACACGAACGCTCCCCCTAAACCGTTGTCGTACCCTCACCTGGACACTAAACCGTCCCCTAACCCTAACCCTAACCCGAGCCCGAACCCTAACCCTAACACTTCCCCGAAGCCTTCCCCTCACCCGTCCCCTAATCCTAACCCGTACGCTCACACTAACCCGCGCCCTCACACGTACGCTCCCCCTAAACTGTTGTCGTACCCTCACCTGGACCCTAAACCGGCCCCGTCCCCTAACCCTAACCCTAGCCGGAACCCTAAACCTAACCCTTCCCCGAAGACTTCCCCTCACCCGTCCCCTAATCCTAACCCGTACGCTCACACTAACCCGCGCCCTCACACGTACGCTCTCCCTAAACCGTTGTCGTACCCTCACCTGTACCCTAAACCGTGCTCATCCCCGTCCCCTAAACCTAGCCCAAACCCTAACCCTTCCCTGAAGTCTTCCCCTCACCCGTCCCCCAATCCTAACCCATACGCTCACACTAACCCTCACGCTCAACGTACGCTCCCCCTACACCGTTGTCGTAACCTCACCTGGACCCTAAACCGTCCCCGTCCCCTAACCCTAAACCGAAACCTAAGCCTAACATTTCCCCGAACCCTGACCCAACACGTCCCCTAATCCTAACCCGTACGCTCACGCTAATCCACGCCCTCACACTTACGCTACACCTAAAGCGTTGTTGTACACTCAGCTGGACACTAAACCGTCCCCATACCCTAAACCTAACCCTAGCCCGAACCCTAACCCTAACACTTCCCTGAATCCTGACCCTCACCCGTCCCCTAATCTTAACACGTACGGTCACGCTAACCCGCACCCTGACACGAACGCTCTCCCTAAAGCGTTGTCGTACCCTCACCTGGAACCTAAATCGTCCCGTCTCCTAACCCTAACCCTAGCCCGAACCCTAACCCTAACCCTTCCCCGAATCCTCACCCTCACCCTTTCCCTAATCCTAACCCGCACGCTAACGCTAACCCGTGCCCTCACACGTACGCTCCCCCTAAAGCGTTGTCGTACCCTCACCTGGACCCTAAACCGTCCCCGTCCCCTAACCCTAACCCTAGGCCGAACGCTAACCCTAACAATTCCCAGAAGCCTGACACTCACCCGTCCCCTAATCCTAACCCGTACGCTAACGCTAACCCGCCCCCTAACACGTTCCCTCCCCCTAAAGCTTTGTCGTACCCTCACCTGGACCCTAAACCGTCCCCGTCCCCTAACACCAACCCTAGCCCGAACCCTAACCCTAAACCTTCCCCGAAGCCTTCCCCTCACCCATCCCCTAATCCTAATCCGTACGCTCACACTAACCCGCACCCTCACACGTACGCTCCCCCTAAACCGTTGTCGTACCCTCACCTGGACCCTAAACCGTCCCCGTCCCCTAACCCTAACCATAGCCCGAACCCTAACACTAACACTTCCGCGAAGCCTTCCCCTCACACGTCCCCTAATCCTAACCCGTACGCTCACACTAACCCGCGCCCTCACACGTACGCTCGCCCTAAACCGTTGTCATACCCTCACCTTGACCCTAACCTGTCCCCGTCCCCTAACCCTAACCCTAGTCCGAACCCTAACCCTAACTCTTCCCCAAAGCCTTAACCTCACCCGTCCCCTAATCCTAACCCGTACGCTCACACTAACCCGCGCCCTCACACGTGCGCTCCCCCTAAACCGTTGTCGTACCCTCACCTGGACCCTAAACCGTCCCCGTCCCCTAACCCTAACCCTAGCCCGAACCCTAACCCTAACCCTTCCCTGAAGCCTTCCCCTCACCCGTCCCTTAATCCTAACCAGTACGCTCACACTAACCCGCGCGCTCACACGAACGCTCCCCCTAAACCGTTGTCGTACCCTCACCTGGACACTAAACCGTCCCCTAACCCTAACCCTAACCCGAGCCCGAACCCTAACCCTAACACTTCCCCGAAGCCTTCCCCTCACCCGTCCCCTAATCCTAACCCGTACGCTCACACTAACCCGCGCCCTCACACGTACGCTCCCCCTAAACTGTTGTCGTACCCTCACCTGGACCCTAAACCGGCCCCGTCCCCTAACCCTAACCCTAGCCGGAACCCTAAACCTAACCCTTCCCCGAAGACTTCCCCTCACCCGTCCCCTAATCCTAACCCGTACGCTCACACTAACCCGCGCCCTCACACGTACGCTCTCCCTAAACCGTTGTCGTACCCTCACCTGTACCCTAAACCGTGCCCATCCCCGTCCCCTAAACCTAGCCCAAACCCTAACCCTTCCCTGAAGTCTTCCCCTCACCCGTCCCCCAATCCTAACCCATACGCTCACACTAACCCTCACGCTCACACGTACGCTCCCCCTACACCGTTGTCGTAACCTCACCTGGACCCTAAACCGTCCCCGTCCCCTAACCCTAAACCGAAACCTAAGCCTAACATTTCCCCGAACCCTGACCCAACACGTCCCCTAATCCTAACCCGTACGCTCACGCTAATCCACGCCCTCACACTTACGCTACACCTAAAGCGTTGTTGTACACTCAGCTGGACACTAAACCGTCCCCATACCCTAAACCTAACCCTAGCCCGAACCCTAACCCTAACACTTCCCTGAATCCTGACCCTCACCCGTCCCCTAATCTTAACACGTACGGTCACGCTAACCCGCACCCTGACACGAACGCTCTCCCTAAAGCGTTGTCGTACCCTCACCTGGAACCTAAATCGTCCCGTCTCCTAACCCTAACCCTAGCCCGAACCCTAACCCTAACCCTTCCCCGAATCCTCACCCTCACCCTTTCCCTAATCCTAACCCGCACGCTAATGCTAACCCGTGCCCTCACACGTACGCTCCCCCTAAAGCGTTGTCGTACCCTCACCTGGACCCTAAACCGTCCCCGTCCCCTAACCCTAACCCTAGGCCGAACGCTAACCCTAACAATTCCCAGAAGCCTGACACTCACCCGTCCCCTAATCCTAACCCGTACGCTAACGCTAACCCGCCCCCTAACACGTTCCCTCCCCCTAAAGCTTTGTCGTACCCTCACCTGGACCCTAAACCGTCCCCGTCCCCTAACCCTAACCCTAGACCGAACCCTAACCCTAACCCTTCCCGAAGCCTGAAACTAACCCGTCCCCAAATCCTAACCCGCACGCTAACGCTAACCCGCGCCCTCACACGTACGCTCCCCCTAAAGCGTTGTCGTACCCTCAGCTGTACCTTAAACCGTCCCCGTCTCCTAACTCTAACCCTACCGCGAACCCTAACCCTAAACCTTCCCCGAAGCCTGACTCTCAACCGTCGCCTAATCCTAACCTGTACGCTCTCGCTAACCCACGCCCTCACACGTACGCTCCGCCTAAAGTATTGTCGTACCCTCACCTGGACCCCAAACCGTCCCCGTCCCCTAACCCTGACCCTACCCGAACCCTAACCCTAACCCTTCCCCAAGCCTTCCCCTCACCCGTCCCCTGATCCTAACCCGTTCGCTCACACTAACCCGCGCCCTCACACGTACGCTCCACCTAAACCTTTGTCGTACCCTCACCTGGATCCTAAACCGTCCCCGTACCCTAACCCTGACCCTACCCCGAACCCTAACCCTAACCCTTCCCCAAAGCCTTCCCCTCAACCGTCCCCTAATCCTAACCCGTACGCTCACACGAACCCGCACCCTCACACATACGCTCCCCCTAAACCGTTGTCGTACCCTCACCTGGACCCTAAACCGTCCCCGTCCCCTAACCCTAACCCTACCCGAACCCTAACCCTAACCCTTCCCCGAGGCCTTCCCCTCACCCGTCCCCTAATCCTAAACTGTACGCTCACACTAACCCGCGCCCGCACACGTACGCTCCCCCTAAACCTTTGCCGTACCCTCACCTGGACCCTAAACCATCCCCTTCCCCTAACCCTAACCCTAGCCCGAACCCTAAGACTAACCCTTCCCCGAAGCCTTCCCCTCACCCGTCCCCTAATCCTAACCCGTACGCTCACACTAACCCGCGTCCTCACACGTACGCTCCCCCTAAACCGTTGTCGTATCCTCACCTGGACCCTAAACCGTCCCCGTCCCCTAAACCTAACCCTAGCCCGAACCCTAACCCTAACCCTTCCCCGAAGCCTTCCCCTCACCCGTCCCCGAATCCTAACCCGTACGCTCACACTAACCCGCGCCCTCACACGTACACTCCCCCTAATGTTGTCGTACCCTCACCTGGACCCTAAACTGTCCCCGTCCCCTAACCCTAACCCTAGCCCGAACCCTAACCCTTCCCCGAAGCCTTCCCCTCACCCTTCCCCTAAATCTAACCCTTACGCTCACACTAACCCGTGCCCTCACACGTACACTCCCCCTAAAGCGTTGTCGTACCCTCACCTTGACCCTAAACCGTCCCCGTCCCGTAACCGTAACCCTAGCCCGAACCCTAACCCTAACCCTTCCCTGAAGCCTTCCCCTCACCCGTCCCCTAATCCTAACCCTTACGGTCACACTAACCCGTGCCCACACACGTATGCTCCCCCTAAAGCGTTGTCGTACCCTCACCTGGACCCTAAACCGTCCCCATCCCCTAACCCTAACCCTAGACCGAACCCTAACCCTAACACTTCCCCGAAGCCTTCCCCTCACACATCCCCTAATCCTAACCCGTACGCTCAAACTAACCCGTGCCCTCACACGTACGCTACCCCTAAAGCGTTGTCGTACCCTCACCTGGACCCTAAACCGTCCCCGTCCCCTAACCCCAACCCTAGCCCGAACCCTAACCCTAACCCTTCCCCGAAGCCTTCCCCTCACCCGTCCCCTAATCCTAACCAGTACGCTCACACTAACCCGCACCCTCACACGTATGCTCCCCCTAAACCGTTGTCCTACCCTCACTTGGACCCTAAACCGTCCCCGTCCCCTAACCCTAACCCTAGCCCGAAATCTAAGCCTAACACTTCCCCGAAGCCTGACCCAACACGTCCCCTAATCCTAACCCGTACGCTAACGCTAATCAGCGCCTTCACACGTATGCTAAACCTAAAGCGTTGTCGTACCCTCACCTGGACCCTAAACCGTCACCTTCCCCTAAACCTAACCCTAGCCTGAACCCTAACCCTAACGAATCTCCGAAGCCTGAAACTCACCCGTCCCCTAATCTTAATCCGTACGCTAACACTAACACGCGCCCTCACACGTACGCTCCATCTAAAGCGTTGTCGTACCCTCACCTGGACCCTAAACCGTCCCCGTCAACTAACCCTAAGCCTAGGCCGAACCCTAACCATAACACTTCCCCAAATCCTGACCGTCACCCATCACCTAATCCTAACCCGTACGCTAACACTAACCCGCGCTCTCACACGTACGCTCCCCCTAAAGCGTTCTCGTAATCTCGCATGAACCCTAAACCGTCCCGGTCCCCTAACCTTAACCCTAGCCCCATCCCTAACCCTAACATTTCCCTGAAGCCTGACCTTCACCCGTCCTCTAATCCTAACCTGTACGCTAACACTGACATGCGCCCTCACAAGTACGCTACCCCTAAAGCGTTGTCATACCCTAACCTGGACCCTCAACCGTCCCAGTCCCCGTCCCCTAACCCTAGCCCGAACCCTAACCTTAACCCTTCCCCGAAGCCAGACTCTCACCCGTCCCCTAATCCTAACCCGTACGCTCACACTAACCTGTGCCCTCACATGTACGCTCCCCCTAAACCGTTGTCGTACCCTCACCTGGACCCTAAACTGTCCCCCTCCCCTAACCCTAACCCTAGCCCGCACCCTAACCCTAACCCTTCCCAAAAGCCTTCCTCTCACAAGTCCCCTAATCCTAACTCGTACGCTCACACTAACCCGCGCCCTCACACGTACGCTCCCCCTAAACCGTTGTCGTACCCTCACCTGAACCCTAAACCGTCCCCGTCCCCGTCCCCTAACCCTAGCCCGAACCCTAACCCTAACCCTTCCCCGAAGCCTTCCCCTCACCCGTCCCCTAATCCTAACCCGTACGCTCAAACTAACACACACCCTCACACGTACGCTCCCCCTAAACCGTTGTCGTACCCTCACCTGGACCCTAAACCGTCCCCTTTCCCTAACCCTAACCCTAGCCCGAACCCTAACCCTAACCCTTTCCCGAAGCCTTCCCCTCACCCGTCCCCTAATCCTTAACCGTACGCTCACACTAACCCGCGCCCTCACACGTACGCTCCTCCTAAAGGGTTGTCGTACCTTCACCTGGACCCTAAACCTTTCCCGTCCCCTAACCCTAACCCTAGCCCGAACCCTAACCTTAACCCTTCCCCGAAGCCTGACCCTCACCCGTCCCCTAATCCTAACCCGTACGCAAACGCTAACCCATGCCCTCACACATACGCTCCCCCTAAAGCGTTGTCGTACCTTCACCTGGACCCTAAACCGTCCCCGAACCCTAAGCCTAACCCTATCCCGAACTCTAACCCTAAACCTTCCCGGAAGCATGACCCTCACCCGTCCCCTAATCCTAACCCGTACGCTTACACTAACCCGCGCTCTCACACGTACGTTCCCCCTAAACCGTTGTCGTACCCTGACGTGGACCCTAAACCGTCCCCGTCCCCTAAACCTAAACCTAGCCCGAACCCTAACCCTAAACTTTTCGCGAAGCCTTCCCCTCACCCGTCCCCTAATCCTAACCTGTACACTCACACTAACCCGCGCCCTCTCACGTACGCTCCCCCTAAACCGTTGTCGTACCCTCACCTGGACCCTAAACCGTCCCCGTCCCCTAACCCTAACCCTAGCCCTAACCCTAACCCTAACACTTCCCCGAAGCCTGACCCAACACGTCCCCTAATCCTAACCCGTACGCTAACGCTAATCCACTCCCTCACACGTATGCTAAACCTAAAGCATTGTCGTTCCCTCACGTGGACCCTAAACCGTCACCATCCCCTAAACCTAACCCTAGCCCGAACCCTAACCCTAACGATTCCCCGAAGCCTGACACTCACCTGTCCCCTAATCGTAATCCGTACGCTAACACTAACATGCGCCCTCACACGTACGCTCCATCTGAAGCTTTGTCGTACCCTCACCTGGACCCTAAACCGTCCCCGTCACCTAACCCTAACCCTAGGCCGAACCCTAACCTTAACCCTTCCCCGAGTCCTGACCCTCACCCGTCCCCTAATCCTAACCCGTATGCTAACACTAACCTGCGCTCTCACACTTACGCTCCCCCTAAAGCGTTGTCGTAAACTCACAAGAACCCTGAACCGTCCCGGTCCCCTAACCTTAACCCTAGCCTGATCCCTAACCCTAACCCTTCCCCGAAGCCTGACCTTCACCCGTCCCCTAATCCTAACCTGTACGCTAACACTGATATGCGCCCTCACAAGTACGCTACCCCTAAAGCGTTGTCATACCCTTACCTGGACCCTCAACTCTCCCAGTCCCCGTACCCTAACCCTAGCCCGAACACTAACCCTAACACTTCCCCGAAACCTGACCCTCACCTGTCCCCTAATCCTCACCCGTACGCTAACACTAACCCGCGCCCTCACACGTACACTCCCCCTAAAGCATTGTCGTACCCTCACCTGGACCCTAAACCGTCCTCGTCCCCTAACCCTAACCTTAGCCCGAACCCTAACCCTAACCCTTCCCCGAAGCCTGACCCTCACCCGTACCCTAATCCTATCACGTACGCTAACACTAACCCACGCCCTCACACGTACGCTCCCCCAAAATCGTTGTCGTACCCTCACCTGGACCCTAAACCGTTCCCGTCCCCTAGCCCTAACCCTAGCCTGAACCCTAAATCTTAGCCTTCCGCGAAGCCTGACCCTCAACCGTCCCCTAATCCTCACCCGTACGCAAACGCTAACCCACGGCCTCACACGTACGCTCCCCCTAAAGCGTTGTCGTACCCTCACCTGTACCCTAAACCGTCCCGATCCCCTAACCCTAACTCTAGCCTGTCCCTAACCCTAACACTTCCCCGAAGCCTGAACCTCACCCGTGCCCTAATCCTAACCCGTACGCTAACAATAACCTGCGCCCTCACACGTACGCTCCCCCTAAAGTGTTGTCGTATACTCACCTGGACCCTAAATCGTCCCCGTCCACTAACCCTAACCCTAGCCCGAACCCTAATGCTAAACCTTCCCCGAGCCTGACCCTCACCCATCCCCTAATCCTAACCCATACGCTAACACTAACCCGCGCTCTCACTCATACGTTACCATAAAGCGTTGTCGTCCCCTCACCTGGACCCTAAACCGTCCCCGTCCCCTATCACTAACCGTAGCCCGAACCCTAAACCGAACACTTCCCTGAAGCCTGACCCTCACCCGTCCCCTAATCCTCACAAGTACGCTAACACTGACCCGCGCTCTCACAACTACGCTACCCCTAAAGCGTTGTCATACCCTCACCTGGACCCTCAACCATCCCCGTCCCCTAACCCTAAACCTAGGACGAACCCTAACCCTAACCCTTAAACGAAACCTGACCCTCACCCGTCCCCTAATCCTAACCCGTACGCTAACACTCACCCACGCCCTCACACGTACGCTCCCCCTAAAGCGTTGTCGTACCCTCACCTGGACCCTAAACCGTCCCCGTCCCCTAACCCTAACCCTAGACTGAACCCTAACCCTAAACCTTCCCTGAATCCTGACCCTCAACGGTCCCCTAATCCTAACCCGTACGCTCACACTAACCCGCGACCTCACACGTACGTTTCCCCTAAAGCGTTGTCGTACCCTCACCTGGAACCTAAACCGTCCCCGTCCCCTAACCCTAACCCTAGCCCGAACCATAACCCTAACCGTTCCCCGAAGCCTGACCCACACCCGTACCCTAATCCTATCACGTACGCTCACATTAACCAGCGCCCTCACACGTACGCTCCCCCTAAACCGTTGTCGTACCCTCACCTGGACCCTAAACCGTCCCCGTCCCTTAACCCTAACCGTAGCCCGAACCCTAACACTTCCGTGAAGCCTTCCCCTCATCCGTCCCCTAATCGTAACCGATACGCTCACACTAACCCTCACGCTCACAAGTACGCTCCCCCTAAACCGTTGTCGTACCCTCACCTTGACCCTAAACCGTCCCCGTCCCCTAAACCTAACCCTAGCCCGAACCCTAACCCTAACCCTTCGCCGAAGCCTTCCCCTCACCCGTCCCCTAAACCTAACCCGTACGCTCACACTAACCCGTGCCGTCACACGTACGCTCCCCCTAAACCGTTGTCGTATCCTCATCTGGACCGTAAACCGTCCCCGTCCCTTAACCCTAACCCTTCCCCGAAGCCTTCCCCTCACCCGTCCCCTAATCCTAACCCGTACGCTCACACTAACCCGCGCCCTCACACGTACGCTCCCCCTAAACCATTGTCGTACCCTCACCTGGACCCTAAACCGTCCCCGTCCCCTAACCCTAACCCTAGCCGGAACCCTAAACCTAACACTTCCCCGAAGCCTTCCCCTCACCCGTCCCCTAATCCTAACCCGTACGCGCACATTAACCAGCGCCCTCACACGTACGCTCCCCCTAAACCGTTGTCGTACCCTCACCTGGACCCTAAACCGTCCCTGTCCCCTAACCCTAACCCTAGCCCGAACCCTAACCCTTCCCTGAAGCCTTCCCCTCATCCGTCCCCTAATCCTAACCGATACGCTTACACTAACCCTCACGCTCACACGTACGCTCCCCCTAAACCGTTGTTGTACCCTCACCTGGACCCTAAACCGTCCCCGTCCCCTAACCCTAATCCTAGCCCGAACCCTAACCCTAACCCTTCCCCAAGCCTTCCCCTTACCCGTCCCCTAATCCTAACCCTTTCGCTCACACTAAACCGCGCCCTCACACGTACGCTCCCCCTAAAACGTTGTCGTACACTAACCTGGACCCTAAACCATCCCCGTCCCCTAACCCTAACCTTAGCCCGAACCCTAACCCTAACTCTTCCCCGAAGCCTTCCCCTCACCCGTCCCCTAATCCTAACCCGTACGCTCACACTAACCAGCGCCCTCACACGTACGCTCCCCCTAAACCGTTGTCGTACCCTCACCTGGACCCTAAACCGTCCCTGTCCACTAACCCTAACCCTAGCCCGAACCCTAACCCTTCCCTGAAGCCTTCCCCTCATCCGTCCCCTAATCCTAACCGATACGCTTACACTAACCCTAACGCTCACACGTACGCTCCCCCTAAACCATTGTTGTACCCTCACCTGGACCCTAAACCGTCCCCGTCCCCTAACCCTAATCCTAGCCCGAACCCTAACCCTAACCCTTCCCCAAGCCTTCCCGTTACCCGTCCCCTAATCCTAACCCGTTCGCTCACACTAACCCGCGCCCTCACACGTACGCTCCCCCTAAACCCTTTTCGTACCCTAACCTGGACCCTAAACCATCCCCGTCCCCTAACCCTAACCTTAGCCCGAACCCTAACCCTAACCCTTCCCCGAAGCCTTCCCCTCACCCGTCCCCTAATCCTAAACTGTACGCTCACACTATCCCGCGTTCTCACACGTACGCTCCCCCTAAAGCGTTGTCGTACCCTCAGCTGTACCCTAAACCGTCCCCATCTCCTAACTCTAACCCTACCGCGAACCCTAACCCTAACCCTTCCCCGAAGCCTGACTCTCACCCGTCGCCTAATCCTAACCAGTACGCTCTCGCTAACCCGCTCCCTCACACATACGCTCCCCCTAAAGCATTGTCGTACCCTCACCTGGACCCCAAACCGTCCCCGTCCCCGTCCACTAACCCTAGCCCGAACCCTGACCATAACCCTTCCCCGAAGCCTTCCCCTCACCCGTCCCCTAATCCTAACCCGTACGCTCACACTAACCCACGCCCTCACATGTACGCTCCCCCTAAACCATTGTCGTACCCTCACCTGGACCCGAAACCGTACCCGTCCCCTAACCATAACCCTAGCCCGAACCCTAACACTTCCCTGAAGCCTTCCCCTCACCCTTCCCCTAATCCTAACCCATACGCTCACACTAACCCACGTCTTCACACGTACGCTCCCCCTAAACCTTTGTCGTACGCTCACCTTGTCCCTAAACCGTCCCCGTCCCCTAAACCTAACCCTAGCCCGAACCCTAACCCTAACCCTTCGCCGAAGCCTTCCCCTCACCCGTCCCCTAAACCTAACCCGTATGCTCACACTAACCCGTGCCGTCACACGTACGCTCCCCCTAAACCGTTGTCCAATCCTCATCTGGACCGTAAACCGTCCCCGTCCCTTAACCCTAACCCTTCCCCGAAGCCTTCCCCTCACCCGTCCCCTAATCCTAACCCGTACGCTCACACTAACCCGCGCCCTCACACGTACGCTCCCCCTAAACCGTTGTCGTACCCTCACCTGGACCCTAAAGCGTCCCCGTCCCCTAACCCTAACCCTAGCCCAAACCCTAAACCTAACACTTCCCTGAAGCCTTCCCCTCACCCGTCCCCTAATCCTAACCCGTACGCTCACACTAACCCGCGCCCTCACACGTACGCTCCCCCTAAACCGTTGTCGTACCCTCACCTGGACCTTAAAACGTCCCCATCCCCGTCACCTAACCCTAGCCCGAACCCTAACACTAACCCTTCCCCGAAGCCTTCCCCTCACCCGTCCCCTAATCCTAACCCGTACGCGCACATTAACCAGCGCCCTCACACGTACGCTCCCCCTAAACCGTTGTCGTACCCTCACCTGGACCCTAAACCGTCCCTGTCCCCTAACCCTAACCCTAGCCCGAACCCTAACCCTTCCCTGAAGCCTTCCCCTCATCCGTCCCTTAATACTAACCGATACGCTTACACTAACCCTCACGCTCACACGTACGCTCCCCCTAAACCGTTGTTGTACCCTCACCTGGACCCTAAACCGTCCCCGTCCCCTAACCCTAATCCTAGCCTGAACCCTAACCCTAACCCTTCCCCAAGCCTTCCCCTTACCCGTCCCCTAATCCTAACCCGTTCGCTCACACTAACCCGTGCCCTCACACGTACGCTCCACCTAAAACGTTGTCGTACACTAACCTGGACCCTAAACCATCCCCGTCCCCTAACCCTAACCTTAGCCCGAACCCTAACCCTAACTCTTCCCCGAAGCCTTCCCCTCACCCGTCCCCTAATCCTAACCCGTACGCTCACACTAACCCGGGTCCTCACACGTACGCTCCCCCTAAACCGTTGTCGTACCCTCACCTGGACCCTAAACCGTCCCCGTCCCTTAAACCTAACACTTCCCCGAAGCCTTCCCCTCACCCGTCCCCGAATCCTAACCCGTACGCTCACACTAACCCACGCCCTCACACGTACACTCCCCCTAAACCGTTGTCGTACCCTCACCTGGACACTAAACCGTCCCCTAACCCTAACCCTAACCCTAACCCTAACCCTAGCCCGAACCCTAACCCTAACCCTTCCCCGAAGCCTTCCCCTCACCCGTCCCCTAATCCTAAACCGTACGCTCACACTAACCCGCGCCCTCACACTTACGCTCCCCTAAACCTTTGTCGTACCCTCAACTGGACCCTAAACCGTCCCCGTCCCCTAACCCTAACCCTAGCCCGAACCCTAACCCTAACCCTTCCCCGAATCCTCACCCTCACCCGTTCCCTAATCGTAAACCGCACGCTAATGCTAACCCGTGCCCTCACACGTACGCTCCCCCTAAAGCGTTGTCGTAACCTCACCTGGACCCTAAACCGTCCCTGTCCCCGTCCCCTAACCCTAACCCTAGGCCGAACCCTAACCCTAACACTTCCCCGAAGCCTAACACTCACCCGTCCCCTAATCCTAACCCGTACGCTAACGCTAACCCGCCCCCTAACACGTTCCCTCCCCCTAAAGCTTTGTCGTACCCTCACCTGGACCCTAAACCGTCCCCGACCCCTAAGCCTAACCCTAGCCCGAACTCTAACCCTAAACCTTCCCGGAAGCCTGACCCTCACCCGTCCCCTAATCCTAACCCGTACGCTTACACTAACCCGCGCTCTCACACGTACGTTCCCCGAAAGCGTTGTCGTACCCTCACCTAGACCCTAAACCGTCCCCATCCCCTAACCCTAACCCTAGCCCGAACCCTAAACCGAACCCTTCCCTGAAGCCGGACCCTCACCCGGCACCTAATCCTTACTCGTACGCTAACACTAACAAGCGCCCTCACACGTACGCTCCCCCTAAAGCGTTGTTGTACCCTCACCTGGACCCTAAACCGTCCCCGTCCCCTAACCCTAACCCTAGCCCGAACCCAAACCCTAACACTTCCCCGAAGCCTGACCCTCCCCCGTCCCCTAATCCTAACACGCACGCTAACGCGAACCCGCGCCCTCACACGTAGGTTCCCCCTAAAGCGTTGTCGTACCCTCACCTGAACCCTAAACCATCCCCATCTCCTTTCTGTAACCCTAGCCCAACCCTAACCCTAACCCTTCCGCGAATCCTAACCCAACCCTTCCCCTAATCCTAACCCGTACGCTAACGCTAATCCGTGCCCTCACACGTACGCTACACCTAAAGCGTTGTCGTACCCTCAGCTGTACCCTAAACCGTCCCCGTCCCCTAACACTAACCCTAGACTGAACCCTAACTCTAACACTTCCTCAAAGCCTGACCCTCACACGTCCTCAAATCCTAAACCGTACGCTAACGCTAACCCACACCCTCACATGTACGCTCCCCCTAAAGCATTGTCATACCCTCACCTGGACACTAAACCGTCCCCGTCTCCTAACTCTAACCCTACCGCGAACCCTAACCCTAACACTTCCCCGAAGCCTGACTCTCACCCGTCGCCTAATCCTAAACTGGACGCTCTCGCTAACCCGCGCCCTCACACGTACGCTCCCCCTAAAGCATTGTCGTACCCTCACCTGGACCCTAAACCGTCCCCGTGCCCTAAACCTAACCGTAGCCCGAACCCTAACCCTAACCCTTCCCCGAAGCCTTCCCCTCACCCGTCCCCTTATCCTAACCCGTACGCTCACACTAACCCGCGCCCTCACACGTACGCTCCCCCTAAACCGTTGTCGTACCCTCACCTGGACCCTAAACCGTCCCCGTCCCCTAACCCTAACCCTAGCCCGAAACCTAACCCTAACACTTCCCCGAAGGCTTCCCCTCACCCGTCCCCGAATCCTAATCCGTACGCTCACACTAACCCACGCCCTCACACGAATGCTCCCCCTAAACCGTTGTCGTACCCTCACCTGGACCCTAAACCGTCCCCCTCCCCTAACCGTAACCATAGCCCGAACCCTAACCCTAACCCTTCCCCGAAGCCTTCCCCTCACCCGTCCCCTAATCCTATCCCGTACACTCACACTAACCCGCGCCCTCACACGTACGCTCCCCCTAAACCGTTGTCGTACCCTCACCTGGACCCTAAACCGTCCCCGTCCCCTAACCCTAACCATAGCCCGAACCCTAACCGTAACCCTTCCCCGAAGCCTTCCCCTCACCCGTCCCCTAATCCTAACCTGTACACTCACACTAACCCGCGCCCTCTCACGTACGCTCCCCCTAAACCGTTGTCGTACCCTCACCTGGACCCTAAACCGTCCCCATCCCCTAACCCTAACCCTAGCCCAAACCCTAAACCTAACACTTCCCCGAAGCCTTCCCCTCACCCGTCCCCTAATCCTAACCCGTACGCTCACACTAACCCGCGCCCTCACACGTACGCTCCCCCTAAACCGTTGTCGTACCCTCACCTGGACCTTAAAACGTCCCCATCCCCGTCACCTAACCCTAGCCCGAACCCTAACACTAACCCTTCCCCGAAGCCTTCCCCTCACCCGTTCCCTAATCCTAACCCGTACGCGCACATTAACCAGCGCCCTCACACGTACGCTCCCCCTAAACCGTTGTCGTACCCTCACCTGGACCCTAAACCGTCCCTGTCCCCTAACCCTAACCCTAGCCCGAACCCTAACCCTTCCCTGAAGCCTTCCCCTCATCCGTCCCCTAATCCTAACCGATACGCTTACACTAACCCTCACACTCACACGTACGCTCCCCCTAAACCGTTGTTGTACCCTCACCTCGACCCTAAACCGTCCCCGTCCCCTAACCCTAATCCTAGCCTGAACCCTAACCCTAACCCTTCCCCAAGCCTTCCCCTTACCCGTCCCCTAATCCTAACCCGTTCGCTCACACTAACCCGCGCCCTCACACGTACGCTCCCCCTAAAACGTTGTCGTACACTAACCTGGACCCTAAACCATCCCCGTCCCCTAACCCTAACCTTAGCCCGAACCCTAACCCTAACTCTTCCCCGAAGCCTTCCCCTCACCCGTCCCCTAATCCTAACCCGTACGCTCACACTAACCCGGGTCCTCACACGTACGCTCCCCCTAAACCATTGTCGTACCCTCACCTGGACCCTAAACCGTCCCCGTCCCTTAAACCTAACACTTCCCCGAAGCCTTCCCCTCACCCGTCCCCGAATCCTAACCCGTACGCTCACACTAACCCACGCCCTCACACGTACACTCCCCCTAAACCGTTGTCGTACCCTCACCTGGACACTAAACCGTCCCCTAACCCTAACCCTAACCCTAACCCTAACCCTAACCCTAACCCTAGCCCGAACCCTAACCCTAACCCTTCCCCGAAGCCTTCCCCTCACCCGTCCCCTAATCCTAAACCGTACGCTCACACTAACCCGCGCCCTCACACTTACGCTCCCCTAAACCTTTGTCGTAACCTCAACTGGACCCTAAACCGTCCCCGTCCCCTAACCCTAACCCTAGCCCGAACCCTAACCCTAACCCTTCCCCGAAGCCTTCCCCTCACCCGTCCCATAATCCTAACCCGTACGCTCACACTAACCCGCGCCCTCACACGTACGCTCCTCCTAAACCGTTGTCATACCCTCACCTGGACCCTAAACCGTCCCCATCCCCTAACCCTAAATCTAGACCGAAACCTAAGCCTAACATTTCCCCGAAGCCTGACCCAACACGTCCCCTAATACTAACCCATACGCTCACGCTAATCCACGCCCTCACACTTACGCTACACCTAAAGCGTTGTTGTACACTCAGCTGGACACTAAACCGTCCCCATACCCTAAACCTAACCCTAGCCCGAACCCTAACCCTAACACTTCCCTGAATCCTGACCCTCACCCGTCCCCTAATCTTAACACGTACGCTCACGCTAACCCGCACCCTGACACGAACGCTCTCCCTAAAGCGTTGTCGTACACTCACCTGGAACCTAAACCGTCCCCGTCTCCTAACCCTAACCCTAGCCCGAACCCTAACCCTAACCCTTCCCCGAATCCTCACCCTCACCCGTTCCCTAATCGTAAACCGCACGCTAATGCTAACCCGTGCCCTCACACGTACGCTCCCCCTAAAGCGTTGTCGTAACCTCACCTGGACCCTAAACCGTCCCCGTCCCCGTCCCCTAACCCTAACCCTAGGCCGAACCCTAACCCTAACACTTCCCCGAAGCCTGACACTCACCCGTCCCCTAATCCTAAACCGTACGCTAACGCTAACCCGCCCCCTAACACGTTCCCTCCCCCTAAAGCTTTGTCGTACCCTCACCTGGACCCTAAACCGTCCCCGTCCCCAATCCTAACCCTAGCCCGAACCCAAACCCTAACACTTCCCCGAAGCCTGACCCTCCCCCGTCCCCTAATCCTAACACGCACGCTAACGCGAACCCGCGCCCTCACACGTAGGTTCCCCCTAAAGCGTTGTCGTACCCTCACCTGAACCCTAAACCATCCCCATCTCCTTTCTGTAACCCTAGCCCAACCCTAACCCTAACCCTTCCGCGAATCCTAACCCAACCCTTCCCCTAATCCTAACCCGTACGCTAACGCTAATCCGCGCCCTCACACGTACGCTACACCTAAAGCGTTGTCGTACCCTCAGCTGTACCCTAAACCGTCCCCGTCCCCTAACACTAACCCTAGACTGAACCCTAACTCTAACACTTCCTCAAAGCCTGACCCTCACACGTCCTCAAATCCTAACCCGTACGCTAACGCTAACCCACACCCTCACATGTACGCTCCCCCTAAAGCATTGTCATACCCTCACCTGGACACTAAACCGTCCCCGTCTCCTAACTCTAACCCTACCGCGAACCCTAACCCTAACACTTCCCCGAAGCCTGACTCTCACCCGTCGCCTAATCCTAAACTGGACGCTCTCGCTAACCCGCGCCCTCACACGTACGCTCCCCCTAAAGCATTGTCGTACCCTCACCTGGACCCTAAACCGTCCCCGTGCCCTAAACCTAACCGTAG
This sequence comes from Leucopleurus acutus, assembly GCF_964270905.1. Classification (NCBI taxonomy): domain Eukaryota; kingdom Metazoa; phylum Chordata; class Mammalia; order Artiodactyla; family Delphinidae; genus Leucopleurus; species Leucopleurus acutus. The sequence goes on along the minus strand of NW_028139226.1, from coordinate 1,552,142 downwards.
CCCGAACCCTAACCCTAACCCTTCCCCGAAGCCTTCCCCTCACCCGTCCCCTTATCCTAACCCGTACGCTCACACTAACCCGCGCCCTCACACGTACGCTCCCCCTAAACCGTTGTCGTACCCTCACCTGGACCCTAAACCGTCCCCGTCCCCTAACCCTAACCCTAGCCCGAAACCTAACCCTAACACTTCCCCGAAGGCTTCCCCTCACCCGTCCCCGAATCCTAATCCGTACGCTCACACTAACCCACGCCCTCACACGAATGCTCCCCCTAAACCGTTGTCGTACCCTCACCTGGACCCTAAACCGTGCCCCTCCCCTAACCGTAACCATAGCCCGAACCCTAACCCTAACCCTTCCCCGAAGCCTTCCCCTCACCCGTCCCCTAATCCTATTCCGTACACTCACACTAACCCGCGCCCTCACACGTACGCTCCCCCTAAACCGTTGTCGTACCCTCACCTGGACCCTAAACCGTCCCCGTCCCCTAACCCTAACCATAGCCCGAACCCTAACCGTAACCCTTCCCCGAAGCCTTCCCCTCACCCGTCCCCTAATCCTAACCCGTACACTCACACTAACCCGCGCCCTCTCACGTACGCTCCCCCTAAACCGTTGTCGTACCCTCACCTGGACCCTAAACCGTCCCCGTCCCCTAACCCTAACCCTAGCCCAAACCCTAAACCTAACACTTCCCCGAAGCCTGACCCAACACGTCCCCTAATCCTAACCCGTACGCTAACGCTAATCCACTCCCTCACACGTATGCTAAACCTAAAGCGTTGTCGTTCCCTCACCTGGACCCTCAACCATCCCCTTCTCCTAACCCTAACCCTAGACCGAAACCTAAGCCTGACCCTTCCCCGAAGCCTGACCCAACACGTCCCCTAATCCTAACCCGTACGCTAACGCTAATCCGCTCCCTCACACGTATGCTAAACCTAAAGCGTTGTCGTACCCTCACCTGGACCCTAAACCGTCACCATCCCCTAAACCTAAACCTAGCCCGAACCCTAACCCTAACGATTCCCCGAAGCCTGACACTCACCTGTCCCCTAATCCTAATCCGTACGATAACACTAACACGCGCCCTCACACGTACGCTCCATCTAAAGCGTTGTCGTACCCTCACCTGGACCCTAAACCGTCCCCGTCCCCTAACCCTAACCCTAGGCCGAACCCTAACCTTAACCCTTCCCCGAATTCTGACCCTCACCCGTCCCCTAATCCTAACCCGTACGCTAACACTAACCCGCGCTCTCACACGTACGCTCCCCCTAAAGCGTTCTCGTAACCTCACATGAACCCTAAACCGTCCCGGTCCCCTAACCTTAACCCTAGCCTGATCCCTAACCCTAACCCTTCCCCGAAGCCTGACCCTCACCCGTCCCCTAATCCTAACCTGTACGCTAACACTGACATGCGCCCTCACAAGTACGCTACCCCTAAAGCGTTGTCATACCCTAACCTGGACCCTCAACCGTCCCAGTCCCCGTCCCCTAACCCTAGCCCGAACCCTAACCCTAACACTTCCCCGAATCCTGACCCTCACCCGTCCCCTAATCCTAACCCGTACGCTAACACTAACCCGCGCCCTCACACGTACGCTCCCCCTAAAGCGTTGTCGTACCCTCACCTTTACCCTAAACCGTCCCCGTCCCCTAACCCTAACCTTAGACCGAACCCTAACCCTAACCCTTCCCCGAAGCCTGACCCTCACCCGTACCCTAATCCTATCACGTACGCTAACACTAACCCACGCCCTCACACGTACGCTCCCCCTAAAGCGTTGTCGTACCCTCACCTGGACCCTAAACCGTTCCCGTCCCCTAGCCCTAACCCTAGCCCGAACCCTAAATCTTAACCTTCCGCGAAGCCTGACCCTCACCGTCCCCTAATCCTAACCCGTACGCAAACGCTAACCCACGCCCTCACACGTACGCTCCCCCTAAAGCGTTGTCGTACCCTCAACTGTACCCTAAACCGTCCCCATCCCCTAAACCTAACCCTAGCCTGTCCCTAACCCTAACACTTCCCCGAAGCCTGACCCTCACCAGTCCCCTAATCCTAACCCGTACGCTGACACTAACACGCGCCCTCACACGTATGCAAACCCTAAAGCTTTGTTGTACCCTCACGGGGACCCTAAACCGTCCCCGTCCCCTAACCCTAACCCTAGCCCAAACCCTAACCCTAACCCTTCCCTGAAGCCTGACCCTCACCCGTCCCCTAATCCTAACCTGTACGCTAACGCTAACCCGTGCCCTCACACGTACGCTCCCCCTAAAGCGATGTCGTACACTCATCTGGACCTTAAACCGTCCCGGTTCCCTAACCCTAAACCTAGCCCGATCCCTAACACTAACCCTTCCCCGAAGCCTGACCCTCACCCGTCCCCTAATCCTCACAAGTACGCTAACACTGACCCGCGCTCTCACAACTACGCTACCCCTAAAGCGTTGTCATACCCTCACCTGGACCCTCAACCGTCCCCGTCCCCTAACCCTAAACCTAGGCCGAACCCTAACCCTAACCCTTCCACGAAGCCTGACCCTCACCCGTCCCCTAATCCTAACCCGTACGCTAACACTCACCCACGCCCTCACACGTATGCTCCCCCTAAAGCGTTGTCGTACCCTCACCTGGACCCTAAACCGTCCCCGTCCCCTAACCCTAACCCTAGACTGAACCCTAACCCTAAACCTTCCCTGAATCCTGACACTCACCTGTCCCCTAATCCTAACCCGTACGCTCACTCTAACCCGCGCCCTCACACGTATGCTCCCCCTAAAGCGTTGTCGTACCCTCACCTGGACCCTAAACCGTCCCCGTCCCCTAACCCTAACCCTAGACTGAACCCTAACCCTAAACCTTCCCTGAATCCTGACACTCACCTGTCCCCTAATCCTAACCCGTACGCTCACTCTAACCCGCGCCCTCACACGTATGCTCCCCCTAAAGCGTTGTCGTACCCTCACCTGGACCCTAAACCGTCCCCGTCCCCTAACACTAACCCTAGCCCGAACCATAAACCTAACCCTTCCCCGAAGCCTTCCCCTCACCCGTCCCCTAATCCTAAGCCGTACGCTCACACTAACCCGGGTCCTCACACGTACGCTCCCTCTAAACCGTTGTCGTACCCTCACCTGGACCCTAAACCGTCCCCGTCCCTTAAACCTAACACTTCCCCGAAGCCTTCCCCTCACCCGTCCCCGAATCCTAACCTGTACACTCACACTAACCCGCGCCCTCACACGTACACTCCCCCTAAACCGTTGTCGTACCCTCACCTGGACCCTAAACTGTCCCCGTCCCCTAACCCTTACCCTAGCCCGAACCCTAACCCTAACCCTTCCCCGAAGCCTTCCCCTCACCCGTCCCGTAATCCTAACCCGTACGCTCAAACTAACCCAGGCCCTCACACGTACGCTCCCCCAAAAGCATTGTCGTACCCTCACCTGGACCCTAAACCATCCCCTTCCCCTAACCCTAACCCTAGACCGAAACCTAAGCCTAACCCTTCCCCGAAGCCTGACCCAACACCTCCCCTAATCCTAACCCGTACGCTAACACTAACCCGCGCTCTCACACGTATGCTCCCCCTAAAGCGTAGTCGTAACCTCACATGAACCCTAAACCGTCCCGGTCCCCTAACCTTAACCCTAGCCCGATCCCTAACTCTAACCCTTCCCTGAAGCCTGACCCTCACCCGTCCCCTAATCCTAACCTGTACACTAACACTGACATGCGCCCTCACAAGTACGCTACACCTAGAGCGTTGTCATACCCTAACCTGGACCCTCAACCGTCCCAGTCCCCGTCCCCTAACCATAGCCCGAACCCTAACCCTAACACTTCCCCGAAGCCTGACACTCACCCGTCCCCTAATCCTAACCCGTACGCTCACACTAACCCGCGCCCTCACATGTACGCTCCCCCTAAACCGTTGTCGTACCCTCACCTGGACCCTAAACCGTCCCCGTCCCCTAACCCTAACCCTAGCCCACACACTAACCCTAACACTTCCCAAAAGCCTTCCCCTCACCCGTCCCCTAATGCTAACCCGTACGCTCACAGTAACCCGCGCCCTCACACGTACGCTCCCCCTAAACCGTTGTTGTACCCTCACCTGGACCCTAAACCGTCCCCGTCCCCTAACCCTAACCCTAGCCCGAACCCTAACCCTAACCCTTCCCCGAAGCCTTCCCCTCACCCGTCCCCTAATCCTAACCCGTACGCTCACACTAACCCGCGCCCTCACACGTACGCTCCCCCTAAACCGTTGTCGTACCCTCACCTGGACACTAAACCGTCCCCTAACCCTAACCCTAACCCTAGCCCGAACCCTAACCCTAACCCTTCCCCGAAGCCTTCCCCTCACCAGTCCCCTAATCCTAACCCGTACGCTCACACTAACCCGCGCCCTCACATGTACGCTCCCCCTAAACCGTTGTCGTACCCTCACCTGGACCCTAAACCGTCCCCGTTCCCTAACCCTAACCCTAGCCCGAACCCTAAACCTAACCCTTCCCTGAAGTCTTCCCCTCACCCGTCCCCCAATCCTAACCCATACGCTCACACTAACCCTCACGCTCACACGTACGCTCCCCCTACACCGTTGTCGAACCCTCACCTGGACCCTAAACCGTCCCCGTCCCCTAACCCTAACCCTAGCCCGAACCCTAACCCTAACCCTTCCCCGAAGCCTTCCCCTCACCCGTCCCATAATCCTAACCCGTACGCTCACACTAACCCGCGCCCTCACACGTACGCTCCTCCTAAACCGTGGTCGTACCCTCACCTGGACCCTAAACCGTCCCCGTCCCCTAACCCTAAACCTAGACCGAAACCTAAGCCTAACATTTCCCCGAAACCTGACCCAACACGTCCCCTAATCCTAACCCATACGCTCACGCTAATCCACGCCCTCACACTTACGCTACACCTAAAGCGTTGTTGTACACTCACCTGGACACTAAACCGTCCCCATACCCAAACCTAAACCTAGCCCGAACCCTAACCCTAACACTTCCCTGAATCCTGACCCTCACCCGTCCCCTAATCTTAACACGTACGCTCACGCTAAACCGCACCCTGACACGAACGCTCTCCCTAAAGCGTTGTCGTACACTCACCTGGAACCTAAACCGTCCCCGTCTCCTAACCCTAACCCTAGCCCGAACCCTAACCCTAACCCTTCCCCGAATCCTCACCCTCATCCGTTCCCAAATCCTAACCCGCACGCTAACGCTAACCCGTGCCCTCACATGTACGCTCCCCCTAAACCATTATCGTACCCTCACCTGGACCCGAAACCGTACCCGTCCCCTAACCCTAACCCTAGCCCGAACCGTAACCCTTCCCTGAAGCCTTCCCCTCACCCTTCCCCTAATCCTAACCCATACGCTCACACTAACCCACGTCTTCACACGTACGCTCCCCCTAAACCTTTGTCGTACCCTCACCTTGACCCTAAACCGTCCCCGTCCCCTAAAGCTAACCCTAGCCTGAACCCTAACCCTAACCCTTCCCCGAAGCCTTCCCCTCACCCATCCCCTAAACCTAACCCGTACACTCACACTAACCCGTGCCGTCACACGTACGCTCCCCCTAAACCGTTGTCGTATCCTCATCTGGACCGTAAACCGTCCCTGTCCCTTAACCCTAACCCTTCCCCGAAGCCTTCCCCTCACCAGTCCCCTAATCCTAACCCGTACGCTCACACTAACCCGCGCCCTCACACGTATGCTCCCCCTAAACCGTTGTCGTACCCTCACCTGGACCCTAAACCGTCCCCGTCCCCGTCCCCTAACCCTAGCCGGAACCGTAAACCTAACACTTCCCCGAAGCCTTCCCCTCACCCGTCCCCTAATCCTAACCCGTACACTCACACTAACCCGCGCCCTCACACGTACGCTCCCCCTAAACCGTTGTCGTACCCTCAGCTGGACCTTAAAACGTCCCCATCCCCGTCACCTAACCCTAGCCCGGACCCTAACCCTAACCCTTCTCCGAAGCCTTCCCCTCACCCGTCCCCTAATCCTAACCCGTACGCTCACATTAACCAGCGCCCTCACACATACGCTCCCCCTATACCGTTGTCGTACCCTCACCTGGACCCTAAACCGTCCCCGTCCCTTAAACCTAACACTTCCCCGAAGCCTTCCCCTCACCCGTCCCCGAATCCTAACCCGTACGCTCACACTAACCCACGCCCTCACACGTACACTCCCCCTAAACCGTTGTCGTACCCTCACCTGGACACTAAACCGTCCCCTAACCCTAACCCTAACCCTAACCCTAACCCTAACCCTAACCCTAGCCCGAACCCTAACCCTAACCCTTCCCCGAAGCCTTCCCCTCACCCGTCCCCTAATCCTAAACCGTACGCTCACACTAACCCGCGCCCTCACACTTACGCTCCCCTAAACCTTTGTCGTAACCTCAACTGGACCCTAAACCGTCCCCGTCCCCTAACCCTAACCCTAGCCCGAACCCTAACCCTAACCCTTCCCCGAAGCCTTCCCCTCACCCGTCCCATAATCCTAACCCGTACGCTCACACTAACCCGCGCCCTCACACGTACGCTCCTCCTAAACCGTTGTCATACCCTCACCTGGACCCTAAACCGTCCCCATCCCCTAACCCTAAATCTAGACCGAAACCTAAGCCTAACATTTCCCCGAAGCCTGACCCAACACGTCCCCTAATACTAACCCATACGCTCACGCTAATCCACGCCCTCACACTTACGCTACACCTAAAGCGTTGTTGTACACTCAGCTGGACACTAAACCGTCCCCATACCCTAAACCTAACCCTAGCCCGAACCCTAACCCTAACACTTCCCTGAATCCTGACCCTCACCCGTCCCCTAATCTTAACACGTACGCTCACGCTAACCCGCACCCTGACACGAACGCTCTCCCTAAAGCGTTGTCGTACACTCACCTGGAACCTAAACCGTCCCCGTCTCCTAACCCTAACCCTAGCCCGAACCCTAACCCTAACCCTTCCCCGAATCCTCACCCTCACCCGTTCCCTAATCGTAAACCGCACGCTAATGCTAACCCGTGCCCTCACACGTACGCTCCCCCTAAAGCGTTGTCGTAACCTCACCTGGACCCTAAACCGTCCCCGTCCCCGTCCCCTAACCCTAACCCTAGGCCGAACCCTAACCCTAACACTTCCCCGAAGCCTGACACTCACCCGTCCCCTAATCCTAAACCGTACGCTAACGCTAACCCGCCCCCTAACACGTTCCCTCCCCCTAAAGCTTTGTCGTACCCTCACCTGGACCCTAAACCGTCCCCGTCCCCAATCCTAACCCTAGCCCGAACCCAAACCCTAACACTTCCCCGAAGCCTGACCCTCCCCCGTCCCCTAATCCTAACACGCACGCTAACGCGAACCCGCGCCCTCACACGTAGGTTCCCCCTAAAGCGTTGTCGTACCCTCACCTGAACCCTAAACCATCCCCATCTCCTTTCTGTAACCCTAGCCCAACCCTAACCCTAACCCTTCCGCGAATCCTAACCCAACCCTTCCCCTAATCCTAACCCGTACGCTAACGCTAATCCGCGCCCTCACACGTACGCTACACCTAAAGCGTTGTCGTACCCTCAGCTGTACCCTAAACCGTCCCCGTCCCCTAACACTAACCCTAGACTGAACCCTAACTCTAACACTTCCTCAAAGCCTGACCCTCACACGTCCTCAAATCCTAACCCGTACGCTAACGCTAACCCACACCCTCACATGTACGCTCCCCCTAAAGCATTGTCATACCCTCACCTGGACACTAAACCGTCCCCGTCTCCTAACTCTAACCCTACCGCGAACCCTAACCCTAACACTTCCCCGAAGCCTGACTCTCACCCGTCGCCTAATCCTAAACTGGACGCTCTCGCTAACCCGCGCCCTCACACGTACGCTCCCCCTAAAGCATTGTCGTACCCTCACCTGGACCCTAAACCGTCCCCGTGCCCTAAACCTAACCGTAGCCCGAACCCTAACCCTAACCCTTCCCCGAAGCCTTCCCCTCACCCGTCCCCTTATCCTAACCCGTACGCTCACACTAACCCGCGCCCTCACACGTACGCTCCCCCTAAACCGTTGTCGTACCCTCACCTGGACCCTAAACCGTCCCCGTCCCCTAACCCTAACCCTAGCCCGAAACCTAACCCTAACACTTCCCCGAAGGCTTCCCCTCACCCGTCCCCGAATCCTAATCCGTACGCTCACACTAACCCACGCCCTCACACGAATGCTCCCCCTAAACCGTTGTCGTACCCTCACCTGGACCCTAAACCGTGCCCCTCCCCTAACCGTAACCATAGCCCGAACCCTAACCCTAACCCTTCCCCGAAGCCTTCCCCTCACCCGTCCCCTAATCCTATTCCGTACACTCACACTAACCCGCGCCCTCACACGTACGCTCCCCCTAAACCGTTGTCGTACCCTCACCTGGACCCTAAACCGTCCCCGTCCCCTAACCCTAACCATAGCCCGAACCCTAACCGTAACCCTTCCCCGAAGCCTTCCCCTCACCCGTCCCCTAATCCTAACCCGTACACTCACACTAACCCGCGCCCTCTCACGTACGCTCCCCCTAAACCGTTGTCGTACCCTCACCTGGACCCTAAACCGTCCCCGTCCCCTAACCCTAACCCTAGCCCAAACCCTAAACCTAACACTTCCCCGAAGCCTGACCCAACACGTCCCCTAATCCTAACCCGTACGCTAACGCTAATCCACTCCCTCACACGTATGCTAAACCTAAAGCGTTGTCGTTCCCTCACCTGGACCCTCAACCATCCCCTTCTCCTAACCCTAACCCTAGACCGAAACCTAAGCCTGACCCTTCCCCGAAGCCTGACCCAACACGTCCCCTAATCCTAACCCGTACGCTAACGCTAATCCGCTCCCTCACACGTATGCTAAACCTAAAGCGTTGTCGTACCCTCACCTGGACCCTAAACCGTCACCATCCCCTAAACCTAAACCTAGCCCGAACCCTAACCCTAACGATTCCCCGAAGCCTGACACTCACCTGTCCCCTAATCCTAATCCGTACGATAACACTAACACGCGCCCTCACACGTACGCTCCATCTAAAGCGTTGTCGTACCCTCACCTGGACCCTAAACCGTCCCCGTCCCCTAACCCTAACCCTAGGCCGAACCCTAACCTTAACCCTTCCCCGAATTCTGACCCTCACCCGTCCCCTAATCCTAACCCGTACGCTAACACTAACCCGCGCTCTCACACGTACGCTCCCCCTAAAGCGTTCTCGTAACCTCACATGAACCCTAAACCGTCCCGGTCCCCTAACCTTAACCCTAGCCTGATCCCTAACCCTAACCCTTCCCCGAAGCCTGACCCTCACCCGTCCCCTAATCCTAACCTGTACGCTAACACTGACATGCGCCCTCACAAGTACGCTACCCCTAAAGCGTTGTCATACCCTAACCTGGACCCTCAACCGTCCCAGTCCCCGTCCCCTAACCCTAGCCCGAACCCTAACCCTAACACTTCCCCGAATCCTGACCCTCACCCGTCCCCTAATCCTAACCCGTACGCTAACACTAACCCGCGCCCTCACACGTACGCTCCCCCTAAAGCGTTGTCGTACCCTCACCTTTACCCTAAACCGTCCCCGTCCCCTAACCCTAACCTTAGACCGAACCCTAACCCTAACCCTTCCCCGAAGCCTGACCCTCACCCGTACCCTAATCCTATCACGTACGCTAACACTAACCCACGCCCTCACACGTACGCTCCCCCTAAAGCGTTGTCGTACCCTCACCTGGACCCTAAACCGTTCCCGTCCCCTAGCCCTAACCCTAGCCCGAACCCTAAATCTTAAACTTCCGCGAAGCCTGACCCTCACCGTCCCCTAATCCTAACCCGTACGCAAACGCTAACCCACGCCCTCACACGTACGCTCCCCCTAAAGCGTTGTCGTACCCTCAACTGTACCCTAAACCGTCCCCATCCCCTAAACCTAACCCTAGCCTGTCCCTAACCCTAACACTTCCCCGAAGCCTGACCCTCACCAGTCCCCTAATCCTAACCCGTACGCTGACACTAACACGCGCCCTCACACGTATGCAAACCCTAAAGCTTTGTTGTACCCTCACGGGGACCCTAAACCGTCCCCGTCCCCTAACCCTAACCCTAGCCCAAACCCTAACCCTAACCCTTCCCTGAAGCCTGACCCTCACCCGTCCCCTAATCCTAACCTGTACGCTAACGCTAACCCGTGCCCTCACACGTACGCTCCCCCTAAAGCGATGTCGTACACTCATCTGGACCTTAAACCGTCCCGGTTCCCTAACCCTAAACCTAGCCCGATCCCTAACACTAACCCTTCCCCGAAGCCTGACCCTCACCCGTCCCCTAATCCTCACAAGTACGCTAACACTGACCCGCGCTCTCACAACTACGCTACCCCTAAAGCGTTGTCATACCCTCACCTGGACCCTCAACCGTCCCCGTCCCCTAACCCTAAACCTAGGCCGAACCCTAACCCTAACCCTTCCACGAAGCCTGACCCTCACCCGTCCCCTAATCCTAACCCGTACGCTAACACTCACCCACGCCCTCACACGTATGCTCCCCCTAAAGCGTTGTCGTACCCTCACCTGGACCCTAAACCGTCCCCGTCCCCTAACCCTAACCCTAGACTGAACCCTAACCCTAAACCTTCCCTGAATCCTGACACTCACCTGTCCCCTAATCCTAACCCGTACGCTCACTCTAACCCGCGCCCTCACACGTATGCTCCCCCTAAAGCGTTGTCGTACCCTCACCTGGACCCTAAACCGTCCCCGTCCCCTAACCCTAACCCTAGACTGAACCCTAACCCTAAACCTTCCCTGAATCCTGACACTCACCTGTCCCCTAATCCTAACCCGTACGCTCACTCTAACCCGCGCCCTCACACGTATGCTCCCCCTAAAGCGTTGTCGTACCCTCACCTGGACCCTAAACCGTCCCCGTCCCCTAACACTAACCCTAGCCCGAACCATAAACCTAACCCTTCCCCGAAGCCTTCCCCTCACCCGTCCCCTAATCCTAAGCCGTACGCTCACACTAACCCGGGTCCTCACACGTACGCTCCCTCTAAACCGTTGTCGTACCCTCACCTGGACCCTAAACCGTCCCCGTCCCTTAAACCTAACACTTCCCCGAAGCCTTCCCCTCACCCGTCCCCGAATCCTAACCTGTACACTCACACTAACCCGCGCCCTCACACGTACACTCCCCCTAAACCGTTGTCGTACCCTCACCTGGACCCTAAACTGTCCCCGTCCCCTAACCCTTACCCTAGCCCGAACCCTAACCCTAACCCTTCCCCGAAGCCTTCCCCTCACCCGTCCCGTAATCCTAACCCGTACGCTCAAACTAACCCAGGCCCTCACACGTACGCTCCCCCAAAAGCATTGTCGTACCCTCACCTGGACCCTAAACCATCCCCTTCCCCTAACCCTAACCCTAGACCGAAACCTAAGCCTAACCCTTCCCCGAAGCCTGACCCAACACCTCCCCTAATCCTAACCCGTACGCTAACACTAACCCGCGCTCTCACACGTATGCTCCCCCTAAAGCGTAGTCGTAACCTCACATGAACCCTAAACCGTCCCGGTCCCCTAACCTTAACCCTAGCCCGATCCCTAACTCTAACCCTTCCCTGAAGCCTGACCCTCACCCGTCCCCTAATCCTAACCTGTACACTAACACTGACATGCGCCCTCACAAGTACGCTACACCTAGAGCGTTGTCATACCCTAACCTGGACCCTCAACCGTCCCAGTCCCCGTCCCCTAACCATAGCCCGAACCCTAACCCTAACACTTCCCCGAAGCCTGACACTCACCCGTCCCCTAATCCTAACCCGTACGCTCACACTAACCCGCGCCCTCACATGTACGCTCCCCCTAAACCGTTGTCGTACCCTCACCTGGACCCTAAACCGTCCCCGTCCCCTAACCCTAACCCTAGCCCACACACTAACCCTAACACTTCCCAAAAGCCTTCCCCTCACCCGTCCCCTAATGCTAACCCGTACGCTCACAGTAACCCGCGCCCTCACACGTACGCTCCCCCTAAACCGTTGTTGTACCCTCACCTGGACCCTAAACCGTCCCCGTCCCCTAACCCTAACCCTAGCCCGAACCCTAACCCTAACCCTTCCCCGAAGCCTTCCCCTCACCCGTCCCCTAATCCTAACCCGTACGCTCACACTAACCCGCGCCCTCACACGTACGCTCCCCCTAAACCGTTGTCGTACCCTCACCTGGACACTAAACCGTCCCCTAACCCTAACCCTAACCCTAGCCCGAACCCTAACCCTAACCCTTCCCCGAAGCCTTCCCCTCACCAGTCCCCTAATCCTAACCCGTACGCTCACACTAACCCGCGCCCTCACATGTACGCTCCCCCTAAACCGTTGTCGTACCCTCACCTGGACCCTAAACCGTCCCCGTTCCCTAACCCTAACCCTAGCCCGAACCCTAAACCTAACCCTTCCCTGAAGTCTTCCCCTCACCCGTCCCCCAATCCTAACCCATACGCTCACACTAACCCTCACGCTCACACGTACGCTCCCCCTACACCGTTGTCGAACCCTCACCTGGACCCTAAACCGTCCCCGTCCCCTAACCCTAACCCTAGCCCGAACCCTAACCCTAACCCTTCCCCGAAGCCTTCCCCTCACCCGTCCCATAATCCTAACCCGTACGCTCACACTAACCCGCGCCCTCACACGTACGCTCCTCCTAAACCGTTGTCGTACCCTCACCTGGACCCTAAACCGTCCCCGTCCCCTAACCCTAAACCTAGACCGAAACCTAAGCCTAACATTTCCCCGAAACCTGACCCAACACGTCCCCTAATCCTAACCCATACGCTCACGCTAATCCACGCCCTCACACTTACGCTACACCTAAAGCGTTGTTGTACACTCACCTGGACACTAAACCGTCCCCATACCCAAACCTAAACCTAGCCCGAACCCTAACCCTAACACTTCCCTGAATCCTGACCCTCACCCGTCCCCTAATCTTAACACGTACGCTCACGCTAAACCGCACCCTGACACGAACGCTCTCCCTAAAGCGTTGTCGTACACTCACCTGGAAGCTAAACCGTCCCCGTCTCCTAACCCTAACCCTAGCCCGAACCCTAACCCTAACCCTTCCCCGAATCCTCACCCTCATCCGTTCCCAAATCCTAACCCGCACGCTAACGCTAACCCGTGCCCTCACATGTACGCTCCCCCTAAACCATTATCGTACCCTCACCTGGACCCGAAACCGTACCCGTCCCCTAACCCTAACCCTAGCCCGAACCGTAACCCTTCCCTGAAGCCTTCCCCTCACCCTTCCCCTAATCCTAACCCATACGCTCACACTAACCCACGTCTTCACACGTACGCTCCCCCTAAACCTTTGTCGTACCCTCACCTTGACCCTAAACCGTCCCCGTCCCCTAAAGCTAACCCTAGCCTGAACCCTAACCCTAACCCTTCCCCGAAGCCTTCCCCTCACCCATCCCCTAAACCTAACCCGTACACTCACACTAACCCGTGCCGTCACACGTACGCTCCCCCTAAACCGTTGTCGTATCCTCATCTGGACCGTAAACCGTCCCTGTCCCTTAACCCTAACCCTTCCCCGAAGCCTTCCCCTCACCAGTCCCCTAATCCTAACCCGTACGCTCACACTAACCCGCGCCCTCACACGTATGCTCCCCCTAAACCGTTGTCGTACCCTCACCTGGACCCTAAACCGTCCCCGTCCCCGTCCCCTAACCCTAGCCGGAACCCTAAACCTAACACTTCCCCGAAGCCTTCCCCTCACCCGTCCCCTAATCCTAACCCGTACACTCACACTAACCCGCGCCCTCACACGTACGCTCCCCCTAAACCGTTGTCGTACCCTCAGCTGGACCTTAAAACGTCCCCATCCCCGTCACCTAACCCTAGCCCGGACCCTAACCCTAACCCTTCTCCGAAGCCTTCCCCTCACCCGTCCCCTAATCCTAACCCGTACGCTCACATTAACCAGCGCCCTCACACATACGCTCCCCCTATACCGTTGTCGTACCCTCACCTGGACCCTAAACCGTCCCTGTCCCCTAACCCTAACCCTAGCCCGAACCCTAACCCTTCCCTGAAGCCTTCCCCTCATCCGTCCCCTAATACTAACCGATACGCTCACACTAAGCCTCACGCTCACACGTATGCTCCCCCTAAACCGTTGTTGTAACCTCACCTGGACCGTAAACCGTCCCCATCCCCTAACCCTAATCCTAGCCCGAACCCTAACCCTAACCCTTCTCCAAGCCTTCCCCTCACCCGTCCCCTGATCCTCACCCGTTCGCTCACACTAACCCGCGCCCTCACACGTACGCTCCACCTAAACCTTTGTCGTACCCTCACCTGTATCCTAAACCGTCCCCGTCCCCTAACCCTGACCCTACCCCGAACCCTAACCCTAACCCTTCCCCAAAGCCTTCCCCTCACCCGTCCCCTAATCCTAACCCGTACGCTCACACTAACCCGCGTCCTCACACGTACGCTCCCCCTAAACCGTTGTCGTATCCTCACCTGGACCCTAAACCGTCCCCGTCCCCTAACCCTAACCCTAGCCCGAACCCTAACCCTCACCCTTCCCCGAAGCCTTCCCCTCACCCGTCCCCTAATCCTAACCCGTACGCTCAAACTAACCCATGCCCTCACACGTACGCTCCCCCTAAACCGTTGTCGTACCCTCACCTGGACCCTAAACCGTCCCCGTCCCCTAACCCTAACCCTAGCCCGAACACTAACCCTAACACTTTCCCGAAGCCTTCCCCTCACCCGTCCCCTAATCCTAACCCGTACGCTCACACTAACCCACGCCCTCACACATACGCTCCCCCTTAACCGTTGTCGTACCGTCACCTGGACCCTAAACCATCCCCGTCCCCTAACCCTAACCCTAGCCCGAACCCTAACCCTAACACTTCCCCGAAGCCTTCCCCTCACCCGTCCCCTAATCCTAACCCGTATGCTCACACTAACCCACGCCCTCACATGTACGATCCTCCTAAACCGTTGTCGTACCCTCACCTGGACCCTAAACCGTCCCCGTCCCCTAACCCTAACCCTAGCCCGAACCCTAACCCTAACCCTTCCCCGAAGCCTTCCCCTCACCCGTCCCCGAATCCTAACCTGTACCCTCACAATTACCCGCGCCCTCACACGTACACTCCCCCTAAACCGTTGTCGTACCCTCACCTGGACCCTAAACTGTCCCCGTCCCCTAACCCTAACCCTAGCCCGAACCCTAAACCTAACGCTTCCCCGAAGCCTTCCCCTCACCCGTCCCCTAATCCTAACCCGTACGCTCAAACTAACCCAGGCCCTCACACTTTCGCTCCCCCAAAAGCGTTGTCGTACCCTCACCTGGACCCTAAACCATCCCCTTCCCCTAACCCTAACCCTAGACCGAAATCTAAGCCTAACACTTCCCCGAAGCCTGACCCAACACGTCCCCTAATCCTAACCCGTACGCTAACGCTAATCAGCGCCCTCACACGTATACTAAACCTAAAGCGTTGTCGTACCCTCACGTGGACCCTAAACCGTCACCTTCCCCTAAACCTAACCCTAGCCTGAACCCTAACCCTAACGAATCTCCGAAGCCTTCCCCTCACCCGTCCCCTAATCCTAACCCGTACGCTCAAACTAACCCAGGCCCTCACACTTTCGCTCCCCCAAAAGCGTTGTCGTACCCTCACCTGGACCCTAAACCATCCCCTTCCCCTAACCCTAACCCTAGACCGAAATCTAAGCCTAACACTTCCCCGAAGCCTGACCCAACACGTCCCCTAATCCTAACCCGTACGCTAACGCTAACCCGCGCCCTCACACGTACGCTAGCCCTAAAGCGTTGTCGTCACCTCACCTGAACCCTAAACCGTCCCCGTCCGATAACCCTAACCCTAGACGGAACCCTAACCCTAACCATTCCCCGAAGCCTGACCCTTACCCATCCCCTAATCCTAACCCGCACGCTAACGCGAACCCGCGCCCTCACACGTAGGTTCCCCCTAAAGCGTTGTCGTACCCTCACCTGAACCCTAAACCATCCCCATCTCCTTTCCGTAACCCTAGCCCAACCCTAACCCTAACCCTTCCGCGAATCCTAACCCAACCCTTCCCCTAATCCTAACCCGTACGCTAACGCTAATCCGCGCCCTCACACGTACGCTACACCTAAAGCGTTGTCGTACCCTCAGCTGTACCCTAAACCGTCCCCGTCCCCTAACCCTAACCCTAGACTGAACCCTAACACTAACCCTTCCCCAAAGCCTGACCCTCACACGTCCTCTAATCCTAACCCGCACGCTAACGCTAACACACACCCTCACATGTACGCTCCCCCTAAAGCATTGTCATACCCTCACCTGGACACTAAACCGTCCCTGGCCCCATCCCCTAACCCCAGCCCGAACCCTAACCCTAACACTACCCCGAATCCTGACCCTCACCCGTCACCTAATCCTAACCCGTACGCTAACACTAACCTGCGTTCTCACACGTACGCTCCCGCTAAAGCGTTGTCGTAACCTCACATGAACCCTAAACCGTCCCGGTCCCTTAACCTTAACCCTAGCCCGATCCCTAACACTAACCCTTCCCTGAAGCCTGACCCTCACCCGTCCCCTAATCCTAACCCATACGCTCACACTAACCCGCGCCCTCACACGTACGCTCCCCCTAAACCGTTGTCGTACCCTCACCTGGACCCTAAACCGTCCCTGTTCCCTAACCCTAACCCTAGCCCGAAACCTAACCCTAACACTTCCCCGAAGCCTTCCCCTCACCCGTCCCCGAATCCTAATCCGTACGCTCACACTAACCCACCCCCTCACACGAATGCTCCCCCTAAACCGTGGTCGTACCCTCACCTGGACCCTAAACCGTCCCCGTCCCCTAACCCTAACCATAGCCCGAACCCTAACCCTAACCCTTCCCCGAAGCCTTCCCCTCACCCGTCCCCTAATCCTATCCCGTACGCTCACACTAAACCGCGCCCTCACACGTACGCTCCCCCTAAACCGTTGTCGTACCCTCACCTGGACTCTAAACCGTCCCCGTCCCCTAACCCTAACCCTAGCCTGAACCCTAACCCTAACACTTCCCCGAAGCCTTACCCTCACCCTTCCCCTAATCCTAACCCGTACGCTCACACTAACCCGCGCCCTCACACGTGCGCTCCCCCTAAACCGTTGTCATACACTCACCTGGACCCTAAACCGTCCCCGTCCCCTAACCCTAACCCTAGCCCTAACCCTAACCCTAACACTTCCCCGAAGCCTGACCCAACACGTCCCCTAATCCTAACCCGTACGCTAACGCTAATCCACTCCCTCACACGTATGCTAAACCTAAAGCGTTGTCGTTCCCTCACCTGGACCCTAAAAAGTCACCATCCCCTAAACCTAACCCTAGCCCGAACCCTAACCCTAACGATTCCCCGAAGCCTGACACTCACCTGTCCCCTAATCCTAATCCGTACGCTAACACTAACATGCGCCCTCACACGTACG
The DNA here is from genome assembly GCF_964270905.1 of Leucopleurus acutus. Classification (NCBI taxonomy): domain Eukaryota; kingdom Metazoa; phylum Chordata; class Mammalia; order Artiodactyla; family Delphinidae; genus Leucopleurus; species Leucopleurus acutus. The sequence goes on along the minus strand of NW_028139226.1, from coordinate 1,534,537 downwards.
CTCCATCTAAAGCGTTGTCGTACCCTCACCTGGACCCTAAACCGTCCCCGTCCCCTAACCCTAACCCTAGGCCGAACCCTAACCTTAACCCTTCCCCGAATCCTGACCCTCACCCGTCCCCTAATCCTAACCCGTATGCTAACACTAACCCGCGCTCTCACACTTACGCTCCCCCTAAAGCGTTGTTGTAAACTCACATGAACCCTGAACCGTCCCGGTCCCCTAACCTTAACCCTAGCCTGATCCCTAACCCTAACCCTTCCCCGAAGCCTGACCTTCACCCGTCCCCTAATCCTAACCTGTACGCTAACACTGACATGCGACCTCACAAGTACGCTACCCCTAAAGCGTTGTCATACCCTAACCTGGACCCTCAACCGTCCCAGTCCCCGTCCCCTAACCCTAGCCCAAACACTAACCCTAACACTTCCCCGAAACCTGACCCTCACCCGTCCCCTAATCCTCACCCGTACGCTAACACTAACCCGCGCCCTCACACGTACACTCCCCCTAAAGCGTTGTCGTACCCTCACCTGGACCCTAAACCGTCCCCGTCCCCTAACCCTAACCTTAGCTCGAACCCTAACCCTAACCCTTCCCCGAAGCCTGACCCTCACCCGTACCCTAATCCTATCACGTACGCTAACACTAATGCACGCCCTCACACGTACGCTCCCCCAAAAGCGTTGTCGTACCCTCACCTGGACCCTAAACCGTTCCCGTCCCCTAGCCCTAACCCTAGCCTGAACCCTAAACCTTAGCCTTCCGCGAAGCCTGACCCTCAACCGTCCCCTAATCCTAACCCGTACGCAAACGCTAACCCACGCCCTCACACGTACGCTCCCCCAAAGCGTTGTCGTACCCTCACCTGTACCCAAACCATCCCCATCCCCTAAACTTAACCCTAGCCTCTCCCTAACCCTAACACTTCCCCGAAGCCTGACCCTCATCAGTCCCATAATCCTAACCCGTACGCTGACACTAACACGCGCCCTCACACGTATGCTCCCCCTAAAGCTTTGTCGTACCCTCACGTGGACCCTAAACCGTCCTCGCCCCCTAACCCTAACCCTAGCCCAAACCCTAACCCTAAACCTTCCCCGAAGCCTGAACCTCACCCGTGCCCTAATCCTAACCCGTACGCTAACAATAACCCGTGCCCTCACACGTACGCTCCCCCTAAAGTGTTGTCGTACACTCACCTGGACCCTAAATCGTCCCCATCCACTAACCCTAACCCTAGCCCGAACCCTAATGCTAAACCTTCCCCGAGCCTGACCCTCACCCGTCCCCTAATCCTAACCCATACGCTAACACTAACCCGCGCTCTCACTCATACGTTACCATAAAGCGTTGTCGTCCCCTCACCTGGACCCTAAACCGTCCCCGTCCCCTATCACTAACCCTAGCCCGAACCCTAAACCGAACACTTCCCTGAAGCCTGGCCCTCACCCGTCCCCTTATCCTTACTCGTACGCTAACACTAACCGGCGCCCTCACACATACCCTCCCCATAAAGCGTTGTCATACCCTCACCTGGACCCTAAACCGTCCCCGTCCCCTAACCCTAACCCTAGGCCGAACCATAACCCTAGCCCTTCCTCGAAGCCTGACCCTCACCCGTCCCCTAATCCTAACCCGTACGCTAACGCTAACCCACGCCCTCACATGTACGCTCCCCCTAAAGCGTTCTCGTACCCTCACGTGGACCCTAAACCGTCCCCGTCCCCTAACCCTAACCCTAGCCCGAACCCTAAGCCTAACAATTCCCCGAAGCCTGAACCTCACCCATGCCCTAATCCTAAACCGTACGCTAACGCTAACCCGCGCCCTCACATGTACGCTCCCCCTAAAGCGTTGTCGTACCCTCACCTGAACCCTAAACGGTCCCTGTCCCCTGACCCTAAACCTCGCCCGATCCCTAACACTAACCCTTCCCCGAAGCCTGATCCTCACCCGTCCCCTAATCCTAAGAAGTACGCTAACAATGACCCGCACTCTCACAACTACACTCCCCCTAAAGCGTTGTCATACCCTCACCTGGACCCTCAACCGTCCCCGTCCCTGTCCCCTAACCCTAGCCCGAACCCTAAACCTAACACTTCCCTGAAGCCTGACCCTCACCCGTCCCCTAATCCTAACCCGTACGCTAACGCTAACCCGCGCCCTCACACGTACGCTAGCCCTAAAGCGTTGTCGTCACCTCACCTGAACCCTAAACCGTCCCCGTCCGATAACCCTAACCCTAGACGGAACCCTAACCCTAACCATTCCCCGAAGCCTGACCCTTACCCATCCCCTAATCCTAACCCGCACGCTAACGCGAACCCGCGCCCTCACACGTAGGTTCCCCCTAAAGCGTTGTCGTACCCTCACCTGAACCCTAAACCATCCCCATCTCCTTTCCGTAACCCTAGCCCAACCCTAACCCTAACCCTTCCGCGAATCCTAACCCAACCCTTCCCCTAATCCTAACCCGTACGCTAACGCTAATCCGCGCCCTCACACGTACGCTACACCTAAAGCGTTGTCGTACCCTCAGCTGTACCCTAAACCGTCCCCGTCCCCTAACCCTAACCCTAGACTGAACCCTAACACTAACCCTTCCCCAAAGCCTGACCCTCACACGTCCTCTAATCCTAACCCGCACGCTAACGCTAACACACACCCTCACATGTACGCTCCCCCTAAAGCATTGTCATACCCTCACCTGGACACTAAACCGTCCCTGGCCCCATCCCCTAACCCCAGCCCGAACCCTAACCCTAACACTACCCCGAATCCTGACCCTCACCCGTCACCTAATCCTAACCCGTACGCTAACACTAACCTGCGTTCTCACACGTACGCTCCCGCTAAAGCGTTGTCGTAACCTCACATGAACCCTAAACCGTCCCGGTCCCTTAACCTTAACCCTAGCCCGATCCCTAACACTAACCCTTCCCTGAAGCCTGACCCTCACCCGTCCCCTAATCCTAACCCATACGCTCACACTAACCCGCGCCCTCACACGTACGCTCCCCCTAAACCGTTGTCGTACCCTCACCTGGACCCTAAACCGTCCCTGTTCCCTAACCCTAACCCTAGCCCGAAACCTAACCCTAACACTTCCCCGAAGCCTTCCCCTCACCCGTCCCCGAATCCTAATCCGTACGCTCACACTAACCCACCCCCTCACACGAATGCTCCCCCTAAACCGTGGTCGTACCCTCACCTGGACCCTAAACCGTCCCCGTCCCCTAACCCTAACCATAGCCCGAACCCTAACCCTAACCCTTCCCCGAAGCCTTCCCCTCACCCGTCCCCTAATCCTATCCCGTACGCTCACACTAAACCGCGCCCTCACACGTACGCTCCCCCTAAACCGTTGTCGTACCCTCACCTGGACTCTAAACCGTCCCCGTCCCCTAACCCTAACCCTAGCCTGAACCCTAACCCTAACACTTCCCCGAAGCCTTACCCTCACCCTTCCCCTAATCCTAACCCGTACGCTCACACTAACCCGCGCCCTCACACGTGCGCTCCCCCTAAACCGTTGTCATACACTCACCTGGACCCTAAACCGTCCCCGTCCCCTAACCCTAACCCTAGCCCTAACCCTAACCCTAACACTTCCCCGAAGCCTGACCCAACACGTCCCCTAATCCTAACCCGTACGCTAACGCTAATCCACTCCCTCACACGTATGCTAAACCTAAAGCGTTGTCGTTCCCTCACCTGGACCCTAAAAAGTCACCATCCCCTAAACCTAACCCTAGCCCGAACCCTAACCCTAACGATTCCCCGAAGCCTGACACTCACCTGTCCCCTAATCCTAATCCGTACGCTAACACTAACATGCGCCCTCACACGTACGCTCCATCTAAAGCGTTGTCGTACCCTCACCTGGACCCTAAACCGTCCCCGTCCCCTAACCCTAACCCTAGGCCGAACCCTAACCTTAACCCTTCCCCGAATCCTGACCCTCACCCGTCCCCTAATCCTAACCCGTATGCTAACACTAACCCGCGCTCTCACACTTACGCTCCCCCTAAAGCGTTGTTGTAAACTCACATGAACCCTGAACCGTCCCGGTCCCCTAACCTTAACCCTAGCCTGATCCCTAACCCTAACCCTTCCCCGAAGCCTGACCTTCACCCGTCCCCTAATCCTAACCTGTACGCTAACACTGACATGCGACCTCACAAGTACGCTACCCCTAAAGCGTTGTCATACCCTAACCTGGACCCTCAACCGTCCCAGTCCCCGTCCCCTAACCCTAGCCCAAACACTAACCCTAACACTTCCCCGAAACCTGACCCTCACCCGTCCCCTAATCCTCACCCGTACGCTAACACTAACCCGCGCCCTCACACGTACACTCCCCCTAAAGCGTTGTCGTACCCTCACCTGGACCCTAAACCGTCCCCGTCCCCTAACCCTAACCTTAGCTCGAACCCTAACCCTAACCCTTCCCCGAAGCCTGACCCTCACCCGTACCCTAATCCTATCACGTACGCTAACACTAATGCACGCCCTCACACGTACGCTCCCCCAAAAGCGTTGTCGTACCCTCACCTGGACCCTAAACCGTTCCCGTCCCCTAGCCCTAACCCTAGCCTGAACCCTAAACCTTAGCCTTCCGCGAAGCCTGACCCTCAACCGTCCCCTAATCCTAACCCGTACGCAAACGCTAACCCACGCCCTCACACGTACGCTCCCCCAAAGCGTTGTCGTACCCTCACCTGTACCCAAACCATCCCCATCCCCTAAACTTAACCCTAGCCTCTCCCTAACCCTAACACTTCCCCGAAGCCTGACCCTCATCAGTCCCATAATCCTAACCCGTACGCTGACACTAACACGCGCCCTCACACGTATGCTCCCCCTAAAGCTTTGTCGTACCCTCACGTGGACCCTAAACCGTCCTCGCCCCCTAACCCTAACCCTAGCCCAAACCCTAACCCTAAACCTTCCCCGAAGCCTGAACCTCACCCGTGCCCTAATCCTAACCCGTACGCTAACAATAACCCGTGCCCTCACACGTACGCTCCCCCTAAAGTGTTGTCGTACACTCACCTGGACCCTAAATCGTCCCCATCCACTAACCCTAACCCTAGCCCGAACCCTAATGCTAAACCTTCCCCGAGCCTGACCCTCACCCGTCCCCTAATCCTAACCCATACGCTAACACTAACCCGCGCTCTCACTCATACGTTACCATAAAGCGTTGTCGTCCCCTCACCTGGACCCTAAACCGTCCCCGTCCCCTATCACTAACCCTAGCCCGAACCCTAAACCGAACACTTCCCTGAAGCCTGGCCCTCACCCGTCCCCTTATCCTTACTCGTACGCTAACACTAACCGGCGCCCTCACACATACCCTCCCCATAAAGCGTTGTCATACCCTCACCTGGACCCTAAACCGTCCCCGTCCCCTAACCCTAACCCTAGGCCGAACCATAACCCTAGCCCTTCCTCGAAGCCTGACCCTCACCCGTCCCCTAATCCTAACCCGTACGCTAACGCTAACCCACGCCCTCACATGTACGCTCCCCCTAAAGCGTTCTCGTACCCTCACGTGGACCCTAAACCGTCCCCGTCCCCTAACCCTAACCCTAGCCCGAACCCTAAGCCTAACAATTCCCCGAAGCCTGAACCTCACCCATGCCCTAATCCTAAACCGTACGCTAACGCTAACCCGCGCCCTCACATGTACGCTCCCCCTAAAGCGTTGTCGTACCCTCACCTGAACCCTAAACGGTCCCTGTCCCCTGACCCTAAACCTCGCCCGATCCCTAACACTAACCCTTCCCCGAAGCCTGATCCTCACCCGTCCCCTAATCCTAAGAAGTACGCTAACAATGACCCGCACTCTCACAACTACACTCCCCCTAAAGCGTTGTCATACCCTCACCTGGACCCTCAACCGTCCCCGTCCCTGTCCCCTAACCCTAGCCCGAACCCTAAACCTAACACTTCCCTGAAGCCTGACCCTCACCCGTACCCTAATCCTAACCCGTACGCTAACACTAACCCGCGCCCTCACACGTACGCTCCCCCTAAAGCGTTGTCGTACCTTCACCTGGACCCTAAACCGTCCCCGTCCCCTAAACCTAACCGTAGCCCGAACCCTAACCCTAACCCTTCCCCGAAGCCTTCCCCTCACTCGTCCCCTTATCCTAACCCGTACGCTCACACTAACCCGCGCCCTCACACGTACGCTCCCCCTAAACTGTTGTCGTACCCTCACCTGGACCCTAAACCGTCCCCGTCCCCTAACCCTAACCATAGCCCGAACCCTAACCCTAACCCTTCCCCGAAGCCTTCCCCTCACCCGTCCCCTAATCCTATCCCGTACGCTCACACTAAACCGCGCCCTCACACGTACGCTCCCCCTAAACCGTTGTCGTACCCTCACCTGGACTCTAAACCGTCCCCGTCCCCTAACCCTAACCCTAGCCCGAACCCTAACCCTAAAACTTTCCCGAAGCCTTACCCTCACCCTTCCCCTAATCCTATCCCGTACGCTCAAACTAACCCGCGCCCTCACACGTGCGCTCCCCCTAAACCGTTGTCATACACTCACCTGGACCCTAAACCGTCCCCGTCCCCTAACCCTTACCCTAGCCCGAACCCTAAACCTAACCCTTCCCCGAATCCTTCCCCTCACCCGTCTCCTAATCCTAACCCGTACGCTCACACTAACCTGCGTCCTCACACGTACACTCCCCCTAAACCGTTGTCGTACCCTCATCTGGACCGTAAACCGTCCCCGTCCCTTAACCCTAACCCTTCCCCGAAGCCTTCCCCTCACCCATCCCCTAATCCTAACCCGTTCGCTCACACTAACCCGCGCCCTCACACGTACGCTCCCTCTAAACCTTTGTCGTACCCTCACCTGGACCCTAAACCGTCCCCGTCCCCTAACCCTAACCCTAGCCCGAACCCTAACCCTAACCCTTCCCCGAAGCCTTCCCCTCACCCGTCCCCTAATACTAACACATACGCTCACACTAACCCGCGCCCTCACACGTACGCTCCCCCTAAACCGTTGTCGTACCCTCTCCTGGACCCTAAACCGTCCCCATCCCCTAACCCTAACCCTAGCCCGAACCCTAATCCTAACACTTCCCCGAAGCCTTCCCCTCACCCGTCCCCTAATCCTAACCCGTACGCTCAAACTAACCCACGCCCTCACACGTACGCTCCCCCTAAACCGTTGTCGTACCCTGATGTGGACCCTAAACCGTCCCCGTCCCCTAAACCTAAACCTAGCCCGAACCCTAACCCTAACCTTTTCCCGAAGCCTTCCCCTCACCCGTCCCCTAATCCTAACCTGTACACTCACACTAACCCGCGCCCTCTCACGTACGCTCCCCCTAAACCATTGTCGTACCCTCACCTGGACCCTAAACCGTCCCCGTCCCCTAACCCTAACCCTAGCCCTAACCCTAACCCTAACACTTCCCCGAAGCCTGACCCAACACGTCCCCTAATCCTAACCCGTACGCTAATGCTAATCCACTCCCTCACATGTATGCTAAACCTAAAGCGTTGTCGTTCCCTCACCTGGACCCTAAAAAGTCACCATCCCCTAAACCTAACCCTAGCCCGAACCCTAACCCTAACGATTCCCCGAAGCCTGACACTCACCTGTCCCCTAATCCTAATCCGTACGCTAACACTAACATGCGCCCTCACACGTACGCTCCATCTAAAGCGTTGTCGTACCCTCACCTGGACCCTAAACCGTCCCCGTACCCTAACCCTAACCCTAGGACGAACACTAACCTTAACCCTTCCCCGAATCCTGACCCTCACCCGTCCCCTAATCCTAACCCATATGCTAACACTAACCCGCGCTCTCACACTTACGCTCCCCCTAAAGCGTTGTCGTAAACTCACATGAACCCTGAACCGTCCCGGTCCCCTAACCTTAACCCTAGCCTGATCCCTAACCCTAACCCTTCCCCGAAGCCTGACCTTCACCCGTCCCCTAATCCTAACCTGTACGCTAACACTGACATGCGCCCTCACAAGTACGCTACCCCTAAAGCGTCGTCATACCCTAACCTGGACCCTCAACCGTCCCAGTCCCCGTCCCCCAACCCTAGCCCGAATACTAACCCTAACACTTCCCCGAAACCTGACACTCACCCGTCCCCTAATCCTCACCCGTACGCTAACACTAACCCGCGCCCTCACACGTACACTCCCCCTAAAGCGTTGTCGTACCCTCACCTGGACCCTAAACCGTCCCCGTCCCCTAACCCTAACCTTAGCCCGAACCCTAACCCTAACCCTTCCCCGAAGCCTGACCCTCACCCGTACCCTAATCCTATCACGTACGCTAACACTAACCCACGCCCTCACACATACGCTCCCCCAAAAGCGTTGTCATACCCTCTACTGGACCCTAAACCGTTCCCGTCCCCTAGCCCTAACCCTAGCCTGAACCCTAAACCTTAGCCTTCCGCGAAGCCTGACCCTCAACCGTCCCCTAATCCTAACCCGTACGCAAACGCTAACCCACGCCCTCACACGTACGCTCCCCCTAAAGCGTTGTCGTACCCTCACCTGTACCCAAACCGTCCCCATCCCCTAACCTTAACCCTAGCCTCTCCCTAACCCTAACACTTCCCCGAAGCCTGACCCTCATCAGTCCCATAATCCTAACCCGTACGCTGACACTAACACGCGCCCTCACACGTATGCTCCCCCTAAAGCTTTGTCGTACCCTCACGTGGACCCTAAACCGTCCTCGCCCCCTAACCCTAACCCTAGCCCAAACCCTAACCCTAAACCTTCCCCGAAGCCTGACCCTCACCCGTGCCCTAATCCTAACCCGTACGCTAACAATAACCCGCGCCCTCACACGTACACTCCCCCTAAAGTGTTGTCGTACACTCACCTGGACCCTAAATCGTCCCCATCCACTAACCCTAACCCTAGCCCGAACCCTAATGCTAAACCTTCCCCGAGCCTGACCCTCACCCGTCCCCTAATCCTAACCCATACGCTAACACTAACCCGCGCTCTCACTCATACGTTACCATAAAGCGTTGTCGTCCCCTCACCTGGACCGTAAACCGTCCCCGTCCCCTATCACTAACCCTAGCCCGAACCCTAAACCGAACACTTCACTGAAGCCTGGCCCTCACCCGTCCCCTTTTCCTTACTCGTACGCTAACACTAACCGGCGCCCTCACACATACCCTCCCCATAAAGCGTTGTCATACCCTCACCTGGACCCTAAACCGTCCCCGTCCCCTAACCCTAACCCTAGGCCGAACCATAACCCTAGCCCTTCCTCGAAGCCTGACCCTCACCCGTCCCCTAATCCTAACCCACACGCGAACGCTAACCCACGCCCTCACACGTACGGTCCCCCTAAAGCGTTGTCGTACCCTCACCTGAACCCTAAACCGTCCCTGTCCCCTGACCCTAAACCTCGCCCGATCCCTAACACTAACCCTTCCCCGAAGCCTGATCCTCACCCGTCCCCTAATCCTAACAAGTACGCTAACAATGACCCGCACTCTCACAACTACACTCCCCCTAAAGCGTTGTCATACCCTCACCTGGACCCTCAACCGTCCCCGTCCCTGTCCCCTAATCCTAGCCCGAACCCTAAACCTAACACTTCCCTGAAGCCTGACCCTCACCTGTCCCCTAATCCTAACCCGTACGCTAACACTAACCCGCACCGTCACAAGTACGCTCCCCCTAAAGCGTTGTCATACCCTCACCTGGACCCTCAACCATCCCCTTCTCCTAACCCTAACCCTAGACCGAAACCTAAGCCTGACCCTTCCCCGAAGCCTGACCCAACACGTCCCCTAATCCTAACCCGTACGCTAACGCTAATCCGCTCCCTCACACGTATGCTAAACCTAAAGCGTTGTCGTACCCTCACCTGGACCCTAAACCGTCACCATCCCCTAAACCTAACCCTAGCCCGAACCCTAACCCTAACGATTCCCCGAAGCCTGACACTCACCTGTCCCCTAATCCTAATCCGTACGCTAACACTAACACGCGCCCTCACACGTACGCTCCATCTAAAGCGTTGTCGTACCATCACCTGGACCCTAAACCGTCCCCGTCCACTAACCCTAACCCTAGGCCGAACCCTAACCTTAACCCTTCCCCGAATTCTGACCCTCACCCGTCCCCTAATCCTAACCCGTACGCTAACACTAACCCGCGCTCTCACACGTACGCTACCCCTAAAGCGTTCTCGTAACCTCACATGAACCCTAAACCGTCCCGGTCCCCTAACCTTACCCCTAGCCTGATCCCTAACCCTAACCCTTCCCCGAAGCCTGACCCTCACCCGTCCCCTAATCCTAACCTGTACGCTAACACTGACATTGGCCCTCACAAGTACGCTACCCCTAAAGCGTTGTCATACCCTAACCTGGACCCTCAACCGTCCCAGTCCCCGTCCCCTAACCCTAGCCCGAACCCTAACCCTAACACTTCCCCGAAACCTGACCCTCACCCGTCCCCTAATCCTAACCCGTACGCTAACACTAACCCGCGCCCTCACACGTACGCTCCCCCTAAAGCGTTGTCATACCCTCACCTTTACCCTAAACCGTCCCCGTCCCCTAACCGTAACCTTAGCCCGAACCCTAACCCTAACCCTTCCCCGAAGCCTGACCCTCACCCGTACCCTAATCCTATCACGTACGCTAACACTAACCCACGCCCTCACACGTATGCTCCCCCTAAAGCGTTGTCGTACCCTCACCTGGACCCTAAACCGTTCCCGTCACCTAGCCCTAACCCTAGCCCGAACCCTAAATCTTAAACTTCCGCGAAGCCTGACCCTCACCGTCCCCTAATCCTAACCCGTACGCAAACGCTAACCCACGCCCTCACACGTACGCTCCCCCTAAAGCGTTGTCGTACCCTCACCTGGACCCCAAACCGTCCCCGTCCCCGTCCCCTAACCCTAGCCGGAACCCTAAACCTAACACTTGCCCGAAGCCTTCCCCTCACACGTCCCCTAATCCTAACCCGTACGCTCACACTAACCCGCGCCCTCACACGTACGCTCCCCCTAAACCGTTGTCGTACCCTCACCTGGACCTTAAAACGTCCCCATCCCCGTCACCTAACCCTAGCCCGAACCCTAACCCTAACCCTTCCCCGAAGCCTTTCCCTCACCCGTCCCCTAATCCTAACCCGTACGCTCACATTAACCAGCGCCCTCACACGTATGCTCCCCCTAAACCGTTGTCGTACCCTCACCTGGACCCTAAACCGTCCCTGTCCCCTAACCCTAACTCTAGCCCGAACCCTAACCGTTCCCTGAAGCCTTCCCCTCATCCGTCCCCTAATCCTAACCGATACGCTTACACTAACCCTCACGCTCACACGTACGCTCCCCCTAAACCGTTGTTGTACCCTCACATGGACCCTAAACCGTCCCCGTCCCCTAAACCTAATCCTAGCCCGAACCCTAACCCTAACCCTTCCTCAAGCCTTCCCCTTACACGTCCCCTAATCCTAACCCGTTCGCTCACACTAACCCACGCCCTCAGACGTACGCTCCCCCTAAACCGTTGTCGTACCCTAACCTGGACCCTAAACCATCCCTGTCCCATAACCCTACCCTTAGCCCGAACCCTAACCCTAACCCTTCCCCGAAGCCTTCCCCTCACCCGTCCCCTAATCCTAAACTGTACCCTCACACTAACCCGCGCCCTCACACGTACGCTCCCCCTAAACCGTTGTCGTACCCTCACCTTGACCCTAAACCGTCCCCATCCCCTAACACTAACCCTAGCCCGAACCCTAACCCTAACCCTTCCCCGAAGCCTTCCCCTCACCCGTCCCCTAATCCTAACCCGTACGCTCACACTAACCCGGGTCCTCACACGTACGCTCCCCCTAAACCGTTGTCGTACCCTCACCTGGACCCTAAACCGTCCACGTCCCTTAAACCTAACACTTCCCCGAAGCCTTCCCCTCACCCGTCCCCGAATCCTAACCTGTACACTCACACTAACCCGCGCCCTCACACGTACACTCCCCCTAAACCGTTGTCGTACCATCACCTGGACCCTAAACCGTCCCCGTCCCCTAACCCTTACCCTAGCCCGAACCCTAACTCTAACCCTTCCCCGAATCCTGACCCTCACCCGTCCCCTAATCCTAACTCGTACGCTCAAACTAACCCAGGCCCTCACACGTACGCTCCCCCAAAAGCATTGTCGTACCCTCACCTGGACCCTAAACCATCCCCTTCCCCTAACCCTAACCCTAGACCGAAACCTAAGCCTAACCCTTCCCCGAAGCCTGACCCAACACGTCCCCTAATCCTAACCCGTACGCTCACACTAACCCGCGCCCTCACATGTACGCTCCCCCTAAACCATTGTCGTACCCTCACCTGGACCCTAAACCGTCCCCGTCCCCTAACCCTAACCCTAGCCCGCACACTAACCCTAACCCTTCCCAAAAGCCTTCCCCTCACCCGTCCCCTAATCCTAACCCGTACGCTCACACTAACCCGCGCCCTCACACGTACACTCCCCCTAAACCATTCTCGTACCCTCACCTGGAGCCAAAACGGTCCCCGTTCCCTAACCCTAAGCCTAGCCCGAACCCTAAACCTAACCATTCCCCGAAGCCTTCCCCTCATCCGTCCCCTAATCCTAACCAGTACGCTCACACTAACCCGCGCCCTCACACGTACACTCCCCCTAAACTGTTGTCGTACCCTCACCTGGACCCTAAACCGTCCCCATCCCCTAACCCTAACCCTAGCCCAAACCCTAACCCTAACACTTCTCCGAAGTCTTCCCCTCACCCGTCCCCTAATCCTAACCCATACGCTCACACTAACCCGCGCCCTCACACGTACGCTCCCCGTAAACCGTTGTCGTAACCTCACCTGGACCCTAAACCGTCCCCGTCACCTAACCCTAACCCTAGCCCGAACCCTAACCCTAAATCTTCCCCGAAGTCTTCCCCTCACCCGTCCCCTAATCCTAACCCGTACGCTCACACTAAACCGCGCCCTCACACGTACTCTCCCCCGAAAGCGTTGTCGTACCCTCACCTGGACCCTAAACCGTCCCCGTCCCCTAACCCTAACCCTAGCCCGAACCCTAACCCTAACCCTTCCCCGAATCCTTCCCCTCACCCGTCCCCTAATCCTAACCCATACACTCACACTAACCCGCGCCCTCACACGTACACTCCCCCTAAACCGTTGTCGTACCCTCACATGGACCCTAAACCGTCCCCGTCCTCTAACCCTAACCCTAGCCCGAACCCTTCCACGAAGCCTTCCACTCACCCGTCCCCTAATCCTAACCCGTACGCTCACACTAACCCGCAACCTCACACGTACGCTCCCCCGAAACTGTTGTCGTAACCTCACCTGGACCCTAAACCGTCCCCGTCCCCTAACCCTAACCCTAGCCCGAACACTAACCCTAACTCTTCCCCGAAGTCTTCCGCTCACCCGTCCCCTAATCCTAACCAGTACGCTCACACTAACCCGCGCCCTCACACGTACCCTCCCCCGAAAGCGTTGTCGTACCCTCACCTGGACCCTAAACCGTCCCCGTCCCCTAACCCTAACCCTAGCCCGAACCCTAACCCTAACCCTTCCCCGAAGCCTTCCCCTCACCCGTCCCCTAATCCTAACCCGTACACTCACACTAACCCGCGCCCTCACACGTACGCTCCCTCTAAACCGTTGTCGTACCCTCACATGGACCCTAAACCGTCCCCGTCCCCTAACCCTAACCCTAACCCGAACCCTTCCAGGAAGCCTTCCACTCACCCGTACCCTAATCCTAACCCGTACGCTCACACTAACCCGCAACCTCACACATTCGCTCCCCCTAAAGCGTTGTCGTACCCTCACCTGGACCCTAAACCGTCCCGTCCCCTAACCCTAACCCTAGCCCGAACCCAAACCCTAACCCTTCCCCGAAGCCTTCCCCTCACCCGTCCCCTAATCCTAAACTGTACGCTCACACTAACCCGCGCCCTCACACGTACGCTCCCCCTAAAGCGTTGTTGTAGCCTCACCTGGACCCTAAACCGTCCCCGTCCCCTAACCCTAACCCTAGCCCAAACCCTAACCCTAACACTTCCCCGAAGCCTTCCCCTCACCCGTCCCCTAATCCTAAACCGTACGCTCACACTAACCCGTGCCCTCACACGTACGCTCCCACTAAACCGTTGTCGTCCCCTCACCTAGACCCTAAACCGTCCCCGTCCCCTAACCCAAACCCTATCCTGAAAACTATCACTAACATTTCCTCGAAACGTTCCCCTCACACGTCCCCTAATCCTAACCCGTACGCTCACACTAACCCGCGCCCTCACACGTATGCTCCCCCTAAAGCGTTGTCGTACCCTTACCTGGAACCTAAACCGTCCCCGTCCCCTAACCCTAACCCTAGCCCAGACCGTAACCCTAACCATTCCCCGAAGCCTTCCCCTCACCCGTCCCCTAATCCTAACCCGTACGCTCACACTAACCCGCGCCCTCACACGTACGCTCACCCTAAACCGCTCTCGTACCCTCAACTGGACCCGAAACCGTCCCCGTCCCCTAACCCTAACCCTAGCCTGAACCCTAACCCTAACCCTTCCCCGAAGCCTTCCCCTCACCCGTCCCCTAATCCTAACCCGTACGCTCACACTAACCCGCGTCCTCACACGTACGCTCCACCTAAACCATTGTCGTATCCTCACCTGGACCCTAAACCGTCCCTGTCCCCGAGCCCTAACCCTAGCCCGAACCCTAACCCTAACACTTCCCCGAAGCCTTCCCCTCACCCGTCCCCTAATCCTAAACCGTACGCTCACACTAACCCGCGCCCTCCCACGTACGCTCCCCCTAAACCGTTGTCGTACCCTCACCTGGACCCTAAACCGTCCCCGTCCTCTAACACTAACCCTAGCCCGAAACCTAAACCTAACACTTCCCCGAAGCCTTCCCCTCACCCATCCGCTAATCCTAACCCGTACGCTCACACTAACCCGCGCCCTCACACGTACGCTCCCCCTAAACCGTTGTCGTACCCTCACCTGGACCCTAAACCGTCCCCATCCCCTAACCCTAACCCTAGCCCGAACCCTAAACCTAACACTTCCCCGAAGCCTTCCCCTCACCCGTCTCCTAATCCTAACCCGTACGCTCACACTAACCCGCGCCCTCACACGTACGCTCCCCCTAAACCGTTGTCATACCCTCACCTGGACCCTAAACCGTCCCCGACCCCTAACCCTAACCCTATCCCGAACACTATCCCTAACCCTTCCCCGAAACGTTCCCCTCACACGACCCCTAATCCTAACCCGTACGCTCACAATAACCCGCGCCCTCACACGTACGCTCCCCATAAACCGTTGTCGTACCTTCACCTTGACCCTAAACCGTCCCCGTCCCCTAACCCTAACCCTAGCCCAAACCGTAACCCTAACCCTTCCCCGAAGGCTTCCCCTGACACGTCCCCTAATCCTAACCCGTACGCTCACACTAACCCACGCCCTCACACGTACACTCACCCTAAACCACTCTCGTACCCTCAACTGGACCCGAAACCGTCCCCGTCCCCTAACCCTAACCCTAGCCTGAACCCTAACCCTAACCATTCCCCGAAGCCTTCCCTTCACCCGTCCCCTAATCCTAACCCGTACGCTCACACTAACCCGCGCCCTCATACGTACGCTCCACCTAAACCGTTGTCGTATCCTCACCTGTACCCTAAACCGTCCCCGTGCCCGAGCCCTAACCCTAGCCCGAACCCTAATCCTAACACTTCCACGAAGCCTTCCCCTCACCCGTCCTCTAATCCTAACCCGTACGCTCACACTAACGCAAGCCCTCACACGTACGCTCCCCCAAAAGCGTTGTCGTACCCTCACCTGGACCCTAAACTGTCCCCGTCCCCTAAACCTAACCCTAACCCGAACCCTAACACGTACGCTCCGCCTAAACCATACTCGTACCTTCACCTGGACCCTAAACCGTCCCCGTCCCGTAACCCTAACCCTAGCCCGAACCCTAACCCTAACCCTTCCCCGAAGCCTTCCCCTCACCCGTCCCCTAATCCTAACCCGTACGGTCACACTAACCCGCGCCCTCACACGTACACTCCCCCTAAACCATTGTCGTACCCTCACCTGCAGCGAAAACGGTCCCCGTCCCCTAACCCTAACCCTAGCCTGAACCCTAACCCTAACCCTTCCCAGAAGCCTTCCCCTCCCCCGTCCCCTAATCCTAACCCGTACGGTCACACTAACCCGCGCCCTCACACGTACACTCCCCCTAAACCATTGTCGTACCCTCACCTGGAGCCAAAACGGTCCCCGTTCCCTAACCCTAACCCTAGCCCGAACCCTAACCCTAACCCTTCCCCGAAGCCTTCCCCTCACCCGTCCCCTAATCCTAACCTGTACGCACACACTAACCCGCGCCCTCACACGTACGCTCCCCCTAAACTGTTGTTGTACCCTCACCTGGATCCTAAACCGTCCCCATCCCCTAACCCTAACCCTAGCCCGAAACCTAACCCTAACCCGTACCCGAAGTCTTCCCCTCACCCGTCCCCTAATCCTAACCCACACGCTCACACTAACCCACGTCCTCACACGTACGCTCCCCGTAAACCGTTGTCGTAACCTCACCTGGACCCTAAACCGTCCCCGTCCCCTAACCCTAACCCTAGCCCGAAACCTAACCCTAACACTTCCCCGAAGCCTTCCCCTCACCCGTCCCCTAATCCTAACCCGTACACTCACACTAACCCGCGCCCTCACACGTACGCTCCCCCTAAACCGTTGTCGTACCCTCACCTGGACCCTAAACCGTCCCCGTCCCCTAACCCTAACCCTAGCCCGAACACTTCCACGAAGCCTTCCACTCACCCGTCCCCTAATCCTAACTCGTACGCTCACACTAACCCACAACCTCACACATTCGCTCCCCCTAAACCGTTGTCGTACCCTCACCTGGACCCTAAACCGTCCCCGTCCCCTAACCCTAACCATAGCCCGAACCCTAACCCTAACACTTCCCCGAAGCCTTCCCCTTACCCGTCCCCTAATCCTAACCCGTACGCTCACGCTAACCCGCACCCTCACACGTACGATCGCCCGAAACCGTTGTCGTACCCTAACCTGGACCCTAATTCGTCCCCGTCCCCTAACCCTAACCCTAGTCCGAACCCTAAGCCTAAAACTTCCCCGAAGCCTTACCCTCACCCGTCCCCTAATCCTAAGCCGTACGCTCACACTAACCCGCGCCCTCAAACGTGCGCTCTCCCTAAACCGTTGTCGTACCCTCACCTGGACCCTAATTCGTCCCCGTCCCCAAACCCTAACCCTAGCCCGAACCCTAACCCTAACCCTTTCCCGAAGCCTTCCACTCACCCGTTCCCTTATCCTAACCCGTACGCTCACACTAACCCACGCCCTCACACGTACGCTCCCCCTAAACCGTTGTCGAACCCTCATCTGGACCGTAAACCGTCCCCGTCCCTTAACCCTAACCCTTCCCCGAAGCCTTCCCCTCACCCGTCCTCTAATCCTAACCCGTACGCTAACGCTAACCTACACCCTCACATGTACGCTCCCCCTAAAGCGTTGTCGTACACACACCTGGACACTAAACCGTCCCCGTCTCCTAACTCTAACCCTACCGCGAACCCTAACCCTAACCCTTCCCCGAAGCCTGACTCTCATCCGTCGCCTAATCCTAACCTGTACGCTCTCGCTAAACCGCGCCCTCACCCGTACGCTCCCCCTAAAGCATTGTCGTACCCTCACCAGGACCCTAAACCGTCCCCATCCCCGTCCCCTAACCCTAGCCCGAACACTAACCCTAACCCTTCCCCGAAGCCTTCCCCTCACCCGTCCCCTAATCTTAACCCGTACGCTCACACTAACCCGCGCCCTCACAGGTACACTCCCCCTAAACCATTGTCATACACTCACCTGGACCCTAAACCGTACCCGTCCCCGTCCCCTAACCCTAGCCCGAAAGATAAACCTAAACCTTCCCCGAAGCCTTCCCCTCACCCGTCCCCTAATTCTAACCCGTACGCTCACACTAACCCACCCCCTCACACGAACGTTCCCCCTAAACCGTTGTCGTACCCTCACCTGGACCCTAAACCGTCCCTGTCCCCTGACGCTAACCCTAGTCTGAACCCTAACCCTAACCCTTCCCCGAAGCCTTCCCCTCACCTGTCCCTTAATCCTAACCCATACGCTCACACTAACCCGCGCCCTCACACGTACCCTCCCCCTAAAGCGTTGTCGTACCCTCACCTGGACCCTAAACCGTCCCTATCCCTTAACCCTAACCCTAGCCTGAATCCTAACCCTAACACTTCCCCGAAGCTTTCCCCTCACCCATCCCCTAATCCTAACCCGTACGCTCACACTAACACCCGCCCTCACACGTACGCTCCCCCTAAACCGTTGTCGTACCCTCACCTGGACCCTAAACCGTCCCCGTCCCCTAACCCTAACCCTAGCCCGAACCCTAACCCTAACCCTTCCCCGAAGCCTTCCCCTCACCCGTCCCCTAATCCTAACCCGTACGCTCACACTATCCAGTCCGCTCACATGGACGCTGCCCCTAAACCGTTGTCGTACCCACACCTGGACCCTAAACCGTCCCCATCCCCTAACCCTAACCCTAGCCCGAACCCTAACCCTAACCCGTCCCCGAAGCCTTCCCCTCACCCATCCCCTAATCCTAACCCATACGCTCACACTAACCCGTGCCCTCACACGTACGCTCCACCTAAACCGTTTTCGTTCCCTCACCTTGACCCTAAACCGTCCCCATCCCCTAACCCTAACCCTAGCCCGAAACCTAACCCTAACCCTTCCCCGAAGACTTCCCCTCACCCGTCCCCTAATCCTAACCCGTACGCTCACACTAACCCGCGCCCTCACACTTACTCTCCCCCTATACCGTTGTCGTACACTCACCTGGACCCTAAACCGTCCCCGGCCCCTAACCCTAACCCTAGCCCGAGCCCTAACCCTAACCCTTCCCCGAAGCCTTCCCCTCAACCGTCCCCTAATCCTAAACCATACGCTGACACTAACCCACGCGCTCACACGTACGCTCCCCTTCAACCGTTGTCGTACCCTCACCTGGACCCTAAACCGTCTCCGTCCCCTAACCCTAACCCTAGCCAGAACCCTAACCCTAACCCTTCCCCGAAGCCTTCCCCTCACCCATCCCCTAATCCTAACCCGTACGCTCACACTAACCCGCGCCCTCACACGAACGGTCCCCCTAAACCGTTGTCGTACCCTCATCTGGACCCTAAACCGTCCCCCTCCCCTAACCCTAACCCTAGCCCGAACCCTAAACCTAACCCTTCCCCGAAGCCTTCCCCTCACCTGTCCCCTAATCCTAACCCGTACGCTCACATAACCCACGCCCTCACACGTATGCTCCCCCTAAACCGTTATCGTACCCTCACGTGGACACTAAACCGTCCCCGTCTCCTAACCTTAACTCTAGCCCTAATCCTAACCCTAACTCTTCCCCGAATTCTTCCCCTCACCCGTCCACTAATCCTACCCCGTACGCTCACACTATCCCGCGTCCTCACACGTACGCTCCCTCTAAAGCGTTGTCGTACCCTCACCTGGACCCTAAACCTTCCCCGTAAACTAACCCTAACCCTAGCCCGAACCATAACCCTAACGCTTCCCCGAAGACTTCCCCTCACCTGTCCCCTAATCCTAACCCGTACGCTCACACTAAACCACGTCTTCACACGTACACTCCCCCTTAAACCGTTGTCGTACCCTCACCTGGACCCTAAATCGTCCCCGTCCCCTAATTCTAACCCTAGCCCGAACCCTCACCCTAACCCTTCCCCGAAGCCTTCCCCTCACCCGTCCCCTAATCCGAACCCGTACGCTCACACTAACCCGCGCCATCACACGTACGCACCCCCTAAACCGTTGTCGTACCCTCACCTGGACCCTAAACCATCCCCATCCCCTAACCCTAACCCTAGCCCGAACCCTAACCCTAACCCTTCCCCGAAGCCTTCCCCTCACCCGTCAACCTGAGCCTAAACCGTACGCTCACACTAACCCGCGCCCTCACACATACGCTCCCCCTAAACCGTTGTCGTACCCTCACCTGGACCCTACACCGTCCCCGTCCCCTAAGCCTAACCCTATCCCGAACCCTAACCCTAACCCTTCCCCGAAGCCTTCCCCTCACCCGTCCCCTAATTCTAACCTGTACGCTCACACTAACCCGCAACCTCACACGTACGCTCTCCCTAAACCATTGTCGTACCCTCACCTGGAACCTAAATCTTCCCCTTCCCTAACCCTAACCCTAGCCCCAACCCTAACCCTAACACTTCCCCGAAGCCTTCCCCTCACCCGTCCCCTAATCCTAACCCGTACGCTCACACTAACTTGCGCCCTCAAACGTACGCTGCCCCTAAACCGTTGTCGTACCCTCACCTGGACCCTAAACCGTCCCCGTCCCTTAAACCTAATCCTAGCCCGAACCCTAACCCTAACCCTTCCCCGAAGCCTTACCCTCACCCGTCCCCAAATCGTAACCCGTACGCTCACACTAACCCGCGCCCTCACACGTAGGATCCCCCTAAACCGTTGTCGTACCCTCACCTGGACCCTAAACCGTCCCCGTCCCCTAACCCTAACCCTAGCCCGAACCCTAACCCTAAACCTTCCCTGAAGCCTTCCCCTCACACGTCCCCTAATCCTAACCCGTACGCTCACACTAACCCGCGCCCTCACACGTACGCTCCCCCTAAACCGTTGTCGTACACACACCTGGACCCTAAACCGTCCCCATCCCCTAAACCTAACCCTAGCCCGAACCCTAACCCTAACCAGTCCCCGAAGCCTTCCCCTCACCCATCCCCTAATCCTAACCCGTACGCTCACACTAACCCGTGCCCTCACACGTACGCTCCACCAAAACCGTTTTCGTACCCTCACCTTCACCCTAAACCGTCCCCATCTCCTAACCCTAACCCTAGCCCGAACCCTAACCCTAACCCTTCCCCGAAGCCTTCCCTTCACACGTCCCCTAATCCTAATCCGTACGCTCACAATATCCCGCGCCCTCACACTTACGCTCCCACTAAACCGTTATCGTACCCTCACCAGGAACCTAAACCGTCTCCGTCCCCTAACCCTAAACCTAGCCCGAATCCTAAACCTAACACTTCCCCGAAGCCTTCCCCTCACCCGTCCCCTAATCCTATCCCGTACGCTCACACTAACCCGTGCCCTCACACGTACGCTCCCCCTTAACCGTTGTCGTACCCTCACCTGGTCCCTAAACCGTCCCCATCCCCTAACCCTAACCCTAGCCCGAACCCTAACCCTAAACCTTCCCCGAAGCTTTCCCCTCACCCGTCCCCTAATCCTAACCCGTACGCTCACACTAACCCGCGCCCTCACACGTACGCTCCCCGTAAACCATTGTTGTACACTCAGCTGGACCCTAAACCGTCCCCGTCCCCTAACCCTAACCCTACCACGAACCCTAACCCTAACCCTTCCCCGAAGCCTACCCCTCACCCGTACCCTAATCCTAATCCGTACGCTCACACTAACCCGTGCCCTCACACGTACGCTCCCCCTGAACCGTTGTCGTACCCTCACCTGGACCCTAAACTGTCCCCGTCCCCTAACCCTAACCCTAGCCCGAACCCTAACCCTATCCCTTCCGCGAAGCCTTCCCCTCACCCGTGCCCTATTCCTAACCCGAGGCTCACACTAACCCGCGACCTCACACGTACGCTCCCCCTAAACCGTTGTCATACCCTCACCTGGACCCTAAACCGTCCCCGTCCCTAAGCCTAACCCTAGCCCGAAGCCTAAACCAAAACCTTCCCCGAAGCCTTCCCCTCACCCGTCCCCTAATCCTAAACCGTACACTCACACAAACACGCGCCCTCACACGTATGCTCCCCCTAAACCGTTGTCGTACCCTCACCTGGACCCTAAACCGTCCCCGTCCCTTAACCCTAACCCTAGCCCGAACCCTAACCCTAACCCTTCCCCGAAGCCTTCCCCTCACCCGTCCCCAAATCCTAACCCGTACGCTCACACTAACCCGCGCCCTCACACGTAGGATCCCCCTAAACAGTTGTCGTATCCTCACCTGGACGCTAAACCGTCCCCGTCCCCGTCCCCTAACCCTAACCCGAACCCTAACCCTAACCCTTCCCCGAAGACATCCCCTCACCCGTCGCCTAATGCTAACCCGTACGCTCACACTAACCAGCGCCCTCACACGTACGCTCCCCCTAAACCATTGTCGTGCCCTCACCTGGACCCTAAACCGTCCCCGTCCCCTAACCCTAACCCTAGCCCGAACCATAACCCTAAACCTTCCCCGAAGCCTTCCCCTCACCCGTCCCCTAATCCTAACCCGTACGCTCACACTAACCCGCGCCCTCACACGTACGCTCCCCGTAAACCGTTGTCGTACCCTCAGCTGGACCCTAAACCGTCCCCGTCCCCTAACCCTAACCCTAGCCCGAACCCTAACCCTAACCATTCCCCGAAGCCTTCCCCTCACCCGTCCCCTAATCCTAACCCGTACGCTCACACTAACCCGCGCACTAACACGTACGCTCCCCATAAACCGTTGTCGTACCCTCACCTGGACCCTAAACGTTCCCCGTCCCCTAACCCTAACCCTAGCCCGAACCCTAACCCTAAACCTTCCCCGAAGCCTTCCCCTCACCCGTCCCCTAATCCTAACTCCTACGCTCAAACTAAACAGCCCGCTCACACGTACGCTGCCCCTAAACCGTTGTGGTACCCTCACCTGGACCCTAAACAGTCCCCATCCCCTTACCCTAACCCTACCCAAACCCTAACCCTAACCCGTCCCCGAAGCCTTCCCCTCACCCATCCCCTAATCCTAACCCGTACGCTCACACTTACCCATGCCCTCACACGTACGCTCCCCCTAAACCGTGGTCGTACCCTCACCTGGACCCTAAACCGACCCCGTCCCCTAACCCTAACCCTAGCCCGAACCCTAACCCTAACCCTTCCCCAAAGCCTTCCCCTCACCCGTCCCCTAATCCTAACCCGTACGCTCACACGAACCCGCGCCCTCACACGTACGCTCCCCCTAAAGTGTTGTCGTACCCTCAACTTGACCCTAAACCGTCCTCGTCCCCTAACCCTAACCCAAGCCCGAACCCTAACCCTAAACCTTCCCCGAAGCCTTCCCCTCACCCGTCCCCTAATCCTAACCCGTACGCTCACACTAACCCGCGCCCTCACACGTACGCTCCCCCTAAACCGTTGTTGTACCCGCACCTGGTCCCTAAACCGTCCACGTCCCCTAACCCTAACCCTAGCCCGAACCCTAACCCTAACCCTTCCCCGAATCCTTCCCCTCACCCGTCCCCTAATCCTAACCCGTACGTTCACACTAACCCGCGCCCTCACACGTACGCTCCCCCTAAACCGCTGTCGTACACTCACCTGGACCCTAAACCGTCCCCGTCCACTAACTCTAACCTTAGCCCGAACCCTAACCCTAACCCTTCCCCGAAGCCTTCCCCTCACCCGTCCCCTAATCCTAACCCGTACGCTCACACTAACCTGTGCCCTCACATGTACGCTCCCCGTAATCCGTTGTCGTACCCTTACCTGGACCCTATACCGTCCCCGTCCCCTAACCCTAACCCTAGCCCGAACCCTATCCCTAATCCTTCCCCGAAGCCTTCCCCTCACCAGTCCCCTAATCCTAACCCGTACGCTCACACTAACCCACGCCCTCACACGTACGCTCCCCCTAAAGCGTTGTCGTACCCTCACCTGGACCCTAAACCGTCCCCGTCCCCTAACCCTAACCCTAGCCCGAACCCTAACCCTAACCCTTCCCCGAAGCCTTCCCCTCACCCGCCCCTAATACTAACCCGTACGCTCACACTAACGCACGCCCTCACACATACGCTCCCCCTAAACTGTTGTCGTACACTCACCTGGACCCTAAACCGTCCCCGTCTCCTAACCCTAACCCTAGCCGAACCCTAACCCTAACCCTTCCCCGAAGCCTTCAGGTCACCCGTCACCTAATCCTAACCCGTACCATCACACTACCCACGCCCTCACACGTACGCTCCCCCTAAACCCTTTTCGTACCCTAACCTGGACCCTAAACCATCCCCGTCCCCTAACCCTAACCTTAGCCATAACCCTAACCCTAACCCTTCCCCGAAGCCTTCCCCTCACCCGTCCCCTAATCCTAACCCGTACGCTCAAACTAAACAGCCCGCTCACACGTACGCTGCCCCTAAACCGTTGTGGTACCCTCACCTGGACCCTAAACAGTCCCCATCCCCTTACCCTAACCCTACCCAAACCCTAACCCTAACCCGTCCCCGAAGCCTTCCCCTCACCCATCCCCTAATCCTAAACCGTATGCTCACACTAACCCGTGCTGTCACACGTACGCTCCCCCTAAACCGTGGTCGTACCCTCACCTGGACCCTAAACCGTCCCCGTCCCCTAACCCTAACCCTAGCCCGAGCCCTAACCCTAACCCTTCCCCGAAGCCTTCCCCTCAACCGTCCCCTAATCCTAACCCGTACGCTGACACTAACCCACGTGCTCACACCTACGCTCCCCCTCAACCGTTGTCGTACCCTCACCTGGACCCTAAACCGTCTCCGTCCCCTAACCCTAACCCTAGCCAGAACCCTAACCCTAACCCTTCCCCGAAGCCTTCCCCTCACCCATCCCCTAATCCTAACCCGTACGCTCACACTAACCCTCGCCCTCACACGTACACTCCCCATAAACCGTTGTCATACCCTCACCTGGACCCTAAACCGTCCACATCCCCTAACCCTAACCCTAGCTCAAACCCTAACCCTACCCCTTCCCCGAAGTCTTCCCCTCACACATCCCCTAATCCTAACCCGTACGCTCACACTAATCAGCCCGCTCACACGTACGCCGCCCCTAAAACGTTGTCGTACCCTCACCTGGACCCTAAACCGTCCCCATCCCAAAACCCTAACCCTACCTAAACCCTAACCCTAACCCGTCCCCGAAGCCTTCCCCTCACCCATCCCCTAATCCTAACCCGTACGCTCACACTTACCCATGCCCTCACACGTACGCTCCCCCTAAACCGTGGTCGTACCCTCACCTGGACCCTAAACCGACCCCGTCCCCTAACCCTAACCCTAGCCCGAACCCTAACCCTAACCCTTCCCCAAAGCCTTCCCCTCACCCGTCCCCTAATCCTAACCCGTACGCTCACACTAACCCGCGCCCTCACACGTACGCTCCCCCTAAAGTGTTGTCGTACCCTCACCTTGACCCTAAACCGTCCTCGTCCCCTAACCCTAACCCAAGCCCGAAACCTAACCCTAAACCTTCCCCGAAGCCTTCCCCTCACCCGTCCCCTAATCCTAACCCGTACGCTCACACTAACCCGCGCCCTCACACGTACGCTCCCCCTAAAGCGTTGTCGTACCCTCACCTGGACCCTAAACCGTCCCCGTCCCCTAACCATAACCCAAAACGAACCCTAACCCTAACCCTTCCCCAAAGCCTTCCCCTAACCCGTCCCCGAATCCTAACCCGTACGCTCACACTAACCCACGCCCTCACACGTACGCTCCCCATAAACCATTGTTGTACCCGCACCTGGTCCCTAAACCGTCCGCGTCCCCTAACCCTAACCCTAGCCCGAACCCTAACCCAAACCCTTCCCCGAAGCCTTCCCCTCACCCGTCCCCTAATCCTAACCTGTACGCTCACACTAATCCGCAACCTCACACGTACGCTCTCCCTAAACCATTGTCGTACCCTCACCTGGAACCTAAATCTTCCCCTTCCCTAACCCTAACCCTAGCCCCAACCCTAACCCTAACACTTCCCCGAAGCCTTCCCCTCACCCGTCCCCTAATCCTAACCCGTACGCTCACACTAACTTGCGCCCTCAAACGTACGCTGCCCCTAAACCGTTGTCGTACCCTCACCTGGACCCTAAACCGTCCCCGTCCCTTAAACCTAATCCTAGCCCGAACCCTAACCCTAACCCTTCCCCGAAGCCTTACCCTCACCCGTCCCCAAATCGTAACCCGTACGCTCACACTAACCCGCGCCCTCACACGTAGGATCCCCCTAAACCGTTGTCGTACCCTCACCTGGACCCTAAACCGTCCCCGTCCCCTAACCCTAACCCTAGCCCGAACCCTAACCCTAAACCTTCCCTGAAGCCTTCCCCTCACACGTCCCCTAATCCTAACCCGTACGCTCACACTAACCCGCGCCCTCACACGTACGCTCCCCCTAAACCGTTGTCGTACACACACCTGGACCCTAAACCGTCCCCATCCCCTAAACCTAACCCTAGCCCGAACCCTAACCCTAACCAGTCCCCGAAGCCTTCCCCTCACCCATCCCCTAATCCTAACCCGTACGCTCACACTAACCCGTGCCCTCACACGTACGCTCCACCAAAACCGTTTTCGTACCCTCACCTTCACCCTAAACCGTCCCCATCTCCTAACCCTAACCCTAGCCCGAACCCTAACCCTAACCCTTCCCCGAAGCCTTCCCTTCACACGTCCCCTAATCCTAATCCGTACGCTCACAATATCCCGCGCCCTCACACTTACGCTCCCACTAAACCGTTATCGTACCCTCACCAGGAACCTAAACCGTCTCCGTCCCCTAACCCTAAACCTAGCCCGAATCCTAAACCTAACACTTCCCCGAAGCCTTCCCCTCACCCGTCCCCTAATCCTATCCCGTACGCTCACACTAACCCGTGCCCTCACACGTACGCTCCCCCTTAACCGTTGTCGTACCCTCACCTGGTCCCTAAACCGTCCCCATCCCCTAACCCTAACCCTAGCCCGAACCCTAACCCTAAACCTTCCCCGAAGCTTTCCCCTCACCCGTCCCCTAATCCTAACCCGTACGCTCACACTAACCCGCGCCCTCACACGTACGCTCCCCGTAAACCATTGTTGTACACTCAGCTGGACCCTAAACCGTCCCCGTCCCCTAACCCTAACCCTACCACGAACCCTAACCCTAACCCTTCCCCGAAGCCTACCCCTCACCCGTACCCTAATCCTAATCCGTACGCTCACACTAACCCGTGCCCTCACACGTACGCTCCCCCTAAACCGTTGTCGTACCCTCACCTGGACCCTAAACTGTCCCCGTCCCCTAACCCTAACCCTAGCCCGAACCCTAACCCTATCCCTTCCGCGAAGCCTTCCCCTCACCCGTGCCCTATTCCTAACCCGAGGCTCACACTAACCCGCGACCTCACACGTACGCTCCCCCTAAACCGTTGTCATACCCTCACCTGGACCCTAAACCGTCCCCGTCCCTAAGCCTAACCCTAGCCCGAAGCCTAAACCAAAACCTTCCCCGAAGCCTTCCCCTCACCCGTCCCCTAATCCTAAACCGTACACTCACACAAACACGCGCCCTCACACGTATGCTCCCCCTAAACCGTTGTCGTACCCTCACCTGGACCCTAAACCGTCCCCGTCCCTTAACCCTAACCCTAGCCCGAACCCTAACCCTAACCCTTCCCCGAAGCCTTCCCCTCACCCGTCCCCAAATCCTAACCCGTACGCTCACACTAACCCGCGCCCTCACACGTAGGATCCCCCTAAACAGTTGTCGTATCCTCACCTGGACCCTAAACCGTCCCCGTCCCCTAACCCTAACCCTAACCCGAACCCTAACCCTAACCCTTCCCCGAAGACATCCCCTCACCCGTCGCCTAATGCTAACCCGTACGCTCACACTAACCAGCGCCCTCACACGTACGCTCCCCCTAAACCATTGTCGTGCCCTCACCTGGACCCTAAACCGTCCCCGTCCCCTAACCCTAACCCTAGCCCGAACCATAACCCTAAACCTTCCCCGAAGCCTTCCCCTCACCCGTCCCCTAATCCTAACCCGTACGCTCACACTAACCCGCGCCCTCACACGTACGCTCCCCCTAAACCGTTGTCGTACCCTCAGCTGGACCCTAAACCGTCCCCGTCCCCTAACCCTAACCCTAGCCCGAACCCTAACCCTAACCATTCCCCGAAGCCTTCCCCTCACCCGTCCCCTAATCCTAACCCGTACGCTCACACTAACCCGCGCACTAACACGTACGCTCCCCATAAACCGTTGTCGTACCCTCACCTGGACCCTAAACGTTCCCCGTCCCCTAACCCTAACCCTAGCCCGAACCCTAACCCTAAACCTTCCCCGAAGCCTTCCCCTCACCCGTCCCCTAATCCTAACTCCTACGCTCAAACTAAACAGCCCGCTCACACGTACGCTGCCCCTAAACCGTTGTGGTACCCTCACCTGGACCCTAAACAGTCCCCATCCCCTTACCCTAACCCTACCCAAACCCTAACCCTAACCCGTCCCCGAAGCCTTCCCCTCACCCATCCCCTAATCCTAACCCGTACGCTCACACTTACCCATGCCCTCACACGTACGCTCCCCCTAAACCGTGGTCGTACCCTCACCTGGACCCTAAACCGACCCCGTCCCCTAACCCTAACCCTAGCCCGAACCCTAACCCTAACCCTTCCCCAAAGCCTTCCCCTCACCCGTCCCCTAATCCTAACCCGTACGCTCACACTAACCCGCGCCCTCACACGTACGCTCCCCCTAAAGTGTTGTCGTACCCTCAACTTGACCCTAAACCGTCCTCGTCCCCTAGCCCTAACCCAAGCCCGAACCCTAACCCTAAAGCTTCCCCGAAGCCTTCCCCTCACCCGTCCCCTAATCCTAACCCGTACGCTCACACTAACCCGCGCCCTCACACGTACGCTCCCCCTAAAGCGTTGTCGTACCCTCACCTGGACCCTAAACCGTCCCCGTCCCCTAACCATAACCCTAGAACGAACCCTAACCCTAACCCTTCCCCAAAGCCTTCCCCTAACCCGTCCCCGAATCCTAACCCGTACGCTCACACTAACCCACACCCTCACACGTACGCTCCCCATAAACCGTTGTTGTACCCGCACCTGGTCCCTAAACCGTCCGCGTCCCCTAACCCTAACCCTAGCCCGAACCCTAACCCTAACCCTTCCCCGAATCCTTCCCCTCACCCGTCCCCTAATCCTAACCCGTACGTTCACACTAACCCGCGCCCTCACACGTACGCTCCCCCTAAACCGCTGTCGTACACTCACCTGGACCCTAAACCGTCCCCGTCCACTAACTCTAACCTTAGCCCGAACCCTAACCCTAACCCTTCCCCGAAGCCTTCCCCTCACCCGTCCCCTAATCCTAACCCGTACGCTCACACTAACCTGTGCCCTCACATGTACGCTCCCCGTAATCCGTTGTCGTACCCTTACCTGGACCCTATACCGTCCCCGTCCCCTAACCCTAACCCTAGCCCGAACCCTATCCCTAATCCTTCCCCGAAGCCTTCCCCTCACCAGTCCCCTAATCCTAACCCGTACGCTCACACTAACCCACGCCCTCACACGTACGCTCCCCCTAAAGCGTTGTCGTACCCTCACCTGGACCCTAAACCGTCCCCGTCCCCTAACCCTAACCCTAGCCCGAACCCTAACCCTAACCCTTCCCCGAAGCCTTCCCCTCACCCGCCCCTAATACTAACCCGTACGCTCACACTAACGCACGCCCTCACACATACGCTCCCCCTAAACTGTTGTCGTACACTCACCTGGACCCTAAACCGTCCCCGTCTCCTAACCCTAACCCTAGCCGAACCCTAACCCTAACCCTTCCCCGAAGCCTTCAGGTCACCCGTCACCTAATCCTAACCCGTACCATCACACTACCCACGCCCTCACACGTACGCTCCCCCTAAACCCTTTTCGTACCCTAACCTGGACCCTAAACCATCCCCGTCCCCTAACCCTAACCTTAGCCAGAACCCTAACCCTAACCCTTCCCCGAAGCCTTCCCCTCACCCGTCCCCTAATCCTAACCCGTACGCTCAAACTAAACAGCCCGCTCACACGTACGCTGCCCCTAAACCGTTGTGGTACCCTCACCTGGACCCTAAACAGTCCCCATCCCCTTACCCTAACCCTACCCAAACCCTAACCCTAACCCGTCCCCGAAGCCTTCCCCTCACCCATCCCCTAATCCTAAACCGTATGCTCACACTAACCCGTGCTGTCACACGTACGCTCCCCCTAAACCGTGGTCGTACCCTCACCTGGACCCTAAACCGTCCCCGTCCCCTAACCCTAACCCTAGCCCGAGCCCTAACCCTAACCCTTCCCCGAAGCCTTCCCCTCAACCGTCCCCTAATCCTAACCCGTACGCTGACACTAACCCACGTGCTCACACCTACGCTCCCCCTCAACCGTTGTCGTACCCTCACCTGGACCCTAAATCGTCTCCGTCCCCTAACCCTAACCCTAGCCAGAACCCTAACCCTAACCCTTCCCCGAAGCCTTCCCCTCACCCATCCCCTAATCCTAACCCGTACGCTCACACTAACCCTCGCCCTCACACGTACACTCCCCATAAACCGTTGTCATACCCTCACCTGGACCCTAAACCGTCCACATCCCCTAACCCTAACCCTAGCTCAAACCCTAACCCTACCCCTTCCCCGAAGTCTTCCCCTCACACATCCCCTAATCCTAACCCGTACGCTCACACTAATCAGCCCGCTCACACGTACGCCGCCCCTAAAACGTTGTCGTACCCTCACCTGGACCCTAAACCGTCCCCATCCCAAAACCCTAACCCTACCTAAACCCTAACCCTAACCCGTCCCCGAAGCCTTCCCCTCACCCATCCCCTAATCCTAACCCGTACGCTCACACTTACCCATGCCCTCACACGTACGCTCCCCCTAAACCGTGGTCGTACCCTCACCTGGACCCTAAACCGACCCCGTCCCCTAACCCTAACCCTAGCCCGAACCCTAACCCTAACCCTTCCCCAAAGCCTTCCCCTCACCCGTCCCCTAATCCTAACCCGTACGCTCACACTAACCCGCGCCCTCACACATACGCTCCCCCTAAAGTGTTGTCGTACCCTCACCTTGACCCTAAACCGTCCTCGTCCCCTAACCCTAACCCAAGCCCGAAACCTAACCCTAAACCTTCCCCGAAGCCTTCCCCTCACCCGTCCCCTAATCCTAACCCGTACGCTCACACTAACCCGCGCCCTCACACGTACGCTCCCCCTAAAGCGTTGTCGTACCCTCACCTGGACCCTAAACCGTCCCCGTCCCCTAACCATAACCCAAAACGAACCCTAACCCTAACCCTTCCCCAAAGCCTTCCCCTAACCCGTCCCCGAATCCTAACCCGTACGCTCACACTAACCCACGCCCTCACACGTACGCTCCCCATAAACCATTGTTGTACCCGCACCTGGTCCCTAAACCGTCCGCGTCCCCTAACCCTAACCCTAGCCCGAACCCTAACCCAAACCCTTCCCCGAAGCCTTCCCCTCACCCGTCCCCTAATCCTAACCCGTACGCTCACACTAACCCGCGCCCTCACACGTACGCTCCCCCTAAACCGCTGTCGTACACTCACCTGGACCCTAAACCGTCCCCGTCCACTAACTCTAACCTTAGCCCGAACCCTAACCCTAACCCTTCCCCGAAGCCTTCCCCTCACCCGTCCCCTAATCCTAACCAGTACGCTCACACTAACCTGTGCCCTCACATGTACGCTCCCTGTAATCCGTTGTCGTACCCTTACCTGGACCCTATACCGTCCCCGTCCCCTAACCCTAACCCTAGCCCGAACCCTATCCCTAATCCTTCCCCGAAGCCTTCCCCTCACCAGTCCCCTAATCCTAACCCGTACGCTCACACTAAACCACGCCCTCACACGTACGCTCCCCCTAAAGCGTTGTCGTACCCTCACCTGGACCCTAAACCGTCCCCGTCCCCTAACCCTAAACCTAGCCCGAACCCTAACCCTAACCCTTCCCCGAAGCCTTCCCCTCACCCGCCCCTAATACTAACCCGTACGCTCACACTAACGCACGCCCTCACACATACGCTCCCCCTAAACTGTTGTCGTACACTCACCTGGACCCTAAACCGTCCCCGTCTCCTAACCCTAACCCTAGCCGAACCCTAACCCTAACCCTCACTCGAAGCCTTCAGGTCACCCGTCACCTAATCCTAACCCGTACCATCACACTACCCACGCCCTCACACTTACGCTCCCCCTAAACCCTTTTCGTACCCTAACCTGGACCCTAAACCATCCCCGTCCCCTAACCCTAACCTTAGCCCGAACCCTAACCCTAACCCTTCCCCGAAGCCTTCCCCTCACCCGTCCCCTAATCCTAAACTGTACGCTCACACTATCCCGCGTTCTCACACGTACGCTCCCACTAAAGTGTTGTCGTACCCTCAGCTGTACCCTAAACCGTCCCCATCTCCTAACTCTAACCCTACCGCGAACCCTAACCCTAACCCTTCCCCGAAGCCTGACTCTCACCCGTCGCCTAATCCTAACCAGTACGCTCTCGCTAACCCGCTCCCTCACACGTACGCTCCCCCTAAAGCATTGTCGTACCCTCACCTGGACCCCAAACCGTCCCCGTCCCCGTCCACTAACCCTAGCCCGAACCCTAACCATAACCCTTCCCCGAAGCCTTCCCCTCACCCGTCCCCTAATCCTAACCCGTACGCTCACACTAACCCACGCCCTCACATGTACGCTCCCCCTAAACCATTGTCGTACCCTCACCTGGACCCGAAACCGTACCCGTCCCCTAACCATAACCCTAGCCCGAACCCTAACCCTTCCCTGAAGCCTTCCCCTCACCCTTCCCCTAATCCTAACCCATACGCTCACACTAACCCACGTCTTCACACGTACGCTCCCCCTAAACCTTTGTCGTACGCTCACCTTGACCCTAAACCGTCCCCGTCCCCTAAACCTAACCCTAGCCCGAACCCTAACCCTAACCCTTCGCCGAAGCCTTCCCCTCACCCGTCCCCTAAACCTAACCCGAACGCTCACACTAACCCGTGCCGTCACACGTACGCTCCCCCTAAACCGTTGTCGTATCCTCATCTGGACCGTAAACCGTCCCCGTCCCTTAACCCTAACCCTTCCCCGAAGCCTTCCCCTCACCCGTCCCATAATCCTAACCCGTACGCTCACACTAACCCTCGCCCTCACACGTACGCTCCCCCTAAACCGTTGTCGTACCCTCACCTGGACCCTAAACCGTCCCCGTCCCCTAACCCTAAACCTAGACCGAAACCTAAGCCTAACATTTCCCCGAAGCCTGACCCAACACGTCCCCTAATCCTAACCCATACGCTCACGCTAATCCACGCCCTCACACTTACGCTACACCTAAAGCATTGTTGTATACTCAGCTGGACACTAAACCGTCCCCATACCCTAAACCTAACCCTAGCCCGAACCCTAACCCTAACACTTCCCTGAATCCTGACCCTCACCCGTCCCCTAATCTTAACACGTACGCTCACGCTAACCCGCACCCTGACACGAACGCTCTCCCTAAAGCGTTGTCGTACACTCACCGGGAACCTAAACCGTCCCCGTCCCCTAACCCTAACCCTAGCCCGAACCGTAACCGTAACCCTTCCCCGAAGCCTTCCACTCACCCGTCCCATAATCCTAACCCGTACGCTCACACTAACCCACGCACTCACACGTATGCACCCCCTAAACTGTTGTCGTACCCTCACCTGGACCCTAAACCGTCCCCGTCCCCTAATCCTAAACCTATCCTGAACCCTAAAACTAACCCTTCCCCAAAGCCTTCCCCTCACCCGTCCCCTAATCCTAACCCGTACGCTCACACTAACCCATGCCCTCACACGTACGCTCCCTCTAAACCGTTGCCGTACCCTCACCTGGAAACTAAACCGTCCCCGTCCCCTAACCCTAGGCCGAACCCTAACCCTAACACTTCCCCGAAGCCTTCCCCTCACCCGTCCCCTAATCCTAACCCGTACGCTCACACTAACCCGCGCCATCACACGTACGCACCCCCTAAACCGTTGTCGTACCCTCACCTGGACCCTAAACCATCCCCATCCCCTAACCCTAACCCTAGCCCGAACCCTAACCCTAACCCTTCCCCGAAGCCTTCCCCTCACCCGTCCCCTAAGCCTAAACCGTACGCTCACACTAACCCGCGCCCTCACACTTACGCTCCCCCTAAACCGTTGTCGTACCCTCACCTGGACCCTAAACCGTCCCCGTCCCCTAAGCCTAACCCTATCCCGAACCCTAACCCTAACCCTTCCCCGAAGCCTTCCCCTCACCCGTCCCCTAATCCTAACCTGTACGCTCACACTAACCCGCAACCTCACACGTACGCTCTCCCTAAACCATTGTCGTACCCTCACCTGGAACCTAAACCTTCCCCTTCCCTAACCCTAACCCTAGCCCCAACCCTAACCCTAACACTTCCCCGAAGCCTTCCCCTCACCCGTCCCCTAATCCTAACCCGTACGCTCACACTAACCCTCGCCCTCACACGTACACTCCCCCTAAACCGTTGTCGTACCCTCACCTGGACCCTAAACCGTCCACATCCCCTAACCCTAACCCTAGCTCAAACCCTAACCCTACCCCTTCCCCGAAGTCTTCCCCTCACACATCCCCTAATCCTAACCCGTACGCTCACACTAATCAGCCCGCTCACACGTACGCCGCCCCTAAAACGTTGTCGTACCCTCACCTGGACCCTAAACCGTCCCCATCCCCTAACCCTAACCCTACCCAAACCCTAACCCTAACCCGTCCCCGAAGCCTTCCCCTCACCCATGCCCTAATCCTAACCCGTACGCTCACACTTACCCATGCCCTCACACGTACGCTCCCCCTAAACCGTGGTCGTACCCTCACCTGGAACCTAAACCGACCCCGTCCCCTAACCCTAACCCTAGCCCGAACCCTAACCCTAACCCTTCCCCAAAGCCTTCCCCTCACCCGTCCCCTAATCCTAACCCATACGCTCACACTAACCCACGCCCTCACACGTACGCTCCCCCTAAAGTGTTGTCGTACCCTCACCTTGACCCTAAACCGTCCTCGTCCCCTAACCCTAACCCCAGCCCGAACCCTAACCCTAAAACTTCCCCGAAGCCTTCCCCTCACCCGTCCCCTAATCCTAACCCGTACGCTCACACTAACCCGCGCCCTCACACGTACGCTCCCCCTAAAGCGTTGTCGTACCCTCACCTGGACCCTAAACCGTCCCCGTCCCCTAACCATAACCCTAGAACGAACCCTAACCCTAACCCTTCCCCAAAGCCTTCCACTAACCCGTCCCCGAATCCTAACCCGTACGCTCACACTAACCCACGCCCTCACACGTACGCTCCCCATAAACCGTTGTTGTACCCGCACCTGGTCCCTAAACCGTCCGCGTCCCCTAACCCTAACCCTAGCCCGAACCCTAACCCTAACCCTTCCCCGAAGCCTTCCCCTCACCCGTCCCCAAATCCTAACCCGTACGCTCACACTAACCCGCGCCCTCACACGTACGCTCCCCCTAAACCGCTGTCGTACACTCACCTGGACCCTAAACCGTCCCCGTCCACTAACTCTAACCTTAGCCCGAACCCTAACCCTAACCCTTCCCCGAAGCCTTCCCCTCACCCGCCCCTAATACTAACCCGTACGCTCACACTAACGCACGCCCTCACACATACGCTCCCCCTAAACTGTTGTCGTACACTCACCTGGACCCTAAACCGTCCCCGTCTCCTAACCCTAACCCTAGCCGAACCCTAACCCTAACCCTTCCCCGAAGCCTTCAGGTCACCCGTCACCTAATCCTAACCCGTACCATCACACTACCCACGCCCTCACACGTACGCTCCCCCTAAACCCTTTTCGTACCTTAACCTGGACCCTAAACCATCCCCGTCCCCTAACCCTAACCTTAGCCCGAACCCTAACCCTAACCCTTCCCCGAAGCCTTCCCCTCACCCGTCCCCTAATCCTAACCCGTACGCTCACACTAACCCTCGCCCTCACACGTACACTCCCCCTAAACCGTTGTCGTACCCTCACCTGGACCCTAAACCGTCCACATCCCCTAACCCTAACCCTAGCTCAAACCCTAACCCTACCCCTTCCCCGAAGTCTTCCCCTCACACATCCCCTAATCCTAACCCGTACGCTCACACTAATCAGCCCGCTCACACGTACGCCGCCCCTAAAACGTTGTCGTACCCTCACCTGGACCCTAAACCGTCCCCATCCCCTAACCCTAACCCTACCCAAACCCTAACCCTAACCCGTCCCCGAAGCCTTCCCCTCACCCATGCCCTAATCCTAACCCGTACGCTCACACTTACCCATGCCCTCACACGTACGCTCCCCCTAAACCGTGGTCGTACCCTCACCTGGAACCTAAACCGACCCCGTCCCCTAACCCTAACCCTAGCCCGAACCCTAACCCTAACCCTTCCCCAAAGCCTTCCCCTCACCCGTCCCCTAATCCTAACCCATACGCTCACACTAACCCGCGCCCTCACACGTACGCTCCCCCTAAAGTGTTGTCGTACCCTCACCTTGACCCTAAACCGTCCTCGTCCCCTAACCCTAACCCCAGCCCGAACCCTAACCCTAAAACTTCCCCGAAGCCTTCCCCTCACCCGTCCCCTAATCCTAACCCGTACGCTCACACTAACCCGCGCCCTCACACGTACGCTCCCCCTAAAGCGTTGTCGTACCCTCACCTGGACCCTAAACCGTCCCCGTCCCCTAACCATAACCCTAGAACGAACCCTAACCCTAACCCTTCCCCAAAGCCTTCCACTAACCCGTCCCCGAATCCTAACCCGTACGCTCACACTAACCCACGCCCTCACACGTACGCTCCCCATAAACCGTTGTTGTACCCGCACCTGGTCCCTAAACCGTCCGCGTCCCCTAACCCTAACCCTAGCCCGAACCCTAACCCTAACCCTTCCCCGAAGCCTTCCCCTCACCCGTCCCCAAATCCTAACCCGTACGCTCACACTAACCCGCGCCCTCACACGTACGCTCCCCCTAAACCGCTGTCGTACACTCACCTGGACCCTAAACCGTCCCCGTCCACTAACTCTAACCTTAGCCCGAACCCTAACCCTAACCCTTCCCCGAAGCCTTCCCCTCACCCGCCCCTAATACTAACCCGTACGCTCACACTAACGCACGCCCTCACACATACGCTCCCCCTAAACTGTTGTCGTACACTCACCTGGACCCTAAACCGTCCCCGTCTCCTAACCCTAACCCTAGCCGAACCCTAACCCTAACCCTTCCCCGAAGCCTTCAGGTCACCCGTCACCTAATCCTAACCCGTACCATCACACTACCCACGCCCTCACACGTACGCTCCCCCTAAACCCTTTTCGTACCTTAACCTGGACCCTAAACCATCCCCGTCCCCTAACCCTAACCTTAGCCCGAACCCTAACCCTAACCCTTCCCCGAAGCCTTCCCCTCACCCGTCCCCTAATCCTAAACTGTACGCTCACACTATCCCGCGTTCTCACACGTACGCTCCCCCTAAAGCGTTGTCGTACCCTCAGCTGTACCCTAAACCGTCCCCATCTCCTAACTCTAACCCTACCGCGAACCCTAACCCTAACCCTTCCCCGAAGCCTGACTCTCACCCGTCGCCTAATGCTAACCAGTACGCTCTCGCTAACCCGCTCCCTCACACGTACCCTCCCCCTAAAGCATTGTCGTACCCTCACCTGGACCCCAAACCGTCCCCGTCCCCGTCCACTAACCCTAGCCCGAACCCTAACCATAACCCTTCCCCGAAGCCTTCCCCTCACCCGTCCCCTAATCCTAACCCGTACGCTCACACTAACCCACGCCCTCACATGTACGCTCCCCCTAAACCATTGTCATACCCTCACCTGGACCCGAAACCGTACCCGTCCCCTAACCATAACCCTAGCCCGAACCCTAACCCTTCCCTGAAGCCTTCCCCTCACCCTTCCCCTAATCCTAACCCATACGCTCACACTAACCCACGTCTTCACACGTACGCTCCCCCTAAACCTTTGTCGTACGCTCACCTTGACCCTAAACCCTCCCCGTTCCCTAAACCTAATCCTAGCCCGAACCCTAACCCTAACTCTTCGCCGAAGCCTTCCCCTCACCCGTCCCCTAAACCTAACCCGTACGCTCACACTAACCCGTGCCGTCACACATACGCTCCCCCTAAACCGTTGTCGTATCCTCATCTGGACCGTAAACCGTCCCCGTCCCTTAACCCTAACCCTTCCCCGAAGCCTTCCCCTCACCCGTCCCCGAATCTTAACCCGTACGCTCAAACTAACCCACGCCCTCACACGTACACTCCCCCTAAACCGTTGTCGTACCCTCACCTGGACACTAAACCGTCCCCTAACCCTAACCCTAACCCTAGCCCGAACCCTAATCCTAACCCTTACCCGAAGCCTTCCCCTCACCCGTCCCCTAATCCTAACCCATACGCTCACACTAACCCTCACGCTCACACGTACACTCCCCCTACACCGTTGTCGAACCCTCACCTGGACCCTAAACCGTCCCCGTCCCCTAACCCTAATCCTAGCCCGAACCCTAACCCTAACCCTTCCCCGAAGCCTTCCCCTCACCCGTCCCCTAATCCTAAACCGTACGCTCACACTAACCCGCGCCCTCACACTTACGCTCCCCTAAACCTTTGTCGTACCCTCAACTGGACCCTAAACCGTCCCCGTCCCCTAACCCTAACCCTAGCCCAAACCCTAACCCTAACCCTAACCCTTCACCGAAGCCTTCACCTCACCCGTCCCATAATCCTAACCCGTACGCTCACACTAACCCTCGCCCTCACACGTACGCTCCTCCTAAACCGTTGTCGTACCCTCACCTGGACCCTAAACCGTCCCCGTCCCCTAACCCTAAACCTAGACCGAAACCTAAGCCTAACATTTCCCCGAAGCCTGACCCAACACGTCCCCTAATCCTAACCCATACGCTCACGCTAATCCACGCCCTCACACTTACGCTACACCTAAAGCGTTGTTGTACACTCAGCTGGACACTAAACCGTCCCCATACCCTAAACCTAACCCTAGCCCGAACCCTAACCCTAACACTTCCCTGAATCCTGACCCTCAACCGTCCCCTAATCTTAACACGTACGCTCACGCTAACCCGCACCCTGACACGAACGCTCTCCCTAAAGCGTTGTCGTACACTCACCGGGAACCTAAACCGTCCCCGTCTCCTAACCCTAACCCTAGCCCGAACCCTAACCCTAACCCTTCCCCAAATCCTCACCCTCACCCGTTCCCTAATCCTAAACCGCACGCTAATGCTAACCCGTGCCCTCACACGTACGCTCCCCCTAAAGCGTTGTCGTACACTCACCTGGACCCTAAACCGTCCCCGTCCCCGTCCCCTAACCCTAACCCTTGGCCGAACCCTAACCCTAACACTTCCCCGAAGCCTGACACTCACCCGTCCCTTAATCCTAACCCGTACGCTAATGCTAACCCGCCCCCTAACACGTTCCCTCCCCCTAAAGCTTTGTCGTACCCTCACCTGGACCCTAAACCGTCCCCGACCCCTAAGCCTAACCCTAGCCCGAACTCTAACCCTAAACCTTCCTGGAAGCCTGACCCTCACCCGTCCCCTAATCCTAACCCGTACGCTTACACTAACCCGCGCTCTCACACGTACGTTTCCCGAAAGCGTTGTCGTACCCTCACCTAGACCCTAAACCGTCCGCATCCCCTAACCCTAACCCTAGCCCGAACCCTAAACCGAACCCTTCCCTGAAGCCGGACCCTCACCCGGCACCTAATCCTTACTCGTACGCTAACACTAACAAGCGCCCTCACACGTACGCTCCCCCTAAAGCGTTGTTGTACCCTCACCTGGACCCTAAATCGTCCCCGTCCCCTAACCCTAACCCTAGCCCGAACCCAAACCCTAACACTTCCCCGACGCCTGACCCTCCCCCGTCCCCTAATCCTAACACGCACGCTAACGCGAACCCGCGCCCTCACACGTAGGTTCCCCCTAAAGCGTTGTCGTACCCTCACCTGAACCCTAAACCATCCCCATCTCCTTTCCGTAACCCTAGCCCAACCCTAACCCTAACCCTTCCGCGAATCCTAACCCAACCCTTCCCTTAATCCTAACCCGTACGCTAACGCTAATCCGCGCCCTCACACGTACGCTACACCTAAAGCGTTGTCGTACCCTCAGCTGTACCCTAAACCGTCCCCGTCCCCTAACACTAACCCTAGACTGAACCCTAACTCTAACCCTTCCTCAAAGCCTGACCCTCACACGTCCTCAAATCCTAACCCGTACGCTAACGCTAACCCACACCCTCACATGTACGCTCCCCCTAAAGCATTGTCATACCCTCACCTGGACACTAAACCGTCCCCGTCTCCTAACTCTAACCCTACCGCGAACCCTAACCCTAACACTTCCCCGAAGCCTGACTCTCACCCGTCGCCTAATCCTAAACTGGACGCTCTCGCTAACCCGCGCCCTCACACGTACGCTCCCGCTAAAGCATTGTCGTACCCTCACCTGGACCCTAAACCGTCCCCGTGCCCTAAACCTAACCGTAGCCCGAACCCTAACCCTAACACATCCCCGAAGCCTTCCCCTCACCCGTCCCCTTATCCTAACCCGTACGCTCACACTAACCCGCGCCCTCACACGTACGCTCCCCCTAAACCGTTGTCGTACCCTCACCTGGACCCTAAACCGTCCCCATCCCCTAACCCTAACCCTAGCCCAAACCCTAACCCAAACCCGTCCCCGAAGCCTTCCCCTCACCCATCCACTAATGCTAACCCGTATGCTCACACTAACCCGTGCACTCACACGTACGCTCCCCCTAAACCGTTGTCGTACCCTCACCTGGACCCTAAACCGTCCCCGTCCCCTAACCCTAACCCTAGCCCGAACCCTAACC
Source organism: Leucopleurus acutus (assembly GCF_964270905.1). Taxonomy (NCBI): domain Eukaryota; kingdom Metazoa; phylum Chordata; class Mammalia; order Artiodactyla; family Delphinidae; genus Leucopleurus; species Leucopleurus acutus. The sequence continues at coordinate 1,493,599 of NW_028139226.1, read as the reverse complement.
CTAACCCTTCCCCGAAGCCTTCCCCTCAACCGTCCCTTAATCCTAACCCGTATGCTGACACTAACCCACACGCTCAAACGTACGCTCCCCCTCAACCGTTGTCGTACCCTCACCTGGACCCTAAACCGTCTCCGTCCCCTAATCCTAACCCTAGCCAGAACCCTAACCCTAACCCTTCCCTGAAGCCTTCCCCTCACCCATCCCCTAATCCTAACCCGTACGCTCACACTAACCCGCGCCCTCACACGAACGGTCCCCCTAAACCGTTGTCGTACCCTCATCTGGACCCTAAACCGTCCCCCTTCCCTAACCCTAACCCTAGCCCGAACCCTAACCCTAACCCTTCCCCTTAGCCTTCCCCTCTCCCGTCACCTAATCCTAACCCGTACGCTCACATAACCCACGCCCTCACACGTATGCTCCCCCTAAACCGTTGTCGTACCCTCACGTGGACTCTAAACCGTCCCCGTCCCCTAAACTTAACTCTAGCCCGAATCCTAACCCTAAACCTTCCCCGAATCCTTCCCCTCACCCATCACCTAATCCTAACCCGCATGCTCACACTAACCCGTGCCCTCACACGTACACTCCCCCTAAAGCGTTGACGTACCCTCACCTGGACCCTAAACCGTCCCTATCCCCTAACCCTAACCCTAGCCTGAACCCTAACCCTAACCCGTCCCCGAAGCCTTCCCCTCACCCATCCCCTAATCCTAACCCGTACGCTCACACTAACCCGTGCCCTCACACGTACGCTCCACCTAAACCGTTTTCGTACCCTCACCTTGAACCTAAACCGTCCGCATCCCCTAACCCTAACCCTAGCCCGAACCCTAACCCTAACCCTTCCCTGAAGCCTTCCCCTCACCCATCCCCTAATCCTAACCCGTACGCTCACACTAACCCACGCCCTCACACGTACGCACCCCCTAAAGCGTTGTCGTACCCTCACCTGGACCCTAAACTCTCCCCGTCCCCAAACCCTAACCCTAGCCCGAACCCTAACACTAACACTTTCCTGAAGCCTTCCCCTCACCCGTCCCCTAATCCTAACCCGTACGCTCACACTAACCCGCGCCCTCACACGTACGCTCCCCCTAAACTGTTGCCGTACCCTCAGCTGGACGCTAAACCGTCCCCGTCCCCTAATCCTAACCCTAGCACGAACCCTAACCCTAACCCTTCCCCGAAGCCTTACCCTCACTCGTCCCCTAATCCTAACCCGTACGCTCACACTAACCAGCGCCCTCACACGTATGATCCCCCTAAACAGTCGTCGTACCCTCACCTGGACCCTAAACCGTCCCCGTCCCCTAACCCTAACCCTAGCCCGAACCCTAACCCTAACACTTCCTCGAAGCCTTCCCCTCACCCGTCCCCTAATCCTAACCCGTACGCTCACACTAAACAGCCCGCTCACACGTACGCTGCCCCTAAACCGTTGTGGTACCCTCACCTGGACCCTAAACCGTCCCCATCCCCTAACCCTAACCCTACCCAAACCCTAACCCTAACCCGTCCCCGAAGCCTTCCCCTCACCCATCCCCTAATCCTAATCCGTATGCTCACACTAACCCGTGCCCTCACACGTACGCTCCCCCTAAACCGTGGTCGTACCCTCACCTGGACCCTAAACGGTCCCCGTCCCCTAACCTTAACTCTAGCCCGAATCCTACCCTTAACCCTTCCCCGAATCCTTCCCCTCACCCGTCCCCTAATCCTAACACGTACGCTCACACTAACCCGCGCCCTCACACGTACGCTCCCCCTAAAGCGTTGTCGTACCCTCACCTGGACCCTAAACCGTCCCCGTCACCTAACCCTAACCCTAGTCCTAACCCTAACCCTAACGCTTCCGCAAAGCCTTCCCCTCACCCGTCCCCTAATCCTAACCCGTACGCTCACACTAACCCACGTCTTCACACGTACACTCCCCCTAAAACCGTTGTCGTACCCTCACCTGGACCCTAAATCGTCCCCGTCCCCTAATCTGAACCCTAGCCCGAACCCTCACCCTAACCCTTCCCCGAATCCTTCCCCTCACCCGTCGCCTAATCCGAACCCGTACACTCACACTAACCCGCGCCCTCACACGTACGCTCCCCCTAAACCGTTGTCGTACCCACACCTGGACCCTAAACCGTCCCCATCCCCTAACCCTAACCCTACCCTGAACCCTAACCCTAACCCTTCCCCGAAGCCTTCAGGTCACACGTCCCCTAATCCTAACCCGTACGCTCACACTAACCAGCGCCCTCACACTTACGCTCCCCCTAAACCGTTGTCGTACACTCACCTGGACCCCAAAATGTCCCCGTCCCCTAACACTAAACCTCCCCGAACCCTAACCCTAAACCTTCCCCGTAGCCTTCCCCTCACCTGTCCCCTAATTCTAAACCGTACGCTCACAGTAACCCACGCCCTCACACGTACGCTCCCCCTAAACCGTTGTCGTACCCTCACCTGGACCCTAAACCGTCCCCGTCCCCTAACCCTAACACTAGCCCGAACCCTAACCCTAACTCTTCCCCGAAGACATCCCCTCACCCGTCCCCTAATCCTAACCCGTACGCTCACACTAACCCGCGCCCTCACACGTACGCTCCCCCTAAACCATTGTCGTGCCCTCACCTGGACCCTAAACCGTCCCCATACCCTAACCCTAACCCTAGCCCGAACCCTAACCCTAACCCTTCCCCGAAGCCTTCCCCTCACCCGTCCCCTAATCCTAACCCGTACGCTCACACTAAACAGCCCGCTCACACGTACGCTGCCCCTAAACCGTTGTGGTACCCTCACCTGGACCCTAAACCGTCCCCATCCCCTAACCCTAACCCTACCCAAACCCTAACACTAACCCGTCCCCGAAGCCTTCCCCTCACCCGTCCCCTAATCCTAACCCGTACGCTCACACTAACCCGCGCCCTCACACGTACGCTCCCTCTAAACCGTTGTCGTACCCTCACCTGGACCCTAAACCGTCCCTGTCCCCTAACCCTAACCCTAGCCCGAACCTTAACCCTAACCATTCCCCGAAGCCTTCCCCTCACCCGTCCCCTAATCATAACCCGTACGCTCACACTAACCCACGTCTTCACACGTACGCTCCTCCTAAACCGTTTTCGTACCCTTACCTTGACCCTAAACCGTCCCCATCCCCTAACCCTAACCCTAGCACGAACCCTAACCCTAACCCTTCCCCGAAGCCTTCCCCTCACCCGTCCCCTAATCCTAACCCGTACGCTCACACTAACCCGCTCCCTCACACTTACGCTCCCCCTAAACCGTTGTCGTACACTCACCTGGACCCTAAACCGTGCCCGTCCCCTAACCCTAACCCTAGCCCGAACCCTAACCCTAAACCTTCCCCGAAGCCTTCCCCTCACCCGTCCCCTATTCCTAACCCTTACGCTCACACTAACCCGCGCCCTCACACGTACGCTCCCCCTAAACCGTTGTCGTACCCTCACCTGGACCCTAAACCGTCCCCGTCCCCTAACCCTAACCCTAGCCCGAACCCTAACCCTAACCCTTCCCCGAAGCCTTCCCCTCACCCGTCCCCTAATCGTAACCCGTACGCTCACACTAACCCGCGCCCTAACACGTACGCTCCCCCTAAACCGTTGTCGTACCCTCACCTGGACCCTAAACTGTCCCCGTCCCCTAACCCTAACCCTAGCCCGAACCCTAACCCTTCCCTTCCCCGAAGCCTTCCCCTCACCCGTCCCCTAATCCTAACTCATACGCTCACACTAACCAGCGCCCTCACACGTACGGTCCCCCTAAACCGTTGTCATACCCTCACCTGGACCTTAAACCATCCCCGTCCCCTAAACCTTACCCTAGCCTGAACCCTAACCCTAACATTTCCCCGAAGCCTTCCCCTCACCCGTCCCCTAACCTAACCCGTACGCTCACAGTAACCCGCGCCCTCACACGTACACTCCGCCTAAACCGTTGTCGTACCCTCACCTGAACCCTAAACCGTCCCCATCCCCTAACCCTAACCCTAGCTCAAACCCTAACCCTACCCTTTCCCCGAAGTCTTCCCCTCACACATCCCTTAATCCTAACCCGTACGCTCACACTAACCCGCGCCCGCACACGTACGCACCCCCTAAAACGTTCTCGTACCGTCACCTGGACCCTAAACCGTCCCAGTACCCTAACACTAACCCTAGTCCGAACCCTAACCCTAACACTTCCGCGAAGCCTTCCCCTCACCCGTCCCCTAATCCTAACCAGTACGCTCACACTAATCAGCCCGCTCACACGTACGCCGCCCCTAAACCGTTGTCGTACACTCACCTGGACCCTAAACTTTCCCCATCCCCTAACCCTAACCCTAGCTCGAACCATAACCCTAACCCGTCCCCAAAGTCTTCCCCTCACACATCCCCTAATCCTAACCCGTACGCTCACACTTACCCATGCCCTCACACGTACGCTCCCCCTAAACCGTGGTCGTACCCTCACCTGGACCCTAAACCGTCCCCGTCCCCTAACCCTAACCCTAGCCCGAACTCTAACCCTAACTCTTCCCCGAAGCCTTCCCCTCACCCGTCCCTTAATCCTAACCCGTACGCTCACACTAACCCGCGCCCTCACACGTACGCTCCCCCTAAAGCGTTGTCGAACCCTCACCTTGACCCTAAACCGTCCTCGTCCCCTAACCCTAACCCAAGCCCGAACCCTAACCCTAAACCTTCCCCGAAGCCTTCCCCTCACACGTTCCCTATTCCTAACCCGTACGCTCACACTAACCTGCGCCGTCACACGTACGCTCCCCCTAAACCGTTGTCTTACCCTCACCTGGACCCTAAACGGTCCCCGTCCCCTAACCCAAACCCTATCCCGAACCCTAACCCTAAACCTTCCCAGAAGCCTTCCCCTCACCCGTCCCCTAATCCTAACCCGTACGCTCACACTAACCCACGTCTTCACACGTTCATTCCCCCTAAAACCGTTGTCGTACCCTCACCTGTCCCTAAATCGTCCCCGTCCCCTAATCCGAACCCTAGCCCGAACCCTCACCCAAACCCTTTGCCGAAGCCTTCCCCTCACCCGTCCCCTAATCCGAACCCGTACGCTCACACTAACCCGCGCCCTCACACGTACGCTCCCCCTAAACCGTTGTCGTACCCTTACCTGGACCCTAAACCGTCCCCATCCCCTAACCCTAACCCTAGCCCGAACCATAACCCTCACCCTTCCCAGAAGCCTTCCCCTCACCCATCCCCGAATCCTACACCGTTCGCTCACACTATCCAGCCCGCTCACACGTACGCTGCCCCTAAAGCGTTGTCGTACCCACACCTGGACCCTAAACCGTCCCCATCCCCTAACCCTAACCCTACCCCGAACCCTAACCCTAACCCTTCCCCGAAGCCTTCCCCTCAACGTCCCCTAATCCTAACCCGTACGCTCACACTAACCCGCGCCCTCACACTTACGCTCCCCCTAAACCGTTGTCGTACACTCACCTGGACCCTAAACCGTCCCCGTCCCCTAACACTAAACCTAGCCCGAACCCTAACCCTAAACCTTCCCCGAAGCCTTCCCCTCACCTGTCCCCTAATCCTAAACCGTACGCTCACACTAACCCGCGCCCTCACATGTACGCTCCCCCTAAACCGTTGTCGTACCCTCACCTGGACCCTAAACCGTCCCCGTCCCCTAACCCTAACCCTAGCCCGAACCCTAACCCTAACTCTTCCCCGAAGACATCCCGTCACCCGTCCCCTAATCCTAACCCGTACGCTCACACTAACACGCGCCCTCACACGTACGCTTCCCCTAAACCATTGTCGTGCCCTCACCTGGACCCTAAACCGTCCCCATCCCCTAACCCTAACCCTAGCCCGAACCTTAACCCTAACCATTCCCCGAAGCCTTCCCCTCACCCGTCCCCTAATCCAAACCCGTACGCTAACACTAACCCACGTCTTCACACGTACGCTCCCCCTAAACCGTTGTCGTACCCTCACCTGGACCCTAAACCGTCCCCGTCACTTAAATCTAACCCTAGTCCGAACCCTAACCCTAACCCTTCCCCGAAGCCTTCCTCTCACCCGTCCCCTAATCCTAACCCGTACACTCACACTAACCCGCGCCCTCACACGTACGCTCCCCCTAAACCGTTGTCATACCATCACCTGGACCCTAAACCATCCCCGTCCCCTAACCCTAACCCTACCCCGAACCCTAACCCTAACCCTTCCCCGAAGCCTTCCCCTCACCAGTCCCCTAATCCTAGCCCGTACGCTCACACTAACCCGCGCCCTAACACGTACGCTCCCCCTAAACCGTTGTCGTACCCTCACCTGTACCCGAAACCCTGCCCATCCCCGAACCTTAACCCTAGTCCGATCCCTAACCCTAAACCTTTCCCGAAGCCTTCCCGTCACCCGTCCCCTAATTCTAACCCGTACGCTCACACTGAAACGCGCCCTCACACTTACGCGCCCCCTACACCGTTGTCGTACCCTCACCTGGACCCTAAACCGTCCCCAACCCCTAGCACTAACCCTAGCCCGAACCCTCACCCTAACCATTCCCCGAAGCCTTCCCCTCACCCGTCCCCTAATCCTAACCCGTACGCTCACACTAACCCGCGCGCTCACACGTACGCTCCCCCTAAACCGTTGTCGTACCCTCACCTGGACCCTAAACCGTCCCCGTCCCCTAACCCTAACCCTAGCCCGAACCCTAAACCTAACCCTTCCCCGAAGCCTTCCCCTCACACTTCCCCTAATCCTAACCCGTACGCTCACACTAACCCGCGCTCTCACACGTACGCTCCCCCTAAACCGTTGTCGTACCCTCACCTGGACCCTAAACCGTCCCCGTCCCCTAACCCTAATCCTAGCCCGAACCCTAACCCTAACACTTCCCCGAAGCCTTCCCCTCACCCGTCCCCTAATCCTAACCCGTACGCTCACACTAACCCGCGCCCTCACACTTATGCTCCCCCTAAACCGTTGTTGTACACTCACCTGGACCCTAAACCGTCCCCGTCCCCTAACCCTAACCCTAGCCCGAACCCTAACCCTAAACCTTCCCCGAAGCCTTCCCCTCACCCGTCCCCTAATCCTAACCCGTACGCTCACAGTAACCCGTGCCCTCACACGTACGCTACCCCTAAACCGTTGTCGTACCCTCACCTGGACCCTAAATCGTCCCCGTCCCCTAACCCTAACCCTAGACCGAACCCTAACCCCAACACTTCCCCGAAGCCTTCCCCTCACCCGTCCCCTAATCCTAACCCGTACGCTCACATTAACCTGCGCCCTCAAACGTACGCTCCCCCTAAACCATCGTCGTACCCTCAACTGGACCCTAAACCGTCCCCGTCCCCTAACCCTAACCCTACACCGAACCCTAAACCTAACCCTTCCTCGAAGCCTACCCCTCACACTTCCCCTAATCCTAATCCGTACGCCCACACTAACCCGTGCCCTCACACGTACGCTCCCCCTAAACCGCTGTCGTACCCTCAGCTGGACCCTAAACCGTCCCCGTCCCCTAACCCTAACCCTAGCCCGAACCCTCACCCTAACCCGTCCCCGAAGCCTTCCCCTCACCCGTCCCCTAATCCTAACCCGTACGCTAACACTAACCCACGCCCTCACACGTACGCACCCCCTAAATCGTTGTCGTACCCTCACCTGGAACCTAAACCGTCCCCGTCCCCTAACCCTAACCCTAGCACGAACCCTAACCCTAACCCTTCCCCGAAACCTTCCCCTCACCCGTCCCCTAATCCTAACCCGTACGCTCACACTAACCTGCGCCCACAAACGTACACTCCCCCTAAACCGTTGTCGTACAATCACCTGGACCCTAAACCGTCCCCGTCCCCTAACCCTAACCCTAGCCCGAACCCTAAACCTAACCCTTCCCCGAAGCCTACCCCTCACCCGTCCCCTAATCCTAACCCGTACGCTCACACTAACCCACGCCCTCACACGTACCCTCCCCCTAAAGCGTTGTCATACCGTCACCTGGACCCTAAACCGTCCCCGTCCCCTAACCCTAACCCTAGCCCGAACCCTACCCTAACCCTTCCCCAAAACCTTCCCCTCACCCGTCCCCTAATCCTAACCCGTACGCTCACACTAACCCGCGCCGTCACACGTACACTACCCCTAAACCGTTGTCGTACCCTCACTGGACCCTAAACCGTCGCCGTCCCCTAACCCTAACCCTAGCCCGAACCCTAACCCTAACACTTTCCCGAAGCCTTCCCCTCCCCCGTCTCCTAATCCTAACCCGTATGCTCACACTAACCCACGGCCTCAAACGTACGCTCCCCCTAAACCGTTGTCGTACCCTCACCTGGAACTTAAATCGTCTCCGTCCCCTAACCCTAACCCTAGCCCGAAACCTAAACATAAGACTTCCCCAAAGCCTTCCCCTCACCCGTCCCCTAATCCTATCCCGTACGCTCACACTAACCCGCACCCTCACACGTACGCTCCCCCTAAACCGTTGTTGTACCCTCACCTGGTCCCTAAACCGTCCCCGTCCCCTAACCCTAACCCTAGACCGAACCCTAACCCTAACCCTTCCCCGAAGCCTTCCCCTCACCTGTCCCCTAATCCTAGCCCGTACGGTCACACTAACCCACGCCCTCACACGTACGCTCCCCCTAAACCGTTGTCGTACCCTCACCTGAACCCTAAACCGTCCCAGTCCCCTAACCCTAACCCTAGCCCGAACCCTAACCCTATCCCTTCCCCGAAGCCTTCCCCTCACCCGTCCCCTAATCCTAACCCGTACGCTCACACTAACCCGCACCCTCACACGTACGCTCCCCCTAAACCGTTGTCGTACCCTCACCTGGAACCTAAACCTTCCCCTTCCCTAACCCTAACCCTAGCCTCAACCCTAACCTAACCCTTCCCCGAAGCCTTCCCCTCACCCGTCCCCTAATCCTAACCCGTACGCTCACACTAACCTGCGCCCTCAAACGTACGCTCCCCCTAAACCGTTGTCGTACCCTCAACTGGACCCTAAACCGTCCCCGTCCCCTAACCCTTACCCTAGACCGAACCCTAAACCTAACCCTTCCTCGAAGCCTACCCCTCACCCTTCCCCTAATCCTAATCCGTACGCCCACACTAACCCGTGCCCTCACACGTACGCTCCCCCTAAACCGCTGTCGTACCCTCAGCTGTACCCTAAACCGTCCCCGTCCCCTAAACCTAACACTAGCCCGAACCCTAACTCTAACCCTTCCCCAAAGCCTTCCCCTCACCCGTCCCCTAATCCTAACCCGTACGCTCACACTAACCCACGCCCTCACACGTACGCTACCCCTAAACCGTTGTCGTACCCTCACTGGACCCTAAACCGACACCGTCCCCTAACCTTAACCCTAGCCCGAACCCTAACCCTAACACTTTCCCGACGCATTCCCCACACCCGTCCCCAAATCCTAACCCGTACGCTCACACTAACCCGCGCCCTCACACGTACGCTCCCCCTAAACCGTTGTCGTACCCTCACCTGGACCCTAAACCGTCTCCGTCCCCTAACCCTAACCCTAGCCCGAAACCTAAACCTAACACTTCCCTGAAGCCTTACCCTCACCCGTCCCCTAATCCTATCCCGTACGCTCAAACTAACCCACGCCCTCACACGTACGCTCCCCCTAAACCGTTGTCGTACCCTCACCTGGTCCCTAAACCGTCACCGTCCCCTAACCCTAACCCTAGCCTGAACCCTAACCCTAAACCCTCCCCGAAGCCTTCCCCTCACCCGTCCCCTAATCCTAACCCGTACGCTCACACTAACCCGCGCGCTCACACGTACGCTACCCCTAAACCGTTGTCGTACCCTCACTGGACCCTAAACCATCCCAGTCCCCTAACCCTAACCCTAGCCCGAACCCTAACCCTAACACTTACCCGAAGCCTTCCCCTCACCCGTGCCCTAATCCTAACCCGTACGCTCACACTAAACCGTGCCCTCACACGTACGCTCCCCGTAAACTGTTGTCGTACCCTCACCTGGACCCTAAACCGTCCCCGTCCCTTAACCATAACCCTAGCCCGAACCCTAACCCTAACCCTTCCCCGAAGCCATCCCCTCACCCGTCCCCAAATCCTAACCCGTACGCGCACACTAACCCACCCGCTCACACGTAGGATCCCCCTAAACCGTTGTCGTACCCTGACCTGGACCCTAAACCGTCCCCATCCCCTAACCCTAACCCTAGCCCGAACCCTAACCCTAACCCTTACCCGAAGCCTTCCCCTCACCCGTCCCCTAATCCTAACCCGTACGCTCACACTAACCCACGCCCTCACACGTACTCTCCCCCTAAACCGTTGTCGTACCCTCACCTGGACCCTAAACCGTCCCCGTCCCCTAACCCTAACCCTAGCCCGAACCCTAACCCTAACTCTTCCCCGAAGCCTTCCCCTCACCCGTCCCCTAATCCTAACCCGTACGCTCACACTAACCCACGCCCTCACACGTACGCTCACCCTAAACCGTTATCGTACCCTCACCTGGAACCTAAACCGTCCCCGTCCCCTAACCCTAACCCTAGCCTGAACCCTAACCCTAACCCTTCCCTGAAGCCTTCCCCTCACCCGTCCCCTAATCCTACCCCGTACGCTCACACTAACCCGCGCCCTCACACGTACGCTCGCCCTAAACCGTTGTCGTACCCTCACCTGGTCCCTAAACCGTCCCCATCCCCAACACTAACCCTAGCCCGAACCCTAAACCTAAACCTTCCCCGAAGCCTTCCCCTCACCCGTCCCCTAATCCTAACCCGTACGCTCACACTAACACGCGCCCTCACACGTACTCTCCCCCTAAACCATTGTCGTACACTCACCTGTACCCTAAACCGTCCCCGTTCCCTAACCCTAACCCTAACCCGAACCCCAAACCTAACCCTTCCCCGAAGCCTTCCCCTCACTCGTCCCGTAATCCTAACCCGTACGCTCACACTAACCCGTGCCCTCACACGTACGCTCTCCCTAAACCGTTGTCGTACCCCCACCTGGACCCTAAACCGTCCCCGTCCCCTAAACGTAACCGTAGCCCGAACCCTAACCCTAAACCTTCCCCAAAGCCTTCCCCTCACCCGTCCCCGAATCATAACCCGTACGCTCACACTAACCCGCGCCCTCACACGTATGCTCCCCCTAAACCGTTGTCATACCCCCACCTGGTCCCTAAACCGTCCCCGTCCCCTAACCCTAACCCTAGCCCGAACCCTAACCCTAACCCTTCCCCGAAGCCTTCCCCTCACCTGTCCCCAAATCCTACCCCGTACACTCACACTAACCCGCACCCTCACACGTACGCTCCCCATAAACCGTTGTCGTACCCTCACCTGGAACCTAAACCATCCCTTTCCCTAACCCTAACCCTAGCCCCAACCCTAACCCTAACCCTTCCCCGAAGCCTTCCCCTCACCCGTCCCCTAATCCTAAACCGTACGCTCACACTAACCTGCGCCCTCAAACGTACGCTCCCCCTAAACCGTTGTCGTACCCTCAACTGTACCCTAATCCGTCCCCGTCCCCTAACCCTAACCCTAGCCCGAACCCTAAACCTAACCCTTTCTCGAAGCCTACCCCTCACCCTTCCCCTAATCCTAATCAGTACGCCCACACTAACCCGTGCCCTCACACGTACGCTCCCCCTAAACCGTAGTCGTACCCTCACCTGGAACCTAAACCGTCTCCGTCCCCTAACCCTAACCCTAGCCCGAAACCTAAACCTAACCCTTCCCCGAAGCCTTCCCCTCACCCGTCCCCTAATCCTATCCCGTACACTCACACTAATCCGCGCCCTCACACGTACGCTCCCCCTAAACCGTTGTCATACCCTCACCTGGTCCCTAAACCGTCCCCGTCCCCTAACCCTAACCCAGGCCCGAACCCTAACCCTAAACCTTCCCCGAAGCCTTCCCCTCACCCGTCCCCTAATCCTAACCCGTACGCTCACAATAACCCACGCCCTCACACGTACGCGCCCCCTGAACCATTGTCGTACCCTCATCTGGACCGTAAACCGTCCCCGACCCTTAACCCTAACCCTTCCCCGAAGCCTTCCCCTCACCCGTCCTCTAATCCTAACCCGTACTCTAATGCTAACCCACACCCTCACATGTAAGCTCCCCCAAAGCGTTGTCTTACCCTCACCTGGACACTAAACCGTCCCCGTCTCCTAACTCTATCCCTACCGCGAACCCTAACCCTAAACCTTCCCAGAAGCCTGACTCTCACCCGTCCCCTAATCCTAACCCGTACGCTCACACTAACCCGCGCCCTCACACGTACACTCCCCCTAAACCGTTGTCGTACCCTCACCTGGACCCTAAACCGTCCCCATCCCCTAACCCTAACCCTACCCCGAACCCTAACCCTAACCCTTCCCCGAAGCCTTACCCTCACCCGTCCCCTAATCCTAACCCCTACGCTCACACTAACCAGCGCCCTCACACTTACGCTCCCCCTAAACCGTTGTCGTACACTCACCTGGACCCTAAACTGTCCCCGTCCCCTAACACTAAACCTCCCCGAACCCTAACCCTAAACCTTCCCCGTAGCCTTCCCCTCACCTGTCCCCTAATTCTAAACCGTACGCTCACAATAACCCACGCCCTCACACGTACGCTCCCCCTAAACCGTTGTCGTACCCTCACCTGGACCCTAAACCGTCCCCGGCCCCTAACCCTAACACTAGCCCGAACCCTAACCCTAACTCTTCCCCGAAGACATCCCCTCACCCGTCCCCTAATCCTAACCCGAACGCTCACACTAACCCGCGCCCTCACACATACGCTCCCCCTAAACCATTGTCGTGCCCTCACCTGGACCCTAAACCGTCCCCATCCCCTAACCCTAACCCTAGCCCGAACCTTAACCCTAACCCTTCCCCGAAGCCTTCCCCTCACCCGTCCCCTAATCCTAGCCCGTACGCTCACACTAAGCCACGCCCTAACACGTACGCTCCCCCTAAACCGTTGTCGTACACTCACCTGGACCCTAAACTGTCCCCGTCCCCTAACACTAAACCTCCCCAAACCCTAACCCTAAACCTTCCCCGAAGCCTTTCCCTCACCCGTCCCCTAATCCTAACCCGTACGCTCACACTAAACAGCCCGCTCACACGTACGCTGCCCCTAAACCGTTGTGGTACCCTCACCTGGACCCTAAACCGTCCCAATCCCCTAACCCTAACCCTACCAAAACCCTAACACTAACCCGTCCCCGAAGCCTTCCCCTCACCCGTCCCCTAATCCTAACCCGTACGCTCACACTAACCCGCGCCCTCACACGTACGCTCCCCCTAAACCATTGTCGTGCCCTCACCTAGACCCTAAACTGTCCCCATCCCCTAACCCTAACCCTAGCCCGAACCTTAACCCTAACCATTCCCCGAAGCCTTCCCCTCACCCGTCCCCTAATCATAACCCGTACGCTCACACTAACCCACGTCTTCACACGTACGCTCCTCCTAAACCGTTTTCGTACCCTCACCTGTACCCGAAACCCTCCCCATCCCCGAACCTTAACCCTAGTCCGATCCCTAACCCTAACACTTCCCCGAAGCCTTCCCCTCACCCGTCCCCTAATTCTAAGCCGTACGCTCACACTAAAACGCGCCCTCACACCTACGCTCCCCCTACACCGTTGTCGTACCCTCACCTGGACCCTAAACCGTCCCCGTCCCCTAACCCTAACCCTAGCCCGAACCCTAAACCTAACCCTTCCCCGAAGCCTTCCCCTCACACGTCCCCTAATCCTAACCCGTACGCTCACACTAACCCGCGCCCTCACACGTACGCTCCCCCTAAACCGTTGTCGTACCCTCACCTGGACCCTAAACCGTCCCCGTCCCCTAACCCTAACCCTAGCCCAAACCCTAACCCTAACCCGTCCCCGAAGCCTTCCCCTCACCCATCCCCTAATCCTAAACCGTACGCTCACACTAACCCGTGCCCTCACATGTACGCTCCACCTAAACCGTTTTCGTACCCTTACCTTGACCCTAAACCGTCCCCATCCCCTAACCCTAACCCTAGCACGAACCCTAACCCTAAACCTTCCCCGAAGCCTTCCCCTCACCCGTCCCCTAATCCTAACCCGTACGCTCACACTAACCCGCGCCCTAACACGTACGCTCCCCCTAAACCGTTGTCGTACCCTCACCTGGACCCTAAACTGTCCCCGTCCCCTAACCCTAACCCTAGCCCGAACCCTAACCCTAACCCTTCCCCGAAGCCTTTCCTCTCAACCGTCCCCTAATCCTAAACCGTACGCTGACACTTACCCACGCGCTCACACATACGCTCCCCCTCAAACGTTGTCGTACCCTCACCTGGACCCTAAACCGTCCCCGTCCCCTAACCCTAACCCTAGCCCGAACCCTAACCCTAACACTTCCCCGAAGCCTTCCCCTCACCTGTCCCCTAATCCTAAACCGTACGCTCACACTAACCTGCGCCCTCACACGTACGCTCCTCCTAAACCGTTGTCGTACCCTCACCTGGACCCTAAACGGTCCCCGTCGCCTAACCAAACCCTAGACCGAACCCTAACCCTAACCCTTCCCTGAAGCCTGCCCCTCACCCGTCCCCTAAGCCTAACCCGTACGCTCACACTAACCCTCGCCCTCACACGTACACTCCCCCTAAACCGTTGTCGTACCCTCACCTGGACCCTCAACCGTCCCCATCCCCTAACCCTAACCCTAGCTCAAACCCTAACCCTACCCCTTCCCCGAAGTCTTCCCCTCACACATCCCCTAATCCTAACCCGTACGCTCACACTAACCCGCGCCCTCACACGTACGCACCCCCTAAACCGTTGTCGTACCCTCACCTGGACCCTAAACCGTCCCAGTACTCTAACCAAACCCTAGCCCGAACCCTAACCCTAACCGTTCCCCGAAGCCTTCCCCTCACCCGTCCCCTAATCCTAACTCATACGCTCACACTAACCCGCGCCCTCACACGTACGGTCCCCCTAAACCGTTGTCATACCCTCACCTGGACCTTAAACCATCCCCGTCCCCTAACCCTTACCCTAACCTGAACCCTAACCCTAACATTTCCCCGAAGCCTTCCCCTCACCCGTCCCCTAAGCCTAACCCGTACGCTCACACTAACCCGCGCCCTCACACGTACACTCCGCCTAAACCGTTGTCGTACCCTCACCTGAACCCTAAACCGTCCCCATCCCCTAACCCTAACCCTAGCTCAAACCCTAACCCTACCCTTTCCCCGAAGTCTTCCCCTCACACATCCCCTAATCCTAACCCGTACGCTCACACTAACCCGCGCCCTCACACGTACGCACCCCCTAAAACGTTCTCGTACCGTCACCTGGACCCTAAACCGTCCCAGTACCCTAACACTAACCCTAGCCCGAACCCTAACCCTAACACTTCCGCGAAGCCTTCCCCTCACCCGTCCCCTAATCCTAACCATTACGCTCACACTAATCAGCCCGCTCACACGTACGCCGCCTCTAAACCGTTGTCGTACCCTCACCTGGACCCTAAACTGTCCCCATCCCCTAACCCTAACCCTAGCTCGAACCATAACCCTAACCCGTCCCCGAAGTCTTCCCCTAACACATCCCCTAATCCTAACCCGTACGCTCACACTTACCCATGCCCTCACACATACGCTCCCCCTAAACCGTGGTCGTACCCTCACCTGGACCCTAAACCGTCCCCGTCCCCTAACCCTAACCCTAGCCCGAACTCTAACCCTAACCCTTCCCCGAAGCGTTCCCCTCACCCGTCCCTTAATCCTAACCCGTACGCTCACACTAACCCGCGCCCTCACACGTACGCTCCCCCTAAAGCGTTGTCGAACCCTCACCTTGACTCTAAACCGTCCTCGTCCCCTAACCCTAACCCAAGCCCGAACCCTAACCCTAAACCTTCCCCGAAGCCTTCTCCTCACACGTTCCCTAATCCTAACCCGTACGCTCACACTAACCTGCGCCGTCACACGTACGCTCCCCCTAAACCGTTGTCTTACCCTCACCTGGACCCTAAACGGTCCCCGTCCCCTAACCCAAACCCTATCCCGAACCCTAACCCTAAACCTTCCCAGAAGCCTTCCCCTCACCCGTCCCCTAATCCTAACCCGTACGCTCACACTAACCCACGTCTTCACACGTACATTCCCCCTAAAACCGTTGTCGTACCCTCACCTGTCCCTAAATCGTCCCCGTCCCCTAATCCGAACCCTAGCCCTCACCCTCACCCTAACCCTTCCCCGAAGCCTTCCCCTCACCCGTCCCCTAATCCGAACCCGTACGCTCACACTAACCCGCACCCTCACACGTACGCTCCCCCTAAACCGTTGTCGTACCCTTACCTGGACCCTAAACCGTCCCCATCCCCTAACCCTAACCCTAGCCCGAACCATAACCCTCACCTTTCCCAGAAGCCTTCCCCTCACCCATCACCGAATCCTAAACCGTTCGCTCACACTATCCAGCCTGCTCACACGTACGCTGCCCCTAAAGCGTTGTCGTACCCACACCTGGACCCTAAACCGTCCCCATCCCCTAATCCTAACCCTAGCCCGAACCCTAACCCTAACCCTTCCCCGAAGCCTTCCCCTCAACGTCCCCTAATCCTAACCCGTACGCTCACACTAACCCGCGCCCTCACACTTACGCTCCCCCTAAACCGTTGTCGTACACTCACCTGGACCCTAAACCGTCCCCGTCCCCTAACACTAAACCTAGCCCGAACCCTAACCCTAAACCTTCCCCGAAGTCTTCCCCTCACCTGTCCCCTAATCCTAACCCGTACGCTCACACTAACCCGCGCCCTCACACGTACGCTCCCCCTAAACCGTTGTCGTACCCTCACCTGGACCCTAAACCGTCCCCGTCCCCTAACCCTAACCCTAGCCCGAACACTAACCCTAACTCTTCTCCGAAGACATCCCGTCACCCGTCCCCTAATCCTAACCCGTACGCTCACACTAACACGCGCCCTCACACGTACGCTTCCCCTAAACCATTGTCGTGCCCTCACCTGGATCCTAAACCGTCCCCATCCCCTAACCCTAACCCTAGCCCGAACCTTAACCCTAACCATTCCCCGAAGCCTTCCCCTCACCCGTCCCCTAATCCAAACCCGTACGCTAACACTAACCCACGTCTTCACACGTACGCTCCCCCTAAACCGTTGTCGTACCCTCACCTGGACCCTAAACCGTCCCCGTCACTTAAACCTAACCCTAGTCCGAACCCTAACCCTAACCCTTCCCCGAAGCCTTCCTCTCACCCGTCCCCTAATCCTAACCCGTACACTCACACTAACCCGCGCCCTCACACGTACGCTCCCCCTAAACCGTTGTCATACACTCACCTGGACCCTAAACCATCCCCGTCCCCTAACCCTAACCCTAGCCCGAACCCTAACCCTAACCCTTCCCCGAAGCCTTCCCCTCACCAGTCCCCTAATCCTAGCCCGTACGCTCACACTAACCCGCGCCCTAACACGTACGCTC
Organism: Leucopleurus acutus; assembly: GCF_964270905.1. Classification (NCBI taxonomy): domain Eukaryota; kingdom Metazoa; phylum Chordata; class Mammalia; order Artiodactyla; family Delphinidae; genus Leucopleurus; species Leucopleurus acutus. The sequence goes on along the minus strand of NW_028139226.1, from coordinate 1,476,084 downwards.
CCCCTAAACCGTTGTCGTACCCTCACCTGTACCCGAAACCCTGCCCATCCCCGAACCTTAACCCTAGTCCGATCCCTAACCCTAAACCTTCCCCGAAGCCTTACCCTCACCCGTCCCCTAATTCTAACCCGTACGCTCACACTGAAACGCGCCCTCACACTTACGCGCCCCCTACACCGTTGTCGTACCCTCACCTGGACCCTAAACCGTCCCCAACCCCTAGCACTAACCCTAGCCCGAACCCTCACCCTAACCATTCCCCGAAGCCTTCCCCTCACCCGTCCCCGAATCCTAATCCATACGCTCACACTAACCCGCGCGCTCACACGTACGCTCCCCCTAAACCGTTGTCGTACCCTCACCTGGACCCTAAACCGTCCCCGTCCCCTAACCCTAACCCTAGCCCGAACCCTAAACCTAACACTTCCCCGAAGCCTTCCCCTCACACTTCCCCTAATCCTAACCCGTACGCTCACACTAACCTGCGCTCTCACACGTACGCTCCCCCTAAACCGTTGTCGTACCCTCACCTGGACCCTAAACCGTCCCCGTCCCCTAACCCTAACCCTAGCCCGAACCCTAACCCTAAACCTTCCCCGAAGCCTTCCCCTCACCCGTCCCCTAATCCTAACCCGTACGCTCACACTATCCAGTCCGCTCACACGTACGCTGCCCCTAAACCGTTGTCGTACCCACACCTGGACCCTAAACCGTCCCCATCCCCTAACCCTAAACCTAGCCCGAACCCTAACCCTAACCCGTCCCCGAAGCCTTCCACTCACCCATCCCCTAATCCTAACCCGTACGCTCACACTAACCCGTGCCCTCACAGGTACGCTCCACCTAAACCGTTTTCGTACCCTCACCTTGACCCTAAACCGTCCCCATTCCCTAACCCTAATCCTAGCCTGAACCCTAACCCTAACCCTTCCCCGAAGCCTTCCCCTCACCCGTCCCCTAATCCTAACCCGTACGCTCACACTAACCCGCGCCCTCACACTTACGCTCCCCCTAAACCGTTGTTGTACACTCACCTGGACACTAAACCGTCCCCGTCCCCTAACCCTAACCCTAGCCCGAACCCTAACCCTAAACCTTCCCAGAAGCCTTCCCTTCACCCGTCCCCTAATCCTAACCCGTACGCTCACAGTAACCCGTGCCCTCACATGTACGCTACCCCTAAACCGTTGTCGTACCCTCACCTGGACCCTAAATCGTCCCCGTCCCCTAACCCTAACCCTAGCCCGAACCCTAACCCCAACACTTCCCCGAAGCCTTCCCCTCACCCGTCCCCTAATCCTAACCCGTACGCTCACATTAACCCGCGCCCTAACACGTACGCTCCCCCTATACCGTTGTCGTACCCTCACCTGGACCCTAAACTGTCCCTGTCCCCTAACCCTAACCCTAGCCCGAACCCTAAACCTAACCCTTCCCCGAAGCCTTCCCCTCACCCGTCCCCTAATCCTAACCCGTACGCTCAAACTAAACAGCCCGCTCACACGTACGCTGCCCCTAAACCGTTGTGGTACCCTCACCTAGACCCTAAACCGTCCCCGTCCCCTAACCCTAACCCTAGCCCGAACCCTAACACTAACACTTACCTGAATCCTTCCCCTCACCGTGCCCAAATCCTAACCCGTATGCTCACACTAACCCGCGCCCTCACACGTACGCTCCCCGTAAACCGTTGTCGTACCCTCAACTGGACCCTAAACCGTCCCCGTCCCTTAACCATAACCCTAGCCCGAACCCTAACCCTAACCCTTCCCCGAAGCCTTCCCCTCACGCGTCCCCAAATCCTAACCCGTACGCGCACACTAACCCACACCCTCACACGTAGGATCCCCCTAAACCGTTGTCGTACCCTCACCTGGACCCTAAACCGTCCCCATCCCCTAACCATAACCCTAGCCCGAACCCTAACCCTAACCCTTCCCCGAAGCCTTCCCCTCACGCGTCCCCAAATCCTAACCCGTACGCGCACACTAACCCACACCCTCACACGTACGCTCCCCCTAAACCGTTGTCGTACCCTCACCTGGACCCTAAACCGTCCCCATCACCTAACCCTATCCCTAGCCCGAACCATAACCCTAACCATTCCCAGAAGCCTTCCCCTCACCCTTCCCCTAATCCTAATCCGTACGCTCACACTAACCCGTGCCCTCACACGTACGCTCCCCCTAAACCGTTATCGTACCCTCACCTTGACCCTAAACCGTCCCCGTCCACGAACCCTAACCCTAGCACGAACCCTAACCCTAACCCTTCCCTGAAGCCTTCTCTCACCTGTCCCCTAATCCTAACCCGTACGCTCACACTAACCCACACCCTCACACGTACCCTCCCCCTAAAGCGTTGTCATACCCTCACCTGGACCCTAAACCGTCCCCGTCCCCTAACCCTAACCCTAGCCCGAACCCTAACCATAACCCTTCCCCGAAGCCTTCCCCTCACCCGTCCCCTAATCCTAACCCGTACGCTAACACTAACCCACGCCCTCACACGTACGCACCCCATAAATCGTTGTCGTACCCTCACCTGGAACCTAAACCGTCCCCGTCCCCTAACCCTAACCCTAGCACGAACCCTAACCCTAACCCTTCCCCGAAACCTTCCCCTCACCCGTCCCCTAATCCTAACCCGTACGCTCACACTAACCTGCGCCCACAAACGTACACTCCCCCTAAACCGTTGTTGTACACTCACCTGGACCCTAAACCGTCCCCGTCCCCTAACCCTAACCCTAGCCCGAACCCTAAACCTAACCCTTCCCCGAAGCCTACCCCTCACCCGTCCCCTAATCCTAACCCGTACGCTCACACTAACCCACGCCCTCACACGTACCCTCCCCCTAAAGCGTTGTCATACCGTCACCTGGACCCTAAACCGTCCCCGTCCCCTAACCCTAACCCTAGCCCGAACTCTACCCTAACCCTTCCCCAAAACGTTCCCCTCACCCGTCCCCTAATCCTAACCCGTACGCTCACACTAACCCGCGCCGTCACACGTACACTACACCTAAACCGTTGTCGTACCCTCACTGGACCCTAAACCGTCGCCGTCCCCTAACCCTAACCCTAGCCCGAACCCTAACCCTAACACTTTCCCGAAGCCTTCCCCTCCCCCGTCTCCTAATCCTAACCCGTATGCTCACACTAACCCACGGCCTCAAACGTACGCTCCCCCTAAACCGTTGTCGTACCCTCACCTGGAACTTAAATCGTCTCCGTCCCCTAACCCTAACCCTAGCCCGAAACCTAAACCTAAGACTTCCCCGAAGCCTTCCCCTCACCCGTCCCCTAATCCTATCCTGTACGCTCACACTAACCCGCACCCTCACACGTACGCTCCCCCTAAACCGTTGTCGTACCCTCACCTGGTCCCTAAACCGTCCCCGTCCCCTAACCCTAACCCTAGCCCGAACCCTAACCCTAACCCTTCCCCGAAGCCTTCCCCTCACCTGTCCCCTAATCCTAGCCCGTACGGTCACACTAACCCGCGCCCTCACACGTACGCTCCCCCTAAACCGTTGTCGTACCCTCACCTGAACCCTAAACCATCCCAGTCCCCTAACCCTAACCCTAGCCCGAACCCTAACCCTAACCCTTCCCCGAAGCCTTCCCCTTACCCGTCCCCTAATCCTAACCCGTACGCTCACACTAACCCGCACCCTCACACGTACGCTCCCCCTAAACCGTTGTCGTACCCTCACCTGGAACCTAAACCTTCCCCTTCCCTAACCCTAACCCTAGCCTCAACCCTAACCCTAACCCTTCCCCGAAGCCTTCCCCTCACCCGTCCCCTAATCCTAACCCGTACGCTCACACTAACCTGCGCCCTCAAACGTACGCTCCCCCTAAACCATTGTCGTACCCTCAACTGGACCCTAAACCGTCCCCGTCCCCTAACCCTTACCCTAGACCGAACCCTAAACCTAACCCTTCCTCGAAGCCTACCCCTCACCCTTCCCCTAATCCTAATCCGTACGCCCACACTAACCCATGCCCTCACACGTACGCTCCCCCTAAAGCGTTGTCGAACCCTCACCTTGACTCTAAACCGTCCTCGTCCCCTAACCCTAACCCAAGCCCGAACCCTAACCCTAAACCTTCCCCGAAGCCTTCTCCTCACACGTTCCCTAATCCTAACCCGTACGCTCACACTAACCTGCCCCGTCACACGTACGCTCCCCCTAAACCGTTGTCTTACCCTCACCTGGACCCTAAAGGGTCCCCGTCCCCTAACCCAAACCCTATCCCGAACCCTAACCCTAAACCTTCCCAGAAGCCTTCCCCTCACCCGTCCCCTAATCCTAACCCGTACGCTCACACTAACCCACGTCTTCACACGTACATTTCCCCTAAAACCGTTGTCGTACCCTCACCTGTCCCTAAATCGTCCCCGTCCCCTAATCCGAACCCTAGCCCTCACCCTCACCCTAACCCTTCCCCGAAGCCTTCCCCTCACCCGTCCCCTAATCCGAACCCGTACGCTCACACTAACCCACACCCTCACACGTACGCTCCCCCTAAACCGTTGTCGTACCCTTACCTGGACCCTAAACCGTCCCCATCCCCTAACCCTAACCCTAGCCCGAACCATAACCCTCACCCTTCCCAGAAGCCTTCCCCTCACCCATCACCGAATCCTAAACCGTTCGCTCACACTATCCAGCCCGCTCACACGTACGCTGCCCCTAAAGCGTTGTCGTACCCACACCTGGACCCTAAACCGTCCCCATCCCCTAACCCTAACCCTAGCCCGAACCCTAACCCTAACCCTTCCCCGAAGCCTTCCCCTCAACGTCCCCTAATCCTAACCCGTACGCTCACACTAACCCGCGCCCTCACACTTACGCTCCCCCTAAACCGTTGTCGTACACTCACCTGGACCCTAAACCGTCCCCGTCCCCTAACACTAAACCTAGCCCGAACCCTAACCCTAAACCTTCCCCGAAGTCTTCCCCTCACCTGTCCCCAATCCTAACCCGTACGCTCACACTAACCCGCGCCCTCACACGTACGCTCCCCCTAAACCGTTGTCGTACCCTCACCTGGACCCTAAACCGTCCCCGTCCCCTAACCCTAACCCTAGCCCGAACCCTAACCCTAACTCTTCTCCGAAGACAACCCGTCACCCGTCCCCTAATCCTAACCCGTACGCTCACACTAACACGCGCCCTCACACGTACGCTTCCCCTAAACCATTGTCGTGCCCTCACCTGGATCCTAAACCGTCCCCATCCCCTAACCCTAACCCTAGCCCGAACCTTAACCCTAACCATTCCCCGAAGCCTTCCCCTCACCCGTCCCCTAATCCAAACCTGTACGCTAACACTAACCCACGTCTTCACACGTACGCTCCCCGTAAACCGTTGTCGTACCCTCACCTGGACCCTAAACCGTCCCCGTCACTTAAACCTAACCCTAGTCCGAACCCTAACCCTAACCCTTCCCCGAAGCCTTCCTCTCACCCGTCCCCTAATCCTAACCCGTACACTCACACTAACCCGCGCCCTCACACATACGCTCCCCCTAAACCGTTGTCATACACTCACCTGGACCCTAAACCATCCCCGTCCCCTAACCCTAACCCTAGCCCGAACCCTAACCCTAACCCTTCCCCGAAGCCTTCCCCTCACCAGTCCCCTAATCCTAGCCCGTACGCTCACACTAACCCGCGCCCTAACACGTACGCTCCCCCTAAACCGTTGTCGTACCCTCACCTGTACCCGAAACCCTGCCCATCCCCGAACCTTAACCCTAGTCCGATCCCTAACCCTAAACCTTCCCCGAAGCCTTCCCCTCACCCGTCCCCTAATTCTAACCCGTACGCTCACACTGAAACGCGCCCTCACACTTACGCGCCCCCTACACCGTTGTCGTACCCTCACCTGGACCCTAAACCGTCCCCAAGCCCTAGCACTAACCCTAGCCCGAACCCTCACCCTAACCATTCCCCGAAGCCTTCCCCTCACCCGTCCCCTAATCCTAATCCGTACGCTCACACTAACCTGCGCGCTCACACGTACGCTCCCCCTAAACCGTTGTCGTACCCTCACCTGGACCCTAAACCGTCCCCGTCCCCTAACCCTAACCCTAGCCCGAACCCTAAACCTAACACTTCCCCGAAGCCTTCCCCTCACACTTCCCCTAATCCTAACCCGTACGCTCACACTAACCTGCGCTCTCACACGTACGCTCCCCCTAAACCGTTGTCGTACCCTCACCTGGACCCTAAACCGTCCCCGTCCCCTAACCCTAACCCTAGCCTGAACCCTAACCCTAAACCTTCCCCGAAGCCTTCCCCTCACCCGTCCCCTAATCCTAACCCGTACGCTCACACTATCCAGTCCGCTCACACGTACGCTGCCCCTAAACCGTTGTCGTACCCACACCTGGACCCTAAACCGTCCCCATCCCCTAACCCTAAACCTAGCCCGAACCCTAACCCTAACCCGTCCCCGAAGCCTTCCACTCACCCATCCCCTAATCCTAACCCGTACGCTCACACTAACCCGTGCCCTCACAGGTACGCTCCACCTAAACCGTTTTCGTACCCTCACCTTGACCCTAAACCGTCCCCATCCCCTAACCCTAATCCTAGCCTGAACCCTAACCCTAACCCTTCCCCGAAGCCTTCCCCTCACCCGTCCCCTAATCCTAACCCGTACGCTCACACTAACCCGCGCCCTCACACTTACGCTCCCCCTAAACCGTTGTTGTACACTCACCTGGACCCTAAACCGTCCCCGTCCCCTAACCCTAACCCTAGCCCGAACCCTAACCCTAAACCTTCCCAGAAGCCTTCCCTTCACCCGTCCCCTAATCCTAACCCGTACGCTCACAGTAACCCGTGCCCTCACATGTACGCTACCCCTAAACCGTTGTCGTACCCTCACCTGGACCCTAAATCGTCCCCGTCCCCTAACCCTAACCCTAGCCCGAACCCTAACCCCAACACTTCCCCGAAGCCTTCCCCTCACCCGTCCCCTAATCCTAACCCGTACGCTCACATTAACCCGCGCCCTAACACGTACGCTCCCCCTATACCGTTGTCGTACCCTCACCTGGACCCTAAACTGTCCCTGTCCCCTAACCCTAACCCTAGCCCGAACCCTAAACCTAACCCTTCCCCGAAGCCTTCCCCTCACCCGTCCCCTAATCCTAACCCGTACGCTCAAACTAAACAGCCCGCTCACACGTACGCTGCCCCTAAACCGTTGTGGTACCCTCACCTAGACCCTAAACCGTCCCCGTCCCCTAACCCTAACCCTAGCCCGAACACTAAACATAAACCTTCCCCGAAGCCTTCCACTCACCCGTCCCCAAATCCTAACCCGTACGCTCACACTAACCCACACCCTCACACGTACGCTCCCCCTAAACCGTTGTCGTACCCTCACCTGGACCCTAAACCGTCCCCGTCCCATAACCCTAACCCTAGCCCGAACCCTACCCTAACCCTTCCCCAAAACCTTCCCCTCACCCGTCCCCTAATCCTAACCCGTACGCTCACACTAACCCGCGCCGTCACACGTACGCTACCCCTAAACCGTTGTCGTACCCTCACTGGACCCTAAACCATCGCCGTCCCCTAACACTAAAACTAGCCCGAACCCTAACCCTAACACTTTCCCGAAGCCTTCCCCTCCCCCGTCCTCTAATCCTAACCCGTATGCTCACACTAACCCACGCCCTCACACGTATGCTCCCCCTAAACCGTTGTCGTACCCTCACCTGCAACCTAAACCGTCTCCGTCCCCTAACCCTTACCCTAGCCCGAAACCTAAACCTAACCCTTCCCCGAAGCCTTCCCCTCACCCATCACCTAATCCTATCCCGTACGCTCACACTAACCCGCGCCCTCACACGTACGCTCCCCCTAAACCGTTGTCGTACCCTCACCTGGTCCCTAAACCGTCCCCGTCCCCTAACCCTAACCCTAGCCCGAACCCTAACCCTAACCCTTCCCCGAAGCCTTCCCCTCACCTGTCCCCTAATCCTAGCCCGTACGGTCACACTAACGCGCGCCCTCACACGTACGCTCCCCCTAAACCGTTGTCGTACCCTCACCTGGAACCTAAACCTTCCCCTTCCCTAACCCTAACCCTAGCCCCAACCCTAACCCTAACACTTCCCCGAAGCCTTCCCCTCACCCGTCCCCTAATCCTAACCCGTACGCTCACATTAACCTGCGCCCTCAAACGTACGCTCCCCCTAAACCGTCGTCGTACCCTCAACTGGACCCTAAACCGTCCCCGTCCCCTAACCCTAACCCTAGACCGAACCCTAAACCTAACCCTTCCTCGAAGCCTACCCCTCACCCTACCCCTAATCCTAATCCGTACGCCCACACTAACCCATGCCCTCACACGTACGCTCCCCCTAAACTGCTGTCGTACCCTCAGCTGGACCCTAAACCGTCCCCGTCCCCTAACTCTAACCCTAGCCCGAACCCTAACCCTAACCCTTCCCCAAAGCCTTCCCCTCACCCGTCCCCTAATCCTAATCCGTACGCTCACACTAACCCACGCCCTCACACGTACGCTACCCCTAAACCGTTGTTGTACCCTCACTGGACCCTAAACCGACACCGACCCCTAACCTTAACCCTAGCCCGAACCCTAACCCTAACACTTTCCCGAAGCCTTCCCCTCACCCGTCCCCAAATCCTAACCCGTACGCTCACACTAACCCGCGCCCTCACACGTACGCTCCCCCTAAACCATTGTCGTACCCTCACCTTGACCCTAAACCGTCTCCGTCCACTAACCCTAACCCTAGCCCGAAAACTAAACCTAACACTTACCTGAAGCCTTCCCCTCACCTGTCCCCTAATCCTAACCCGTACGCTCACACTAACCCACGCCCTCACACGTACGCTACCCCTAAACCGTTGTTGTACCCTCACCTGGACCCTAAACCATCCCCGTCCCCTAACCCTTACCCTAGCCTGAACCCTAACCCTAAACCCTCCCTGAAGCCTTCCCCTCACCCGTCCCCTAATCCTAACCCGTACGCTCACACTAACCCGTGCCCTCACACGCACGCTACCCCTAAACCGTTGTCGTACCCTCACTGGACCCTAAACCATCCCCGTCCCCTAACCCTAACCCTAGCCCGAACCCTAACCCTAACACTTACCTGAATCCTTCCCCTCACCGTGCCCAAATCCTAACCCGTATGCTCACACTAACCCGCGCCCTCACACGTACGCTCCCCGTAAACCGTTGTCGTACCCTCAACTGGACCCTAAACCGTCCCCGTCCCTTAACCATAACCCTAGCCCGAACCCTAACCCTAACCCTTCCCCGAAGCCTTCCCCTCACGCGTCCCCAAATCCTAACCCGTACGCGCACACTAACCCACACCCTCACACGTAGGATCCCCCTAAACCGTTGTCGTACCCTCACCTGGACCCTAAACCGTCCCCATCCCCTAACCCTAACCCTAGCCCGAACCCTAACCCTAACACTTACCCGAAGCCTTCCCCTCACCCGTCCCCTAATCCGAACCCGTACGCTCACACTAACCCGCGCCCTCACACTTACGCTCCTCCTAAACCGTTGTTGTACACTCACCTGGACCCTAAACCGTCCCCGTCACCTAAACCTAACCCTAGCCCGAACCCTAACCCTAAACCTTCACCGAAGCCTTCCCCTCACCCGTCCCCTAATCCTAACCCGTACGCTCACACTAACCAGCGCCCTCACACGTATGCTCCCCCTAAACCGTTGTCTTCCCCTCACCTGGACCCTAAACCGTCCCCGTCCCCTAACCCTAACCCTAGCCCGAACCCTAACCCTAACCCGTCCCCGAAGCCTTCCCCTCACCCATCACCTAATCCTAACCCGTACGCTCACACTAACCTGCGCCCTCAAACGTACGCTCCGCCTAAACCGTTGTCGTACCCTCTCCTGGACCCTAAACCGTCCCCGTTCCCTAACCCTAACCCTAGCCCGAACCATAAACCTAACCCTTAACCGAAGCCTACCCCTCACCCTTCCCCTAATCCTAATCCGTACGCTCACACTAACCCGTGCCCTCACACGTACGCTCCCCCTAAACCGTTATCGTACCCTCACCTTGACCCTAAACCGTCCCCGTCCACGAACCCTAACCCTAGCACGAACCCTAACCCTAACCCTTCCCTGAAGCCTTCTCTCACCTGTCCCCTAATCCTAACCCGTACGCTCACACTAACCCACACCCTCACACGTACCCTCCCCCTAAAGCGTTGTCATACCCTCACCTGGACCCTAAACCGTCCCCGTCCCCTAACCCTAACCCTAGCCCGAACCCTAACCATAACCCTTCCCCGAAGCCTTCCCCTCACCCGTCCCCTAATCCTAACCCGTACGCTAACACTAACCCACGCCCTCACACGTACGCACTCCCTAAATCGTTGTCGTACCCTCACCTGGAACCTAAACCGTCCCCGTCCCCTAACCCTAACCCTAGCACGAACCCTAACCCTAACCCTTCCCCGAAACCTTCCCCTCACCCGTCCCCTAATCCTAACCCGTACGCTCACACTAACCTGCGCCCACAAACGTACACTCCCCCTAAACCGTTGTCGTACACTCACCTGGACCCTAAACCGTCCCCGTCCCCTAACCCTAACCCTAGCCCGAACCCTAAACCTAACCCTTCCCCGAAGCCTACCCCTCACCCGTCCCCTAATCCTAACCCGTACGCTCACACTAACCCACGCCCTCACACGTACCCTCCCCCTAAAGCGTTGTCATACCGTCACCTGGACCCTAAACCGTCCCCGTCCCCTAACCCTAACCCTAGCCCGAACTCTACCCTAACCCTTCCCCAAAACGTTCCCCTCACCCGTCCCCTAATCCTAACCCGTACGCTCACACTAACCCGCGCAGTCACACGTACACTACCCCTAAACCGTTGTCGTAACCTCACTGGACCCTAAACCGTCGCCGTCCCCTAACCCTAACCCTAGCCCGAACCCTAACCCTAACACTTTCCCGAAGCCTTCCCCTCCCCCGTCTCCTAATCCTAACCCGTATGCTCACACTAACCCACGGCCTCAAACGTACGCTCCCCCTAAACCGTTGTCGTACCCTCACCTGGAACTTAAATCGTCTCCGTCCCCTAACCCTAACCCTAGCCCGAAACCTAAACCTAAGACTTCCCCGAAGCCTTCCCCTCACCCGTCCCCTAATCCTATCCTGTACGCTCACACTAACCCGCACCCTCACACGTACGCTCCCCCTAAACCGTTGTCGTACCCTCACCTGGTCCCTAAACCGTCCCCGTCCCCTAACCCTAACCCTAGCCCGAACCCTAACCCTAACCCTTCCCCGAAGCCTTCCCCTCACCTGTCCCCTAATCCTAGCCCGTACGGTCACACTAACCCGCGCCCTCACACGTACGCTCCCCCTAAACCGTTGTCGTACCCTCACCTGAACCCTAAACCATCCGAGTCCCCTAACCCTAACCCTAGCCCGAACCCTAACCCTAACCCTTCCCCGAAGCCTTCCCCTTACCCGTCCCCTAATCCTAACCCGTACGCTCACACTAACCCGCACCATCACACGTACGCTCCCCCTAAACCGTTGTCGTACCCTCACCTGGAACCTAAACCTTCCCCTTCCCTAACCCTAACCCTAGCCTCAACCCTAACCCTAACCCTTCCCCGAAGCCTTCCCCTCACCCGTCCCCTAATCCTAACCCGTACGCTCACACTAACCTGCGCCCTCAAACGTACGCTCCCCCTAAACCATTGTCGTACCCTCAACTGGACCCTAAACCGTCCCCGTCCCCTAACCCTTACCCTAGACCGAACCCTAAACCTAACCCTTCCTCGAAGCCTACCCCTCACCCTTCCCCTAATCCTAATCCGTACGCCCACACTAACCCGTGCCCTCACACGTACGCTCCCCCTAAACCGCTGTCGTACCCTCAGCTGTACCCTAAACCGTCCCCGTCCCCTAAACCTAACACTAGCCCGAACCCTAACCCTAACCCTTCCCCAAAGCCTTCCCCTCACCCGTCCCCTAATCCTAACCCGTACGCTCACACTAACCCACCCCCTCACACGTAGGATCCCCCTAAACCGTTGTCGTACCCTGACCTGGACCCTAAACCGTCCCCATCCCCTAACCCTAACCCTAGCCCGAACCCTAACCCTAACCCTTACCCGAAGCCTTCCCCTCACCCGTCCCCTAATCCTAACCCGTACGCTCACACTAACCCACGCCCTCACACGTACGCTCCCCCTAAACCGTTGTCGTACCCTCACCTGGACCCTAAACCGTCCCCGTCCCCTAACACTAACCCTAGCCCGAACCCTAACCCTAACTCTTCCCCGAAGCCTTCCCCTCACCCGTCCCCTAATCCTAACCCGTACGCTCACACTAACCCACGCCCTCACACGTACGCTCACCCTAAACCGTTATCGTACCCTCACCTGGAACCTAAACCGTCCCCGTCCCCTAAACCTAACCCTAGCCCGAACCCTAACCCTAACCCTTCCCTGAAGCCTTCCCCTCACCCGTCCCCTAATCCTACCCCGTACGCTCACACTAACCCGCGCCCTCACACGTACGCTCGCCCTAAACCGTTGTCGTACCCTAACCTGGTCCCTAAACCGTCCCCATCCCCAACACTAACCCTAGCCCGAACCCTAAACCTAAACCTTCCCCGAAGCCTTCCCCTCACCCGTCCCCTAATACTAACCCGTACGCTCACACTAACACGCGCCCTCACACGTACTCTCCCCCTAAACCATTGTCGTACACTCACCTGTACCCTAAACCGTCCCCGTTCCCTAACCCTAACCCTAACCCGAACCCCAAACCTAACCCTTCCCCGAAGCCTTCCCCTCACTCGTCACGTAATCCTAACCCGTACGCTCACACTAACCCGTGCCCTCACACGTACGCTCTCCCTAAACCGTTGTCGTACCCCCACCTGAACCCTAAACGGTCCCCGTCCCCTAAACGTAACCGTAGCCCGAACCCTAACCCTAAACCTTCCCCAAAGCCTTCCCCTCACCCGTCCCCGAATCATAACCCGTACGCTCACACTAACCCGCGCCCTCACACGTATGCTCCCCCTAAACCGTTGTCGTACCTTCACCTGGACCCTAAACCGTCCCCATCCCCTAACCCTAACCCTAGCCCGAACTCTAACCCTAACACTTTCCCGGAGCCTTCCCCTCCCCCGTCCCCTAATCCTAACCCGTATGCTCACACTAACCCACGCCCTCACACGTACGCTCCCCCTAAACCGTTGTCGTACCCTCACCTGGAACCTAAACCGTCTCCGTCCCCTAACCCTAACCCTAGCCCGAAACCTAAACCTAACCCTTCCCCGAAGCCTTCCCCTCACCCGTCCCCTAATCCTATCCCGTACGCTCACACTAACCCGCTCCCTCACACGTACGCTCCCCCTAAACCGTTGTCGTAACCTCACCTGGTCCCTAAACCGTCCCCGTCCCCTAACCCTAACCCTAGCCCGAACCATAACCCTAACCCTTCCCCGAAGCCTTCCCCTCACCTGTCCCCTAATCCTACCCCGTACGGTCACACTAACCCGCGCCCTCACACGTACGCTCCCCCTAAACCGTTGTCGTACCCTCACCTGGACCCTAAACCGTCCAAGTCCCCTAACCCTAACCCTAGCCCGAACCCTAACCCTAACCCTTCCCCGAAGCCTTCCCCTCACCCGTCCCCTAATCCTAACCCGTACGCTCACACTAACCCGCACCCTCACACGTACGCTCCCCATAAACCGTTGTCGTACCCTCACCTGGAACCTAAACCTTCCCTTTCCCTAACCCTAACCCTAGCCCCAACCCTAACCCTAACCGTTCCCCGAAGCCTTCCCCTCACCCGTCCTCTAATCCTAAACCGTACGCTCACACTAACCTGCGCCCTCAAACGTACGCTCACCCTAAACCGTTGTCGTACCCTCAACTGTACCCTAATCCGTCCCCGTCCCCTAACCCTAACCCTAGCCCGAACCCTAAACCTAACCCTTTCTCGAAGCCTACCCCTCACCCTTCCCCTAATCCTAATCCGTACGCCCACACTAACCCGTGCCCTCACACGTACGCTCCCCCTAAACCGCTGTCGTACCCTCAACTGTACCCTAAACCGTCCACGTCCCCTAACCCTAACCCTAGCCCGAACCCTAACCTTAACCCTTCCCCAAAGCCTTCCCCTCACCCGTCCCCTAATCCTAACCCGTACGCTCACACTGACTCACGCCCTCACACGTACGCTCCCCCTAAACCGCTGTCGTACCCTCACCTGGTCCCTAAACCGTCCCCGTCCCCTAACCCTAACCCGGGCCCGAACCCTAACCCTAAACCTTCCCCGAAGCCTTCCCCTCACCCGTCCCCTAATCCTAACCCGTACGATCACACTAACCCACGCCCTCACACGTACGCTCCCCCTAAACCATTGTCGTACAATCACCTGGACCCTAAACCATCCCTATCCCCAACCCTAACCTCAGCCCGAACCCTAAACCTAACCCTTACCCGAAGCCTTTCCCTCACCCGTCCCCTAATCCTAATCCGTACGCTCACACTAACCCGCGCCCTCACATGTACGCTCCCGCTAAACCGTTGTCGTACCCTCACCTGGACCCTAAGCCGTCGCCGTCCTCTAAACCTAACCCTAGCCCGAACCCTAACCCTTCCCCGAAGCCTTCCCCTCACCCGTGCCCTAAATCTAACCCATACGCTCACACTATCCCGCGCCCTCACATGTACACTCCCCCTAAAGCGTTGTCATACCCTCACCTTTACCCTAAACCGTCCCCGTCCCCTAACCCTAACCCTAGCCCGAACCCTAACCCTAACCCTTCCCCGAAGCCTTCCCCTCACCCGTCCCCTAATCCTTACCCGTACGCTCACACTAACCCGCGCCCTCACACGTACGCTCCCCCTAAAGCGTTGTCGTACCCTCACCTGGACCCTAAACCGTCCCCGTCCCCGTCCCCTAACCCTAGCCCGAAAGATAAACCTAAACCTTCCCCGAAGCCTTCCCCTCACCCGTCCCCTAATCCTACCCCGTACACTCACACTAACCCGCGCCCTCACACGTACCCTCCCCCTAAACCGTTGTCCTACCCTCACCTGGACCCTAAACCGTCCCCGTCCCCTAACCCTAACCCTAGCCCGAACCCTAACCCTAATCCTTACCCGAAGCCTTTCCCTCACCCGTCCCCTAATCCTAACCCATATGCTCACACTAACCCACGCCCTCACATGTACGCTCCCCCTAAAGAATTGTCGTACCCTCACCTGGACCCTAAACCGTCCCCGTCTCTTAACCCTATCCTTAGCCCGAACCATAACCCTAACCCTTCCCCGAAGCCTTCCCCTCACCCGTCCCCTAAATCTAACCCGTACGCTCACACTAACCCACGCCCTCACACGTACACTCCCCCTAAACCATTGTCGTACACTCACCTTGACCCTAAACCGTCCCCGTCCCCTAACCCTAACCCTACCCCGAACCTTAACTGTAACCCTTCCCCGAAACCTTCACCTCACCCGTCCCATAACCCTAATCCGTACGCTTACACTAACCCGCGCCCTCACACGTATGCTCACCCTAAACCATTGTCGTACCCTCACCTGGACCCTAAATCCTCCCCGTCCCCTAACCCTAACCCTAGCCGAAACCCTAAACCTAACCCTTCCCCGAAGCCTTCCCCTCATCCGTCCCCTAATCCTTACCCGTACGCTGACACTAACCCGCGCCCTCACACGTACGCTCCCCCTCAACCATTGTCGTACCCTCACCAGGACCCTATACCGTCCCCGTCCCCTAACCCTAACCCTAGCCCGAACACTAACCCTAACCCTTCCCCGAAGCCTTCGCCTCACCCGTCCCCTAATCCTTACCCGTACGCTCACACTAACCAGTGCCCTCACACGTACGCTCCCCCTAAAGTGTTGTCGTACCCTCACCTGGACCCTAAACCGTCCCCATCCCCTAACCCTAACCCTAGCCCGAACCCTAACCCTAACCCTTCCCCGAAAACTTCCCCTCACCCGTCCCCTAATCCTAACCCGTACGCTCACACTAACCTGCGCCCTCAAACGTACGCTCCCCCTAAACCGTTGTCGTACCCTCAACTGGACCCTAAACCGTCCCCGTCCCCTAACCCTTACCCTAGACCGAACCCTAAACCTAACCCTTCCTCGAAGCCTACCCCTCACCCTTCCCCTAATCCTAATCCGTACGCCCACACTAACCCGTGCCCTCACACGTACGCTCTCCCTAAACCGCTGTCGTACCCTCAGCTGTACCCTAAACCGTCCCCGTCCCCTAAACCTAACACTAGCCCGAACCCTAACCCTAACCCTTCCCCAAAGCCTTCCCCTCACCCGTCCCCTAATCCTAACCCGTACGCTCACACTAACCCGCACCCTCACACGTAGGATCCCCCTAAACCGTTGTCGTACCCTGACCTGGACCCTAAACCGTCCCCATCCCCTAACCCTAACCCTAGCCCGAACCCTAACCCTAACCCTTACCCGAAGCCTTCCCCTCACCCGTCCCCTAATCCTAACCCGTACGCTCACACTAACCCACGCCCTCACACGTACGCTCCCCCTAAACCGTTGTCGTACCCTCACCAGGACCCTAAACCGTCCCCGTCCCCTAACACTAACCCTAGCCCGAACCCTAACCCTAACTCTTCCCCGAAGCCTTCCCCTCACCCGTCCACTAATCCTAACCCGTACGCTCACACTAACCCGCGCCCTCACAAGTACGCTCACCCTAAACCGTTATCGTACCCTCACCTGGAACCTAAACCGTCCCCGTCCCCTAACCCTAACCCTAGCCCGAACCCTAAACCTAACCCTTCCCTGAAGCCTTCCCCTCACACGTCCCCTAATCCTACCCCGTACGCTCACACTAACCCGCGCCCTCACACGTAGGCTCGCCCTAAACCGTTGTCGTACCCTCACCTGGTCCCTAAACTGTCCCCATCCCCAACCCTAACCCTAGCCCGAACCCTAAACCTAAACCTTCCCCGAAGCCTTCCCCTCACCCGTCCCCTAATCCTAACCCGTACGCTCACACTAACACGCGCCCTCACACGTACTCTCCCCCTAAACCATTGTCGTACACTCACCTGTACCCTAAACCGTCCCCGTTCCCTAACCCTAACCCTAACACGAACCCCAAACCTAAGCCTTCCCCGAAGCCTTCCCCTCACTCGTCCCGTAATCCTAACCCGTACGCTCACACTAACCCGTGCCCTCACACGTACGCTCTCCATAAACCGTTGTCGTACCCCCACCTGGACCCTAAACCGTCCCCGTCCCCTAAACGTAACCGTAGCCCGAACCCTAACCCTAAACCTTCCCCAAAGCCTTCCCCTCACCCGTCCCCGAATCATAACCCGTACGCTCACACTAACCCGCGCCCTCACACGTATGCTCCCCCTAAACCGTTGTCGTACCTTCACCTGGACCCTAAACCGTCCCCATCCCCTAACCCTAACCCTAGCCCGAACTCTAACCCTAACACTTT
The DNA here is from genome assembly GCF_964270905.1 of Leucopleurus acutus. Lineage (NCBI taxonomy): Eukaryota > Metazoa > Chordata > Mammalia > Artiodactyla > Delphinidae > Leucopleurus > Leucopleurus acutus. The sequence goes on along the minus strand of NW_028139226.1, from coordinate 1,458,548 downwards.
CCCGGAGCCTTCCCCTCCCCCGTCCCCTAATCCTAACCCGTATGCTCACACTAACCCACGCCCTCACACGTACGCTCCCCCTAAACCGTTGTCGTACCCTCACCTGGAACCTAAACCGTCTCCGTCCCCTAACCCTAACCCTAGCCCGAAACCTAAACCTAACCCTTCCCCGAAGCCTTCTCCTCACCCGTCCCCTAATCCTATCCTGTACGCTCACACTAACCCGCTCCCTCACACGTACGCTCCCCCTAAACCGTTGTCGTATCCTCACCTGGTCCCTAAACCGTCCCCGTCCCCTAACCCTAACCCTAGCCCGAACCCTAACCCTAACCCTTCCCCGAAGCCTTCCCCTCACCTGTCCCCTAATCCTACCCCGTACGGTCACACTAACCCGCGCCCTCACACGTACGCTCCCCCTAAACCGTTGTCGTACCCTCACCTGGACCCTAAACCGTCCCAGTCCCCTAACCCTAACCCTAGCCCGAACCCTAACCCTAACCCTTCCCCGAAGCCTTCCCCTCACCCGTCCCCTAATCCTAACCCGTACGCTCACACTAACCCGCACCCTCACACGTACGCTCCCCATAAACCGTTGTCGTACCCTCACCTGGAACCTAAACCTTCCCTTTCCCTAACCCTAACACTAGCCCCAACCCTAAACCTAACCCTTCCCCGAAGCCTTCCCCTCACCCGTCCCCTAATCCTAAATCGTACGCTCACACTAACCTGCGCCCTCACACGTACGCTCCCCCTAAACCGTTGTCGTACCCTCAACTGTACCCTAATCCGTCCCCGTACCCTAACCCTAACCCTAGCCCGAACCCTAAACCTAACCCTTTCTCGAAGCCTACCCCTCACCCTTCCCCTAATCCTAATCCGTACGCCCACACTAACCCGTGCCCTCACACGTACGCTCCCCCTAAACCGCTGTCGTACCCTCAACTGTACCCTAAACCGTCCACGTCCCCTAACCCTAACCCTAGCCCGAACCCTAACCTTAACCCTTCCCCAAAGCCTTCCCCTCACCCGTCCCCTAATCCTAACCCGTACGCTCACACTGACCCACGCCCTCACACGTACGCTCCCACTAAACCGCTGTCGTACCCTCAACTGTACCCTAATCCGTCCCCGTCCCCTAACCCTAACCCTAGCCCGAACCCTAAACCTAACCCTTCCCTGAAGCCTTCCCCTCACCCGTCCCCTAATCCTATCCCGTACGCTCAAACTAACCCGCGCCCTCACACATAAGCTCCCCCTAAACCGTTGTCATACCCTCACCTGGTCCCTAAACCATCCCCGTCCCCTAACCCTAACCCTAGCCTGAACCCTAACCCTAAACCCTCCCCGAAGCCTTCCCCTCACCCGTCCCCTAATCCTAACCCGTACGCTCACACTAGCCCGCGCCCTCACACGTACGCTCCCCCTAAACCGTTGTCGTACCCTCACCTGGACCCTAAACCGTCCCCGTCCCCTAACCCTAACCCTAGCCCGAACCCTAACACTAAACCTTCCCCGAAGCCTTCCCCTCACCCGTCCCCTAATCCTAACCCGTACGCTCACACTAACCCGCGCCCTCACACGTACGCTCCCCCTAAACCGTTGTCGTACACTCACCTGGACGCTAAACCGTCCCTGTCCCCTAACCCTAACCCTAGCCCGAACCCTAACCCTAACCCTTCCCCGAAGTCTATCCCTCAGCCGTCCCCTAATCCTAATCCGTACGCTCACACTAACCCGTGCCCTCACACGTACGCTCACCCTAAACCGTTGTCGTACCCTCACCGGGACCCTAAACCGTCCCCGTCCCCTAACCCTAACCCTAGTCCGAACCCTAACCCTAACACTTCCGCGAAGCCTTCCCCTCACCCGTGCCCTATTCCTAACCCGACGCTCACACTAACCCACGCCCTCACACGTACGCTCCCCCTAAACCGTTGTCGTACCCTCACCTGGACCCTAAACCGTCCCCTTCCCCTAACCCTAACCCTAGCCCGAAGCCTAAACCTAAACCTTCACCGAAGCCTTGCCCTCACCCGTCCCCTAATCGTAGCCCGTACGCTTACACTAACCTTTGCCCTCACACGTACGCTCCCCCTAAACCGTTCTCGTACCCTCACCTGGACCCTAAACCATCCCCGTCCCCTAACCCTAACCTCAGCCCGAACCGTAAACCTAACCCTTACCCGAAGCCTTTCCCTCACCCGTCCCCTAATCCTAACCCGTACGGTCACACTAACCCGCGCCCTCACACGTACGCTCCCGCTAAACCGTTGTCGTACCCTCACCTGGACCCTAAGCCGTCGCCGTCCTCTAAACCTAACCCTAGCCCGAACCCTAACCCTTCCCCGAAGCCTTCCCCTCACCCGTGCCCTAAATCTAAACCGTACGCTCACACTAACCCGCGCCCTCACATGTACACTCCCCCTAAACCGTTGTCGTACCCTCACCTTGACCCTATACCCTCCCCGTCCCCTAACCCTAACCCTAGCCTGAACCCTAACCCTAACACTTCCCCGAAGCCTTCCCCTCACCCGTCCCCTAATCCTAACCCGTACGCTCACACTAAATCGCGCGCTCACACGTACGCTAACCGTAAAGCGTTGTCGTACCCTCACCTGGACCCTAAAACATCCCAGTCCCCTAACCCTAACCCCAGCCCGAACCCTAAACCTAACGCTTCCCCGAAGCCTTCCCTTCACCCGTCCCCTAATCCTAACCCGTACGCTCACACTAACCCACGCCATCACACGTACGGTCCCGCTAAACCGTTGTCATACACTCACCTGGACACTAAACCGTCCCCTTCCCCTAACCCTAACCCTAGCCCGAACCCTAACCCTAACACTTCCCTGAAGCCTTCCCCTCACACGTCCCCTAATCCTAACCCGTACGCTCACTCTAACCCGCGCCCTCACACCTACCCTCCCCCTAAAGCGTTGTCATACCCTCACCTTGACCCTAAACCGTCCCCGTCACCTAACCCTAACCCTAGCCCGAACCCTAACCCTAACACTTCCCTGAAGCCTTCCCCTCACCCGTCCCCTAATCCTTACCCGTACGCTCACACTAACCCGCGCCCTCACACGTACGCTCCCCCTAAAGCGTTGTCGTACCCTCACCTGGACCCTAAACCGTCCCCGTCCCCGTCCCCTAACCCTAGCCCGAAAGATAAACCTAAACCTTCCCCGAAGCCTTCCCCTCACCCGTCCCCTAATCCTAACCCGTACACTCACACTAACCCGCGCCCTCACACGTACCCTCCCCCTAAACCGTTGTCCTACCCTCACCTGGACCGTAAACCGTCCCCGTCCCCTAACCCTAACCCTAGCCCGAACCCTAACCCTAACCCTTACCCGAAGCCTTTCCCTCACCCGTCCCCTAATCCTAACCCATATGCTCACACTAACCCACGCCCTCACATGTACGCTCCCCCTAAAGAATTGTCGTACCCTCACCTGGACCCTAAACCGTCCCCGTCTCTTAACCCTATCCTTAGCCCGAACCATAACCCTAACCCTTCCCCGAAGCCTTCCCCTCACCCGTCCCCTAAATCTAACCCGTACGCTCACACTAACCCACGCCCTCACACGTACACTCCCCCTAAACCATTGTCGTACCCTCACCTTGACCCTAAACCGTCCCCGTCCCCTAACCCTAACCCTACCCCGAACCCTAACTATAACCCTTCCCCGAAACCTTCACCTCACCCGTCCCATAACCCTAATCCGTACGCTTACACTAACCCGCGCCCTCACACGTATGCTCCCCCTAAACCATTGTCGTACCCTCACCTGGACCCTAAATCCTCCCCGTCCCCTAACCCTAACCCTAGCCGAAACCCTAAACCTAACCCTTCCCCGAAGCCTTCCCCTCACCCGTCCCCTAATCCTAACCCGTACGCTGACACTAACCCGTGCCCTCACACGTACGCTCCCCCTCAACCGTTGTCGTACCCTCACCTGGACCCTATACCGTCCCCGTCCCCTAACCCTAACCCTAGCCCGAACCCTAACCCTAACCCTTCCCCGAAGCCTTCGCCTCACCCGTCCCCTAATCCTTACCCGTACGCTCACACTAAGCAGTGCCCTCACACGTACGCTCCCCCTAAAGTGTTGTCGTACCCTCACCTGGACCCTAAACCGTCCCCGTCCCCTAACCCTAACCCTAGCCCGAACCCTAACCCTAACCCTTCCCCGAAGACTTCCCCTCACCCCTCCCCTAATCCTAACCCGTACGCTCACACTAACACGCGCCCTCACATGTGCACTCCCCCTAAACCGTTGTCGTACCCTCACCTGGACCCTAAACCGTCCCCGTGTCTTAACCCTAACCTTAGTCCGAAACCTAACCCTAACCCTTCCCCGAAGCCTTCCCCTCACCAGTCGCCTAATCCTAACCCGTACGCTCACACTAACCCGCGCCCTCACACGTACACTCCCCCTAAATCGTTGTCGTACCCTCACCTGGACCCTAAACCGTCCCCGTCCCCTAACCCTAACCATAGCCTGAAACCTAACACTTCCCCGAAGCCTTCCCCTCACCCGTCCCATAAATCTAACCCGTACGCTCACACTAAACCGCGCCCTCACACGTACACTCCCCCTAAACCGTTGTCGTACACTCACCTTGACCCTAAACCGTCCCCGTCCCCTAACTCTAACCCTAATCCTAGCCCGATCCCTAACCCTAACCCTTTCCCGAAGCCTTCCCCTCACCCCTCCCCTAATCCTAACCCGTACGCTCACACTAACCCGCGCCCTCACATGTACGCTCCCACTAAACCGTTGTCGTACACTCACCTGGACCCTAAACCGTCTCCATCCCCTAACCCTATCCCTAGCCCAAACCCTAACCCTAACCCTTCCCGAAGCCTACCCCTCACCCGTCCCCTAGTCCTAATCTGTACGCTCACACTAACCCATGCCCTCACACGTACGCTCCCCCTAAACCGTTGTCGTACCCTCACCTGGACCCTAAACCGTCCCCGTCCCCTCACCCTAACCCTAGCCCAAACCCTAAGCCTAACCCTTCTCCGAAGCCTTTCTCTCACCCGTCCCCTAATCCTAACCCGTACGCTCACACTCACCCGCGCCCTCACACGTACGCTCCCCCGAAACCGTTTTCGTACACTCACCTGGACCCTAAACCGTCCCCGTCTCTTAACGGTAACCTTAGCCTGAACCCTAACCCTAACCCTTCCCCGAAGCCTTCCCCTCAGCCGTCCCCTATTCCTAACCCGTACGCTCACAGTAACCCGCACCCTCACACGTATGCTCCCCCTAAAGCGTTGTCGTACCCTCACCTGGACCCTAAACCGACCCCATCCCCTAAACCTAACCCTAGCCCGAACCCTAACCCTTCCCCGAAGCCTTCACCTCACCCGTACCCTAAATCTAACCCGTACGCTCACACTAACCCGTGCCCTCACATGTACACTCCCCCTAAATCGTTGTCGTACCCTCACCTGCACCCTAAACCGTCCCCGTCCCCTAACCCTATCCCTAGCCAGAACCCTAACCGTAACTCTTACCCGAAGCCTTCCCCTCACCCGTCCCCTAATCCTAACCCGTACGCTCACACTAACCCACGCCCTCACACCTACACTCCCCCTAAAGCGTTGTCGTACCCTCACCTGGACCCTAAACCGTCCCCATCGCCTAACCCCAACCCTAGACCGAACCCTAACCCTAACCCTTCCCCGAAGCCTTCCCCTCACCCGTCCCCTAATCCTAACACGTACCCTCACACTAACCCGCGCCCTCACACATTCGCTCTCCCTAAACCGTTGTTGTACTCTCACCTGGAACCTAAACCGTCCCCGTCCCCTAACCCTAACCCTAGCCCGAACCCTAACCCTAACCCTTCTCCGAAGCCTTCCCCTCACCCGTCCCCTAATCCTAACCCGTACGCTCACACTAATCTGCGCCCTCACACGTACGCTCCCCCTAAAGCGTTGTCGTACCCTCAACTGGACCCTAAACCGTCCCCGTCCCCTAACCCTAACCCTACTCCGTACCCTAAACGTAACACTTCCCTGAAGCCTTCCCCTCACCCGTCCCATAATCCTAACCCGTTCGCTCACACTAACCCACGCCCTCACACGTACCCTACCCCTAAAGCGTTGTCATACCCTAACCTGGACCCTAAACCGTCCCCGTCCCCTAAACCTAACCCTAACCCGAACCCTAACCGTAAACCTTCCCCGAAGCCTTCCCCTCACCCGTGCCCTAATCCTAACCCGTACGCTCACTCTAATCCACGCCCTCACACGTACTCTCCCTGTAAACCGATGTCGTACCCTCACCTGGACCCTAAACCGTCCCCGTCCCCTAACCCTAACGCTAGCCCGAACCCTAACCCCTACCCTTCCCCGAAGCCTTCCCCTCACCCGTCCCCTAATCCTAACCCGTACGCTCACACTAAACCGCGCCCTCACACGTACGCTCCCCCTAAAGCGTTGTCGTACCCTCACCTGGACCCTAAACCGTCCCCGTCCCCTAACCCTAACCCTAGCCCGAACCCTAACCCTAACACTTCCCCGAAGCCTTCCCCTCACCCGTCCCCTAATCCTAACCCGTACGCTCACACTAACCCACGCCCTCACACGTACGCGCCCCCTGAACCATTGTCGTACCCTCATCTGGACCGTAAACCGTCCCCGACCCTTAACCCTAACCCTTCCCCGAAGCCTTCCCCTCACCCGTCCTCTAATCCTAACCCGTACTCTAATGCTAACCCACACCCTCACATGTAAGCTCCCCCAAAGCGTTGTCTTACCCTCACCTGGACACTAAACCGTCCCCGTCTCCTAACTCTATCCCTACCGCGAACCCTAACCCTAACCCTTCCCCGAAGCCTGACTCTCACCCGTCCCCTAATCCTAACCTGTATGGTCTCGCTAAACCGCGCCCTCACACGTACGCTCCCCCTAAAGCATTGTCGTACCCTCAACTGGACCCTAAACCGTCCCCGTCCCCGTCCACTAAACCCAGCCCGAACCCTAACCCTAACCCTTCCCCGAAGCCTTCCCCTCACCCTTCCCCTAATCCTAACCCGTACGCTCACACTAACCCGCGCCCTCACACGTATGCTCCCCCTAAACCGTTGTCGTACACTCACCTGGACCCTAAACCTTCCCCATCCCCTAACCCTAACCCTAGCCCGAACCCTAATCCTAACCCTTCCACGAAGCCTTCCCCTCACCCGTCCCCTAATCCTAACCCGTACACTCAAAGTAACCCACGCCCTCACACGTACGCTCCCCCTAAACCATTGTCGTACCCTCACCTGGACCCTAAACCGTCCCTGTCTCTTAACCTTATCCTTAGCGCAAACCCTAAACCTAACCCTTCCCCGAAGCCTTCCCCTAAACCGTCCCCTAATCCTAACCCGTACGCTCACACTAACCCGCGCCCTCACACGTACACTCCCCCTAAATCGTTGTCGTACCCTCACCTGGACCCTAAACCGTCCCCGTCCCCTAACCCTAACCCTAGCCCGAAACCTAACCCGTCCCCGAAGCCTTCCCCTCACCCGTCCCCTAATCCTAACCCGTACGCTCCCACTAACCCGCGCCCTCACACGTACGCTCCCCCTAAACCGTTGTCGTACCCTCACCTGGACCCTAAACAGTCCCCGTCCCCTAACCCTAACCCTAGTCCGAACCCTAATCCTAACACTTCCCCGAAGCCTTCCCCTCACCCGTCCAATAATCCTAACCCGTATGCTCACAATAACCCGCGCCCTCACACGTATTCTCCCCCTAAACCGTTGTCGTACCCTCACCTGCACCCTATATCGTCCCCGTCCCCTAACCCTCACCCTAGCCCGAACACTAACCCTAACACTTCCACGAAGCCTTCACCTCATCCGTCCCCTAATCCTAACCCGTACGCTCACACTAACCCATGCCCTCACACGTACGCTCCCCCTAAACCGTTGTTGTACCCTCACCTGGACCCTAAACCGTCCCCGTCCCCTAACCCTAACCCTAGCCGAAACCCTAACCCTAACCCTTCCCCTCACCCGTCCCCTAATCCTAACCCGTACGCTGACACTAACCCGCGCCCTCACACGTACGCTCCCCCTAAACCATTGTTGTACCCTCACCTGGACCCTATACCGTCTCCGTTCCCTAACCCTAAACCTAGCCCGAACCCTAAACCTAAACCTTCCCCGAAGCCTTCGCCTCACCCGTCCCCTAATCCTTACCCGTACGCTCACACTAACCAACACCCTCACACGTACGCTCCCCCTAAAGGGTTGTCGTACCCTCCTGGACCCTAAACCGTCCCCGTCCCCTAACCCTAACCCTAGCCCGAACCCTAACCCTCACCCTTCCCCGAAGCCTTCCCCTCACCCGTCCCCTAATCCTAACCCGTACGCTCACACTAACACGCGCCCTCACACGTACACTCCCCCTAAACCGTTGTCGTACCCTCACCTGGACCCTAAACCATCCCCGTCCCCTAACTCTAACCCTAGCCCGAACCCTAACCCTAACACTTCCCCGAAGCCTGACCCAACACGTCCCGTAATCCTAACCCGTACACTAATGCTAATCAGCGCCCTCACACGTATGCTAAACCTAAAGCGTTGTCGTACCCTCACCTGGACCCTAAACCGTCACCATCCCCTAAACCTAACCCTAGCCCGAACCCTAACCCTAACGATTCCCCGAAGCCTGACACTCACCCGTCCCCTAATCCTAATCCGTACGCTAACACTAACACGCGCCCTTACACGTACGCTCTATCTAAAGCGTTGTCGTACCCTCACCTGGACCCTAAACCGTCACCATCCCCTAAACCTAACCCTAGCCCGAACCCTAACCCTAACGATTCCCCGAATCCTGACACTCACCCGTCCCCTAATCCTAATCCGTACGCTAACACTAACACGCGCCCTTACACGTACGCTCTATCTAAAGCGTTGTCGTACCCTCAACTGGACCCTAAACCGTCCCCGTCCCCTAACCCTAACCCTAGGCCGAACTCTAACCCTAACCCTTCCCCGAATCCTGACCCTCACCCGTCACCTAATCCTAACCCGTACGCTAACACTAACCCGCGCTCTCACACGTACGCTCCCCCTAAAGCGTTGTCGTAACCTCACATGAACCATAAACCGTCCCGGTCCCCTAACCTTAACCCTAGCCTGATCCCTAACCCTAACCCTTCCCTGAAGCCTGACCCTCACCCGTCCCCTAATCCTAACCTGTACGCTAACACTGACATGCGCCCTCACAAGTACGCTACCCCTAAAGCGTTGTGATACCCGAAACTGGACCCTCAACCGTCCCAGTCCCCGTCCCCTAACCCTAGCCCGAACCCTAACCCTAACCCTTCCCCGAAGCCTGACGCTCACCCGTACCCTAATCCTAAACCGTACGCTCACACTAACCCGCGCCCTCACATGTACGCTCCCCCTAAACCGTTGTCATACCCTCACCTGGACCCTAAACCGTCCCCGTCCCCTAACCCTAACCCTAGCCCGCACCCTAACCCTAACCCTTCCCAAAAGCCTACCCCTCACCCGTCCCCTAATCCTAACCCGTACGCACACACTAACTCGCGTCCTCACACGTAGGGTCCCCCTAAACCGTTGTCGTACCCTCACCTGGACCCTAAATGGTCCCCGTCCCCTAACCCTAACCCTAGCCCGAACCCTAACCCTAACCCTTCCCCGAAGCCTTCCACTCACCCGTCCCCTAATCCTAACCCGTACGCTCACACTAACCCATGCTCTCACACGTACGCTCCCCCTAAAGCGTTGTCGTACCCTCACCTGGACCCTAAACCGTCCCCGTCCCCGTCCCCTAACCCTAGCCCGAAAGATAACCCTAAACCTTCCCCGAAGCCTTCCCCTCACCCGTTCCCTAATCCTAACCCGTACGCTCACACTGACCTGCGCCCTCACACTTACGCTCCCCCTAAAGCGTTGTCGTACCCTCACCTGGACCCTAAACCGTCCCCGTCCCCTAACCCTAACCCTAGCCCGAAACCTAACCCTTCCCCGAAGCCTTCCACTCACCCGTCCCCTAATCCTAACCCGTACGCTCACACTAACCCGCGCCCTCACACGTACGCTCCCCCTAAACCGTTGTCGTACCCTCACCTGGACCCTAAACCGTCCCCGTCCCCTAACCCTAACCCTAGTCCGAACCCTAATCCTAACACTTCCCCGAAGCCTTCCCCTCACCCATCCCATAATCCTAACCCGTACGCTCACAATAACCCGCGCCCTCACACGTATTCTCCCCCTAAACCGTTGTCGTACCCTCACCTGGACCCTATATCGTCCCAGTCCCCTAAACCTAACCCCAGCCCGAACCCTAACCCTAACACTTCCACGAAGCCTTCGCCTCACCCGTCCCCTAATCCTTACCCGTACGCTCACAATAACCAACACCCTCACACGTACGCTCCATCTAAAGCGTTGTCGTACCCTCCTGGACCCTAAACCGTCCCCGTCCCCTAACCCTAAACCTAGCCCGAACCGTAACCCTAACCCTTCCCCAAAGACTTCAACTCACCCGTAACATATTCCTAACCCGTACCCTCACACTAACACGCGCCCTCACACGTACACTCCCCCTAAACCGTTGTCGTACCCTCACCTGGACCCTAAACCGTCCCCGTCCCCTAACCCTAACCCTAGCCCGAACCCTAACCCTCACCCTTCCCCGAAGCCTTCCCCTCACCCGTCTCCTAATCCTAACCCGTACGCTCACACTAACACGCGCCCTCACACGTACACTCCCCCTAAACCGTTGTCGTACCCTCACCTGGACCCTAAACCATCCCCGTCCCCTAACCCTAACCCTACCCCGAACCCTAACCCTAACCCTTCCCCGAAGCCTTCCCCTCACCCGTCCCCTAATCCTAACCCGTACGCTCACACTAACCCACGCCCTCACATGTACGCTCCCCCTAAACCATTGTCGTACCCTCACCTGGACCCTAAACCGTCCCCGTCCCCTAAACCTAACCCTAGCCCGAACCCTAACCCTAACACTTCCCCGAAGCCTTCCCCTCACCCGTCCCCGAATCCTAACCCGTACACTCACACTAACCCGCGCCCTCACACGTACACTCCCCCTAAACCGTTGTCGAAACCTCACCTGGACCCTAAACCGTCTCCGTCCCCTAACCCTAACCCTAACCCGAACCCTAACCCTAACCCTTCCCCGAAGCCTTCCCTTCACCCGTCCCCAAATCCTAACCCGTACGCTCAAACTAACCCAGGGCCTCACACGTACGCTCCCCCTAAAGCGTTGTCGTACCCTCACCTGGACCCTAAACCATCCCCTTCCCCTAACCCTAACCCTAGACCGAAACCTAAGCCTAACCCTTCCCCGAAGCCTGACCCAACACGTCCCCTAATCCTAACCCGTACACTAACGCTAATCAGCGCCCTCACACGTATGCTAAACCTAAAGCATTGTCGTACCCTCACCTGGACCCTAAACCGTCACCATCCCCTAAACCTAACCCTAGCCCGAAACCTAACACTTCCACGAAGCCTTCCCCTCACCAGTCCCCTAACTCTAACCCGTACGCTCACACTAACCCATGCCCTCACACGTACGCTCCCCCTAAACCATTGTCGTACTCTCACCTGGACCCTAAACCGTCCCCGTCCCCTAACCCTAACCCTAATCCTAGCCCGAAACCTAACCCTAAACTTCCCCGAAGCCTTCCCCTCACCCGTCCCCTAATCCTAAACCGTACGCTCACACTATCCCGCGCCCTCACATGTACACTCCCCCTAAACCGTTGTCGTACACTCACCTGGACCCTAAACCGTCCCCGTCCCCTAACCCTAACCCTAGCCCGAACGCTAACCCTAACTCTTCCCCGAAGACTTCCCCTCACCCGTCCCCTAATCCTAACCCGTAAACGCACACTAACCCGCGGCCTCACACATACGCTCGCCGTAAACCTTTGTCGTACCCTCACCTGGACACTAAACCGTCCCCGTCCCCTAACCCTAACCCTAGCCTGAACCCTAACCCTAACCCTTCCCTGAAGCCTTCCCCTCACCCGTCCCCTAATCCTAACCCGTCCCCTAACACTAACCCACAGCCTCACACGTACGCACCCCCTAAACCGTTGTCGTACCCTCACTTGGACCCTAAACCGTCCCCATCGCCTAACCCTAACCCTAACCCGAACCCTAACCCTAACCCTTCCCCGAAGCATTCCCCTCACCCGTCCCCTAATCCTAACACGTACTCTCACACTAACCCACGCCCTCACACATTCGCTCCCCCTAAACCGTTGTCGTACTCTCTCCTGGAACCTTAACCGTCCCCGTCCCCTAACCCTAACCCTAGCCCGAACACTAACCCTAACACTTCCCCGAAGCCTTCCCCTCACCCGTCCCGTAATCCTAACCCGTACGCTCACACTAATCTGCACCCTCACATGTACGCTCCCCCTAAAGCGTTGTCATACCCTCACCTGGACCCTAAACCGTCCCCGTTTCTTAACCCTAATCCTAGCCCAAACCCTAACCCTAACACTTCCACGAAGCCTTCCCCTCACCCGTCCCCTAATCCTAACCCGTACGCTCACACTAACCCTTGCCCTCACATGTACGCTCCCCTTAAACCGTTCTCTACACTCACCTGGACCCTAAACCATCCCCGTCCCCTAACCCTAACCCCAGCCCGAACCCTAAACCTAACGCTTCCCCGAAGCCTTCCCCTCACCCGTCCCATAATCCTAACCCGTACGCTCACACTAACCCATGCCCTCACACGTACGCTCCCCCTAAACCGTTGTCGTACCCTCACCTGGACCCTAAACCGTCCCCGTCCCCTAACACTAACCCTAGCCCGAACCCTAACCCTAACCCTTCCCTGAAGCCTTCCCCTCACCCGTCCCCTAATCCTAACCCTTACGCTCACACTAACCCGCGCCCTCAAATGTAACCTCCCCCTAAAGCGTTGTCATACCCTCACCTGGACCCTAAAGCGTCCCCGTCCAATAACCATAACCCTAGCCCGAACCCTAACTGTAATACTTCCCCGAAGCCTTCCCCTCACCCGTCCCCTAATCCTAACCCGTACGCTCACACTAACCCGCACCCTCACACGTACGCTCCCCCTAAAGCTTTGTCGTATCCTCACCTGGACCCTAAACCGTCCCTGTCCCCTAACCCTTACCCTAGCCCGAACCCTAACCCTAACCCTTCCCCGAAACCTTCCCCTCACCCCTCCCCTAATCCTAACCCGTACGCTCACACTAACCCACGCCCTCACACGTACGCTCCCCCGAAACCGTTGTCGTACCCTCACCTGGACCCTAAACCCTCCCTGTCCCCTAACCCTAACCCTAGCGCAAACCCTAAACCTAACCCTTCCCCAAAGCCTTCCTCTCACCCGTCCCCTAATCCTAACCGTACGGTGACACTAACCCGCGCCCTCACACGTACGCTCCCCCTAAACCGTTGTCGTACCCTCATCTGGACCCTAAACCGTCCCCATCCCCTAAACCTAACCCTAGCACGAACCCTAACCCTAACTCTTCCCCGAAGTCTTCCCCTCACCCGTCCCCTAATCCTAACCCGTACGCGCACACTAACCCGCGCCCTCACACGTACGCTTCCTGTAAACCTTTGTCGTACCCTCAACTGGACCCTAAACCGTCCCCGTCCCCTAACCCTAACACTAGCCCGAACCCTAACCCTAACCCTTCCCCGAAGCCTTCCCCTCACCCGTTCCCTAATCCTAACCCGTACCCTCACACTAACCCACGCCCTCACACGTACGCACCCCCTAAACCGTTGTCGTACCCTCACCTGGACCCTAAACCGTCCCCATGCCCTAACTCTAAACCTAGTCCGTCCCCTAACCGTAACCCTTCCCCGAAGCCTTCCCCTCACCCGTCCCCTAATCCCATCCCGTACCCTCACACTAACCCGCGCCCTCACACGTACGCTCCCCTTAAACCTTTGTCGTACTCTCACCTGGACCCTAAATCATCCCCGTCCCCTAACCCTAACCCTAACCCGAACCCTAACCCTTCCCCGAAGCCTTCCCCTCACCCTTCCCCTAAATCTAACCCTTATGCTCACACTAACCCGTGCCCTCACACGTACACTCCCCCTAAAGCGTTGTCGTACCCTCACCTTGACCCTAAACCGTCCCCGTCCCGTAACCGTAACCCTAGCCCGAACCCTACCCTAACCCTTCCCTGAAGCCTTCCCCTCACCCGTCCCCTAATCCTAACCCTTACGGTCACACTAACCCGCGCCCACACACGTATGCTCCCCCTAAAGCGTTGTCGTACCCTCACCTGGACCCTAAACCGTCCCCATCCCCTAACCCTAACCCTAGACCGAACCCTAACCCTAACACTTCCCCGAAGCCTTCCCCTCACACATCCGCTAATCCTAACCCGTACGCTCACACTAACCCGTGCCCTCACACGTACGCTACCCCTAAAGCGTTGTCGTACCCTCACCTGGACCCTAAACGGTCCCCGTCCCCTAACCCCAACCCTAGCCCGAACCCTAACCCTAACCCTTCCCCGAAGCCTTCCCCTCACCCGTCCCCTAATCCTAACCAGTACGCTCACACTAACCCGCGCCCTCACACGTACGCTCCCCCTAAACCGTTCTCCTACCCTCACTTGGACCCTAAACCGTCCCCGTCCCCTAACCCTAACCCTAGCCCGAACCCTAACCCTAACCCTTCCCCGAAGCCTTCCCCTCACCCGTCCCCTAATCCTAACCCGTATTCTCACACTAACCCGCGCCGTCACATGTACGCTCGCCCTAAAGCATTGTCGTACCCTCACCTGGACCCTAAACCGTCCCCGTCTCTTAACCCTATACTTAGCCCGAACCCTAACCCTAACCCTTCCGCGAAGCCTTCCCCTCACCCGTCCCCTAATCCTAACCCGTACGCTCACACTAACCCGCGCCCTCACACGTACACTCCCACTATATCGTTGTCGTACCCTCACCTGGACCCTAAACCGTCCCCGTCCCCTAACCCTAACCCTAGCCCGAAACCTAACCCTTCCCCGAAGCCTTCCCCACACCCGTCCCCTAAATCTAACCCGTACGCTCATACTAACCCGCGCCCTCACACGTACACTCCCCCTAAACCGTTGTCGTACCCTCACCGTGACCCTAAACCTTCCCCGTACCCTAACCCTAACCCTAGCCCGAACCCTAACCCTAACCCTTCCCCGAAGCCTTCCCCTCACCCGTCCCCTAATCCTAACCCGTACGCTCACACTAACCCGCGCCCTCACACGTACGCTCCCCCTGAACCGTTGTCGTACCCTCATCTTGATCGTAAACCGTCCCCGTCCCTTAACCCTAACCCTTCCCCGAAGCCTTCCCCTCACCCTTCCTCTAATCCTAACCCGTATGCTAACGCTAACCCACACCCTCACATTTACGCTCCACCAAAGTGTTGTCGTACCCTCACCTGGACACTAAACCGTCCCCGTCCCCTAAACATAACCCTAGCCCGAACTCTAACCCTAACCCTTCCCCGAAGCCTTCCCCTCACCCGTCCCCAATCCTAACCCGTACGCTCACACTAACCCATGCCCTCACACGTACCCTCCCCCTAAAGCGTTGTCATACCCTCACCTGGACCCTAAACAGTCCCCGTTCCCTAACCCTAACCCTAGCCCGAACCCTAACCCTAACACTTCCCCGAAGTCTTCCCCTCACCCGTCCCCTAATCCTAAACCGTACGCGCACACTAACCCGCGCCCTCACACGTAGGCTCCCCGTAAACCGTTGTCGTACCCTCACCTGGACCCTAAACCGTCCCCGTCCCCTAACCCTAACCCTAGCCCGAACCCTAACCCTATCCCTTCCCCAACCCGTCCCCTAATCCTAACCCGTACGCTCACACTAACCCACGCCCTCACACGTACTCTCCCCCGAAACCGTTGTCGTACCCTCACCTGGACCCTAAACCGTCCCCATAACCTAACTCTAACCCTAGCCTGAACCCTAACCGTAAGCCTTCCCCGAAGCTTTCCCCTCATCCGTCCCCTAATCCCATCCCGTACCCTCACACTAACCCGCGCCCTCACACGTACGCTCCCCTTAAACCTTTGTCATACTCTCACCTGGACCCTAAACCGTCCCCGTCCCCTAACCCTAACCCTACCCCGAACCCTAACCCTAACCCTTCCCCTAAGCCTTCCCCTCACCCGTCCCCTAATCCTTAACCGTACGCTCACACTAACCCGCGCCCTCACACATACGCTCCCCCTAAACCGTTGTCGTACCCTCACCTGGACCCTAAACCGTCCCCGTCCCCTAACCCTAACCCTAGACCGAACCCTAACCCTAACCCTTCCCCGAAGCCTTACCTTCACCCATCCCCTAATCCTAACCCGTACGCTCACACTAACCCGCGCCCTCACACGTTCACTCCCCTAAACCATTGTCGTACCCTCACCTGGACCCTAAACCGCCCCATCCCCTAACCCTAACCCTAGCCCGAACACTAACCCTAACACTTCCCCAAGGCCTTCCCCTCACCCGTCCCCTAATCCTAACCCGTACGCTCACACTAACCCGCGCCCTCACACGTACTCTCCCCCTAAATCGTTGTCGTACCCTCACATGGACAATAAACCGTCCCCGTCCCCGTCCCCTAACCCTAGCCCGAACCCTAACCCTAATACTTCCCTGAAGCCTTCCCCTCACCCGTCCCCTAATCCGAACCCGTATGCTCACACTAACCCGCGCCCTCACACGTACCCTTCCCCTAAAGCGTTGTCATACCCTCACCTGGACCCTAAACCGTCCACGTCCCCTAACCCTAATCTTAGCCCGAACCCTAACCCTAACCCTTCCCCGAAGCCTTCCCCTCACCCGTCCCCTAATCCTAACCCGTACGCTAAAACTAACCCACGCCCTCACAAGTACGCTCCCCCTAAACCGTTGTCGTACCCTCACCTGCACCCTAAACCGTCCTCTTCCCCTAACACTAACCCTAGCCCAAACCCTAACCCTAACCCTTTCCCGAAGCCTTCCCCTCACCCGTCCCCTAATCCTAACCCGTACGCTCAACTTAACCCGCGCCCTCACACGTACGCTCCCCCTAAAGCGTTGTCGTACCCTCACCTGGACCATAAACCATCCCCGTCCCCTAACCCTAACCATAGCCCGAACCCTAACCCTAACCCTTCCCCGAAGCCTTCCCCTCACCCGTCCCCTAATCCTAACCTGTACGCTAAAACTGACATGCGCCCTCACAAGTACGCTACCCCTAGAGCGTTGTCATACCCTAACCTGGACCCTCAACCGTCCCAGTCCCCGTCCCCTAACCCTAGCCCGAACCCTAACCCTAACCCTTCCCCGAAGCCTGACCCTCACCCGTCCCCTAATCCTAACCCGTACGCTCACACTTACCCGCGCCCTCACACGTACGCTCGCCCTAAACCGTTGTCATACCCTCACCTTGACCCTAAACTGTCCCCGTCCCCTAACCCTAACCCTAGTCCGAACCCTAACCCTAACTCTTCCCCAAAGCCTTAACCTCACCCGTCCCCTAATCCTAACCCATACGCTCACACTAACCCGCGCCCTCACACGTGCGCTCCCCCTAAACCGTTGTCGTACCCTCACCTGGACCCTAAACCGTCCCCGTCCCCTAACCCTAACCCTAGCCCGAACCCTAAACCTCACCCTTCCCCGAAGCCTTCCCCTCACCCGTCCCCTAATCCTAACCTGTACGCTCAAACTACGCCATGCCCTCACACGTACGCTCCCCCTAAACCGTTGTCATACCCTCACCTGGACCCTAAACCGTCCCCGTCCCCTAACCCTAACCCTAGCCCAAACCCTAACCCTAACACTTTCCCGAAGCCTTCCCCTCACCCGTCCCCTAATCCTAACCCGTACGCTCACACTAACCCACGCCCTCACACGTACGCTCCCCCTTAACCGTTGTCGTACCGTCACCTGGACCCTAAACCATCCCCGTCCCCTAACCCTAACCCTAGCCCTAACCCTAACCCTAACACTTCCCCGAAGCCTTCCCCTCGCCCGTCCCCTAATCCTAACCCGTATGCTCACACTAACGCACGCCCTCACACGTACGATCCCCCTAAACCGTTGTCGTACCCTCACCTGGACCCTAAACCGTCCCCGTCCCCTAACCCTAACCCTAGCCCGAACCCTAACCCTAACACTTTCCCGAAGCCTTCCCCTCACCCGTCCCCTAATCCTAACCCGTACGCTCACACTAACCCACGCCCTCACACGTACCCTCCCCCTAAAGCGTTGTCGTACATTCACCTGGACCCTAAACCGTCCCCATCCCCTAACCTTAACCGTAGCCCGAACCCTAACCCTAATCCTTCCCCGAAGCCTTCCCCTCACCCATCCCCTAATCCTAACCCGTACGCTCACACTAACCCGCGCACTCACACGTACGCTCCCCCTAAACCGTTGTCGTACCCTCACCTGGACCCTAAACCGTCCCCGTCCCCTAACCCTAACCATAGCCCGAACCCTAACCCTAACTCTTCCCCGAAGCCTTCCCCTCACACGTCCCCTAATCCTAACCCGTACGCTCACACTAACCCGCGCCCTCAAATGTACGCTCGCCCTAAACCGTTGTCATACCCTCACCTTGACCCTAAACTGTCCCCGTCCCCTAACCCTAACCCTAGTCCGAACCCTAACCCTAACTCTTCCCCAAAGCCTTAACCTCACCCGTCCCCTAATCCTAACCCGTATGCTCACACTAACCCGCGCCCTCACACGTGCGCTCCCCCTAAACCGTTGTCGTACCCTCACCTGGACCCTAAACCGTCCCCGTGCCCTAACCCTAACCCTAGCCCGAACCCTAACCCTAACCCTTCCCTGAAGCCTTCCCCTCACCCGTCCCTTAATCCTAACCAGTACGCTCACACTAACCCGCGCCCTCACACGAACGCTCCCCCTAAACCGTTGTCGTACCCTCACCTGGACACTAAACCGTCCCCTAACCCTAACCCTAAACCTAGCCCAAACCCTAACCCTTCCCTGAAGTCTTCCACTCACCCGTCCCCCAATCCTAACCCATACGCTCACACTAACCCTCACGCTCACACGTACGCTCCCCCTACACCGTTGTCGTAACCTCACCTGGACCCTAAACAGTCCCCGTCCCCTAACCCTAATCCTAGCCCGAACCCTAACCCTAACCCTTCCCCGAAGCCTTCCCCTCACCCGTCCCCTAATCCTAACCCGTACGCTCACACTAACCCGCGTCCTCACACTTACGCTCCCCCTAAAGCTTTGTCGTACCCTCAACTGGACCCTAAACCGTCCCCGTCCCCTAACCCTAAGCCTAGCCCGAACCCTAACCCTAACCCTTCCCCGAAGCCTTCCCCTCACCCGTCCCATTATCCTAACCCGTACGCTCAAACTAACCCGCGCCCTCACACGTACACTCCTCCTAAACCGTTGTCGTACCCTCACCTGGACCGTAAACCGTCCCCGTCCCCTAACCCTAAACCGAAACCTAAGCCTAACATTTCCCCGAACCCTGACCCAACACGTCCCCTAATCCTAACCCGTACGCTCACGCTAATCCACGCTCTCACACTTACGCTACACCTAAAGCGTTGTTGTACACTCAGCTGGACACTAAACCGTCCCCATACCCTAAACCTAACCCTAGCCCGAACCCTAACCCTAACACTTCCCTGAATCCTGACCCTCACCCGTCCCCTAATCTTAACACGTACGCTCACGCTAACCCGCACCCTGACACGAACGCTCTCCCTAAAGCGTTGTCGTACCCTCACCTGGAACCTAAATCATCCCGTCTCCTAACCCTAACCCTAGCCCGAACCCTAACCCTAACCCTTCCCCGAATCCTCACCCTCACCCTTTCCCTAATCCTAACCCGCACGCTAACGCTAACCCGTGCCCTCACACGTACGCTCCCCCTAAAGCGTTGTCGTACCCTCACCTGGACCCTAAACCGTCCCCGTCCCCTAACCCTAACCCTAGGCCGAACCCTAACCCTAACACTTCCCAGAAACCTGACACTCACCCGTCCCCTAATCCTAACCCGTACGCTAACGCTAACCCGCCCCCTAACACGATCCCTCCCCCTAAAGCTTTGTCGTACCCTCACCTGGACCCTAAACCGTCCCCGTCCCCTAACCCTAACCCTAGACCGAACCCTAACCCTAACCCTTCCCGAAGCCTGAACCTAACCCGTCCCCAAATCCTAACCCGCACGCTAACGCTAACCCGCACCCTCACACGTACGCTCCCCCTAAAGCGTTGTCGTACCCTCAGCTGTACCTTAAACCGTCCCCGTCTCCTAACTCTAACCCTACCGCGAACCCTAACCCTAAACCTTCCCCGAAGCCTGACTCTCAACCGTCGCCTAATCCTAACCTGTACGCTCTCGCTAACCCGCGCCCTCACACGTACGCTCCCACTAAAGCATTGTCGTACCCTCACCTGGACCCCAAACCGTCCCCGTCCCCTAACCCTGACCCTACCCGAACCCTAACCCTAACCCTTCCCCAAGCCTTCCCCTCACCCGTCCCCTGATCCTAACCCGTTCGCTCACACTAACCCGCGCCCTCACACGTACGCTCCACCTAAACCTTTGTCGTACCCTCACCTGGATCCTAAACCGTCCCCGTACCCTAACCCTGACCCTACCCCGAACCCTAACCCTAACCCTTCCCCAAAGCCTTCCCCTCAACCATCCCCTAATCCTAACCCGTACGCTCACACGAACCCGCACCCTCACACGTACGCTCCCCCTAAACCGTTGTCGTACCCTCACCTGGACCCTAAACCGTCCCCGTCCCCTAACCCTAACCCTACCCGAACCCTAACCCTAACCCTTCCCCGAAGCCTTCCCCTCACCCGTCCCCTAATCCTAAACTGTACGCTCACACTAACCCGCGCCCGCACACGTACGCTCCCCCTAAACCTTTGCCGTACCCTCACCTGGACCCTAAACCATCCCCTTCCCCTAACCCTAACCCTAGCCCGAACCCTAAGACTAACCCTTCCCCGAAGCCTTCCCCTCACCCGTCCCCTAATCATAACCCGTACGCTCACACTAACCCGCGTCCTCACACGTACGCTCCCCCTAAACCGTTGTCGTATCCTCACCTGGACCCTAAACCGTCCCCGTCCCCTAACCCTAACCCTAGCCCGAACCCTAACCCTCACCCTTCCCCGAAGCCTTCCCCTCACCCGTCCCCTAATCCTAACCTGTACGCTCAAACTAAGCCATGCCCTCACACGTACGCTCCCCCAAACCGTTGTCATACCCTCACCTGGACCCTAAACCGTCCCCGTCCCCTAACCCTAACCCTAGCCCAAAACCTAACCCTAACACTTTCCCGAAGCCTTCCCCTCACCCGTCCCCTAATCCTAACCCGTACGCTCACACTAACCCACGCCCTCACACGTACGCTCCCCCTTAACCGTTGTCGTACCGTCACCTGGACCCTAAACCATCCCCGTCCCCTAACCCTAACCCTAGCCCTAACCCTAACCCTAACACTTCCCCGAAGCCTTCCCCTCACCCGTCCCCTAATCCTAACCCGTATGCTCACACTAACCCACGCCCTCACACGTACGATCCCCCTAAACCGTTGTCGTACCCTCACCTGGACCCTAAACCGTCCCCGTCCCCTAACCCTAACCCTAGCCCGAACCGTAACCCTAACCCTTCCCCGAAGCCTTCCCCTCACCCGTCCCCGAATCCTAACCCGTACGCTCACACTAACCCACGCCCTCACACGTACACTCCCCCTAAACTGTTGTCGTACCCTCACCTGGACCCTAAACTGTCCCCGTCCCCTAACCCTAACCCTAGCCCGAACCCTAACCCTAACCCTTCCCCGAAGCCTTCCCCTCACCCGTCCCCTAATCCTAACCCGTACGCTCAAACTAACCCAGGCCCTCACACGTTCGCTCCCCCAAAAGCGTTGTCGTACCCTCACCTGGACCCTAAACCATCCCCTTCCCCTAACCCTAACCCTAGACCGAAATCTAAGCCTAACACTTCCCCGAAGCCTGACCCAACACGTCCCCTAATCCTAACCCGTACGCTAACGCTAATCAGCGCCTTCACAGGTATGCTAAACCTAAAGCGTTGTCGTACCCTCACCTGGACCCTAAACCGTCACCTTCCCCTAAACCTAACCCTAGCCTGAACCCTAACCCTAACGAATCTCCGAAGCCTGAAACTCACCCGTCCCCTAATCTTAATCCGTACGCTAACACTAACACGCGCCCTCACACGTACGCTCCATCTAAAGCGTTGTCGTACCCTCACCTGGACCCTAAACCGTCCCCGTCCCCGTCCCCTAACCCTAGCCCGAACACTAACCCTAACACTTCCCCGAAACCTGACCCTCACCCGTCCCCTAATCCTCACCCGTACGCTAACACTAACCCGCGCCCTCACACGTACACTCCCCCTAAAGCATTGTCGTACCCTCACCTGGACCCTAAACCATCCTCGTCCCCTAACCCTAACCTTAGCCCGAACCCTAACCCTAACCCTTCCCCGAAGCCTGACCCTCACCCGTACCCTAATCCTATCACGTACGCTAACACTAACCCACGCCCTCACACGTACGCTCCCCCAAAATCGTTGTCGTACCCTCACCTGGACCCTAAACCGTTCCCGTCCCCTAGCCCTAACCCTAGCCTGAACCCTAAACCTTAGCCTTCCGCGAAGCCTGACCCTCAACCGTCCCCTAATCCTCACCCGTACGCAAACGCTAACCCACGCCCTCACACGTACGCTCCCCCTAAAGCGTTGTCGTACCCTCACCTGTACCCTAAACCGTCCCCATCCCCTAACCCTAACCCTAGCCTGTCCCTAACCCTAACACTTCCCCGAAGCCTGAACCTCACCCGTGCCCTAATCCTAACCCGTACGCTAACAATAACCTGCGCCCTCACACGTACGCTCCCCCTAAAGTGTTGTCGTATACTCACCTGGACCCTAAATCGTCTCCGTCCACTAACCCTAACCCTAGCCCGAACCCTAATGCTAAACCTTCCCCGAGCCTGACCCTCACCCATCCCCTAATCCTAACCCATACGCTAACACTAACCCGCGCTCTCACTCATACGTTACCATAAAGCGTTGTCGTCCCCTCACCTGGACCCTAAACCGTCCCCGTCCCCTATCACTAACCCTAGCCCGAACCCTAAACCGAACACTTCCCTGAAGCCTGGCCCTCACCCGTCCCCTAATCCTCACTCGTACGCAAACACTAACCGGCGCCCTCACACATACCCTCCCCATAAAGCGTTGTCATACCCTCACCTGGACCCTAAACCGTCCCCGTCCCCTAAACCTAACCCTAGCCCGAACCCTAACCCTAACACTTCCCCGAAGCCTTCCCCTCACCCGTCCCATAATCGTAAGCCGTACGCTCAAACTAACCCATGCCCTCACACGTACGCTCCTCCTAAACCGTTGTCGTACCCTCACCTGGACCCTAAACCGATCCCGTCCCCTAACCCTAAACCTAGACCGAAACCTAAGCCTAACATTTCCCCGAAGCCTGACCCAACACGTCCCCTAATCCTAACCCATACGCTCACGCTAATCCACGCCCTAACACTTACGCTACACCTAAAGCGTTGTTGTACACTCAGCTGGACACTAAACCGTCCCCATACCCTAAACCTAACCCTAGCCCGAACACTAAACCTAACACTTCCCTGAATCCTGACCCTCAACTGTCCCCTAATCTTAACACGTATGCTCACGCTAACCCGCACCCTCACTCGTACGCTCTCCCTAAAGCGTTGTCGTACCCTCACCTGGAACCTAAACCGTCCCTGTCTCCTAACCCTAACCCTAGACCGAACCCTAAACCTAACCTTTCCCCGAATCCTCACCCTCACCCGTTCCCTACTCCTAACCCGCACGCTAACGCTAACCCGTGCCCTCACACGTACGCTCCCCCTAAAGCGTTGTCGAACCCTCACCTAGACCCTAAACCGTCCCCGTCCCCTAACCCTAACCCTAGCCCGAACCCTAAACCTAACCTTTCCCCGAAACCTCACCCTCACCCGTTCCCTAATCCTAACCCGCACGCTAACGCTAACCCGTGCCCTCACACGTACGCTCCCCCTAAATCGTTGTCGAACCCTCACCTGGACCCTAAACCGTCCCCGTCCCCTAACCCTAACCCTAGGCCGTACCCTAACCCTAACACTTCCCCGAAGCCTGACACTCACACGTCCCCTAATCCTAACCCGTACGATAACGCTAACCCGCCCCCTAACACATTCCCTCCCCCTAAAGCTTTGTCGTACCCTCACCTGGACCCTAAACGTCCCCGTCCCCTAACCCTAACCCTAGACCGAACCCTAAACCTAACCCTTCCCGAAGCCTGAATCTAACCCGTCCCCTAATCCTAACCCGCACTCTAACGCTAACCCGCGTTCTCACACGTACGCTCCCCCTAAAGCGTTGTGGTACCCTCAGGTGTACCCTAAACCGTCCCCGTCTCCTAACTGTAACCCTACCGCGAACCCTAACCCTAACAGTTCCCCGAAGCCTGACTCTCACCCGTCGCCTAATCCTAACCTGTACGCTCTCGCTAACCCGCGCTCTCACACGTACGCTCCCCCTAAAGCATTGTCGTACCCTCACCTGGACCCCAAACCGTCCCCGTCCCCGTCCCCTAACCCTAGCCCGAACCCTAACCCTAACACTTCCCCGAAGCCTTCCCCTCACCCGTCCCCTAATCCTAACCCGTACGCTCACACTAACCCACGCCCTCACATGTACGCTCCCCCTAAACCATTGTCGTACCCTCACCTGGACCCTAAACCGTCCCCGTCCCCTAACCCTAACCCTACCCGAACCCTAACCCTAACCCTTCGCCGAAGCCTTCCCCTCACCCGTCCCTTAAACCTAACCCGTACGCTCACACTAACCCGTGCCGTCACACGTACGCTCCCCCTAAACCGTTGTCGTATCCTCATCTGGACCGTAAACCGTCCCCGTCCCTTAACCCTAACCCTTCCCCGAAGCCTTCCCCTCACCCGTCCCCTAATCCTAACCCGTACGCTCACACTAACCCGCGCCCTCACACGTACGCTTCCCCTAAACCGTTGTCGTACCCTCACCTGGACCCTAAACCGTCCCCGTCCCCTAACCCTAACCTTAGCCGGAACCCTAAACCTAACACTTCCCCGAAGCCTTCCCCTCACCCGTCCCCTAATCCTAACCCGTACGCTCACACTAACCCGCGCCCTCACACGTACGCTCCCCCTAAACCGTTGTCGTACCCTCACCTGGACCTTAAAACGTCCCCATCCCCGTCACCTAACCCTAGCCCGAACCCTAACACTAACACTTCCCCGAAGCCTTCCCCTCACCCGTCCCCTAATCCTAACCCGTACGCACACATTAACCAGCGCCCTCACACGTACGCTCCCCCTAAACCGTTGTCGTACCCTCACCTGGACCCTAAACCGTCCCTGTCCCCTAACCCTAACCCTAGCCCGAACCCTAACCCTTCCCTGAAGCCTTCCCCTCATCCGTCCCCTAATCCTAACCGATACGCTTACACTAACCCTCACGCTCACACGTACGCTCCCCCTAAACCTTTGTTGTACCCTCACCTGGACCCTAAACCGTCCCCGTCCCCTAACCCTAATCCTAGCCCGAACCCTAACCCTAACCCTTCCCCAAGCCTTCCCCTTACCCGTCCCCTAATCCTAACCCGTTCGCTCACACTAACCCACGCCCTCACACGTACGCTCCCCCTGAAACGTTGTCGTACACTAACCTGGACCCTAAACCATCCCCGTCCCCTAACCCTAACCTTAGCCCGAACCCTAACCCTAACTCTTCCCCGAAGCCTTCCCCTCACCCGTCCCCTAATCCTAACCCGTACGCTCACACTAACCCGCGCCCTCACACGTACGCTCCCCCTAAACCGTTGTCGTACCCTCACCTGGACCCTAAACCGTCCCCGTCCCCTAACCCTAACCCTAGCCGGAACCCTAAACCTAACACTTCCCCGAAGCCTTCCCCTCACCCGTCCCCTAATCCTAACCCGTACGCTCACACTAACCCGCGCCCTCACACGTACACTCCCCCTAAACCGTTGTCGTACCCTCACCTGGACCTTAAAACGTCCCAATCCCCGTCACCTAACCCTAGCCCGAACCCTAACCCTAACCCTTCCCCGAAGCCTTCCCCTCACCCGTCCCCTAATCCTAACCCGTACGCGCACATTAAACAGCGCCCTCACACGTACGCTCCCCCTAAACCGTTGTCGTACCCTCACCTGGACCCTAAACCGTCCCTGTCCCCTAACCCTAACCCTAGCCCGAACCCTAACCCTAACCCTTCCCCAAGCCTTCCCCTTACCCGTCCCCTAATCCTAACCCGTTCGCTCACACTAACCCGCGCCCTCACACGTACGCTCCCCCTAAAACGTTGTCGTACACTAACCTGGACCCTAAACCATCCCCGTCCCCTAACCCTAACCTTACCCCGAACCCTAACCCTAACTCTTCCCCGAAGCCTTCCCCTCACCCGTCCCCTAATCCTAACCCGTACGCTCACACTAACCCGCGCCCTCACACGTACGCTCCCCCTAAACCGTTGTCGTACCCTCACCTGGACCCTAAACCGTCCCCGTCCCCTAACCCTAACCCTAGCCGGAACCCTAAACCTAACACTTCCCCGAAGCCTTCCCCTCACCCGTCCCCTAATCCTAACCCGTACGCTCACACTAACCCGTGCCCTCACACGTACGCTCCCCCTAAACCGTTGTCGTACCCTCACCTGGACCTTAAAACGTCCCAATCCCCGTCACCTAACCCTAGCCCGAACCCTAACCCTAACCCTTCCCCGAAGCCTTCCCCTCACCCGTCCCCTAATCCTAACCCGTACGCGCACATTAACCAGCGCCCTCACACGTACGCTCCCCCTAAACCGTTGTCGTACCCTCACCTGGACCCTAAACCGTCCCTGTCCCCTAACCCTAACCCTAGCCCGAACCCTAACCCTTCCCTGAAGCCTTCCCCTCATCCGTCCCCTAATCCTAACCGATACGCTTACACTAACCCTCACGCTCACACGTACGCTCCCCCTAAACCATTGTTGTACCCTCACCTGGACCCTAAACCGTCCCCATCCCCTAACCCTAATCCTAGCCCGAACCCTAACCCTAACCCTTCCCCAAGCCTTCCCGTTACCCGTCCCCTAATCCTAACCCGTTCGCTCACACTAACCCGCGCCCTCACACGTACGCTCCCCCTAAACCCTTTTCGTACCCTAACCTGGACCCTAAACCATCCCCGTCCCCTAACCCTAACCTTAGCCCGAACCCTAACCCTAACCCTTCCCCGAAGCCTTCCCCTCACCCGTCCCCTAATCCTAAACTGTACGCTCAAACTATCCCGCGTTCTCACACGTACGCTCCCCCTAAAGCGTTGTCGTACCCTCAGCTGTACCCTAAACCGTCCCCATCTCCTAACTCTAACCCTACCGCGAACCCTAACCCTAACCCTTCCCCGAAGACTGACTCTCACCCGTCGCCTAATCCTAACCAGTACGCTCTCGCTAACCCGCTCCCTCACACGTACGCTCCCCCTAAAGCATTGTCGTACCCTCACCTGGACCCCAAACCGTCCCCGTCCCCGTCCACTAACCCTAGCCCGAACCCTAACCATAACCCTTCCCCGAAGCCTTCCCCTCACCCGTCCCCTAATCCTAATCCGTACGCTCACACTAACCCACGCCCTCACATGTACGCTCCCCCTAAACCATTGTCGTACCCTCACCTGGACCCGAAACCGTACCCGTCCCCTAACCATAACCCTAGCCCGAACCCTAACCCTTCCCTGAAGCCTTCCCCTCACCCTTCCCCTAATCCTAACCCATACGCTCACACTAACCCACGTCATCACACGTACGCTCCCCCTAAACCTTTGTCGTACGCTCACCTTGACACTAAACCGTCCCCGTCCCCTAAACCTAACCCTAGCCCGAACCCTAACCCTAACCCTTCGCCGAAGCCTTCCCCTCACCCATCCCCTAAACCTAACCCGTACGCTCACACTAACCCGTGCTGTCACACGTACGCTCCCCCTAAACCGTTGTCGTATCCTCATCTGGACCGTAAACCGTCCCCGCCCCTTAACCCTAACCCTTCCCCGAAGCCTTCCCCTCACCCGTCCCCTAATCCTAACCCGTACGCTCACACTAACCCGCGCCCTCACACGTACGCTCCCCCTAAACCGTTGTCGTATCCTCACCTAGACCCTAAACCGTCCCCGTCCCCTAACCCTAACCCTAGCCGGAACCCTAAACCTAACACTTCCCCGAAGCCTTCCCCTCACCCGTCCCGTAATCCTAACCCGTACGCTCACACTAACCCGCGCCCTCACACGTACGCTCCCCCTAAACCGTTGTCGTACCCTCACCTGGACCCTAAACCGTCCCCCTCCCCTAACCCTAAACCTAGACCGAAACCTAAGCCTAACATTTCCCCGAAGCCTGACCCAACACGTCCCCTAATCCTAACCCATACGCTCACGCTAATCCACGCCCTCACACTTAACGCTACACCTAAAGCGTTGTTGTACACTCAGCTGGACACTAAACCGTCCCCATACCCTAAACCTAACCCTAGCCCGAACCCTAACCCTAACACTTCCCTGAATCCTGACCCTCACCCGTCCCCTAATCTTAACACGTACGCTCACGCTAACCCGCACCCTGACACGAACGCTCTCCCTAAAGCGTTGTCGTACACTCACCTGGAACCTAAACCGTCCCCGTCTCCTAACCCTAACCCTAGCCCGAACCCTAACCCTAACCCTTCCCCGAATCCTCACCCTCACCCGTTCCCTAATCCTAAACCGCACGCTAATGCTAACCCGTGCCCTCACACGTACGCTCCCCCTAAAGCGTTGTCGTACCCTCACCTGGACCCTAAACCGTCCCCGTCCCCGTCCCCTAACCCTAACCCTAGGCCGAACCCTAACCCTAACACTTCCCCGAAGCCTGACACTCACCCGTCCCCTAATCCTAACCCGTACCCTAACGCTAACCCGCCCCCTAACCCGTTCCCTCCCCCTAAAGCTTTGTCGTACCCTCACCTGGACCCTAAACCGTCCACGACCCCTAAGCCTAACCCTAGCCCGAACTCTAACCCTAAACCTTCCCGGAAGCCTGACCCTCACCCGTCCCCTAATCCTAACCCGTACGCTTACACTAACCCGCGCTCTCACACGTACGTTCCCCGAAAGCGTTGTCGTACCCTCACCTAGACCCTAAACCGTCCCCATCCCCTAACCCTAACCCTAGCCCGAACCCTAAACCGAACCCTTCCCTGAAGCCGGACCCTCACCCGGCACCTAATCCTTACTCGTACGCTAACACTAACAAGCGCCCTCACACGTACGCTCCCCCTAAAGCGTTGTTGTACCCTCACCTCGATCCTAAACCGTCCCCGTCCCCTAACCCTAACCCTAGCCCGAACCCAAACCCTAACACTTCCCCGAAGCCTGACCCCCCCCTTCCCCTAATCCTAACACGCACGCTAACGCGAACCCGCGCCCTCACACGTAGGTTCCCCCTAAAGCGTTGTCGTACCCTCACCTGAACCCTAAACCATCCCCATCTCCTTTCCGTAACCCTAGCCCAACCCTAACCCTAACCCTTCCGCGAATCCTAACCCAACCCTTCCCCTAATCCTAACCCGTACGCTAACGCTAATCCGCGCCCTCACACGTACGCTACACCTAAAGCGTTGTCGTACCCTCAGCTGTACCCTAAACCGTCCCCGTCCCCTAACACTAACCCTAGACTGAACCCTAACTCTAACCCTTCCTCAAAGCCTGACCCTCACACGTCCTCAAATCCTAACCCGTACGCTAACGCTAACCCACACCCTCACATGTACGCTCCCCCTAAAGCATTGTCATACCCTAACCTGGACCCTCAACCGTCCCAGTCCCCGTCCCCTAACCCTAGCCCGAACACTAACCCTAACACTTCCCCGAATCCTGACCCTCACCCGTCCCCTAATCCTCACCCGTACGCTAACACTAACCCACGCCCTCACACGTACACTCCCCCTAAAGCGTTGTCGTACCCTCACCTGGACCCTAAACCGTCCCCGTCCCCTAACCCTAACCTTAGCCCGAACCCTAACCCTAACCCTTCCCCGAAGCCTGACCCTCACCCGTACCCTAATCCTATCACGTACGCTAACACTAACCCACGCCCTCACACGTACGCTCCCCCAAAAGCGTTGTCGTACCCTCACCTGGACCCTAAACCGTTCCCGTCCCCTAGCCCTAACCCTAACCTGAACCCTAATCCTTAGCCTTCCGCGAAGCCTGACCCTCAACCGTCCCCTAATCCTAACCCGTACGCAAACGCTAACCCACGCCCTCACACGTACGCTCGCCCTAAAGCGTTGTCGTACCCTCACCTGTACTCTAAACCATCCCCATCCCCTAACCCTAACCCTAGCCTGTCCCTAACCCTAACACTTCCCCGAAACCTGACCCTCATCAGTCCCATAATCCTAACCCGTACGCTGACACTAACACGCGCCCTCACACGTATGCTCCCCCTAAAGCTTTGTCGTACGCTCACGTGGACCCTAAACCGTCCTCGCCCCCTAACCCTAACCCTAGCCCAAACCCTAACCCTAAAAATTCCCCGAAGCGTGAACCTCACCCATGCCCTAATCCTAACCCGTACGCTAACGCTAACCCGCGCCCTCACATGTACGCTCCCCCTAAAGCGTTCTCGTACCCTCACCTGGACCCTCAACCGTCCCCGTCCCTGTCCCCTAACCCTTGCCCGAACCCTAAACCTAACACTTCCCTGAAGCCTGACCCTCACCTGTCCCCTAATCCTAGCCCGTACGCTCACACTAACCCGCGCCCTCTCACGTACGCTCCAACGAAACCGTTGTCGTACCCTCACCTGGACCCTAAACCGTCCCCGTCCCCTAACCCTAACCCTAGCCCGAACCCTAACCCTAACACTTCCCCGAAGACTTCCCCTCACCCGTCCCATAATCGTAAGCCGTACGCTCAAACTAACCCACGCCCTCACACGTACGCTGCCCCTAAAGCGTTGTCGTACCCTCACCTGGACCCTCAACCATCCCCTTCTCCTAACCCTAACCCTAGACCGAAACCTAAGCTTGACCCTTCCCCGAAGCCTTCCCCTCACCCGTCCCCTAATCCTAACCCGTACGCTAACACTAACCCGCGCCCTCACACGTACGCTCCCCCTAAAGCGTTGTCGTACCCTCACCTTTACCCTAAACCGTCCCCGTCCCCTAACCCTAACCTTAGACCGAACCCTAACCCTAACCCTTCCCCGAAGCCTGACCCTCACCCGTACCCTAATCCTATCACGTACGCTAACACTAACCCACGCCCTCACACGTACGCTCCCCCTAAAGCGTTGTCGTACCCTCACCTGGACCCTAAACCGTTCCCGTCCCCTAGCCCTAACCCTAGCCCGAACCCTACATCTTAAACTTCCGCGAAGCCTGACCCTCACCGTCCCCTAATCCTAACCCGTACGCAAACGCTAACCCACGCCCTCACACGTACGCTCCCCCTAAAGCGTTGTCGTACCCTCAACTGTACCCTAAACCGTCCCCATCCCCTAAACCTAACCCTAGCCTGTCCCTAACCCTAACACTTCCCCGAAGCCTGACCCTCACCAGTCCCCTAATCCTAACCCGTACGCTGACACTAACACGCGCCCTCACACGTATGCAACCCCTAAAGCTTTGTCGTACCCTCACGGGGACCCTAAACCGTCCCCGTCCCCTAACCCTAACCCTAGCCCAAACCCTAACCCTAACCCTTCCCTGAAGCCTGACCCTCACCCGTCCCCTAATCCTAACCTGTACGCTAACGCTAACCCGTGCCCTCACACGTACGCTCCCCCTAAAGCGATGTCGTACACTCATCTGGACCTTAAACCGTCCCGGTTCCCTAACCCTAAACCTAGCCGGAACCCTAAACCTAACACTTGCCCGAAGCCTTCCCCTCACCCGTCCCCTAATCCTAACCCGTACGCTCACACTGACCCGCGCCCTCACACGAACACTCCCCCTAAACCGTTGTCGTACCCTCACCTGGACCTTAAAACGTCCCCATCCCCGTCACCTAACCCTAGCCCGAACCCTAAACCTAACCCTTCCCCGAAGCCTTCCCCTCACCCGTCCCCTAATCCTAACCCGTACGCTCACATTAACCAGCGCCCTCACACGTATGCTCCCCCTAAACCGTTGTCGTACCCTCACCTGGACCCTAAACCGTCCCTGTCCCCTAACCCTAACCCTAGCCCGAACCCTAACCCTTCCCTGAAGCCTTCCCCTCATCCGTCCCCTAATCCTAACCGATACGCTTACACTAACCCTCACGCTCACACGTACGCTCCCCCTAAACCGTTGTTGTACCCTCACCTGGACCCTAAACCGGCCCCGTCCCCTAAACCTAATCCTAGCCCGAACCCTAACCCTAACCCTTCCCCAAGCCTTCCCCTTACACGTCCCCTAATCCTAACCCGTTCGCTCACACTAACCCACGCCCTCACACGTATGCTTCCCCTAAACCGTTGTCGTACCCTAACCTGGACCCTAAACCATCCCTGTCCCATAACCCTAACCTTAGCCCGAACCCTAACCCTAACCCTTCCCCGAAGCCTTTCCCTCACCCGTCCCCTAATCCTAAACTGTACCCTCACACTAACCCGCGCCCTCACACGTACGCTCCCCCTAAACCGTTGTCGTACCCTCACCTTGACCCTAAACCGTCCCCGTCCCCTAACACTAACCCTAGCCCGAACCCTAACCCTAACCCTTCCCCGAAGCCTTCCCCTCACCCGTCCCCTAATCCTAACCCGTACGCTCACACTAACCCGGGTCCTCACACGTACGCTCCCCCTAAACCGTTGTCGTACCCTCACCTGGACCCTAAACCGTCCCCGTCCCTTAAACCTAACACTTCCCAGAAGCCTTCCCCTCACCCGTCCCCGAATCCTAACCTGTACACTCACACTAACCCGCGCCCTCACACGTACACTCCCCCTAAACCGTTGTCGTACCCTCACCTGGACCCTAAACCATCCCCGTCCCCTAACCCTTACCCTAGCCCGAACCCTAACTCTAACCCTTCCCCGAAACCTGACCCTCACCCGTCCCCTAATCCTAACCCGTACGCTCAAACTAACCCAGGCCCTCACACGTACGCTCCATCTAAAGCGTTGTCGTACCCTCACCTGGACCCTAAACCATCCCCTTCCCCTAACCCTAACCCTAGACCGAAACGTAAGCCTAACCCTTCCCCGAAGCCTGACCCAACACGTCCCCTAATCCTAACCCGTACGTTAACACTAATCCACGCTCTCACACGTATGCTCCCCCTAAAGCGTTGTCGTAACCTCACATGAACCCTAAACCGTCCCGGTTCCCTAACCTTAACCCTAGCCCGATCCCTAACTCTAACCCTTCCCTGAAGCCTGACCCTCACCCGTCCCCTAATCCTAACCTGTACACTAACACTGACATGCGCCCTCACAAGTACGCTACACCTAGAGCGTTGTCATACCCTAACCTGGACCCTCAACCGTCCCAGTCCCCGTCCCCTATCCATAGCCCGAACCCTAACCCTAACACTTCCCCGAAGCCTGACCCTCACACGTCCCCTAATCCTAACCCGTACGCTCACACTAACCCGCGCCCTCACATGTACGCTCCCCCTAAACCGTTGTCGTACCCTCACCTGGACCCTAAACCGTCCCCGTCCCCTAACCCTAACCCTAGCCCGCACACTAACCCTAACCCTTCCCAAAAGCCTTCCCCTCACCCGTCCCCTAATCCTAACCCGTACGCTCACACTAACCCGCGCCCTCACACGTACGCTCCCCCTAAACCGTTGTCGTACCCTCACCTGGACCCTAAACCGTCCCCGTCCCCTAACCCTAACCCTAGCCCGAACCCTAACCCTAACCCTTCCCCGAAGCCTTCCCCTCACCCGTCCCCTAATCCTAACCCGTACGCTCACACTAACCCGCGCCCTCACACGTACGCTCCCCCTAAACCGTTGTCGTACCCTCACCTGGACACTAAACCGTCCCCTAACCCTAAGCCTAACCCTAACCCTAGCCCGAACCCTAACCCTAACCCTTCCCCGAAGCCTTCCCCTCACCAGTCCCCTAATCCTAACCCATACGCTCACACTAACCCGCGCCCTCACATATACGCTCCCCCTAAACCGTTGTCGTACCCTCACCTGGACCCTAAACCGTCCCCGTCCCCTAACCCTAACCCTAGCCCGAACCCTAAACCTAACCCTTCCCCGAAGACTTCCCCTCACCCGTCCCCTAATCCTAACCCGTACGCTCACACTAACCCGCGCCCTCACACATACGCTCCCCCGAAACCATTGTCGTACCCTCACCTGGACCCTAAAGCGTGCCCATCCCCGTCCCCTAACCCTAGCCCAAACCCTAACACTTCCCTGAAGTCTTCCCCTCACCCGTCCCCCAATCCTAACCCATACGCTCACACTAACCCTCACGCTCACACGTACGCTCCCCCTACACCGTTGTCGAACCCTCACCTGGACCCTAAACCGTCCCCGTCCCCTAACCCTAACCCTAGCCCGAACCCTAACCCTAACCCTTCCCCGAAGCCTTCCCCTCACCCGTCCCATAATCCTAACCCGTACGCTCACACTAACCCACGCCCTCACACGTACGCTCCTCCTAAACCGTTGTTGTACCCTCACCTGGACCCTAAACCGTCCCCGTCCCCTAACCCTAAACCTAGACCGAAACCTAAGCCTAACATTTCCCCGAAGCCTGACCCAACACGTCCCCTAATCCTAACCCGTACGCTCACGCTAATCCACGCCCTCACACTTACGCTACACCTAAAGCGTTGTTGTACACTCACCTGGACACTAAACCGTCCCCATACCCAAACCTAACCCTAGCCCGAACTCTAACCCTAAACCTTCCCGGAAGCCTGACCCTCACCCGTCCCCTAATCCTAACCGGTACGCTTACACTAACCCGCGCTCTCACACGTACGTTCCCCGAAAGCGTTGTCGTACCCTCCCCTAGACCCTAAACCGTCCCCATCCCCTAACCCTAACCCTAGCCCGAACCCTAAACCGAACCCTTCCCTGAAGCCGGAACCTCACCCGGCACCTAATCCTTACTCCTACGCTAACACTAACCAGCGCCCTCACACGTACGCTCCCCCTAAAGCGTTGTTGTACCCTCACCTGGACCCTAAACCGTCCCCGTCCCCTAACGCTAACCCTAGCCCGAACCCTAACCCTAACACTTCCCCGAAGCCTGACCCTCCCCCGTCCCCTAATTCTAACCCGTACGCTAACGCTAACCCGCGCCCTCACACGTACGCTAGCCCTAAAGCGTTGTCGTCACCTCACCTGAACCCTAAACCGTCCCCATCCGATAACCCTAACCCTAGACGGAACCCTAACCCTAACCATTCCCCGAAGCCTGACCCTTACCCATCCCCTAATCCTAACCCGCACGCTAACGCGAACCCGCGCCCTCACACGTAGGTTCCCCCTAAAGCGTTGTCGTACCCTCACCTGAACCCTAAACCATCCCCATCTCCTTTCCGTAACCCTAGCCCAACCCTAACCCTAACCCTTCCGCGAATCCTAACCCAACCCTTCCCCTAATCCTAACCCGTACGCTAACGCTAATCCGCGCCCTCACACGTACGCTACACCTAAAGCGTTGTCGTACCCTCAGCTGTACCCTAAACCGTCCCCGTCCCCTAACCCTAACCCTAGACTGAACCCTAACACTAACCCTTCCCCAAAGCCTGACCCTCACACGTCCTCTAATCCTAACCCGTACGCTAACGCTAACACACACCCTCACATGTACGCTCCCCCTAAAGCATTGTCATACCCTCACCTGGACACTAAACCGTCCCTGTCCCCATCCCCTAACCCCAGCCCGATCCCTAACCCTAACACTTCCCCGAATCCTGACCCTCACCCGTCACCTAATCCTAACCCGTACGCTAACACTAACCTGCGTTCTCACACGTACGCTCCCGCTAAAGCGTTGTCGTAACCTCACATGAACCCTAAACCGTCCCGGTCCCTTAACCTTAACCCTAGCCCGATCCCTAACACTAACCCTTACCTGAAGCCTGACCCTCACCCATCCCCTAATCCTAACCCATACGCTCACACTAACCCGCGCCCTCACACGTACGCTCCCCCTAAACCGTTGTCGTACCCTCACCTGGACCCTAAACCGTCCCCGTCCCCTAACCATAACGCTAGCCCGAACCCTAACCCTAACACTTTCCCGAAGCCTTCCCCTCACCCGTCCCCTAATCCTAACGCGTACGCTCACACTAACCCGCGCCCTCACACGTACGCTCCCCCTAAACCGTTGTCGTACCCTCACCTGGACCCTAAACCGTCCCTGTCCCCTAACCCTAACCCTAGCCCGAAACCTAACCCTAACACTTCCCCGAAGCCTTCCCCTCACCCGTCCCCGAATCCTAATCCGTACGCTCACACTAACCCACGCCCTCACATGAATGCTCCCCCTAAACCGTGGTCGTACCCTCACCTGGACCCTAAACCGTCCCCGTCCCCTAACCCTAACCATAGCCCGAACCCTAACCCTAACCCTTCCCCGAAGCCTTCCCCTCACCCGTCCCCTAATCCTATCCCGTACGCTCACACTAAACCGCGCCCTCACACGTACGCTCCCCCTAAACCGTTGTCGTACCCTCACCTGGACTCTAAACCGTCCCCGTCCCCTAACCCTAACCCTAGCCCGAACCCTAACCCTAACACTTCCCCGAAGCCTTACCCTCACCCTTCCCCTAATCCTAAGCCGTACGCTCACACTAACCCACGCCCTCACACGTGCGCTCCCCCTAAACCGTTGTCATACACTCACCTGGACCCTAAACCGTCCCCGTCCCCTAATCCTAACCCTAGCCCTAACCCTAAACCTAACACTTCCCCGAAGCCTGACCCAACACGTCCCCTAATCCTAACCCGTACGCTAACGCTAATCCACTCCCTCACACGTATGCTAAACCTAAAGCGTTGTCGTTCCCTCACCTGGACCCTAAAAAGTCACCATCCCCTAAACCTAACCCTAGCCCGAACCCTAACCCTAACGATTCCCCGAAGCGTGACACTCACCTGTCCCCTAATCCTAATCCGTACGCTAACACTAACATGCGCCCTCACACGTACGCTCCATCTAAAGCGTTGTCGTACCCTCACCTGGACCCTAAACTGTCCCCGTCCCCTAACCCTAACCCTAGGCCGAACCCTAACCTTAACCCTTCCCCGAATCCTGACCCTCACCCGTCCCCTAATCCTATCCCGTATGCTAACACTAACCCGCGCTCTCACACTTACGCTCCCCCTAAAGCGTTGTTGTAAACTCACATGAACCCTGAACCGTCCCGGTCCCCTAACCTTAACCCTAGCCTGATCCCTAACCCTAACCCTTCCCCGAAGCCTGACCTTCACCCGTCCCCTAATCCTAACCTGTACGCTAACACTGACATGCGCCCTCACAAGTACGCTACCCCTAAAGCGTTGTCATACCCTAACCTGGACCCTCAACCGTCCCAGTCCCCGTCCCCTAACCCTAGCCCAAACACTAACCCTAACACTTCCCCGAATCCTGACCCTCACCCGTCCCCTAATCCTCACCCGTACGCTAACACTAACCCGCGCCCTCACACGTACACTCCCCCTAAAGCGTTGTCGTACCCTCACCTGGACCCTAAACCGTCCCCGTCCCCTAACCCTAACCTTAGCCCGAACCCTAACCCTAACCCTTCCCCGAAGCCTGACCCTCACCCGTACCCTAATCCTATCACGTACGCTAACACTAACCCACACCCTCACACGTACGCTCCCCCAAAAGCGTTGTCGTACCCTCACCTGCACCCTAAACCGTTCCCGTCCCCTAGCCCTAACCCTAGCCTGAACCCTAAACCTTAGCCTTCCACAAAGCCTGACCCTCAACCGTCCCCTAATCCTAACCCGTACGCAAACGCTAACCCACGCCCTCACACGTACGCTCCCCCAAAGCGTTGTCGTACCCTCACCTGTACCCAAACCGTCCCCATCCCCTAACCTTAACCCTAGCCTCTCCCTAACCCTAACACTTCCCCGAAGCCTGACCCTCATCAGTCCCATAATCCTAACCCGTACGCTGACACTAACACGCGCCCTCACACGTATGCTCCCCCTAAAGCTTTGTCGTACCCTCACGTGGACCCTAAACCGTCCTCGCCCCCTAACCCTAACCCTAGCCCAAACCCTAACCCTAAACCTTCCCCGAAGCCTGAAACTCACCCGTGCCCTAATCCTAACCCGTACGCTAACAATAACCCGCGCCCTCACACGTACGCTCCCCCTAAAGTGTTGTCGTACACTCACCTGGACCCTAAATCGTCCCCATCCACTAACCCTAACCCTAGCCCGAACCCTAATGCTAAACCTTCCCCGAGCCTGACCCTCACCCGTCCCCTAATCCTAACCCATACGCTAACACTAACCCGCGCTCTCACTCATACGTTACCATAAAGCGTTGTCGTCCCCTCACCTGGACCCTAAACCGTCCCCGTCCCCTATCACTAACCCTAGCCCGAACCCTAAACCGAACACTTCCCTGAAGCCTGGCCCTCACCCGTCCCCTTATCCTTACTCGTACGCTAACACTAACCGGCGCCCTCACACATACCCTCCCCATAAAGCGTTGTCATACCCTCACCTGGACCCTAAACCGTCCCCGTCCCCTAACCCTAACCCTAGCCCGAACCCTAAGCCTAACAATTCCCCGAAGCCTGAACCTCACCCATGCCCTAATCCTAACCCGTACGATAACGCTAACCCGCGCCCTCACATGTACGCTCCCCCTAAAGCGTTCTCGTACCCTCACCTGGACCCTAAACCATCCCCGTCCCCTAACCCTAACCCTAGCCCGAACCCTAACACTAACCCTTCCCCGAAGCCTGACCCTCACCCGTCCCCTAATCCTAACCCGCACGCGAACGCTAACCCACGCCCTCACACGTACGCTCCCTCTAAAGCGTTGTCGTACCCTCACCTGAACCCTAAACGGTCCCTGTCCCCTGACCCTAAACCTCGCCCGATCCCTAACACTAACCCTTCCCCGAAGCCTGATCCTCACCCGTCCCCTAATCCTAACAAGTACGCTAACAATGACCCGCACTCTCACAACTACACTCCCCCTAAAGCGTTGTCATACCCTCACCTGGACCCTCAACCGTCCCCGTCCCTGTCCCCTAACCCTAGCCCGAACCCTAAACCTAACACTTCCCAGAAGCCTGACCCTCACCCGTACCCTAATCCTAACCCGTAGGCTAACACTAACCCGCGCCCTAACACGTGCGCTCCCCCTAAACCGTTGTCATACACTCACCTGGACCCTAAACCGTCCCCGTCCCCTAACCCTAACCCTAGCCCGAACCCTAAACCTAACCCTTCCCCGAATCCTTCCCCTCACCCGTCTCCTAATCCTAACCCGTACGCTCACACTAACCTGCGTCCTCACACGTACGCTCCCCCTAAACCGTTGTCGTACCCTCATCTGACCGTAAACCGTCCCCGTCCCTTAACCCTAACCCTTCCCCGAAGCCTTCCCCTCACCCATCCCCTAATCCTAACCCGTTCGCTCACACTAACCCGCGCCCTCACACGTACGCTCCCTCTAAACCTTTGTCGTACCCTCACCTGGACCCTAAACCGTCCCCGTCCCCTAACCCTAACCCTAGCCCGAACCCTAACCCTAACCCTTCCCCGAAGCCTTCCCCTCACCCGTCCCCTAATACTAACCCATACGCTCACACTAACCCGCGGCCTCACACGTACGCTCCCCCTAAACCGTTGTCGTACCCTCTCCTGGACCCTAAACCGTCCCTATCCCCTAACCCTAACCCTAGCCCGAACCCTAATCCTAACACTTCCCCGAAGCCTTCCCCTCACCCGTCCCCTAATCCTAACCCGTACGCTCAAACTAACCCACGCCCTCACACGTACGCTCCCCCTAAAGCGTTCTCGTACCCTCACGTGGACCCTAAACCGTCCCCGTCCCCTAACCCTAACCCTAGCCCGAACCCTAAGCCTAACAATTCCCCGAAGCCTGAACCTCACCCATGCCCTAATCCTAACCCGTACGCTAACGCTAACCCGTGCCCTCACATGTACACTCCCCCTAAAGCGTTCTCGTACCCTCACCTGGACCCTAAACCGTCCCCGTCCCCTAACCCTAACCCTAGCCCGAACCCTAACACTAACCCTTCCCCGAAGCCTGACCCTCACCCGTCCCCTAATCCTAACCCGCACGCGAACGCTAACCCACGCCCTCACACGTACGCTCCCCCTAAAGCGTTGTCGTACCCTCACCTGAACCCTAAACCGTCCCTGTCCCCTGACCCTAAACCTCGCCCGATCCCTAACACTAACCCTTCCCCGAAGCCTGATCCTCACCCGTCCCCTAATCCTAACAAGTACGCTAACAATGACCCGCACTCTCACAACTACACTCCCCCTAAAGCGTTGTCATACCCTCACCTGGACCCTCAACCGTCCCCGTCCCTGTCCCCTAACCCTAGCCCGAACCCTAAACCTAACACTTCCCTGAAGCCTGACCCTCACCTGTCCCCTAATCCTAACCCGTACGCTAACACTAACCCGCGCCGTCACAAGTACGCTCCCCCTAAAGCGTTGTCATACCCTCACCTGGACTCTCAACCGTCCCCGTCCCCTAAGCCTATCCCTAGCCCGAACCCTAACCCTAACCCTTCCACGAAGCCTGACCCTCACCCGTCCCCTAATCCTAACTCGTACGCTAAGACTCACCCGCGCCCTCACACATACGCTCCCCCTAAAGCGTTGTCGTACCCTCACCTGGACCCTAAACCGTCCCCGTCCCCTAACCCTAACCCTAGACTGAACCCTAACCCTAAACCTTTCCTGAAGCCTGACCCTCACACGTCCCCTAATCTTAACCCGTACGCTCACACTAACC
This sequence comes from Leucopleurus acutus, assembly GCF_964270905.1. Classification (NCBI taxonomy): domain Eukaryota; kingdom Metazoa; phylum Chordata; class Mammalia; order Artiodactyla; family Delphinidae; genus Leucopleurus; species Leucopleurus acutus. The sequence continues at coordinate 1,417,456 of NW_028139226.1, read as the reverse complement.
CGCACGCTCACACGTACGCTCCCCCTCAAGCGTTGTCGTACCCTCACCTGGACCCTAAACCGTCCCCGTCCCATAACCCTAACCCTAGCCCGAACCCTAACCCTAACCCTTCCCGAAGCCTTCCCCTCACCCGTCCCCTAATCCTAAACCATACGCTCACACTAACCCGCGTCCTCACACGTACGCTCCCCCTAAACCGTTTTCGTACCCTCACCTGGACCCTAAACCGTCCCCGTCCCCTAACCCTAACCCTAGCCCCAACCCTAACCCTAACCCTTCCCCGAATCCTTCCCCTCACCCGTCCCCTAATCCTAATCCGTACGCTCACACTAACCCGTGTCCTCACACGTACGCTCCCCCTAAACCGTTGTCGTACCCTGACGTGGACCCTAAACCGTCCCCGTCCCCTAAACTTAAACCTAGCCTGAACCCTAACCCTAACACTTCCCCGAAGACTTCCCCTCACCGATCCCATAATCGTAAGCCGTACGCTCAAACTAACCCACGCCCTCACACGTACGCTGCCCCTAAAGCGTTGTCGTACCCTCACCTGGACCCTCAACCATCCCCTTCTCCTAACCCTAACCCTAGACTGAAACCTAAGCCTGACCCTTCCCCGAAGCCTGACCCAACACGTCCCCTAATCCTAACACGTACGCTAACGCTAATCCGCTCCCTCACACGTATGCTAAACCTAAAGCGTTGTCGTACCCTCACCTGGACCCTAAACCGTCACCATCCCCTAAACCTAACCCTAGCCCGAACCCTAACCCTAACGATTCCCCGAAGCCTGACACTCACCTGTCCCCTAATCCTAATCCGTACGCTAACACTAACACGCGCCCTCACACGTACGCTCAATTTAAAGCGTTGTCGTACCCTCACCTGGACCCTAAACCGTCACCATCCCCTAAACCTAACCCTAGGCCGAACCCTAACCTTAACCCTTCCCCGAATCCTGACCCTCACCCGTCCCCTAATCCTAACCCGTACGCTAACACTAACCCGCGCCCTCACACGTACGCTCCCCCTAAAGCGCTCTCGTAACCTCACATGAACCCTAAACCGTCCCGGTCCCCTAACCTTAACCCTAGCCTGATCCCTAACCCTAACCCTTCCTCGAAGCCTGACCCTCACCCGTCCCCTAATCCTAACCTGTACGCTAACACTGACATGCACCCTCACAAGTACGCTACCCCTAAAGCGTTGCCATACCCTAACCTGGACCCTCAACCGTCCCAGTCCCCGTCCCCTAACACTAGCCCGAACCCTAACCCTAACACTTCCCCGAATCCTGACCCTCACCCGTCCCCTAATCCTAACCCGTACGCTAACACTAACCCGCACCCTCACACGTACGCTCCCCCTAAAGCGTTGTCGTACCCTCACCTGGACCCTAAACCGTCCCCGTCCCCTAACCCTAACCTTAGCCCGAACACTAACCCTAACCCTTCCCCGAAGCCTGACCCTCACCCGTACCCTAATCCTATCACGTACGCTAACACTAACCCACGCCCTCACACGTACGCTCCCACTAAAGCGTTGTCGTACCCTCAACTGGACCCTAAAACGTTCCCGTCCCCTAGCCCTAACCCTAGCCCGAACCCTAAATCTTAAACTTCCGCGAAGCCTGACCCTCACCGTCCCCTAATCCTAACCCGTACGCAAACGCTAACCCACACCCTCACACGTACGCTCCCCCTAAAGCGTTGTCGTACCCTCAACTGTACCCTAAACCGTCCCCATCCCCTAAACCTAACCCTAGCCTGTCCCTAACCCTAACACTTCCCCGAAGCCTGACCCTCACCAGTCCCCTAATCCTAACCCGTACGCTGACACTAACACGCGCCCTCACACGTATGCTCCCCCTAAAGCTTGGTCGTACCCTCACGTGGACCCTAAACCGTCCCCGTCCCCTAACCCTAACCCTAGCCCAAACCCTAATCCTAACCCTTCCCCGAAGCCTGACCCTCACCCGTCCCCTAATCCTAACCTGTACGCTAACGCTAACCCGTGCCCTCAAACGTATGCTCCCCCTAAAGCGATGTCGTACACTCATCTGGACCCTAAACCGTCCCGGTCCCCTAAACCTAAACCTAGCCCGATCCCTAACCCTAACCCTTCCCCGAAGCCTGACCCTCACCCGTCCCCTAATCCTCACAAGTACGCTAACACTGACCCGCGCTCTCACAACTACGCTACCCCTAAAGCGTTGTCATACCCTCACCTGGACCCTCAACCGTCCCCGTCCCTAACCCTAACCCTAAGCCGAACCCTAACCCTAACCCTTCCACGAAGCCTGACCCTCACCCGTCCCCTAATCCTAACCCGTACGCTAACACTCACCCACGCCCTCACACGTACGCTCCCCCTAAAGCGTTGTCGTACCCTCACCTGGACCCTAAACCGTCCCCGTCCCCTAACCCTAACCCTAGACTGAACCCTAACCCTAAACCTTCCCTGAATCCTGACCCTCACCCGTCCCCTAATCCTAACCCGTACGCTCACACTAACCCGCGCCCTCACACGTACGTTTCCCCTAAAGCGTTGTCGTACCCTCAACTGGACCCTAACCCGTTCGCTTCCCCAACCCTAACCCTAGCCCGAACCCTAACCCTTACCCTTCCCCGAAGCCTGACCCTCACCCGTCCCCTAATCCTAACGCGTACGCAAACGCTAACCCATGCCCTCACACATACGCTCCCCCTAAAGCGTGTTCATACCTTCACCTGGACCCTAAACCGTCCCCGACCCCTAAGCCTAACCCTAGACCGAACCCTAACCCTAAACCTTCCCCGAAACCTGATCCTCACCCGTCCCCTAATCCTAACCCGTACGCTAACGCTAACCCGCGCCCTCACACGTACGCTCCCCCTAAAGCGTTGTCGTACCCTCACCTGGACCCTAAACCGTCCCCGTCCCCTAACCCTAACCCTACCCCGAACCCTAACCCTAACCCTTCCCAGAAACCTGACCCTCACCCGTCCCCTAATCCTAACCCGTACGCGAACACTAACCCGCGCCCTCACACGTACGCTCCCCCTAAAGCGTGGTTGTACCCTCACCTGGACCCTAAACCGTCCCCGTCCCCTAAACCTAAACCTAGCCCGAACCCTAACCCTAACCCTACCCCGAAGCCTGACCTTCACCCGTCCACTAATCCTAACACGTACACTCACGCTAACCCACGCGCTCACACGTACGCTCCCCCGAAAACGTTGTCATACATTCACCTGGACCCTAAACCGTCCCTGTCCCCTAACCCTAACCCTAGCCCAAACCCTAACCCTAACTATTCCCCGAAGCCTGACCCCTACCCGTCCCCTAATCCTAACCCGTACGCTAAAGCTAACTTACGCCCTCACACGTACGCTCCCCCTAAAGCGTTGTCGTACCCTCACCTGGACCCTAAACCGTCCCCGTCCCCTAACCCTAACCCTAGCCCGAACCCTAACCCTAACCCTTCCCCGAAGCCTTCCCCTCACCCGTCCCCTAATACTAACCCATACGCTCACACTAACCCGCGGCCTCACACGTACGCTCCCCCTAAACCGTTGTCGTACCCTCTCCTGGACCCTAAACCGTCCCCATCCCCTAACCCTAACCCTAGCCCGAACCCTAATCCTAACACTTCCCCGAAGCCTTCCCCTCACCCGTCCCCTAATCCTAACCCGTACGCTCAAACTAACCCACGCCCTCACACGTACGCTCCCCCTAAAGCGTTCTCGTACCCTCACGTGGACCCTAAACCGTCCCCGTCCCCTAACCCTAACCCTAGCCCGAACCCTAAGCCTAACAATTCCCCGAAGCCTGAACCTCACCCATGCCCTAATCCTAACCCGTACGCTAACGCTAACCCGTGCCCTCACATGTACACTCCCCCTAAAGCGTTCTCGTACCCTCACCTGGACCCTAAACCGTCCCCGTCCCCTAACCCTAACCCTAGCCCGAACACTAACACTAACCCTTCCCCGAAGCCTGACCCTCACCCGTCCCCTAATCCTAACCCGCACGCGAACGCTAACCCACGCCCTCACACGTACGCTCCCCCTAAAGCGTTGTCGTACCCTCACCTGAACCCTAAACCGTCCCTGTCCCCTGACCCTAAAGCTCGCCCGATCCCTAACACTAACCCTTCCCCGAAGCCTGATCCTCACCCGTCCCCTAATCCTAACAAGTACGCTAACAATGACCCGCACTCTCACAACTACACTCCCCCTAAAGCGTTGTCATACCCTCACCTGGACCCTCAACCGTCCCCGTCCCTGTCCCCTAACCCTAGCCCGAACCCTAAACCTAACACTTCCCTGAAGCCTGACCCTCACCTGTCCCCTAATCCTAACCCGTACGCTAACACTAACCCGCGCCGTCACAAGTACGCTCCCCCTAAAGCGTTGTCATACCCTCACCTGGACTCTCAACCGTCCCCGTCCCCTAAGCCTATCCCTAGCCCGAACCCTAACCCTAACCCTTCCACGAAGCCTGACCCTCACCCGTCCCCTAATCCTAACTCGTACGCTAAGACTCACCCGCGCCCTCACACGTACGCTCCCCCTAAAGCGTTGTCGTACCCTCACCTGGACCCTAAACCGTCCCCGACCCCTAAGCCTAACCCTAGACTGAACCCTAACCCTAAACCTTTCCTGAAGCCTGACCCTCACACGTCCCCTAATCTTAACCCGTACGCTCACACTAACCCGCACGCTCACACGTACGCTCCCCCTAAAGCGTTGTCGTACCCTCACCTGGACCCTAAATCGTCCCCGTCCCCTAACCCTAACCCTACCCCGAACCCTAACCCTAACCCTACCCCGAAGCCTGACCCTCACCTGTCCCCTAATCCTAACCTGTACGCTAACACTGACATGCGCCCTCACAAGTAGGCTACCCCTAAAGCGTTGTCATACCCTAACCTGGACCCTCAACCGTCCCAGTCCCCGTCCCCTAACCCTAGCCCAAACCTTAACCCTAAAACTTCCCCGAAGCCTGACCCTCACCCGTCCCCTAATCCTAACCCGTACGCTCACACTAACCTGCGCCCTCACACGTACGCTCCCCCTAAATCGTTGTCGTACCCTCACCTGGACCCTAAACCGTCCCGGGCCCCTAACCCTAATCCTACCCCGAACCCTAACCCTAACACTTCCCCGAATCCTGACTCTCACCCGTACCATAATCCTATCACGTACACTAACACTAACCCACGCCCTCACACGTACGCTCCCCCTAAAGCGTTCTCGTACCCTCACGTGGACCCTAAACCATCCCCGTCCCCTAACCCTAACCCTAGCCAGAACCCTAACCCTAACAATTCCCCGAAGCCTGAACCTCACCCATGCCCTAATTCTAACCCGTACGCTAACGCTAACCCGCGCCCTCACATGTACGCTCCCCCTAAAGCGTTCTCGTACCCTCACCTGGACCCTAAACCGTCCCCGTCCCCTAACCCTAACCCTAGCCCGAACCCTAACACTAAACCTTCCCCGAAGCCTGACCCTCACCCGTCCCCTAATCCTAACCCGCACGCGAACGCTAACCCACGCCCTCACACGTACGCTCCCCCTAAAGCGTTGTCGTACCCTCACCTGGACCCTAAACCGTCCCTGTCCCCTGACCCTAAACCTCGCCCGATCCCTAACACTAACCCTTCCCCGAAGCCTGATCCTCACCCGTCCCCTAATCCTAACCCGTACGCTAACACTAACCCGCGCCGTCACAAGTACGCTCCCCCTAAAGCGTTGTCATACCCTCACCTGGACTCTCAACCGTCCCCGTCCCCTAAGCCTATCCCTAGCCCGAACCCTAACCCTAACCCTTCCACGAACCCTGACCCTCACCGGTCCCCTAATCCTAACTCGTACGCTAAGACTCACCCGCGCCCTCACACGTACGCTCCCCCTAAAGCGTTGTCGTACCCTCACCTGGACCCTAAACCGTCCCCGTCCCCTAACCCTAACCCTAGACTGAACCCTAACCCTAAACCTTCCCTGAAGCCTGACCCTCACCCGTCCCCTAATCTTAACCCGTACGCTCACACTAACCCGCACGCTCACACGTACGCTCCCCCTCAAGCGTTGTCGTACCCTCACCTGGACCCTAAACCATCCCCATCCCCTAACCCTCAACCTAGCCCGAACCCTAACCCTAACCCTTCCCGAAGCCTTCCCCTCACCCGTCCCCTAATCCTAAACCATACGCTCACACTAACCCGCGCCCTCACACGTACGCTCCCCCTAAACCGTTTTCGTACCCTCACCTGGACCCTAAACCGTCCCCGTCCCCTAACCCTAACCCTAGCCCCAACCCTAACCCTAACCCTTCCCCGAAGCCTTCCCCTCACCCGTCCCCTAATCCTAACCCGTACGCTCACACTAACCCGTGTCCTCACACGTACGCTCCCCCTAAACCGTTGTCGTACCCTGACGTGGACCCTAAACCGTCCCCGTCCCCTAAACTTAAACCTAGCTTGAAGCCTAACCCTAACCCTTTCCCGAAGCCTTCCCCTCACCCGTCCCCTAATCCTAGCCCGTACGCTCACACTAACCCGCGCCCTCTCACGTACGCTCCCCCGAAACCGTTGTCGTACCCTCACCTGGACCCTAAACCGTCCCCGTCCCCTAACCCTAACCCTAGGCCGAACCCTAACCTTAACCCTTCCCCGAATCCTGACCCTCACCCGTCCCCTAATCCTAACCCGTACACTAACACTAACCCGCGCTCTCACACGTACGCTCCCCCTAAAGCGTTCTCGTAACCTCACATGAACCCTAAACCGTCCCGGTCCCCTAACCTTAACCCTAGCCTGATCCCTAACCCTAACCCTTCCCCGAAGCCTGACCCTCACCCGTCCCCTAATCCTAACCTGTACGCTAACACTGACATGCGCCCTCACAAGTACGCTACCTCTAAAGCGTTGCCATACCCTAACCTGGACCCTCAACCGTCCCAGTCCCCGTCCCCTAACCCTAGCCCGAACCCTAACCCTAACAGTTCCCCGAATCCTGACCCTCACCCGTCCCCTAATCCTAACCCGTACGCTAACACTAACCCGCGCCCTCACACGTACGCTCCCCCTAAAGCGTTGTCGTACCTTCACCTGGACCCTAAACCGTCCCCATCCCCTAACCCTAACCTTAGCCCGAACCCTAACCCTAACCCTTCCCCGAAGCCTGACCCTCACCCGTACCCTAATCCTATCACGTACGCTAACACTAACCCACGCCCTCACACGTACGCTCCCCCTAAAGCGTTGTCGTACCCTCACCTGGACCCTAAACCGTTCCCGTCCCCTAGCCCTAACCCTAGCCAAAACCCTAAATCTTAAACTTCCGCGAAGCCTGACCCTCACCGTCCCCTAATCCTAACCCGTACGCAAACGCTAACCCACGCCCTCACACGTACGCTCCCCCTAAAGCGTTGTCGTACCCTCAACTGTACCCTAAACCGTCCCCATCCCCTAAACCTAACCCTAGCCTGTCCCTAACCCTAACACTTCCCCGAAGCCTGACCCTCACCAGTCCCCTAATCCTAACCCGTACGCTGACACTAACACGCGCCCTCACACGTATGCTACCCCTAAAGCTTTGTCGTACCCTCACGTGGACCCTAAACCGTCCCCGTCCCCTAACCCTAACCCTAGCCCAAACCCTAACCCTAACCCTTCCCCGAAGCCTGACACTCACCCGTCCCCTAATCCTAACCTGTACGCTAACGCTAACCCGTGCCCTCACACGTACGCTCCCCCTAAAGCGATGTCGTACACTCATCTGGACCCTAAACCGTCCCGGTACCCTAACCCTAAACCTAGCCCGATCCCTAACCCTAACCCTTCCCCGAAGCCTGACCCTCACCCGTCCCATAATCCTCACAAGTACGCTAACACTGACCAGCGCTCTCACAACTACGCTACCCCTAAAGCGTTGTCATACCCTCACCTGGACCCTCAACCGTCCCCGTCCCCTAACCCTAACCCTAGGCCGAACCCTAACCCTAACCCTTCCACGAAGCCTGACCCTCACCCGTCCCCTAATCCTAACCCGTACGCTAACTCTCACCCACGCCCTCACACGTACACTCCCCCTAAAGCGTTGTCGTACCCTCACCTGGACCCTAAACCGTCCCCGTCCCCTAACCCTAACCCTAGCCCGAACCCTAACCCTTACCCTTCCCCGAAGCCTGACCCTCACCCGTCCCCTAATCCTAACGCGTACGCAAACGCTAACCCATGCCCTCACACATACGCTCCCCCTAAAGCGTTTTCGTACCTTCACCTGGACCCTAAACCGTCCCCGACCCCTAAGCCTAACCCTAGACCGAACCCTAACGCTAAACCTTCCCCGAAACCTGACCCTCACCCGTCCCCTAATCCTAACCCGTACGCTAACGCTAACCCGCGCCCTCACACGTACGCTCCCCCTAAAGCGTTGTCGTACCCTCACCTGGACCCTAAACCGTCCCCGTCCCCTAACCCTAACCCTACCCCGAACCCTAACCCTAACCCTTCCCAGAAACCTGACCCTCACCCGTCCCCTAATCCTAACCCGTACGCTAACACTAACCCGCGCCCTCACACGTACGCTCCCCCTAAAGCGTGGTTGTACCCTCACTTGGACCCTAAACCGTCCCCGTCCCCTAAACCTAAACCTAGCCTGAACCCTAAACCTAACCCTACCCCGAAGCCTGACCCTCACCCGTCCACTAATCCTAACACGTACGCTCACGCTAACCCACGCGTTCACACGTACGCTCCCCCTAAAGCGTTGTCATACATTCACCTGGACCCTAAACCGTCCCTGTCCCCTAACCCTAACCCTAGCCCAAACCCTAACCCTAACTATTCCCCGAAGCCTGACCCCTACCCGTCCCCTAATCCTAACCCGTACGCTAACGCTAACTTACACCCTCACACGTACGCTCCTCCTAAAGCGTTGTCGTACCCTCACCTGGACAGTAAACAGTCCCCGTCCTCTAACTCTAACCCTAGCCCGAACCCTAACCCTAACGATTCCCCGAAGCCTGACACTCACCCGTCCCCAAATCCTAATCCGTATGCTAACACTAACACGCGCCCTCACACGTACGCTCCATCTAAAGCGTTGTCGTACCCTCACCTCGACCTTAAACCGTCCCAGTCCCCTAACACTAACCCTAACCCGAACCCTAACCCTAACCCTTCCCCGAAGCCTGACCCTCACCCGTACCCTAATCCTATCACGTACACTAACACTAACCCAGGCCCTCACACCTACGCTCCCCCTAAAGCGTTGTCGTACCCTCACCTGGACCCTAACCCGTTCGCGTCCCCTAACCCTAACCCTAGCCCGAACCCTAACACTTACCCTTCCCCGAAGCCTGACCCTCACCCGTCCCCTAATCCTAACCCGTTCGCAAACGCTAACCCATGTCCTCACACATACGCTCCCCCTAAAGCGTTGTCGTACCTTCACCTGGACCCTAAACCGTCCCCGACCCCTAAGCCTAACCCTAGACCGAACCCTAACCCTAAACCTTCCCCGAAACCTGACCCTCACCCGTCCCCTAATCCTAAACAGTACGCTAACGCTAACCCGCGCCCTCACACGTACGCTCCCCCTAAAGCGTTGTCGTACCCTCACCTGGACCCTAAACCGTCCCCGTCCCCTAACCCTAACCCTACCCCGAACCCTAACCCTAACCCTTCCCAGAAACCTGACCCTCACCCGTCCCCTAATCCTAACCTGTACGCTAACACTAACCCGAGCCCTCACACGTACGCTCCCCCTAAAGCGTGGTTGTACCCTCACCTGGACCCTAAACCGTCCCCGACCCCTAAGCCTAATCCTACCCCGAACCCTAACCCTAACACTTCCCCGAATCCTGACTCTCACCCGTACCATAATCCTATCACGTACACTAACACTAACCCACGCCCTCACACGTACGCTCCCCCTAAAGCGTTGTTGTACCCTCACCTGGACCCTAAACCGTCCCCGTCCCCTAACACTAACCTTAGCCCGAACCCTAACCCTAACCCTTCCCCGAAGCCTGACCCTCACCCTTACCATAATCCTATCACGTACACTAACACTAACCCACGCCCTCACACGTACGCTCCCCCTAAAGCGTTGTCGTACCCTCACCTGTACCCTAAACCGTCCCCGTCCCCTAACCCTAACCCTAGCCCGAACCCTAACCCTAACACTTCCCCGAAGCCTGACCCTCCCCCGTCCCCTAATCCTAACCCGTACGCTGACAATAACACGCGCCCTCACACGTACGCTCCCCCTAAAGCTTTGTCGTACCCTCACGTGGACCCTAAACCGTCGCCATCCCCTAACCCTAACCCTAGCCCGAACCCTAACCCTAACAATTCCCCGAAGCCTGAACCTCACCCATGCCCTAATCCTAACCCGTACGCTAACGCTAACCCGCGCCCTCACATGTACGCTCCCCCTAAAGCGTTGTCATACCCTCACCTGGACCCTAAACCGTCCCCGTCCCCTAACCCTATCCCTAGCCCGAACCCTAACCCTAACACTTCCCCGAAGCCTGACCCTCCCCCGTCCCCTAATCCTAACCCGTACGCTAACGCTAACCCGCGCCCTCACACGTACGCTCCCCCTAAAGCGTTGTCGTAACCTCACCTGAACCCTAAACTGTCCCCGTCCGATAACCCTAACCCTAGCCGGAACCCTAACCCTAACCATTCCCCGAAGCCGGACCCTCACCCGTCCCCTAATCCTAACCCGCACGCTAACGCGAACCCGCGCCCTCACACGTAGGTTCCCCCTAAAGCGTTGTCGTACCCTCACCTGAACCCTAAACCATCCCCATCCCCTAACCGTAACCCTAGCCCAACCCTAACCCTAACCCTTCCCCGAATCCTGACCCAACCCGTCCCCTAATCCTAACCCGTACGCTAACGCTAATCCACGCCCTCACACGTACGCTACACCTAAACCGTTGTTGTACCCTCAGCTGGACACTAAACCGTCCCCATACCCTAAACCTAACCCTAGCCCGAACCCTAACCCTAACACTTCCCTGAATCCTGACCCTCACCCGTCCCCTAATCTTAACACGTACGCTCACGCTAACCGGCACCCTGACACTTACGCTCTCCCTAAAGCGTTGTCGTACCCTCACCTGGAACCTAAACCGTCCCTGTCTCCTAACCCTAACCCTAGCCCAAACCCTAACCCTAACCCTTCCCCGAAACCTCACCCTCACCCGTTGCCTAATCCTAACCCGCACGCTAACGCTAACCCATGCCCTCACACGTATGCTCCCCCTAAAGCGTTGTCGTACACTCACCTGGACCCTAAACCGTCCCCGTCCCCTAACCCTCACCCTAGACTGAACCCTAACCCTAACCCTTCCCCGAAGCCTGACCCTCACCCGTCCTCTAATCCTAACCCGTACGCTAACGCTAACCCATGCCCTCACATGTACGCTCCCCCTAAAGCGTTGACGTACCCTCACCTGGACACTAAACCGTCCCCGTCTCCTAACTCTAACCCTACCGCGAACCCTAACCCTAGCCCTTCTCCGAAGCCTGACTCTCACCCGTCGCCTAATCCTAGCCTGTACGCTCTCGCTAACCCGCCCCCTCACACGTACGCTCCCCATAAAGCATTGTCGTACCCTCACCTGGACACTAAACCTTCCCTGTCCCCGTCCCTTAACCCCAGCCCGAACCCTAACCCTAACACTTCCCCGAAGCCTGACTCTCACCCGTCCCCTAATCCTAACCCGCACGCTAACCCTAACCCGCGCCCTCACACGTACGCTCCCCCTAAAGCGTTGTCGTACCCTCACCTGGACCCTAAACCGTGTCCGTCCCCTAACCCTAACCCTACCCCGAACCCTAACCCTAACCCTTCCCAGAATCCTGACCCTCACCCGTCCCCTAATCCTAACCCGTACGCTAACACTAACCCGCACCCTCACACTTACGCTCCCCCTAAAGCGTGGTTGTACCCTCACCTGGACACTAAACTGTCCCCGTCCCCTAACTCTAACCCTAGCCCGAACCCTAACCCTAACGATTCCACGAAGCCTGACACTCACCCGTCCCTTAATCCTAATCCGTACGCTAACACTAACACGCAACCTCACACGTACGCTCCATCTAAAGCGTTGTCGTACCCTCACCTCGACCCTAAACCGTCCCCGTCCCCTAACCCTAACCCTAGCCTGTCCCTAACCCTAACCCTTCCCCGAAGCCTAACCCTCACCCGTCCCCTAATCCTAACCCGTACGCTGACCCTAACACGCGCCCTCACACGTACGCTCCCCCTAAAGCTTTGTCGTACCCTCACGTGGACCCTAAACCGTCCCCATCCCCTAACCCTAGCCCGAACCCTAACCCTAACAATTCCCCGAAGCCTGAACCTCACCCATGCCCTAATCCTAACCCGTACCCTAACGCTAACCCGCGCCCTCACATGTACGCTCCCCCTAAAACGTTCTCGTACCCTCATCTGGACCCTAAACCGTCCCCGTCCCCTAACCCTAACCCTAGCCCGAACCCTAACACTAACCATTCCCCGAAGCCTGACCCTCACCCGTCCCCTAATCCTAACAAGTACGGTAACACTAACCCACGCCGTCACAAGTACGCTCCCCCTAAAGCGTTGACAGACCCTCACCTGGACCCTCAACCGTCCCGGTCCCCTAATCCTAACCCTAGCCTATCCCTAACCATAACCTCTCCCCGAAGCCTGACCCTCATCCGACCCCTAATCCTAACCCGTAGGCTAACACTAACCCACGCCCTCACACGTACGCTCCTCCTAAAGCGTTGTCGTACCCTCACGTGGACCCTAAACCGTCCCCGTCCCCTAACCCTAACCCTAGACCAAAACCTAACCCTAACACTTCCCCGAAGCCTGACACTCACCCGTCCCCTAATCCTAACCCGTACGCTCACGCTAACCCGCGCCCTCACACATACGCTCCCCGTAAAGCATTGTCGTACCCTCACCTGGACCCTAAACCGTCCCCGTCCCCTAACCCTAAACCTAGCCCGAACCCTAACCCTAACACTTCCCCGAAGCCTGACCCTCACCCGTCCCCTAATCCTAACCCGTATGCTCACGATAACCTGCGCCCTCACACGTATGCTCCCCCTAAAGAGTTGTCGTATCCTCACATGGACCCTGAACCGTCCCCGTCCCCTAACACTAACCCTAGCCCGAACACTAAACCTAACCCTTCCCCGAAGCCTGACCCTCACCCGTCCCCTAATCCTAACAAGTACACTAACGCGAACCCACGCCCTCACACGTACGCTCCCCCTAAAGCGTTGTCGTACCCTCACCTGGACCCTAAACCGTCCCCGTCCCCTAACCCTAACCCTAGCCCTAACCCTAACCCTAACCCTGCCCCGAAGCCTGACACTCACCCGTCCCCTAATCCAAACCCGTACGCTCACGCTGACCCGCGCCCTCACACGTATGCTCCCCCTAAACCGTTGTCGTAACCTCACTTGGACCCTAAAAAGTCCCCATCCCCTAACCATAACCCTAACCCTTAACCGAAGCCTTACCCTAACACGTCCGCTAATCCTAACCTGTACACCAACACTAACCCATGCCCTCACACGTACACTCAGCCTAAACCACTGTCGTACCCTAACCTCTCCCCTAAAATGTCCCCATCCCCTAACCTTAACCGTAACCCTAACCCTTACCCTTACCCGAAGCCTTACCCTAACCCGTCCCCTAATCCTAACCCGTACGCTAACACTAGTCCCTGCCCTCACACGTACGCTCACCCTAAACCATTGTCGTACCCTAACCTGTCCACTAAACCGTCTCCGTCCCCTAACCCTAAGCCTAACCTAACCCTAACCCTTACCCAGAGTCTTACCATACCCAGTCCCCTAATCCTAACCCGTGCTCTAACACTAACCCGTGCCCTCACACGTACGCTCCCCCTAAACCGTGGTCGTCCCATCACCTGGACCCTAAACCGTCCCTGTCCCCTAACCCTAACCCTAGCCCGAACCCTAACCCTAAACCTTCCCCAAAGCCTTCCCCTCACCCGTCCCCTAATCCTATCCCGTACGCTAACACTAACCCATGCCCTCACACGTACGCTCCCCGTAAAACGTTGTCATACCCTCACCCGGACCCTAAACCGTCCCCGTCCCCTAACCCTAAGCCTAGCCCGAACCCTAACCCTAACCCTTCCCCGAAGCCTTCCCCTCACCCGTCCTCTAATCCTAACCCGTACACTAACACTAACCCGTGGCCTTACACGTACGCTCCCCCTAAACCGTTGTCGTACCCTCACCTGGACCCTAAACCGTCCCTGTCCCCTAACCCTAACCCTAGCCCGAACACTAAACCTAACCCTTCCCCAAAGCCTTCCCCTCACCTGTCCCGTAATTCTAAGCCATACGCTAACACTAACCTGTGCCCTCACACGTACGCTCACCCGAAACCTTTGTTGTACCCTCACCTGGACTCTAAACCGTCCCCGTCCCAGTCCCCTAACCCTAACCCTAACACTTACCCGAAGCCTTACACTAACCCGTCCCCTAATCCTAACCCGTACGCTAACACTAAACCGTGCCCTCACACGTACACTAACCCTAAACCGTTGTCGTACCCTAACCTTTCCCCGAAATGGTCCCCATCCCGACCCTAAACCTACCCCTACCCAAAGCCTTACCCTAACCCGTCCCCTAATCCTAACCCGTACCAAAACGATAACCCGTGCCCTCACACATACACTCACACTAAACCACTGTGGTACCCTAACCTGTACCCCAAACAGTCCCCGTCCCCTAACCCTAACCCTAGCCCGAACCATAACCCTAACCCTTCCCCGAAGCCTGACCCTCACCCGTCCCCTAACCCTACCCGTACGCTAACACTAACCCATGTCCTCACACGTACGCTCCCCCTAAACCGTTGTCATACCCTCACCTGGACCCTAAACAGTCCCCGTCCCCATAACCCTAACCCTTACCCTTACCCTAAGCCTTACCCTAACCCGTCCCCTAATCCTAACCCGTACGCTCACAATATCCTGTGCCCTCACATGTACGCTCACCCTAAACCGTTGTCATACCCTAACCTGTCCACTAAACCGTCTCCGTCCCCTAACTCTAAGCCTAACCTAACCCAAACCCTTACCCAGAGTCTTACCATAACCAGTCCCCTAATCCTAACCCGTACGCTAACCCTAACCCGTGCCCTCACATGTACGCTCACCCTAAACCGTTTTCATACCCTCTCCTGTCCCCTAAACCGTCTCCGTCCCCTAACCCTAACCCTAACCCTAAACCTTACCCGAAGACTTACCCTAACCTGTCCCCTAATCCTAACCCGTAAGCTAACACTAACCCGTGCCCTCACACATACGCTCATCCTAAACCGTTGTCGTACCCTAACCTGTCCTGTAAACCATCCCCATCCCCTTACCCTAACCCTAAAACTAACACTAACCCTTACCCGAAGCCTTATGCTAACCCGTCCACAAATCCTAACCGGTACGCTAACACTAACCCGTGCCCTCACACGTACGCTCACCCTAAACCGTTGTCGTACAGTAACCTGTCCCCTAACCCGTCCCCTAATCCTAACCCTAACCCTAACCCTTACACGAAGCCTTGCAGTAACCCGATCCCTAAACCTAACCCGTACGCTAACACTAAACCGTGCCCTTACACGTACGCTCACCCTAAACCTTTGTTGTACCCTAACCTGTCCCTTAAACCGTCCCCATCCCCGTCCACTAACACTAACCTTAACCCTAAACCTAACCCTTACCCGAAGCCTTACCCTAACCCGTCCCCTAATCCTAACCCATACGCTAACACTAACCCGTGCCCTCACACGTAAGCTCACCATAAACCGTTGTCGTACCCTAACCTGTCCCCTAAACCGTCCCCATTCCCTAACCCTAAACCTAACCCTAAACCTAACCCTTACCTTAAGCCTTACCGTAACCCGTCCCCTAATCCTAACCCATACGCTAACATTAACCGGCGCCGTCACACGTACGCTCACCCTAAAACCTTGTCGTACCCTAACCTGTCCCCTAAACCGTCCCCGTCACCTAACCCTAACCCTAAACCTAACCCTTACCCAAAACCTTACACTAACCCGTCCCCTAATCCTAACCCGTATGCTAACACTAACCTGTGGCCTCAAACGTATGCTCACCCTAAAGCGCTGTCATACCCTAACCTGTCCCCTAAACCGTCCCCATCCCATAACCCTAACCCTAACCCTAACCCTAACCCTAAACTTACCCGAAGCCTTACCTTATACCATCCCCTAATCCTAACCCAGATGCTAACACTAACCCGTACCCTCACACGTACGCTCACCCTAAACCGTTGTCGTACCCTAACCTGTCCCCTAAACCATCCCCATCGCCTAACCCTAACCTTAACACTAACCCTAACCCTAAACCTTAAACAAAGCCTCACCCTAACCCGTCCCTTAATCCTAACCCGTACGCTAACACTAACCCATGCCCTCACATGTACGCTCACTCTAAACAGTTGTCGTACCCTAACCTGTCCCCGAAATGGTCCCCATCCCCTGACGCTAAACCTACCCCTACCCAAAGCCTTACCCTAACCCGTCCCCTAATCCTAACCCGTACCAAAACGATAACCCGTGCCCTCACACATACACTCACACTAAACCTCTGTGGTATCCTAACCTGTCCCCTAAACCGAACCCGTCCCCTAACCCTAACCCTAACCCTAACCCTTACCCAAAGCCTTACCCTAATCCGTCCCCAAATCCTAACCCATATGCTAACACTAACTCGTGCCCTCACACGTACGCTCACCCTAAAATATTTTCGTACCCTAACCTGTCCCCTATACCGTCCCCGTCCCGTACACTAACCCTAACCCTGACACTTATCTGAAGCCTTACCCTAACCCGTCCCCTAATCCTAAGCCTTACGCTAACACTACCCCGTGCCCTCACACGGATGCTCACTCTAAACAGTTGTCGTACCCTTACCTGTCCCCTAAACAGTCCCCATCCCCTAACCCCATCCCTAATTCTAACACTTACCCGAAGCCTACCCTCACCCATCCCCTAATCCTAAGCCGTACGCTAACACTACCCCGTGCCCTCACACGGACGCTCACCCTAAACAGTTGTCGTACCCTTACCTGTCCCCTAAACAGTCCTCATCCCCTAACCCCATCCCTAATTCTAACACTTACCCGAAGCCTTACCCTAACCCAACCCCTAATCCAAACCCGTACGCTAACACTAACCCGTGCCCTCACACGTACGCTCACCCTAAACCGTTGTCATACACTATCCTGTACCCTAAACCGTCCCCGTCCCCTAACCCTAACCCTAAACCTAACACTTACCCGAAGCCTTACCCTAACCCGTCCCCTAATCCTAACCCATACGCTAACACTAACCCGTGCGCTCACACGTACGCTCACCCTAAACCGTTGTTGTACACTAACCTGTCCCCTAAACCGTCCCTGTCCCCTAACCCTAACCTTAACACTCACCCTAACCCTAACCCTTAAATGAAGCCTTACCCTAACCCGTCCCCTAATCCTAACCCGTACGCTAACACTAACCCATTCTCTCACACGTACGCTCAACCTAAACCGTTGTCGGACCCTAGCCTATCCCCTAAACCGTCCCCGTCCCCTAACCGTAACCTTAACACTAACCCTAACCCTAATCCTTAACCGAAGCCTTACCCTAACCCGTCCCCTAATCCTAAGCCGTACGCTAACATTAACCCCTGCCCTCACATGTACGCTCACCCTAAACCGTTGGCGTATGCTATCCTGTCCCCTAAACCATCCCCATCCCCTAACCCTAACCCTAACCCTTACCCGAAGCCTTATCCTAACCCGTCACCTAATCCTAACCCGTACGCTAACACTAACCCATACCCTCACACGTACGCTCACCCTAAACCATTGTCGTACCCTAACCTGTCCCCTAAACCGTCCCCATCCACTAACCCTAACCCTAACCCTAACGCTTACCTGAACCCTTACCCTAACCCGTCCCCTAATCCTAACCCGTACTCTAACACTAACCAGTGCCCTAACAAGTATGCTCACCCTAAAACGTTGTCGTACCCTAACCTGTCCTCTAAACCATCCCCGTCCCCTAACCCTAACCCTAAACCTAACCCTTACCTGAAGCCTTACCCTAACCCGTCCCCTAATCCTAACCCGAACGCTAACACTATCCCGTGTCCTCATGCGTACGCTCACCCTAAACCGTTGTCGTTACCTAACCGGTCCCCTAAACCGTCCCCGTCCCCTAACCCTAACCCTAATCCTAACCCTAACTCTAACCCTAATCCTAACCCATACGCTAACACTAACTTGTGCCCTCACACGTACGCTCACCCTAAACCGTTTTCATACCCTAACCTGAACCCTAAACCGTCCCCGTCCCCTAACCCTAACCTTAACACTAACCCTAACCCTTACCCAAACCTTACCCTAACCCGTTCCCTAATCCTAACCCATACGCTAACACTAACCCGTGCCCTCACACGTACGCTCACCCTAAACCGTTGTCGTACCCTACCCTGTCCCCTAAACCATCCCTGATCCCTAACCCTAACCCTAATCCTAAACCTTACCCAAAGCCTTACCCTAACCCGTCCCCTAATCCTAATCCGTACGCTAACACTAACCCATGCTCTTACACATACGCTCACCCTAAACCATTGTCATACCCTAACCTGTCCCCTAAACCGTCCCCGTCCCCTAACCCTAACCCTAACTCTAACCCTAACCCTAACCCTTACCCGAAGCCTTACACTAACCCGTCCCCTAATCCTAAACCATACGCTAACACTAACTTGTGCCCTCACATGTACGCTCACCCTAAACCGTTATCATACCCTAACCTGACCCCTAAAGCGTCCCCGTCCCCCAACCCTAACCCTAACCCTAAACCCTACCCATCCCCTAACCCTAACCCTAACCCTAACCCTAACCCTTACCCGAAGCCTTATCCTAACCCGTCACCTAATCCTAACCCATACGCTAACACTAACCCGTGCCCTCACACGTATGCTCACCCTAAACCGTTGTCGTACCCTAACCTGTCCCATAAACCATCCCCGTCCCCTAACCCTAACCCTAACCCTTACCCAAAGACGTAACCTAACACGTCCACTAATCCTAACCCTTACGCTAACACTAAACCGTGCCCTCATGCGTGCGCTCACCCTAAACCATTGTCATACCCTAACCTGTCCCCTAAACCATCCCCGTCCCCTAACCCTAACACTTACCCTAAGTCTTACCCCAAACCGTCCCCTATTGCTAACCCGTACGCTAACACTAATCTGTGCCCTCACACGTACACTCACCCCAAACGGTTGGCGTACACTAACCTGTCCCCTTAACCATCCCCGTCCCCTAACCCTCACCATAACCCTCACCATAACCCTAACCCTAACCCATACCCAAAGCCTTACTCTATCCCGTCCCCTAATCCTAACCCGTACGCTAACGCTAACCCATGCCCTCAGATGTACGCTCACCCTAAACCGTTGTCGTACCCTAACCTGTCCCCTAAACCGTCCCCATCCCCTAACCCTAACCCTGAACCTAACCCTAACACTTACCCGAAGCCTTACCCTAACCCGTCCCCTTATCCTAACCCGTACGCTAAGACTAACCCATTCCCTCACACGTACGCCTACCCTAAACCATTGTCGTACCCACACCTGTTCCCTAAACAGTCCCCATCCCCTAATACTAACACTAACCCTAACCCGAAGCCTTACCCTAACCCATCGCCTAATCCTAACCCGTAGGCTATCACTAACCCCTGCCTTCACATGTACGCTCACCCTAAACCGTTGTCGTACCCTAACCTGTACCCTAAACCGTCCCCGTCCCCTAACCCTAACCCTAACCCTTACCCAAAGCCTTACCCTAACCCGTCCCCTAATCCTAACCCGTAAGCTAACACTAACCCATGCCCTCAAACGTACCCTCACCCTAAACCGTTGTCGTACGCTAACCTGTCCCCTAAACCGTCCCCGTCCCCTAACACTAACCCTAATCCTATCCCTAACTCGTCCCCTAATCCTAACCCATATGTTAACACCAACTCGTGCCCTCACACGTATACTCACCCTAAACCGTTTTCATACCCTAACCTGTACCCTAAACCATCCCCGACCCCTAACCCTAACCCTAACCTTAACCCTTACCTGAAGCCTTACCCTAAACCATCCCCTAATCCTAATCCATATGGTAACACGAACCTGTGCCCTCACACGTACGCTCACCCTAAAACGTTGTCGTACCGTAACCTGTCCCCTAAACCGTCCCCGTCCCCTAACCCTAAACCTAACCCTAACCCTTACCCGAATCCTTACCCTAAACCATCCACAAATCCTAACCCGTATGCTAACACTAACCCGTGCCCTTACACGTACACTCACCCTAAACCGTTGACTTACCCTAACCTGTCCCCTAAACCATCCCCGTCCCCTAACCCTAACACTAACTCTAACCCGTCCGCTAATGCTAATCCATACGCTAACACTAACCTGTGCTCTCAGACGTACGCTC
Source organism: Leucopleurus acutus (assembly GCF_964270905.1). Classification (NCBI taxonomy): domain Eukaryota; kingdom Metazoa; phylum Chordata; class Mammalia; order Artiodactyla; family Delphinidae; genus Leucopleurus; species Leucopleurus acutus. Next base: position 1,396,908 of record NW_028139226.1, on the reverse strand, counting down.
ACCCTAAACCGTTGTTGTACCCTACCCTGTCCCCTAAACCATCCCCGTCCCCTAACCCTAACCCTAACCCTAAACCTTACCCGAAGCCTTAATCTAACCCGTCCCCTAATCCTAACCTGTATGCCAACACTAACCCATGCCCTCACACTTACGCTCACCCTAAACCATTGTCGTACCCTAACCTGTCCCCTAAACCGTCCCCATCCCCTAACCCTAACCCTAACCCTTACCAGAAGTCTTACCCTAACCCGTACCCTAATCCCAAACCGTACTCTAACACTAACCTTTGCCCTCACACGTACGCTCACCACAGACCGTTGTCGTACCCTAACCTGTCTCCTAAACCATCCCCGTCCCCTAACCAACCCTAACCTGAAGCCTTAACATAACCCGTCCCCTAATCCTAACCCATACGCTAACACTAACCCGTGCCCTCACACGTACGCTCACCCTAAACCGTTGTCGTACCCTAACATGTCCCCTAACTGTCCCCATCCCCGTCCCCTAATCCTAACCCTAACCCTAACACTTACCCGAAGCCTTACCCTAACCCGTGCCCTAATCCTAACCCGTACGCTAAGACTAACCTGTGCCCTCACACGTACGCTTACCCTATACCACTGTCGTACCCTAACCTGTTTCCTAAACGTTCCCTTCCCCTAACCCTAACACTAACCCTTACCCGAAAACTTACCCTAACCCGTCCGCTAATCCTAACCCGTACGCTAACACTAACCCATGCCCTCACACGTACGCTCAACCTAAAACATTGTCGTACCCTAACCTGTCCCCTAAACCGTCCGCATCCAATAACCCTAACCCTAACCCTAACCCTAACCCTAACCGTTACCCGAAGCCTTACCCTAACCCATCCCCTAATCCTAACCCGTTTGCTAACACTAACCCGTGCCATCACACGTACACTCACGCTAAACTGTTGGCGTACCCTAACCTGTCCCCTAAACCGTCCCCGTCCCCTAACCCTAACCATAACCCTAACCCTAACCCTTACCCGAAGCCTTACACGAACCCGTCCCATAATCCTAACCCGTACGCTAACACCAACCCGTGCCCTCACACGTATGCTCACCCTAAACCATTATCGTACCCTAACCTGTCCCGTAACCGTCCCCATCCCGTAACCCTAGCCCTAACCCTAAACCTAACCCTAACACTTACCCGAAAGCTTACCCTAACCTGTCCCCTAATCCTAACACGTACGCTAACACTATCCCATGCCCTCACACGTACGCTCACCCTAAACCGTTGTCGTACCCTACCCTGTCCCCTAAACCGTCCCCGTCCCTTAACCCTAACCCTAATCCTCAACCTAACTGAACCCCTAATCCTAACCCATACGTTAACACTAACTCATGCCCTCACACGTACGCTCACCCTAAACTGTTTGCCTACACTTACCTGTACCCTAAACCGTCCCGGTCCCCTAACCCTAACCCTAACCCTAACCTTAACACTTATCCGAAGCCTTACTCTAACCCGTCCCATAATCCTAACCCGTACGCTAACACTAACCTGTGCCCTCACACGTATGCTGACCCTAAACCGTTGTCGTACACTAACCTGTCCCCTATACCATCCTCGTCCCCTAACCCTAACACTAACCCTAACCCTTACCCGAACCCTTACCTTAACCCATCCCCTAATGCTAACCCATACGCTAACACTAACCCATACCCTAACACGTACGCTCACCCTAAACCGTTGTCGTACCCTACCGTGTCCCCTAAACCATCCCAGTCCCCTAACACTAACCCTAACCCTTACCCAAAGCCTTACACGAACCCGTCCCATAATCCTAACCCGTACGCTAACACCAACCCGTGCCCTCACACGTACGCTCACCCAAAACCATTATCGTATCCTAACCTGTCCCGTAAACCGTCCCCGTCCCCTAACCCTAACCTTAACCCTAAACCTAACCCTAACACTTACCCGAAACCTTACACTAACCCGTCCCCTATTCCTAACATGTACGCTAACACTATCCCATGCCCTCACACGTACGCTCACCCTAAACCGTTGTCGTACCCTACCCTGTCCCCTAAACCGTCCCCGTCCCTTAACCCTAACCCTAATCCTCAACCTAACTGAACCCCTAATCCTAACCCATACATTAACACTAACTCATGCCCTCACACGTACGCTCACCCTAAACTGTTTTCCTACACTTACCTGTACCCTAAACTGTCCCGGTCCCCTAACCCTAACCCTAACCCTAACCTTAACACTTATCCGAAGCCTTACTCTAACCCGTCCCATAATTTAACCCGTACACCCATACTAACCTGTGCCCTCACACGTATGCTGACCCTAAACCGTTTTCGTACACTAACCTGTCCTCTATACCATCCCCGTCCCCTAACCCTAACCCTAACCCTAACACTTACCCGAACCCTTACCTTAACCCGTCCCCTAATGCTAACCCGTACGCTAACACTAACCCATACCCTAACACGTACGCTCACCCTAAACCGTTGTCATACCCTACCGTGTCCCCTAAACCATCCCAGTCCCCTAACCCTAACCCTAACCCTAACACTTACCCGCAGCCTTACACGAACCTGTCCCATAATCCTAACCCGTACGCTAACACCAACCCGTGCCCTCACACGTACGCTCACCCTAAAACATTATCGTACACTAACCAGTCACCTAAACCATCCCCGTCCCCTAACCCTAACCCTAAGCCTTATCAGAAGCCTTACCCTAACCAGTCCCCTAATAACAAACCGTACGCTAACACTAACCTGTGTTCTGACACGTACACTCACCCTAAACCGTTGTCGTACCCTAACCAGTCCCCTAAACCGTCTCCGTCCCCTAACACTAACCCTAACCCAAAGCCTTAACCTTACCCGTCCCCTCATCCTAACTCGTACGCTAACACTAACACGTGCCCTCTCACTTATGCTCACCCTAAACCATTGTCATACCCGAACCTGTCCCCTAAAACGTCCCCGTCCCATAACCCTAACCCTAACACTTACCCAGAGCCTTACCCTAACCCGTCCCCTAATCCTAAACCGTACGCTAACACTAACCCATGCCCTGACACGTACTCTCACCCTAAACCGTTGTCATACACTATCCTGTACCCTAAACCGTCCCTGTCCCCTAACCCTAACCCTAAACCTAACACTTACCCGAAGCCTTACCCTAACCCGTCCCCTAATCCTAAACCGTACGCTAACACTAACCCATGCCCTCACACGTACGCTCACCCTAAAACATTATCGTACCCTAACCAGTCACCTAAACCATCTCCGTCCCCTAACCCTAACCCTAACCCTAAGCCTTAGCAGAAGCCTTACCCTAACCAGTCCCCTAATACCAAACCGTATGCTAACACTAACCTGTGCCCTGACACGTACACTCACCCTAAACCGTTGTCGTACCCTAACCTGTACCCTAAACCATCACCGTCCCCTAACCCTAACCTAACCCGAAGCCTTAACCTTACCCGTGCCCTCATCCTAACCCATACGCTAACACTAACACGTGCCCTCACACTTACGCTCACCCTAAACCATTGTCATACCCGAACCTGTCCCCTAAAACGTCCCCATCCCATAACCCTAACCTTAACCCTAACCCTTACCCAAAGCCTTAACCTAACCCGTCCCCTAAACCTCACCCGTACGCTAACACTAACCCGTGCCCTCACACGTACGCTCACCCTAAACCGTTGTCATACACTATCCTGTCCCCTAAACCATCCCTGTCCCCTAACCCTAACCCTAACCGTAACACTTACCCGAAGCCTTACCCTAAACCGTCCCCTAATCCTAACCCGTACGCTAACACTAACCCGTGCCCTCACACGTACGCTCACCCTAAACCGTTGTCATACACTATCCTGTCCCCTGAACCGTCCCCATCCCCTAACCCTTACCCTAATCCTTACACTAACACTTACCCGAAGCCTTACGCTAACCCGTCCCCTAATCCTAACCCGTACGCTAGCACTAACCTGTGCCCACACACGTACGTGCACCCTAAACACTTGTAGTACCCTAACTTGTCCCCTAAACCGTCACCATCCCCTAAACCTAACCTTAACCCTAACCATAACCCTTACCCGAAGCCTTACCCTAACCCGTCCCCTAATCCTATATCATACGCTAACACTAACCTGTGCCCTCACACGTACGCTCACCCTAAACAGTTGTTGTCCCCTAAACCGTCCCTGTCCCCTAACCCTAACCTTAACACTAACCCTAACCCTAACCCTTAACCGAAGCCTTACCCTAACCCGTCCCCTAATCCTAACCCGTACGCTAACACTAACCCATTCCCTCACACGTACTCTCAACCTAAACCATTGTCAGACCCTAACCTGTCCCCTAAACCGTCCCCATCCCCTAACCCTAAACTTAACACTAACCCTAACCCTAACCCTTAACCGAAGCCTTACCCTAACCCATCCCCCAATCCTAACCCGTACGCTAACACTAACCCATTCTCTCACAAGTACGCTCAACCTAAACCATTGTCGTACCCTAACCTATCCCCTAAACCATCCCCATCCCCTAACCCTACCCCTAAACCTTACCCGAAGCCTTACCGTAAACCGTCCCCTAATCCTAACCCGTACGCTAACACTAACCCGTGTCCTCACACGTACACTCACCCTAAACCGTTGGCGTACCCTAACCTGTCCCCTATACAGTCCCCGTCCCCTAACCCTAACCCTAACCCTAACCCTTATCTGAAGCCTTTCCCTACCCGTCCCCTAATCCTAAGCCGTATGTTAACACTAACCCGTGCCCTCACACGTACGCTCACCCTAAACCATTGGCGTAAGCTATCCTGTCCCCTAAACCGTCCCCGTCCCCTAACCCTAATCCTAAACCTAAACCTAACCCTTACCCGAAGCCTTATCCTAACCTGTCACCTAATCGTAACCCGTACGCTAACACTAACCCGTGCCCTCACATGTACGCTCACCCTAAACCATTGTCGTACCCTAACCTGTCCCCTAAACCGTCCCCATTCCCTAACCCTAACCCTAAACCTAACGCTTACCCGAAGCCTTACCCTAACCCGTCCCCTAATCCTAACCAGTACGCTAACACTAACCAGTGCCCTAACAAGTACGCTCACCCTAAAACGTTGTCATACCCTAACCTGTCCCCTAAACCGTCCCCGTCCCCTAGCCCTAACCCTAAACCTAACACTTACCCGAAGCCTTACCCTAACCTGTCCCCTATTCCTAACCCGAACCCTAACACTATCCCGTGTCCTCATGCGTACGCTCACCCTAAACCGTTGTCGTAACTTAACCTGTCTCCTAAACCGTCCCCGTCCCCTAACCCTAACCCTAATCCTAACCCTAACTCGACCCCTAATCCTAACCCATACGCTAACACTAACTTGTGCCCTCACACGTACGCTCACCCTAAACCGTTTTCATACCCTAACCTGAACCCTAAACCGTCCTCGTCCCCTAACCCTAACCCTAACACTAACCCTAACCCTTACCCGAAACCTTACCCTAACCCGTTCCCTAATCCTAACCCATACGCTAACACTAACCCATGCCCTCACACGTACGCTCACCCTAAACCGTTGTCATACCCTACCCTGTCCCCTAAACCATCCCTGATCCCTAACCCTAACCCTAATCCTAAACCTTACCCAAAGCCTTACCCTAACCCGTCCCCTAATCCTAACCCGTACGCTAACACTAACCCGTGCCCTCACACGTACGCTCACCCTAAACCGTTGGTGTACCCTAACCTGTCCCCTAAACCATCTCTGTCCCCTAACCCTCACCATAACCCTAACCCTAACCCTAACCCTAACCCGTACCCAAAGCCTTACTCTATCCTGTCCCCTAATCCTAACCTGTATGCTAACACTAACCCATGCCCTCAGATGTACGCTCACTCTAAACCGTTGTCGTACCCTAACCTGTCCCCTAAACCATCCCCGTCCCCTAACCCTAACCCTAAACCTAACCCTTACCCAAAGCCTTACCCTAACCCGTCCCCTAATCCTAACCCGTACGCTAACACTATCCCGTGCCCTCACGCGTACGCTCACCCTAAACCGTTGTCATATCCTAACCTGTCCCCTAAACCGTCCACGTCCCCTAACCCTAACTCTAATCCTAACCCTAACTCGTCCCCTAATCCTAACCCATATGCTAACACTAACTCGTGCCCTCACACGTACGCTCACCCTAAACCGTTTTCATACCCTAACATATACCCTAAACCGTCCCCATCCCCTAACCCTAACTCTAACCCTAACACTTACCCGAAGCCTTACCCTAACCCGCCCCCTAATCCTAAACCGAACGCTAAGACTAACCCGTGCGCTCACACGTACGCTCACCCTAAACCGTAGGCGTACCCTAACCTGTCCCTTAAACCATCCCCTTCCCCTAACCCTCACCATAATCCTAACCCTAACCCTAACCCGTACCCAAAGCCTTAATCTATCCCATCCCCTAATCCTAACCTGTATGCGAACACTAACCCATGCCCTCAGATGTACGCTCACCCTAAACCGTTGTCGTACCCTAACCTGTCCCCTAAACCGTCCCCATCCCCTAACACTAACCCTAAACCTAACCCTTACCCGAAGCCTTATCCTAATCGTCCCCTAATCCTAACCCGTACGCTAACACTAACAAGTGCTCTCACACGTACGCTCACCCTAAAACATTGACGTACCCTAACCTGTCCCATAAACCGTCCCCGTTCCCTAACCCTAACCCTAACCCTAAACCTAACCCTAACGCTTACCCGAAACCTTATCCTAACCCGTTCCCTAATCCTAACCCGTATGCTAACACTAACCCGTGCCCTCACACGTATGCTCACCCTAAACTGTTGTCGTACCCTAACCTGTCCCCTAAACCGTCCCCATCCCCTAACCCTAACCCTTAGCTGAAGCCTTACCCTAACCCGTCCCCTGATACTAACCCGTACACTAACACTAATCCGTGCCCTCACATGTACGTTCACCCTAAACCGTTGTCGTACCCTAACCTGTCCCCTAAACCGTCCCAATCCCCTAACCCTAACCCTAACCCTAACCCTTTCCCGAAGCCTTACCCTAAACCATCCCCTAATCCTAACCCGTATGCTAACACTAACCCGTGCCATTACACGTACGTTTACCCTAAACCGTTGACGTACCCTAACCTGTCCCCTAAACCATATCCATCCCCTAACCCTAACACTAACCCTAACCCTTACCCGAAGACGTAACCTAAACCGTCCACTAATCCTAACCCTTACGCTAACACTAAACCGTGCCCTCAGGCATACGCTCACCCTAAACTGTTGTCGTACCCTAACCTGTCCCCTAAACTGTCCCCGACCCCTAACTCTAACCCTAACCCTAACCCTTACCCGAAGCCTTACCCTAACCCATTCCCTAATCCTAACGCGTACGCTAACACTAACCCATGCCCTCACACGTACGCTCACCCTAAACCATTGTCGTACCCTAACCTGTCCCCTAAACCGTCCCCGTCCCCTAACCCTAACCCTTACCTGAAGCCTTACCCTAACCCTACCCTAATACTAACCCATACGCTAACACTAATCCGAGCCCTCACACGTACGCTCACCCTAAACCGTTGTCGTACCCTAACCTGTCCCCTAAACCATCCCCATCCCCTAACCCTAACCCTAACCCTTACCCGAAGCCTTACCCTAACCCATTCCCTAATTCTTACCCGTTCGCTAACACTAACCCTTGCCATCACACGTACGCTCACCCTAAACCGTTGTCGTACCCTAACCTGTCCCCTAAACCATCCCCATCCCCTAACCCTAACCCTAAACCTTACCCGAAGCCTTAATCTAACCCGTCCCCTAATCCTAACCTGTATGCCAACACTAACCCATGCCCTCACACTTACGCTCACCCTAAACCATTGTCGTACCCTAACCTGTCCCCTAAACCGTCCCCATCCCCTAACCCTAACCCTAACCCTTACCAGAAGTCTTACCCTAACCCGTACCCTAATCCCAAACCGTACTCTAACACTAACCTTTGCCCTCACACGTACGCTCACCACAGACCGTTGTCGTACCCTAACCTGTCTCCTAAACCATCCCCGTCCCCTAACCAACCCTAACCTGAAGCCTTAACATAACCCGTCCCCTAATCCTAACCCATACGCTAACACTAACCCGTGCCCTCACACGTACGCTCACCCTAAACCGTTGTCGTACCCTAACATGTCCCCTAACTGTCCCCATCCCCGTCCCCTAATCCTAACCCTAACCCTAACACTTACCCGAAGCCTTACCCTAACCCGTGCCCTAATCCTAACCCGTACGCTAAGACTAACCTGTGCCCTCACACGTACGCTTACCCTATACCACTGTCGTACCCTAACCTGTTTCCTAAACGTTCCCTTCCCCTAACCCTAACACTAACCCTTACCCGAAAACTTACCCTAACCCGTCCGCTAATCCTAACCCGTACGCTAACACTAACCCATGCCCTCACACGTACGCTCAACCTAAAACATTGTCGTACCCTAACCTGTCCCCTAAACCGTCCGCATCCAATAACCCTAACCCTAACCCTAACCCTAACCCTAACCGTTACCCGAAGCCTTACCCTAAACCATCCCCTAATCCTAACCCGTTTGCTAACACTAACCCGTGCCATCACACGTACACTCACGCTAAACTGTTGGCGTACCCTAACCTGTCCCCTAAACCGTCCCCGTCCCCTAACCCTAACCATAACCCTAACCCTAACCCTTACCCGAAGCCTTACACGAACCCGTCCCATAATCCTAACCCGTACGCTAACACCAACCCGTGCCCTCACACGTATGCTCACCCTAAACCATTATCGTACCCTAACCTGTCCCGTAACCGTCCCCATCCCGTAACCCTAGCCCTAACCCTAAACCTAACCCTAACACTTACCCGAAAGCTTACCCTAACCTGTCCCCTAATCCTAACACGTACGCTAACACTATCCCATGCCCTCACACGTACGCTCACCCTAAACCGTTGTCGTACCCTACCCTGTCCCCTAAACCGTCCCCGTCCCTTAACCCTAACCCTAATCCTCAACCTAACTGAACCCCTAATCCTAACCCATACGTTAACACTAACTCATGCCCTCACACGTACGCTCACCCTAAACTGTTTGCCTACACTTACCTGTACCCTAAACCGTCCCGGTCCCCTAACCCTAACCCTAACCCTAACCTTAACACTTATCCGAAGCCTTACTCTAACCCGTCCCATAATCCTAACCCGTACGCTAACACTAACCTGTGCCCTCACACGTATGCTGACCCTAAACCGTTGTCGTACACTAACCTGTCCCCTATACCATCCTCGTCCCCTAACCCTAACACTAACCCTAACCCTTACCCGAACCCTTACCTTAACCCATCCCCTAATGCTAACCCATACGCTAACACTAACCCATACCCTAACACGTACGCTCACCCTAAACCGTTGTCGTACCCTACCGTGTCCCCTAAACCATCCCAGTCCCCTAACACTAACCCTAACCCTTACCCAAAGCCTTACACGAACCCGTCCCATAATCCTAACCCGTACGCTAACACCAACCCGTGCCCTCACACGTACGCTCACCCAAAACCATTATCGTACCCTAACCTGTCCCGTAAACCGTCCCCGTCCCCTAACCCTAACCTTAACCCTAAACCTAACCCTAACACTTACCCGAAACCTTACACTAACCCGTCCCCTATTCCTAACATGTACGCTAACACTATCCCATGCCCTCACACGTACGCTCACCCTAAACCGTTGTCGTACCCTACCCTGTCCCCTAAACCGTCCCCGTCCCTTAACCCTAACCCTAATCCTCAACCTAACTGAACCCCTAATCCTAACCCATACATTAACACTAACTCATGCCCTCACACGTACGCTCACCCTAAACTGTTTTCCTACACTTACCTGTACCCTAAACTGTCCCGGTCCCCTAACCCTAACCCTAACCCTAACCTTAACACTTATCCGAAGCCTTACTCTAACCCATCCCATAATTTAACCCGTACACCCATACTAACCTGTGCCCTCACACGTATGCTGACCCTAAACCGTTTTCGTACACTAACCTGTCCTCTATACCATCCCCGTCCCCTAACCCTAACCCTAACCCTAACACTTACCCGAAGCCTTACCTTAACCCGTCCCCTAATGCTAACCCGTACGCTAACACTAACCCATACCCTAACACGTACGCTCACCCTAAACCGTTGTCGTACCCTACCGTGTCCCCTAAACCATCCCAGTCCCCTAACACTAACCCTAACCCTTACCCAAAGCCTTACACGAACCCGTCCCATAATCCTAACCCGTACGCTAACACCAACCCGTGCCCTCACACGTACGCTCACCCAAAACCATTATCGTACCCTAACCTGTCCCGTAAACCGTCCCCGTCCCCTAACCCTAACCTTAACCCTAAACCTAACCCTAACACTTACCCGAAACCTTACACTAACCCGTCCCCTATTCCTAACATGTACGCTAACACTATCCCATGCCCTCACACGTACGCTCACCCTAAACCGTTGTCGTACCCTACCCTGTCCCCTAAACCGTCCCCGTCCCTTAACCCTAACCCTAATCCTCAACCTAACTGAACCCCTAATCCTAACCCATACATTAACACTAACTCATGCCCTCACACGTACGCTCACCCTAAACTGTTTTCCTACACTTACCTGTACCCTAAACTGTCCCGGTCCCCTAACCCTAACCCTAACCCTAACCTTAACACTTATCCGAAGCCTTACTCTAACCCATCCCATAATTTAACCCGTACACCCATACTAACCTGTGCCCTCACACGTATGCTGACCCTAAACCGTTTTCGTACACTAACCTGTCCTCTATACCATCCCCGTCCCCTAACCCTAACCCTAACCCTAACACTTACCCGAAGCCTTACCTTAACCCGTCCCCTAATGCTAACCCGTACGCTAACACTAACCCATACCCTAACACGTACGCTCACCCTAAACTGTTGTCATACCCTACCGTGTCCCCTAAACCATCCCAGTCCCCTAACCCTAACCCTAACCCTAACACTTACCCGCAGCCTTACACGAACCTGTCCCATAATCCTAACCCGTACGCTAACACCAACCCGTGCCCTCACACGTACGCTCACCCTAAAACATTATCGTACACTAACCAGTCACCTAAACCATCCCCGTCCCCTAACCCTAACCCTAAGCCTTATCAGAAGCCTTACCCTAACCAGTCCCCTAATAACAAACCGTACGCTAACACTAACCTGTGTTCTGACACGTACACTCACCCTAAACCGTTGTCGTACCCTAACCAGTCCCCTAAACCGTCTCCGTCCCCTAACACTAACCCTAACCCAAAGCCTTAACCTTACCCGTCCCCTCATCCTAACTCGTACGCTAACACTAACACGTGCCCTCTCACTTATGCTCACCCTAAACCATTGTCATACCCGAACCTGTCCCCTAAAACGTCCCCGTCCCATAACCCTAACCCTAACACTTACCCAGAGCCTTACCCTAACCCGTCCCCTAATCCTAAACCGTACGCTAACACTAACCCATGCCCTGACACGTACTCTCACCCTAAACCGTTGTCATACACTATCCTGTACCCTAAACCGTCCCTGTCCCCTAACCCTAACCCTAAACCTAACACTTACCCGAAGCCTTACCCTAACCCGTCCCCTAATCCTAACCCATACGCTAACACTAACCCGTGCGCTCACACGTACGCTCACCCTAAAACATTGTTGTACACTAACCTGTCCCCTAAACCGTCCCTGTCCCCTAACCCTAACCTTAACACTCACCCTAACCCTAACCCTTAAATGAAGCCTTACCCTAACCCGTCCCCTAATCCTAACCCGTACGCTAACACTAACCCATTCTCTCACACGTACGCTCAACCTAAACTGTTGTCGGACCCTAGCCTATCCCCTAAACCGTCCCCGTCCCCTAACCGTAACCTTAACACTAACCCTAACCCTTACCCTAACCCTTCCCCGAATCCTGACCCAACCCGTCCCCTAATCCTAACCCGTACGCTAACGCTAATCCACGCCCTCACACGTACGCTACAACTAAACCGTTGTTGTACCCTCAGCTGGACACTAAACCGTCCCCATACCCTAAACCTAACCCTAGCCCGAACCCTAACCCTAACACTTCCCTGAATCCTGACCCTCACCCGTCCCCTAATCTTAACACGTACGCTCACGCTAACCGGCACCCTGACACTTACGCTCTCCCTAAAGCGTTGTCGTACCCTCACCTGGAACCTAAACCGTCTCTGTCTCCTAACCCTAACCCTAGCCCAAACCCTAACCCTAACCCTTCCCCGAAACCTCACCCTCACCCGTTGCCTAATCCTAAACCGCACGCTAACGCTAACCCATGCCCTCACACGTATGCTCCCCCTAAAGCGTTGTCGTACACTCACCTGGACCCTAAACCGTCCCCGTCCCCTAACCCTAACCCTAGACTGAACCCTAACCCTAACCCTTCCCCGAAGCCTGACCCTCACCCGTCCTCTAATCCTAACCCGTACGCTAACGCTAACCCATGCCCTCACATGTACGCTCCCCCTAAAGCGTTGACGTACCCTCACCTGGACACTAAACCGTCCCCGTCTCCTAACTCTAACCCTACCGCGAACCCTAACCCTAGCCCTTCTCCGAAGCCTGACTCTCACCCGTCGCCTAATCCTAGCCTGTACGCTCTCGCTAACCCGCCCCCTCACACGTACGCTCCCCATAAAGCATTGTCGTACCCTCACCTGGACACTAAACCGTCCCTGTCCCCGTCCCTTAACCCCAGCCCGAACCCTAACCCTAACACTTCCCCGAAGCCTGACTCTCACCCGTCCCCTAATCCTAACCCGCACGCTAACCCTAACCCGCGCCCTCACACGTACGCCCCCCCTAAAGCGTTGTCGTACCCTCACCTGGACCCTAAACCGTCCCCGTCCCCTAACCCTAACCCTACCCCGAACCCTAACCCTAACCCTTCCCAGAATCCTGACCCTCACCCGTCCCCTAATCCTAACCCGTACGCTAACACTAACCCGCACCCTCACACTTACGCTCCCCCTAAAGCGTGGTTGTACCCTCACCTGGACACTAAACTGTCCCCGTCCCCTAACTCTAACCCTAGCCCGAACCCTAACCCTAACGATTCCACGAAGCCTGACACTTACCCGTCCCTTAATCCTAATCCGTACGCTAGCACTAACACGCGCCCTCACACGTACGCTCCATCTAAAGCGTTGTCGTACCCTCACCTCGACCCTAAACCGTCCCCGTCCCCTAACCCTAACCCTAGCCTGTCCCTAACCCTAACCCTTCCCCGAAGCCTAACCCTCACCCGTCCCCTAATCCTAACCCGTACGCTGACACTAACACGCGCCCTCACACGTACGCTCCCCCTAAAGCTTTGTCGTACCCTCACGTGGACCCTAAACCGTCCCCATCCCCTAACCCTAGCCCGAACCCTAACCCTAACAATTCCCCGAAGCCTGAACCTCACCCATGCCCTAATCCTAACCCGTACCCTAACGCTAACCCGCGCCCTCACATGTACGCTCCCCCTAAAACGTTCTCGTACCCTCATCTGGACCCTAAACCGTCCCCGTCCCCTAACCCTAACCCTAGCCCGAACCCTAACACTAACCATTCCCCGAAGCCTGACCCTCACCCGTCCCCTAATCCTAACAAGTACGGTAACACTAACCCACGCCGTCACAAGTACGCTCCCCCTAAAGCGTTGACAGACCCTCACCTGGACCCTCAACCGTCCCCGTCCCCTAACCCTAACCCTAGCCCGAACCCTAACCGTAACCCTTCCACGAAGCCTGACCCTCACCCGTCCCCTAATCCTAACCCGTACTCTAACACTAACCCGCGCCCTCACACGTACGCTCCCCGTAAACCGTTGTCGTACCCTCACCTGGACCCTAAACCGTTCCCGTCCCCTATCCCTAACCCTAGCCTTTCCCTAACCCTAACCCTTCCCAGAAGCCTGACCCTCACCCGTCCCCTAATCTTAAACCGTACACTAACACTGACCCGCGCCCTCACACGTACGCTCCCCCTAAAGCGTTGTCGTACCCTCACCTGGACCCTAAACCATCCCCGTCCCCTAACCCTAACCCTAGCCCGAACCCTAACCCTAACACTTCCCCGAAGCGTGAGCCACACCCGTACCCTAATCCGATCACATATGCTAACACTAACCCACGCCCTCACACGTTCGCTCCCCCTAAAGCGTTGTCGTACCCTAACCTGGACCCTAAACCGTCCCCTTCCCCTAACCCTAACCCTAGCCCGAACCCTATCCCTTACACTTCCCAGAAGCCTGACCCTCACCCATCCCCTAATCCTAACCCGTACGTTAACACTAACCTGCACCCTCACACATACGCTCTCCCTAAAGCGTTGTCGTACCCTCACGTGGACCCTAAACAGTCTCCAAACCGTAACCCTAACCCTAGCCAGAACCCTAACCCTAACCCTTCCCCGAAGCCTGACCCTCACACGTCCCCTAATCCTAACCCGTACGCTAACACTAACCCGCACACTCACACGTACGCTCCCCCTAAAGCATTGTCGTACCCTCACCTGGACCCTAAAGCGTCCCTGTCCCCTAACCCTAACCCTAGCCCGAACCCTAAACCTAACACTTCCCCGAAACCTGACGCTCACCCGTCCCCTAATCCTAACCCACGCCCTCACACGTACGCTCACGCTAAAGCGTTGTCGTACCCTCAACTGGACCCGAAACCGTCCCCGTCCCCTAACCCTAACCCTAGACCCAACCCTAACCCTAACCCTTCCCTGAAGCCTGACCCTCACCCGTCCCCTAATCCTACCCCGTACGCTAACACTAACCCACGCCCTCACACGTATGCTCCCCGTAAAGCGTTGTCGTACCCTCACCTCTACCCTAAACCGTCCCGGTCCCCTAATCCTAACCCTAGCCTATCCCTAACCATAACCTCTCCCCGAAGCCTGACCCTCATCCGACCCCTAATCCTAACCCGTAGGCTAACACTAACCCACGCCCTCACACATACGCTCCCCGTAAAGCATTGTCGTACCCTCACCTGGACCCTAAACCGTCCCCGTCCCCTAACCCTAAACCTAGCCCGAACCCTAACCCTAACACTTCCCCGAAGCCTGACCCTCACCCGTCCCCTAATCCTAACCCGTATGCTCACGATAACCTGCGCCCTCACACGTATGCTCCCCCTAAAGAGTTGTCGTATCCTCACATGGACCCTGAACCGTCCCCGTCCCCTAACACTAACCCTAGCCTGAACACTAAACCTAACCCTTCCCCGAAGCCTGACCCTCACCCGTCCCCTAATCCTAACAAGTACGCTAACGCGAACCCACGCCCTCACACGTACGCTCCCCCTAAAGCGTTGTCGTACCCTCACCTTGACCCTAAACCGTCCCCGTCCCCTAACCCTAACCCTAGCCCTAACCCTAACCCTAACCCTGCCCCGAAGCCTGACACTCACCCGTCCCCTAATCCAAACCCGTACGCTCACGCTGACCCGCGCCCTCACACGTATGCTCCCCCTAAACCGTTGTCGTAACCTCACTTGGACCCTAAAAAGTCCCCATCCCCTAACCATAACCCTAACCCTTAACCGAAGCCTTACCCTAACACGTCCGCTAATCCTAACCTGTACACCAACACTAACCCATGCCCTCACACGTACACTCAGCCTAAACCACTGTCGTACCCTAACCTCTCCCCTAAAATGTCCCCATCCCCTAACCTTAACCGTAACCCTAACCCTTACCCTTACCCGAAGCCTTACCCTAACCCGTCCCCTAATCCTAACCCGTACGCTAACACTAGTCCCTGCCCTCACACGTACGCTCACCCTAAACCATTGTCGTACCCTAACCTGTCCACTAAACCGTCTCCGTCCCCTAACCCTAAGCCTAAACTAACCCTAACCCTTACCCAGAGTCTTACCATACCCAGTCCCCTAATCCTAACCCGTGCTCTAACACTAACCCGTGCCCTCACACGTACGCTCCCCCTAAACCGTGGTCGTCCCATCACCTGGACCCTAAACCGTCCCTGTCCCCTAACCCTAACCCTAGCCCGAACCCTAACCCTAAACCTTCCCCAAAGCCTTCCCCTCACCCGTCCCCTAATCCTATCCCGTACGCTAACACTAACCCATGCCCTCACACGTACGCTCCCCGTAAAACGTTGTCATACCCTCACCCGGACCCTAAACCGTCCCCGTCCCCTAACCCTAAGCCTAGCCCGAACCCTAACCCTAACCCTTCCCCGAAGCCTTCCCCTCACCCGTCCTCTAATCCTAACCCGTACACTAACACTAACCCGTGGCCTTACACGTACGCTCCCCCTAAACCGTTGTCGTACCCTCACCTGGACCCTAAACCGTCCCTGTCCCCTAACCCTAACCCTAGCCCGAACACTAAACCTAACCCTTCCCCAAAGCCTTCCCCTCACCTGTCCCGTAATTCTAAGCCATACGCTAACACTAACCAGTGCCCTCACACGTACGCTCACCCGAAACCTTTGTTGTACCCTCACCTGGACTCTAAACCGTCCCCGTCCCAGTCCCCTAACCCTAACCCTAACACTTACCCAAAGCCTTACACTAACCCGTCCCCTAATCCTAACCCGTACGCTAACACTAAACCGTGCCCTCACACGTACACTCACCCTAAACCGTTGTCGTACCCTAACCTTTCCCCGAAATGGTCCCCATCCCGACCCTAAACCTACCCCTACCCAAAGCCTTACCCTAACCCGTCCCCTAATCCTAACCCGTACCAAAACGATAACCCGTGCCCTCACACATACACTCACACTAAACCACTGTGGTACCCTAACCTGTACCCCAAACAGTCCCCGTCCCCTAACCCTAACCCTAGCCCGAACCATAACCCTAACCCTTCCCCGAAGCCTGACCCTCACCCGTCCCCTAACCCTACCCGTACGCTAACACTAACCCATGTCCTCACACGTACGCTCCCCCTAAACCGTTGTCATACCCTCACCTGGACCCTAAACAGTCCCCGTCCCCATAACCCTAACCCTAACTCTTACCTAAAGCCTTACCCTAACCCGTCCACTAATCCTAACCTGTATGCCAACACTATCCCATGCCCTCACACGTACGCTCACCCTAAACCGTTGTCGTACCCTAACCTGTCCACTAAAATGTCCCCGTCCCCTAACCCTAACCCTAACCCTAACCCTTACCCTTACCCTAAGCCTTACCCTAACCCGTCCCCTAATCCTAACCCGTACGCTCACAATATCCTGTGCCCTCACATGTACGCTCACCCTAAACCGTTGTCATACCCTAACCTGTCCACTAAACCGTCTCCGTCCCCTAACCCTAAGCATAACCTAACCCAAACCCTTACCCAGAGTCTTACCATAACCAGTCCCCTAATCCTAACCCGTACGCTAACCCTAACCCGTGCCCTCACATGTACGCTCACCCTAAACCGTTTTCATACCCTCTCCTGTCCCCTAAACCGTCTCCGTCCCCTAACCCTAACCCTAACCCTAACCCTTACCCGAAGACTTACCCTAACCTGTCCCCTAATCCTAACCCGTAAGCTAACACTAACCCGTGCCCTCACACATACGCTCATCCTAAACCGTTGTCGTACCCTAACCTGTCCTGTAAACCATCCCCATCCCCTTACCCTAACCCTAAAACTAACACTAACCCTTACCCGAAGCCTTATGCTAACCCGTCCACAAATCCTAACCGGTACGCTAACACTAACCCGTGCCTTCACACGTACGCTCACCCTAAACCGTTGTCGTACAGTAACCTGTCCCCTAACCCGTCCCCTAATCCTAACCCTAACCCTAACCCTTACACGAAGCCTTGCAGTAACCCGATCCCTAAACCTAACCCGTACGCTAACACTAAACCGTGCCCTTACACGTACGCTCACCCTAAACCTTTGTTGTACCCTAACCTGTCCCTTAAACCGTCCCCATCCCCGTCCACTAACACTAACCTTAACCCTAAACCTAACCCTTACCCGAAGCCTTACCCTAACCCGTCCCCTAATCCTAACCCATACGCTAACACTAACCCGTGCCCTCACACGTAAGCTCACCATAAACCGTTGTCGTACCCTAACCTGTCCCCTAAACCGTCCCCATTCCCTAACCCTAAACCTAACCCTAAACCTAACCCTTACCTTAAGCCTTACCGTAACCCGTCCCCTAATCCTAACCCATACGCTAACATTAACCGGCGCCGTCACACGTACGCTCACCCTAAAACCTTGTCGTACCCTAACCTGTCCCCTAAACCGTCCCCGTCACCTAACCCTAACCCTAAACCTAACCCTTACCCAAAACCTTACACTAACCCGTCCCCTAATCCTAACCCGTATGCTAACACTAACCTGTGGCCTCAAACGTATGCTCACCCTAAAGCGCTGTCATACCCTAACCTGTCCCCTAAACCGTCCCCATCCCATAACCCTAACCCTAACCCTAACCCTAACCCTAAACTTACCCGAAGCCTTACCTTATACCATCCCCTAATCCTAACCCAGATGCTAACACTAACCCGTACGCTCACCCTAAACCGTTGTCGTACCCTAACCTGTCCCCTAAACCATCCCCATCGCCTAACCCTAACCTTAACACTAACCCTAACCCTAAACCTTAAACAAAGCCTCACCCTAACCCGTCCCTTAATCCTAACCCGTACGCTAACACTAACCCATGCCCTCACATGTACGCTCACTCTAAACAGTTGTCGTACCCTAACCTGTCCCCGAAATGGTCCCCATCCCCTGACGCTAAACCTACCCCTACCCAAAGCCTTACCCTAACCCGTCCCCTAATCCTAACCCGTACCAAAACGATAACCCGTGCCCTCACACATACACTCACACTAAACCTCTGTGGTATCCTAACCTGTCCCCTAAACCGAACCCGTCCCCTAACCCTAACCCTAACCCTAACCCTTACCCAAAGCCTTACCCTAATCCGTCCCCAAATCCTAACCCATATGCTAACACTAACTCGTGCCCTCACACGTACGCTCACCCTAAAATATTTTCGTACCCTAACCTGTCCCCTATACCGTCCCCGTCCCGTACACTAACCCTAACTCTGACACTTATCTGAAGCCTTACCCTAACCCGTCCCCTAATCCTAAGCCTTACGCTAACACTACCCCGTGCCCTCACACGGATGCTCACTCTAAACAGTTGTCGTACCCTTACCTGTCCCCTAAACAGTCCCCATCCCCTAACCCCATCCCTAATTCTAACACTTACCCGAAGCCTACCCTCACCCATCCCCTAATCCTAAGCCGTACGCTAACACTACCCCGTGCCCTCACACGGACGCTCACCCTAAACAGTTGTCGTACCCTTACCTGTCCCCTAAACAGTCCTCATCCCCTAACCCCATCCCTAATTCTAACACTTACCCGAAGCCTTACCCTAACCCAACCCCTAATCCAAACCCGTACGCTAACACTAACCCGTGCCCTCACACGTACGCTCACCCTAAACCGTTGTCATACACTATCCTGTACCCTAAACCGTCCCCGTCCCCTAACCCTAACCCTAAACCTAACACTTACCCGAAGCCTTACCCTAACCCGTCCCCTAATCCTAACCCATACGCTAACACTAACCCGTGCGCTCACACGTACGCTCACCCTAAACCGTTGTTGTACACTAACCTGTCCCCTAAACCGTCCCTGTCCCCTAACCCTAACCTTAACACTCACCCTAACCCTAACCCTTAAATGAAGCCTTACCCTAACCCGTCCCCTAATCCTAACCCGTACGCTAACACTAACCCATTCTCTCACACGTACGCTCAACCTAAACCGTTGTCGGACCCTAGCCTATCCCCTAAACCGTCCCCGTCCCCTAACCGTAACCTTAACACTAACCCTAACCCTAATCCTTAACCGAAGCCTTACCCTAACCCGTCCCCTAATCCTAAGCCGTACGCTAACATTAACCCCTGCCCTCACATGTACGCTCACCCTAAACCGTTGGCGTATGCTATCCTGTCCCCTAAACCATCCCCATCCCCTAACCCTAACCCTAACCCTTACCCGAAGCCTTATCCTAACCCGTCACCTAATCCTAACCCGTACGCTAACACTAACCCATACCCTCACACGTACGCTCACCCTAAACCATTGTCGTACCCTAACCTGTCCCCTAAACCGTCCCCATCCACTAACCCTAACCCTAACCCTAACGCTTACCCGAACCCTTACCCTAACCCGTCCCCTAATCCTAACCCGTACTCTAACACTAACCAGTGCCCTAACAAGTATGCTCACCCTAAAACGTTGTCATACCCTAACCTGTCCTCTAAACCATCCCCGTCCCCTAACCCTAACCCTAAACCTAACCCTTACCTGAAGCCTTACCCTAACCCGTCCCCTAATCCTAACCCGAACGCTAACACTATCCCGTGTCCTCATGCGTACGCTCACCCTAAACCGTTGTCGTTACCTAACCGGTCCCCTAAACCGTCCCCGTCCCCTAACCCTAACCCTAATCCTAACCCTAACTCTAACCCTAATCCTAACCCATACGCTAACACTAACTTGTGCCATAACACGTACGCTCACCCTAAACCGTTTTCATACCCTAACCTGAACCCTAAACCGTCCCCGTCCCCTAACCCTAACCTTAACACTAACCCTAACCCTTACCCAAACCTTACCCTAACCCGTTCCCTAATCCTAACCCATACGCTAACACTAACCCGTGCCCTCACACGTACGCTCACCCTAAACCGTTGTCGTACCCTACCCTGTCCCCTAAACCATCCCTGATCCCTAACCCTAACCCTAATCCTAAACCTTACCCAAAGCCTTACCCTAACCCGTCCCCTAATCCTAATCCGTACGCTAACACTAACCCATGCTCTTACACATACGCTCACCCTAAACCATTGTCATACCCTAACCTGTCCCCTAAACCGTCCCCGTCCCCTAACCCTAACCCTAACTCTAACCCTAACCCTAACCCTTACCCGAAGCCTTACACTAACCCGTCCCCTAATCCTAAACCATACGCTAACACTAACTTGTGCCCTCACATGTACGCTCACCCTAAACCGTTATCATACCCTAACCTGACCCCTAAAGCGTCCCCGTCCCCCAACCCTAACCCTAACCCTAAACCCTACCCATCCCCTAACCCTAACACTAACCCTAACCCTAACCCTTACCCGAAGCCTTATCCTAACCCGTCACCTAATCCTAACCCATACGCTAACACTAACCCGTGCCCTCACACGTATGCTCACCCTAAACCGTTGTCGTACCCTAACCTGTCCCATAAACCATCCCCGTCCCCTAACCCTAACCCTAACCCTTACCCAAAGACGTAACCTAACACGTCCACTAATCCTAACCCTTACGCTAACACTAAACCGTGCCCTCATGCGTGCGCTCACCCTAAACCATTGTCATACCCTAACCTGTCCCCTAAACCATCCCCGTCCCCTAACCCTAACACTTACCCTAAGTCTTACCCTAAACCGTCCCCTATTGCTAACCCGTACGCTAACACTAATCCGTGCCCTCACACGTACACTCACCCCAAACGGTTGGCGTACACTAACCTGTCCCCTTAACCATCCCCGTCCCCTAACCCTCACCATAACCCTCACCATAACCCTAACCCTAACCCATACCCAAAGCCTTACTCTATCCCGTCCCCTAATCCTAACCCGTACGCTAACGCTAACCCATGCCCTCAGATGTACGCTCACCCTAAACCGTTGTCGTACCCTAACCTGTCCCCTAAACCGTCCCCGTCCCCTAACCCTAACCCTGAACCTAACCCTAACACTTACCCGAAGCCTTACCCTAACCCGTCCCCTTATCCTAACCCGTACGCTAAGACTAACCCATTCCCTCACACGTACGCCTACCCTAAACCATTGTCGTACCCACACCTGTTCCCTAAACAGTCCCCATCCCCTAATACTAACACTAACCCTAACCCGAAGCCTTACCCTAACCCATCGCCTAATCCTAACCCGTAGGCTATCACTAACCCCTGCCTTCACATGTACGCTCACCCTAAACCGTTGTCATACCCTAACCTGTACCCTAAACCGTCCCCGTCCCCTATCCCTAACCCTAACCCTTACCCAAAGCCTTACCCTAACCCGTCCCCTAATCCTAACCCGTAAGCTAACACTAACCCATGCCCTCAAACGTACCCTCACCCTAAACCGTTGTCGTACGCTAACCTGTCCCCTAAACCGTCCCCGTCCCCTAACACTAACCCTAATCCTATCCCTAACTCGTCCCCTAATCCTAACCCATATGTTAACACCAACTCGTGCCCTCACACGTATACTCACCCTAAACCGTTTTCATACCCTAACCTGTACCCTAAACCATCCCCGACCCCTAACCCTAACCCTAACCTTAACCCTTACCTGAAGCCTTACCCTAAACCATCCCCTAATCCTAATCCATACGCTAACACGAACCTGTGCCCTCACACGTACGCTCACCCTAAAACGTTGTCGTACCGTAACCTGTCCCCTAAACCGTCCCCGTCCCCTAACCCTAAACCTAACCCTAACCCTTACCCGAATCCTTACCCTAAACCATCCACAAATCCTAACCCGTATGCTAACACTAACCCGTGCCCTTACACGTACGCTCACCCTAAACCGTTGACTTACCCTAACCTGTCCCCTAAACCATCCCCGTCCCCTAACCCTAACACTAACTCTAACCCGTCCGCTAATGCTAATCCATACGCTAACACTAACCTGTGCTCTCAGACGTACGCTCACCCTAAACCGTTGTTGTACCCTACCCTGTCCCCTAAACCATCCCCGTCCCCTAACCCTAACCCTAACCCTAAACCTTACCCGAAGCCTTAATCTAACCCGTCCCCTAATCCTAACCTGTATGCCAACACTAACCCATGCCCTCACACTTACGCTCAACCTAAACCATTGTCGTACCCTAACCTGTCCCCTAAACCGTCCCCATCCCCTAACCCTAACCCTAACCCTTACCAGAAGTCTTACCCTAACCCGTACCCTAATCCCAAACCGTACTCTAACACTAACCTTTGCCCTCACACGTACGCTCACCACAGACCGTTGTCGTACCCTAACCTGTCTCCTAAACCATCCCCGTCCCCTAACCAACCCTAACCTGAAGCCTTAACATAACCCGTCCCCTAATCCTAACCCATACGCTAACACTAACCCGTGCCCTCACACGTGCGCTCACCCTAAACCGTTGTCGTACCCTAACATGTCCCCTAACTGTCCCCATCCCCGTCCCCTAATCCTAACCCTAACCCTAACACTTACCCGAAGCCTTACCCTAACCCGTGCCCTAATCCTAACCCGTACGCTAAGACTAACCTGTGCCCTCACACGTACGCTTACCCTATACCACTGTCGTACCCTAACCTGTTTCCTAAACGTTCCCTTCCCCTAACCCTAACACTAACCCTTACCCGAAAACTTACCCTAACCCGTCCGCTAATCCTAACCCGTACGCTAACACTAACCCATGCCCTCACACGTACGCTCAACCTAAAACATTGTCGTACCCTAACCTGTCCCCTAAACCGTCTGCATCCAATAACCCTAACCCTAACCCTAACCCTAACCCTAACCGTTACCCGAAGCCTTACCCTAACCCATCCCCTAATCCTAACCCGTTTGCTAACACTAACCCGTGCCATCACACGTACACTCACGCTAAACTGTTGGCGTACCCTAACCTGTCCCCTAAACCGTCCCCGTCCCCTAACCCTAACCATAACCCTAACCCTAACCCTTACCCGAAGCCTTACACGAACCCGTCCCATAATCCTAACCCGTACGCTAACACCAACCCGTGCCCTCACACGTATGCTCACCCTAAACCATTATCGTACCCTAACCTGTCCCGTAACCGTCCCCATCCCGTAACCCTAGCCCTAACCCTAAACCTAACCCTAACACTTACCCGAAAGCTTACCCTAACCTGTCCCCTAATCCTAACACGTACGCTAACACTATCCCATGCCCTCACACGTACGCTCACCCTAAACCGTTGTCGTACCCTACCCTGTCCCCTAAACCGTCCCCGTCCCTTAACCCTAACCCTAATCCTCAACCTAACTGAACCCCTAATCCTAACCCATACGTTAACACTAACTCATGCCCTCACACGTACGCTCACCCTAAACTGTTTGCCTACACTTACCTGTACCCTAAACCGTCCCGGTCCCCTAACCCTAACCCTAACCCTAACCCTAACCTTAACACTTATCCGAAGCCTTACTCTAACCCGTCCCATAATCCTAACCCGTACGCTAACACTAACCTGTGCCCTCACACGTATGCTGACCCTAAACCGTTGTCGTACACTAACCTGTCCCCTATACCATCCTCGTCCCCTAACCCTAACACTAACCCTAACCCTTACCCGAACCCTTACCTTAACCCATCCCCTAATGCTAACCCATACGCTAACACTAACCCATACCCTAACACGTACGCTCACCCTAAACCGTTGTCGTACCCTACCGTGTCCCCTAAACCATCCCAGTCCCCTAACACTAACCCTAACCCTTACCCAAAGCCTTACACGAACCCGTCCCATAATCCTAACCCGTACGCTAACACCAACCCGTGCCCTCACACGTACGCTCACCCAAAACCATTATCGTACCCTAACCTGTCCCGTAAACCGTCCCCGTCCCCTAACCCTAACCTTAACCCTAAACCTAACCCTAACACTTACCCGAAACCTTACACTAACCCGTCCCCTATTCCTAACATGTACGCTAACACTATCCCATGCCCTCACACGTACGCTCACCCTAAACCGTTGTCGTACCCTACCCTGTCCCCTAAACCGTCCCCGTCCCTTAACCCTAACCCTAATCCTCAACCTAACTGAACCCCTAATCCTAACCCATACATTAACACTAACTCATGCCCTCACACGTACGCTCACCCTAAACTGTTTTCCTACACTTACCTGTACCCTAAACTGTCCCGGTCCCCTAACCCTAACCCTAACCCTAACCTTAACACTTATCCGAAGCCTTACTCTAACCCATCCCATAATTTAACCCGTACACCCATACTAACCTGTGCCCTCACACGTATGCTGACCCTAAACCGTTTTCGTACACTAACCTGTCCTCTATACCATCCCCGTCCCCTAACCCTAACCCTAACCCTAACACTTACCCGAACCCTTACCTTAACCCATCCCCTAATGCTAACCCGTACGCTAACACTAACCCATACCCTAACACGTACGCTCACCCTAAACCGTTGTCATACCCTACCGTGTCCCCTAAACCATCCCAGTCCCCTAACCCTAACCCTAACCCTAACACTTACCCGCAGCCTTACACGAACCTGTCCCATAATCCTAACCCGTACGCTAACACCAACCCGTGCCCTCACACGTACGCTCACCCTAAAACATTATCGTACACTAACCAGTCACCTAAACCATCCCCGTCCCCTAACCCTAACCCTAAGCCTTATCAGAAGCCTTACCCTAACCAGTCCCCTAATAACAAACCGTACGCTAACACTAACCTGTGTTCTGACACGTACACTCACCCTAAACCGTTGTCGTACCCTAACCAGTCCCCTAAACCGTCTCCGTCCCCTAACACTAACCCTAACCCAAAGCCTTAACCTTACCCGTCCCCTCATCCTAACTCGTACGCTAACACTAACACGTGCCCTCTCACTTATGCTCACCCTAAACCATTGTCATACCCGAACCTGTCCCCTAAAACGTCCCCGTCCCATAACCCTAACACTAACACTTACCCAGAGCCTTACCCTAACCCGTCCCCTAATCCTAAACCGTACGCTAACACTAACCCATGCCCTGACACGTACTCTCACCCTAAACCGTTGTCATACACTATCCTGTACCCTAAACCGTCCCTGTCCCCTAACCCTAACCCTAAACCTAACACTTACCTGAAGCCTTACCCTAACCCGTCCCCTAATCCTAAACCGTACGCTAACACTAACCCATGCCCTCACACGTACGCTCACCCTAAAACATTATCGTACCCTAACCAGTCACCTAAACCATCTCCGTCCCCTAACCCTAACCCTAACCCTAAGCCTTAGCAGAAGCCTTACCCTAACCAGTCCCCTAATACCAAACCGTATGCTAACACTAACCTGTGCCCTGACACGTACACTCACCCTAAACCGTTGTCGTACCCTAACCTGTACCCTAAACCATCACCGTCCCCTAACCCTAACCTAACCCGAAGCCTTAACCTTACCCGTGCCCTCATCCTAACCCATACGCTAACACTAACACGTGCCCTCACACTTACGCTCACCCTAAACCATTGTCATACCCGAACCTGTCCCCTAAAACGTCCCCATCCCATAACCCTAACCTTAACCCTAACCCTTACCCAAAGCCTTAACCTAACCCGTCCCCTAAACCTCACCCGTACGCTAACACTAACCCGTGCCCTCACACGTACGCTCACCCTAAACCGTTGTCATACACTATCCTGTCCCCTAAACCATCCCTGTCCCCTAACCCTAACCCTAACCGTAACACTTACCCGAAGCCTTACCCTAAACCGTCCCCTAATCCTAACCCGTACGCTAACACTAACCCGTGCCCTCACACGTACGCTCACCCTAAACCGTTGTCATACACTATCCTGTCCCCTGAACCGTCCCCATCCCCTAACCCTTACCCTAATCCTTACACTAACACTTACCCGAAGCCTTACGCTAACCCGTCCCCTAATCCTAACCCGTATGCTAGCACTAACCTGTGCCCACACACGTACGTGCACCCTAAACACTTGTAGTACCCTAACCTGTCCCCTAAACCGTCCCTGTCCCCTAACCCTAACCTTAACACTAACCCTAACCCTAACCCTTAACCGAAGCCTTACCCTAACCCGTCCCCTAATCCTAACCCGTACGCTAACACTAACCCATTCCCTCACACGTACTCTCAACCTAAACCATTGTCAGACCCTAACCTGTCCCCTAAACCGTCCCCATCCCCTAACCCTAAACTTAACACTAACCCTAACCCTAACCCTTAACCGAAGCCTTACCCTAACCCATCCCCCAATCCTAACCCGTACGCTAACACTAACCCATTCTCTCACAAGTACGCTCAACCTAAACCATTGTCGTACCCTAACCTATCCCCTAAACCATCCCCATCCCCTAACCCTACCCCTAAACCTTACCCGAAGCCTTACCGTAAACCGTCCCCTAATCCTAACCCGTACGCTAACACTAACCCGTGCCCTCACACGTACACTCACCCTAAACCGTTGGCGTACCCTAACCTGTCCCCTATACAGTCCCCGTCCCCTAACCCTAACCCTAACCCTAACCCTTATCTGAAGCCTTTCCCTACCCGTCCCCTAATCCTAAGCCGTATGTTAACACTAACCCGTGCCCTCACACGTACGCTCACCCTAAACCATTGGCGTAAGCTATCCTGTCCCCTAAACCGTCCCCGTCCCCTAACCCTAATCCTAAACCTAAACCTAACCCTTACCCGAAGCCTTATCCTAACCTGTCACCTAATCGTAACCCGTACGCTAACACTAACCCGTGCCCTCACATGTACGCTCACCCTAAACCATTGTCGTACCCTAACCTGTCCCCTAAACCGTCCCCATTCCCTAACCCTAACCCTAAACCTAACGCTTACCCGAAGCCTTACCCTAACCCGTCCCCTAATCCTAACCAGTACGCTAACACTAACCAGTGCCCTAACAAGTACGCTCACCCTAAAACGTTGTCGTACCCTAACCTGTCCCCTAAACCGTCCCCGTCCCCTAGCCCTAACCCTAAACCTAACACTTACCCGAAGCCTTACCCTAACCTGTCCCCTATTCCTAACCCGAACCCTAACACTATCCCGTGTCCTCATGCGTACGCTCACCCTAAACCGTTGTCGTAACTTAACCTGTCTCCTAAACCGTCCCCGTCCCCTAACCCTAACCCTAATCCTAACCCTAACTCGACCCCTAATCCTAACCCATACGCTAACACTAACTTGTGCCCTCACACGTACGCTCACCCTAAACCGTTTTCATACCCTAACCTGAACCCTAAACCGTCCTCGTCCCCTAACCCTAACCCTAACACTAACCCTAACCCTTACCCGAAACCTTACCCTAACCCGTTCCCTAATCCTAACCCATACGCTAACACTAACCCATGCCCTCACACGTACGCTCACCCTAAACCGTTGTCATACCCTACCCTGTCCCCTAAACCATCCCTGATCCCTAACCCTAACCCTAATCCTAAACCTTACCCAAAGCCTTACCCTAACCCGTCCCCTAATCCTAACCCGTACGCTAACACTAACCCGTGCCCTCACACGTACGCTCACCCTAAACCGTTGGTGTACCCTAACCTGTCCCCTAAACCATCTCTGTCCCCTAACCCTCACCATAACCCTAACCCTAACCCTAACCCTAACCCGTACCCAAAGCCTTACTCTATCCTGTCCCCTAATCCTAACCTGTATGCTAACACTAACCCATGCCCTCAGATGTACGCTCACTCTAAACCGTTGTCGTACCCTAACCTGTCCCCTAAACCATCCCCGTCCCCTAACCCTAACCCTAAACCTAACCCTTACCCAAAGCCTTACCCTAACCCGTCCCCTAATCCTAACCCGTACGCTAACACTATCCCGTGCCCTCACGCGTACGCTCACCCTAAACCGTTGTCATATCCTAACCTGTCCCCTAAACCGTCC
This sequence comes from Leucopleurus acutus, assembly GCF_964270905.1. NCBI lineage: Eukaryota > Metazoa > Chordata > Mammalia > Artiodactyla > Delphinidae > Leucopleurus > Leucopleurus acutus. Next base: position 1,368,085 of record NW_028139226.1, on the reverse strand, counting down.
ACGTCCCCTAACCCTAACTCTAATCCTAACCCTAACTCGTCCCCTAATCCTAACCCATATGCTAACACTAACTCGTGCCCTCACACGTACGCTCACCCTAAACCGTTTTCATACCCTAACATATACCCTAAACCGTCCCCATCCCCTAACCCTAACTCTAACCCTAACACTTACCCGAAGCCTTACCCTAACCCGCCCCCTAATCCTAAACCGAACGCTAAGACTAACCCGTGCGCTCACACGTACGCTCACCCTAAACCGTAGGCGTACCCTAACCTGTCCCTTAAACCATCCCCTTCCCCTAACCCTCACCATAATCCTAACCCTAACCCTAACCCGTACCCAAAGCCTTAATCTATCCCATCCCCTAATCCTAACCTGTATGCGAACACTAACCCATGCCCTCAGATGTACGCTCACCCTAAACCGTTGTCGTACCCTAACCTGTCCCCTAAACCGTCCCCATCCCCTAACACTAACCCTAAACCTAACCCTTACCCGAAGCCTTATCCTAATCGTCCCCTAATCCTAACCCGTACGCTAACACTAACACGTGCTCTCACACGTACGCTCACCCTAAACCATTGACGTACCCTAACCTGTCCCATAAACCGTCCCCGTTCCCTAACCCTAACCCTAACCCTAAACCTAACCCTAACGCTTACCGAAAGCCTTACCCTAACCCGTCCCCTAATCCTAACCCATACGCTAACACTAACCAGTGCCCTCACACGTACGCTCACCCTAAACCGTTGTCGTACCCTAACCTGTCCCCTAAACCGTCCCCGTCCCCTAACACTAACTCTAAACCTAACCCTTACCCAAAGCCTTACCCTAACCCGTCCCCTAATCCTAACCCGTACGCTAACACTATCCCGTGCCCTCACACGTACGCTCACCCTAAACCGTTGTCATATCCTAACCTGTCCCCTAAACCGTCCCCGTCCCCTAACCCTAACTCTAATCCTAACCCTAACTCGTCCCCTAATCCTAACCCATATGCTAACACTAACTTGTGCCCTCACACGTACGCTCAACCTAAAACGTTGTCGTACCCTAACCTGTCCCCTAAACCGTCCCCATCCAATAACCCTAACCTTAACCCTAACCCTTACCCGAACCCTTATCCTAACCCGTTCCCTAATCCTAACCCGTATGCTAACACTAACCCGTGCCCTCACACGTATGCTCACCCTAAACTGTTGTCGTACCCTAACCTGTCCCCTAAACCGTCTCCGTCCCCTAACCCTAACCCTTAGCTGAAGCCTTACCCTAACCCGTCCCGATACTAACCCGTACACTAACACTAATCCGTGCCCTCACATGTACGTTCACCCTAAACCGTTGTCGTACCCTAACCTGTCCCCTAAACCGTCCCAATCCCCTAACCCTAACCCTAACCCTAACCCTTTCCCGAAGCCTTACCCTAAACCATCCCCTAATCCTAACCCGTATGCTAACACTAACCCGTGCCATTACACGTACGTTTACCCTAAACCGTTGACGTACCCTAACCTGTCCCCTAAACCATACCCATCCCCTAACCCTAACACTAACCCTAACCCTTACCCGAAGACGTAACCTAAACCGTCCACTAATCCTAACCCTTACGCTAACACTAAACCGTGCCCTCAGGCATACGCTCACCCTAAACTGTTGTCGTACCCTAACCTGTCCCCTAAACTGTCCCCGACCCCTAACTCTAACCCTAACCCTAACCCTTACCCGAAGCCTTACCCTAACCCATTCCCTAATCCTAACGCGTACGCTAACACTAACCCATGCCCTCACACGTACGCTCACCCTAAACCATTGTCGTACCCTAACCTGTCCCCTAAACCGTCCCCGTCCCCTAACCCTAACCCTTACCTGAAGCCTTACCCTAACCCTACCCTAATACTAACCCATACGCTAACACTAATCCGAGCCCTCACACGTACGCTCACCCTAAACCGTTGTCGTACCCTAACCTGTCCCCTAAACCATCCCCATCCCCTAACCCTAACCCTAAACCTTACCCGAAGCCTTAATCTAACCCGTCCCCTAATCCTAACCTGTATGCCAACACTAACCCATGCCCTCACACTTACACTCACCCTAAACCATTGTCGTACCCTAACCTGTCCCCTAAACCGTCCCCATCCCCTAACCCTAACCCTAACCCTTACCAGAAGTCTTACCCTAACCCGTACCCTAATCCCAAACCGTACTCTAACACTAACCTTTGCCCTCACACGTACGCTCACCACAGACCGTTGTCGTACCCTAACCTGTCTCCTAAACCATCCCCGTCCCCTAACCAACCCTAACCTGAAGCCTTAACATAACCCGTCCCCTAATCCTAACCCATACGCTAACACTAACCCGTGCCCTCACACGTACGCTCACCCTAAACCGTTGTCGTACCCTAACATGTCCCCTAACTGTCTCCATCCCCGTCCCCTAATCCTAACCCTAACCCTAACACTTACCCGAAGCCTTACCCTAACCCGTGCCCTAATCCTAACCCGTACGCTAACACTAACCCATGCCCTCACACGTACGCTCAACCTAAAACATTGTCGTACCCTAACCTGTCCCCTAAACCGTCCGCATCCAATAACCCTAACCCTAACCCTAACCGTTACCCGAAGCCTTACCCTAACCCATCCCCTAATCCTAACCCGTTTGCTAACACTAACCCGTGCCATCACACGTACACTCACGCTAAACTGTTGGCGTACCCTAACCTGTCCCCTAAACCGTCCCCGTCCCCTAACCCTAACCATAACCCTAACCCTAACCCTTACCCGAAGCCTTACACGAACCCGTCCCATAATCCTAACCCGTACGCTAACACCAACCCGTGCCCTCACACGTATGCTCACCCTAAACCATTATCGTACCCTAACCTGTCCCGTAACCGTCCCCATCCCGTAACCCTAGCCCTAACCCTAAACCTAACCCTAACACTTACCCGAAAGCTTACCCTAACCTGTCCCCTAATCCTAACACGTACGCTAACACTATCCCATGCCCTCACACGTACGCTCACCCTAAACCGTTGTCGTACCCTACCCTGTCCCCTAAACCGTCCCCGTCCCTTAACCCTAACCCTAATCCTCAACCTAACTGAACCCCTAATCCTAACCCATACGTTACCGCTAACTCATGCCCTCACACGTACGCTCACCCTAAACTGTTTGCCTACACTTACCTGTACCCTAAACCGTCCCGGTCCCCTAACCCTAACCCTAACCCTAACCTTAACACTTATCCGAAGCCTTACTCTAACCCGTCCCATAATCCTAACCCGTACGCTAACACTAACCTGTGCCCTCACACGTATGCTGACCCTAAACCGTTGTCGTACACTAACCTGTCCCCTATACCATCCTCGTCCCCTAACCCTAACACTAACCCTAACCCTTACCCGAACCCTTACCTTAACCCATCCCCTAATGCTAACCCATACGCTAACACTAACCCATACCCTAACACGTACGCTCACCCTAAACCGTTGTCGTACCCTACCGTGTCCCCTAAACCATCCCAGTCCCCTAACACTAACCCTAACCCTTACCCAAAGCCTTACACGAACCCGTCCCATAATCCTAACCCGTACGCTAACACCAACCCGTGCCCTCACACGTACGCTCACCCAAAACCATTATCGTACCCTAACCTGTCCCGTAAACCGTCCCCGTCCCCTAACCCTAACCTTAACCCTAAACCTAACCCTAACACTTACCCGAAACCTTACACTAACCCGTCCCCTATTCCTAACATGTACGCTAACACTATCCCATGCCCTCACACGTACGCTCACCCTAAACCGTTGTCGTACCCTACCCTGTCCCCTAAACCGTCCCCGTCCCTTAACCCTAACCCTAATCCTCAACCTAACTGAACCCCTAATCCTAACCCATACATTAACACTAACTCATGCCCTCACACGTACGCTCACCCTAAACTGTTTTCCTACACTTACCTGTACCCTAAACTGTCCCGGTCCCCTAACCCTAACCCTAACCCTAACCTTAACACTTATCCGAAGCCTTACTCTAACCCGTCCCATAATTTAACCCGTACACCCATACTAACCTGTGCCCTCACACGTATGCTGACCCTAAACCGTTTTCGTACACTAACCTGTCCTCTATACCATCCCCGTCCCCTAACCCTAACCCTAACCCTAACACTTACCCGAACCCTTACCTTAACCCGTCCCCTAATGCTAACCCGTACGCTAACACTAACCCATACTCTAACACGTACGCTCACCCTAAACCGTTGTCATACCCTACCGTGTCCCCTAAACCATCCCAGTCCCCTAACCCTAACCCTAACCCTAACACTTACCCGCAGCCTTACACGAACCTGTCCCATAATCCTAACCCGTATGCTAACACCAACCCGTGCCCTCACACGTACGCTCACCCTAAAACATTATCGTACACTAACCAGTCACCTAAACCATCCCCGTCCCCTAACCCTAACCCTAAGCCTTATCAGAAGCCTTACCCTAACCAGTCCCCTAATAACAAACCGTACGCTAACACTAACCTGTGTTCTGACACGTACACTCACCCTAAACCGTTGTCGTACCCTAACCAGTCCCCAAAACCGTCTCCGTCCCCTAACACTAACCCTAACCCAAAGCCTTAACCTTACCCGTCCCCTCATCCTAACTCGTACGCTAACACTAACACGTGCCCTCTCACTTATGCTCACCCTAAACCATTGTCATACCCGAACCTGTCCCCTAAAACGTCCCTGTCCCATAACCCTAACCCTAACACTTACCCAGAGCCTTACCCTAACCCGTCCCCTAATCCTAAACCGTACGCTAACACTAACCCATGCCCTGACACGTACTCTCACCCTAAACCGTTGTCATACACTATCCTGTACCCTAAACCGTCCCTGTCCCCTAACCCTAACCCTAAACCTAACACTTACCCGAAGCCTTACCCTAACCCGTCCCCTAATCCTAACCCATACGCTAACACTAACCCGTGCGCTCACACGTACGCTCACCCTAAACCGTTGTTGTACACTAACCTGTCCCCTAAACCGTCCCTGTCCCCTAACCCTAACCTTAACACTCACCCTAACCCTAACCCTTAAATGAAGCCTTACCCTAACCCGTCCCCTAATCCTAACCCGTACGCTAACACTAACCCATTCTCTCACACGTACGCTCAACCTAAACCGTTGTCGGACCCTAGCCTATCCCCTAAACCGCCCCGTCCCCTAACCGTAACCTTAACACTAACCCTAACCCTTACCCGAAACCTTAACCGAAGCCTTACCCTAACCCGTCCCCTAATCCTAAACCGTACGCTAACACTAACCCATGCCCTCACACGTACGCTCACCCTAAAACATTATCGTACCCTAACCAGTCACCTAAACCATCTCCGTCCCCTAACCCTAACCCTAACCCTAAGCCTTAGCAGAAGCCTTACCCTAACCAGTCCCCTAATACCAAACCGTATGCTAACACTAACCTGTGCCCTGACACGTACACTCACCCTAAACCGTTGTCGTACCCTAACCTGTACCCTAAACCATCACCGTCCCCTAACCCTAACCTAACCCGAAGCCTTAACCTTACCCGTGCCCTCATCCTAACCCATACGCTAACACTAACACGTGCCCTCACACTTACGCTCATCCTAAACCATTGTCATACCCGAACCTGTCCCCTAAAACGTCCCCATCCCATAACCCTAACCTTAACCCTAACCCTTACCCAAAGCCTTAACCTAACCCGTCCCCTAAACCTCACCCGTACGCTAACACTAACCCGTGCCCTCACACGTACGCTCACCCTAAACCGTTGTCATACACTATCCTGTCCCCTAAACCATCCCTGTCCCCTAACCCTAACCCTAACCGTAACACTTACCCGAAGCCTTACCCTAAACCGTCCCCTAATCCTAACCCGTACGCTAACACTAACCCGTGCCCTCACACGTACGCTCACCCTAAACCGTTGTCATACACTATCCTGTCCCCTGAACCGTCCCCATCCCCTAACCCTTACCCTAATCCTTACACTAACACTTACCCGAAGCCTTACGCTAACCCGTCCCCTAATCCTAACCCGTACGCTAGCACTAACCTGTGCCCACACACGTACGTGCACCCTAAACACTTGTAGTACCCTAACTTGTCCCCTAAACCGTCACCATCCCCTAATCCTAACCTTAACCCTAACCATAACCCTTACCCGAAGCCTTACCCTAACCCGTCCCCTAATCCTATATCATACGCTAACACTAACCCGTGCCCTCACACGTACGCTCACCCTAAACAGTTGTTGTACCCTAACCTGTCCCCTAAACCGTCCCTGTCCCCTAACCCTAACCTTAACACTAACCCTAACCCTAACCCTTAACCGAAGCCTTACCCTAACCCGTCCCCTAATCCTAACCCGTACGCTAACACTAACCCATTCCCTCACACGTACTCTCAACCTAAACCATTGTCAGACCCTAACCTGTCCCCTAAACCGTCCCCATCCCCTAACCCTAAACTTAACACTAACCCTAACCCTAACCCTTAACCGAAGCCTTACCCTAACCCATCCCCCAATCCTAACCCGTACGCTAACACTAACCCATTCTCTCACAAGTACGCTCAACCTAAACCATTGTCGTACCCTAACCTATCCCCTAAACCATCCCCATCCCCTAACCCTACCCCTAAACCTTACCCGAAGCCTTACCGTAAACCGTCCCCTAATCCTAACCCGTACGCTAACACTAACCCGTGCCCTCACACGTACACTCACCCTAAACCGTTGGCGTACCCTAACCTGTCCCCTATACAGTCCCCGTCCCCTAACCCTAACCCTAACCCTAACCCTTATCTGAAGCCTTTCCCTACCCGTCCCCTAATCCTAAGCCGTATGTTAACACTAACCCGTGCCCTCACACGTACGCTCACCCTAAACCATTGGCGTAAGCTATCCTGTCCCCTAAACCGTCCCCGTCCCCTAACCCTAATCCTAAACCTAAACCTAACCCTTACCCGAAGCCTTATCCTAACCTGTCACCTAATCGTAACCCGTACGCTAACACTAACCCGTGCCCTCACATGTACGCTCACCCTAAACCATTGTCGTACCCTAACCTGTCCCCTAAACCGTCCCCATTCCCTAACCCTAACCCTAAACCTAACGCTTACCCGAAGCCTTACCCTAACCCGTCCCCTAATCCTAACCAGTATGCTAACACTAACCAGTGCCCTAACAAGTACGCTCACCCTAAAACGTTGTCGTACCCTAACTTGTCCCCTAAACCGTCCCCGTCCCCTAGCCCTAACCCTAAACCTAACACTTACCCGAAGCCTTACCCTAACCTGTCCCCTATTCCTAACCCGAACCCTAACACTATCCCGTGTCCTCATGCGTACGCTCACCCTAAACCGTTGTCGTAACTTAACCTGTCTCCTAAACCGTCCCCGTCCCCTAACCCTAACCCTAATCCTAACCCTAACTCGACCCCTAATCCTAACCCATACGCTAACACTAACTTGTGCCCTCACACGTACGCTCACCCTAAACCGTTTTCATACCCTAACCTGAACCCTAAACCGTCCTCGTCCCCTAACCCTAACCCTAACACTAACCCTAACCCTTACCCGAAACCTTACCCTAACCCGTTCCCTAATCCTAACCCATACGCTAACACTAACCCATGCCCTCACACGTACGCTCACCCTAAACCGTTGTCATACCCTACCCTGTCCCCTAAACCATCCCTGATCCCTAACCCTAACCCTAATCCTAAACCTTACCCAAAGCCTTACCCTAACCCGTCCCCTAATCCTAACCCGTACGCTAACACTAACCCGTGCCCTCACACGTACGCTCACCCTAAACCGTTGGTGTACCCTAACCTGTCCCCTAAACCATCTCTGTCCCCTAACCCTCACCATAACCCTAACCCTAACCCTAACCCTAACCCGTACCCAAAGCCTTACTCTATCCTGTCCCCTAATCCTAACCTGTATGCTAACACTAACCCATGCCCTCAGATGTACGCTCACTCTAAACCGTTGTCGTACCCTAACCTGTCCCCTAAACCATCCCCGTCCCCTAACCCTAACCCTAAACCTAACCCTTACCCAAAGCCTTACCCTAACCCGTCCCCTAATCCTAACCCGTACGCTAACACTATCCCGTGCCCTCACGCGTACGCTCACCCTAAACCGTTGTCATATCCTAACCTGTCCCCTAAACCGTCCACGTCCCCTAACCCTAACTCTAATCCTAACCCTAACTCGTCCCCTAATCCTAACCCATATGCTAACACTAACTCGTGCCCTCACACGTACGCTCACCCTAAACCGTTTTCATACCCTAACATATACCCTAAACCGTCCCCATCCCCTAACCCTAACTCTAACCCTAACACTTACCCGAAGCCTTACCCTAACCCGCCCCCTAATCCTAAACCGAACGCTAAGACTAACCCGTGCGCTCACACGTACGCTCACCCTAAACCGTAGGCGTACCCTAACCTGTCCCTTAAACCATCCCCTTCCCCTAACCCTCACCATAATCCTAACCCTAACCCTAACCCGTACCCAAAGCCTTAATCTATCCCATCCCCTAATCCTAACCTGTATGCGAACACTAACCCATGCCCTCAGATGTACGCTCACCCTAAACCGTTGTCGTACCCTAACCTGTCCCCTAAACCGTCCCCATCCCCTAACACTAACCCTAAACCTAACCCTTACCCGAAGCCTTATCCTAATCGTCCCCTAATCCTAACCCGTACGCTAACACTAACACGTGCTCTCACACGTACGCTCACCCTAAACCATTGACGTACCCTAACCTGTCCCATAAACCGTCCCCGTTCCCTAACCCTAACCCTAACCCTAAACCTAACCCTAACGCTTACCGAAAGCCTTACCCTAACCCGTCCCCTAATCCTAACCCATACGCTAACACTAACCAGTGCCCTCACACGTACGCTCACCCTAAACCGTTGTCGTACCCTAACCTGTCCCCTAAACCGTCCCCGTCCCCTTACACTAACTCTAAACCTAACCCTCACCCAAAGCCTTACCCTAACCCGTCCCCTAATCCTAACCCGTACGCTAACACTATCCCGTGCCCTCACACGTACGCTCACCCTAAACCGTTGTCATATCCTAACCTGTCCCCTAAACCGTCCCCGTCCCCTAACCCTAACTCTAATCCTAACCCTAACTCGTCCCCTAATCCTAACCCATATGCTAACACTAACTTGTGCCCTCACACGTACGCTCAACCTAAAACGTTGTCGTACCCTAACCTGTCCCCTAAACCGTCCCCATCCAATAACCCTAACCTTAACCCTAACCCTTACCCGAACCCTTATCCTAACCCGTTCCCTAATCCTAACCCGTATGCTAACACTAACCCGTGCCCTCACACGTATGCTCACCCTAAACTGTTGTCGTACCCTAACCTGTCCCCTAAACCGTCCCCGTCCCCTAACCCTAACCCTTAGCTGAAGCCTTACCCTAACCCGTCCCCTGATACTAACCCGTACACTAACACTAATCCGTGCCCTCACATGTACGTTCACCCTAAACCGTTGTCGTACCCTAACCTGTCCCCTAAACCGTCCCAATCCCCTAACCCTAACCCTAACCCTAACCCTTTCCCGAAGCCTTACCCTAAACCATCCCCTAATCCTAACCCGTATGCTAACACTAACCCGTGCCATTACACGTACGTTTACCCTAAACCGTTGACGTACCCTAACCTGTCCCCTAAACCATACCCATCCCCTAACCCTAACACTAACCCTAACCCTTACCCGAAGACGTAACCTAAACCGTCCACTAATCCTAACCCTTACGCTAACACTAAACCGTGCCCTCAGGCATACGCTCACCCTAAACTGTTGTCGTACCCTAACCTGTCCCCTAAACTGTCCCCGACCCCTAACTCTAACCCTAACCCTAACCCTTACCCGAAGCCTTACCCTAACCCATTCCCTAATCCTAACGCGTACGCTAACACTAACCCATGCCCTCACACGTACGCTCACCCTAAACCATTGTCGTACCCTAACCTGTCCCCTAAACCATCCCCGTCCCCTAACCCTAACCCTTACCTGAAGCCTTACCCTAACCCTACCCTAATACTAACCCATACGCTAACACTAATCCGAGCCCTCACACGTACGCTCACCCTAAACCGTTGTCGTACCCTAACCTGTCCCCTAAACCATCCCCATCCCCTAACCCTAACCCTAACCCTTACCCGAAGCCTTACCCTAACCCATTCCCTAATTCTTACCCGTTCGCTAACACTAACCCTTGCCATCACACGTACGCTCACCCTAAATCGTTGTCGTACCCTAACCTGTCCCCTAAACCGTCCCTGTCCCCTAACCCTAACCCTAACCCGTCCACTAATCCTAACCCTTACTCTAACACTAACCCGTGCCCTCACACGTATGCTTACCCTAAACCATTGTCGTACCTTAACCTGTACCCGAAACCGTCCCTGTCCACCTAATCCTAACAGTAACCCTAACCCTTACCTAACCCTAACCCCTAGCGAAGCCTTACCCTAACCCGTCCCCTAATCCTAACCCGTACAATAACACTAACCCGTGCCTTCACACTTACGCGCACCCTAAACCGTTGTTGTACACTTACCTGTCCCCTAAACTGTCCCCGTCCCCTAACCCTATCCCTAACCCTTACCCGAAGCCTTACCCTAACCCGTCCCCTAATCCTAACAAGTACGCTAACACTAACCCATACCCTAACACGTACGCCTCACCCTAAACCTTTGTCGTACCCTAACCTGTACCGTAAACCGTCCCCGTCCCCTAACCGTAACTCTAACCCTTACCCGAAGCCTTACCCTAACCCGTCCCCTAATCCTAACCCGTACGCTAACACTAACCCATATCCTAACACTTATGCTCACCCTAAACCGTTGTTCTACACTAACCTGTGCCCTAAACCGTCTCCATTCCCTAACCCTAACCGTACCCCTTACTGGAAGCCGTACCCTAAACTTTCCCCTAATCCTTACCCATACGCTGACACTATCCTGTACCCTAACATGTATGCTCACCCTTAACCATTGTCGTACCCTAAACTGTACCCTAATCCGACCCTGTCCCCTAACCCTAACACTTACCCGAGGCCTTACACTAACTCGTCCCCTAATCCTAAGCCATACCCTAACACTAACCTGTACTCTAATACCTATGCTCACCCTAAACCGTTGTTGTACCCTAACATGTACCCTAAACCATCCCTGTCCCATAAGCCTAACCCTAACACTTACCCGAAGCCTTATCCCATCCTGTCCCTTCATCCTAACCCGTACGCTAACACTAACTCATATCCTAACACGTACACTCACCCTAAACCGTTGTAGTACCCTAATCTGTACCCTAAACCGTCCCCGTCCCTTAACCCTAACCCTAACCCTTACCTGAAGCCTTACCCTAACCCGTCACCTAATCCTAACCCGTACGCTAACACTAACCCATACCCTAACACGTACGGTCACCCTAAACCGCTGTCACACCCTAACCTGTACCCTAAACTGTCCCCCTCTCCTAACCCAACCCTTACCTGAAGCCTTACCCTAACCCGTCCCCTAATCCTAACCCATACGCTAAACTAACCCGTACCCTAACACGTACACTCACCCTAAACCATTGTCGTACCCTAAACTGTACCCTAAACTTCCCCGTCCCCTAACCCTAACCCTAACCTTTACCCGAAGCCTTACCTTAACCTGTCCACTAATCCTAACCCGTATGCTAACACTAACCCATGCCCTAACATGTACACTCACCCTAAACCATCGTCGTTCCCTAACCTGTACCCTAAACCTTCCCAGTCCCCTAATCCTAACCTTAAACTTTACCTGAAGCCTTACCGTAACCCGTCCCCTAATTCTAACCCATATTCTAACACTAACCCATACCCTAACATGTACGCTCACCCTAAACTCTTGTCGTACCCTAACCTGTACCCTAAACTTTCCCCGTCCCCTAACCCTTACCCGAAATCTTACCCTATCCGGTCCCCTAATCCTAACCCATACGCTAACTCTAACTCATACCCTAACACGAATGCTGACTCTCAACCATTGTCATACCCTAACCTGTTCCCTAAACGGTCACCGTCCCCTATCCCTAACGCTAACCCTAACCCTTACCCGAAGGCTTACCCTAACCCGTCCCCTAATCCTCACCCGTACGCTAACACTAACCCTTACCCTTACATGTACGCTATCCCTAAACTGTTGTCGTACCCTAACCTCTACCCTAAACCATCCCCATTCCCTAAACATAACCCTAACCTGAAGCATTACCCTAACACTTACCCTAATCCTAAACGGTACACTAACACTGACCTGTACCCTAACACTTTCGCTCACCCTAAACCATTGTCCATCCTAAACCATACCCGTTCCCTAACCCTAACCTTAACCCTAACCCTAAACCTACTTATAGCACTATAACTCAGGAAAATTAAAATAACAAGAAACAACCACCCCAAAGTTTAGGGCTGCTCTGTTTACAAGAGTCTCGACTATGGTACAAATTAAATATCCTTGAAAGAGAGAAATGGATAAAGACGTTTTCATACTTACGTACAATGGAACATCACTCAGCAATGAAATCAATGTCGTCCGGCCTGTACAAGCATAATGAATGGATTTAGGTACAATGATTCAAAGGAAATAAGTCACACAGAAAAAGAAACTTATCATAAGATATCACTTATAGAGGGAATGTAAACTTGGCTACACATGAACTGAATTACAAAACAGAACAGAGTCTCACATTTAGAAAACAAACTTATGCTTTCTTAAGGGGAATGATGAGTTGGGGTGCTACGTAAAACCAGAGATTGAAATTAGCACAGATACTATTCCATAAGCCAAATATGTAATACACGAGATATACTCCTTGCTCAACGAATTAGACTCAACACCGCCTATTCACTGCAGAGGAATATATCTGACAATAAGAATATTAAAACATATGTATTTATATGTCTCCGTAAGAGAATCAAGTGTGTGTAGAGCAGTATACACAGCCATGAAAATCAACTAAACCCCATTATTAAAATAAATTTCAAAAACAAAGACAGTGAAGGAGAGAAAGTACTTAAATAATTCGTTCAGGGCTTGTGATGAAACTTGGATTTACCACATCCACACCCACAGCTGGGTGAGACATAAGGCAGGACATTTGGGGCTGAGAGGATTGGTGAGGTTCGGTGAGCAAATGGAGACCCTTTGAAGTAATACTGTATGCTACCCATTCCATGGGTCCCAACTCTCCTGGTTTAAGGGATTCTTCCTACAGCTAAAACATGCATGGGAAACCCAGAGGATTGTACACCATGTGATCGGGCAACGTTTCTAAACCTCATCTCATTTTTTGTCCCTTGGTACACGGGTTCGCCATTCCAGATGCTTTACTAAAAATCTCCCCAAGTGGAGAGTCTGTGCCTTAAAACTCCTGTTTAGCACAGTTAGCAGTTTCTGCAGAGGTTGAACAGGAATAGGGAGAACCAATGAGAGACTAGCTGTAGGTGTTTGGACGGTCACATTTCACTCTAATTTCCCACCAGGAAGAGGAATTAACAAAAGGCTCAGCGTGCCGTGATGAAACCAGATTAGGGCCTGAAGCAATCCTGTGGTTTTCCTGCCAGCTCACAAGAAAGCGAGTTGAAGAAAGGACCTTAGGGGCACTGTAATTCATAAACCTGCAGAGTTATAAATGACAGCTATCATCCAAAAATATACTGAAGTAAGGCTGCAAAGAGGACTTGAAAGCACGGCACAATTGCAGGAAATATATTTCAGGAGGTAGATGGAAACTGCATTAAAACATATGAAAAGCGGCAGAACTTCGACAATGATGCACTTGGCCAAAAAATGCACATGCGTTTTTTCCTGAATATATCCAGGAAAAAACGCATACGGCCTTTTTAGCCAACCAAGGAAGCGTGCAATGGAAATCCGCACTACAATGAAGTCTCACTTCCCACCGGTCAAATGGACCATCTGAAAAAAGTGTAAAAACCAGAAAGGCAGGACAGGCCATGGAGAACAGGGAGCCTTGTTGTGCTGATGGGCGGGATGTAAATGGCCAACAGCCACTCTGGAGAAGTGTATGGTGTTTCCTGAAACCTCTAAAAAATAAAGCTACAGAGACTCGGGCACTTCCACCTATGACCCTATAGCTTAGGAAAATTAAAATCAACAAGACTCAGCCACCCCAAAGTTTAGGGCTGCTGTGTTTACAAGAACCTCGACAACGGAACAACTTAAGTATCCCAGAAAGAGAAAAATGGATAAAGAAGTTGTGGTACTTACATAGAATGGAATATCACTCTGCAATGAAATCAATGTCATCAGGCCCATAGCAGCATAATGAGTGGATTTAGGTAAGATGATTCTGAGTGAAATAAGTCACACAGAAAAAGAAACTAGTCATAAGATATCACTTATAGAGGGAATGTAAACTTGGCTACACATGAACTGAATTACAAAACAGAACAGAGTCTCACATTTAGAAAACCAACTTATGCTTGCTTAAGGGGAAAGGTGAGTTGGGGTGCTGCATAAAACCAGAGATTGAAATGAGCACAGATACCGTTCCATAAGCCAGTAATAGACAAGATATATTCCTTGTTCAACGAAGTGGACTCAACAACTCCTATTCACTGCAGAGGAATATATCTGACTAGTAAGAATCTTAAAACCTATGTGTTTATATGTCTCCATAAGAGGATCAAGTGTGCATCGAGCGGCATAAACACAGCAGTGAAAATCAGCTAAACCCCATTATAAAAATAAATTTCAAAATCAAAACACAAAGACAGTGAAAGAGAGATAAATTCTTAAATAATTCGTTCAGGGCTTGTGACGAAACCTGGATTTACCACATCTACACCCACAGCTGGGAGAGACATAAGGCTGGACACTTGGGGCTGTGAGGATTGGTGAGGTTCGGTGAGCAAATGCAAACCCTTTGAAGTAGTACTGCGTGCTACCCATTCCATGGGTCCCAACTCTCCAGGTTTAAGGGATTCTTCCTACAGCTAAAACATGTGTGGGAAACCCAGAGGATGGTCCACAGTGTGATCGGGCAAGGTTTCTAAAACGCATCTCATTATTCGTCCGCTGGTACTCGGGTTCACCATTCCAGGCGCTTTACTAACAATCTCCCCACTTGGAGAGTCAGTGCTTGTAACCTCCTGTTTGGCACACTCTGCAATTTCTGCGGAGGATGAACGGGAATAGGGAGAACCAATGAGAGACTAGCTGTAGGTGTTTGGACGGGCACATTTCACTCTAATTTCCCACCAGGATGTAGAATTAACCAAAGACTCAGCGTGCCGTGCCGGAACCAGAATAGGGCCTGAAGCAATCCTGTTGATTTGTGGCCAGCTCACAGAAAGCGAGTTGAAAAAACGAGCTCAGGGGCACTGCAATTCACAAACCTGCAGAGTTATAAAGGACAACTATTGTCCAAAAATGTATTGAGGTATGGCTGTGAAGAGGACTTGAAACAAGGCACAATTGCAGGAAACAGATTTCAGGAGGTAGATTGGAATTGCATTTAAAGCATATGAAAAGCGGCAGATCTTCGGCAACGATGCACTTGGCCAAAAAGGGCGTATGCGTTTTTTCCTGAATATATTCAGGATAAAACGCATACGCCCTTTTTGGCCAACCAAGCAAGCGGGAAATTCAAATCTACACTACAAAGAAGTCTCATCCTAACACGTACCCTAACCCTATCCCGCTACCGTACCCTAACCTGTACCTGAGACCGTACCCATTCCCTAACCCTAACCCTTACCGTAAGCTGTACACAAACACTAACCCGTATGCTAACATGTACCCTAACAGTAACACATAGCCATACACTAAACTTTATCCTTACCCTACCCCATATCCTAACCCTTTCCCTAAACCGTACCATAACCCGTACCCTAATCCTAACCCATCCCCTAACATTAACCCATAACCTAACCCGTACCCTAATCCTAACCCATACACTCACACGTACCCTAACCCTAACCTGTTGTCATACCCTAACCTGTAACCTAATCTGTACCCATTCCCTAACCCTAACCCTAACCCTTACACTATCCCGTACCATAATCCTAACCTGTACACTAACACTAAACTATACCTTAACACTTACCCTACTCCTAACCCGTGGTCATACCCTAAACTGTACCCCAAACCATACCCGTTCCCTAACCCTAACCCTAACCCTTACCCTAAACCATACCTTAATCCTAACCCGTACACTAACACTAAACTGTACCCTAACACGTACCCTAACCCTAACCCTTTGTTGTTCCCTATACTGTACCCTAAACTGTACCCCTTCCTTAACACTAAACCTAACCCTAACCCTTACCCTAACCCATACCTAACACTAACCCATACACTAAACCTAACCATAACCCTGAATGTAAACCATACCCTAATCCTAACCCATACCCTAACACTAACCCATACCTTAACCCGTACCCTAACACTAAACCATAGCCATACCCTAAACTGTACCCTAACACTAACCCATACCACAACCATAACCCTAAACCATACTCTAAGCCGTACAATAATCCTAACCCGTATCCTAACCTTAAACCTTACCCTAAACCCTAATCCTTACCCTTAGCTTAATTTAGTTTTTTTGTATTTAAAAAAATATTTTCTTGGGTTAAAACAAACTAGCAGAACAACAAAATAGGGGGCTTCGCTGGTGGTGCGGTGGTTAGAATCTGCCTGCTAATGCAGGGGACACAGGTTCGAGCCCTGGTCTGGGAGGATCCCACATGCCATGGAGCAACTAGGCCCATAAGCCACAACCAGTGAGCCCTCGCATCTGGAGCCTGTGCTCTGCAACAAGAGAGGCTGCAATAGTGAGAGGCCCGCGCACCGAGATCAAGAGTGGCCCCCCACTTGCCACAACTAGAGAAAGCCCTCACACGGAAACTCAGACCCAACACAACAAAAATAAATAATTAAATAATAAACTCCTACCCCCCCCCAGAAAAAGAACAACAAAATAAAACAGAAAGTAACCTGAGTGTCCCTCAAAAAGCTAAGTCTGAAATAGTTGGTACTTCTGTTCTATGGACTGTTATGTAGCCTATAAAAAGTGTGAGAGCTAAATCTGTTTTTCTACAGTGAGAAGCATGATATTCCAGATGTATAGAACACCTGGATAAAATGAGAACTCTACACATTATGCTGGTCGTTTCAGTAAATGGGAAAGGATGGCAAGTGGTAAAATATTATCTTTTCCTTTAATTTTTTAAATTTCACTTGTTACAAAGAACTTCAATTATAATTGTACTTTAAAAAAGTAACAATGGAAATTTAAAAGAAAAAATATATATTGTGTGTTCAGTTATGTTTCATAGAATTATGAAATGCTCCACCCTCTGGCCATTACCTGCAAAAGCAGCTTTAAAACCTATGCTAATTTTCACTTCATATGAACAAGTCCTGCAGGGCTGTAAAGGAAACCTGCCTTCATCATGTTTTGCAGGAGGTAAAGATCAAAGTATTTCAAAATGTGGCACATATTTCAAGAAAACCATTTGAAGAACTAAGCTGTAATAACCATTTGAAAAATAAAAGGACATGCCTGAAAGCTCAATTTCAAAGGATTATGAGACACATGCAAATCCAACCACACAGAGGTATCAGCTCACACCATTCAGAATAACCATCAGGAAAGAAACTACAAATGATCAATGCTGAAGAGGTTGTGGAGAAATGCATACCCTTAATTTGAAGTGGGACGTAACCTGGTAAGAGTCACTAATGGGAACAGGGTGGAGGTGCCTTTAAAAGGTAAACATTGAGCTACTATATGATCCAGCAGGCCCACTCCTGGGCCTATAACATAAGAAGACATAATTGGAAAGACACAGGCAGGCAAATCTGCACTGCAGCAGTATTACAATAGCCAAGACATGGAAGCAACCAAAAGTCCATCAACAGATGAGTGGACAAAGAGGAACTGTTACATATAGAGATGGAATATTAGCTCGGGAAAAAAATGAAACCATGCCATTTGCAGCACCATAGATGAGTCTAGAGGTAACCATGCAACTTGTAGTAAGTGAGAAAGCGAAAGACACCTAACGTATATCACTTATAGGTGTTACCTGAAAATTGATAACAATGAAGATATTTCCACAGAGAAAGGCAATCACAGATTCATTGAACAAACTTATGGTTCCCCAAATCAAAAGGTGTGAGGATTGGATACATTATGATATTGGGGTTAACATAGATATAGAAACACATGTGAAATATATAATCACCAAAGACCTATGGAATACCAAGAGAAGACTACTCAACATTGTGTCATAACCTACCTGGGAAAAGGTTCCAAAGAAGAATAGATATATGTATGTGTGTGAAAGAACCACATCTTGCACACCTAGAACAAAAAAAAAACCATTGTAATCAAATTTGCTGCGATAAAAAATAAAAATTAAATTAAAAATATGAACAAGAAATAATGAGACATAAACTGAAAGGAATTTTTCCTGGCACATCCCATTCTAATTTTCAACCTAGAACAGGACTTCCATTAAGGCTCTGTTGCCCTGGTAACCAGATTTGGTAAAGGAGAAATGCTGCCGCCTTGTGGCTGTTTCACACAACAGCAGCTTTAAACCAAGAGGTAATGTTCACTTAATATTCAAAATATGTGCAGCACTGTAAAGGACACCGGGCCTCAAAAGATGTCCTGGGGTCGTAATCGACCAGAAAATTCAAAAGACGTCAACATTTCAAGAAGACAATGTCAAGAGGCATATTTTACGCACATTTTGTCTTTTCTTTTTTTCTCTTTAAAATAAAAGGAAATTGAAAAATGCGCAACATCAGCAATGAATAAAGCCATGCAAATCCAATTACAGAAATGTTCACCTCACAGCCGTCAGAATGTTCTTCAGCAAAAAGTCTACAAAGAATAAATGCTGAAGGGGTTTCAGAGAACTGTGTACCCTCCAGCTGCTGGGGGGATGTAAACTGGTAACAGCCAGTAGCGAGAACATAATGGAGGTGCGTTTAAGGGTAAAAATTGAGCTACCATGTGATCTGGTAGGTCCTTTGATGTGCCTATCACCTGAGCAGAGCAGAATGGAAAAGACACAGGCTGGCAATCCTGTACTGCAGGAATATTTAACATAGCCAAGACTTGGAAGAAACCAAAATGTCCATCAACAGAAAAATGCACAAAGAGGAAGTGGTCCATATAAACAATGGAATATTAGCCATGGAAAACAATGAAACAGTGCCGTTTGCACCACCATATAAGGACCTAGAGATAATCACTCAAATTAAAGAAAGAAAGTGAAAGACAGATATCCTATGACATCACTTCTAGGTGTTACCTAAAAGTTGATACTCACGAACTTATTTCCAAGAGAAGGAAAAGCATGGATTAAGAAAAAAAAATTATGTTTAACCAAATGGAAAAGTGTAAGGAATGTGTGAATTAGGATATGAGGGTTAACAGACATGTGCTAATACATATGAAATATATAATCACAAAATACCTATGGAATACCAAGAGAGGTCTAGGCAACACTCTGTAATAACCTACACAGTAAAGAATGCAAAGATAAATGACAGATACATTGATATAATGAACCAGATTCTGTACACCTAGGAGAAACAAAATATTTTTATCAAGTTTGCTCTGATAATTAATAAAAATTAAATTTATAAAACAAACAAGAAGTAAGGAGATATAAGCTCTTGGGGATGTGCTCTGGCACATTCCACTCTAATTTGCAGCCTACTAACACGATTTCCAGGAAGGCTCTGCTGCCCAAAAACCCAGAGTTGGCAATGTAGAAATTCTGCTGCCTTGTGGCCGTTTTCCGCAAGAGTGGCGTTAAGCCCACAGCTAATGTTCTCTTAACATTCACAAGGACTCAGGGCTGCAAAGGACACCTGCCCTAAACAACTGTGCTGAGGTAGGGAATGGACAATAAAATTCAAAACTGACAAATTTTTCAAGACGATAGTATGAAGAGGTAAGTTTGACTCACTCTCTTGTTTAAAAAAAGGAAAATGGGTGAAAGCTCAACCTCAGGAATTATTAGACTCATGCAAATCTAATGTACAAAAAGGTTTCAACTCACACCAGTCGACTGACCATCAGCAAAAGATCTACAAACAATAAATTCTGAAGGGGTTTTAGAGAACTGTGTACCCTCTAGCTGCTGGTGAGATGTAACGTGGTAAGAGCCAATAATGAGAACAGAAAGGAACTACGATTAAAAGTAAAAGTTGAGATACCATTCGATGCAGCAGTCACACCACTGGGCCTCTCACCTGAGAAGACCAGAATCGAGAAGACTCGGGCTGCAAAAGCTACACTGCAGCCTTATTCACAATAGCCAAGACAGTGAAGCCACCAAAATGTCCATCAACAGATGTATGGATGAAGAAGAAGTGGTCCACGTTCACAATAGAATATTAGCCATAGAAAACAATGAAACACTGCTATTTGAGGTGCCATAGATGAGCTTGGAGATAATCACAGAATATGAGGTAAGTCAGAAAGCAAAAGACCTATATCCTATGATATCACTTATAGGCGTTATCTAATAACTAACACAAATGAACATATTTCCACAGAGAAAGACACTCACAGACTTAGAAATTAAGTATGCTTATCTAAAAGGAAAGGTGGGCAGAATGGATAAATTAAGATTAACCTTACCATACGTATACAAATACATATAATAAACATATATCGAAAAGACGGACCATATAGCAAGGGAGGTCTACGGAACACTGTAATATTTTACATGGGAAGAGGATCTGAACATGAATAGACATATATATTGTACAAATGAACCAGATTGTGTACATCTGGACAAACAATATCTAATCATTACCCCGATTAAATAAATTTTAAAAACCAAGATGTAATGAGACATAAACTTATGGGCGTTCCTCCTGGCACATTCCATTCTAACTTAAAACCTAGGACCACGACTTCCAGAAAGGCTCTGCTGCCCTAGTACTCAGATTTGGGAAAGGACAAATGCTGCCTCCTTGTGGCCGTTTCCCACAACAGCAGCTTTAAACCCAGTGCTAATTGTCACTAAATATTCACCAAACTTGCAGTTCTGTAATGACATCTGCCCTCCAAAAAAATCCTGGGGTCGAATATCCACCAAAAATTCAAAAGAGGGCAACCTTCCAAGAAGAGAGCTTCAAGAGATATATTGTACTCACACTTGATTTTTAACAGAAAGGAAAAAGGCGTGGAAAATGATGAATTTTAGGAATTTTTAAAGTCATGCAAACCCAAATTACAAAAACCTATCAGGTCACAGCAGTCAGACTGGCCATTAGCAAAAATGCTGCAAACTATAAATGCTGAAGGGATTGTGGAGAAGTTCGTACCCTTGGTTCTAAGGGAGACATGGTAAGAGCCACTAATGAAAACACAATGGAGGTGCTTTGAAAAGGTAAACATTGAGCTACTAGTCAATCAGTCACACCCACTGCTGGGCCTATCACCTGAGAAAATGAGAATCAAAAAGTCACAGGCTGGCAATCTTGCACTCCAGCAATATTTAATATAGCCAACACTTGGAAGCAACGAAAATGTCCCTCAACAGAGCTATGCACCAAGAAGTGGTCCATATACACGATGGAATATTACTCCGATAAAAATATAAATTAAATTTAAAAAAGAAACAAAAATAAGGAGACATCAGCCTTTGGGGGTTTATCCGGGCACATTCCACTCTAATTTATAACCGAGGAAGACCACTGGCTGGAAGCTCTGTTTCCCTAGTACCAGCATGGGGAACAAAGAAAGGCTGCCGCAATCTGGCCGTTATCTGCAAAAGCAGCTTTAAAGCCTGTGCTAATGGTCACTTCATGTGAACAAGTACTGCAGGGCTGTAAATGAAACCTGCCCTCAAAATGTTTTGAGGGAGGTAATGGCCAATAAATTTCAAAATGTAACACATACTTTAGAAAACACTTTGAAGGGCTAAGCTGTAATCACAGTTTGAAAAATAAAAAGGACATGTCTTAAAGCTCAATTTCAAAGGATTATGAGTCATATGTAAATTCAACCACAAAGAGGTATCAGCTCACACCAGTCAGAATATCCATCAGCAAGAAAACTACAAACAATAAATGCTGAAGCCATAAAAAGAAACAAAATTGAGCTATTTGTAATGAGGTGGATAGACCTAGAGTCTGTCATACACAGTGAAGTAAGTCAGAAAGAGAGAGACAAATACCGTATGCTAACACATATACCTGGAATTTAAGAAAAAAAATGTCATGAAGAACCTAGGGGTAAAACAGGAGTAAAGACAGAGACCTACTAGAGAATGGACTTGAGGATATGGGGAGGGGGAAGGGTAAGCTGTGACAAAGGGAGAGAGAGGCATGGACATATATACACTACCAAACGTAAGGTAGATAGCTAGTGGGAAGCAGCAGCATGGCACAGGGAGATCAGCTCGGTGCTTGTGACCGCCTGGAGGGGAGGGAGGGTGGGAGGGAGGGAGACGCAAGAGGGAAGTGATATGGGAACATATGTATATGTATAACTGATTCATTTTGTTGTAAAGCACAAGCTAGCACACCATTGTAAAGCAATTATACTTCAATAAAGATGTTAAAAATAAATAAATAAATAAATGCTGAAGGTGTTGTGGAGAAATGCATACCCTCAACTTTAAGTGAGATGTAACCTGGAAAGAGCCACTAATGAGCACAGAATCATGGTGCATTTAAACGGTAAACCCTGAGATACTATATGATACAGGAGGCCCACTCTTGGGCCTATAACATAAGAAGACAGAATTGGAAAGACACAGGCAGGCAAATGTGCAGTGCAGCAGTATTACAATAGCCAAGACATGGAGGCAACCAGAAAGTCCATCAAGAGGTGAGTGGACAAAGAAGAACTGGTACATGTACAGATGGAATATTATCTAGGGAAAAAAATGAAACA
Source organism: Leucopleurus acutus (assembly GCF_964270905.1). Classification (NCBI taxonomy): domain Eukaryota; kingdom Metazoa; phylum Chordata; class Mammalia; order Artiodactyla; family Delphinidae; genus Leucopleurus; species Leucopleurus acutus. The sequence continues at coordinate 1,345,049 of NW_028139226.1, read as the reverse complement.
ATGCCATTTGCAGCACCGTAGATGATTCTAGAGGTAATCAGGCAAATTGTACTAAGTCAGACAGCAAAAGACACATATCCTATAATATCACTTATAGGTGTTAGCTAAAAATTGATACCAATGAAGATATTTCCACAGAGAAAGGCAATCACAGATTCATTAAACAAAGTTAAGGTTCACCAAATGGAAAGGTGTGAGGACTGGATATATTAGGATATTGGGGTTAACATAGGTATAGAAACACATGTGAAATATATAATCATCAAAGACCTACGGAATACCAAGAGAAGACTACTCAACATTGTGTCACAAGCTACATGAGAAAACGATCTGAAGAAGTATAGATACATGTAAAAGAACCACATCTTACACACCTAGAACAAACAAAACATTTTAATCAAATTTGCTCTGATAAAAAATAAAAATTAAAAAAAGAACAAGAAAAAAAAGAGAGAAAAAAGGAAAAAAAAGAACAAGAAGTAATGAGACATACACTTAAGGGACTTTTTGCTGGCACATTACACGACTTCCATTAAAGCTCTGTCATCACTAATAAAGCAGCTTTATAAGCAATGTTGAAGGTAGCTTAAAAGAATTCTCACTAATTATTGACAGTAACAAGAAAACAAACAAAAGTAAAAATCTCACGGCAAAAAGTATACATAGAGTAAGGGTAGTAGATCAAACACTTATTAAACTTCTGTAAAGAATAAAAGACAACAGTAGTACTTTTTTTAAAAGAGAGGGCCCAAATAAATCAGAACTGAAAGAGATGATGTTACAAGAGCCACCACAGAAATACAAAGTATCCTAAGATACACACAGGGTAACTCAGGGCTCAGACTGGACAGAGCCCACTCTCCATTCCCCTGTACATGACTTACAGGAGACTCAGGAACTGAGGAGGGGGTCCTTGAGGAGAGGCACAAGATAGAAGATGTTAGGCATTAACATGACTGCATTCATTTTAAACATGCCTGAACTACATTCACATGAGATGATTTTGTCCTGTTTGTACATCAGCACCTCTAGTCGGAACTGCAGATCTTTGGTTTCACCACCTCTATGACAGCATTAGCTTCACCTGCTGTGGACCGTCTCCTATAGGATTTCTAGAACCACAAAACATCGAAGCTCCACAGGACCCAGAGTCTGTGCGACTTCACTCAGAGTCTCAACTGCACTCAGAGACTCAGAGTCTCAACAGAGACTCCCCTCTTGGAGGACACACACAAAGTAGTGTGCACATCAGGACCCAGGGGAAGGAGCAGTCACCCCATAGGTGAATGATCATACCTAGCTGCTAGTTTTAGAGGGTCTCCTGCAGAGGTGGGGTGTGGCTGCAGCTCACCATGGGGACAATGACACTGACAGCAGAAGTTCTGGGAAATACTCCTTGGCGTGAACTCTCCCAGAGTCCACCATTAGCCTCACCAAGAGCAAGGTAGGCTCCAGTGCTGGGTCGCCTCAGTCCAAACAACCAACAGGGAGAGAACCCAGCCCCATGCCTCAGCAGACAAGCGGATTAAACTTTTTATTAAACTTTTATTTAATCCACAGACAAGCAGATTAAAGCTCTGCCCACCAGAGCAACACCCAGCTCTACCCACCACCAGTCCCTCGCATAAGGAAGCTTGCACAAGCCTCTCAGATAGACTCAATCACTGGAGAGCAGACAGCAGAAGCAAGAAGAACTACAATTCTGCAGCCTGTGGAAGGAAAACCACATTCACAGAAAGATAGAGAAAATGAAAAGGCAGAGGACTTTATACCAGATCAAGGAACAAGATAAATCCTCAGAAAAACAATGAAATGAAGTGGGGATAGGTAACCTTCCAGTAAAAGAATTCAGAATAATGATAGTGAAGATGATCCAAGACCTTAGAAAAATAATGGAGGCAAAGATCGAGAAGATGCAAGAAATGCTTAACAAAGACCTAGAAGAATTAAGGAACAAACACCTAGAAGAATTAAAGAACAAACAAACAGAGATGAACAATACAATAACTGAAATGAAAAATACACTAGAAGGAATCAGTAGCAGAATAACTGTGACAGAAGAACGGATAAGTGACCTGGAAGACAGAAAGGTGGAAATCACTGCCATGGAACAGAATAAAGAAAAAGAATGAAAATAAATGAAGACAACCTAAGAGACTTCTGGGACAACATTAAATGCAACAACATTCGCATTATAGGGGTCCCAGATGGAGAACAGAGAGAGAAAGGACTCGAGAAAATATCTGAAGAGATTATAGTTGAAAACTTCCCTAACATGGGAAAAGAAATAGCCACCGAAGTCCACGAAGCGCAGAGAGTCCCAGGCAGGATAAATCAAAGGAGAAAAATGCCGAGACACACAGTAATCAAATTGAAAAAATTAAAGACAAAGAAAAATTATTGAAAGCAACAAGGGAAAAATGACAACATACAACGGAACTCCCATAAGGTTAACAGCTGATTTCTCAGCAGAAAATCTACAAGCCAGAAGGGAGTGGCATGATAAATTTAACGTGATGAAAAGGAAGAACCTACCACCAAGAGTACTCCACCCAGCAAGTATCTCATTCAGATTTGATGGAGAAATCAAAAGCTTTACAGACAAGCAAAAGCTAAGAGAATTCAGCACCATGAAACCAGCTCTACAACAAATGCTAAAGGAACTTCTCTAAGTGGGAAACACAAGAGAAGAAAAGGACCCACTAAGACAAACCCATAACAATTAAGAAAATAGTAATAGGAACATACATATTGATAATTACCTTAAACATGAATGGATTAAATGCTCCAACCAAATGACACAGGCTTACTGAATGGATAGAAAAACAAGATCCATATATATGCTGTCTACAAGAGACCCATTTCAAACCTAGGGACACATACAGACTGAAAGTGAGGGGATGGAAAATATATTCCATGCAAATGAAAATCAAAAGAAAGCTGGAGTAGCAATACTCATATCAGATAAAATAGATTTTAAAATAAAGAATGTTACAAGAGACAAGGAAGGACACTACATAATGATCAAGGGATCAATCCAAGATATAACAATTATAAATATATATGTACCCAACACAGGAACACCTCAATATATAAGGCAACTGCTAACAGCTATAAAAGAGGAAATCAACAGTAACATAATAATAGCAAGGGACTTTAACACCTCACTTACACCAATGGAGATCATCCAGACAGAAAATTAATAAGGAAACACAAGCTTTAAATGACACAATAGACCAGATAGATTTAATGGATATTTATAGGACATTCCATCCAAAAACAGCAGACTACAAGTTCTTCTCAATGGTACACGGAACATTCTCCGGGATAGATCACATCTTGGGTCACAAATAAAGCCTCAGTAAATTTAACAAAACTGAAATCATATCAAGCAGCTGTTCCGACCACAATGCTATGAGATTAGAACTCAATTACAGGGAAAATAACGTAAAAAACAAACACATGGAGGCTAAACAATACGTTTCTAAATAACCAAGAGATCACTGAAGAAATAAAAGAGGAAATCAAAAACTACCTAGAGACAAATGACAACAAAAACACGATGATTGAAAACCTATGGGATGCAGCAAAAACAGTTCTAAGAGGGAAGTTTATAGCAATAAAAGCCTACCTCAAGAAACCAGAAAAATCTCAAATAAACAATCTAACCCTACACCTAAAGGAACTAGAGAACGAAGAACAAAACCCAAAGTTAATAGAAGGAAAGAAATCATAAAGATCAGAGCAGAAATAAATGAAATAAAAACAATAGCAAAGATCAATAAAACTAAAAGCTGGTTCTTTGAGAAGATAAACAAAAATGATAAACCTGTAGCCAGACTCAAGTAAAAGAGGGAGAGGACTCAAATCAATAAAATTAGAAATGAAAAAGGAGAAGTTGTAACAGACACCACAGAAATACAAAGCATCCTAAGAGACCTCTACAAACAACTCTATGCCAATAAAATGGACAACCTGGAAGAAATGGACAAATTCTTAGAAAGGTATAACCTTCCAAGACTGAACCGGGAAGAAATAGAAAATATGAACAGACCTATCACAAGTAATGAAATTGAAAGTGTGATTAAAAATCTTCCAACAAACAAAAGTCCAGAACTAGATGGCATCAGAGGTGAATTCTATCAAACATTTAGACAAGAGCTAACACCCAATCTTCTCAAACTCTTCAGAACTTTTCAGGGGAAGGAACAGTCCCAAACTCATTATATGAGGCCACCATCACCCTGATACCAAAACCAGACAAAGATACTACAGAAAAAGAAAATTAGAGACCAATATCACTGATTAATATAGATGTAAAAATCCTCAACAAAATACTAGGAAACAGAATTGAACAACACATTAAAAGGATCATGCACCATGATCAGGTGGGGTTTATCCCAGGGATGCAAGAATTCTTCAATATACACAAATCAATCAATGTGATACACCACATTAACAAATTGTAGAATAAAAATATGATCATCCCAATAGATGCAGGAAAAGCTTTCGACAAAATTCAACACCAATTTATGATTAAAAGTCTCCAAAAAGTGGGCATAGAGGGAATCTACCTCAACATAATAAAGGCAGTATATGACAAACCCACAGCAAACATCATTCTCAATAGTGAAAAACTAAAAGCATTTCCTCTAAGATCAGGAACAAGACAAGGATGTCCACTCTCACCACTATTACTCAACATAGTTTTGGAAGTCCTAGACACAGTAATCAGAGAAGAAAAAGAAATAAAAGGAATACAAATTGGAAAAGAAGAAGTAAAATTGTCACTGTTTGCAAATGACACGATACTACACATAGTGAATCCTAAAGATGCCACCAGAAAACTACTAGAGCTAATCAATGAATTTGGTAAAGTTGCAGGATACAAAATTAATGCACAGAAATCTCTTGCATTCCTATACACTAATAATGAAAGATCAGAAAGAGAAATTAAGGAAACAATCTCATTCACCATTGCAACAAAAAGAATAAAATACAGAGGAATGAACCTACATAAGGAGGTAAAAGACCTGTACTCAGAAAACTATAAGACACTGCTGAAAGAAATCAAAGATGATATAAACATATGGAGGTATAAACCATGTTCTTGGATTAGAAGAATCAATATTGTGTAAATGACTATAGTACCCAAAGCAAGCTACAGATTCAATGCAATCCCTATCAAATACCACTGGCATTTTCTACAGAACTAGAACAAAAAAATCTTAAAATTTGTATGGAGACACAAAAGACCCCGAATAGCCAAAGCAATCTTGAGGGAAATTAAAAGAGCTGGAGGAATCAGACTTCCTAACTTCAGACTATACTACAAAGCTACATTAATCAAGACTATATGGTACTGGCACAAAAACAGAAATATAGATCAATTGAACAAGATAGAAAGCCCAGAGATAAACCTACGTACCTATGGCTAACTCATCTATGACAAAGGAGGCAAAGATATACAATGAAGAAAAGACAGTCTCTTCAGTAAGTGGTGCTGGGAAAACTGGACAACCACACGTGAAAGAATGAAATTAGAACGCTCCATAACACCATACACAAAAATAAACTCAAAATTAATTAGAGATCTAAATGTTAGACCAGACACTATAAAATTATTAGAGGAAAACATAGGCAGAACACTCTATGACATAAATCACAGCAAGATCCTTTTTGACCCACCTCCTAGAGAAGTGGAAATAAAAACAAAAATAAACAAATGGGACCTAATGAAACTTCAAAGCTTTTGCACAACAAAGGAAAACATAAACAAGACGAAAATACAACCCTCAGAATGGGAGAAAATGTTTTCAAATGAAGCAAATGACAAAAGATTAATCTCCAAAATTTACAAGCAGCTCGTGTAGCTCAATATCACAAAAACAAACAACACAATCCAAAAATGGGCAGAAGACCTAAATAGACATTTCTCCAAAGGAGATATACAGATTGCCAATAAACACATGAAAGGATGCTGAACATCACTAATCATTAGAGAAATGCAAATCAAAACTACAGTGAGTTATCACCTCCCAGCAGTCAGAATGGCAATCATCAAAAAATCTACAAACAATAAATGCTGGAGAGGCATTTACTGGAGAAAAGGGAACGTTCTTGCACTGTTGCTGGGAATGTAAATTGTTATACCCACTAGGGATAACAGTATAGAGGTTCCTTAAAAAACTAAAAATAGAAGTACCATACGACCCAGCAATCCAACTACTGGGCATTTGCCCTGAGAAAACCATAATTCAAAAAGAGTTATATACAACAATGTTCGTTGCAGTTCTACTTACAATAGCCAGGACATGGAAGCAACCTAAGTGTCCATCGACAGATGAATGGATAAAGAATATCTGGCACATATATAAATGGAATATTACTCAGCCATAAAAAGAAACAAAACTGAGTTATTTGTAGTGAGGGGGATGGACTTAGAGTCTGTCCTACACAGTGAAGTGAGTCAGAAAGAGAAAAATAAATACCGTGTGCTAACAGAGATATATGGAATCTAAAGAAAAAAGTTTATGAAGAACCTAGGGGCAGGACAGGATTAAGGACACAGACATAGAGAAAGGACTTGAGGACACGGGGAGGGGGAAGGGTAAGCTGGGACGAAGTGAGAGAGTGCCATGGACATATATACATTACCAAATGTAACATCGATAGCTACTGGGAAGCAGCCACATAGCACAGGGAGATCAATTCGGTGCTTTGCGACCACCTAAAGGGGTGGGATGTGGAGGGTGGGAGGGAGATGTAAGAGGGAGGGGATATGGTGATATATGTATATGTATAATTGATTCACTTTGTTATACAGCAGAAACTGACACTCCATTGTAAAGCAATTATACTCCAATAAAGGTGTAAAAGGAAAATAAAAAAGAAAGAAGCCCAGAGATAAACCTACACACGTATGGTCAACTAATCTATGACAAAGTAGGCAAGACTATACAATGGAGAAAAGACAGTGTCTTCAATCAGTGGTGCTGGGAAAAATGGACAGCTACATGTAAAAGAATGAAATTAGAACACCCCCTAACACCATACACAAAAATAAATTCAAAATGGATTAGAGACCTCAATGTAAGACCGGACAGTATAAAACTCTTAGAGGAAAACATAGGAAGAATACTCTAACATAAATCACAGCAAGATCTTTTTTGATCCACCTCCTAGAGTAATGACATAAAAAAGAAAACTAAACAAATGGGACCTAATGAAACGTAAAAGCTTTTGCAAAGCAATGGAAACTACAAACACAAAAAGACAACTCTCAGAATGGGAGAATATATTTGCAACTGAATCAATGGACAAAGGATTAATCTCCAATATATATAAACAGCTGATGCAGCTCAATATTAAAAAAACAAACAACCCAATACAAAAATGGGCAGAAGATCTAAATAGACATTTCTTCCAAAAAGACGTAGAGATGGCCAAGGAGCACATGAAAAGCTGCTCTACATCACTAATTATTAGAGAAATGCAAATCAAAACTACAATGAGGTATCACCTCACACCTGTTAGAATGGGCATCATCAGAAAATCTACAAACAACAAATGCTGGAGAGGGTGTGGAGAAAAGGAACCCTCTTCCACGATTGGTGGGAATGTAAATTGATAGTCACTATGGAGAACAGTATGGAGGTTCCTTAAAAAACTAAAAATAGAATTACCATATGATCCAGCAACCCACTACTGGGCATATACCCAGAGAAAACCATAAATCAAAAAGACACATTCACCACAATGTTCATTGCAGCACTATTTACAATAGCCAGGTAATGGAAGCAACCTAAATGCCCACAGACAGACAAATGGATAAAGATGTGGTACATATATAAAATGGACTATTAGCCATAAAAAGGAATGAAATTGGGTCATTTGTAGAGACGTCGATGGATCTAGAGACTGTCATACAGAGTGAAGTAAGTCAGAAAGAGAAAAACAAATATTGTATATTAACGCATATATGTGGAACCTAGAAAAACTGTACAGATTAACCGGTTTGAAGGGAAGAAATAGAGACACAGATGTAGAGAACAAATGTATGGACACAAAGAGGGGAAAGCCATGGGGGGGTGGCGGTGGGAGGAGTTGGGAGATCGGGATTGACATGTATACATTTATATGTATAAAATAGATAACCAATAAGAACCTGCTGTATAAAAAATAAATAAAATAAAATGAAAAATAAAATTTTTTAAAAAACGGAAAAATGTTATTCCCTTCACATACATGTATTTATATGAATGAATTATTTCCATGCTTACATCCATAAGTACAAAAAAGAGGAATAAAACCTACCTTGAAACAAAAAACAAAACAGAACCCACCAGTTATACAGATGAAAACCCAATCAGGGCACTTGCTCCAGTGATAGACAATTCTGAAGTTGGTCAGAGGTGGGGATTCCGCTTGCATGCAGCCAGCAGCCACCCCGCAAGGAGTGTCCTCATTACAAGCCTGGGGGACCGTGCCGAGGCATCTGTGAGTAAACGTGAGATGAGCCCCAGGCCAGCTGCTGCTGAACTGTTCCCACCCGTCCCAGGTAAAACACCTGAATATATACAAGGACTTGAAAGCCTAGAGGAAGGGCCATAGAGCCACACGAGTGACAGCATGCCGGCCAACTTGGTGCCTGCAGGCCAGCCAGGATGGTCCTGGCCCTGGGTGCTCTTCTGGAAGATTTCCATTTCCCTGCCTGAGATACCCGTCCTGTCCCTGCCCCCACTGCTTTTTTCCTTCCTCACCTCTGCCCAGGGAGAAATTCCAGCAGCAGGTATGGGTGACACATCCTCTTCTTTAGCAGGTGGCAGCCTGGCAACTGCTGCAGAAAGTCCAGCAGAGCCCCACTCACACTGGGCCACCCACAAAGCCGTGGCCTCTCACTCCCTCCCACCAGCCCAGCCCCGAGACTGCTGACAGGGCAGAGAAAATGGCGTCAGGCACGGCTGCAGGGGCTCTTGCTGCCTGGAGTGGTATTTATATTGATCTCAACCCAGGCACACCTGGGAAGGGCAGGCTGGCACGGTAAGGCTGCCCAGCTCAGCCAATCATCACCCCTCAGGGGCTCACAGTTGCAGAAAATGGAACTTGCTGAACCGGCCAGGTCCAAGGAACAGGTGTGGGCTCCTGAGAGTCAGGATAGACAAGGGGCTGCAGCTTTGGGTTGTTTTCTAATCATTTTATCTGGCCCATGAGTGGGAGACAACTTCAAGAAAACCCTCTCCTAATGAGAGAAACCCAGGAGTCAGGGAGAGGAGGGGTGGGTGGTGGTTGGAGACAGAGGCCTGGTGCCCCGGGTGCAGTGGAAGTCTCTGGAAGACCAGGTGGAGGGAGGCCGCACAGAGTGATGCCCAGGGTCACAGACCTGTCGCAGCTACTGTTTGTTAGTTCAAGTCCTGCTCTGAGGTGCTCTGTGTCAGCTCTGAGCGACAGGTGAGCTGGGGGTGCTCTGCAATGAGGGCTATGTGCACGGTTCCTGTGTGCAGGCCTGCCACGGTACCTGCAAGGGTAGCTCTGTATCCTGGGAGGGGCCTGACCACGAGAGCCCCGTGGGCTGGGGTGGGGGTGGGGTACCTGCCCAGGTGAGCTCCATATTCTGGGATTGGTCTGACCACGAGAGCCCCATGGGCTGCTGGGGACCTGGTAAAGGATGTCAGGACAGTCAGTGAAGCCACCGAGGATATACCTCCAGTTGCTCCTAATTCCTACACCCTGCTGGTCATTCTACCAACCACCAGGACATGGTATTCTGTATTAGTCTTCAATGATGCCTTCTTTTGTATTCCATTAGTCCCAGAGTCACAAGAAATTTTGGCTTGTGAGTGGCAGGACTCAACATACAACTAAAACAATACTTCCGGGCCGTCTTGCCCCAAGGGTGCAAAAATTCCCACACCATCTTTGGGGAAACCTTAGCTAAAGACCTAAAAGTTCTACCTCTGGAAAAGGAAACCCTCCTTCAGTACGCAGACGACATTCTGATCGCCAGCCCTACTAAGGAGGCCTCTGAACTACCAAGCCAATAAAGGATAGAAGTTGTCCAAGAAAAAGCTCAAATATCACAGACTGCGGTGACCTGCCTGGGCTTCATTCTCACAGAAGGTCGGAGAAGCCCATCCCAGGAAAGGGAAGAAACCATTTTCAGCCTTACCCCTTTCTAAAACTAGAAGACAGCTTAGGGGTTCCTGGGGAGGCCAGGGTTTGCTGCTTCTGGATCCCTAACTGCAGTCTACTAGCTGGGCCTCTATATGAAACACTGAAAGGAAAAGATGATGATCCTTTTGAATAGAATCCAGAAGTGGCCTTTCAAGAATGGAAAGAGCAGTCAATTCAGACCCTTGCCCTGGAACTCCCTAATTTAGCTAAACCCTTTGATCTTTACATTCCTGGTGAAAGGTGAATCGCCATTGGAGAATTAGTGCAAAAACTGGGACCACTTGAAATGGAACAATGCAAGAATGCCATCCAGGTAGGATAAACTACGGTCACCAAGGGGCTTGGCCTACTGCCACATCTGGCCAAGATACTGGCAGTATCTAAAAACCTGGAAATCAGCAGCCCGAAAGGCCACCTCCCTCCTAAGGGAAAAGGACCCCACGTGGTGATCCTAACCACCAACCATGCCCTGAAGTTGCAGGGTTCGCTCCGTGGGCACACCAACCTCGAGTGAGGAGGCCCTCCAACTCCAACATCCAGAGAGATAACCGGGGGCAACAGGACACCATGACGACTCGTGTGAACATCACTTGACCTGGAGTTTCTCTCATAAAACAACAAGAGTGTGTCCCAAAAGAGTAGACTACTGCTTGCAGGACTTACTGCACCCAGAGGGGAGCTAATAATCTTGGCGGGGGAACCGTATATCACACTGTCACCATAGAAAAGCCTACAGACACCGTGATGATGGTGGCCAATAAGACTGGCTGGACTCCTGTTTACTTCAAAAGGCTGTTGACTCAGTGGCCATCATGGTCCTTGATCACCACTGACCCTGGACTGTCTGGGAGTTGAGCGGGCAGGGCTCTGACACCTGGTGCTGTTTGTACGTTAATTCAGGGGCCTAATTGAAGAAAGCGCAGACTACTGGTCAGAGCATCTAGGCTGGCAGAAACGGTCAGCCTAAGGTGGCCAAACAAATGTGGGGCGGGGTGAAACCGGCCCCCACAGCGTCTCTGCACATCTCTTTCCTGGACCCTTAAAGGTCATTAGAATCTATAACACTTCCAATGCTGGTGCTCAGGCGGACGAGCAAGGATGCAGGGGGCCTGGGGACAATCAACGTCACCTGGAGGCTGCTGGGGAGAAGTTCTGACCCTCGTCCCTGGGTTTGAGGACTCCCAACTCAGCACTCAGCAGTTACAGAAGAAGGGTCTGCACCCTCAGAACTCCAAGAATGAGGAACGGGACAAAAGACAGAGGAGGTGTTTGTCCCCAGCAAAGCCCATTAAAAATCCCTGGGAGATAAAAATAGAATCTGTGCAATAAAGTCAAGTCTAACCTTTTTTATCCTTTGTGCTTTGTCTAATTTCATGTGCTCCTAGGGTCCCGCATGCAGAGGTTCCACACCCGGCACTTCAGACCAGATTTCCTAGTGCAGAATGGCTGGGTCGACACCTCAGCTCCTGGGGCCCAGTGCAGACTCCGCGATATAGAGCCTGAACTGCAGCCAACCCGGCCCTCGAGAGCTCCGCCCCCTCCCTCCCACTGACTCTGACAGGATCTCTACACAGCAGCCCAGCCCACAGCCCACGGGGTAGTGCATGCTCTCACCTCTCCATTCTCTGATCAAAATATAAAGTTTCCTTTGCTTGTGAACCAAACTCAGTCTCGATCTGTTGGCCCCAATGACACTGCGCAGGGGGACACTTGTTGGGGTCCACTCTGGAGGATCAGTAACAGAAATTGAGACTATTGTAACCTCAATGAACAGATGTGTGAGCCAAACTGTAGTTAACATAGAGCAGTGTATAAGGCTCGGGTAAAATAAGATGTTTCTAACGCTTCCATTGGCTATTTCCATCACTTTATTATAAGCAAGTTCAGTGAAAAGGTTTGTCTTATTTGTCAGGTCAATATTAGAGAAACGAAGTGATTTCTTTCCAAGGATGTACATCTAATAATCTTGGTTAAAGCTTCAATCTTGTTTTAAATGCTTTTCCATTGAAAATGATACCTCTCTTTCAGCTCTCCCATTTCTGAGAAGTATAAAATCTTATAATTTATTATTACCAAAGCGGAAAGGTGGGAGGAGGGATAAATTAACAGTTTGGGATTAACACATACACACTGCTATGTATAAAATAGATCATCAACAAGGAACTACTGTATAGCACAGGGAACTACACTCAACATTTTGCAATAACCTATAAGGGGAAATAATCTGAAAAAGAATAGATATTTTTATTGACATCATCTATCAATGACAGTTAAAGTGTAACCTAAGGGAAGCTGGTGGTGAGTGATTCTGAACCTGAAGACTTCAATCATCTAAAGTTTGGACTCTGCCTACTTCCCAAGGCCCTTAATGAACATATGTGTAGCCGTAGCTTAAAAAATTCCCCAGTTTGGGTTTCGGGGAGACACTGATTTTGAAAAAGCCCTGGTGTTTTCCTTACATGAATGGGACTCTTCCTACTGCTAAAACATGTCTGTCACACCCAGAGGATGGTATACCGTCTGATCGGGAAGAGTTTGGAAAAGGCATCTCATCTCCTCATCTCCTGGGCCTCGGGTTCACCCCTCCAGCGTCTTTACTAACAGTCTCCCCACTTGGAGATGGCAGCACTGTCAACATCCTGTTACGTACAGTTTGGAATTTGTCCAGAGGATGAAGCGGAAGGATGAGGAACAATGAGAGACAAGTCCTAGGTGTTCAGACAGGCACATGTCACTCTAATTTCCAATCAGGAAGACGAATTGACCAAAGGCTAGGGTTGCCCATGGAAACAGTATAGGGCTTGAGGAAATCCCACTGCTTTGTGGCCAGTTCCCATAAACACAAGTTGAACAATGGAACTCAGGGGCAGTAAAATTCACAAAACTGCAGAGTTGAAAATATCTATCACTGAAAAATGTCTTGAGGAAAGTCAGAGAAAAGGACTTGTAAGCAAGGGAGAATGGCAGGAAAGGGATTTGAGGAGGTAGAAAGGACTCGCCATTAAGCACAAGAAAAGGGGCTGAACATTGCCAACATTGCAGTTGGCCAAAAAGGGTGTATGCGTTTTTTTCTGTATATATTCAAGAAAAGGGCATACACTTTTTTAGCCAACCAAACAGGTGGGCACTGGAAATCAATACTACAAAAGATATCACTTCGGATCAGTCAGAAGAGCCATCCTCATAAAGCGTAAACAACAGAAATGCAGGACAGGGCAAGGAGAAGAGGGAGCCCTGTGAGACTTATAGTGGAAAATATATATTGCCAACGTCCATTCTGGAGAAGTGTATTGTGTTTACTAAAGCATCTAAAAAATGAGCTACAGAGCATAGGGCACTTGCACTCATGGGCGTATATCTTGGGAAAAACAAAAATGGAGAGGACACAGGCACCCCAATATTTACCGCCTCTCTGTTTAAAAGATCCTCGACTAGGATATAACTTAAATGTCTCTGGAGGGAAAACATGGATAGAGATGTGGTACTTATGTAGAGTGGAATATTACTCAGCCTGGAAATCAATGAAATATGGCCAGTTGTAACAACTCCTAGGGAGTTACGTATGATCATTCTAAGTGACATAATTCAAAAAGAAAAAGACACATATCATAAGATATCACTTAAAGGTGGAATCCAAAATAGCTACACATGAAATAACTTACAAAACAAAAACATAGTCAAATATGTAGAAAACACGCATAAGGCTGCTAAACGGGAAAGGTGGGGAGGGGTGAGGCATCATCCAAGAGGTTGAAATTAGCAAAGATACCATTCCAAATACCAAACTGATAATCAACAAGGCCTACACGGTAGCTAAAAGAACTGCACTCAGCACACTCAAGTCACCGGAAAAGTATATATACGACTGGTAAGAATCTGAAAAAGAATTTACTGATGTCTCTCTGTACGTGAATCAAGTGGATGTACAGCAGCAAGAAACAGAGCTTTGAAAATAAGCTGTAACCAATATAGTAATAAATTGAAAACAATAAACGACAGAGAGACAGAGAAAACCTCTTACAACTTTTCCTCAGGGACGGTGATGCAACATGGATTGAACACGTCTAGACCCACAGCAGGATGAGACATAAGGCTGGAAACTGTTTGCACTAAGAGAAATGTGAGGTTGGGTGAGGAAATGCACACCCTTTAAAGTAACACTACCTGGTACCCATTCAATGGGTCCCAAATCTGCAGGTTCAAGGGATCTTCCTACAGCTAAAACATGCATGGAAAACCCAGAGGACTGTACACCATGTGATCGGGAGATGTGTCTAAAATGCAGCTCATTTATCCTCTCCTGGTGCTCCTGTTCACCATTCCAGCCACGTTACTTAGAATCTCCCCACTTGGAGAATCAGGACATTTCAACTTCTGTTTCACACATTTTGCAAATTGTGAGGAGGATGAACGGGAAGAGGGGGAACCAATGAGAGAATAGTTGTAGGGGGTTGTACGGGCACATATCACTCTAATTTCCCATTAAGAATGAGAATTGAAAAAAGGCTCAGCCCGCCTCACCCGAGCCAAAATAGGGCCTGAAGCAATCCTGCGGGTTTGAGGCCAGCTCACAAAAGAGCAACTTAAAAAATGGAGCTCAGGGTCACTGCAATTCACAAACCTGCAGAGTTATAAATGAAAACTAACGTCCAAAAATATGTTGAGGTAAGGCAAAGAAGAGGATCTGAATGCAAGACAGAATTGCAAGAAACAGATTTCAAGAGGTAGATTGGACTCGTCTTTAAAGCACATGAAAAGCAGCAGAATTTCGACAATGATGCAGTTGGCCCAAAAGGGCGTATGCGTTTTTTCCTGATTATATCCAGGAAAAAATGCATACACAATTTATGGGCAATGAAGCAAGCAAGCAATGCAAATGTGCACAACAAAGAAGTCTCATTTCCCACCAGTCAAAAGGGCCATCCTAAACAATTGTAAAAACCAGAAATGCAGGACAGGCCATGGAGAACAGGGAGCCTTTATACGCTGATGGGCAGTGTGTGAACTGCCGAGAGCCACTCTGGAGAAGTGTATGGTGGTTCCTAAATCATCTAAAAAACAGAGCTACAGAGCATAGGACACTTCCAATCATGGGAATATATCTAGGGAAGTCTAAAAATCAACAAGACACAAGCACACCACAGTTTAGGGCTACTCTGTTTACAAGAACCTCAACTTCAGTACACCTTAAATATCCCAGGAAAGAGAACAATGGATAAAGAAGATGTGGCACTTATGTACAATGGAATATCTCTTCACCATGAAATCAATGTAATAAGGCTAGTAGAAGGATAAAGAGTGGATTTAGGTCCGATAATACTACTTGAAATTAGTCAAACAGAAAAAGAAACATATCATAAGATATCACTTATAGAGGGAGGGTAAATATGGCTGCACAAAAAATGAATTACATAACAGAACAGTGTCTCACATTTAGAAAACACACTTATGTCAGCTTAAGGGGAAAGGAGAGGTGGGGTGATGCATAAAACCAGAGTTTGAAATTAGCACAGATACCGTTCAATAAACCAAATAAGTATTAGACAAGATCTACACCTTGCTCAATGAACTGGCCTCAACACACCCAATACACTGCACAGAAATAAATCTGAGTAATAAGAATCTTAAGACCCATGTATTGACATATCTTCATAAGGGAATCAAGTGTGTGCAGAGCAGCACAAACACAGCAGTGAAAATGAGCTAAACCCCATTATAGAAATAAATTTTAAAAACAAAACGCATAAACAATCAAAGAGAGAAAAATTCTTACAATATTCGCTCAGGGGCTGTGATGCAACCTGGATTGACCACATATAAACCCACAGCTAGATAAGACATAAGGCTGGACACTTGGGGCTGAGAGGATTGGTGAGCTTTGGTGAGCAACTGCCGAAAGTTTAATGCAATACTTCATGCTACTCATTCCAAGGGTCCCAACACTCCAGGTTGAAGGGAATATTCCTACAGCTAAACCATGCTTGGGAAACCCAGCGACAGGTATACCATATGATCGGGAAAGGTTTCTAAAACGCACCTCATTGTTCCTCTCCTGGGGCTCCGGATTGACATTCATGCCGCTTTACTAACAAAAACCCCACATGGAGAGTCAATGCCTTTAAGTTCCTGTATCGCACAGTCTGCAGTTAGTGCGGAGGATGAATGGGAATAGGGGGAACCAGTGAGAAACTAGCTGTAGCGGTTTCAATGGGCACATGTCACTCTAATTTAACATCAGTAAGCAGAATTAACCAAAGGCACAGCAAGGTGCCCCAGAAGAACAATAGGGTCTGAAGGAATCCTGTGGTTATGAGGCAAGATCAGAAAAATAAGAGCTGAAAAATGGAGCTAAGGGCCACTGCAATTCAAAACCTGCAGAGTTATAAAGGCCAACTATTTTCAAAAAATATATTGAGGTAAGGCTATGAAGAGGCATTGAAAGCAAGGCAGAATTGCAGGAAACAGATTTCAGGAGGTAGACTGGAATTGCATTTAAAGCATAGGAAAAGAGGCAGAACATCAACAATGATGCACTTGGCCAAAAAGTGCGTATGCGTTTTTTCCTGAATATATTCAGCAAAAAACACATATGCACTTTCTGGCCAACCAAGCAACCTTGCAAAGGAAATCTGCACTACAATGAAGTCTCACTTCAACCAGGTCAAAAGGGCCATCTGAAAAAAGTGTAAAATCCAGAAAGGCAGGACAGGCCATGGAGACCTGGGAGCCTTCTTATGCTGATGGGCGGGATGTAAATTGCCAACAGCCACTCTGGAGAAGTGTATGGTGTTTCCTTAAACATCTAAAAAACAAAGCAACAGAGCCTAGGGCACTTCCACTTATGGTCCTATAGCTTAGGGAAATTAAAATCAAAAAGACACAGCCACCCCAAAGTTTGGGACGGCTCTGTTTACAAGAACCTCATTTACGGTACAAGTTCAATATCGCAGAAAGTGAAAAATGGATAAAGAAGTTGTGGTACTTACGTACAATGCAATATCACTCAGCAATGAAATCTATGTCATCAGGCCCGTAGCAGCATAATGAGTGGATTCAGGTATGATGATTCTAACTGAAATAAGTCACACAGAAAAAGAAATATCATAAGATATCACTAATACACGGAATGTAAACTTGGCTACACAGGAACTGGATTACAAAACAGAACAGGGTCTCAAATTTAGAAAACCAACTTATGCTTGCTTAAGGGGAAAGGTGAGTTGGGGTGCTGCATAAAACCAGAGATTGAAATGAGCACAGATAAAGTTCCTTAAGCCAAATATGGAATAGACAAGAGCTACTCCTTGCTCAATGAAATGGACTCAACACCCCATATTAAACGCCTAAGAATGTACCTGACTAGTAAGTATCTTAAAACCTATGGATTGCTATGTCTCTGAAAGAAAATCAAGCGTGTGTACAGGGGCATAAACGCAGCAGTGATAGGATTGGAGAGGTTCGGTGAGCAAATGAAGACCCTTTGAAGTCATATTGCATGGTACCCATTCCACGGGTCTCAACTCTCCAGGTTTAAGGGATTCTTCCTTCAGCTAAAACATGCACGTGGAACCCAGAGTATGATCAACCGTGTGATCGGGAGACGTGTTCCAATATGTCTCAGTTCTCGTCCCCTGGTACTCGGGTGCAACATTCCAGACACTTTAGTAACACTCTCCCGACTTGGAGAGTCAGTGCCTTTAACCTCCTGTTTGGCCCAGTTTGCAATTTCTCCGGAAGATGAACAGGAATAGGGAGAACTAATGAGTGACTAGCTGGAGGTTTCTGGACGGGCAAATTTAACTCTCACTTCCCACCAGGAAGAGGAATTAACCAAAGGCTCAGCGTGCCGTGCCAGAACCAGAATAGGGCCTGAAGCAATCCTGCGGTGTTGCGGCCAGCTCACAAGAAAGCGAGTTGAAGAAAGGAGCTCAGAGGCACTGTAATTCACACACCTGCAGAGTTATAAATGACAGCTATCGTCCAAAAATATACTGAAGTAAGGCTGCCAAGAGGACTTGAAAGTGGGGCAGAATTGCAGGAAACCGATTTCAGGAGGTAGACTGGAATTGCATTTAAAGCATAGGAAAAGAGGCAGAACGTCCACAATGATGCACTTGGCCAAAAAGGGCGTATGCGTTTTTTCCTGAATATATTCAGGAAAAAACGCATACGCCCTTTTTGGCCAACCAAGCAAGCTTGCAAAGGAAATCTGCACTACAATGAAGTCTCACTTCCCCCAGGTAAAAAGGGCCATCTGAAAAAAGTGTAAAATCCAGAAAGGCAGGACAGGCCATGGAGAACTGGGAGTCTTCTTATGCTGATGGGCGGGATGTAAATTGCCAAGAGCCACTCGGGAGAAGTGTATGGTGTTTCCTGAAATATCTAAAGAACAAAGCAACAGAGCCTAGGGCACTTCCACTTATGGTCCTATAGCTTAGGGAAATTAAAATCAAAAAGACACAGCCACCCCAAAGTTTGGGATGGCTCTTTTTACAAGAACCTCGTTTACGGTACAATTTCAATATCGCAGAAAGTGGAAAATGGATAAAGAAGTTGTGGTACTTACGTACAATGCAATATCACTCAGCAATGAAATCTATGTCATCAGGCCTGTAGCATCATAATGAGTGGATTCAGGTATGATGATTCTAACTGAAATAAGTCACACAGAAAAAGAAACATCATAAGATATCACTAATACACGGAATGTAAACTTGGCTACACAGGAACTGGATTAAAAAACAGAACAGGGTCTCAAATTTAGAAAACCAACTTATGCTTGCTTAAGGGGAAAGGTGAGTTGGGGTGCTGCATAAAACCAGAGATTGAAATGAGCACAGATAAAGTTCCTTAAGCCAAATATGGAATAGACAAGAGCTACTCCTTGCTCAACGAAATGGACTCAACACCCCATATTAAACGCCTAAGAATGTACCTGACTAGTAAGTATCTTAAAACCTATGGATTGCTATGTCTCTGAAAGAGAATCAAGCGTGTGTACAGGCGCATAAACGCAGCAGTGATAGGATTGTAGAGGTTCGGTGAGCAAATGAAGACCCTTTGAAGTCATATTGCATGGTACCCATTCCACGGGTCTCAACTCTCCAGGTTTAAGGGATTCTTCCTTCAGCTAAAACATGCACGTGGAACCCAGAGTATGATCAACCGTGTGATCAGGAGACGTGTTCCTATATGTCTCAGTTCTCGTCCCCTGGTACTCGGGTGCAACATTCCAGACGCTTTGCTAACACTCTCCCGACTTGGAGAGTCAGCGCCTTTAACCTCCTGTTTGGCCCAGTTTGCAATTTCTGCGGAAGATGAACAGGAATAGGGAGAACCAATGAGAGACTAGCTGGAGGTGTCTGGATGCGTAAATTAAACTCTCATTTCCCACCAGAAAGAGGAATTAACCAAAGGCTCAGCGTGCCATGCCGGAACCAGATTAGGGCCTGAAGCAATCCTGCCGTGTTGCGGCCAGCTCACAAGAAAGCGAGTTGAAGAAAGGAGCTCAGGGGCACTGTAATTCACAAACCTGCAGAGTTATAAATGACAGCTATCGTCCAAAAATATACTGAAGTAAGGCTGCCAAGAGGACTTGAATGCGGGGCAGAATTGCAGGAAACCGATTTCAGGAGGTAGACTGGAATTGCATTTAAAGCATAGGAAAAGAGGCAGAACGTCCACAATGATGCACTTGGCCAAAAAGGGCGTATGCGTTTTTTCCTGAATATATTCAGGGAAAAACGCATACGCCCTTTTTGGCCAACCAAGCAAGCTTGCAAAGGAAATCTGCACTACAATGAAGTCTCACTTCCCCCAGGTAAAAAGGGCCATCTGAAAAAAGTGTAAAATCCAGAAAGGCAGGACAGGCCATGGAGAACTGGGAGCCTTCTTATGCTGATGGGCGGGATGTAAATTGCCAAGAGCCACTCTGGAGAAGTGTATGGGTTTCCTGAAATATCTAAAGAACAAAGCAACAGAGCCTAGGGCACTTCCACTTATGGTCCTATAGCTTAGGGAAATTAAAATCAAAAAGACACAGCCACCCCAAAGTTTGGGAAGGCTCTGTTTACAAGAACCTCGTTTA
This sequence comes from Leucopleurus acutus, assembly GCF_964270905.1. NCBI lineage: Eukaryota > Metazoa > Chordata > Mammalia > Artiodactyla > Delphinidae > Leucopleurus > Leucopleurus acutus. The sequence goes on along the minus strand of NW_028139226.1, from coordinate 1,324,789 downwards.
CGGTACAAGTTCAATATCGCAGAAAGTGGAAAATGGATAAAGAAGTTGTGGTACTTACGTACAATGCAATATCAGTCAGCAATGAAATCTATGTCATCAGGCCCGTAGCAGCATAATGAGTGGATTCAGGTATGATGATTCTAACTGAAATAAGTCACACAGAAAAAGAAACATCATAAGATATCACTAATACACGGAATGTAAACTTGGCTACACAGGAACTGGATTACAAAACAGAACAGGGTCTCAAATTTAGAAAACCAACTTATGCTTGCTTAAGGGGAAAGGTGAGTTGGGGTGCTGCATAAAACCAGAGATTGAAATGAGCACAGATAAAGTTCCTTAAGCCAAATATGGAATAGACAAGAGCTACTCCTTGCTCAACGAAATGGACTCAACACCCCATATTAAACGCCTAAGAATATACCTGACTAGTAAGTATCTTAAAACCTATGGATTGCTATGTCTCTGAAAGAGAATCAAGCGTGTGTACAGGGGCATAAACGCAGCAATGATAGGACTGGAGAGGTTCGGTGAGCAAATGAAGACCCTTTGAAGTCATATTGCATGGTACCCATTCCACGGGTCTCAACTCTCCAGGTTTAAGGGATTCTTCCTTCAGCTAAAACATGCATGTGGAACCCAGAGTATGATCAACCGTGTGATCAGGAGACGTGTTCCTATATATCTCAGTTCTCGTCCCCTGGTACTCGGGTGCAACATTCCAGACGCTTTACTAACACTCTCCCGACTTGGAGAGTCAGTGCCTTTAACCTCCTGTTTGGCTCAGTTTGCAATTTCTGCGGAAGATGAACAGGAATAGGGAGAACCATTGAGAGACTAGCTGGAGGTGTCTGGATGCGCAAATTTAACTCTCATTTCCCACCAGAAAGAGGAATTAACCAAAGGCTCAGCGTGCCGTGCCGGAACCAGATGAGGGCCTGAAGCAATCCTGCGGTGTTGCGGCCAGCTCACAAGAAAGCGAGTTGAAGAAAGGAGCTCAGGGGAACTGTAATTCACAAACCTGCAGAGTTATAAATGACAGCTATCGTCCAAAAATATACTGAAGTAAGGCTGCCAAGAGGACTTGAAAGCGGGGCAGAATTGCAGGAAACCGATTTCAGGAGGTAGACTGGAATTGCATTTAAAGCATAGGAAAAGAGGCAGAACGTCCACAATGATGCACTTGGCCAAAAAGGGCGTATGCGTTTTTTCCTGATTCAGGAAAAAACGCATACGCCCTTTTTGGCCAACCAAGCAAGCTTGCAAAGGAAATCTGCACTACAATGAAGTCTCACTTCCCCCAGGTAAAAAGGGCCATCTGAAAAAAGTGTAAAATCCAGAAAGGCAGGACAGGCCATGGAGAACTGGGAGCCTTCTTATGCTGATGGGCGGGATGTAAATTGCCCAGAGCCACTCTGGAGAAGTGTATGGTGTTTCCTGAAATATCTAAAGAACAAAGCAACGGAGCCTAGGGCACTTCCACTTATGGTCCTATAGCTTAGGGAAATTAAAATCAAAAAGACACAGCCACCGCAAAATTTGGGACGGCTCTGTTTACAAGAACCTCGTTTACGGTACAAGTTCAATATCGCAGAAAGTGGAAAATGGATAAAGAAGTTGTGGTACTTACGTACAATGCAATATCACTCAGCAATGAAATCTATGTCATCAGGCCCGTAGCAGCATAATGAGTGGATTCAGGTATGATGATTCTAACTGAAATAAGTCACACAGAAAAAGAAACATCATAAGATATCACTAATACACGGAATGTAAACCTGGCTACACAGGAACTGGATTACAAAACAGAACAGGGTCTCAAATTTAGAAAACCAACTTATGCTTGCTTAAGGGGAAAGGTGAGTTGGGGTGCTGCATAAAACCAGAGATTGAAATGAGCACAGATAAAGTTCCTTAAGCCAAATATGGAATAGACAAGAGCTACTCCTTGCTCAACGAAATGGACTCAACACCCCATATTAAACGCCTAAGAATGTACCTGACTAGTAAGTATCTTAAAACCTATGGATTGCTATGTCTCTGAAAGAGAATCAAGCGTGTGTACAGGGGCATAAACGCAGCAGTGATATGATTGGAGAGGTTCGGTGAGCAAATGAAGACACTTTGAAGTCATATTGCATGGTACCCATTCCACGGGTCTCAACTCTCCAGGTTTAAGGGATTCTTCCTTCAGCTAAAACATGCATGTGGAACCCAGAGTATGATCAACCGTGTGATCGGGAGACGTGTTCCTATATGTCTCAGTTCTCGTCCCCTGGTACTCGGGTGCAACATTCCAGACGCTTTACTAACACTCTCCCGACTTGGAGAGTCAGTGCCATTAACCTCCTGTTTGGCCCAGTTTGCAATTTCTGCGGAAGATGAACAGGAATAGGGAGAACCAATGAGAGACTAGCTGGAGGTGTCTGGATGCGCAAATTTAACTCTCATTTCCCACCAGGAAGAGGAATTAACCAAAGGCTCAGCATGCCGTGCCAGAACCAGATTAGGGCCTGAAGCAATCCTGCCGTGTTGCGGCCAGCTCACAAGAAAGCGAGTTGAAGAAAGGAGCTCAGGAGCACTGTAATTCACAAAACCTGCAGAGTTATAAATGACAGCTATCGTCCAAAAATATACTGAAGTAAGGCTGCCAAGAGGACTTGAAAGCGGGGCAGAATTGCAGGAAACCGATTTCAGGAGGTAGACTGGAATTGCATTTAAAGCATAGGAAAAGAGGCAGAACGTCCACAATGATGCACTTGGCCAAAAAGGGCGTATGCGTTTTTTCCTGAATATATTCAGGGAAAAACGCATACGCCCTTTTTGGCCAACCAAGCAAGCTTGCAAAGGAAATCTGCACTACAATGAAGTCTCACTTCCCCCAGGTAAAAAGGGCCATCTGAAAAAAGTGTAAAATCCAGAAAGGCAGGACAGGCCATGGAGAACTGGGAGCCTTCTTATGCTGATGGGCGGGATGTAAATTGCCAAGAGCCACTCTGGAGAAGTGTATGGTGTTTCCTGAAATATCTAAAGAACAAAGCAACAGAGCCTAGGGCACTTCCACTTATGGTCCTATAGCTTAGGGAAATTAAAATCAAAAAGACACAGCCACCCCAAAGTTTGGGACGGCTCTGTTTACAAGAACCTCATTTACGGTACAAGTTCAATATCGCAGAAAGTGGAAAATGGATAAAGAAGTTGTGGTACTTACGTACAATGCAATATCAGTCAGCAATGAAATCTATGTCATCAGGCCCGTAGCAGCATAATGAGTGGATTCAGGTATGATGATTCTAACTGAAATAAGTCACACAGAAAAAGAAACATCATAAGATATCACTAATACACGGAATGTAAACTTGGCTACACAGGAACTGGATTACAAAACAGAACAGGGTCTCAAATTTAGAAAACCAACTTATGCTTGCTTAAGGGGAAAGGTGAGTTGGGGTGCTGCATAAAACCAGAGATTGAAATGAGCACAGATAAAGTTCCTTAAGCCAAATATGGAATAGACAAGAGCTACTCCTTGCTCAACGAAATGGACTCAACACCCCATATTAAACGCCTAAGAATATACCTGACTAGTAAGTATCTTAAAACCTATGGATTGCTATGTCTCTGAAAGAGAATCAAGCGTGTGTACAGGGGCATAAACGCAGCAGTGATATGATTGGAGAGGTTCGGTGAGCAAATGAAGACCCTTTGAAGTCATATTGCATGGTACCCATTCCACGGGTCTCAACTCTCCAGGTTTAAGGGATTCTTCCTTCAGCTAAAACATGCATGTGGAACCCAGAGTATGATCAACCGTGTGATCGGGAGACATGTTCCTATATGTCTCAGTTCTCGTCCCCTGGTACTCGGGTGCAACATTCCAGACGCTTTACTAACACTCTCCCGACTTGGAGAGTCAGTGCCATTAACCTCCTGTTTGGCCCAGTTTGCAATTTCTGCGGAAGATGAACAGGAATAGGGAGAACCAATGAGAGACTAGCTGGAGGTGTCTGGATGCGCAAATTTAACTCTCATTTCCCACCAGGAAGAGGAATTAACCAAAGGCTCAGCGTGCCGTGCCAGAACCAGATTAGGGCCTGAAGCAATCCTGCCGTGTTGCGGCCAGCTCACAAGAAAGCGAGTTGAAGAAAGGAGCTCAGGAGCACTGTAATTCACAAAACCTGCAGAGTTATAAATGACAGCTATCGTCCAAAAATATACTGAAGTAAGGCTGCCAAGAGGACTTGAAAGCGGGGCAGAATTGCAGGAAACCGATTTCAGGAGGTAGACTGGAATTGCATTTAAAGCATAGGAAAAGAGGCAGAACGTCCACAATGATGCACTTGGCCAAAAAGGGCGTATGCGTTTTTTCCTGAATATATTCAGGGAAAAACGCATACGCCCTTTTTGGCCAACCAAGCAAGCTTGCAAAGGAAATCTGCACTACAATGAAGTCTCACTTCCCCCAGGTAAAAAGGGCCATCTGAAAAAAGTGTAAAATCCAGAAAGGCAGGACAGGCCATGGAGAACTGGGAGCCTTCTTATGCTGATGGGCGGGATGTAAATTGCCAAGAGCCACTCTGGAGAAGTGTATGGTGTTTCCTGAAATATCTAAAGAACAAAGCAACAGAGCCTAGGGCACTTCCACTTATGGTCCTATAGCTTAGGGAAATTAAAATCAAAAAGACACAGCCACCCCAAAGTTTGGGACGGCTCTGTTTACAAGAACCTCATTTATGGTACAAGTTCAATATCGCAGAAAGTGGAAAATGGATAAAGAAGTTGTGGTACTTACGTACAATGCAATATCAGTCAGCAATGAAATCTATGTCATCAGGCCCGTAGCAGCATAATGAGTGGATTCAGGTATGATGATTCTAACTGAAATAAGTCACACAGAAAAAGAAACATCATAAGATATCACTAAGACACGGAATGTAAACTTGGCTACACAGGAACTGGATTACAAAACAGAACAGGGTCTCAAATTTAGAAAACCAACTTATGCTTGCTTAAGGGGAAAGGTGAGTTGGGGTGCTGCATAAAACCAGAGATTGAAATGAGCACAGATAAAGTTCCTTAAGCCAAATATGGAATAGACAAGAGCTACTCCTTGCTCAACGAAATGGACTCAACACCCCATATTAAACGCCTAAGAATATACCTGACTAGTAAGTATCTTAAAACCTATGGATTGCTATGTCTCTGAAAGAGAATCAAGCGTGTGTACAGGGGCATAAACGCAGCAATGATAGGACTGGAGAGGTTCGGTGAGCAAATGAAGACCCTTTGAAGTCATATTGCATGGTACCCATTCCACGGGTCTCAACTCTCCAGGTTTAAGGGATTCTTCCTTCAGCTAAAACATGCATGTGGAACCCAGAGTATGATCAACCGTGTGATCAGGAGACGTGTTCCTATATATCTCAGTTCTCGTCCCCTGGTACTCGGGTGCAACATTCCAGACGCTTTACTAACACTCTCCCACTTGGAGAGTCAGTGCCTTTAACCTCCTGTTTGGCTCAGTTTGCAATTTCTGCGGAAGATGAACAGGAATAGGGAGAACCATTGAGAGACTAGCTGGAGGTGTCTGGATGCGCAAATTTAACTCTCATTTCCCACCAGAAAGAGGAATTAACCAAAGGCTCAGCGTGCTGTACCAGAACCAGATTAGGGCCTGAAGCAATCCTGCCGTGTTGCGGCCAGCTCACAAGAAAGCGAGTTGAAGAAAGGAGCTCAGGAGCACTGTAATTCACAAAACCTGCAGAGTTATAAATGACAGCTATCGTCCAAAAATATACTAAAGTAAGGCTGCCAAGAGGACTTGAAAGCGGGGCAGAATTGCAGGAAACCGATTTCAGGAGGTAGACTGGAATTGCATTTAAAGCATAGGAAAAGAGGCAGAACGTCCACAATGATGCACTTGGCCAAAAAGGGCGTATGCGTTTTTTCCTGATTCAGGAAAAAACGCATACGCCCTTTTTGGCCAACCAAGCAAGCTTGCAAAGGAAATCTGCACTACAATGAAGTCTCACTTCCCCCAGGTAAAAAGGGCCATCTGAAAAAAGTGTAAAATCCAGAAAGGCAGGACAGGCCATGGAGAACTGGGAGCCTTCTTATGCTGATGGGCGGGATGTAAATTGCCGAGAGCCACTCTGGAGAAGTGTATGGTGTTTCCTGAAATATCTAAAGAACAAAGCAACGGAGCCTAGGGCACTTCCACTTATGGTCCTATAGCTTAGGGAAATTAAAATCAAAAAGACACAGCCACCACAAAATTTGGGACGGCTCTGTTTACAAGAACCTCGTTTACGGTACAAGTTCAATATCGCAGAAAGTGGAAAATGGATAAAGAAGTTGTGGTACTTACGTACAATGCAATATCACTCAGCAATGAAATCTATGTCATCAGGCCCGTAGCAGCATAATGAGTGGATTCAGGTATGATGATTCTAACTGAAATAAGTCACACAGAAAAAGAAACATCATAAGATATCACTAATACACGGAATGTAAACTTGGCTACACAGGAACGGATTACAAAACAGAACAGGGTCTCAAATTTAGAAAACCAACTTATGCTTGCTTAAGGGGAAAGGTGAGTTGGGGTGCTGCATAAAACCAAAGATTGAAATGAGCACAGATAAAGTTCCTTAAGCCAAATATGGAATAGACAAGAGCTACTCCTTGCTCAATGAAATGGACTCAACACCCCATATTAAACGCCTAAGAATGTACCTGACTAGTAAGTATCTTAAAACCTATGGATTGCTATGTCTCTGAAAGAGAATCAAGCGTGTGTACAGGGGCATAAACGCAGCAGTGATAGGATTGGAGAGGTTCGGTGAGCAAATGAAGACCCTTTGAAGTCATATTGCATGGTACCCATGCCACGGGTCTCAACTGTCCAGGTTTAAGGGATTCTTCCTTCAGCTAAAACATGCATGTGGAACCCAGAGTATGATCAACCGTGTGATCGGGAGACGTGTTCCTATATGTCTCAGTTCTCGTCCCCTGGTACTCGGGTGCAACATTCCAGACGCTTTACTAACACTCTCCCGACTTGGAGAGTCAGTGCCTTTAACCTCCTGTTTGGCCCAGTTTGCAATTTCTGCGGAAGATGAACAGGAATAAGGAGAACCAATGAGAGACTAGCTGGAGGTGTCTGGATGCGCAAATTTAACTCTCATTTCCCACCAGAAAGAGGAATTAACCAAAGGCTCAGTGTGCCGTGCCGGAACCAGATTAGGGCCTGAAGCAATCCTGCGGTGTTGCGGCCAGCTCACAAGAAAGCGAGTTGAAGAAAGGAGCTCAGGGGCACTGTAATTCACAAACCTGCAGAGTTATAAATGACAGCTATCGTCCAAAAATATACTGAAGTAAGGCTGCCAAGAGGACTTGAAAGCGGGGCAGAATTGCACGAAACCGATTTCAGGAGGTAGACTGGAATTGCATTTAAAGCATAGGAAAAGAGGCAGAACGTCCACAATGATGCACTTGGCCAAAAAGGGCGTATGCGTTTTTTCCTGAATATATTCAGGAAAAAACGCATACGCCCTTTTTGGCCAACCAAGCAAGCTTGCAAAGGAAATCTGCACTACAATGAAGTCTCACTTCCCCCAGGTCAAAAGGGCCATCTGAGAAAAGTGTAAAATCCAGAAAGGCAGGACAGGCCATGGAGAACTGGGAGCCTTGTTATGCTGATGGGCGGGATGTAAATTGCCAAGAGCCACTCGGGAGAAGTGTATGCTGTTTCCTGAAATATCTAAAGAACAAAGCAACAGAGCCTAGGGCACTTCCACTTATGGTCCTATAGCTTAGGGAAATTAAAATCAAAAAGACACAGCCACCACAAAGTTTGGGATGGCTCTGTTTACAAGAACCTCGTTTACCGTACAAGTTCAATATCGCAGAAAGTGGAAAATGGATAAAGAAGTTGTGGTACTTACGTACAATGCAATATCACTCAGCAATGAAATCTATGTCATCAGGCCCGTAGCAGCATAATGAGTGGATTCAGGTATGATGATTCTAACTGAAATAAGTCACACAGAAAAAGAAACATCATAAGATATCACTAATACACGGAATGTAAACTTGGCTACACAGGAACTGGATTACAAAACAGAACAGGGTCTCAAATTTAGAAAACCAACTTATGCTTGCTTAAGGGGAAAGGTGAGTTGGGGTGCTGCATAAAACCAGAGATTGAAATGAGCACAGATAAAGTTCCTTAAGCCAAATATGGAATAGACAAGAGCTACTCCTTGCTCAACGAAATGGACTCAACACCCCATATTAAACGCCTAAGAATATACCTGACTAGTAAGTATCTTAAAACCTATGGATTGCTATGTCTCTGAAAGAGAATCAAGCGTGTGTACAGGGGCATAAACGCAGCAATGATAGGACTGGAGAGGTTCGGTGAGCAAATGAAGACCCTTTGAAGTCATATTGCATGGTACCCATTCCACGGGTCTCAACTCTCCAGGTTTAAGGGATTCTTCCTTCAGCTAAAACATGCATGTGGAACCCAGAGTATGATCAACCGTGTGATCAGGAGACGTGTTCCTATATATCTCAGTTCTCGTCCCCTGGTACTCGGGTGCAACATTCTAGACGCTTTACTAACACTCTCCCGACTTGGAGAGTCAGTGCCTTTAACCTCCTGTTTGGCTCAGTTTGCAATTTCTGCGGAAGATGAACAGGAATAGGGAGAACCATTGAGAGACTAGCTGGAGGTGTCTGGATGCGCAAATTTAACTCTCATTTCCCACCAGAAAGAGGAATTAACCAAAGGCTCAGCGTGCTGTGCCAGAACCAGATTAGGGCCTGAAGCAATCCTGCCGTGTTGCGGCCAGCTCACAAGAAAGCGAGTTGAAGAAAGGAGCTCAGGAGCACTGTAATTCACAAAACCTGCAGAGTTATAAATGACAGCTATCGTCCAAAAATATACTAAAGTAAGGCTGCCAAGAGGACTTGAAAGCGGGGCAGAATTGCAGGAAACCGATTTCAGGAGGTAGACTGGAATTGCATTTAAAGCATAGGAAAAGAGGCAGAACGTCCACAATGATGCACTTGGCCAAAAAGGGCGTATGCGTTTTTTCCTGATTCAGGAGAAAACGCATACGCCCTTTTTGGCCAACCAAGCAAGCTTGCAAAGGAAATCTGCACTACAATGAAGTCTCACTTCCCCCAGGTAAAAAGGGCCATCTGAAAAAAGTGTAAAATCCAGAAAGGCAGGACAGGCCATGGAGAACTGGGAGCCTTCTTATGCTGATGGGCGGGATGTAAATTGCCGAGAGCCACTCTGGAGAAGTGTATGGTGTTTCCTGAAATATCTAAAGAACAAAGCAACGGAGCCTAGGGCACTTCCACTTATGGTCCTATAGCTTAGGGAAATTAAAATCAAAAAGACACAGCCACCGCAAAATTTGGGACGGCTCTGTTTACAAGAACCTCGTTTACGGTACAAGTTCAATATCGCAGAAAGTGGAAAATGGATAAAGAAGTTGTGGTACTTACGTACAATGCAATATCACTCAGCAATGAAATCTATGTCATCAGGCCCGTAGCAGCATAATGAGTGGATTCAGGTATGATGATTCTAACTGAAATAAGTCACACAGAAAAAGAAACATCATAAGATATCACTAATACACGGAATGTAAACTTGGCTACACAGGAACGGATTACAAAACAGAACAGGGTCTCAAATTTAGAAAACCAACTTATGCTTGCTTAAGAGGAAAGGTGAGTTGGGGTGCTGCATAAAACCAAAGATTGAAATGAGCACAGATAAAGTTCCTTAAGCCAAATATGGAATAGACAAGAGCTACTCCTTGCTCAATGAAATGGACTCAACACCCCATATTAAACGCCTAAGAATGTACCTGACTAGTAAGTATCTTAAAACCTATGGATTGCTATGTCTCTGAAAGAGAATCAAGCGTGTGTACAGGGGCATAAACGCAGCAGTGATAGGATTGGAGAGGTTCGGTGAGCAAATGAAGACCCTTTGAAGTCATATTGCATGGTACCCATGCCACGGGTCTCAACTCTCCAGGTTTAAGGGATTCTTCCTTCAGCTAAAACATGCATGTGGAACCCAGAGTATGATCAACCGTGTGATCGGGAGACGTGTTCCTATATGTCTCAGTTCTCGTCCCCTGGTACTCGGGTGCAACATTCCAGACGCTTTACTAACACTCTCCCGACTTGGAGAGTCAGTGCCTTTAACCTCCTGTTGGCCCAGTTTGCAATTTCTGCGGAAGATGAACAGGAATAAGGAGAACCAATGAGAGACTAGCTGGAGGTGTCTGGATGCGCAAATTTAACTCTCATTTCCCACCAGAAAGAGGAATTAACCAAAGGCTCAGTGTGCCGTGCCGGAACCAGATTAGGGCCTGAAGCAATCCTGCGGTGTTGCGGCCAGCTCACAAGAAAGCGAGTTGAAGAAAGGAGCTCAGGGGCACTGTAATTCACAAACCTGCAGAGTTATAAATGACAGCTATCGTCCAAAAATATACTGAAGTAAGGCTGCCAAGAGGACTTGAAAGCGGGGCAGAATTGCAGGAAACCGATTTCAGGAGGTAGACTGGAATTGCATTTAAAGCATAGGAAAAGAGGCAGAACGTCCACAATGATGCACTTGGCCAAAAAGGGCGTATGCGTTTTTTCCTGAATATATTCAGGAAAAAACGCATACGCCCTTTTTGGCCAACCAAGCAAGCTTGCAAAGGAAATCTGCACTACAATGAAGTCTCACTTCCCCCAGGTCAAAAGGGCCATCTGAGAAAAGTGTAAAATCCAGAAAGGCAGGACAGGCCATGGAGAACTGGGAGCCTTGTTATGCTGATGGGCGGGATGTAAATTGCCAAGAGCCACTCGGGAGAAGTGTATGCTGTTTCCTGAAATATCTAAAGAACAAAGCAACAGAGCCTAGGGCACTTCCACTTATGGTCCTATAGCTTAGGGAAATTAAAATCAAAAAGACACAGCCACCACAAAGTTTGGGATGGCTCTGTTTACAAGAACCTCGTTTACCGTACAAGTTCAATATCGCAGAAAGTGGAAAATGGATAAAGAAGTTGTGGTACTTACGTACAATGCAATATCACTCAGCAATGAAATCTATGTCATCAGGCCCGTAGCAGCATAATGAGTGGATTCAGGTATGATGATTCTAACTGAAATAAGTCACACAGAAAAAGAAACATCATAAGATATCACTAATACACGGAATGTAAACTTGGCTACACAGGAACTGGATTACAAAACAGAACAGGGTCTCAAATTTAGAAAACCAAATTATGCTTGCTTAAGGGGAAAGGTGAGTTGGGGTGCTGCATAAAACCAGAGATTGAAATGAGCACAGATAAAGTTCCTTAAGCCAAATATGGAATAGACAAGAGCTACTCCTTGCTCAACGAAATGGACTCAACACCCCATATTAAACGCCTAAGAATGTACCTGACTAGTAAGTATCTTAAAACCTATGGATTGCTATGTCTCTGAAAGAGAATCAAGCGTGTGTACAGGGGCATAAACGCAGCAGTGATAGGATTGGAGAGGTTCGGTGAGCAAATGAAGACCCTTTGAAGTCATATTGCATGGTACCCATTCCACGGGTCTCAACTCTCCAGGTTTAAGGGATTCTTCCTTCAGCTAAAACATGCATGTGGAACCCAGAGTATGATCAACTGTGTGATCGGGAGACGTGTTCCAATATGTCTCAGTTCTCGTCCCATGGTACTCGAGTGCAACATTCCAGACGCTTTACTAACACTCTCCCGACTTGGAGAGTCAGTGCCTTTAACCTCCTGTTTGGCCCAGTTTCCAATTTCTGCGGAAGATGAACAGGAATAGGGAGAACCAATGAGAGACTAGCTGGCGGTGTCTGGACGGGCAAATTTAACTCTCATTTCCCACCAGGAAGAGGAATTAACCAAAGGCTCAGCGTGCCGTGCCGGAACCAGATTAGGGCCTGAAGCAATCCTGCGGTGTTCCGGCCAGCTCACAAGAAAGCGAGTTGAAGAAAGGAGCTCAGTGGCACTGTAATTCACAAACCTGCAGAGTTATAAATGACACCTATCGTCCAAAAATATACTGAAGTAAGGCTGCCAAGAGGACTTGAAAGCGGGGCAGAATTGCAGGAAACCGATTTCAGGAGGTAGACTGGAATTGCATTTAAAGCATAGGAAAAGAGGCAGAACGTCCACAATGATGCACTTGGCCAAAAAGGGCGTATGCGTTTTTTCCTGAATATATTCAGGAAAAAACGCATACGCCCTTTTTGGCCAACCAAGCAAGCTTGCAAAGGAAATCTGCACTACAATGAAGTCTCACTTCCCCCAGGTCAAAAGGGCCATCTGAAAAAAGTGTAAAATCCAGAAAGGCAGAACAGGCCATGGAGAACTGGGAACCTTGTTATGCTGATGGGCGGGATGTAAATTGCCAATAGTCACTGGGGAGAAGTGTATGGTGTTTCCTGAAACATCTAAAAAACAAAGCAACAGAGCCTAGGGCACTTCCACTTATGGTCCTATAGCTTAGGGAAATTAAAATCAAAAAGACACAGCCACCCCAAAGTTTGGGATGGCTCTGTTTACAAGAACCTCGTTTACGGTACAAGTTCAATACCACAGAAAGTGGAAAATGGATAAAGAAGTTGTGGTACTTACGTACAATGCAATATCACTCAGCAATGAAATCTATGTCATCAGGCCCGTAGCAGCATAATGAGTGGATTCAGGTATGATGATTCTAACTGAAATAAGTCACACAGAAAAAGAAACATCATAAGATATCACTAATACACGGAATGTAAACTTGTCTACACAGGAACTGGATTACAAAACAGAACATGGTCTCAAATTTAGAAAACCAACTTATGCTTGCTTAAGGGGAAAGGTGAGTTGGGGTGCTGCATAAAACCAGAGATTGAAATGAGCACAGATAAAGTTCCTTAAGCCAAATATGGAATAGACAAGAACTACTCCTTGCTCAACGAAATGGACTCAACACCCCATATTAAACGCCTAAGAATGTACCTGACTAGTAAGTATCTTAAAACCTATGGATTGCTATGTGTCTGAAAGAAAATGAAGCGTGTGTACAGGGGCATAAACGCAGCAGTGATAGGATTGGAGAGGTTCGGTGAGCAAATGAAGACCCTTTGAAGTCATATTGCATGGTACCCATTCCACGGGTCTCAACTCTCCAGGTTTAAGGGATTCTTCCTTCAGCTAAAACATGCACGTGGAACCCAGAGTATGATCAACCGTGTGATCGGGAGACGTGTTCCAACATGTCTCAGTTCTCGTCCCCTGGTACTCGGGTGCAACATTCCAGACGCTTTACTAACACTCTCCCGACTTGGAGAGTCAGTGCCTTTAACCTCCTGTTTGGCCCAGTTTGCAATTTCTGCGGAAGATGAACAGGAATAGGGAGAACCAATGAGAGACTAGCTGGAGGTGTCTGGACGGGCAAATTTAACTCTCATTTCCCACCAGGAAGAGGAATTAACCAAAGGCTCAGCGTGCCGTGCCGGAACCAGATTAGGGCCTGAAGCAATCCTGCGGTGTTCCGGCCAGCTCACAAGAAAGCGAGTTGAAGAAAGGAGCTCAGTGGCACTGTAATTCACAAACCTGCAGAGTTATAAATGACACCTATCGTCCAAAAATATACTGAAGTAAGGCTGCCAAGAGGACTTGAAAGCGGGGCAGAATTGCAGGAAACCGATTTCAGGAGGTAGACTGGAATTGCATTTAAAGCATAGGAAAAGAGGCAGAACGTCCACAATGATGCACTTGGCCAAAAAGGGCGTATGCGTTTTTTCCTGAATATATTCAGGAAAAAACGCATACGCCCTTTTTGGCCAACCAAGCAAGCTTGCAAAGGAAATCTGCACTACAATGAAGTCTCACTTCCCCCAGGTCAAAAGGGCCATCTGAAAAAAGTGTAAAATCCAGAAAGGCAGAACAGGCCATGGAGAACTGGGAACCTTGTTATGCTGATGGGCGGGATGTAAATTGCCAATAGTCACTGGGGAGAAGTGTATGGTGTTTCCTGAAACATCTAAAAAACAAAGCAACAGAGCCTAGGGCACTTCCACTTATGGTCCTATAGCTTAGGGAAATTAAAATCAAAAAGACACAGCCACCGCAAAGTTTGGGATGGCTCTGTTTACAAGAACCTCGTTTACGGTACAAGTTCAATACCACAGAAAGTGGAAAATGGATAAAGAAGTTGTGGTACTTACGTACAATGCAATATCACTCAGCAATGAAATCTATGTCATCAGGCCCGTAGCAGCATAATGAGTGGATTCAGGTATGATGATTCTAACTGAAATAAGTCACACAGAAAAAGAAACATCATAAGATATCACTAATACACGGAATGTAAACTTGTCTACACAGGAACTGGATTACAAAACAGAACAGGGTCTCAAATTTAGAAAACCAACTTATGCTTGCTTAAGGGGAAAGGTGAGTTGGGGTGCTGCATAAAACCAGAGATTGAAATGAGCACAGATAAAGTTCCTTAAGCCAAATATGGAATAGACAAGAACTACTCCTTGCTCAACGAAATGGACTCAACACCCCATATTAAACGCCTAAGAATGTACCTGACTAGTAAGTATCTTAAAACCTATGGATTGCTATGTGTCTGAAAGAAAATGAAGCGTGTGTACAGGGGCATAAACGCAGCAGTGATAGGATTGGAGAGGTTCGGTGAGCAAATGAAGACCCTTTGAAGTCATATTGCATGGTACCCATTCCACGGGTCTCAACTCTCCAGGTTTAAGAGATTCTTCCTTCAGCTAAAACATGCACGTGGAACCCAGAGTATGATCAACCGTGTGATCGGGAGACGTGTTCCAACATGTCTCAGTTCTCGTCCCCTGGTACTCGGGTGCAACATTCCAGACGCTTTACTAACACTCTCCCGACTTGGAGAGTCAGTGCCTTTAACCTCCTGTTTGGCCCAGTTTGCAATTTCTGCGGAAGATGAACAGGAATAGGGAGAACCAATGAGAGACTAGCTGGAGGTGTCTGGACGGGCAAATTTAACTCTCATTTCCCACCAGGAAGAGGAATTAACCAAAGGCTCAGCGTGCCGTGCCGGAACCAGATTAGGGCCTGAAGCAATCCTGCGGTGTTGCGGCCAGCTCACAAGAAAACGAGTTGAAGAAAGGAGCTCAGGGGCACTGTAAATCACAAACCTGCAGAGTTATAAATGACAGCTATCGTCCAAAAATATACTGAAGTAAGGCTGCCAAGAGGACTTGAAAGCGGGGCAGAATTGCAGGAAACCGATTTCAGGAGGTAGACTGGAATTGCATTTAAAGCATAGGAAAAGAGGCAGAACGTCCACAATGATGCACTTGGCCAAAAAGGGCGTATGCGTTTTTTCCTGAATATATTCAGGAAAAAACGCATACGCCCTTTTTGGCCAACCAAGCAAGCTTGCAAAGGAAATCTGCACTACAATGAAGTCTCACTTCCCCCCGGTCAAAAGGGCCATCTGAAAAAAGTGTAAAATCCAGAAAGGCAGGACAGGCCATGGAGAACTGGGAGCCTTGTTATGTTGATGGGCGGGATGTAAATTGCCAACAGCCACTCGGGAGAGGTGTATGGTGTTTCCTGAAACATCTAAAAAACAAAGCAACAGAGCCTAGGGCACTTCCACTTATGGTCCTATAGCTTAGGGAAATTAAAATCAAAAAGACACAGCCACCCCAAAGTTTGGGACGGCTCTGTTTACAAGAACCTCGTTTACGGTACAAGTTCAATATCGCAGAAAGTGAAAAATGGATAAAGAAGTTGTGGTACTTACGTACAATGCAATATCACTCAGCAATGAAATCTATGTCATCAGGCCCGTAGCAGCATAATGAGTGGACTCAGGTATGATGATTCTAACTCAAATAAGTCACACAGAAAAAGAAACATCATAAGATATCACTAATACACGGGATGTAAACTTGGCTACACAGGAACTGGATTACAAAACAGAACAGGGTCTCAAATTTAGAAAACCAACTTATGCTTGCTTAAGGGGAAAGGTGAGTTGGGGTGCTGCATCAAACCAGAGATTGAAATGAGCACAGATAAAGTTCCTTAAGCCAAATATGGAATAGACAAGAACTACTCCTTGCTCAACGAAATGGACTCAACACCCCATATTAAACGCCTAAGAATGTACCTGACTAGTAAGTATCTTAAAACCTATGGATTGCTATGTGTCTGAAAGAAAATGAAGCGTGTGTACAGGGGCATAAACGCAGCAGTGATAGGATTGGAGAGGTTCGGTGAGCAAATGAAGACCCTTTGAAGTCATATTGCATGGTACCCATTCCACGGGTCTCAACTGTCCAGGTTTAAGGGATTCTTCCTTCAGCTAAAACATGCACGTGGAACCCAGAGTATGATCAACCGTGTGATCGGGAGACGTGTTCCAATATGTCTCAGTTCTCGTCCCCTGGTACTCGGGTGCAACATTCCAGACGCTTTACTAACACTCTCCCGACTTGGAGAGTCAGTGCCTTTAACCTCCTGTTTGGCCCAGTTTGCAATTTCTGCGGAAGATGAACAGGAATAGGGAGAACCAATGAGAGACTAGCTGGAGGTGTCTGGAAGGGCAAATTTAACTCTCATTTCCCACCAGGAAGAGGAATTAAGCAAAGGCTCAGCGTGCCGTGCCGGAACCAGATTAGGGCCTGAAGCAATCCTGCGGTGTTGCGGCCAGCTCACAAGAAAGCGAGTTGAAGAAAGGAGCTCAGGGGCACTGTAATTCACAAACCTGCAGAGTTATAAATGACAGCTATCATCCAAAAATATACTGAAGTAAGGCTGCCAAGAGGACTTGAAAGCGGGGCAGAATTGCAGGAAACCGATTTCAGGAGGTAGACTGGAATTGCATTTAAAGCATAGGAAAAGAGGCAGAACGTCCACAATGATGCACTTGGCCAAAAAGGGCGTATGCGTTTTTTCCTGAATATATTCAGGAAAAAACGCATACGCCCTTTTTGGCCAACCAAGCAAGCTTGCAAAGGAAATCTGCACTACAATGAAGTCTCACTTCCCCCCGGTCAAAAGGGCCATCTGAAAAAAGTGTAAAATCCAGAAAGGCAGGACAGGCCATGGAGAACTGGGAGCCTTGTTATGCTGATGGGCGGGATGTAAATTGCCAACAGCCACTCGGGAGAGGTGCATGGTGTTTCCTGAAACATCTAAAAAACAAAGCAACAGAGCCTAGGGCACTTCCACTTATGGTCCTATAGCTTAGGGAAATTAAAATCAAAAAGACACAGCCACCCCAAAGTTTGGGACGGCTCTGTTTACAAGAACCTCGTTTACGGTACAAGTTCAATATCGCAGAAAGTGAAAAATGGATAAAGAAGTTGTGGTACTTACGTACAATGCAATATCACTCAGCAATGAAATCTATGTCATCAGGCCCGTAGCAGCATAATGAGTGGATTCAGGTATGATGATTCTAACTCAAATAAGTCACACAGAAAAAGAAACATCATAAGATATCACTAATACACAGGATGTAAACTTGGCTACACAGGAACTGGATTACAAAACAGAACAGGGTCTCAAATTTAGAAAACCAACTTATGCTTGCTTAAGGGGAAAGGTGAGTTGGGGTGCTGCATAAAACCAGAGATTGAAATGAGCACAGATAAAGTTCCTTAAGCCAAATATGGAATAGACAAGAACTACTCCTTGCACAACGAAATGGACTCAACACCCCATATTAAATGCCTAAGAATGTACCTGACTAGTAAGTATCTTAAAACCTATGGATTGCTATGTCTCTGAAAGAAAATCAAGCGTGTGTACAGGGGCATAAACGCAGCAGTGATAGGATTGGAGAGGTTCGGTGAGCAAATGAAGACCCTTTGAAGTCATATTGCATGGTACCCATTCCACGGGTCTCAACTGTCCAGGTTTAAGGGATTCTTCCTTCAGCTAAAACATGCACGTGGAACCCAGAGTATGATCAACCATGTGATCGGGAGACGTGTTCCAATATGTCTCAGTTCTCGTCCCCTGGTACTCGGGTGCAACATTCCACACGCTTTACTAACACTCTCCCGACTTGGAGAGTCAGTGCCTTTAACCTCCTGTTTGGCCCAGTTTGCAATTTCTGCGGAAGATGAACAGGAATAGGGAGAACCAATGAGAGACTAGCTGGAGGTGTCTGGAAGGGCAAATTTAACTCTCATTTCCCACCAGGAAGAGGAATTAACCAAAGGCTCAGCGTGCCATGCCGGAACCAGATTAGGGCCTGAAGCAATCCTGCGGTGTTGCGGCCAGCTCACAAGAAAGCGAGTTGAAGAAAGGAGCTCAGGGGCACTGTAATTCACAAACCTGCAGAGTTATAAATGACAGCTATCATCCAAAAATATACTGAAGTAAGGCTGCCAAGAGGACTTGAAAGCGGGGCAGAATTGCAGGAAACCGATTTCAGGAGGTAGACTGGAATTGCATTTAAAGCATAGGAAAAGAGGCAGAACGTCCACAATGATGCACTTGGCCAAAAAGGGCGTATGCGTTTTTTCCTGAATATATTCAGGAAAAAACGCATACGCCCTTTTTGGCCAACCAAGCAAGCTTGCAAAGGAAATCTGCACTACAATGAAGTCTCACTTCCCCCCGGTCAAAAGGGCCATCTGAAAAAAGTGTAAAATCCAGAAAGGCAGGACAGGCCATGGAGAACTGGGAGCCTTGTTATGCTGATGGGCGGGATGTAAATTGCCAACAGCCACTCGGGAGAGGTGTATGGTGTTTCCTGAAACATCTAAAAAACAAAGCAACAGAGCCTAGGGCACTTCCACTTATGGTCCTATAGCTTAGGGAAATTAAAATCAAAAAGACACAGCCACCCCAAAGTTTGGGACGGCTCTGTTTACAAGAACCTCCTTTACGGTACAAGTTCAATATCGCAGAAAGTGAAAAATGGATAAAGAAGTTGTGGTACTTACGTACAATGCAATATCACTCAGCAATGAAATCTATGTCATCAGGCCCGTAGCAGCATAATGAGTGGATTCAGGTATGATGATTCTAACTCAAATAAGTCACACAGAAAAAGAAACATCATAAGATATCACTAATACACAGGATGTAAACTTGGCTACACAGGAACTGGAATACAAAACAGAACAGGGTCTCAAATTTAGAAAACCAACTTATGCTTGCTTAAGGGGAAAGGTGAGTTGGGGTGCTGCATAAAACCAGAGATTGAAATGAGCACAGATAAAGTTCCTTAAGCCAAATATGGAATAGACAAGAACTACTCCTTGCTCAACGAAATGGACTCAACACCCCATATTAAAGGCCTAAGAATGTACCTGACTAGTAAGTATCTTAAAACCTATGGATTGCTATGTCTCTGAAAGAAAATCAAGCGTGTGTACAGGGGCATAAACGCAGCAGTGATAGGATTGGAGAGGTTCGGTGAGCAAATGAAGACCCTTTGAAGTCATATTGCATGGTACCCATTCCACGGGTCTCAACTCTCCAGGTTTAAGGGATTCTTCCTTCAGCTAAAACATGCACGTGGAACCCAGAGTATGATCAACCGTGTGATCGGGAAACGTGTTCCAATATGTCTCAGTTCTTGTCCCCTGGTACTCGGGTGCAACATTCCAGACGCTTTACTAACACTCTCCCGACTTGGAGAGTCAGTGCCTTTAACCTCCTGTTTGGCCCAGTTTGCAATTTCTGCAGAAGATGAACAGGAATAGGGAGAACCAAAGAGAGACTAGCTGGAGGTGTCTGGACGGGCAAATTTAACTCTCATTTCCCACCAGGAAGAGGTATTAAGCAAAGGCTCAGCGTGCCGTGCCGGAACCAGATTAGGGCCTGAAGCAATCCTGCGGTGTTGCGGCCAGCTCACAAGAAAGCGAGTTGAAGAAAGGAGCTCAGGGGCACTGTAATTCACAAACCTGCAGAGTTATAAATGACAGCTATCGTCCAAAAATATACTGAAGTAAGGCTGCCAAGAGGACTTGAAAGCGGGGCAGAATTGCAGGAAACCGATTTCAGGAGGTAGACTGGAATTGCATTTAAAGCATAGGAAAAGAGGCAGAACGTCCACAATGATGCACTTGGCCAAAAGGGCGTATGCGTTTTTTCGTGCAGGAAAAAACGCATACGCCCTTTTTGGCCAACCAAGCAAGCTTGCAAAGGAAATCTGCACTACAATGAAGTCTCACTTCCCCCCAGTCAAAGGGGCCATCTGAAAAAAGTGTAAAATCCAGAAAGGCAGGACAGGCCATGGAGAACTGGGAGCCTTGTTATGCTGATGGGCGGGATGTAAATTGCCAAGAGCCACTGGGGAGAAGTGTATGGTGTTTCCTGAAACATCTAAAAAACAAAGCAACAGAGCCTAGGGCACTTCCACTTATGGTCCTATAGCTTAGGGAAATTAAAATCAAAAAGACACAGCCACCCCAAAGTTTGGGACGGCTCTGTTTACAAGAACCTCGTTTACGGTACAAGTTCAATATCGCAGAAAGTGAAAAATGGATAAAGAAGTTGTGGTACGTAAGTTGTGTGTACGTAAGTACAATGCAATATCACTCAGCAATGAAACCTATGTCATCAGGCCCGTAGCAGCATAATGAGTGGATTCAGGTATGATGATTCTAACTGAAATAAGTCACACAGAAAAAGAAACATCATAAGATATCACTAATACACGGAATGTGAACTTGGCTACACATGAACTGAATTATAAAACAGAACAGGGTCTCAAGTTCAGAAAACCAACTTATGCTTTTTTAACGGGGAAGGTGAGTTGGGGTGCTGCATAAAACCAGAGTTTGACATTAGCACAGATACTGTTCCATAAGCCAAATGTGTAATAGACAAGACCTACCCCTTGCTCAACAAAATGGACTCAACAATGAGGTATCACCTCACACCTGATAGAATGGGCATCATCAGAAAATCTACAAACAATAAATGCTGGAAAGGGTGTGGAGAAAAGGAACCCTCTTCCACTATTGTTGGGAATATAAATTGTTACATTCACTATGGAGAACAATATGGAGTTTCTTAAGAAACTAACAATAGAATTACCATATGATACAGCAATCCCAGTACTGGACATATACCCAGACAAAACCATAAATCAAAAAGAGACATTCACCGCAATGTTCATTGCATCACTATTTACAATATCGAGGTAATGGAAGCAACCTAAATGCCCACAGACAGACGAATGCATAAAGCTGTGGTACATATATAAAATGGAATATTACTAAGCCATGAAAAGGAATGAAATTGGGTCATTTGTAGAGACGTCGATGGATCTAGAGACTGTCATACAGAGTGAAGTAAGTCAGAAAGAGAAAAACAAATCTTGTATATTCATGCATATATGTGGAACCTAGAAAAACCGTACAGATTAACCATTTTGCAAGGCATAAATAGAGCAACAGATGTAGACAACAAATGTATGGACAACAAGGGGGGAAAGCTGTTGGGGGGGTGGTGGTGGGAGGAGTTGAGAGACTGGGATTGGCATGTATACATTTATATGTATAAAATAGATAACCAATAAGAACCTGCTGTATAAAAATATAAAATAAAATTCAAAATTGTAAAGAAAATTTAAAAAATAAAACAGAAAAAACAATTATTCCCTTCACATACATGTATTTATATGAATAAATTATTTCCATGCTTATATCTGTAAATACAAAAAAGAGAAATAAAATCTACCTTGAACCAAAAACGAAAAAGAGAAAAAAAACACAGAACCCACCAGTTCCACAGAGGAAAACCGTATCAGGGCACTTGCTCCAGTTGTAAACAATTCTGAAGTTGGTCAGTGGTGGGGAATCGTCTCCCATTCAGCCAGCAGCCCCCACGTAACAAGCATCCTCATTGCAAAGCTGGGGCACCGTGCCGAGGCATCTGTGAGTAAACGTGAGCTGAGCCCCAGGCCAGTTGCTGCTGAACTATTCCCACCCGTCCCAGGTAAAACACCTGAATATATACAAGGACTTGAAAGCCTAGAGGAAGGGCCATAGAGCCACACGAGTGACAGCATGCCAGCCGACTTGGTGCCTGCAGGCCAGCCAGGATGGTCCTGGCCCTGGGTGCTCTTCTGGAAGATTTCCATTTCCCTGCCTGAGATACCCGTCCTGTCCCTGCCCCCACTGCTTTTTTCCTTCCTCACCTCTGCCCAGGGAGAAATTCCAGCAGCAGGTATGGGTGACACATCCTCTTCTTTAGCAGGTGGCAGCCTGGCAACTGCTGCAGAAAGTCCAGCAGAGCCCCACTCACACTGGGCCACCCACAAAGCCGTGGCCTCTCACTGCCTCCCACCAGCCCAGCCCCGAGACTGCTGACAGGGCAGAGAAAATGGCGTCAGGCACGGCTGCAGGGGCTCTTGCTGCCTGGAGTGGTATTTATATTGATCTCAACCCAGGCACACCTGGGGAGGGCTGGCCGGCACGGTAAGGCTGCCCAGCTCAGCCAATCATCACCCCTCAGGGGCTCACAGTTGCAGAAAATGGAACTTGCTGAACCGGCCAGGTCCAAGGAACAGGTGTGGGCTCCTGAGAGTCAGGATAGACAAGGGGCTGCAGCTTTGGCTTGTTTTCTAATCATTTTATCTGGCCCATGAGTGGGAGACAACTTCAAGAAAACCCTCTCCTAATGAGAGGAACCCAGGAGTCAGGGAGAGGAGGGGTGAGTGATGGTTGGAGACAGAGGCCTGGTGCCCCGGGTACAGTGGAAGTCTCTGGAAGACCAGGTGGAGGGAGGCCGCACAGAGTGATGCCCAGGGTCACAGACCTGTCGCAGCTGCTGTTTGTTAGTTCAAGTCCTGCTCTGAGGTGCTCTGTGTCAGCTCTGAGCGACAGGTGAGCTGGGGGTGCTCTGCAATGAGGGCTATGTGCACGGTTCCTGTGTGCAGGCCTGCCACGGTACCTGCAAGGGTAGCTCTGTATCCTGGGAGGGGCCTGACCACGAGAGCCCCGTGGGCTGGGGTGGGGGTGGGGTACCTGCCCAGGTGAGCTCCATATTCTGGGATTGGTCTGACCACGAGAGCCCCATGGGCTGCTGGGGACCTGGTAAAGGATGTCAGGACAGTCAGTGAAGCCACCGAGGATATACCTCCAGTTGCTCCTAATTCCTACACCCTGCTGGTCATTCTACCAACCACCAGGACATGGTATTCTGTATTAGTCTTCAATGATGCCTTCTTTTGTATTCCATTAGTCCCAGAGTCACAAGAAATTTTGGCTTGTGAGTGGCAGGACTCAACATACAACTAAAACAATACTTCCGGGCCGTCTTGCCCCAAGGGTGCAAAAATTCCCACACCATCTTTGGGGAAACCTTAGCTAAAGACCTAAAAGTTCTACCTCTGGAAAAGGAAACCCTCCTTCAGTACGCAGACGACATTCTGATCGCCAGCCCTACTAAGGAGGCCTCTGAACTACCAAGCCAATAAAGGATAGAAGTTGTCCAAGAAAAAGCTCAAATATCACAGACTGCGGTGACCTGCCTGGGCTTCATTCTCACAGAAGGTCGGAGAAGCCCATCCCAGGAAAGGGAAGAAACCATTTTCGGCCTTACTCCTTTCTAAATCTAGAAGACAGCTTAGGGGTTCCTGGGGAGGCCAGGATTTGCTGCTTCTGGATCCCTAACTGCAGTCTACTAGCTGAGCCTCTATATGAAACACTGAAAGGAAAAGATGATGATCCTTTTGAATAGAATCCAGAAGTGGCCTTTCAAGAATGGAAAGAGCAGTCAATTCAGACCCTTGCCCTGGAACTCCCTAATTTAGCTAAACCCTTTGACCTTTACATTCCCAGTGAAAGGTGAATCGCCATTGGAGAATTAGTGCAAAAACTGGGACCACTTGAAATGGAACAATGCAAGAATGCCATCCAGGTAGGATAAACTATGGTCACCAAGGGGCTTGGCCCACTGCCGCATCTGGCCAAGATACTGGCGGTATCTAAAAACCTGGAAATCAGCAGCCCAAAAGGCCACCTCCCTCCTAAGGGAAAAGGACCCCACGTGGTGATCCTAACCACCAACCATGGCCTGAAGTTGCAGGGTTTGCTCCGTGGGCACACCAACCTCGAGTGAGGAGGCCCTCCAACTCCAACATCCAGAGAGATAACCGGGGGCAACAGGACACCATGACGACTCGTGTGAACATCACTTGACCTGGAGTTTCTCTCATAAAACAACAAGAGTGTGTCCCAAAAGAGTAGACTACTGCTTGCAGGACTTACTGCACCCAGAGGGGAGCTAATAATCTTGGCGGGGGAACCGTATATCACACTGTCACCATAGAAAAGCCTACAGACACCGTGATGATGGTGGCCAATAAGACTGGCTGGACTCCTGTTTACTTCAAAAGGCTGTTGACTCAGTGACCATCATGGTCCTTGATCACCACTGACCCTGGACTGTCTGGGAGTTGAGCGGGCAGGGCTCTGACACCTGGTGCTGTTTGTACGTTAATTCAGGGGCCTAATTGAAGAAAGCGCAGACTACTGGTCAGAGCATCTAGGCTGGCAGAAACGGTCAGCCTAAGGTGGCCGAACAAATGTGGGGCGGGGTGAAACCGGCCCCCACAGCGTCTCTGCACATCTCTTTCCTGGACCCTTAAAGGTCATTAGAATCTATAACGCTTCCAATGCTGGTGCTCGGGTGGACGAGCAGGGAGGCAGGGGGCCTGGGGAC
This sequence comes from Leucopleurus acutus, assembly GCF_964270905.1. Classification (NCBI taxonomy): domain Eukaryota; kingdom Metazoa; phylum Chordata; class Mammalia; order Artiodactyla; family Delphinidae; genus Leucopleurus; species Leucopleurus acutus. The sequence continues at coordinate 1,300,049 of NW_028139226.1, read as the reverse complement.
AATCAACGTCACCTGGAGGCTGCTGGGGAGAAGCTCTGACCCTCACCCCTTGGTATGAGGGCTCCCAACTCAGCACTCAGCAGTTACAGAAGAAGGGTCTGCACCCTCAGCACTCCAAGAATGAGGAACGGGACAAAAGGCAGAGGAGGGGTTTGTCCCCAGCAAAGCCCATTAAAAATCCCTGGGAGATAAAAATAGAATCTGGGCAATAAAGTCAAGTCTAACCTTTTTTATCCTTTGTGCTTTGTCTAATTTCATGTGCTCCTAGGGTCCCGCATGCAGAGGTTCCACACCCGGCACTTCAGACCAGATTTCCTAGTGCAGAATGGCTGGGTCGACACCTCAGCTCCTGGGGCCCAGTGCAGACTCCGCGATATAGAGCCTGAGCTGCAGCCAACCCGGCCCTCGAGAGCTCCGCCCCCTCCCTCCCACTGACTCTGACAGGATCTCTACACAGCAGCCCAGGCCACAGCCCACAGGGTAGTGCATGCTCTCACCTCTCCATTCTCTGATCAAAATATAAAGTTTCCTTTGCTTGTGAACCAAACTCAGTCTCGATCTGTTGGCCCCAATGACACTGCGCAGGGGGACACTTGTTGGGGTCCACTCTGGAGGATCAGTAACAGAAATTGAGACTATTGTAACCTCAATGAACAGATGTGTGAGCCAAACTGTAGTTAACATAGAACAGTGTATAAGGCTCGGGTAAAATAAGATGTTTCTAACGCTTCCATTGGATATTTCCATCACTTTATTATAAGCAAGTTCAGTGAAAAGGTTTGTCTTATTTGTCAGGTCAATATTAGAGAAACGAAGTGATTTCTTTCCAAGGATGTACATCTAATAATCTTGGTTAAAGCTTCAATCTTGTTTTAAATGCTTTTCCATTGAAAATGATACCTCTCTTTCAGCTCCCCCGTTTCTGAGAAGTATAAAATCTTATAATTTATTATTACCAAAGGGGAAAGGTGGGAGGAGGGATAAATTAACAGTTTGGGATTAACACATACACACTGCTATGTATAAAATAGATCATCAACAAGGAACTACTGTATAGCACAGGGAACTACACTCAACATTTTGCAATAACCTATAAGGGGAAATAATCTGAAAAAGAATAGATATTTTTATTGACATCATCTATCAATGACAGTTAAAGTGTAACCTAAGGGAAGCTGGTGGTGAGTGCTTCTGACCCTGAAGACTTCAATCATCTAAAGTTTGGACTCTGCCTACTTCCCAAGGCCCTTAATGAACATATGTGTAGCCGTAGCTTAAAAAATTCCCCAGTTTGGGTTTCGGGGAGACACTGATTTTGAAAAAGCCCTGGTGTTCTCCTTACATGAATGGGACTCTTCCTACTGCTAAAACATGTCTGTCACACCCAGAGGATGGTATACCGTCTGATCGGGAAGAGTTTGGAAAAGGCATCTCATCTCCTCATCTCCTGGTGCTCGGGTTCACCCATCCAGCGTCTTTACTAACAGTCTCCCCACTTGGAGATGACAGCACTGTCAACATCCTGTTGCGTACAGTTTGGAATTTGTCCAGAGGATGAAGCGGAAGGATGAGGAACAATGAGAGACAAGTCCTAGGTGTTCAGACAGGCACATGTCACTCTAATTTCCAATCAGGAAGACGAATTGACCAAAGGCTAGGGTTGCCCATGGAAACAGTATAGGGCTTGAGGAAATCCCGCTGCTTTGTGGCCAGTTCCCATAAACACAAGTTGAACAATGGAACTCAAGGACAGTAAAATTCACGAAACTGCAGAGTTGAAAATATCCATCACTGAAAAATGTCTTGAGGAAAGTCAGAGAAAAGGACTTGTAAGCAAGGGAGAATGGCAGGAAAGGGATTTGAGGAGGTAGAAAGGACTCGCCATTAAGCACAAGAAAAGGAGCTGAACATTGCCAACATTGCAGTTGGCCAAAAAGGGTGTATGCAATTTTTTCTGTATATATTCAAGAAAAGGGCATACACTTTTTTAGCCAACCAAACAGGTGGGCACTGGAAGTCAATACTACAAGAGATATCACTTCGCATCAGTCAGAAGAGCCATCCTCATAAAGCGTAAACAACAGAAATGCAGGACAGGGCAAGGAGAAGAGGGAGCCCTGTGAGACTTATAGTGGAAATGTATATTGCCAACGGCCATTCTGGAGAAGTGTATTGTGTTTACTAAAGCATCTAAAAAATGAGCTACAGAGCATAGGGCACTTGCACTCATGGGCGTATATCTTGGGAAAAACAAAAATCGAGAGGACACAGGCACCCCAATGTTTACCCCCTCTCTGTTTAAAAGATCCTCGACTAGGATATAACTTAAATGTCTCTGGAGAGAAAAAATGGATAGAGATGTGGTACTTAGGTAGAGTGGAATATTATTCAGCCTGTAAATCAATGAAATATGGCCAGTTGTAACAACTCCGGAGGAGTTACGTATGATCATTCTAAGTGACATAATTCAAAAAGAAAAAGACACATATCATAAGATATCACTTAAAGGTGGAATCCAAAATGGCTACACATGAAATAAATTACAAAACAAAAACATAGTCAAATATGTAGAAAACACGCATAAGGCTGCTAAACGGGAAAGGTGGGGAGGGGTGAGGCATCATCCAGGAGGTTGAAATTAGCAAAGATACCATTCCAAATACCAAACTGATAATCAACAAGGCCTACACGGTAGCTAAAAGAACTGCACTCAGCACACTCAAGTCACCGGAAAAGAATATATACGACTGGTAAGAATCTGAAAAAGAATTTACTGATGTCTCTCTGTACGTGAATCAAGTGGATGTACAGCAGCAAGAAACAGAGCTTTGAAAATCAGCTGTAACCAATATAGTAATAAATTGAAAAAAATAAACGACAGAGAGACAGAGAAAACCTCTTACAACTTTTCCTCAGGGCCGGTGATGCAACATGGATTGAACACATCTAGACCCACAGCAGGATGAGACATAAGGCTGGAAACTGTTTGCACTAAGAGAAATGTGAGGTTGGGTGAGGAAATGCACACCCTTTAAAGTAATACTACCTGGTACCCATTCAATGGGTCCCAAATCTGCAGGTTCAAGGGATCTTCCTACAGCTAAAACATGCATGGAAAACCCAGAGGACTGTACACCATGTGATCGGGAGATGTGTCTAAAATGCAGCTCATTTATCCTCTCCTGGTGCTCCTGTTCACCATTCCAGCCACGTTACTTAGAATCTCCCCACTTGGAGAATCAGCACATTTCAACTTCTGTTTCAAACATTTTGCAAATTGTGAGGAGGATGAACGGGAAGAGGGGGAACCAATGAGAGAATAGTTGTAGGGGTTTGGACGGGCACATATCACTCTAATTTCCCATTAAGAATAAGAATTGAAAAAAGGCTCAGCCCGCCTCGCCCGAGCCAAAATAGGGCCTGAAGCAATCCTGCGGGTTTGAGGCCAGCTCACAAAAGAGCAACTTAAGAAATGGAGCTCAGGGTCACTGCAATTCACAAACCTGCAGAGTTATAAATGAAAACTAACGTCCAAAAATATGTTGAGGTAAGGCAAAGAAGAGGATCTGAATGCAAGACAGAATTGCAAGAAACAGATTTCAAGAGATAGATTGGACTCGTCTTTAAAGCACATGAAAAGCGGCAGAATTTCGACAATGATGCAGTTGGCCCAAAAGGGCATATGCGTTTTTTCCTGATTATATCCAGGAAAAAACGCATACACACTTTATGGGCAATGAAGCAAGCAAGCAATGCAAATGTGCACAACAAAGAAGTCTCATTTCCCACCAGTCAAAAGGGCCATCCTAAACAATTGTAAAAACCAGAAATGCAGGACAGGCCATGGAGAACAGGGAGCCTTTATACGCTGATGGGCAGTGTGTGAACTGCCGAGAGCCACTCTGGAGAAGTGTATGGTGGTTCCTAAATCATCTAAAAAACAGAGCTACAGAGCATAGGACACTTCCAATCATGGGAGTATATCTAGGGAAGTCTAAAAATCAACAAGACACAAGCACACCACAGTTTAGGGCTACTCTGTTTACAAGAACCTCAACTTCAGTACACCTTAAATATCCCAGGAAAGAGAACAATGGATAAAGAAGATGTGGTACTTATGTACAATGGAATATCTCTTCACCATGAAATCAATGTAATAAGGCTAGTAGAAGGATAAAGAGTGGATTTAGGTCCGATAATACTACTTGAAATAAGTCAAACAGAAAAAGAAACATATCATAAGATATCACTTATAGAGGGAGGGTAAATATGGCTGCACAAGAAATGAATTACAGAACAGAACAGTGTCTCACATTTAGAAAACACACTTATTTCAGCTTAAGGGGAAAGGAGAGGTGGGGTGATGCATAAAACCAGAGTTTGAAATTAGCACAGATACCGTTCAATAAACCAAATAGATATTAGACAAGATCTACACCTTGCTCAATGAACTGGCCTCAACACACCCTATACACCGCAGAGAAATATATCTGAGTAATAAGAATCTTAAAACCCATGTATTGATATATCTCCATAAGGGAATCAAGTGTGTGCAGAGCGGCACAAACACAGCAGTGAAAATGAGCTAAACCCCATTATAGAAATAAATTTTAAAAACAAAACGCAGAAACAATGAAAGAGAGAAAAATTCTTACAAAATTCGCTCAGGGGCTGTGATGCAACCTGGATTGACCACATATAAACCCACAGCTGGATAAGACATAAGGCTGGACACTTGGGGCTGAGAGGATTGGTGAGCTTTGGTGAGCAACTGCCAAAAGTTTAATGCAATACTTCATGCTACTCATTCCAAGGGTCCCAACACTCCAGGTTGAAGGGAATCTTCCTACAGCTAAACCATGCTTGGGAAACCCAGCGACTGGTATACCATATGATCGGGAAAGGTTTCTAAAACGCACCTCATTTTTCCTCTCCTGGGGCTCCGGATCGACATTCCAGCCGCTTTACTAAAAATATCCCCACATGGAGAGTCAATGCCTTTAAGTTCTGGTATCGCACAGTCTGCAGTTAGTGCGGAGGATGAATGGGAATAGGGGGAACCAGTAAGAAACTAGCTGTAGCAGTTTCAATGGGCACATGTCACTCTAATTTCATATCAGTGAGAAAAATAAACCAAAGGCACAGTAAGGTGTCCCAGAAGAACAATAGGGCCTGAAGGAATTCTGTGGTTATGAGGCAAGATCACAAAAATAAGAGCTGTAAAATGGAGCTAAGGGCCACTGCAATTCAAAATCTGCAGAGTTATAAAGGCCAACTATTTTCAAAAAGTATATTGAGGTAAGGCTATGAAGAGGCACTGAAAGCAAGGCAGAATTGCAGGAAACCGATTTCAGGAGGTAGACTGGAATTGCATTTAAAGCACAGGAAAAGAGGCAGAACATCAACAATGATGCACTTGGTCAAAAAGGGCATATGCGTTTTTTCCTGAATATATTCAGCAAAAAACACATACGCCCTTTTTGGCCAACCAAGCAAGCTTGCAAAGGAAATCTGCACTACAATGAAGTCTCACTTCCCCCCGGTCAAAAGGGCCATCTGAAAAATGTGTAAAATCCAGAAAGGCAGGACAGGCCTTGGAGAACTGGGAGCCTTGTTATGCTGATGGGCGGGATGTAAATTGCCAACAGCCACTCCGGAGAGGTGTATGGTATTTCCTGAAACATCTAAAAAACAAAGCAACAGAGCCTAGGGCACTTCCACTTATGGTCCTATAGCTTAGGGAAATTAAAATCAAAAAGACACAGCCACCCCAAAGTTTGGGACAGCTCTGTTTACAAGAACCTCGTTTACGGTACAAGTTCAATATCGCAGAAAGTGAAAAATGGATAAAGAAGTTGTGGTACTTACGTACAATGCAATATCACTCAGCAATGAAATCTATGTCATCAGGCCCGTAGCAGCATAATGAGTGGATTCAGGTACGATGATTCTAAGTGAAATTAGTCACACAGAAAAAGAAACATCATAAGATATCACTAATACATGGAATGTAAACTTGGCTACACAGGAACTGGATTACAAAACAGAACAGGGTCTCAAATTTAGAAAACCAACATATGCTTGCTTAAGGAGAAAGGTGAGTTGGGGTGCTGCATAAAACCAGAGATTGAAATGAGCACAGATAAAGTTCCTTAAGCCAAATATGGAATAGACAAGAACTACTCCTTGCTCAACGAAATGGACTCAACACCCCATATTAAACGCCTAAGAATGTACCTGACTAGTAAGTATCTTAAAACCTATGGATTGCTATGTCTCTGAAAAAAAATCAAGCGTGTGTACAAGGGCATAAACGCAGCAGTGATAGGATTGGAGAGGTTCGGTGAGCAAATGAAGACCCTTTGAAGTCATATTGCATGGTACCCATTCCACGGGTCTCAACTCTCCAGGTTTAAGGGATTCTTCCTTCAGCTAAAACATGCACGTGGAACCCAGAGTATGATCAACCGTGTGATCGGGAGACGTGTTCCAATATGTCTCAGTTCTCATCCCCTGGTACTCGGGTGCAACATTCCAGACGCTTTACTAACACTCTCCCGACTTGGAGAGTCAGTGCCTTTAACCTCCTGTTTGGCCCAGTTTGCAATTTCTGCGGAAGATGAACAGGAATAGGGAGAACCAATGAGAGACTAGCTGGAGGTGTCTGGACGGGCAAATATAACTCTCATTTCCCACCAGGAAGAGGAATTAACCAAAGGCTCAGCGTGCCGTGCCGGAACCAGATTAGGGCCTGAAGCAATGCTGCGGTGTTCCGGCCAGCTCCCATGAAAGCGAGTTGAAAAAAGGAGCTCAGGGGCACTGTAATTCACAAACCTGCAGAGTTATAAATGACAGCTATCGTCCAAAAATATACTGAAGTAAGGCTGCCAAGAGGACTTGAAAGCGGGGCAGAATTGCAGGAAACCAATTTCAGGAGGTAGACTGGAATTGCATTTAAAGCATAGGAAAAGAGGCAGAACGTCCACAATGATGCACTTGGCCAAAAAGGGCGTATGCGTTTTTTCCTGAATATATTCAGGAAAAAACGCATACGCACTTTTTGGCCAACCAAGCAAGCTTGCAAAGGAAATCTGCACTACAATGAAGTCTCACTTCCCCCCCGGTCAAAAGGGCCATCTGAAAAAAGTGTAAAATCCAGAAAGGCAGGACAGGCCATGGAGAACTGGGAGCCTTGTTATGCTGATGGGCGGGATGTAAATTGCCAACAGCCACTTGGGAGAAGTGTATGGTGTTTCCTGAAACATCTAAAAAACAAAGCCACAGAGCCTAGGGCACTTCCACTTATGGTCCTATAGCTTAGGGAAATTAAAATCAAAAAGACACAGCCACCCCAAAATTTGGGACGGCTCTGTTTACAAGAACCCCGTTTATGGTACAAGTTCAATATCGCAGAAATTGAAAAATGAATAAAGAAGTTGTGGTACTTACGTACAATGCAATATCACTCAGCAATAAAATCTATGTTATCAGGCCCGTAGAAGCATAATGAGTGGATTCAGGTATGATGATTCTAAGTGAAATAAGTCACACAGAAAAAGAAACATCATAAGATATCACTAATACACGGAATGTAAACTTGGCTACACAGGAACTGGATTACAAAACACAACAGGGTCTCAATTGTAGAAAACCAACTTATGCTTGCTTAAGGGGGAAGGTGAGTTGGGGTGCTGCATAAACCAGAGATTGAAATGAGCACAGATAAAGTTCCTTAAGCCAAACATGGAATAGACAAGAACTACTCCTTGCTCAACAAAATGGACTCAACACCCCATATTAAACGCCTAAGAATGTACCTGACTAGTAAGTATCTTAAAACCTATGGATTGCTATGTCTCTGAAAGAAAACCAAGCGTGTGTACAGCGGCATAAACGCAGCAGTGATACGATTGGAGAGGTTCGGTGATCAAATGAAGACCCTTTGAAGTCATATTGCATGGTACCCATTCCACGGGTCTCAACTCTCCAGGTTTAAGGGATTCTTCCTTCAGCTAAAACATGCACGTGGAACCCAGAGTATGATCAACCATGTGATCGGGAGACGTGTTCCAATATGTCTCAGTTCTCGTCCCCTGGTACTCGGGTGCAACATTCCAGACGCTTTACTAACACTCTCCCGACTTGGAGAGTCAGTGCCTTTAACCTCCTGTTTGGCCCAGTTTGCAATTTCTGTGGAAGATGAACAAGAATAGGGAGAACCAATGAGAGACTAGCTGGAGGTGTCTGGACGGGCAAATTTAACTCTCATTTCCCACCAGGAAGAGGAATTAACCAAAGGCTCAGCGTGCCGTGCCGGAACCAGATTAGGGCCTGAAGCAATCCTGCAGTGTTCCGGCCACCTCCCATGAAAGCGAGTTGAAAAAAGGAGCTCAGGGGCACTGTAATTCACAAACCTGCAGAGTTATAAATGACAGCTATCGTCCAAAAATATACTGAAGTAAGGCTGCCAAGAGGACTTGAAAGCGGGGCAGAATTGCAGGAAACCGATTTCAGGAGGTAGACTGGAATTGCATTTAAAGCATAGGAAAAGAGGCAGAACGTCCACAATGATGCACTTGGCCAAAAAGGGCGTATGCGTTTTTTCCTGAATATATTCAGGAAAAAACGCATACGCCCTTTTTGGCCAACCAAGCAAGCTTGCAAAGGAAATCTGCACTACAATGAAGTCTCACTTCCCCCCGGTCAAAAGGGCCATCTGAAAAAAGTGTAAAATCCAGAAAGGCAGGACAGGCCATGGAGAACTGGGAGCCTTGTTATGCTGATGGGCGGGATGTAAATTGCCAAGAGCCACTCGGAAGAGGGGTATGGTGCTTCCTGAAACATCTAAAAAACATAGCAGCGGAGCCTAGGGCACTTCCACTTATGGTCCTATAGCTTAGGGAAATTAAAATCAAAAAGACACAGCCACCCCAAAGTTTGGGACAGCTCTGTTTACAAGAACCTCCTTTACGGTACAAGTTCAATATCGCAGAAAGTGAAAAATGGATAAAGAAGTTGTGGTACTTACGTACAATGCAATATCACTCAGCAATGAAATATATGTCATCAGGCCCGTAGCAGCATAATGAGTGGATTCAGGTATGATGATTCTAACTGAAATAAGTCACACAGAAAAAGAAATATCATAAGATATCACTAATACATGGAATGTAAACTTGGCTATACAGGAACTGGATTACAAAACAGAACAGGGTCTCAAATTTAGAAAACCAACTTATGCTTGCTTAAGGGGAAAGGTGAGTTGGGGTGCTGCATAAAACCAGAGATTGAAATGAGCACAGATAAAGTTCCTTAAGCCAAATATGGAATAGACAAGAACTACTCCTTGCTCAACGAAATGGACTCAACACCCCATATTAAACGCCTAAGAATGTACCTGACTAGTAAGTATCTTAAAACCTATGGATTGCTATGTCTCTGAAAGAAAATCAAGCGTGTGTACAGGGGCATAAAAGCAGCAGTGATAGGATTGGAGAGGTTCGGTGAGCAAATGAAGACCCTTTGAAGTCATATTGCATGGTACCCATTCCACGGGTCTCAACTCTCCAGGTTTAAGGGATTCTTCCTTCAGCTAAAACATGCACGTGGAACCCAGAGTATGATCAACCGTGTGATCGGGAGACGTGTTCCAATATGTCTCAGTTCTCGTCCCCTGGTACTCGGGTGCAACATTCCAGACGCTTTAATAACACTCTCCCGACTTGGAGAGTCAGTGCCTTTAACCACCTGTTTGGCCCAGTTTGCAATTTCTGCGGAAGATGAACAGGAATAGGGAGAACCAAAGAGAGACTAGCTGGAGGTGTCTGGACGCGCAAAATTTAACTCTCATATCCCACCAGGAAGAGGAATTAACCAAAGGCTCAGCGTGCCGTGCCGGAACCAGATTAGGGCCTGAAGCAATCCTGCGGTGTTGCGGCCAGCTCACAAGAAAGCGAGTTGAAGAAAGGAGCTCAGGGGCACTGTAATTCACAAACCTGCAGAGTTATAAATGACAGCTATCGTCCAAAAATATACTGAAGTAAGGCTGCCAAGAGGACTTGAAAGCGGGGCAGAATTGCAGGAAACCGATTTCAGGAGGTAGACTGGAATTGCATTTAAAGCATAGGAAAAGAGGCAGAACGTCCACAATGATGCACTTGGCCAAAAAGGACGTATGCGTTTTTTCCTGAATATATTCAGGAAAAAACGCATACGCCCTTTTTGGCCAACCAAGCAAGCTTGCAAAGGAAATCTGCACTACAATGAAGTCTCACTTCCCCCCGGTCAAAAGGGCCACCTGAAAAAAGTGTAAAATCCAGAAAGGCAGGACAGGCCATGGAGAACTGGGAGCCTTGTTATGCTGATGGGCGGGATGTAAATTGCCAACAGCCACTCCAGAGAAGTGTATGGTGATTCCTGAAACATCTAAAAAACAAAGCAACAGAGCCTAGGGCACTTCCACTTATGGTCCTATAGTTTAGGGAAATTAAAATCAAAAAGACACAGCCACCCCAAAGTTTGGGACGGCTCTGTTTACAAGAACTTCATTTACGGTACAAGTTCAATATCGCAGAAAGTGAAAAATGGATAAAGAAGTTGTGGTACTTACGTACAATGCAATATCACTCAGCAATGAAATCTATGTCATCAGGCCCGTAGCAGCATAATGAGTGGATTCAGGTACGATGATTCTAAGTGAAATTAGTCACACAGAAAAAGAAACATCATAAGATATCACTAATACATGGAATGTAAACTTGGCTACACAGGAACTGGATTACAAAACAGAACAGGGTCTCAAATTTAGAAAACCAACTTATGCTTGCTTAAGGAGAAAGTTGAGTTGGGGTGCTGCATAAAACCAGAGATTGAAATGAGCACAGATAAAGTTCCTTAAGCCAAATATGGAATAGACAAGAACTACTCCTTGCTCAACGAAATGGACTCAACACCCCATATTAAACGCCTAAGAATGTACCTGACTAGTAAGTATCTTAAAACCTATGGATTGCTATGTGTCTGAAAGAAAATCAAGCGTGTGTACAGGGGCATAAACGCAGCAGTGATAGGATTGGAGAGGTTCGGTGAGCAAATGAAGACCCTTTGAAGTCATATTGCATGGTACCCATTCCACGGGTCTCAACTGTCCAGGTTTAAGGGATTCTTCCTTCAGCTAAAACATGCACGTGGAACCCAGAGTATGATCAACCGTGTGATCGAGAGACGTGTTCCAATATGTCTCAGTTCTCGTCCCCTGGTACTCGGGTGCAACATTCCAGACGCTTTACTAACACTCTCCCGACATGGAGAGTCAGTGCCTTTAACCTCCTGTTTGGCCCAGTTTGCAATTTCTGCGGAAGATGAACAGGAATAGGGAGAACCAATGAGAGACTAGCTGTAGGTGTCTGGACGGGCAAATATAACTCTCATTTCCCACCAGGAAGAGGAATTAACCAAAGGCTCAGCGTGCCGTGCCGGAACCAGATTAGGGCCTGAAGCAATGCTGCGGTGTTCCGGCCAGCTCCCATGAAAGCGAGTTGAAAAAAGGAGCTCAGGGGCACTGTAATTCACAAACCTGCAGAGTTATAAATGACAGCTATCGTCCAAAAATATACTGAAGTAAGGCTGCCAAGAGGACTTGAAAGAGGGGCAGAATTGCAGGAAACCGATTTCAGGAGGTAGACTGGAATTGCATTTAAAGCATAGGAAAAGAGGCAGAACGTCCACAATGATGCACTTGGCCAAAAAGGGCGTATGCGTTTTTTCCTGAATATATTCAGGAAAAAACGCATACGCACTTTTTGGCCAACCAAGCAAGCTTGCAAAGGAAATCTGCACTACAATGAAGTCTCACTTCCCCCCCGGTCAAAAGGGCCATCTGAAAAAAGTGTAAAATCCAGAAAGGCAGGACAGGCCATGGAGAACTGGGAGCCTTGTTATGCTGATGGGCGGGATGTAAATTGCCAACAGCCACTTGGGAGAAGTGTATGGTGTTTCCTGAAACATCTAAAAAACAAAGCCACAGAGCCTAGGGCACTTCCACTTATGGTCCTATAGCTTAGGGAAATTAAAATCAAAAAGACACAGCCACCCCAAAATTTGGGACGGCTCTGTTTACAAGAACCCCGTTTATGGTACAAGTTCAATATCGCAGAAATTGAAAAATGAATAAAGAAGTTGTGGTACTTACGTACAATGCAATATCACTCAGCAATAAAATCTATGTTATCAGGCCCGTAGAAGCATAATGAGTGGATTCAGGTATGATGATTCTAAGTGAAATAAGTCACACAGAAAAAGAAACATCATAAGATATCACTAATACACGGAATGTAAACTTGGCTACACAGGAACAGGATTACAAAACACAACAGGGTCTCAATTGTAGAAAACCAACTTATGCTTGCTTAAGGGGGAAGGTGAGTTGGGGTGCTGCATAAACCAGAGATTGAAATGAGCACAGATAAAGTTCCTTAAGCCAAACATGGAATAGACAAGAACTACTCCTTGCTCAACAAAATGGACTCAACACCCCATATTAAACGCCTAAGAATGTACCTGACTAGTAAGTATCTTAAAACCTATGGATTGCTATGTCTCTGAAAGAAAACCAAGCGTGTGTACAGCGGCATAAACGCAGCAGTGATACGATTGGAGAGGTTCGGTGATCAAATGAAGACCCTTTGAAGTCATATTGCATGGTACCCATTCCACGGGTCTCAACTCTCCAGGTTTAAGGGATTCTTCCTTCAGCTAAAACATGCACGTGGAACCCAGAGTATGATCAACCGTGTGATCGGGAGACGTGTTCCAATATGTCTCAGTTCTCGTCCCCTGGTACTCGGGTGCAACATTCCAGACGCTTTACTAACACTCTCCCGACTTGGAGAGTCAGTGCCTTTAACCTCCTGTTTGGCCCAGTTTGCAATTTCTGTGGAAGATGAACAAGAATAGGGAGAACCAATGAGAGACTAGCTGGAGGTGTCTGGACGGGCAAATTTAACTCTCATTTCCCACCAGGAAGAGGAATTAACCAAAGGCTCAGCGTGCCGTGCCGGAATCAGATTAGGGCCTGAAGCAATGCTGCAGTGTTCCGGCCACCTCCCATGAAAGCGAGTTGAAAAAAGGAGCTCAGGGGCACTGTAATTCACAAACCTGCAGAGTTATAAATGACAGCTATCGTCCAAAAATATACTGAAGTAAGGCTGCCAAGAGGACTTGAAAGCGGGGCAGAATTGCAGGGAACCGATTTCAGGAGGTAGACTGGAATTGCATTTAAAGCATAGGAAAAGAGGCAGAACGTCCACAATGATGCACTTGGCCAAAAAGGGCGTATGCGTTTTTTCCTGAATATATTCAGGAAAAAACGCATACGCCCTTTTTGGCCAACCAAGCAAGCTTGCAAAGGAAATCTGCACTACAATGAAGTCTCACTTACCCCCGGTCAAAAGGGCCATCTGAAAAAAGTGTAAAATCCAGAAAGGAAGGACAGGCCATGGAGAACTGGGAGCCTTGTTATGCTGATGGGCGGGATGTAAATTGCCAAGAGCCACTCGGAAGAGGTGTATGGTGCTTCCTGAAACATCTAAAAAACATAGCAGCGGAGCCTAGGGCACTTCCACTTATGGTCCTATAGCTTAGGGAAATTAAAATCAAAAAGACACAGCCACCCCAAAGTTTGGGACGGCTCTGTTTACAAGAACCTCGTTTACGGTACAAGTTCAATATCGCAGAAAGTGAAAAATGGATAAAGAAGTTGTGGTACTTACGTACAATGCAATATCACTCAGCAATGAAATATATGTCATCAGGCCCGTAGCAGCATAATGAGTGGATTCAGGTATGATGATTCTAACTGAAATAAGTCACACAGAAAAAGAAATATCATAAGATATCACTAATACATGGAATGTAAACTTGGCTATACAGGAACTGGATTACAAAACAGAACAGGGTCTCAAATTTAGAAAACCAACTTATGCTTGCTTAAGGGGAAAGGTGAGTTGGGGTGCTGCATAAAACCAGAGATTTAAATGAGCACAGATAAAGTTCCTTAAGCCAAATATAGAATAGACAAGAACTACTCCTTGCTCAACGAAATGGACTCAACACCGCATATTAAACGCCTAAGAATGTACCTGACTAGTAAGTATCTTAAAACCTATGGATTGCTATGTCTCTGAAAGAAAATCAAGCGTGTGTACAGGGGCATAAAAGCAGCAGTGATAGGATTGGAGAGGTTCGGTGAGCAAATGAAGACCCTTTGAAGTCATATTGCATGGTACCCATTCCACGGGTCTCAACTCTCCAGGTTTAAGGGATTCTTCCTTCAGCTAAAACATGCACGTGGAACCCAGAGTATGATCAACCGTGTGATCGGGAGACGTGTTCCAATATGTCTCAGTTCTCGTCCCCTGGTACTCGGGTGCAACATTCCAGACGCTTTAATAACACTCTCCCGACTTGGAGAGTCAGTGCCTTTAACCACCTGTTTGGCCCAGTTTGCAATTTCTGCAGAAGATGAACAGGAATAGGGAGAACCAAAGAGAGACTAGCTGGAGGTGTCTGGACGCGCAAAATTTAACTCTCATATCCCACCAGGAAGAGGAATTAACCAAAGGCTCAGCGTGCCGTGCCGGAACCAGATTAGGGCCTGAAGCAATCCTGCGGTGTTGCGGCCAGCTCACAAGAAAGCGAGTTGAAGAAAGGAGCTCAGGGGCACTGTAATTCACAAACCTGCAGAGTTATAAATGACAGCTATCGTCCAAAAATATACTGAAGTAAGGCTGCCAAGAGGACTTGAAAGCGGGGCAGAATTGCAGGAAACCGATTTCAGGAGGTAGACTGGAATTGCATTTAAAGCATAGGAAAAGAGGCAGAACGTCCACAATGATGCACTTGGCCAAAAAGGGCGTATGCGTTTTTTCCTGAATATATTCAGGAAAAAACGCATACGCCCTTTTTGGCCAACCAAGCAAGCTTGCAAAGGAAATCTGCACTACAATGAAGTCTCACTTCCCCCCGGTCAAAAGGGCCACCTGAAAAAAGTGTAAAATCCAGAAAGGCAGGACAGGCCATGGAGAACTGGGAGCCTTGTTATGCTGATGGGCGGGATGTAAATTGCCAACAGCCACTCCAGAGAAGTGTATGGTGATTCCTGAAACATCTAAAAAACAAAGCAACAGAGCCTAGGTCACTTCCACTTATGGTCCTATAGTTTAGGGAAATTAAAATCAAAAAGACACAGCCACCCCAAAGTTTGGGACGGCTCTGTTTACAAGAACCTCGTTTACGGTACAAGTTCAATATTGCAGAAAGTGAAAAATGGATAAAGAAGTTGTGGTACTTACGTACAATGCAATATCACTCAGCAAAGAAATCTATGTCATCAGGCCCGTAGCAGCATAATGAGTGGATTCAGGTACGATGATTCTAAGTGAAATTAGTCACACAGAAAAAGAAACATCATAAGATATCACTAATACATGGAATGTAAACTTGGCTACACAGGAACTGGATTACAAAACAGAACAGGGTCTCAAATTTAGAAAACCAACATATGCTTGCTTAAGGAGAAAGTTGAGTTGGGGTGCTGCATAAAACCAGAGATTGAAATGAGCACAGATAAAGTTCCTTAAGCCAAATATGGAATAGACAAGAACTACTCCTTGCTCAACGAAATGGACTCAACACCCCATATTAAACGCCTAAGAATGTACCTGACTAGTAAGTATCTTAAAACCTATGGATTGCTATGTCTCTGAAAGAAAATCAAGCGTGTGTACAGGGGCATAAACGCAGCAGTGATAGGATTGGAGAGGTTCGGTGAGCAAATGAAGACCCTTTGAAGTCATATTGCATGGTACCCATTCCACGGGTCTCAACTGTCCAGGTTTAAGGGATTCTTCCTTCAGCTAAAACATGCACGTGGAACCCAGAGTATGATCAACCGTGTGATCGGGAGACGTGTTCCAATATGTCTCAGTTCTCGTCCCCTGGTACTCGGGTGCAACATTCCAGACGCTTTACTAACACTCTCCCGACTTGGAGAGTCAGTGCCTTTAACCTCCTGTTTGGCCCAGTTTGCAATTTCTGCGGAAGATGAACAGGAATAGGGAGAACCAATGAGAGACTAGCTGTAGGTGTCTGGACGGGCAAATTTAACTCTCATTTCCCACCAGGAAGAGGAATTAACCAAAGGCTCAGCGTGCCGTGCCGGAACCAGATTAGGGCCTGAAGCAATGCTGCGGTGTTCCGGCCAGCTCCCATGAAAGCGAGTTGAAAAAAGGAGCTCAGGGGCACTGTAATTCACAAACCTGCAGAGTTATAAATGACAGCTATCGTCCAAAAATATACTGAAGTAAGGCTGCCAAGAGGACTTGAAAGCGGGGCAGAATTGCAGGAAACCGATTTCAGCAGGTAGACCAGAATTGCATTTAAAGCATAGGAAAAGAGGCAGAACGTCCACAATGATGCACTTGGCCAAAAAGGGCGTATGCGTTTTTTCCTGAATATATTCAGGAAAAAACGCATACGCACTTTTTGGCCAACCAAGCAAGCTTGCAAAGGAAATCTGCACTACAATGAAGTCTCACTTACCCCCGGTCAAAAGGGCCATCTGAAAAAAGTGTAAAATCCAGAAAGGCAGGACAGGCCATGGAGAACTGGGAGCCTTGTTATGCTGATGGGCGGGATGTAAATTGCCAACAGCCACTCGGGAGAGGTGTATGGTGCTTCCTGAAACATCTTAAAAACATAGCAGCGGAGCCTAGGGCACTTCCACTTATGGTCCTATAGATTAGGGAAATTAAAATCAAAAAGACACAGCCACCTCAAAGTTTGGGACGGCTCTGTTTACAAGAACCTCGTTTACGGTACAAGTTCAATATCGCAGGAAGTGAAAAATGGATAAAGAAGTTGTGGTACTTACGTACAATGCAATATCACTCAGCAATGAAATCTATGTCATCAGGCCCGTAGCAGTATAATGAGTGGATTCAGGTATGATGATTCTAACTGAAATAAGTCACACAGAAAAAGAAACATCATAAGATATCACTAATACACGGGATGTAAACTTGGCTACACAGGAACTGGATTACAAAACAGAACAGGGTCTCAAATTTAGAAAACCAACTTATGCTTGCTTAAGAGGAAAGGTGAGTTGGGGTGCTGCATAAAACCAGAGATTTAAATGAGCACAGATAAAGTTCCTTAAGCCAAATATAGAATATCCAAGAACTACTCCTTGCTCAACGAAATGGACTCAACACCGCATATTAAACGCCTAAGAATGTACCTGACTAGTAAGTATCTTAAAACCTATGGATTGCTATGTCTCTGAAAGAAAATCAAGCGTGTGTACAGGGACATAAACGCAGCAGTGATAGGATTGGAGAAGTTCGGTAAGCAAATGAAGACCCTTTGAAGTCATATTGCATGGTACCCATTCCACGGGTCTCAACTCTCCAGGTTTAAGGGATTCTTCCTTCAGCTAAAACATGCACGTGGAACCCAGAGTATGATCAACCGTGTGATCGGGAGACGTGTTCCAATATGTCTCAGTTCTCGTCCCCTGGTACTCGGGTGCAACATTCCAGACGCTTTACTAACACTCTCCCGACTTGGAGAGTCAGTGCCTTTAACCTCCTGTTTGGCCCATTTGCAATTTCTGAGGAAGATGAACAGGAATAGGGAGAACCAATGAGATTCTAGGTGGAGGTGTCTGGACGGGCAAATTTAACTCTCATTTCCCACCAGGAAGAGGAATTAACCAAAGGCTCAGCGTGCCGTGCCGGAACCAGATTAGGGCCTGAAGCAATCCTGCGGTGTTGCGGCCAGCTCACAAGAAAGCGAGTTGAAGAAAGGAGCTCAGGGGCACTGTAATTCACAAACCTGCAGAGTTATAAATGACAGCTATCGTCCAAAAATATACTGAAGTAAGGCTGCCAAGAGGACTTGAAAGCGGGGCAGAATTGCAGGAAACCGATTTCAGCAGGTAGACCGGAATTGCATTTAAAGCATAGGAAAAGAGGCAGAACGTCCACAATGATGCACTTGGCCAAAAAGGGCGTATGAGTTTTTTCCTGAATATATTCAGGAAAAAACGCATACGCACTTTTTGGCCAACCAAGCAAGCTTGCAAAGGAAATCTGCACTACAATGAAGTCTCACTTCCCCCTGGTCAAAAGGGCCATCTGAAAAAAGTGTAAAATCCAGAAAGGCAGGACAGGCCATGGAGAACTGGGAGCCTTGTTATGCTGATGGGTGGGATGTAAATTGCCAAGAGCCACTCCGGAGAGGTGTATGGTGTTTCCTGAAACATCTAAAGAACAAAGCAACAGAGCCTAGGGCAATTCCACTTATGGTCCTATAGCTTAGGGAAATTAAAATCAAAAAGACACAGCCACCCCAAAGTTTGGGACGGCTCTGTTTACAAGAAGGTTGTTTACGGTACAAGTTCAATATCACAGAAAGTGAAAAATGGATAAAGAAGTTGTGGTACTTACGTACAATGCAATATCACTCAGCAATGAAATCTATGTCATCAGGCCCATAGCAGCATAATAAGTGGATTCAGGTATGATGATTCTAACCGAAATAAGTCACACAGAAAAAGAAACATCATAAGATATCACTAATACACGGAATGTAAACTTGGCTACACAGGAACTGGATTACAAAACAGAACAGGGTCTCAAATTTAGAAAACCAACTTATGCTTGCTTAAGGGGAAAGGTGAGTTGGGGTGCTGCATAAAACAAGAGATTGAAATGAGCACAGATAAAGTTCCTTAAGCCAAATATGGAATAGACAAGAACTACTCCTTGCTCAACGAAATGGACTCAACACCCCATATTAAACGCCTAAGAATGTACCTGACTAGTAAGTATCTTAAAACCTATGGATTGCTATGTCTCTGAAAGAAAATCAAGCGTGTGTACAGGGGCATAAACGCAGCAGTGATAGGATTGGAGAGGTTCGGTGAGCAAATGAAGACCCTTTGAAGTCATATTGCATGGTACCCATTCCACGGGTCTCAACTGTCCAGGTTTAAGGGATTCTTCCTTCAGCTAAAACATGCACGTGGAACCCAGAGTATGATCAACCGTGTGATCGGGAGACGTGTTCCAATATGTCTCAGTTCTCGTCCCCTGGTACTCGGGTGCAACATTCCAGACGCTTTACTAACACTCTCCCGACTTGGAGAGTCAGTGCCTTTAACCTCCTGTTTGGCCCAGTTTGCAATTTCTCCGGAAGATGAACAGGAATAGGGAGAACCAATGAGAGACTAGCTGAGGTGTCTGGACGGGCAAATTTAACTCTCATTTCCCACCAGGAAGAGGAATTAACCAAAGGCTCAGCGTGCCTTGCCGGAACCAGATTAGGACCTGAAGCAATCCTGCGGTGTTGCGGCCAGCTCACAAGAAAGCGAGTTGATGAAAGGAGCTCAGGGGCACTGTAATTCACAAACCTGCAGAGTTATAAATGACAGCTATCGTCCAAAAATATACTGAAGTAAGGCTGCCAAGAGGACTTGAAAGCGGGGCAGAATTGCAGGAAACCGATTTCAGGAGGTAGACTGGAATTGCATTTAAAGCATAGGAAAAGAGGCAGAACGTCCACAATGATGCACTTGGCCAAAAAGGGCGTATGCGTTTTTTCCTGAATATATTCAGGAAAAAACGCATACGCCCTTTTTGGCCAACCAAGCAAGCTTGCAAAGGAAATCTGCACTACAATGAAGTCTCACTTCCCCCGGTCAAAAGGGCCACCTGAAAAAAGTGTAAAATCCAGAAAGGCAGGACAGGCCATGGAGAACTGGGAGCCTTGTTATGCTGATGGGCGGGATGTAAATTGCCAAGAGCCACTCGGGAGAGGTGTATGGTGTTTCCTGAAACATCTAAAGAACAAAGCAACAGAGTCTAGGGCACTTCCACTTATGGTCCTATAGCTTAGGGAAATTAAAATCAAAAAGACACAGCCACCCCAAAATTTGGGACGGCTCTGTTTACAAGAACCCCGTTTATGGTACAAGTTCAATATCGCAGAAATTGAAAAATGAATAAAGAAGTTGTGGTACTTACGTACAATGCAATATCACTCAGCAATAAAATCTATGTTATCAGGCCCGTAGAAGCATAATGAGTGGATTCAGGTATGATGATTCTAAGTGAAATAAGTCACACAGAAAAAGAAACATCATAAGATATCACTAATACACGGAATGTAAACTTGGCTACACAGGAACTGGATTACAAAACACAACAGGGTCTCAAATGTAGAAAACCAACTTATGCTTGCTTAAGGGGGAAGGTGAGTTGGGGTGCTGCATAAACCAGAGATTGAAATGAGCACAGATAAAGTTCCTTAAGCCAAACATGGAATAGACAAGAACTACTCCTTGCTCAACGAAATGGACTCAACACCCCATATTAAACGCCTAAGAATGTACCTGACTAGTAAGTATCTTAAAACCTATGGATTGCTTTGTCTCTGAAAGAAAATCAAGCGTGTGTACAGGGGCATAAACGCAGCAGTGATACGATTGGAGAGGTTCGGTGAGCAAATGAAGACCCTTTGAAGTCATATTGCATGGTACCCATTCCACGGGTCTGAACTCTCCAGGTTTAAGGGATTCTTCCTTCAGCTAAAACATGCACGTGGAACCCAGAGTATGATCAACCGTGTGATCGGGAGACGTGTTCCAATATGTCTCAGTTCTCGTCCCCTGGTACTCAGGTGCAACATTCCAGACGCTTTAATAACACTCTCCCGACTTGGAGAGTGAGTGCCTTTAACCACCTGTTTGGCCCAGTTTGCAATTTCTGCGGAAGATGAACAGGAATAGGGAGAACCAAAGAGAGACTAGCTGGAGGTGTCTGGACGCGCAAAATTTAACTCTCATATCCCACCAGGAAGAGGAATTAACCAAAGGCTCAGCGTGCCGTGCCGGAACCAGATTAGGGCCTGAAGCAATCCTGCGGTGTTGCGGCCAGCTCACAAGAAAGCGAGTTGAAGAAAGGAGCTCAGGGGCACTGTAATTCACAAACCTGCAGAGTTATAAATGACAGCTATCGTCCAAAAATATACTGAAGTAAGGCTGCCAAGAGGACTTGAAAGCGGGGCAGAATTGCACGAAACCGATTTCAGGAGGTAGACTGGAATTGCATTTAAAGCATAGGAAAAGAGGCAGAACGTCCACAATGATGCACTTGGCCAAAAAGGACGTATGCGTTTTTTCCTGAATATATTCAGGAAAAAACGCATACGCCCTTTTTGGCCAACCAAGCAAGCTTGCAAAGGAAATCTGCACTACAATGAAGTCTCACTTCCCCCCGGTCAAAAGGGACACCTGAAAAAAGTGTAAAATCCAGAAAGGCAGGACAGGCCATGGAGAACTGGGAGCCTTGTTATGCTGATGGGCGGGATGTAAATTGCCAACAGCCACTCCAGAGAAGTGTATGGTGATTCCTGAAACATCTAAAAAACAAAGCAACAGAGCCTAGGGCACTTCCACTTATGGTCCTATAGTTTAGGGAAATTAAAATCAAAAAGACACAGCCACCCCAAAGTTTGGGACGGCTCTGTTTACAAGAACTTCATTTACGGTACAAGTTCAATATCACAGAAAGTGAAAAATGGATAAAGAAGTTGTGGTACTTACGTACAATGCAATATCACTCAGCAATGAAATCTATGTCATCAGGCCCGTAGCAGCATAATGAGTGGATTCAGGTATGATGATTCTAACTGAAATAAGTCACACAGAAAAAGAAACATCATAAGATATCACTAATACACGGAATGTAAACTTGGCTACACAGGAACTGGATTACAAAACAGAACAGGGTCTCAAATTTAGAAATCCTACTTATGCTTGCTTAAGGGGAAAGGTGAGTTGGGGTGCTGCATAAAACCTGAGATTGAAATGAGCACAGATAAAGTTCCTTAAGCCAAATAAGGAATAGACAAGAACTACTCCTTGCTCAACGAAATGGACTCAACACCCCATATTAAACGCCTAAGAATGTACCTGACTAGTAAGTATCTTAAAACCTATGGATTGCTATGTGTCTGAAAGAAAATCAAGCGTGTGTACAGGGGCATAAACGCAGCAGTGATAGGATTGGAGAGGTTCGGTGAGCAAATGAAGACCCTTTGAAGTCATATTGCATGGTACCCATTCCACGGGTCTCAACTGTCCAGGTTTAAGGGATTCTTCCTTCAGCTAAAACATGCACGTGGAACCCAGAGTATGATCAACCGTGTGATCGGGAGACGTGTTCCAATATGTCTCAGTTCTCGTCCCCTGGTACTCGGGTGCAACATTCCAGACGCTTTACTAACACTCTCCCGACTTGGAGAGTCAGTGCCTTTAACCTCCTGTTTGGTCCACTTTGCAATTTCTCCGGAAGATGAACAGGAATAGGGAGAACCAATGAGAGACTAGCTGAGGTGTCTGGACGGGCAAATTTAACTCTCATTTCCCACCAGGAAGAGGAATTAACCAAAGGCTCAGCGTGCCGTGCCAGAACCAGATTAGGGCCTGAAGCAATCCTGCGGTGTTGCGGCCAGCTCACAAGAAAGCGAGTTGAAGAAAGGAGCTCAGGGGCACTGTAATTCACAAACCTGCAGAGTTATAAATGACAGCTATCGTCCAAAAATATACTGAAGTAAGGCTGCCAAGAGGACTTGAAAGCGGGGCAGAATTGCAGGAAACCGATTTCAGGAGGTAGACTGGAATTGCATTTAAAGCATAGGAAAAGAGGCAGAACGTCCACAATGATGCACTTGGCCAAAAAGGACGTATGCGTTTTTTCCTGAATATATTCAGGAAAAAACGCATACGCCCTTTTTGGCCAACCAAGCAAGCTTGCAAAGGAAATCTGCACTACAATGAAGTCTCACTTCCCCCCGGTCAAAAGGGCCACCTGAAAAAAGTGTAAAATCCAGAAAGGCAGGACAGGCCATGGAGAACTGGGAGCCTTGTTATGCTGATGGGCGGGATGTAAATTGCCAACAGCCACTCCAGAGAAGTGTATGGTGATTCCTGAAACATCTAAAAAACAAAGCAACAGAGCCTAGGGCACTTCCACTTATGGTCCTATAGTTTAGGGAAATTAAAATCAAAAAGACACAGCCACCCCAAAGTTTGGGACGGCTCTGTTTACAAGAACTTCATTTACGGTACAAGTTCAATATCACAGAAAGTGAAAAATGGATAAAGAAGTTGTGGTACTTACGTACAATGCAATATCACTCAGCAATGAAATCTATGTCATCAGGCCCGTAGCAGCATAATGAGTGGATTCAGGTATGATGATTCTAACTGAAATAAGTCACACAGAAAAAGAAACATCATAAGATATCACTAATACACGGAATGTAAACTTGGCTACACAGGAACTGGATTACAAAACAGAACAGGGTCTCAAATTTAGAAAACCAACTTATGCTTGCTTAAGGGGAAAGGTGAGTTGGGGTGCTGCATAAAACCAGAGATTTAAATGAACACAGATAAAGTTCCTTAAAACAAATATAGAATAGACAAGAACTACTCCTTGCTCAACGAAATGGACTCAACACCCCATATTAAACGCCTAAGAATGTACCTGACTAGTAAGTATCTTAAAACCTATGGATTGCTATGTCTCTGAAAGAAAATCAAGCGTGTGTACAGGGGCATAAACGCAGCAGTGATAGGATTGGAGAGGTTCGGTGAGCAAATGAAGACCCTTTGAAGTCATATTGCATGGTACCCATTCCACGGGTCTCAACTGTCCAGGTTTAAGGGATTCTGCCTTCAGGTAAAACATGCACGTGGAACCCAGAGTATGATCAACCGTGTGATCGGGAGACGTGTTCCAATATGTCTCAGTTCTCGTCCCCTGGTACTCGGGTGCAACATTCCAGACGCTTTACTAACACTCTCCCGACTTGGAGAGTCAGTGCCTTTAACCTCCTGTTTGGTCCACTTTGCAATTTCTCCGGAAGATGAACAGGAATAGGGAGAACCAATGAGAGACTAGCTGAGGTGTCTGGACGGGCAAATTTAACTCTCATTTCCCACCAGGAAGAGGAATTAACCAAAGGCTCAGCGTGCCGTGCCAGAACCAGATTAGGGCCTGAAGCAATCCTGCGGTGTTGCGGCCAGCTCACAAGAAAGCGAGTTGAAGAAAGGAGCTCAGGGGCACTGTAATTCACAAACCTGCAGAGTTATAAATGACAGCTATCGTCCAAAAATATACTGAAGTAAGGCTGCCAAGAGGACTTGAAAGCGGGGCAGAATTGCAGGAAACCGATTTCAGGAGGTAGACTGGAATTGCATTTAAAGCATAGGAAAAGAGGCAGAACGTCCACAATGATGCACTTGGCCAAAAAGGACGTATGCGTTTTTTCCTGAATATATTCAGGAAAAAACGCATACGCCCTTTTTGGCCAACCAAGCAAGCTTGCAAAGGAAATCTGCACTACAATGAAGTCTCACTTCCCCCCGGTCAAAAGGGCCACCTGAAAAAAGTGTAAAATCCAGAAAGGCAGGACAGGCCATGGAGAACTGGGAGCCTTGTTATGCTGATGGGCGGGATGTAAATTGCCAACAGCCACTCCAGAGAAGTGTATGGTGATTCCTGAAACATCTAAAAAACAAAGCAACAGAGCCTAGGGCACTTCCACTTATGGTCCTATAGTTTAGGGAAATTAAAATCAAAAAGACACAGCCACCCCAAAGTTTGGGACGGCTCTGTTTACAAGAACTTCATTTACGGTACAAGTTCAATATCACAGAAAGTGAAAAATGGATAAAGAAGTTGTGGAACTTACGTACAATGCAATATCACTCAGCAATGAAATCTATGTCATCAGGCCCGTAGCAGCATAATGAGTGGATTCAGGTATGATGATTCTAACTGAAATAAGTCACACAGAAAAAGAAACATCATAAGATATCACTAATACACGGAATGTAAACTTGGCTACACAGGAACTGGATTACAAAACAGAACAGGGTCTCAAATTTAGAAAACTTACTTATGCTTGCTTAAGGGGAAAGGTGAGTTGGGGTGCTGCATAAAACCTGAGATTGAAATGAGCACAGATAAAGTTCCTTAAGCCAAATAAGGAATAGACAAGAGCTACTCCTTGCTCAACGAAATGGACTCAACACCCCATATTAAACGCCTAAGAATGTACCTGACTACTAAGTATCTTAAAACCTATGGATTGCTATGTCTCTGAAACAAAATCAAGCGTGTGTACAGGGGCATAAACGCATCAGTGATAGGATTGGAGAGGTTCGGTGAGCAAATGAAGACCCTTTGAAGTCATATTGCATGGTACCCATTCCACGGGTCTCAACTGTCCAGGTTTAAGGGATTCTTCCTTCAGCTAAAACATGCACGTGGAACCCAGAGTATGATCAACCGTGTGATCGGGAGACGTGTTCCAATATGTCTCAGTTCTCGTCCCCTGGTACTCGGGTGCAACATTCCAGACGCTTTACTAACACTCTCCCGACTTGGAGAGTCAGTGCCTTTAACCTCCTGTTTGGTCCACTTTGCAATTTCTCCGGAAGATGAACAGGAATAGGGAGAACCAATGAGAGACTAGCTGAGGTGTCTGGACGGGCAAATTTAACTCTCATTTCCCACCAGGAAGAGGAATTAACCAAAGGCTCAGCGTGCCGTGCCAGAACCAGATTAGGGCCTGAAGCAATCCTGCGGTGTTGCGGCCAGCTCACAAGAAAGCGAGTTGAAGAAAGGAGCTCAGGGGCACTGTAATTCACAAACCTGCAGAGTTATAAATGACAGCTATCGTCCAAAAATATACTGAAGTAAGGCTGCCAAGAGGACTTGAAAGCGGGGCAGAATTGCAGGAAACCGATTTCAGGAGGTAGACTGGAATTGCATTTAAAGCATAGGAAAAGAGGCAGAACGTCCACAATGATGCACTTGGCCAAAAAGGACGTATGCGTTTTTTCCTGAATATATTCAGGAAAAAACGCATACGCCCTTTTTGGCCAACCAAGCAAGCTTGCAAAGGAAATCTGCACTACAATGAAGTCTCACTTCCCCCCGGTCAAAAGGGCCACCTGAAAAAAGTGTAAAATCCAGAAAGGCAGGACAGGCCATGGAGAACTGGGAGCCTTGTTATGCTGATGGGCGGGATGTAAATTGCCAACAGCCACTCCAGAGAAGTGTATGGTGATTCCTGAAACATCTAAAAAACAAAGCAACAGAGCCTAGGGCACTTCCACTTATGGTCCTATAGTTTAGGGAAATTAAAATCAAAAAGACACAGCCACCCCAAAGTTTGGGACGGCTCTGTTTACAAGAACTTCATTTACGGTACAAGTTCAATATCACAGAAAGTGAAAAATGGATAAAGAAGTTGTGGTACTTACGTACAATGCAATATCACTCAGCAATGAAATCTATGTCATCAGGCCCGTAGCAGCATAATGAGTGGATTCAGGTATGATGATTCTAACTGAAATAAGTCACACAGAAAAAGAAACATCATAAGATATCACTAATACACGGAATGTAAACTTGGCTACACAGGAACTGGATTACAAAACAGAACAGGGTCTCAAATTTAGAAATCCTACTTATGCTTGCTTAAGGGGAAAGGTGAGTTGGGGTGCTGCATAAAACCTGAGATTGAAATGAGCACAGATAAAGTTCCTTAAGCCAAATAAGGAATAGACAAGAACTACTCCTTGCTCAACGAAATGGACTCAACACCCCATATTAAACGCCTAAGAATGTACCTGACTAGTAAGTATCTTAAAACCTATGGATTGCTATGTCTCTGAAAGAAAATCAAGCGTGTGTACAGGGGCATAAACGCAGCAGTGATAGGATTGGAGAGGTTCGGTGAGCAAATGAAGACCCTTTGAAGTCATATTGCATGGTACCCATTCCACGGGTCTCAACTCTCCAGGTTTAAGGGATTCTTCCTTCAGCTAAAACATGCACGTGGAACCCAGAGTATGATCAACCGTGTGATCGGGAGACGTGTTCCAATATGTCTCAGTTCTCGTCCCCTGGTACTCGGGTGCAACATTCCAGACGCTTTACTAACACTCTCCCGACTTGGAGAGTCAGTGCCTTTAACCTCCTGTTTGGCCCAGTTTGCAATTTCTGCGGAAGATGAACAGGAATAGGGAGAACCAATGAGAGACTAGCTGGAGGTGTCTGGACGGGCAAATTTAACTCTCATTTCCCACCAGGAAGAGGAATTAAGCAAAGGCTCAGCGTGCCGTGCCGGAACCAGATTAGGGCCTGAAGCAATCCTGCGGTGTTGCGGCCAGCTCACAAGAAAGCGAGTTGAAGAAAGGAGCTCAGGGGCACTGTAATTCACAAACCTGCAGAGTTATAAATGACAGCTATCGTCCAAAAATATACTGAAGTAAGGCTGCCAAGAGGACTTGAAAGCGGGGCAGAATTGCAGGAAACCGATTTCAGGAGGTAGACTGGAATTGCATTTAAAGCATAGGAAAAGAGGCAGAACGTCCACAATGATGCACTTGGCCAAAAAGGACGTATGCGTTTTTTCCTGAATATATTCAGGAAAAAACGCATACGCCCTTTTTGGCCAACCAAGCAAGCTTGCAAAGGAAATCTGCACTACAATGAAGTCTCACTTCCCCCTGGTCAAAAGGGCCATCTGAAAAAAGTGTAAAATCCAGAAAGGCAGGACAGGCCATGGAGAACTGGGAGCCTTGTTATGCTGATGGGCGGGATGTAAATTGCCAAGAGCCACTCCGGAGAGGTGTATGGTGTTTCCTGAAACATCTGAAAAACAAAGCAACAGAGCCTAGGGCACTTCCACTTATGGTCCTATAGCTTAGGGAAATTAAAATAAAAAAGACACAGCCACCCCAAAGTTTGGGATGGCTCTGTTTACAAGAAGGTTGTTTACGGTACAAGTTCAAAATCACAGAAAGTGAAAAATGGATAAAGAAGTTGTGGTACTTACGTACAATGCAATATCACTCAGCAATGAAATCTATGTCATCAGGCCCGTAGCAGCATAATGAGTGGATTCAGGTATGATGATTCTAACTGAAATAAGTCACACAGAAAAAGAAACATCATAAGATATCACTAATACACGGAATGTAAACTTGGCTACACAGGAACTGGATTACAAAACAGAACAGGGTCTCAAATTTAGAAAACCAACTTATGCTTGCTTAAGGGGAAAGGTGAGTTGGGGTGCTGCATAAAACAAGAGATTGAAATGAGCACAGATAAAGTTTCTTAAGCCAAATATGGAATAGACAAGAACTACTCCTTGCTCAACGAAATGGACTCAACACTCCATATTAAACGCCTAAGAATGTACCTGACTAGTAAGTATCTTAAAACCTATGGATTGCTATGTCTCTGAAAGAAAATCAAGCGTGTGTACAGGGACATAAACGCAGCAGTGATAGGATTGGAGAGGTTCGGTGAGCAAATGAAGACCCTTTGAAGTCATATTGCATGGTACCCATTCCATGGGTCTCAACTCTCCAGGTTTAAGGGATTCTGCCTTCAGGTAAAACATGCACGTGGAACCCAGAGTATGATCAACCGTGTGATCGGGAGACGTGTTCCAATATGTCTCAGTTCTCGTCCCCTGGTACTCGGGTGCAACATTCCAGACGCTTTACTAACACTCTCCCGACTTGGAGAGTCAGTGCCTTTAACCTCCTGTTTGGCCGATTTGCAATTTCTGAGGAAGATGAACAGGAATAGGGAGAACCAATGAGATTCTAGGTGGAGGTGTCTGGACGGGCAAATTTAACTCTCATTTCCCACCAGGAAGAGGAATTAACCAAAGGCTCAGCGTGCCGTGCCGGAACCAGATTAGGGCCTGAAGCAATCCTGCGGTGTTGCGGCCAGCTCACAAGAAAGCGAGTTGAAGAAAGGAGCTCAGGGGCACTGTAATTCACAAACCTGCAGAGTTATAAATGACAGCTATCGTCCAAAAATATACTGAAGTAAGGCTGCCAAGAGGACTTGAAAGCGGGGCAGAATTGCAGGAAACCGATTTCAGGAGGTAGACTGGAATTGCATTTAAAGCATAGGAAAAGAGGCAGAACGTCCACAATGATGCACTTGGCCAAAAAGGGCGTATGCGTTTTTTCCTGAATATATTCAGGAAAAAACGCATACGCCCTTTTTGGCCAACCAAGCAAGCTTGCAAAGGAAATCTGCACTACAATGAAGTCTCACTTCCCCCCGGTCAAAAGGGCCATCTGAAAAAAGTGTAAAATCCAGAAAGGCAGGACAGGCCATGGAGAACTGGGAGCCTTGTTATGCTGATGGGCGGGATGTAAATTGCCAGAGCCACTCGGGAGAGGTGTATGGTGTTTCCTGAAACATCTAAAAAACAAAGCAACAGAGCCTAGGGCACTTCCACTTATGGTCCTATAGCTTAGGGAAATTAAAATCAAAAAGACACAGCCACCCCAAAGTTTGGACGGCTCTGTTTACAAGAACCTCATTTACGGTACAAGTTCAATATCGCAGAAAGTGAAAAATGGATAAAGAAGTTGTGGTACTTACGTACAATGCAATATCACTCAGCAATGAAATCTATGTCATCAGGCCCGTAGCAGCATAATGAGTGGATTCAGGTATGATGATTCTAACTGAAATAAGTCACACAGAAAAAGAAACATCATAAGATATCACTAATACACGGGATGTAAACTTGGCTACACAGGAACTGGATTACAAAACAGAACAGGGTCTCAAATTTAGAAAACCAACTTATGCTTGCTTAAGGGGAAAGGTGAGTTGGGGTGCTGCATAAAACCAGAGATTTAAATGAACACAGATAAAGTTCCTTAAAACAAATATAGAATAGACAAGAACTACTCCTTGCTCAACGAAATGGACTCAACACCCCATATTAAACGCCTAAGAATGTACCTGACTAGTAAGTATCTTAAAACCTATGGATTGCTATGTCTCTGAAAGAAAATCAAGCGTGTGTACAGGGGCATAAACGCAGCAGTGATAGGATTGGAGAGGTTCGGTGAGCAAATGAAGACCCTTTGAAGTCATATTGCATGGTACCCATTCCACGGGTCTCAACTGTCCAGGTTTAAGGGATTCTGCCTTCAGGTAAAACATGCACGTGGAACCCAGAGTATGATCAACCGTGTGATCGGGAGACGTGTTCCAATATGTCTCAGTTCTCGTCCCCTGGTACTCGGGTGCAACATTCCAGACGCTTTACTAACACTCTCCCGACTTGGAGAGTCAGTGCCTTTAACCTCCTGTTTGGTCCACTTTGCAATTTCTCCGGAAGATGAACAGGAATAGGGAGAACCAATGAGAGACTAGCTGAGGTGTCTGGACGGGCAAATTTAACTCTCATTTCCCACCAGGAAGAGGAATTAACCAAAGGCTCAGCGTGCCGTGCCAGAACCAGATTAGGGCCTGAAGCAATCCTGCGGTGTTGCGGCCAGCTCACAAGAAAGCGAGTTGAAGAAAGGAGCTCAGGGGCACTGTAATTCACAAACCTGCAGAGTTATAAATGACAGCTATCGTCCAAAAATATACTGAAGTAAGGCTGCCAAGAGGACTTGAAAGCGGGGCAGAATTGCAGGAAACCGATTTCAGGAGGTAGACTGGAATTGCATTTAAAGCATAGGAAAAGAGGCAGAACGTCCACAATGATGCACTTGGCCAAAAAGGACGTATGCGTTTTTTCCTGAATATATTCAGGAAAAAACGCATACGCCCTTTTTGGCCAACCAAGCAAGCTTGCAAAGGAAATCTGCACTACAATGAAGTCTCACTTCCCCCCGGTCAAAAGGGCCACCTGAAAAAAGTGTAAAATCCAGAAAGGCAGGACAGGCCATGGAGAACTGGGAGCCTTGTTATGCTGATGGGCGGGATGTAAATTGCCAACAGCCACTCCAGAGAAGTGTATGGTGATTCCTGAAACATCTAAAAACCAAAGCAACAGAGCCTAGGGCACTTCCACTTATGGTCCTATAGTTTAGGGAAATTAAAATCAAAAAGACACAGCCACCCCAAAGTTTGGGACGGCTCTGTTTACAAGAACTTCATTTACGGTACAAGTTCAATATCACAGAAAGTGAAAAATGGATAAAGAAGTTGTGGTACTTACGTACAATGCAATATCACTCAGCAATGAAATCTATGTCATCAGGCCCGTAGCAGCATAATGAGTGGATTCAGGTATGATGATTCTAACTGAAATAAGTCACACAGAAAAAGAAACATCATAAGATATCACTAATACACGGAATGTAAACTTGGCTACACAGGAACTGGATTACAAAACAGAACAGGGTCTCAAATTTAGAAATCCTACTTATGCTTGCTTAAGGGGAAAGGTGAGTTGGGGTGCTGCATAAAACCTGAGATTGAAATGAGCACAGATAAAGTTCCTTAAGCCAAATAAGGAATAGACAAGAACTACTCCTTGCTCAACGAAATGGACTCAACACCCCATATTAAACGCCTAAGAATGTACCTGACTAGTAAGTATCTTAAAACCTATGGATTGCTATGTCTCTGAAAGAAAATCAAGCGTGTGTACAGGGGCATAAACGCAGCAGTGATAGGATTGGAGAGGTTCGGTGAGCAAATGAAGACCCTTTGAAGTCATATTGCATGGTACCCATTCCACGGGTCTCAACTGTCCAGGTTTAAGGGATTCTTCCTTCAGCTAAAACATGCACGTGGAACCCAGAGTATGATCAACCGTGTGATCGGGAGACGTGTTCCAATATGTCTCAGTTCTCGTCCCCTGGTACTCGGGTGCAACATTCCAGACGCTTTACTAACACTCTCCCGACTTGGAGAGTCAGTGCCTTTAACCTCCTGTTTGGCCCAGTTTGCAATTTCTGCGGAAGATGAACAGGAATAGGGAGAACCAAAGAGAGACTAGCTGGAGGTGTCTGGACGCGCAAAATTTAACTCTCATATCCCACCAGGAAGAGGAATTAACCAAAGGCTCAGCGTGCCGTGCCGGAACCAGATTAGGGCCTGAAGCAATCCTGCGGTGTTGCGGCCAGCTCACAATAAAGCGAGTTGAAGAAAGGAGCTCAGGGGCACTGTAATTCACAAACCTGCAGAGTTATAAATGACAGCTATCGTCCAAAAATATACTGAAGTAAGGCTGCCAAGAGGACTTGAAAGCGGGGCAGAATTGCAGGAAACCGATTTCAGGAGGTAGACTGGAATTGCATTTAAAGCATAGGAAAAGAGGCAGAACGTCCACAATGATGCACTTGGCCATAAAGGACGTATGCGTTTTTTCCTGAATATATTCAGGAAAAAACGCATACGCCCTTTTTGGCCAACCAAGCAAGCTTGCAAAGGAAATCTGCACTACAATGAAGTCTCACTTCCCCCCGGTCAAAAGGGCCACCTGAAAAAAGTGTAAAATCCAGAAAGGCAGGACAGGCCATGGAGAACTGGGAGCCTTGTTATGCTGATGGGCGGGATGTAAATTGCCAACAGCCACTCCAGAGAAGTGTATGGTGATTCCTGAAACATCTAAAAAACAAAGCAACAGAGCCTAGGGCACTTCCACTTATGGTCCTATAGTTTAGGGAAATTAAAATCAAAAAGACACAGCCACCCCAAAGTTTGGGACGGCTCTGTTTACAAGAACTTCATTTACGGTACAAGTTCAATATCACAGAAAGTGAAAAATGGATAAAGAAGTTGTGGAACTTACGTACAATGCAATATCACTCAGCAATGAAATCTATGTCATCAGGCCCGTAGCAGCATAATGAGTGGATTCAGGTATGATGATTCTAACTGAAATAAGTCACACAGAAAAAGAAACATCATAAGATATCACTAATACACGGAATGTAAACTTGGCTACACAGGAACTGGATTACAAAACAGAACAGGGTCTCAAATTTAGAAAACCTACTTATGCTTGCTTAAGGGGAAAGGTGAGTTGGGGTGCTGCATAAAACCTGAGATTGTAATGAGCACAGATAAAGTTCCTTAAGCCAAATAAGGAATAGACAAGAGCTACTCCTTGCTCAACGAAATGGACTCAACACCCCATATTAAACGCCTAAGAATGTACCTGACTACTAAGTATCTTAAAACCTATGGATTGCTATGTCTCTGAAACAAAATCAAGCGTGTGTACAGGGGCATAAACGCATCAGTGATAGGATTGGAGAGGTTCGGTGAGCAAATGAAGACCCTTTGAAGTCATATTGCATGGTACCCATTCCACGGGTCTCAACTGTCCAGGTTTAAGGGATTCTTCCTTCAGCTAAAACATGCACGTGGAACCCAGAGTATGATCAACCGTGTGATCGGGAGACGTGTTCCAATATGTCTCAGTTCTCGTCCCCTGGTACTCGGGTGCAACATTCCAGACGCTTTACTAACACTCTCCCGACTTGGAGAGTCAGTGCCTTTAACCTCCTGTTTGGTCCACTTTGCAATTTCTCCGGAAGATGAACAGGAATAGGGAGAACCAATGAGAGACTAGCTGAGGTGTCTGGACGGGCAAATTTAACTCTCATTTCCCACCAGGAAGAGGAATTAACCAAAGGCTCAGCGTGCCGTGCCAGAACCAGATTAGGGCCTGAAGCAATCCTGCGGTGTTGCGGCCAGCTCACAAGAAAGCGAGTTGAAGAAAGGAGCTCAGGGGCACTGTAATTCACAAACCTGCAGAGTTATAAATGACAGCTATCGTCCAAAAATATACTGAAGTAAGGCTGCCAAGAGGACTTGAAAGCGGGGCAGAATTGCAGGAAACCGATTTCAGGAGGTAGACTGGAATTGCATTTAAAGCATAGGAAAAGAGGCAGAACGTCCACAATGATGCACTTGGCCAAAAAGGACGTATGCGTTTTTTCCTGAATATATTCAGGAAAAAACGCATACGCCCTTTTTGGCCAACCAAGCAAGCTTGCAAAGGAAATCTGCACTACAATGAAGTCTCACTTCCCCCCGGTCAAAAGGGCCACCTGAAAAAAGTGTAAAATCCAGAAAGGCAGGACAGGCCATGGAGAACTGGGAGCCTTGTTATGCTGATGGGCGGGATGTAAATTGCCAACAGCCACTCCAGAGAAGTGTATGGTGATTCCTGAAACATCTAAAAAACAAAGCAACAGAGCCTAGGGCACTTCCACTTATGGTCCTATAGTTTAGGGAAATTAAAATCAAAAAGACACAGCCACCCCAAAGTTTGGGACGGCTCTGTTTACAAGAACTTCATTTACGGTACAAGTTCAATATCACAGAAAGTGAAAAATGGATAAAGAAGTTGTGGTACTTACGTACAATGCAATATCACTCAGCAATGAAATCTATGTCATCAGGCCCGTAGCAGCATAATGAGTGGATTCAGGTATGATGATTCTAACTGAAATAAGTCACACAGAAAAAGAAACATCATAAGATATCACTAATACACGGAATGTAAACTTGGCTACACAGGAACTGGATTACAAAACAGAACAGGGTCTCAAATTTAGAAATCCTACTTATGCTTGCTTAAGGGGAAAGGTGAGTTGGGGTGCTGCATAAAACCTGAGATTGAAATGAGCACAGATAAAGTTCCTTAAGCCAAATAAGGAATAGACAAGAACTACTCCTTGCTCAACGAAATGGACTCAACACCCCATATTAAACGCCTAAGAATGTACCTGACTAGTAAGTATCTTAAAACCTATGGATTGCTATGTCTCTGAAAGAAAATCAAGCGTGTGTACAGGGGCATAAACGCAGCAGTGATAGGATTGGAGAGGTTCGGTGAGCAAATGAAGACCCTTTGAAGTCATATTGCATGGTACCCATTCCACGGGTCTCAACTCTCCAGGTTTAAGGGATTCTTCCTTCAGCTAAAACATGCACGTGGAACCCAGAGTATGATCAACCGTGTGATCGGGAGACGTGTTCCAATATGTCTCAGTTCTCGTCCCCTGGTACTCGGGTGCAACATTCCAGACGCTTTACTAACACTCTCCCGACTTGGAGAGTCAGTGCCTTTAACCTCCTGTTTGGCCCAGTTTGCAATTTCTGCGGAAGATGAACAGGAATAGGGAGAACCAATGAGAGACTAGCTGGAGGTGTCTGGACGGGCAAATTTAACTCTCATTTCCCACCAGGAAGAGGAATTAAGCAAAGGCTCAGCGTGCCGTGCCGGAACCAGATTAGGGCCTGAAGCAATCCTGCGGTGTTGCGGCCAGCTCACAAGAAAGCGAGTTGAAGAAAGGAGCTCAGGGGCACTGTAATTCACAAACCTGCAGAGTTATAAATGACAGCTATCGTCCAAAAATATACTGAAGTAAGGCTGCCAAGAGGACTTGAAAGCGGGGCAGAATTGCAGGAAACCGATTTCAGGAGGTAGACTGGAATTGCATTTAAAGCATAGGAAAAGAGGCAGAACGTCCACAATGATGCACTTGGCCAAAAAGGACGTATGCGTTTTTTCCTGAATATATTCAGGAAAAAACGCATACGCCCTTTTTGGCCAACCAAGCAAGCTTGCAAAGGAAATCTGCACTACAATGAAGTCTCACTTCCCCCTGGTCAAAAGGGCCATCTGAAAAAAGTGTAAAATCCAGAAAGGCAGGACAGGCCATGGAGAACTGGGAGCCTTGTTATGCTGATGGGCGGGATGTAAATTGCCAAGAGCCACTCCGGAGAGGTGTATGGTGTTTCCTGAAACATCTGAAAAACAAAGCAACAGAGCCTAGGGCACTTCCACTTATGGTCCTATAGCTTAGGGAAATTAAAATAAAAAAGACACAGCCACCCCAAAGTTTGGGATGGCTCTGTTTACAAGAAGGTTGTTTACGGTACAAGTTCAAAATCACAGAAAGTGAAAAATGGATAAAGAAGTTGTGGTACTTACGTACAATGCAATATCACTCAGCAATGAAATCTATGTCATCAGGCCCGTAGCAGCATAATGAGTGGATTCAGGTATGATGATTCTAACTGAAATAAGTCACACAGAAAAAGAAACATCATAAGATATCACTAATACACGGAATGTAAACTTGGCTACACAGGAACTGGATTACAAAACAGAACAGGGTCTCAAATTTAGAAAACCAACTTATGCTTGCTTAAGGGGAAAGGTGAGTTGGGGTGCTGCATAAAACAAGAGATTGAAATGAGCACAGATAAAGTTTCTTAAGCCAAATATGGAATAGACAAGAACTACTCCTTGCTCAACGAAATGGACTCAACACTCCATATTAAACGCCTAAGAATGTACCTGACTAGTAAGTATCTTAAAACCTATGGATTGCTATGTCTCTGAAAGAAAATCAAGCGTGTGTACAGGGACATAAACGCAGCAGTGATAGGATTGGAGAGGTTCGGTGAGCAAATGAAGACCCTTTGAAGTCATATTGCATGGTACCCATTCCATGGGTCTCAACTCTCCAGGTTTAAGGGATTCTGCCTTCAGGTAAAACATGCACGTGGAACCCAGAGTATGATCAACTGTGTGATCGGGAGACGTGTTCCAATATGTCTCAGTTCTCGTCCCCTGGTACTCGGGTGCAACATTCCAGACGCTTTACTAACACTCTCCCGACTTGGAGAGTCAGTGCCTTT
The DNA here is from genome assembly GCF_964270905.1 of Leucopleurus acutus. NCBI lineage: Eukaryota > Metazoa > Chordata > Mammalia > Artiodactyla > Delphinidae > Leucopleurus > Leucopleurus acutus. The sequence goes on along the minus strand of NW_028139226.1, from coordinate 1,263,456 downwards.
AACCTCCTGTTTGGCCGATTTGCAATTTCTGAGGAAGATGAACAGGAATAGGGAGAACCAATGAGATTCTAGGTGGAGGTGTCTGGACGGGCAAATTTAACTCTCATTTCCCACCAGGAAGAGGAATTAACCAAAGGCTCAGCGTGCCGTGCCGGAACCAGATTAGGGCCTGAAGCAATCCTGCGGTGTTGCGGCCAGCTCACAAGAAAGCGAGTTGAAGAAAGGAGCTCAGGGGCACTGTAATTCACAAACCTGCAGAGTTATAAATGACAGCTATCGTCCAAAAATATACTGAAGTAAGGCTGCCAAGAGGACTTGAAAGCGGGGCAGAATTGCAGGAAACCGATTTCAGGAGGTAGACTGGAATTGCATTTAAAGCATAGGAAAAGAGGCAGAACGTCCACAATGATGCACTTGGCCAAAAAGGGCGTATGCGTTTTTTCCTGAATATATTCAGGAAAAAACGCATACGCCCTTTTTGGCCAACCAAGCAAGCTTGCAAAGGAAATCTGCACTACAATGAAGTCTCACTTCCCCCCGGTCAAAAGGGCCATCTGAAAAAAGTGTAAAATCCAGAAAGGCAGGACAGGCCATGGAGAACTGGGAGCCTTGTTATGCTGATGGGCGGGATGTAAATTGCCAGAGCCACTCGGGAGAGGTGTATGGTGTTTCCTGAAACATCTAAAAAACAAAGCAACAGAGCCTAGGGCACTTCCACTTATGGTCCTATAGCTTAGGGAAATTAAAATCAAAAAGACACAGCCACCCCAAAGTTTGGACGGCTCTGTTTACAAGAACCTCATTTACGGTACAAGTTCAATATCGCAGAAAGTGAAAAATGGATAAAGAAGTTGTGGTACTTACGTACAATGCAATATCACTCAGCAATGAAATCTATGTCATCAGGCCCGTAGCAGCATAATGAGTGGATTCAGGTATGATGATTCTAACTGAAATAAGTCACACAGAAAAAGAAACATCATAAGATATCACTAATACACGGGATGTAAACTTGGCTACACAGGAACTGGATTACAAAACAGAACAGGGTCTCAAATTTAGAAAACCAACTTATGCTTGCTTAAGGGGAAAGGTGAGTTGGGGTGCTGCATAAAACCAGAGATTTAAATGAACACAGATAAAGTTCCTTAAAACAAATATAGAATAGACAAGAACTACTCCTTGCTCAACGAAATGGACTCAACACCCCATATTAAACGCCTAAGAATGTACCTGACTAGTAAGTATCTTAAAACCTATGGATTGCTATGTCTCTGAAAGAAAATCAAGCGTGTGTACAGGGGCATAAACGCAGCAGTGATAGGATTGGAGAGGTTCGGTGAGCAAATGAAGACCCTTTGAAGTCATATTGCATGGTACCCATTCCACGGGTCTCAACTCTCCAGGTTTAAGGGATTCTGCCTTCAGGTAAAACATGCACGTGGAACCCAGAGTATGATCAACCGTGATATCGGGAGACATGTTCCAATATGTCTCAGTTCTTGTCCCCTGGTACTCGGGTGCAACATTCCAGACGCTTTACTAACACTCTCCCGACTTGGAGAGTCAGTGCCTTTAACCTCCTGTTTGGCCCATTTGCAATTTCTGAGGAAGATGAACAGGAATAGGGAGAACCAATGAGATTCTAGGTGGAGGTGTCTGGACGGGCAAATTTAACTCTCATTTCCCACCAGGAAGAGGAATTAACCAAAGGCTCAGCGTGCCGTGCCGGAACCAGATTAGGGCCTGAAGCAATCCTGCGGTGATGCGGCCAGCTCACAAGAAAGCGAGTTGAAGAAAGGAGCTCAGGGGCACTGTAATTCACAAACCTGCAGAGTTATAAATGACAGCTATCGTCCAAAAATATACTGAAGTAAGGCTGCCAAGAGGACTTGAAAGCGGGGCAGAATTGCAGGAAACCGATTTCAGGAGGTAGACTGGAATTGCATTTAAAGCATAGGAAAAGAGGCAGAACGTCCACAATGATGCACTTGGCCAAAAAGGGCGTATGCGTTTTTTCCTGAATATATTCAGGAAAAAACGCATACGCCCTTTTTGGCCAACCAAGCAAGCTTGCAAAGGAAATCTGCACTACAATGAAGTCTCACTTCCCCCTGGTCAAAAGGGCCATCTGAAAAAAGTGTAAAATCCAGAAAGGCAGGACAGGCCATGGATAACTGGGAGCCTTGTTATGCTGATGGGCGGGATGTAAATTGCCAAGAGCCACTCCGGAGAGGTGTATGGTGTTTCCTGAAACATCTGAAAAACAAAGCAACAGAGCCTAGGGCACTTCCACTTATGGTCCTATAGCTTAGGGAAATTAAAATCAAAAAGACACAGCCACCCCAAAGTTTGGGATGGCTCTGTTTACAAGAAGGTTGTTTACGGTACAAGTTCAATATCACAGAAAGTGAAAAATGGATAAAGAAGTTGTGGTACTTACGTACAATGCAATATCACTCAGCAATGAAATCTATGTCATCAGGCCCGTAGCAGCATAATGAGTGGATTCAGGTATGATGATTCTAACTGAAATAAGTCACACAGAAAAAGAAACATCATAAGATATCACTAATACACGGGATGTAAACTTGGCTACACAGGAACTGGATTACAAAACAGAACAGGGTCTCAAATTTAGAAAACCAACTTATGCTTGCTTAAGGGGAAAGGTGAGTTGGGGTGCTGCATAAAACCAGAGATTTAAATGAACACAGATAAAGTTCCTTAAGCCAAATATAGAATAGACAAGAACTACTCCTTGCTCAACGAAATGGACTCAACACCCCATATTAAACGCCTAAGAATGTACCTGACTAGTAAGTATCTTAAAACCTATGGATTGCTATGTCTCTGAAAGAAAATCAAGCGTGTGTACAGGGGCATAAACGCAGCAGTGATAGGATTGGAGAGGTTCGGTGAGCAAATGAAGACCCTTTGAAGTCATATTGCATGGTACCCATTCCACGGGTCTCAACTCTCCAGGTTTAAGGGATTCTTCCTTCAGCTAAAACATGCACGTGGAACCCAGAGTATGATCAACCGTGTGATCGGGAGACGTGTTCCAATATGTCTCAGTTCTCGTCCCCTGGTACTCGGGTGCAACATTCCAGACGCTTTAATAACACTCTCCCGACTTGGAGAGTCAGTGCCTTTAACCACCTGTTTGGCCCAGTTTGAAATTTCTGCGGAAGATGAACAGGAATAGGGAGAACCAAAGAGAGACTAGCTGGAGGTGTCTGGATGCGCAAAATTTAACTCTCATATCCCACCAGGAAGAGGAATTAACCAAAGGCTCAGCGTGCCGTGCCGGAACCAGATTAGGGCCTGAAGCAATGCTGCGGTATTCCGGCCAGCTCCCATAAAAGCGAGTTGAAAAAAGGAGCTCAGGGGCACTGTAATTCACAAACCTGCAGAGTTATAAATGACAGCTATCGTCCAAAAATATACTGAAGTAAGGCTGCCAAGAGGACTTGAAAGCGGGGCAGAATTGCAGGAAACCGATTTCAGCAGGTAGACCGGAATTGCATTTAAAGCATAGGAAAAGAGGCAGAACGTCCACAATGATGCACTTGGCCAAAAAGGGCGTAGAGTTTTTTCCTGAATATATTCAGGAAAAAACGCATACGCACTTTTTGGCCAACCAAGCAAGCTTGCAAAGGAAATCTGCACTACAATGAAGTCTCACTTCCCCCTGGTCAAAAGGGCCATCTGAAAAAAGTGTAAAATCCAGAAAGGCAGGACAGGCCATGGAGAACTGGGAGCCTTGTTATGCTGATGGGTGGGATGTAAATTGCCAAGAGCCACTCCGGCGAGGTGTATGGTGTTTCCTGAAACATCTAAAGAACAAAGCAACAGAGCCTAGGGCAATTCCACTTATGGTCCTATAGCTTAGGGAAATTAAAATCAAAAAGACACAGCCACCCCAAAGTTTGGGACGGCTCTGTTTACAAGAAGGTTGTTTACGGTACAAGTTCAATATCACAGAAAGTGAAAAATGGATAAAGAAGTTGTGGTACTTACGTACAATGCAATATCACTCAGCAATGAAATCTATGTCATCAGGCCCATAGCAGCATAATAAGTGGATTCAGGTATGATGATTCTAACCGAAATAAGTCACACAGAAAAAGAAACATCATAAGATATCACTAATACACGGAATGTAAACTTGGCTACACAGGAACTGGATTACAAAACAGAACAGGGTCTCAAATTTAGAAAACCAACTTATGCTTGCTTAAGGGGAAAGGTGAGTTGGGGTGCTGCATAAAACAAGAGATTGAAATGAGCACAGATAAAGTTCCTTAAGCCAAATATGGAATAGACAAGAACTACTCCTTGCTCAACGAAATGGACTCAACACCCCATATTAAACGCCTAAGAATGTACCTGACTAGTAAGTATCTTAAAACCTATGGATTGCTATGTGTCTGAAAGAAAATCAAGCGTGTGTACAGGGGCATAAACGCAGCAGTGATAGGATTGGAGAGGTTCGGTGAGCAAATGAAGACCCTTTGAAGTCATATTGCATGGTACCCATTCCACGGGTCTCAACTGTCCAGGTTTAAGGGATTCTTCCTTCAGCTAAAACATGCACGTGGAACCCAGAGTATGATCAACCGTGTGATCGGGAGACGTGTTCCAATATGTCTCAGTTCTCGTCCCCTGGTACTCGGGTGCAACATTCCAGACGCTTTACTAACACTCTCCCGACTTGGAGAGTCAGTGCCTTTAACCTCCTGTTTGGTCCACTTTGCAATTTCTCCGGAAGATGAACAGGAATAGGGAGAACCAATGAGAGACTTGCTGAGGTGTCTGGACGGGCAAATTTAACTCTCATTTCCCACCAGGAAGAGGAATTAACCAAAGGCTCAGCGTGCCGTGCCAGAACCAGATTAGGGCCTGAAGCAATCCTGCGGTGTTGCGGCCAGCTCACAAGAAAGCGAGTTGAAGAAAGGAGCTCAGGGGCACTGTAATTCACAAACCTGCAGAGTTATAAATGACAGCTATCGTCCAAAAATATACTGAAGTAAGGCTGCCAAGAGGACTTGAAAGCGGGGCAGAATTGCAGGAAACCGATTTCAGGAGGTAGACTGGAATTGCATTTAAAGCATAGGAAAAGAGGCAGAACGTCCACAATGATGCACTTGGCCAAAAAGGACGTATGCGTTTTTTCCTGAATATATTCAGGAAAAAACGCATACGCCCTTTTTGGCCAACCAAGCAAGCTTGCAAAGGAAATCTGCACTACAATGAAGTCTCACTTCCCCCCGGTCAAAAGGGCCACCTGAAAAAAGTGTAAAATCCAGAAAGGCAGGACAGGCCATGGAGAACTGGGAGCCTTGTTATGCTGATGGGCGGGATGTAAATTGCCAACAGCCACTCCAGAGAAGTGTATGGTGATTCCTGAAACATCTAAAAAACAAAGCAACAGAGCCTAGGGCACTTCCACTTATGGTCCTATAGTTTAGGGAAATTAAAATCAAAAAGACACAGCCACCCCAAAGTTTGGGACGGCTCTGTTTACAAGAACTTCATTTACGGTACAAGTTCAATATCACAGAAAGTGAAAAATGGATAAAGAAGTTGTGGTACTTACGTACAATGCAATATCACTCAGCAATGAAATCTATGTCATCAGGCCCGTAGCAGCATAATGAGTGGATTCAGGTATGATGATTCTAACTGAAATAAGTCACACAGAAAAAGAAACATCATAAGATATCACTAATACACGGAATGTAAACTTGGCTACACAGGAACTGGATTACAAAACAGAACAGGGTCTCAAATTTAGAAATCCTACTTATGCTTGCTTAAGGGGAAAGGTGAGTTGGGGTGCTGCATAAAACCTGAGATTGAAATGAGCACAGATAAAGTTCCTTAAGCCAAATAAGGAATAGACAAGAACTACTCCTTGCTCAACGAAATGGACTCAACACCCCATATTAAACGCCTAAGAATGTACCTGACTAGTAAGTATCTTAAAACCTATGGATTGCTATGTCTCTGAAAGAAAATCAAGCGTGTGTACAGGGGCATAAACGCAGCAGTGATAGGATTGGAGAGGTTCGGTGAGCAAATGAAGACCCTTTGAAGTCATATTGCATGGTACCCATTCCACGGGTCTCAACTCTCCAGGTTTAAGGGATTCTTCCTTCAGCTAAAACATGCACGTGGAACCCAGAGTATGATCAACCGTGTGATCGGGAGACGTGTTCCAATATGTCTCAGTTCTCGTCCCCTGGTACTCGGGTGCAACATTCCAGACGCTTTACTAACACTCTCCCGACTTGGAGAGTCAGTGCCTTTAACCTCCTGTTTGGCCCAGTTTGCAATTTCTGCGGAAGATGAACAGGAATAGGGAGAACCAATGAGAGACTAGCTGGAGGTGTCTGGACGGGCAAATTTAACTCTCATTTCCCACCAGGAAGAGGAATTAAGCAAAGGCTCAGCGTGCCGTGCCGGAACCAGATTAGGGCCTGAAGCAATCCTGCGGTGTTGCGGCCAGCTCACAAGAAAGCGAGTTGAAGAAAGGAGCTCAGGGGCACTGTAATTCACAAACCTGCAGAGTTATAAATGACAGCTATCGTCCAAAAATATACTGAAGTAAGGCTGCCAAGAGGACTTGAAAGCGGGGCAGAATTGCAGGAAACCGATTTCAGGAGGTAGACTGGAATTGCATTTAAAGCATAGGAAAAGAGGCAGAACGTCCACAATGATGCACTTGGCCAAAAAGGACGTATGCGTTTTTTCCTGAATATATTCAGGAAAAAACGCATACGCCCTTTTTGGCCAACCAAGCAAGCTTGCAAAGGAAATCTGCACTACAATGAAGTCTCACTTCCCCCTGGTCAAAAGGGCCATCTGAAAAAAGTGTAAAATCCAGAAAGGCAGGACAGGCCATGGAGAACTGGGAGCCTTGTTATGCTGATGGGCGGGATGTAAATTGCCAAGAGCCACTCCGGAGAGGTGTATGGTGTTTCCTGAAACATCTGAAAAACAAAGCAACAGAGCCTAGGGCACTTCCACTTATGGTCCTATAGCTTAGGGAAATTAAAATAAAAAAGACACAGCCACCCCAAAGTTTGGGATGGCTCTGTTTACAAGAAGGT